>NC_088378.1:99602500-100852500 GCF_037993035.2 Macaca fascicularis
GTTTAAAATAAGAATATGCTGTAGAATGTTAAATAAATATTGTTTTTAAAAAACAGGTGGCTGGGCGTGGTGGTTCACGCCTGTAATCCCAGCACTTTGGGAGGCTGAGGCGGGTGGAGCACCTGAGGTCAGGAGTTTGAGACCAGCCTGGACAACACGGTGAAACCTCGTCTCTACTAAAAATACAAAAGTTAGCCAGACGTGTTGTGCGCACCTACAGTCCCAGCTACTTGGGAGGCTGAGGCAGGAGAATCACTTGAACCCGGGAGGCGGAGGTTGCGGTGAGCCAAGATCATGCCACTGCACTCTAGTCTGGGCAACAGAGTGAGACTCTGTCTCAAAAAAAAAAAAAAAAAAAAGTAAAAGATTTTTAAGATAAAATGTATTATATATATATTCTACATTTCATTATTTAATTAAGCCTTATGTATCTCATGTGTGGATCATTGGACAAATGAAAAGCAAATACATTTCTCAAGATAGGTGAGGTCTTAAGTTAGATAAGTGCATATTTCCAGTGTTCATACTTCTGTTTATAAGTTAGATAAGTGCATAGCCCTAATGTGCATGTTTCTGTTTTATTGCCGTTGTCTGAATAAAAATCATGAATATGGCTATATTAGCTAAACTCTGCCTGCTGTGAGATTTAAGACTTTTTGATGTGCAGCTCTGTTTATTTTGGCTTGCTTTCTTTTTCAGACTTTATGTGAGGTAGTGTTCCCTATGAAACTCTGACATCAATAAGGATAGGAACTGACTCATTACATTTTCTGAAGATAATCAGAGTTTTTAGGCTTTTAGTATTCTCCTCCATGCCCGTCCATATTGACAGATTGCTTCAGCCGAGGCAGGCGTGACCACAGAGTTCATTTACCTCAAATAGCCAAAGTTTAAGATCATGCCGCAGAGTTTAGCTAAGACCAAGAGAGGAATGCAATTGCCTAGTCTGAATGTGAGTGATATTGCATATCCTTTTAGGAATGTAATGTTTAGATTATATCTAGTGGCAGTGAAGAGTAAACAGACAGCTTTTTTCCTGTAAGACCTTGTAATGCTTCCATATTATTTACAACATCATTATTTTAACCCAGTGTATTGCTTGTGTGTGACAACTTTGAAGGATTTTTCCTGCCAGACTATTAACTTAAAATATAAAAGAATGCATGGAAAAAATTGCTTATTGGATTAAATTGCTAATCCAATAAGGATAAAGATTTTGACTATCCTGTCTGTATGCCTGCTTTTCTTTATAAAGGATTAAAAAGCATAGGACAAGTAACTTTGTCTCATCAAATATCTCTGAATTTTATCTATTAACTAATTTACGAAATACTTAAACCAAACTTCTATTAGGTAGATAGATTGAATTCTTTGTTCAAATTCAGCAATTCCCCAGCACTTTAAACCTTATGAATTATTTATACTTTGATAAGTATTCACCTATTTTTTTTCTCCATGCAAGTCTTGATAGGGAAGTGAGTAGAGGTGGGTTCTTATCTGAAATTATAAAAATATAAAATGTATATATATAATATACACACACACACACACACACATATGCACACACACAGAGACCATCTTAAAAAGCAGATTTATTCAACAGAGTTAGTTCCAGTTAGGTTTTGACTAACTAATCTAAATAATACTAATCAAATTTGTATTAGCAAATGGCCTTAATGTGCCTCTTTTTGCCTGTTCAGGCATAAAAAATGTTCTGCTTAACAAAAAGTGTTATCAGAAGTATTTTATTTTGTATAAAACATTATAGGCTAATGTAGAGTTGACTGATTTTATCTAATTTCCCTGAAATGTATCTTCCAATCAGAAAACTTTCAACATAACCATCTACTGAAAATTCCAACAGTAGAAAATGGAAAACTTCCAACTCTGTTAAAAGGAGCTACTTTTTTTCAAAGGTGCAGAAACTTCAGAGCGAGATAGTACTGGGTATGCATTCTAGTTCTGACACCGACCTTGGTTAAGCTACTTACTTTCTCAGAAATCCAATTTCCTCATCCATCAAAAGAGCTTAATACTGCCTAATAATAACGGCTATACTGTTTTTTTTTTTTTGTTATTGTTGTTTGTTTTTTTGAGACAGGGTTTCACTGTTACCCAGGCTGGAGTGCAGTGGCATTATCTTGGCTCACTGCCACCTCAGCCTCCTGGGCTCAGATAATCCTCCCACCTCAGCCTCCTGAGTAGCTGGGACCACAGGTGTGCACAACCATACCTGGCTAATTTTTTTTTTTTCGAGAGGGAGTCTCGCTCTGTCACCCTGGCTGGAGTGCTGTGGTATGATCTTGGCTCACGGCAACCTCTGCCTCCACCTGGCTAATTTTTGTATTTTTTGTAGAGATGGGGTCTTGCCATGTTGCCCAGGGTGGTCTTGAAATAACAATACCTTTTAATAACAAGTAATTTTATTTTTTATTTTAATAGCTATATTTTATTGAACCCTGCACAAACATTGTGCTACTGCAGAAGACATGTTTAGTGCCCATTCCACTTTCTTTGGGCCTTTCATGGTGCTCCAGTGAAACCCCAACTGCCAGTATGTGTGTCTTTGTGCCTCAGTATGTTTCTTCCAGCTCTGAGTGGGTGTAGACTCAAGTGCTAAGTAATTCATATCCCCAGGAGCTGCCCTCAACTAATGACCTCAACCCTTTGTTGGTGCATAAATATCACAGTTACCTCAACCCTTGGGTGGAATAATTTCTAAGGTGTATTCTTTGCACCATTTGCCCAAAGTTTTCTTACAAAATTAAGCTCCAATTTCCCCTTGTGGTAGCTGCTTTACCCGGGTCCTCTTTGTTGGTTGCTTCTGTTGCTCAATCAGTTTTTCTGCTTCTTTAATATATTCTCTGAAATACCCAAATTTACTAACTTCAAATTTTTGCATTGTGGTCTGCTTCTGGGAAAACTCAAATTAAGACAGCCAGCTACTTTGTATTTCACCATGTCAGCTTAAAACCATTCTCCAGGCCAGGCACAGTGGGTCATGCCTGCAATCCCAACACTTTGGGAGGCCAAGGAAGGCAGATCACTTAATCCCAGAACTTTGGGAGGCCGAGGAAGGTGGATCACTTGAGTTCAAGACCAGCCTGGACAACAAGGCCATATCTAATTGCAACGGACTTTAGGAAATGCCAGCTACCTGGGTTATCAGGTAACTAACTATAATTCTATTATTATAGGAAAAGGGAAGATGGGTTTTTTTAGACACCAGCACTCTCTACCACATCTTTGTAGTAGAGTATGTATTTTTGGCTCCTTGTGAACCTCAGTAACTGCAGACAAGGGGACAGAATATGAAACTATCAATCTCTCTGGCATCTTTTATGCAAATCAAGTCACAGAGATTTTACATACTCATGATAATATCTTGGATTTCACCTCATCTCTCTTTTTTACCCACCCATATACTTACCTAGAAAAATATACCTTCTCCCCTATATTTTTATACATTTGTATACAACATCTTGATTTATATGTTGACTTATCAGTAATGGATATTTAGATTGAGCCTTGCCTAATCGCTTGTGTGTGTCTATTCCACTTTTTACCAAATAACTTCTGTTGCTTCATTGGTTGGAAAAAGAGAAGTGAAATGGGAATGAGTGAAAGTCATTGCAGGGAGTCTCACACTTCCATACATAATAACTTCCTGAAAACGATTTTAGAAAGTAAAATGTTAGAAAGTTGCTGGTATGCTGATATCTGTTCTCAGACATGTAAGACATAGTATATCATCTCTAAGTATATTTCAAGCAAATGCTATATTTATTTATGTATTTATTTTTGTATTTAAGCAAAGCAGATGGTAATTAATGACTTTCAAAAGTAGGAGGCCTGGGGCCAGGGGCCTCTGTAGCCTGTTTCACATTCCTGGGGGTCTGTTACCCTTCTGTAGCTACCTGGGAAGATTGTTGTGCAGTCAGTACTATTTTAATCAAGTATCAGGTCTCAGTAAGTTCCCAGAGCAAGAATGAGGGAAGAGGTCTTTTGCCATCCAACTATCATACCACTATCTGGTGCACGTGCAACTCATGGTAAGGCTCCCCATATACTATCTGCTTGAGGCTTATTTGGAAATAAAGAAAGGAGATGATGTTGGGGTAGGAGGGGAAGTAGTGTTAGGGGCACCATGGGAAAAAGCAGGTTTTTTTACCCATAGTTTTTGGTGGGGGTATGGGGAGCTCAAGAGAGGATCAGAGGTAGGGCCTAGGTTTGCTACAGTGGACTTGTGATGGTTAATTTTGTCACTTGACTGGGCTAAAGAATGCCCAGATAGCTGGTAAAACATTATTTTTGGGTGTGTCTGTGAGACTGTTTCTGGAAGAGATTAGCATTTAAATTGGCAGACTGAATAGAAGATCATCCTCACCAATTAGATGATGGGTGGGCATCATCTAATTCATTGAGAGCACAAACAGAACAATAAGGCCAAGGAAGGATGAATTTACTCTCTCTCTGTTTGAGCTGGAACATCTCTCTTCTCCTGCTCTTGGTCATTTGCACTCCTGATTCCTGGGCCTTCAACTGGGACTTGTAATACCACCCTCTCACTCCACAGTACCCTTCTGCCCCCATTCTGAGGCCTTCAGAGTCAGACTGAATTATAACACTGGCTTTTCTGGTTCTCCACCTTGCAGGTGGCATACTGTGGAACTTCTTGGCCTCCGTGATTGCATGAGTCCTTTTGTATTTTATGTATATCCTATTGGTTCCATTTCTTTAGAGAACTCTGACTAATACAGATTTTGGTACTTTCTAACCTGATTAAAGTTGCTAATACTTGATTTCCAGTTGTAAAGAGAGCACTTATAGTTCCATGGCATGAACTGTTAATAGAGCTTTGCAAAATATCTGCATTGCTTACTCTTAATCAACCAATTATAAGAAGCAAGGAGATAAGTGACTCTCTATATAGTACTTTTAAACATTTTTTTTTTGTAAATTAAAAAATATAATGACATTAGTTGGTTGCTCCTAATGTCTCTGGACAAAGTGGTGAAAGAAAAGGGTGAGCTCAGATATTTGAATTCCCAGCTAATGCACAGCATAAATGACGTAAAAGCTAGGTGTGCCCTGAAAGAGAGCCTTATTTCCTGTAGCTGCAGGAGTGGAATTGCTGAAAATCAATGATAGAACTTCATCCTTCCATTGGCTGAATTACAATGCAAGTGGAATTCCCAGCTTCACAGGGTGTCTAATGTTAAACTGAGGGCATTAATTGGGAAAGAATGGGATTCCATAAATGGAGATGGGCATGTGTGGGAAGATCTTGATGAAGCTGGGGACATTGAGTCCCTAAATTCTGATGAGTCTTCTTTGCCAGTGGAAGAGGTCTCCCCATCCCCAGTGGAAGTAGCTTCCCTACCCATAGTGGTGTCAGCCTTTCCACTGCCATCTGAGAGGATTAACCCTGCCTTGCCTGAGGAAATGGTAATGGCTTCCCTAAAGCAGTTGCCACACAAAATTTGAATTGGTTGATTCTCCTTAGTACCACTCCCCACCCCCTCAAACCATTCTTTGCTTCTAGATCTATTACCAAGAAGTGAAGTGACCTGCATAAGATATTTCTATGTGAGTTTATTAAACTCAAGCCCTGGCAGACCCTTGAAGGTGAGGTACAAAATGTGACCCATGAGGAAGTACACTACACTCCAATGAAACGACTTGACTTTTCTAATTTATATAAGCAGAAGTCCAGGGAAAATGTGTGGGGGTTGATATTAAAGGTGTGAAATAATGGTGGAAAAAACATAAAGTTGAATCAGGCCAAATTTATTTATATTGGCCCTCTAAGTAGATATTCTACATTTATGTTGCAGCTTGGTGAGTCAGAAAGATCTCTAACAGTTTGTTTGTTTGTTTGGCTGAAACATGGGCCGAAAGGTAACTCACTGTGAGGAAATCGATATGCCTGACAACCCTTGGTTTAATGTAAAGGAAGGGATTCAAAGACTTAGTGAGATTGGAATGTTAGAGTGGATTTGTCATTTGAGACCTATTCACCCACACTAGGAGGTCCAGAAGACATATTTTTCACCAATACTTTGAAAAAATAAATTTGGCAAGGGACCACCAGCATCCTTGAAGAGCTCAGTGAATTCTGGCCTCTTCTCTGTAGGCCAGATTTTACAGAGGAAACCATAGTCGCTCAATTGGAAATGCCAAATGCAATTGGCATAATTGGATCCTGGAGTGAGAGGGGCCAAGTGATGGCACTCAATTGCCAAAGACAAGGTGGGTATAGTTAGTGTAATAAACAGAAAAGTCAAAGCAACAATCAGAACCCTCTGACTTGTTTAGACATAGGGTGCCGGCTAGTTAATCATGGTGTTTCTAGAAGTGAAATAGGAAACTTACTAAATTCTTACTTTATCCATATAAGCAGAAAAGTTCCAGGTCAACTGAACAAAGTCTAATCATAAAAACAGAGAATCATAGCTCCCTAATCAATTCCCAGATGATGGGGTTCAGGACTCACTACCCCAAAATATAGCTATAGGAAATCAGAGTATGCCACCCCAAATATGCCTTTTTGGCATAAGGACTATTTTAAGCTGTTTATTTTGAGAAACTGCAGATACAGGAGAAGCCTTGAAAACAAAGTAGAAGTTATCATTTTCTAAGATAAATTTATATCCACAAAGAGAATCTCCATTTATAAAAGTGTCTTCTCTGCACCAGGAGGAGAGGGATTACTAAATAAAAACTCTTAATGGAGAAGGCATTGACTTAAATCTGGAAAACAAATCTTAACTTTGTTTACTATACTTGTTATAACCAGCCTTTCCCCACACTCTTATTTTTTTGTTTTAGCAAATGATATTTAAGTCTGAAGTTTAAATTACTTCTTTGAGACCTACTCTAAAGATTTACTCATTCATCTGGGTTATCTCCTATGTATCCAGAAGGTATACATGTTATTAAACTTCTTTTTGTTTTGTTTTTCACTTGTTAATCTTTGTTTGTTTGTTTGTTTGTTTTTGTTATGGGGAGTCCCAGCTAACAACTCATGAAAGGTGGGAGAAAATTATTTTTCCTTTCCTATACAGACTTGAGCCAGTTTACAGATCCAAAACCATTTGAATGAAAGAAAGGCTGGATCCCTTGAGGAAGAATCCTGGCACACCACTAAAAATGTATAGCCTTAATGTTTCTCTCAGCCTTCCCCAAAGGGACATGTGACCTTTTACCAGAGTAACTGTGCATTGGGGAAAGGAAATAATCAGACATTTTGGGGACTATTGGTCAATGGCTATGAATTGACACTGATTACAGGAGATCCAAAATATCTCCGTGGCCCTCCAGTCAGAGTAGAGGCTTTTGGAAGTCAGATGATCAATGGAATTGTAGCTCAGGTCCAATCTCACGGTGGGTCCTGAAACTCTTTCTGTGGTTATTTCCCCAGTTCCTAATGCATAATTTGAATAGACATACTTAGCCTCTGGCAGAATCCCCACATCCATTCCCTGATCTGTGGAGTAAGGGCCATTATGACGGGAAAGACCCTGTGAAAGCCATTAGAGCTGCCTCTACCTAGGAAAACAGTAAATCAAAGCTATACTGCATTCCTGGAGGGATTGCAGAGGTTAGTGCCACCATGGACTTGAAAGATGCAGGGGTGATGATTCCTACCACATCCCCATTCAACACTTGTATTTGGCCTGTGCAGAAGACAGATCGATATTGGAGAATGACAGTAGACTATTGTAAGCTTAAACAAGCAGTGACTGATTACATCTGCTGTACCAGATATGGTTTTATTGTTTAAGCAAATTAATGCATCTCCTGGTACCTGGTATGCAGCTATTGATATGGTGAATGACTTTTTCTACCTACCTGTCTACAAAACCCACCAGAAGAGGGTATATTAACTCTCTATCTCTATGGCATCGTTTAGTTTTTTGGGATCTTGATGACCTTCCATAAGATATCACACTGGTTCATTACATTGATGACAGTATGCTAACTGGACTTAGTGAGTGACAGGTACTAACTACTGTAGATGTATTGCTAAGACATTTGCATGTCAGAGGGTGGGAAATAAGTCTGACTAAAATTCAGGGGACTTTTACTTCAGTAAAATTTCTAGGGATCCAGTGGTGTGGGGTATATCAAGATATCCCTTTTAAGTTAAGGATAAGTTATCGCATCTGGCCCCTCCTACAATCAAGAAAGAGGCACAATACTTACTAGGCCTGTTTGGATTTTAGAGGCAATATATTACTCGTTTAGGTGTGTCACTCCAGCTCATTTACTAAATGGCTCTAACAGTTGCTAGTTTTGAGTAGGACTGAGAACCAGACAAGGCTCTTGGGACAAGTCAACTGTCTTCTGCCCTTGGACATCTATCCATTGGCACTCCTGGTTCTTGGGCTTTTGGACTTGGACTGGGATTCACACCATTGCTGCCCCATTCCTCTGGTTCTCAGAACTTTGGACTCAATACTGAATTACAACACCTGCTTTCCTGGTCCTACCCCCTCACAGACAGCAGATTGTGGGATGTCTCAGCTTCCATAATTGTGTGAGCCAATTTCTATAATAAATCGTTCTCTCTCTTCCCCTTATCGATTCTGTTTCTCTAGAGATCCTAATCGAGGACATATGTGACTTCCATCAGGGATAGAGGGATGTAGGGAACTGCTCTAAGTGCTTCTAAATGCACAGGCAGTTCCCACAAACATGGCCAGTGTATGATACTCTACTTGCCGTTCTGATGGAGAACAGGTCTTCTCTCCCAGAAGCAATAGCTTGCACATAGTACCACCTTGTGACAGCTTGAAATAACTTTTAGTCAAGTGAATTATAAAACTCTGATTTGGTCTCTGTGGTTTAAGGGAATTGATACATGATGTATCAAAGCATGAGATTTTTGGAATTTGAATGTATGAAACTTGAGGATCTTGTAGATGTATTTCAATTACCTACATAATTTCTGTCTCTGTAATCATGAATATTTGAGAATTAGCTAATCTCTTCATTAGGCATGTGGTGTGCTCTTTGTCTAATATTTATCTATCTGCGTTTCTGATTTACCTAGACCCTTTTGAAAGGGTATTTCTTCCTCACAAATTCCTGCATTAGAGAAGAGTATTTATGACTCTTTTTCCTAATTCTGTTTTATGTTATCTTAATTATAACTGTGTGTATTCTAATTGTTAGAATACACAGATCTATTAGTTATAATTGTGTGTATTTATATCTATTGTATTAACTAGAGGAAATTTGTTGAAGGGATAGACAAACTTATAATTCTTTTTATTCCTAAGAACAAGCTTAGTTTACTGTTGGTACTCAATGAATGTGTATTGCTAATTATATAATTTATAAGGCAGAATGTCTTCTTCTTTATTTGGTTTCTTAAGCACCTTTTCATTCAGATGAAGTGCCTAGAGGTATTTTGGAGAACTATCCAGATTTCCATACAGTTTCTTTTTGCTAAGTCCCATCTAATTTGGATATGCAATAGGAAACTGCATTTCCTAGAATAGTCAGTTGTACAACACAAACTCCAAAGAAATTGTCAGGAAGTTCAGGGATTTAGGGTTTGGAGGGGGTAGCTTGACTTGATGAATTAATAGAAATTCTTCCAAACTTGTAGACTTCAATGTTCTACTCCTTTCTAAATAATTTATTGGAGGTATAGGATTCCTCCCCTAACCCTTTCAATGAGATACTGCCTTGCATATTTTGCTGCTCTTTGAAGAACAGTTGTTCTCCAATAGTTCATTCTTAACATTTCAAAGAAGCTTCAGATGTTTTCCTTAGGTTTATTAATCATAAAAGCACTGTAAAACTTTTCCAGACAAACTCCATCTGGCTACTTCTTGTTTGGTCCTTCCACGATTCTAATCACTCAACATTTTTGTGTTTCTGTTTGTGTTTGGAAATTGCACCTTAGTAAACAGAACTTTTTTTGGTTAGGATTATTGCAAATCAACTGAAATAACAATATACATTGAAATACCTTTGTTGCCATTAGCTAAATGGGATAAATAGAACAACTAACCCATTATAATGCCCTTGTGAAACATCACAAGCTTTGGGGAACTCTCAATAATCCCTGCTCAATATTGGAAAACCATTTAATGCCACTCTAAAACATTAAGACTTGCAGTTTAGGTTTGAGACACTTGAGTAAGCAAAGCCCTAAGTGGAAACTTGATATGTAATACTTTTTGGCCTTTCAAAGATAAAAATCACAGAACCATAGAATATTTAGAACAAGATCTTAGATCTAAAAACAGCTGACCCTTGACCTCTGAAGATCTAATCATTCTGACAGGATATCTCATAAAGGGCATATGTATAATTGCCTTATCAAGTCTGGGTTAAGAAGTTTAATTTTGAATGACATTAAATACTTTTCTCACTGTAGACAACATCAGTAAGAATGAATAGCCTTCTATATGTTACAGTTACTTTAATTTGCAAGTATTAAACCAATGCATTTTATTTCTACCTTTTCCCTTAAATCAAATCATTTTCCCTTTGTAATATTCTCCTTCTAAAGCTGGGCCTTGAGGGTTGCAGGTTCAGGATAAGAAGATAGGTACTGGGCTTTAACAAGACAGTAGGGTTCAAACAAGGCTAGTGGAATTGAGAGTGTTTCTTTTTTTTTTTTTTTTCCCTTTTCCAGTCTCTTTTAGCTTTGATTTTACCCACCAAAGGGAAAGTCTGGAGAACTTGGGTCACAGAGTTTTCCCATAGTGAAGAGAAGGTATCCCTTCCCCTGTGGCATCTGACTGAGCCATTTCCCTTTCTGGGCATTGGCCTGAAGAGGAGGAGGTGTGTTAAACAGTTGTGTGGGAGGCTATTTCCATTTTGGATCAGAAAGAGATTGATTTTTGGGCTAACCTAGACCAACCTGGGACTTAGCCACAACAAACTGAACTTTGGTTATATAATGTGACTAGGTGGAGTCTGCAAAGTTAATTTTCCTGGGCCTCTCCTCCATCCCTTGGAGCAAGAACTCAAGAGTTCTTGAAACTTCTGGAAGGGGAACTTGCAAGGCAGCTAAGTTGAGCGCAAGTGGGCCTGCCCTATGTCCTAATTGGAGATTGTTCTAATTTACCCCTATTGTTTCATTATAATTATAGTAGACCTTTTTATCACTCTCACTTTGAATGACAAGTTATATTTTAGCCTAGCTAGTGGCCCTGATTAGGTGTGGGTCATCCTGAAGCACAGGCAGGAGGTGCATTGTTGGGGCAGATGGTTGGATGTAGGAAATGTCACAGATGAGGGGAGCTCTACAGCACTACTGAGAACTGAGCTAAGGCTCCATTAACCTGGTAATGCTACCAGGTTTTTAACAAGCTAGGAACCAGATCAAGGACAATTCCAGAACAGGAGTTTTGTTATGAATGCCAGCAGAGCAAGCAGCAACAAAGTGGGCCTGAACATCAAGCTTAGATTGGGGAACTTTAATGGTTCTCAGTTCACACATAAACCATAGCCTTCCCCCATATGCTCAGGTACCATCTTGGAGAGCTGCAATATGTGTGGACCTGCATATGTACTGCACACATAGATGTGGTGAGAGGCTGAGAAATTTCTATTTCTTTCTTAGACATGTCAGAACATGGGCCTGTATTCTTTTTTTTTTTTTTTTTTTTTTTTTTTTTTTGAGACAGAGTCTCACTCTGTCGCCCAGGCTGGAGTGCAGTGGCCGGATCTCAGCTCACTGCAAGCTCTGCCTCCCGGGTTCATGCCATTCTCCTGCCTCAGCCTCCCATGTAGCTGGGACTACAGGCGCCCGCCACCTCGCCCGGCTAATTTTTTGTATTTTTAGTAGAGACGGGGTTTCACCGTGTTAGCCAGGATGGTCTCGATCTCCTGACCTCGTGATCTGCCTATCTCGGCCTCCCAAAGTGCTAGGATTACAGGCTTGAGCCACCGCGCCCGGCCTAGGCCTGTATTCTTATGTGATAACAATGGATTATTTCAATTATTGAATAGGTCTAAATTTTAAGCAAGATTGAGGAAAGCTAATTCCTCCTCTCTAACCATCTGATGGAGGTTTGTGAAGATCAGAGCAATTTCAGTCAAATAAAGGAGTTCATTTTTCTTTGAATATCTAACTTGCAGGATGCTGGTAAATTTGTGACCTACTACATGTTTATAAAAGCAGTCTAGTGTACTGATTAAGAAAACGTGCCATGGAGTCGGTGTGCTTGGTCCCAAATGCCAGTTCTGCCAGTTACAAGCTATATGATCTGTATTAACCTAACTTTCCTAACCTCTTATTTTTCTATGTGTAAAATGAGAATAACAATGCCTAACTCTATGTATCATAAGAATTAAATGAGATGTATTTACTGGATACCTATATATCCTCAATGAATATTAGCTGTTGCTGTTATTGTTCTCTACAATTACAGTTACATATCTTTTTATTTTTGGCTACTTGTAAGTACATATATTTGCATCAATCTTATATCTACTTGTAGGATTCAAGCTTCTTTAGGGAATCAGAGTTCCTTTATTTTTAACTCACACATGTTAAATTTGCTGGGTACTAATGATTATCAATAAATATCCCTTCAACTGTTGACCACAGAAGGCTCAAGTTGTTAATAATAGAATACAAGTCATTTTTATTCTTTCTCTAACTTTCAATATAAAATCTGTCAGCAAATATTGTATTTTCTGCTTCCAAAATACACTTAGAATCCACTTACTTCTCTTCATTTCCATTGCTACCACTCTATTTTAAGCCATGATCATCTTTCACCTGGATTCCTGCAACACTCTCCTCATTCATATCCTTATTTCCATTCTTGGTCCTCTCCAATGTGTATTTGCACAGTGAATGGTGTAGAGATGAAGCAGATTACATAATTCCCTTGCTTAAAATATGTCAAGGGCTATCCTTTATTTTATAATAAAATTCCACTTTTAAAAAGCCATAACCAATAAGGTCCTAAATTAGGAACTAGAAATTCAAATGCACACAGAGGCCAAATAGGCAAAACGAATGAATGAAAAGACGGTTGATGCAGTGGTGAACATGAGGTCACAGGTCTTGTCTCAAGTGAGTGGATCCAGCTGATTGTTGTCCCATGAGAATTCAGGCCCATTGCTGACAGATATTTTAAATTTTTTCAAAATTCAGATGTATTTATATGATATCTTTTACTTTTCAACTTTTGGCAACTAAATTAAGAAAATGCATACATAGCTTTAACCAAGATCCAGGCCTGAGACCTCTCTTCTGCATGGCAGGGTGCTATGTAGCTATTCCATACTCTGCCATTGTCTTTACATTTCTTGAAGGTTCTGTGTTCTATTCCACATCAAAGACTTCCGATGTGCTATACTTCTGTCAGGATTACTCTTCCTCTTCCACTCTATAGTTTGCATGGTCTTCTTATCCTGCAGGTGTCAGTTTAGATGGCATCTCTATAAACAGTCCTTTTCTTCTTATGGGAATCCCTAACTTAGCTCAGGTATCCTGTAATGCAGAAGCTGAAACAAGGATTATGCACTAAGCTTTATTTGGGAGGTGTAATTCCAGGATGGCAAAACTCACAGAAAAGAGAAATGAAGAAGGAGGGAAGGATGGAAATCAATGCAAGATGAAGCATGACAATGCTGCCCACGGCTTCACGAGCCACAAAGAGGCGCAGCTGGTCACCAGGTACTGACTGTATAAATAAACATTTTCTTCTGTTAGGTATTCTGTGAGGACTGCCAATCTAGAGCTTCTTATTTTAACATCTTTGATTGGGGACTCAAAATGATTGTTGTATATTCGCTCATCAGACCCACTGAAACCTGGTTTGTAGTAATGAATTCTCAGCATAGGCTGTTTTTTTCCTCATCCAAAGCCAGGCCAAGATGGATGTTTTCTTATTTTCCTGTGCCTATAATTTGGTGTTTTCATTTTTTGTTTTTATTATAAGCATCCTAACTTTATCCAGGGGTTTTATCTCTATGGGCCTGAGGCTTCATATCCTATCCTATCCCTAGCTGGCTATTAAAATCTATTGGTTTCTGAGACTAATACAGCCCCCATACCTGAGAAACCTCATATTCATGGCTCTGATTTTCAGTTCCCTCTTTGGTTTTGGCCCTTAGGGATTTCCTGTAATGTCTTTCATGTCAGCTAGGTTTCTAAAAGAGTATTTGTATTACTTTAGCTGGAATTTCTAGGTGTTTTTTGGTGAGGAGATTTTCAGGATTATCAGACCATGGTCCAACATTTTCGGAAACAGAAGTCACACATTGAAATCATGCACTTGTTGGTTTGAGTTTTATCTCTCTGCTCCAAGAAACAGTGTGCTCCATAAGAACAGGAACCTTGACGGTTGAAGTCTTATGTCTCACAAAGCGCCTGGCACATAATTGGCACTCATAACACATTGACAGAATGAATCTCAATAATGTCAGTGTGGAATTATAGATGTAACCATTCTGAGTTCCAGAGAGCAGTGACTCTGTTTTACTCAGCTTTGTCTTCTCAGACAGTGTAATACAGTTGCAAGAATAGAGTGGATCTTTCCATAGATATTTGGTGGTTAATTTATTTTTATTTATATTAAAAAGGAATGATAAAAATCACTAGCACCTTTCAATTTAGATTTTTAAGGAATGTTGAGATGGATATTTACAGTGTTATTTTCCTTTCTTCTTCTTCAACTTTTATTTTAAGTTCAGGGGTACATGTGCAGGATGTGCAGGTTTGTTACATAGGTAAACGTATGCCATGGTGATTTGTTGCATGGATCATTCCATCACCTAGGTATGAAGCCCAGCATCCATTAGCTATTCTTCCTGATACTCATCCTCCCCCAGCAACCCCATCCTTTGACAGGCCCCAGTGTGTGTTGTTCACCCCCGCCATGTGTCCGTGTGTTCCCATCATTTAGCTCCCACTTATAAGTGAGAACATGTGGTGTTTGGTTTCCTGTTCCTGCATTAGTTTAGTGAAGATAATGGCTTCCAACTCCATCCATGTCCCAGCATGGATTTTCATGGCTGCATAGTATTCCATAGTGTATATGTTCTTTATTCAGTCTATCACTGATGGGCAGTTAGGTTGATTCCATGTCTTTGCTATTGTGGATAGAGCTGCAATGAACGTATGGGTATATGTATCTTTATAATAGTATGGTTTATATTCCTTTGGATATATACCCAGTAATGGGATTGCTGGTCAAATGATATTTCTGGTTCTGCGTCTTTGAGGAATTGCCACACTGTTTTCCACAGTGGTTGAACTAATTTACATTCCCACCAACAGTGTAAAAGCATTCCTATTTCTCCACAGCCTCACCAGCAGCTGTTGTTTCTTGACTTTTTAATAATCACCATTCTGACTGGTATAAGATGGTATCAAATTGTGGTTTTGATTTGCATTTCTCTAATGATCAGTAATGTTGAGCTTTTTTTCATATGTTTTTCGGCCACATGTATGTTTTCTTTTGAGAAGTATCTGTTCATGTCTTTTGCCCAGTTTTTAATGGTTTTTTTTTTTTTCTTGTA
The DNA here is from genome assembly GCF_037993035.2 of Macaca fascicularis. Taxonomy (NCBI): domain Eukaryota; kingdom Metazoa; phylum Chordata; class Mammalia; order Primates; family Cercopithecidae; genus Macaca; species Macaca fascicularis. Next base: position 99,618,008 of record NC_088378.1, read on the forward strand.
AATTTGTTTAAGTTCCTTGTAGACTCTGGATTTTAGGCCTTTGTCAGATGGATGGATTGCAATAAATTTCTCCCATTTTGTAGGTTGTCTGTTCACTCTGATGATAGCTTATGATAGTTTCTTTTCCTGTGCAAAAGCTCTTCAGTTTAATTAGATTCCATTTGTCTATTATTGCTTTTGCTGCAATTTCTTTTGGAGATTTCATCATAAAATATTTGCCCATGCCTATATCCTGAATGGTATTGCCTAGATTTTCTTCTAAGGTTTCTATAGTTTTGGGTTTTACATTTAAGTCTTAAATCCATCTTGAGTTAATTTTTGTTTGTGGTGTAAGGAAGGGGGTCCAGTTTCAATTTTCTGCATATAGAAAGAATGGTTCTCCCAGCACCATTTATTAAATAGGGAATCCTTTCCCCATTGCTTGTTTTTGTCAGGTTTGTTGAAGATCAGATGGCCGTAGGTGTGCAGTCTTATTTCTGAGTTCTCTATTCTGCTCCATTTGTCTATGTGTCTGTTCTTGTACCAGTACCATGCTGTTTTGGTTACTGTAGTCTTATAGTGTAGTTTGAAGTTGGGTAGCATGATGCCTCCAGCTTTGTTCTTTTTGCTTAGGATTGCCTTGGATATTTGAGCTCTTTTTTGGTTCCTAATACATTTTGAAATAGTTTTTTCTAATTCTGTGAAGAATCTCAATGGTAGTTTAATGAGAATAGCATTGAATCTATAAATTACTTTGGGCAGTATGGCCATTTTCATGATATTGATTCTTCCTATCCATGAGCATGGTGTGCTTTTCCATTTGTTTATGTCTTCTCTGATTTCTTTGAGCAGTGGTTTGTAGTTCTCTTTGAAGAGAGCCTTCACTTCCCTTGTTAGCTGTACTTCTAGGTATTTTATTCTTTTTATAGCAATTGTGAATGGGAGTTCATTCATGATTTGGCTCTCTGCTTGCCTGTTATATAGGAGTGCTAGTAATTTTTGCACATTAACTTTTTAATTAATTTTTAATTTTTATTTTTTTGAGAGAGAGTCTCACTCTTTCGCCTAGGATGGAGTGCAGTGGCATGATCTCAGATCACTGCAACCTCCGCCTCTCAGGTTCAAGCGATTCTCCTGCCTCAGCTCCCCAAATAGCTGGGACTACAGGTGCACACCATCATACCAGCTAATTTTTGTGTGTTTTTTGTAGAGACAGAGTTTTACCATGTTGGCCAGGCTGGTCTGGAACTCCTGACCTCAGGTGATCCACCTGCCTCGGCCTCCCAAAGTGCTGGGATTACAGGCATGAGCCACCATGCCCAGCCAATTTGTGCATATTAATTTTGTATCCTGAGTCATTGCTGAAGTTTTTTGTCATTTTAAGAAGCTTTTGGACTGAGATGATGTGGTTTTCAAGATATAGGATCATGTCATCTGCAAACAGAGATAATTTGACTTCCTCTCCTCCTATTTGAATACCCTGCCATCTTTACTGTTTCGCAGCCTTCACTGGTGATACTGAGACAGAGTAGGGTCTGGAGGTAGGGAACCTAAGGCCAATTCATGCTGACTTCCTAGAAATGAATCAAAAGGAGAACCTTACCTCTCCACCCCAAGTAATAAAAGGATCAGAGGCTATTCCCTTTGCACTGCATTGCAGATGAAAAATGGGAAGTACCTCTGCTAGGTCCCCTCCTGCAACAAATCAGACTGGTCGCGGGCCTAGTCGTCATTCTCATAGGGGTATAACTTTGTAACTTCACTTCAGCCTCTAATCGTTCCCCTCCTGCAACTAATTATGGGTAACTACTTCATTTACACAGGATGTGACCAAGGAAACAATAGGGAACCTCTAGAGGATATTTAAACCCCAGAAAATTCTGTAACTAGCACCCTTGAACCTCTTACTTGATCCTACTCCCACTCTGTGGAGCGTACTTTCATTTTAATAAATCTGTGCTTTCATTGCTTCTTTCATTGTTTTGTGCATTTTGTCCAATTCTTTGTTCAAAACACCAAGAACCTGGACGACCCTCCACTGGTAACAATACCTCCAGGTACAGTGTTATTTTTCAAAATTTTCACTGATCCCTAAGCTATAAATAATTTTTCCTCTGTATATTTCTTTTTTTTTTTTTTTTTTTTTTTTTGAGACGGAGTCTCGCTCTGTCGCCCAGGCTGGAGTGCAGTGGCCGGATCTCAGCTCACTGCAAGCTCCGCCTCCTGGGTTCACGCCATTCTCCTGCCTCAGCCTCCCGAGTAGCTGGGACTACAGGCGCCCGCCACCTCGCCCGGCTAGTTTTTTGTATTTTTTAGTAGAGACGGGGTTTCACCGTGTCAGCCAGGATGGTCTCGATCTCCTGACCTCGTGATCCACCCATCTCGGCCTCCCAAAGTGCTGAGATTACAGGCTTGAGCCACCGCGCCCGGCCCTCTGTATATTTCTTATAGCTTTTCTTGCTTTGCCCATTTTGTTATGTATTTGCCTCCTCTTTATTGCCAGACTCTAAGCTCCTGAGGGCCGTTCTTGTCTGATTATTATTACTTTTTTAATCTTCCAATGCAGGGTTTCTTCACCTTGGCACTATTGACATTTTGGGCCGGATAATTCTTTGTTTGGGGCAGCTATCCTGTACATTTTAGGATATTTAGTGGCATCCCTGGCCTCTACCATTGGATGCCAGTCCAACCCTCAGTTATGACAACCAAAGTCATCTCCAGATATTTCCAAATGTCCCTTGGCAGACAAAATGTCTCTCACTTGAAAACCATTGCTTTAGAGGGCCTCGCACAGAGTAAATGCACCACATTCATTTATTATATAAATCCTATAGCAGATTTTGGTTGAATTCCACACAGGTAAATATGGGATTCATATTTTTTCAAGGGAACTGGTTTCATGTTGGACCAACCTTCTTGTTTGCAGATCTGAACTGGCACTGAGATGAGCTATGCTCCTGTCACCACTCATTGTCAACTCCCCTTTCAAAGCCTGTTCTCTCATTCTCATCTACTTATTTATAGTTTGAAAACATCTAGAGTTTATGATCTTGGTGTGTAGCTTAAGTCTATTACTTCCGTAATACATGTATTCATTTTCTGACAAATGGTATTGGTCAATTTACATTCAAATGCACCTTCTTTACAAATGATGGAATTTCCAAGCACACACAGACACAGAAGTTCAGAATACTTACTATTTGTTTACATAAATGTGCAAAATTTGACTTTGGAACTGTAACATTTTTTTCTTTCAGCAAGGTTACAACTAATTAAATCAGCAGCTTTTGAAAAGAAAGATTCCTGCATCCTTACTTTACATATCTGACAATGTTTTCAACAGTTTAGAGTTATGTATAAAAACCTAAGCAATATATTAGGCCAGGCGTGGTGGCTCATGCCTGTAATCCCAGCACTTTGGGAGGCTGAGGCGGGCAGATCACCTGAAGCCAGGAATTCAAGACCAGCCTGGGCAACATGGTGAAACCCCAACTCTACTAAATATATAAATGAGCCATGCGTGGTAGTGCACGCCTGTGGTCTCAGATCACCTGAGGCCAGGAGTTCAAGACCAGCCTGGCCAACATGGTGAAACCCTGACTCTACTAAATATACAAAAATGAGCTGGGCATGGTGGTGCATGCCTGTGGTCCCAGATCACCTGAGGCCAGGAGTTCAAGACCAGCCTGGCCAACATAGTGAAACCCCATCTCTACTAAAAATACAAAAATGAGCTGGGTGTGATGGTGCGCGCGTGTGGTCCCAGCTACTCAGGAGGCTGTGGCAGGAGAATAGCTTGAACCTGGGAGGCAGAGGTTGCAGTGAGATGAGATCTTGCCACTGCATTCCAGTCTGGATGACAGAGTAGACTCCATCACACTTACAATAAATAAATAAATACAATAAAATATGTTTTGTAAAAAAGGTATTTTATGTTAGAAATGAAGCTTATAACAAGGAACCCTTTTTAGGTAATGAAAATATTTTTAGGCAATGAAAATAATTTTAGATAGTGGAAATTGACTGGGGTGAACCCAACCACACCATTGCCTTTCCTTTCTCTCATGGAACATTCTCGTTCTTAGAGCAGTGGCTCCCAATCATCACAGTGGTGGTGCTGGTGGAGGGTGCAGAGTGGCAGTGGAGTGTGTAGATTAAACACCATTATTCCCACTTGACAGTTTAGGAAATAGGCTCAGAGGGATTAAATCATTTTTAAAAAATTGTCTTGCTAGTTGGGGTCAGAACAAAGTCTCCTTTTTCCCAGACCTCATTCTATCGTAACACATGTTCAGATAGTGATGTCATGTTCTAGCTATTGCTAAGGAAGTGCAAAAAGTGTTTCTCTGTCCTCTATCACTTAAGGTCAACAGCAGCAAAATGACTGAAACTTTCCCTCAGGTAAGCCCTAAAGGAGAAAATATCTCCTCCTTGCATCATGCAGAATTTCCAGGCAGACCCAAACACAATCGATGGCTCAAAGGGAAAATGTCATGGGAGAAAACTACAGAGGCAAATGCAATGATATAGTGTTATGGCAAGTTAAGACATTCTTAAGGATAAAAGAGCAGAAAAACCCATATACAGCATGGAAAGCAAAGCAACCGTAATTCATTTTGAAGAATCACAACATGACCTTTTTTCTTTATTCTGTGAGTGAATATTAAGAGGAATTTAGTTAAGGAAATTGAATGCCAGACCCACACCAGACATAATTCAACTATGTCATTTGCTTAATAATTACATTATCCTGAGGCAGACTCATTGAAATCCCGAGTAGTAACAGGAAAGGCAAGTCATACCAAGCATGAATCTTCAAGCCTCCACCTCAGAAACATGTTGGAAAACTACCCCAATAGCAAATAATTTTAAATTATCTTATTTTCCTGTTATAAAAACAAAATGTCAATATGAAAACTTTAGAGAACATACAGAAAGATAACCATTGTAATTATTATGTGCAAATATTTCAGATACACACATATATACACATATATGTATGTGTGTATGTATTTCTATACAAATGTGGGGAGGGCATTTCTATGTATCTATTTCTATTTTCATATCTGTTTCTATAACTATATTATCTACATAATCTTTAAGTGGGATAATGCAACAATGTATTTAATGCTGTTTTATTACCTGCTGTTTTCATTTTACTTTCAGTGAGTTTTTTTTCCAATTCATTAACTAAATTTAATATTTTCTGCAATATTATTAAATTTTATTAGAGACGGGGTCTTGCTCTGCCACCCAGGCTGGAGTACAGTGGCACAATCATAGCTCACTGCAGCCTCGAACTTCTGGGTTTAAGCCATCCTCCCACTTCAGCTGGGACTACAGGTGTGAGTCACTGCACTGACTGTAAAGCTGTTTTTAAGGGCTAAAGATTCAACAAGGAACTTGTAATTATCTTATAGAGGTCAGTTTTGTTTTTTAAAAAATTACTGCTTTGTAGTTTTCATTGACTTTTTAATTGTCTCACTCTAATGACTCTAATTTCCACATTTATTGTATATTATACTTATTTAACATAAAGCTTCTAAAAGAACGTTCTCCATCATTTCACCATATAGTTGACTTAGCTCATAGTTCTCAAGGTAGGTGACTGAAAGGAAACTTTGAGGCACAAAGTTTTCAGATATTTTGTCATTTCAAAAACACTTTCTTGTCCCTTCCACCTCTTCCAGGAGGTGATTTATTACTTCATTTTCAGATGAAAAAGTGAAGAACGCAAATATTAAGGATACAAGGGCCCACTCAGCTGTAAGATGGGTACCAAATTCAAGTGTTTCTGAACATTTCTTGCCCTGAATTTTTCATCCTGAATGTTCGAACTTTGTGATGACATTTCCTGTTATTTACTAACTGTTGGCCTACAGCTTTTGCTGTCTGGATGCCTTACTTTCTTGATATTTTTTACCTTTAATTATCAGATAAGGCAAAAAAAAATATGCTGTTAGTTTTGTTAATAAAAACAAGAATGAAGCCTCTTTTCCGGTGGTTTTAAAACTAATTGCTTCAGGTTGGCATTTCTAGTTTCTCTACTTTATTTTTTTCTTAAAATTGTTTTTCTTTTTTTAAAAATAATCACCTTCTTTGAGAATAAACTTTTTTATATTCAATTTTTTAAATCTCGGTTGCTAATAGTGTATATTAATAGTATAAATTCAATTATCTTTTTTTTTTTTTGAGATAGAGTCTTGCTTTGTGGCCCAGACTGGAGTGCAGTGGAGCAATCTCGGCTCACTGCAATCTCTGCCTCTCAGGTTCGAGCAATTCTCTTGCCTCAGCCTCCTGAGTAGCTGGAATTACAGGTGCACGCCACCACGCCCAGCTAATTTTTGTATTTTCAATAGAGACAGGGTTTTGCCATGTTGGCCAGGCTGGTCTCAAACTCCTGACCTCAGGTGATCCTCCCCACTCGGCCTCCCAAAGTACTGGGATTGTAGGCATGAACCACTGCCCCTAGCCCTCAATTATCTTCTTAATTATCTTATGACACCAATGGAATTCCATGTGACTTCTATGTAAAGACTCAGATAGTCATAATATTAATTATATAAATAATAACTATCATTCAGTGAGTGTCTATTTATATGCCAAACAGTAAGCATTAAAGACATTTAATTATGCGGTGGCTCAAGCCTGTAATCCCAGCACTTTGGGAGGCCGAGAAGGGCGGATCACGAGGTCAGGAGATCGAGACCATCCTGGCTGACACGGTGAAACCCCGTCTCTACTAAAAAATACAAAAAACTAGCTGGGCGAGGTGGCAGGCACCTGTAGTCCCAGCTACTCGGGAGGCTGAGGCAGGAGAATGGCGTGAACCCGGGAGGCGGAGCTTGCAGAGAGCTGAGATCCGGCCACTGCACTCCAGCCTGGGCGACAGAGCGAGACTCCGTCTTAAAAAAAAAAAAAAAGAAAAGAAAAAAAACAAAGAAAAGTTAAAACCTGTATGAAAATAGAAAGAGTGTGCAATATAATGATTACCTGTTTCCCAGCTTTAACAGCAGTCATGTGATGGTCAATTCTGTTTCATTATACCCCCACCCAGTTCTCTACCTCTCCCTACGCTGGATTTCTTTTTCTTTTTTCTTTTTTTCTCTCTTTTGTTTTTGTTTTTGTTTTTGTTTTTTGAGACTGAGTCTTCCTCTGTTGCCCAGGTGAGAGTGATCTCGCCTTCCATGGATTCAAGCAATTCTCCCGCCTCAGCCTCCAAGTAGCTGGGACTACAGGCGTGCACCACCACACCCAGCTAATTTTTGTATTTTTAGTTGAGACGGCATTTCACCATGTTGGCCATGTTGGCCAGGCCAAGGCAGGTGATCTGCCCACCTTGGCCTCCCAAAATGCTGGGATTACAGGCACGAGCCACCTGTAATCCCTCCCAGCTAACACTGGATTGTTTTGAAGCAAATTTCAGACATCACATTATCTGTAAAATTTCAGAAGGTAAGGACTTATAGGCATGATATATTTTAAATTACGTTTAATTGAAAAAATTTCACTAAATTATAACATACACAAATCATAAGTATATAGCTTGATTAATTTTCAAAATTGAACACACTGGTGTCACTAGCAAGGAACTAAACATTACCAATGCCATAGACTCTTTGCTCATGTCCACTTCGAGTCATATTCCCATCTCCTAAGGGCAACTACTATCCTGACTTCCAACACCATAGATTAGCTTTGTCACTTTTTGAACTTGAAATGTATGGAATCATACAGTGTACTTTTTGAGTCTGGTTTCTTTCACTTAACATTTTGTTTGAGAGATTTATTTACACAGCTGTGTAGTTCTCAATGCTACTGTATGACTATACCACAATTTATCTGTTCAATTGTGGAAAGCATTTAGAATGTTTCTAGTGTTTGGATATTGTGAATAGTCGTTTTTTCCATTTTAGCAGTTTTAATTGAAAGTTTTATATAAAATTACTTTATTCCTACATCTTCTCTATTGTTTCTTCCTTATATATCCCCCTTTCCCCGCTACTTGAGAAGATTGGCTTTCCCTTCAAGGGTCTTTTTTGTGGTCTTCGTCTAGTGTTAGCCCAGTGACAACCACCTTGCTGGAGTAAATGCCCACATGGACAGTGGTGCTATTGGCCTTTTCCTGCTGCACCTATTCAATGCAGATGACATAGTTTTTCCTGTGAACCTGGACTACTTTGCCAATTTGCTGACCTTTATAGTGTTCTTGCACAATCTGAACTTCATCATCCTTTCACATAGGCATGCATCTAACATTGTACTTCAGATCCAGCTCTTCGAAAAGAGGAGAAGACATAATCTTCCTGCAAATGTGGGAAGGTGCATTGAAATGCTTCTTACAGTTCTGTTTCAGTCAGAAGTCCCAAAGGGACTGGACTTCATTTTGGCTGCTTCTGCTTCAGTGATGGCTGCAAAAGGGAAGAACTGAATAGTCTTAAATTCTTTTATTAATCTTATAGAAGAGGGAAAGGTGGCTTAAGAGAGATTAAGTGATTCGCTAAGCTCACACAGGTAATAAATAAGGGAGTCTGGACTTAAACTAGCTTTACCCTACTCCAGAATCAGATATCTTAATGTCTGTATTTTTAAGAAAGCCCATTTTTCAGTTAACTATATATATGTGTGTGTGTGTGTGTGTGTGTGTGTGTGTAGTGTGTACATACAAACCTATATACTTTGTGGAGAAAATGCATTATTCTGTGTGGTTCTATGCCCAATCACTGGCTTTCTGATTCTGTTTCTGTTTATTAGAGAATAAATGTCCCAATCTCTTATAAGAAATTGTTAAAAGTCATCCTTTACAACTAAGAATTGAGTATTGAGCAAGAGTAGGTCGTGACTCTGGCACAGGAAAGGAAGCAGGAAATAGTCTCAGGAGAAGGTTATCTGACCCTATTGAAAAGTAGGATGCTTGTGATCTGTAAGTGTCTGTAGAATATGGTCCTGAAATAACTTTAAGGATTAGACATGTTCTAGTAGGCTTGTCCTCCAGAGGTTGGCTTATGGGGTGTCAAAAAAACAACAACTTTTAGGATTAAGTTCTAATAACCCACTTTCAAGCACACGTGCAGAGAAGTGGGAATTTTAATGTCTAATACATGCATATAAGTGCTTAATTTATGGCAAAAGCAAAAATATTATCTTATTAGTTTATTTAAAACCTAGTTTTTCTCTTTCCTGAAGCAGTTGGAAAAATAAATAATTTAATATTTTATGAATTTTGTGGGTGTGACAGTGCTTATTAATTGTCAGGACAAGTATTTATTTTATTACAAATATATGTATATATTATTATAACAGTGCTAGTGCTGTTTCTTTTAAGGTTTTATAAAATCTAAATAGAAGAATAGCTAGATTAATTGAAAATGCAAGTATCTTCAAATTGTGAAAGCTGATTATATCAAGTGTAATATAATATTATGTTGATGCCAAATAACTTACTAATGTATGATTTCCCCTACATTGTTTTTCATTTTTTCTTGTTGTTGGTTACATCTTTGAGAACACATAGCTCCAAAACATTTTTAAATTGTTTATCAAATCATAGACCAAAAGTATATTTTTAGAATGTAATTTTAGAATTTCATTAAGCATTAAACTCATTCATCATAAAACATCATGCATTGCTTGTTTTAGAAACAATACTGAGCAGCTCATATCCTTTGCTTAAAAATAGACTTTTTCTTAAAGCAATTATTTTCTTTTCAGTCCAATTTTTTCTTTTCTGGTATTCAACAGGACTTCAGTTCCAATGAATTTTTATTTTACTATGCTAATCATGAAATTATCCCATCTTTTTTTCTATCTCCTCCAAAACTGTTGGATTTTAAATGTATTTGTTGATCAGAAGTATATATATTCAGGGCTAGTGAAGTTCATATGCCTTAACCCTCAGTGATTGATAAGAACCGGCTACTGTGACTATTGTATGTAAGAGGCAGTTAAGTAGTTAAGAACACAAATTTTTGGAACCAGATTTACTAGTTCAAATTCTGGTCCTGCTATTTACCAACTAACATGTGACCTTGGCCAACTTATTAACATCTCTGTGCTTCAATGTTTTTGCTTGTAAAATGTGGGATAATAATAATACCTACCTCATAAAGTTATTGTGAGAATTAATTGGGTTAATATATGTTAAGCCCTTAGAACTCTGTGTCTGGCTAATAGTAAATGTTACATAGATATTTTAATTATTATCCTGAGATCTATTACTTTTCTTTGAAATTTTAACAAATTCACTTTTGGGGACCAAGGAGGGCAGATCACTTGAGGCCAGGAGTTCAAGACCAGCCTGGCCAACATGGTTGAAACCCCGCCTCAGTCAAAAATACCAAAAAAAAAAAAAAAAAAAAAAAAAATTAGCCGGGCTTGGTGGCGCATGCCTGTGGTCCCAGCTACTCAGGAGGCTGAGGCAAGAGAATTGCTTGAACCTGGGAGGTGAAGGTTTCAGTGAACCGAGATCACACCATTGCATTCCAACCTGGGCGACAGAGTGAGTGAAACTCTGTCTCAAACAACAACAACAATAAAAAATTAACAAATTCAAAATAATTAATTCACAATAAAATAATTTCCTTCTACAAATTTTTTATAGGTATCTAAGGATGACCCAACTCTGTCCAGAGAGCCTGGAAGCATTTTCTGTATGCTCTATAGTTTTCTTTATCTTTTCTTTAATCTTTTATATGTTCATTTGCTCATTCAGTCTTTCTTATTTATTGAACACTTACTGTGGTGCTTACGTAGCCAGAAAAAAACAAACTGAAAAATTCTCTGGTACCGGTGAGCTTATATTCATCATCTCAGAGTCAGGCAATAAATGTTAACAGAGCATGTTTGATTGAAAACTTGTCTCATGCCATCCACCCACTACCCCCAAACATTATTAAAGTAAACGTTGTTTTGAAGCAAATGTCTATTTTTCTCTTCACTGGTATATTAAAGAACTTAATTAACTTATTAAATAACTTAACTTACTTTTGCTTTTAAAAATCACTGTGCTTATTTCAATGAACAAGGCGGGAAAATTTGGTTTTAGAAATGGGTGTAGAGATAATGGGTCAATGCTCTTATTTAATTTATTTGCCTTTCCCTCCCACCCCTGATAGCATTAGTCTATCTTCTTATTAAAAACTTTCATCATGACTCATCCTTGAAGTTGGGATATTCAGCTTTACTTGTAAATGGATCAGAGGTTCTCAGAATGCTCACACTTAGGGCTGTGGGAAAGGATGCAGCTGAACAGTAATATATTAACAATATGTGTTGAAACAGCATTTCCTTGTTGACTGTATACAAAACACAAATTTCTAATAGTTCTTAGCTGCACCACTTCCTCTGCAGATTATGTCGGAAATGCTTTAGTCTGAATAATCATTGCCGGGGGGAAAAGCCTTCAAAATAAATTTACTTTATTGCCTGTGTGTGTGTGTGAGTGTGTGTGTTAGAGAGAGAGAGAGAAAGTCTGATTATTGTAGAATACCGAGTCAGTCATGTACATATGCCTAGTATAATTAAAGAACATAATTTGATGATAGCAATTATATGAATATCTAATTATATGAATTATTCTGTATGCTGTGGCTTGTGACCACGTTGTTTAAAAATAAACTAATAGCAACAATAGACAGCTAATCCAAAGGTTAAGGAAAACCATGGTGAGGGAATAGGTATTCATTAGACAAAACAAAACTGAAAACTTTAATTATCTGGATAGTTACGGAAGAAATAAATCTATCACCCTTTTTTGGCCATAAGGGCAAAGGGGGTTTTTCCCCTCAGTTATCTCGACATTTGGCTACCACTCTTCTTTGATTCATTTTGGTCTGAAGATATCTGTAAAGTACACTCTTAGTAGGGGTCAAATAATATATCCTCAGAGTTATTTTTAGTGGATTTTAACCTGGGGCTGTTGCATTTGGTGTGTGTGAGGGGAAGTGTATATATTTTCAAACAGTAATTTATCCACATCCCACACTGACCCCCCACTTTTTTTGGAGACAGGGTCATGTTGCCCAGGCTGGAGTGCAGTGGCACAATCATGGCTCACGGCACCCATGACCTCCTGGTCCCAAGCCATCATCTCACTTCAGCTCCCCAAGTAGCTGGGACTACAGGCATGTGCTACCATGGTCGGCTAATTTTTTGTAGAGACAGGGTTTTGCTGTGTTGCCTAGGCTGGCCTTGAACTCCTGTCCTCAAGTGATCCTTCCACTTCAGCCTCCCAAAGTGCTGGTGTTAGCCACTGTGCCCGGCCCCTTTGTAATTTTTTAAAAGTTCTGATGATTCTGAATTATCTCATACCTCACTTATATACTTTCTACCTCTATTAGAACCCACTTTTGGGGACTGTGAATAGATTAAGTTTCTAAAAGATCCATTAGCTCAAGAAGAGTCAGTCAATTTCACATGAGAGCTCTTTCATCTTAATAGAAGGACTTTTTTTTTTTTTTAATCAAGGTTGGCTCAGACTCAGAAAGACTGAGTCTGAACAAATGCAATTTTACATGTGTATGGTAGTAAGTACGTTAAGGGGGCAGGTTGCATGCTGTCAGTGTGCTATTTGGAGTGAGAAGAACTGAGATGTTTTCGAATGGCTTGAGCAGGTGAGGGTCATTTCTTTAAAAAGAAGGACATGCACACACTCCTGATTGAAGTGGCAAACTTTCTCAGAGACATAGGGTTACCCAGCACGTAAGCTACTTACTGCAAGTATGCAACTCTTAAAATATTACATCCACACCTTTACATATGTCTTTGGTTCATCTTCAGTTTGCATGTCAAAAAGAGGGTATCTTTAATCTGACAAATTGATCTCAGGAAGAGGGTCAACCTTTATAACGGTATTGGTGAGATTTTTGTCAGGGCCATATTCTAGTTTGTTAATCAATAATGTTTCTCTCTCTCTCTCTCCCTCTGTCTCTCTCTGTGTGTGTGTGTGTGTGTGTGTGTGTGTATGTGTGTGGTGTGTGTGCCTCCCTTCCTATTTTACCTGTGGCCAAAAGGACCTCCCTCAGTTTCCCTTAGTGTTAATTTCACATATGTAATTAGTAAAACAGTCCCCAAAACTAGTTAAACAATTTTTAGAAAGTTTCAGTCTCAGCAGATTCATACCATTTTATTATGTAGGATGAAGCACATAAAGTATCTTGAGACATTCTTCATGTTGTGGAGACTTGAGGGTTAATGATGAGGCAAGCCTATTAACAACCAGAGGTATCTCGTGTCCTGGATTTCCTGGAGTGTTTACCGTGTGTTACTTTGAATGAATGACCTGAGTGAGGATGCTAAGATTTTCCGTCTTAATGTTACTCCTTTCAAAATCATAATGTTATAGACATTCCTTTATGGTAATTTTATTTTAATAACATTCAGGTACATAGCTGGACAAAAGTCTGATGTGTCTAGGTAAGTGATCTAGCTATAAATGAAACACACCGGTGTCAAACGCTGTTTGGAAGTGATCTCGTATTCATTTTCACAACCAACAGATGTGATACACTTTTTTGAAACCTCCCTTTATGCAGAAGAAGTGATATACTTTTAAAAAGCACTTTTTATTTCAGAACATTTATCTGAGAGAGCCTAATTGAGAAGAATATTGCATTAGTAAATTGCTCTGCCCAAGACAACAGCTGCTCTGTTTCTCTTCACGTTTTAAAACCTAAGTCCCAAATCTCAGTCTGTAGTTAAGAGCTTCAAACAATAATTACCTCTGTGAAATAAGCAGAAGTCCTTAAAAGGGTCTGTCGGTTTTCCCGCAATCTTTTACAGGGTGAGCAGCGCTATATCCACTGATAACCCAGCTGCTTAGGAACTGAGTAAAGCCGGCTCCAAACTTCTCAGCTGTTGACAGGCTTGACTTGCTGAGAACACCAGTTAAATATAGCACCCGCGAGCTCAGCTCCTCAACATAGTCATTGCTCTGACAGTGTTGTGAAGGGAGCAGAAGAGGAGAAACCTAATCTCAGAACCCAACAACACCTAGCAACAGTTGAAAAAACTTTTAAACAAAAGTCTGGGTGGGAGATATACAACAACTTCCAATTTCTGCTGATCGGGATTTCAGGGAGAAGAAGCTGCTTTCCCCCCTCTCTACTCTGTTTCCTGCATGACTTCAGCTATTGGCTAGTTCTGGGAAAGAAAGTGGGAAAAGCTTTTTCCTCTGTATTCTTTTGAGCTGGATAGTTTTTAGGAACTCGAATCTGTCTTGGGCTGTGAGACAAGCCACTGGGTTCTTCAAAGGATAAACTACCTCCATAGAGGACATACCTTTGGTTAAAGGAGCTGCCGTCAGGTAAGACCAAAATAAATAACTACTTGCTCTCTTAAGAAATATCTGTTTCCACAAGAAGAGAGTTCTCTTCCATTCTGTTTTGTCTGTTTCCTTTGATTCTTCCTGTTCTACGATGTGATAGCACATTTAGAAATTATAACCATTGTGAATTATTTTTAAAAAGTCAGAAACATCATCTTTTCCTCAAAATCATACCGATTCCTTTTTAAACACATAATTTTATTGTGTTTTAGTAGACATCAAAACATTTCTGCCAAGTTAATGCTCTTTGGCAGGTAACAGAAATATGACAAAGAACATTTCACATCTCCTTTCACAATTGGGATGGCTAAGCAATGAAAAGGATATCTGCCCTAGAAGTAAAATAACTTTCATTTACTGAAACTAGCAAACCAGCTTGTGTGGTAAATGAGAGGAAAGTCCCGCATGGTGTTTGTATTGCTGTACTTTTTAAACCTGCTGTTGTATGTGTCTCCTTTTGCCTAATTCTCTGATTACACTGGTACACCTTGTGCTGGTTCTGACCTCTTTACACTAGAGTCACCCCGAAGGCTTCTGACTGGGCATAAAATATGCCTGGTATTAAATCACTACTCTTGAAGTTGTTGACTATAACTACTCAAGATAATGATATTTGTGTATTTTTAAAAAATAAATTAATGCTTGTGTTTAGATATAACAGATTCTGTTTTTAAAAACTTAATTAGAAAACATTTTCTCTTAAGTTGCATGTATGTGTGTATGAATGTGTTTACTATAGTGTGAAGGAAATCCTCCTTTCACGTGATGACATCTTGTCTCCCCTTCCATGAGTTGCCATGCAATTTTATCAGAATGCTTAGAGTAACCAATTTCATGTTGAATATGACAACTTATGGCTGTACATTGTTGACATAGTTAGTATTGACATCTGGTGGTTTGTAATTGGGCTAGATTTGCGTAAAAATATTTTTCCTCTAAATGAACATGATGATTTGAATAATTTTTCTAGTCTAAGGATAATATCAAAGAATTTATTGAAGCACATTTTAATTGGAATTTTTAAAGTCTATTCTATCAATGTAAAGAAAGTACCCAAGACCAGTTTTGAACATACTATTTGTTGACAAATAAGAATGTATCAGCCTTTTCAGAAAATGATCCTCTTTTAAGAAAAGCTAATTAAAGCTTATATAGCATATACTCAGGAAAATGAAACAGGGCACCCATTTCAGTATGTATTATGTTTTATAATTCTGATTACTTGTTTATACAGTAAATAAGTGAATCACATATGATACAAATATGTACAAATAATAGTGCAAAAGGCACTCTGGTAAGTTTACTATTAGAGAATGAAACTCCTGGTGCTTTAGTAGAGATGAAATATCTTTGTCTCAAAGGAGTTTGAAAAGTCAGAACTAAATGCTTTACATTGTTCTTGTTTTTATGCTAAGAAGGGTCACGTTGTTGGCTTAAAAATGTATGTGTAAGGCCAAAATCTACCATTGATTCTAGGCATGTAATTTCTTTTGGAGTCAGTGGGACAGTGTGGCGATAACTGAGTGCAGCATTTGGCCCTGTGTGAAAGTCGTGTTTGCTCATGAAGTGAATTTTTCAGTATCATTAATTGTCTTCATTGTCGTACATTTATTCTTGAGAATCAAGAGCAACTCAGCTCAGGCTAAACCACACGGTTTCCTCCACTACATGAATAATCAGGCTCTCCACGACAATGCAGATCTGTTCTCCTATTCACTCAAGTTCATAGTCCTGTGACATTTTGGAACTGTCCCTTTCCCCTTTACCAGGAAAGTTGTTAGATTCCATTGCCATGTCTTCCACCACACTAATGCCTGTTCTCTTCATGCTAGTTTGGGTTGTAACAATGCTGTTCCTTCCTACCCCTTGTTGCCATCCAAATCATCTTGCCCATGACCACGAGATTGGTTTTACTAAAGCATTGCTATGTTTGTCTATCTACTCTTCAGTTATCTTCTGGGCCTTCTAGTAGCTGCCAAACACCTAGGCTGGGTATTTTGAAAACCTTCCATCATCTGGCACCTACTTAACTTTTCCAGTCTCACTACTATGACTCAACAACAAGGTCCCTCTGCTTCAGGTATTTCAGATTATGGGCCATTCTCCAAACACATACTCAGCGAACATTTCAATACCCCAGCTTTGCCCCAGCTTTTATTCTCCCCGCCTGGAAGACATTTACTCTCTGGTCCTGTAGAAACTTTGCCTACTCTTTAAGACCCAGATCAGAGTCTTCCACTTTCACAATGATATTCTGGACCATACATTTTAGAAGTGATTCTTTCTAAGTTTAGACAGCTTGGTGCTCTGTTAGAATTAGGGTACTTTTAAGTAGGGCTTGCCTCTTTATATTCAGAACAATTTTATGACGTCTATTAGGTGCAAGGCAGTATCCTAAGCATCACTTGGCTTTGGAGCTTCTCAGCTGCAGGCATGTTGCGGATGTTCCATTCACATTTGTGGCTCTGATATCTGATGATAAGAGAAAGTATGGATAAGTATAGAATCAAGAAAAGCAACTGTAAGTTAATAACTTTTTACTTCAGAAATTTCTCAAGGAAAGTCTTCATAGTTTTACCATGCACAGAAAAATTACAAACACTTTTAACTACACTCATGTACTTGATTGTGGAAATGATGTTTTATCTCTCAGGAATAAAATAGAAAGGGGAAATATGACAGGACTGTGTATGTATATATGCATGCATGCACACACACACACACACATATCCTGTGTATCTACCTAGACCTCTAAATACTGTAACTTATATACTTTTGTTATCTTTTGGTGCCAGGTTCTACTTACAGTTACTTTTGGTACAATTCATTTAAATCATGGCTCCTGTTTGTGGATCGTGAATTAGAATCTGGCTTTGAACAAGAAAACATTTAAATGCGTTATGATCCTTTTTCTGTTCTTTTTCTCTTGATATTTTGAAAAAGAGACGTTTTTCAGTGTTATCTTTAATTTCTCGTGAAAACTGTAACCTTATTGGGTGAGATAAAGCAGGAATCATACTTTCGAAGCAATTTGTTCTGTATCCACCAAAAGAAAAACATTCTCTTAGTATTTATATTTTATGATGGGCAAAGTGGTGAAATTTACTCTTTTAAATGGATATTCAGTAAGAAACCCTATGGAATTTTCCAATGAAATTTGTGAAATATTTAATATGTTCATTAAGCACCGGTTTCCTTGTGGTTATAATTTTTATTTATTGTTTAGAAGTGAAACTTTGGGGTTTACAAAGTCTAAATAATGCTACCTGTGTTTTCCTTTTTTGGCAGAAGAGCATTTTTTCATAAAACATATTCCTTAAGATATAAGATTTTACACAGTTTGTTTAATCCACATTTTCATTCATTTGTCTAATCTTCCTTCTTTAAACTTGTGGGTTTTAGAAAGGTAGCACTAGGAGAAATGAGGGGGCAAGCTCATGTTGAGATTTATCTCAACAGAAAGGTTTAAGAGAAAAAAGATTAGTTAACAATTTATTAGAAAAATGACATCTAAAAGTTTGCAGTATAAAATTGTTTTTACATTGTTTTTAATACATATAACAATAAATAGAAAAAAAGATAAGCTAATAAAAATACATTTTGTTTCTTTAAATCTGAGTTGAGGATATAACCAGAATATGTTCATGGAAGAGGAGTCAGAAAAGGTTAGTACTTGAGTAAGTCAGTCAGATAGCCTGGATTCAGATTTCAGCTCAAGGTGACCTTAGGCAAATTAATCTCTGTGTCTCAGTTTCTTCATCTGTAAAATGACGGTAATAATGCTATTTCCTTATAAAGTTTTTTTGAACATTAAATGACTTATAAAATCTGTAGTTTATAATTTATTCTTTAATAAATTTAAGCTAGTATGGCTTTATTACACCTTAAATGTAGTTATTTGTTTACTTTAATCTTTGTTGCATACAAAATTCTTGGATGCAGATAGTTTGTGATCTCAACTTCATAGATTATAGGAAAGGTAGGAGAATGTATTATTTAAGTTTGGAATCCTGCTTGGGACATACTTTGCTGCTGGGTACTCTAAGCAGACTCAATTTGAACAGCAGCCAATAATTTAATATGGAATTTATGTTTCAAACTCTCTCTTATCACTCAGCAGTCTGTTGTCTTATAGAACCATTACTAAAAAGGCTAAGAAATCACCCACAGCACAGACTGTTCTATGGTTTCTATATTTGCACTTGGAGATAAAGTGTGTTTATACATAGTGCTTGGGTGTCTGTTTTACAGCCAACTACACTGGGTAATGTACAGCAACGAAGACTTCCTCCTCCATGCAAGAACACATTATTAAATTTATCATTCTTTATTTCTTTCCTTAGATGATTTGTTTTGTTTTACTAACCTAGTAACAGATAAAAATGAAAAGACCAAAAAAGGTCATCTTAAGCTAACTTTAACTTTACTAAATGGAAATGAATTCTTGCTATTCATTGCCCTTAATCCTATTCATTCTTCTTAAATATCAAAAGAAATATACATTCCAAGACAAACAAAAAGTGTTATCTCGGAAGATGTGTGTGTATGTGTATTCTGCTTAATATTCTGTATACTTAAAAATATATAAAGCACCCTTATAAGCAGGAAAGTTTCTTAGCAGCTTTAGTGGCAATAAACCTTATGCAGGACATACATGGTTTAAATCTGTCAATTTTACTTTATTTTTCCCAATTGAAAGGATAAGTCTCTAAAAGATGAGGCAAAACAAATTTTAAAATTGTCATTCTCTAATGAAAACTTTGTGTGGAGAGAAAGAAACAAAGGAAGGTAGGAAGGAAAAGTACAATAAAGAAAGAAAAGAAGGAAATAATTTTTCCTGGCTTTGCAGAATGAATACATCATAGTGGTACCAGGGCAAAAATAGAGGAACCTCAGGAAAGTATATTGGATTATGTTTTTCTTTTTTCTTAAATGGTCAGTCTATGCTTTAGCTAATGAGAGAAGGGAAAAGGCAGCAGGCAGAATATAGCTTTCCCTGGTAGAAGCTAAGGCAGTTTAATTTCAAAGACCAGGAAGCCTGTTGTGGAAGAATTTAGAATAAGGAAAATCATACATGAACTGAGCAGCTTTAGCTGGCTGTTAACCAGCTGATTGCAGAAATTGAGAAACTCCCAGCACAGAAGTGAAGTAATACAACGTAAACCAGCATCCCCATGCTGCTGTGTCTCTGAGGGCTTTGTTTAAGCCATAGCAACACTGAGACATCAAAAGAAGGTTTGGGTCTTTTTTCCCATTTTTGGAAATGGTGTCAATGTGCATAATATTGGGTGATTTATGTGTTTCTGAGGTCTGTGAAAGACAAACTAAAAAGAATTTTTAAAGCTAATGCAGAAATTATCTTGGGTGATCTGATTTTAATTGAGCCCTTAAGGTTTAAGGATATTTCTGTTTTTATTTGCTTGCCTAAATGCTGTTGCCTACCTCCTTTACCAAAACATTGAGGAAACGATGATTGTTGCTTCACTGACCAAGGACCCTATAAGTCTGTACTTGAAAATAGTCTTTTTTGATCTTGTAAAAACTCTAATTGCAATCTTCCCAAGTTACTTTCAATAAATGAATTATCTGCTTCTTATCTTTGTAAGGAAAAGATATAAGAAAGGTATGAAATGGACACATCAGAGTTGGCTAAATGCATTCTTTAAAAAATAATTTGCTGAAGATTTCAGGCCAAAAGAAGATTTGACTGAAAGCAATAGACTGCTGGCACCACCAAGACAATGGAGTTACTGCCAACTTGCCCTTGTTTATCTAAAAGATCTATGCAAAAATTAGGTTTTCACACATACATGCGCGTGCACACACACACGATGACACAGTAATGGGAATAAATGAACATTCTTTTTCTTTCATATACTTATGTCTTAAGTAACTCCTTTTAGGCCTTGTCTCTTTGACCGTGGTACCAAGCACAACAGGAAAGGAAGAGGTATTGCTGAGTTCATAATGCTATTTCAGTGTGGCAGCCTAAGTGCACATGAGGAAATGATGCCCTGCGCCTGTATTTGGAGCCCTGTAGTTACTGTGACGACAACACACACTAATGGCAAACAAAGAGGGTCTGCTCATCAGGGCAAGCCAGGAAGAGTTTTGCCAGCTCAGATTTTTCCTAATTATTCTATAAGTCTTGAAATGTGACACTGGAGGAATTCAAGGATCTTTGGGTTTCATTAACTGTTTAGTAAGTGACACATGCTTGAAGAGCAGCCTGGTATTTGGATCAGGGAGTGGCCTTACATATAAGCTTAACTTTCATATGCTGTGTTGATAGATACCATCTTCTGGTCACCAAACCAACTGGTTTGGCCATAGCCTGTTTATTTTGGTCTTTAAGGAAGTCAGCTGCATTGGTAGAGTTCACTTCTCAGGGCCCCTCAACTTTTGGTAAGACATCCCCACCTTCTACATTCTGCTCATTGCACAAATAATAATGATAATGGCTACATGTAATATATATTATCTATATAATATACAACATATGCAGTACATTTACTATATAAAATGATATGAATAACTAGCATATACTTGAGAAGATTACTATGTGCCAGGAATTGTGCCAAGCATTTTACATGGATGATTTTATTTACTTCTCATAACAATCCTATGAGGTACTATTTTTATCACTATTTTAGAGATCAGGAAAATGAGGTTTATAAATGTTAAATAACTTACCCAGTGGTAAATTTAAAATCCAAATCCAGGCAATTTGACCTTACCTGTTCTATGTTTTCAACCACTTTTTAAAATTCAGGCTGTTGTTTATGGAACACCTCCACCTAGATGACTATGAGATGTTTTAATGACATGTATAGAATGTGACACTGCAGGGTAACAGCTGCCTCTATAGCATGAAAAGATTCACAAAGTGCAAAGAATGAAGAGATTTAGGGTTAGAAAGCCAACAGAGGCTCTTTTCTAGGATCCCAAAGTGGAATCAGAGGCTTCAATGGCCAGTAGAGTTGGGCCACCCTCGATAAGCTAGGCCTGGGGCACTGAGAAGCAGAAGCGATTCTTCCAGTTATTGATGGGGCAATGTGGTTCTTGGTTTCTATACTGCTGGGTTGATTCCTAAGAAGAGGATGCCATAGAGCATTTGATTTTGTACCACCTCCTTTGACACTGTTGGGGCTTTGGTCTGCTGTTGCTTCTATTGACAACTCAGAGCCATACCTTCTATTGTAAACTTTGAATGTGCTGCCAGTCTCTGCCTTGGTCATAAACATTTAGTTTGTGAAGTGGGTTCAAGAGGGAATTCTATGAAATACTTATCTCCATTGTTGGTAGCAATACTTCCTCAAGAAACCTTTGGTGGAGTGTGTGTGTGTGTGTGTGTGTGTGTGTGTGTTTTGGTCAGGAGGCAGTGAGGAAGCGGCTGGAAAGTGCTCCACATAAAGGCTTGTTATTGGTTCCAAATGACTTTGTTTTGGTAGTGAGTTGTTATTCTGGCAGCATGATGCTCCTTCAAAAAACAAAACAAAACAAAACAAAAAACCAAAAAAACAAGACAAAACAAAGAGCTTGCTATAGTTTAAGAAAAATTATCTGACACTTTTCAGCCATTGGTTTGCTACTGTAGATCAGTGGCATATTTTATTGGATATTTTATTTGATTCTTTTATCTTTATTTGCCTGCATGATGTCCAAATGTCTGACTATTTGGAAATAATTGAAACTTTTGAGTTTCTATTTGCATTTCTGGCATTTAACTTTCAGATTGTCTGAAGTAAAAGGAGAGCAATTCTAATAAAATTTTGATGGAGCAGATAAGGCTTTGCTTTCTCTTATGCCAGTGGCCATAAAGACTCCACTTTTCCAGAGTATCACATATCCCAGGTAGTGGGATTGAATACCCCAGGAAGGTGAATGTTTTATATGGGATGACATGTAATGGAATAAATCTCTACCTTCTGAGAAATTCTATTCTAATAAATTGAAACAGTAACTTGTCACAACTATACTAGCTCACCCCCTCCCCAAACACACTACATTCATTATTGGTTAATAGCACAGGACTTGTACTGCTACTCACCTGACAGGCTAAACATCTTCCTGAAGCAAATATACTGTTTGCTGTGTGACACAGAGCTGTTTAATCCAAGCCAATGAAAAAGAAGTAAAGGCAGAGATGTATTACATTTCACGAAGGCTGTCTGCTTTCTTGACATTACATCTCTTGATTTCTTTGCAGTAAACTCAGTTTTCCTTTTGTCTTCTCCTGTCTTTATATAAAAAGATGTAACAGTGTCAAAGGAGAAAAAGAATTGTAATTTTTTTTTTCACCCAGCCAGAAAAAGAGTATTAGTGTTCTATTCTTTGGAGACAAAGAGTTTGACTAGTTGGCCTCTGGAAGTATTTTCTTTCCCTCATTCAGTTATTCTAAATTTCTTTTGGCACACAACAGCAATAATTTCCACATTAGTCTTTAGCTAATTGTTAAGATATTTACAGCTTATCATAGTCATTCAAGAATTATCTAAGACTTCGGTAAGATTTCCTAGTTCTTTTTGCACATCTGCCCCTAGTCTAATTGTGAGCAGGCACAGGGCCTTGAGTACCACAGTGTCAATGATTACATGGCTTTGGTCCTGGGAACAGCTATACCTTATAGGAAACCAAAAGGAATGGAAACCTCTAGCCTCTGACCTCACTTGAAACCATCAGATTATCTAGTACTGTGGTTCTCAATACTCTCCATGCATCAAGGTCACCTGGGGTGCTTTAAAAATGCAGATACCTAGCCTATGTCCCCAGAAGTTCTGATTTAAGTTGGCCTGAGAGGGTGCCCAAGTATTGGTCTATTTTGTAAGCTTTTGTGTGATTTTAATTTGCATCTGATATTGAGAACAAGTTATTGCAATCATTTTAAAGACAGTACTTTAAAAGTACTTTAAAAGATAGTACTTTAAAATGATGAGTGCCACCTCATCATTTTAAAGAAGATAGTACTGGAATGAGAAGTAACTCAGCTCAAGTTACGAAACCCTCTGCAGGTAGAATTGAGTATGGAACTGTGCTTACTCAACCCTTGGTAGTGGGTACTTTCTACACCTTGCAGTGGCTATGTTCCTGTCTTAAGAGAACTGAAACTCAGGATCGTTGCCTGGCTTTACTTTTAAGATCTTGACTTAAGGATTTTTTATTACTTTCTGGGTCCATTTCTATGACTGCACCTCAGTTTTGTACTAGAGTCACATAGGTAGAAAAAGAAGTAAAGCAAGGACCAGAACTTAAATCCCCTGAGCCCCAGTCTATTACTTTTTTCTATCACACAATCATAATAAAGTAGCTAATATTTAATGAATGCTTTCTGTATGTTAGGCACTAACAGTTTCATGAGGCAGATACACATATACTATATATTTTACAGATAAGGAGGCTGAGGGAATTGTTCATCCTCCCCTCAGCCCCCAGCAAGCAGGTGGCAAGTCTGGGATGAGTCCAGGCAATTGGACTCCCCAGCCTGGGCTTGTAAGCTCTTAATCACTTTGCTATTCTGGAGCCCACTCTGAAAATATAAGGTGTTGGATGGCAGCTGCTCCCTCATATCAGCATCAAGGGTCTTGTTGCAGCTGGTTATGGTGCCCTTAGTTCCTGCTAACTGGGCTTTCTGCTTGACTAGAGATTGGGTCCTTGCCTTTCCCTCTATTTTCCCAATGAGTGGCCCAATTGGAGACAACCTATTCTTGTCAAGATTTTGTTATAATGCTCTATTTCCCCTAGTGACTTTGTTTCTTATTTCCTGTCTTTCCTTTCTCTTGGGGACCAATATAATATTTTATGCCTTACTTTTGGGCACATGAACTTTACCCCAGACATTCTGAACACAAATTCTACTGTCTTGTTTGGATCCTTGACTTTTCGCCTAGTCTTGTGAGTTTGGCTGGGTTCCCCATTTATCCTGGGATTCCTCTCTCTGGACCTCCCCCTATCTTCTCTCACAATACCAGCAACAACAGGAAAGGATTAATCACTTTGCTTTCCTATACAGCCGGTACATTGGAAACAAGTTGATCTGTCCTGTGAAACTGACAGGTCAGTGTGTTAATGTACTCTGAAGAACTTTTAAAATCTACATTTTTAGGTAGCGTGTATGGAATTAATTTTCTGATTGATTCTTTAAGTTTGAAATTCTGTAGAACAGGCTCTTTCACACCTAGAGAAAAATTTATGTGTGTTGTCTGGTAAAACGAACCTTACTAAGATGAAAATCACCAATAACAAATACTGTAGCACAGGTTTTTCTAAGCAATAGAAAGCAAACAAAAAATGAAAAGAATCTTATAATTATCATATAACACATATTTACATGTAAATTCAAAAAATTCAATGTGATAAATAAATTCTGTTATGACTTGGCACTGTTTTTAGAATCACCTTGCACCAAACAAGTACTCAATAACTGTTAAATTGAATTCATTAAATATCATGAAATTGATAAAGTAAATATTAATGACCAGTTTCCATTGATTGAAGTGAGCATAATTTTTCCTTGATAAACATGGCAGTAACAATTAGTGACCATTGGTGATTATTTCTCTGCTTCTCAGTTTTCTCTAAACCTTTATGGTCATGTATTGCTTTTCTAACAATATTAATTAAAAATAAACAAATGTTTTAAATGTTCACTAGAGTATCACAGAATAACCAATTCATAACTAAGTGGGAGCTGGACTTAGTAGCTCTAATGAGCATGATGCATACATGTTTCCATTAATAGACTAGAATTCTTACTTTAAAATACAGTGGCATAGACACATAACTATTGACAAAAGTCTAATTGCAGCTACTGACCCAAAACCACAACCAGGCTGTAGTTCATTAGCTGGAAACACTTCCATCCTTGGAAATCTATTTTGGAGTTAGGATTGCTCCACTCCTCTACAAGTGGTAAAGCAACAGCTGCCTTTTAATTAATGTTTCTGCTGACAGTTCCAGCTGATGAATACCATTGAATTTCCCTATTACCATCAATACTATCTACATTGCTCCAAAAGGATATATTGAGTATAATTGCTTTATTTTGCCTTATTTCACCTTATTTCTTTCTCACATCACTTCTTCCAAATTCCAGTGATGCCATTATTTACATCACCATTCACATCTTCCAGGGAATAAAGTCCCAGTGGAACACATGTGTTCCTGGTGATGTATTGTGATGGAATCTCACCAAAACGAGCACGTGAAATGCTGAGCTCAGAGAAGAGGACAAGGGGGAAAACCAGATGAAAGTGGCCTGTGGTTTCTCAGAAAGTGAAGAATTTTGTCCTTTTGAGAGAAAGATTAGGGAAAAAACAGAGCTCTTGTTTTTCTACATTGTATTAGTGAAAGATTAAAATCATCCCATTTGAACTATATCTGGGTTATATTATTTCAATTTCTCTTTCCAGACACTTTCTCATAGGAGCTGAATTTTAACAGAGCTTTCACTGTTAATTGTGTGAGAATTTAGAAGGATTTGGTCTGTGTGAAAGTACATGATTATAGAGTGAGGTCCACTCAGTCTGCTCATCTTAAACAATATGTCCTGGGACTCAATCAGGCAAGGCTCATGTTTTGCAGCTAAAAGAGGGGTTGGATTGATGCTGAACTGAGAGAACATAGGATCTAAATGGCATGCCATCAGATGGTAGAGTGGTTCAAGCTAGCAGCTGGCATCTGAAGGTCTAACATGCGGTTATGGGGTATTCTGGCAGGCGGTTAGAGGATGCCTGCATTCTGACACAGGCAGGGAGTCAGTCCACATTTGGGCAAGCTTGTCAGCAGGAGCAGGAGGGAGAGCAGGGAGGTGGGAATCAGGAACAGGATAGCTGTGGAGGAGGAGCAGTCCTAGAGACTGTGAGTGAGATGCCAACATTGTCATACAATGTCAAAACAACTAAGAGGATGCTAAATCCTAGTGCTGGGCTAGAGTTCTTTGTGTCTCTCCTGCTTCACATTTAGTAAAAATAATGTACTCATTCACCAACTATTTTTTGAAACTCATGTGTTCAGGCACTGAGCTAGGGATTGGGATACAACGGTGAATGTTATATTATCTCTGCTCTCTAACAGGAGTTACAGGCAAAACAGTGGCAATTTCAACACCAAGCGACTAGTGGGTAAATGGTTTAGTGGGACCACAGAAATGGGACCACTCACCTGGTTTGGGATGGTCAGTGATTGGTCCAGAGACAGTATAAAGTGACTCTTGCTGTGGGAAAGGGAACTGTAGAGGCCGAAAACAAGATAGGGCCTGATAAACAAGGTCTAAGGGAATGCATCAGACATGAGTGTTATTGAAAAGCTCAAACATCTGACTTGTTACAACAAGTCTACATAGCTCTACCAATAGTGGGGAATTAGTGAGTTGCTTTCTTTCACTTACATGACAATTTTAATGTTTTAAAAAATAATGTGATGAAGAGGTCTGCTATATACATATATATTCATCATAGTTAAATCTTTAGTGGCCATAATGAGGCAACCAAAGAAGCCTCTTGCGGGCTAGAAAATTCCTGACCCTCAAACCACATTGCTGAGTATTTTTTTCTAAACAGTGACTACTTGAGAGTATGTTTAAAAACAGATGATGAATGCTTCCTATAAAAGTATTTGCTTTAGGACTTTTATAAGTTTGTGCACTTTGAAAAAATACTTACATATATTCAACACTCCACTTCAAGTGCCTAACTGCTGCTGAGGCAATAAACCTAGGTCGTAGTCAGAAAATTTTTGAAGCACATGTTGGAGAATTGCCTTACCACATATTAAAATGAATTTTGAACCAGAAGCAGTGGAGGTTGAAGGGGGAGTATCGATTGAGCCCAGGAGTTCAAGTCTAGCTTGGGCAATAGAGTGCAGCTGAGTCTCTTTAAAAAAAAAAGAATTTTGAACCCATATTAATTAAAACACTTTGCAGGTGGTATCAGAATCAGTTCACATCAGATGAGGAGATCAAGGGAAAATAGTAGAAGGTTCAGGAAAGTATATACCTATAAAATTGGTGTACATTTTTAATACTATAAAAATGTAGTATTATAAAAAATAGATTTCAAATCTATACTGAAAATATGAATTATTCCATCAACAGGGTTGAAATAACTGGAAAAATATGAAATTAAATTCCTGTTACAACTTAACTAAAATATGCACTAGATGGACCAGAAATTTAAGTCTAAAAAAATGAAGGTGAAATACTAACAAAAAAAACTACAAACATATATAGGTGGGGAAGGCTTTCCTAAGTAAGACAAAAAGTCAGTAAAACATAAGACTAAAACATTTGATTCCATAAAAACTGAATGAAAACTTTTACACTGAAAAAAAAACCCCTTATAACCATCATGAGCAAAGTTAAAATTCAAACAACAATTTGTGACCAAAATAATCAGGAACAAATGTCCTTAATATAAGACTTTTGTTTTGTTTTGTTTTTGAGATACAGTTTTACTCTGTGGCCCAGGCTGAAGTGTAGTGGTACGATCTTGGCTCACTGCAACCTCTGCCTCCTGGGTTCAAACAATTCTCATGCCTCAGCCTACTGAGTAGCTGGGATTATAGGCGCATGCCACCACGCCAGGCTAATTTTTGTATTATTAGTAGAGATTGGGTTTCACCATGTTGACCTGGCTGGTCTTGAACTCCTGACCCCAGGTGATCCACTGGCCTTGGCCTCCCAAAGTGCTGGGATTACAGGCCTGAGCCACCACTCCAGGCCAAGACTCTTTTAAATGAAAATAGAAAAAGAGACACAATAGAAAAATTGACAAATGACATAAATAATTTGGAATAAATATGTGAAAAACTACTTAATCTTACTTATAATCACTTATAATTAAAAATTAAATTAAAAGAAGATGTATTATTTCAACCAATACATTGACAAAGACAAAAAAATTCAATACCCAGTATGATAAGGGTATGAGGAAATTGACACTCTATGTTGCTGGTGGGAAAACCAACTGCAAAAGTTTCCAGAAAAGCAACAATATGTGGCAAAAATCCTTATAATCAGAAGAAAAATAAGAATATTTCCATTTTGAGAAATAAAAAAATCTAAACACATGCAGTGCTTTTGAGAGTACATTGTTTGTTCTTCCTCCTATTGTTCTCAAATCTATTGACTTGTAAAAATTTGGCAGACCTAGAGACTGTTACATGAAAAAAACAGCCAATATACTTCTTTCTCAGTTGCTTGATAGGATTTCCTAGGAGGGACCTTGTTAGAATAGGATTGTTAAAACAAGGCTGCATAGTCCTTAAGTGTCAAGTACATCTTGATAGCAACTTGTTTCCTTACTTTTGTATTATTAAAACAAACTGATAGCCAAAATTGACACATTTATGACTAGATCATGAGGGTGAGGGACCAAGGAGCAGGTGGAAGAAATGGCTAATTGCACCAAACAACTCTTTGCCATGGATCATTACCTAGAATAAAATTACTCAGGCTCATTAAACTGTTTTGGGCATGAAATACTCTGAAAAAAAATTGATTTACCATAGTATTTGTAGATACTGGTAGATGCTAAAAGATAATTGACTCTAACCTCTTTTTAGGAAAGATGATGAAGTTGAGACCTAGAAAGTTTAACTTTCTCAAGGTCATACAGCTTATTAATTCAGATGTATGAATTCATAGACAAGTGACAATGCTGTGGCACATATCTTCCTAGAATCCAGAACACCACCTGTCTTACTTTATTTCCCAAGATACCTGTTGTATAAGAGCTGTTATAACTGTTGTATGATTTCTCTGTATCCTCATGCCTCTAGCACCACCAGATGTTGGGCTTTTCGGCAGCTCACTACCCATCAATCTTGCCTGTTACTCCAGGGTGTGGAGAGAGGCTGGTGCTAACCTAAGCTCCAGTTATAGAGTGATGTCTGGGGTGAATGTGTCCTATGTGGTGTCCATTGAAGGTGGTAAATGATTCTCAGCTGCTTCTCACTGCACTGACAGCAGGGTCATTTTGTGAATGGGTAGGGAGCAGCAATTTGAGTGAAATCTCACTCAAGATCTTGTGTGCTAACATTTTTCTTCTTTCTCCTGGGGAAGCACTTTTTTGGAAGAAGCCACTCCTGAAACATTACCCCGAGTAAAGCTAAGCATGAAGCATTTTAAGCCAAGCTGATCACCTAGATTATCTTTTGCTGTTTGATCCTGCAAAGAATGTGCTGAGATGAGTAGTAGTGCTGTATCACATAAGTTGTCCTTTCGTTTTCATACATTGGGCTCAAGCGAATGAAATCTCTTTACTTCTCTCATACCCACAGGTGAAGAGGAGTGAGTCCAAGCATCATATTTAATTCTGTTAATTACAATGTAAGTGTAAATAATACCAACAACGGCGCTCTAGTTTCAACTTCTGTTTGATGATTGTCAGACCCAGAAATCTAACAAACAGTACATTATTCAACGGATTTTTCACATTGTCCATTTGTAGACCTCTTTTCTTTAAACAGTCTAGCAAATTATATTCTCATATTCTTGTTTCCTATTATCTTTTGTAGCCTCCTTGACATAATCATACTGTGACTTATGGGAATTGTTTCCCCCTCTTCCCTTTTCCTCTGGGTTCAGGCTTGGATATGTACAAATTTTGTCCCTCTGCATCACACGAGGACCCTTTCCATTAGGCCTTGTATTCAACTTCCTATGCTTTCCTGAGCTTATTCTTTATTATCTCTTATTTACCTTTTATTCAGAATTTTTTTCTTTCTCCTTATTTTTTTAGATATTAAAACATTTTAAAATTATTAATATAATTTTTGGTGGACAAATTATAATTACATACATTTTTGGAGTATAATGTGATGTTTTGATATATGTATACATTGTGGCATGATTAAATCGGGCTAATTAATATTTATCACCTATCATTTTGTATAGTGAGACATTTGAAATTTACTCTCTTATTTTGAACTATGTAATGCCTTATTATTGATTGTAGTCATTCTGCTGTGACATACATCTCAAAACTTACTCTTCTTGTCTACCTGAACTTTTGTACCCTTTAATCAACAACTCCCCATTCTTTTCCTCTCCCCCACTCCAAGTCTCTGGTAACCATCATTTTACTCTCTATTTCCATGATTTAACTTTATTAGATTCCACATATAAATGAGATCATGCAAGAACCCTTTTTCTGTTATTTCTTCTGCTTCAGCCAGTCTTAGAGCGTCTTTCAACGTTAATATACATGAAAGCTACACAAAATCAAGGCACTTTTATTAATGTTGTAGAAAAAGGTATATTCACAGGGATAATTTTTTAACCAATAATTAACCTTCAAACTCAAGATGTATTATCAATTTCCAATTAAAACTGGTAACTCCAATCATTCTCCAGGAAATATCCACCTTGGAGGAAGGACCCAACATTTCTTCCATATTGTTGTATAACAGAGCAGAGTTCCAAGAACAAATTGATATTCAATGAGGAGATCAAACCAAACACTAGGGAGCAGGAAGATTGTCTGTCATGACTCTTCCTAGGTTTTAACATTTGTTTTTCTATTTTGGAATTTGGTGCTGTAAGGAGGAATAGTGTCTACTATGCTCAGAAACAGGGAGAACATGGTGTGAGTACAAGGGTTGTAAAGGGTGCTCAATATACTAAGAAAAGGCCAGAATCTTCATTATATAAAGTCCTTAGCTAAATTCCAGATATTTTTCATAAGTGCATTGGAGCAATAGCTTAACTTTAAAAGGAGAGTTATAAATAGGTATGTAAAATATGCATGTAGAATAATTGAGCACCATTTTACGAAATATTCCCGAAAAGATTCTGCATAATGTTGATGTTTAATTACTTTCTTTAACTCAACTTAAATTCTTTATTAATAGTGGTTGACTTATTTGTTCAGTTTTGTTCAGACCAACTGAAGTTTACAACTGATTAAACTGAGGGTATAATCTCTTATGTTTTGTGTGATCTGGACCTGACTACAGAAGCAATTTCCCAGGTCACCTAAATCCCAGTTAAACTGAATGACAAATTAAGAATCATGATACCGATAAGACCCAATCTCTAAGCTGTCACCTGAATATGATGATCATCAATGTCACTTTTTTTCTTTTTTCTTTTCTTTTCTTTTCTTTTCTTTCTTTCTTTCTTTCTTTCTTTCTTTCTTTCTTTCTTTCTTTCTTTCTTTCTTTCTTTCTTTCTTTCTTTCTTTCTTTCTTTTTCTTTTCTTTCTTTCTTTTTTTTTTTTTTGACGGAGTCTCACTCTATCACCCAGGCTGCAGTGGCGTGATCATGGCTCACTGCAACCTCCACCTCCCAGGTTCAAGTCATTCCCCTGCCTCCACCTCCCAAGTAGCTGGGATTATAGGCATCTGCCACCATACCCGACTAATTTTTGTATTTTTAGTAGAGATGGGATTTTGCCATGTTGGCCACACTGGTCTTGAACTCCTATCCTCAAGTGAACCGCCTGCCTCAGCCTTCCAAAGTGCTGGGATTATAGGTGTGAGCTACAGCACCTGGCCAATGTTACTTTTAATATAACTATTAAAGCTATTGGCTCTAGAAAGAAAGTAAATGACAGATAATAATAGTTACTTTTATTGAGTGCTTCCTACCATATCAGGAACTGTGCTAAATGCTTTATGTCCATGAGATAACTATTATCATTTTCGTTTTATGGATATAATCATACTGTTTTTTGAATTCTTCTCTAAGACATGATCTAAACTCTTGTCAACTAAAATTTGGGCTTGTCTAAAACCTCAGATATGTAGATTTTTACAGAATGAGGCGAGGCTCATAAAATAATTTTTTTCCTAATAGATTTTCTAATACTTGATAGTTTTGATTTGTATACAAAATTCACTATGAAATTTAAAAATCTACCCCCAAAGATATTATCAGAGTAAAAAAATGTGAGCCACATTTAGTCTTTTTAATTTTCTAAACCTCAGAAAGATTTTTTATTGTTTTAATAACAGCATCATCATAATATATTAAGATGCTGTGCTGTCGTTTGTAGGGAATGGTGGAACAAGGGATGATGGTTAGCCATCATAAATTCAACCAGTACTGTGAGCTGATTTCAGGAGAGGAATTGAGCATCCATTATTTCCTGCCAGATTGCTCTCAGGATTATTGGGAAATAAATATTTCCTTGTGGAAGGCTAACTGCTCTTAGAGCAAATCTTCAATCTTCACCTGTGTCTCTGGAACTACTTCACTGACCAGCCCAGACTATGTGTGATTTATAATTCAAATAAACATTGATTTATATTTAAGACATACTTTATTGAAAAGTTTTAATTATACTCACTTTAAGTTAGAGATCAATTAAACCTGTATTAGTCCATTCTTGCATTGCTATAAAGACATATCTACAACTGAGTAATTTAAAAAGAAAAGAGATTTAATTGGCTCATTTTCTGCAGGCTGTGCAAGAAGCATGATGCTGGCATATGCTTGGCTCTTGAGGAGGCCTCAGGAAATTTACAATCATGGCGGAAGGTGAAGTGGAGAGTAGGCATGTCACATGGCCAGAGCAGGAGCAGGAGAGAAGGGGGGCGGGTGCCACACACTTTTAAATGACTAGATCTCATGAGAATTCCATCACTATTGCAAGGACAGTACCAAGGTGATGGTACTAAACCATGAATGAGAAACCACCCCCATGATCCAATCACCTCCCACCAGGTTCCACCTCCAACACTGGGGATTACAATTTAATACAAGATTCGAGTGGGGACACAGATCCAGACCATATCAAAACTTTTGTCTAATATCTTCTTTAAATACCTAATGAGTATAATTGTCTCATGGAAAAAGGAAGCTCTGGGAAACCTAATGTACAGCTCACTCACTGCTGTCATGTCAATTGCAGACCTCTCAAGCAAGCACTGCTGGAAGAAAGAAGAACTAGCATCTCAGTTCTTTTGGTCCCTCTGTTTGCATACACTGATTGTTCTTCAAGAGAAGAAGCAAGACCCATTTTTGGGTCTGACATATGGCTACTTACTAGTTACTTCCTCCTTCACTTCCAGTCCTTCAGTAATAGGAGGTGGTAATACAGAGAGCATGGATGTTTAACTGCATCATGGGTATATGATGGTAGCATTATTGTTATAGTGAAAAGTTAGAAACAAATACATGTTTAATAATAGGGTGCTATTAACCAAGAAAAGGTGAGATTTGAATAGCTCTTAATACATCCACTTAATGACAATCTGCAGACATAAAATGTGAGAGTAAATGATATTAATAAAATAATATATTGAGTAAAAATAAATGCATTACAGAAAGTATCTTTAAGATTCTATTGCAAAAACAAGAAGATTATATTTCTAACATTAACAGTAACCATTTCCATTTGGAGATATAAATGTGTGATTTTAAATTTCTACATTAAGCATGAATTACATTTAATAAGGAAAACAGTTGAAGCTATTTCAAAATAATTTAATGGATCAGCTCACATGGCCAAATAGATAAGAAATACTCCTTTTAAACTCAAAATTTAATAAGATATTCTCTAGAGGTCATAGTGCCAAAATTGTATGTGTGTATGTTTATACCCTTACCTTCTTCCATAAAAAGTATTAAAACCATGATCAGGAAGGTGGTTTTCCCAGGGCGAGGCTCATACACTGCACACCGGATGTGCTGACCCCTGTGATTTCCCCAAATGTGGGAAACTTAACTGCATAATTTGTGATAGTGGGGGACTGCGTTCATGCTTTCCCCTTAAAAAAAAGTTTTCATGTGGATTTGGTAGAGATTGTTATCCATTGTCCCAAATAAAACTATGTCTTTATGTTTTTAAATAAAACATTTCTTAGTTAGCATATGCATGGACATTTTGCTTTCCCATGAGTGAATTTGTTTCATTTTGTTTTTTAAAGATCGAACAGTCACATATTTACAGAAAAGCTGGAAGCACAGACAAAGACTTTTTTTTTTTTTCTTGAAACACTGGAGAGTAATTTCTGATCTGATGTCTCACATTTCTTTCGTTGGATCACCTACAAACAAGGATATTCATCCGTATAACTACAACACTAGCATCAAGGTTAGGAAATTAACATTGATACATCACTATCATCTAATACTCAGAACCCATTTAAGTTTCTCAGTTGTCCCAGAAATGTCTCATATAGTGAAATAATTTATTTCAGAATCACACATGGCACTCAGTTGTGTCTCCTTAGTTTATTTCACTCTGTAACATTTCCTTAGCCCTTCTTCTCTGGCCCTTTAAAGTCCTATAATATTGTATCGTAAATAAGCACTTTGAGGAATCAAAGTAAATGATCCTTCCTCAAGATTGTCCATAAAGTTAAAAAGCAACATACGATCTTCTCAACTTTAGTCGGTTTGAAAGTAGTCAGACCTGGTTTCATATCCACACTCTGCAACTGAGAAAGCCTTTGCTCTACCATACCCACAGTCTACCCTCTAGAGTATAGACCTTAATTAGAAAGGTAGAAAAATATTGAAATAGGTGATGAGAAGAGAAAAGTAAAAATATGGCAAAGAGAATTTGAGATTTGGAAATGTGCTGTTTCTTTCAATCTTTATGAGGCTTAAGATGGGTTTTTGGAAGACGTAATATTTAGGACATACTTTATATGATGTCTCTGTGACCAATATATGTGTTGTGAAGATAATTTGATGCTTTTAGTTCTTTAAATATTTCTTCTTAAATAAACCCATTCAGTCCATTAACCATGGTTAATGTTTTCCCACTGGTTTGTACATGTCATAGTTAAAGACCAATGTAGACTAGCAGGGAAGTAGAAAAAGAAAAATTAGTACATTCATGAATTATTCTCTGTTCTACTTTAGACAAGTTAATTTTCCTTAAATTATCAGGTTCCGTCTTAATCATAGGCCATTTGTGGTTATCAAGAAATAAATGTTTGTATGTTTGGCCTTCACAATCTTACATTTCCCACTAAAAGCCAATTCAATTAATCCTTTAACATCTTGTCACAAAACATTCAATGTGGGAATCAAAATTTTTAAAAAATGGATAATTCTTAGATTTATAAAATTGTTCTCCCAATGAATATTAACTAAGACTTGAGAAAAACTATTCTATTAAATTAACATTCAAATGTTCTAATTATATTAGGAGGGTAACTCTTGTTCCCAGAATAATCATTTTAGAAATTAAAGAGCACTTATATCATAGCACCCTGGGTGGGTAAATGAAGCTTCATCCAAAACATGGCCCCCAAAAATAAAGTCCCACCCAAGATTACCTTTCATTTTTTAAGACCAGAGAGTAAAGGATTATACTCCTGTGGTATGACATGCAACATCTTTGGATTTTCCAGTAATATGAATGAAAAGAAGAAATAGCTTAGATTTTATAAAGACTGTTGTTTCACTGATTTCACCAGTTTAAAGCAACTTGCTTGCAGTACTTTACAATTATAATTTGTACGTTAAAAAATTTAAATTACCTTAGTAATAGATTCTCCTTATAAAAAGTTATAACTTTACAGATCAAGTTGACATACCCTTTGATTATTGCCCTCTGTAATGCCCCCATCTTAGTCTCCTCTCTAGAAATAGTCACTGTTAACAATATAATGTATATGCTTCCAGAATTCTCCATAGCATTGCTCATAGAAGATATATCTATGTTTGTATTTTAGCATAAATGATATGTACATTAATTCACCTGACAACATGACTTAGACATTTTTTCAGTTCAAATAGGTTCACTTCATTTTAGAAAATTGCAGCGTGTTCTTCCATAGAAAGGATGCACAATTATTTCTTTAGTCATTCTTGATTTTGTGAATATTTAAATTGTTCTGAATTTTTCACTGTTACAAATAATATTATGATGAAGATTCTTGTACTTGTTTCCTCAATACCTACTCCAAATTTAGTTGACTCTGAGGTAGATACTAACAGTAGAATTTTGAGGTAACAGGATATGTAAAGTGATCCATGAATGCACAATACTTACATTTGAATTCCCTTCAGCAGTGTATAAATATACTTATTGAATTTAAATTTGAATTTCCTCCATCAAAGTGAGGTTGAATGCCAGTTTATATAAATCTTGATTATTTTTATTAGTTCTTCTGTGAGTTACCAGTTTATATTATTGGTCTATTTTTCAAATAGATGATTCTTTTCTTTCTTTAAATGATTTGTTGATTCTAATCCTTTATTATTATTTAGGTTGAAATACCTTCTCCTAGTACTTGTCTTTTCACTTTTATACTGCTGTGGTTGATGTAGTTAAACTCATTATATTTTCTTTTCTTTTTTTTTTTTTTTTTTTTTTTTTGAGACAAGGTCTTGCTCTGTCACCCAGGCTGGAGTGCAGTGGTGTGATCTCCTTTCACTGCAACCTCCGCCTCTCGGGTTCAAGCAATCCTTCCACCTTAGCCTCCCAAGTAGCTGGGACTACAGGCACTTACCACTATGCCCGACTAATTTTTTTATTTTCAGCAGAGATGGGTTTTGCCATGTGGCCTAGGCTGGTCTTGAACTCCTGGGCTCAAGCAATCTGCCTGCCTCTGCCTTCCAAAGTGCTGAGATTACATACGTGAGCCACCTCGCCTGGACTCATATTTTCTTTTATGGCTTTTGCTTTTTGTGTTTTATTTCAGAAGGTCTTCCTAACTCTAAGGCACCATATATTTGCCTACATTTTCTTCTAATAATTTCTTATCATTAAAAGATTTTAAGTCTTAATTACAATTTTTTGAACAGTGTAAGATGAAATCAAACTTTTACTTTTTATAAAAGGATAGCTAGTAAGTCTCATTGATTTGAAATGGCATACCATTATTTTCCCATTGATTTGAAGTTCCACTTTTTATCATATTTCATAAACATATGTGTTCTATAGATAGATGCATACATATATACGTACATATTTATCATTTAAATACACATATTGGTTGGTTCTATGATTATTCCTCATTTTACAGACAAGGAAACAGGTACAGAAATATCAAATAACTTGCACAGCAACACATAGTCAAGAAATAGTGGAGCAAAAAATAAAACATATGGATCTAGATTTAGTCTGTGGCCTTAATGACTATACTTTCTATAAATTTTCTGTTTGTTTGTGAGTCTATTTTTTGAACTCTATTCTGTTTCTTCAAACTACTTGTGTATTGTTGCATTAATTCATTAATTTCCTTCCCAATTGCATTTTAAAAACAATCAATGGCAATATATAGAAAAGTCATTGTTTTTTATGTTGTTTTTGTTTCTTGCTATCTTGCTGAACTCTCTTCTTAGCTATAAAAGTTTTTCCTTTGATTATCTTGAAATTTCTATCATTTTCTCTGTAAATAATAACAGTTTACCCCTTATTTTTCAACATTTATACAACTTACTATGGTTTCACTTATTTAATTCCATTGGCTAGGATGTTCAGTCTAGTGTTGAACAGTAACAGTAGCAATGGGCATTCTTGTTTTGTTCTTGACCTTACAATATTTCTAATAAATGTCACATTTGCTGTATTTTGGGGTAGATACTCTTTATTAGATTAAGGAAGTTTCTTTTTGTTCTTACTTTTTACGCAAACAGATGCACACACAAGTATATTACATATACACACATAATCACAATTGTCTTTGGGCATCTATTGAAACTGTTTCTCTCCTAAATCATATGATTAAGTTAGCCAATTATATTGGATTATATTGGTTGTTCATTATTAAAAAGCTATATTTTGTATTCCTGGGATAAACCTTACTTGATCATAGTGCATTATTCTTTTAATTGATTGCTGAATTTAAATTTCTAGTATTTTATTTAGCAATTTGCATCTATGTGAGATTTGCTATGGTTTTCTTTCCTTATGCAGTCCTGTTCGAAATTTTTAAAAAGCTAATGCATATTCTTAAAAGACTTTTTTTATTTTTTAAAGAGTTGGTCAGAGTTGCCTATGAAATTTTGTGGACCTGATTAAATTAGGGGAGAGGGGAGTATATTTGAATACCATTTCAAGTTTTTTCTGCCTTTGTTGGATTGATTTTATTTTCTTCCACTTTTTTGTGATAGTGTAAAAATTATAAATTGTATTTGTGTTTTTCTACTAAATGCTATTCAGTTAGCACTTGAATGAAATATATTTTCTATTAATATTCAGAATTGGTCTGTGTTTCTCTAAAGTTATTAAACAAAACCAAAATTTTTGTATGCTTTAGTTTTACTTAAGTATTTCTTCCCATTTCAATTCTCTTCCATATTGACCTAATTTGAAACTTTATTCTACATTGTTACTTTAAAAATTCCTGTCATTGTTGTTTTAAAAAATCAATAGTTATCTAGAATTAATAATATAATTTAATTGATTTTTTTGTTCACCATTATTTTTCAGAGCTTCCTTATTATTATATTCATTTTTACTTTGGTTGGCAAAATTATATCAAGGAATTATTGTGAGTGGTAAAGTTTCTTGTTCCTTCATGTTTCATTTTCATTCTTGAATGATAGTTTGGTTGGATATAAAATTGCAGGTTTAACTTTTTTTCCTGCTCTTTTGATTTTATTCATTCGTTAACAAGAAAATTGTATAGGAGATTTTGTTTTTTCTTTCCCAAAGATTTTAGTATTTGTTTCCTTTATTCTTGGTTTGGGAAATGTTAATATAATATCTAGGTATGGTTTATTATTTAAATTTATCTTACTCAGAACTTGGTTGGACCTTAAATTGCACCTAAACTAATGTATATGTTACCTTCCTTCCATTCCTGCTAATACTACTCCAATTGGGTGGATGATGGAGCATTTGAGTCTATTTTACATAATTCCTAACTTTTATTTTATTCTTTTTATATATTCATCACTTTTTATTGCATTCTGGAAGAAATTTTTGGATTAATATTACAGTTTAGCAATTTGTTCTTTGTGTCCATTCTCTTATTTGACCTACTTGTCGAGTATTCTATTTAAAAGATCAATATTTTAATAGGTGTGCTTTCCAATTGATTATTTTCTGTGGATTTAATATTCTCTCACATATCTCTGTGGATATGACTTGTAAATATTCTGAAGTCCTTTTCTGACATTATTAATTCCGGGCTGTAAATTCTTCATTTTTTAAAAACAAAGAACTCTATTGTATCTCTTTTTAATGGTATTGGCCTTCCTCCAACACTTAGTGACTCCTGCGTGTTCATCTGTTAGCTGAGACTCCTTATTAGGCTCTTTGTTCTATGTGATCCTGCAGGCTGCTTAGAGAGAAGGACCAGATTTGCTGCAGGAACTTGTATTTCAGTCTGTTTTCAAAAGTGTATGGGAGGGGATGAGGATACCGCTGGCAGGGTGCCTCATAGATTAGCTCCTGGTAGGGGAGAGGCTGTCTCATTCCATTGGTAGCTCCAGCTATTCAGGGTGTCCAGGATGCTGCTTTGTTTCTCTGATTCAAGCTTCCATACCTTTGACTCCCAGCTGGAAGCAGTAACTCCTGTTGCTACTCTTTGATTCCAAATGTGGCCTAAGTTGGTAGAGGGAAGGTGCACAGTTCAACCTTGCTCTTCCTACTGCTCTCCTGTAGCAAACACTGTTGTCTTTTGTATCCGTTCCCAACATTTATTGGCAGCACTCTCCTATTCTTGTTTTGAGCTGGTTTTAAATCCTCCTTCTAATAACACCTGCTTTCTGTCTTCCAAATGTCCTCTCAAAGTTTATATGGTCCTCCAAAGCTTGATACTGTTTCCCAGCTATATGCATTAAAAAATCCTTTCTAAAATTTTGAGATTTCCAGTGGGAAAAGGAGACTACAATCTATTTCCATTCTACCACCTTGAAATGGAAACCAGCGTGTAATCTTCAAAACCTTGGGAGGATGTTTTGAAAAAAATGAGTTTAGCAGACCAGTTTGCAGGACTGCCATTTATGGTTGTGTATGCTGCTCACAGTATGAAGGCATCCAGCTGAGGAGGTAGCCAAGAGCTGAGAGCAAGGACATTGTTTCTTCCCATCTGTCTGAAAGCAACTGACAGGCAGGAGGGACCTTTTCTTTCTAATTGACACAAGGATGTCCTGTGGGTCAGCAGTCGCCCTAGTCATTTGAGCTTTAAATTACATTATGTATGATGATGATTCTGCAGGTGTAAACGTAGGTCAAAATGCATCAAATTATTCATTTGAAATATGCATAGTTCCTTGTGCATCAATTATACTTCAATAAAGCTGAAAAATAAAGTAAAAAAAGTTAAAGACATTTTATTATGCAAGTAGTAAAGTGTGTAAAATGTTCTGTTGGATTTAGAGGATAAATGTTTAAGATTTCATATTTTACAAATTGGACAAGATATAAAAGCTTTACCTTAGTTGACAAATAACAATAATTCTAAAAGAAGATGCATTCATGAACAGGATAGTTAGAGGAGAAAAGAGAGTTAAAAGGAGACAGTAACTAGCTGTTAATCATCTTTTCTGATAAACAAAGTGGTATAGTTAACACTCTGCCTTGGATATCTTAGGGAAAGCCCTAGGTAGAGAGGCAGAGGGATGAACTAAAGCTGTGCTGTCCAATACAGTAACCACCTGTGGCTATTCAAATTTAAATTAATTAACATAAAACAAAATAGAAAATAGAAATTAGGTTCTTCAATCATATTGCTGTATTTCAAGTGCTCCCTAGTTCCATGTGACTATAGTACTAGACAGCACAGATACAGACTAGTTCCGTCATCACAGAAAACTCTATTGGACAGCACCGACCTAGTTGATCTCTTAATTTAGGTCCTCTACATACCAATAGTTTTACCTCTGTAGATTACTACATTAAATGTAATCCCAGATCTTAATTGCCAGGGGGTCTAACAGAAGATAGAATATGGGTCCATACTGGTTGCAGAATAGGCATTCAGGAATCAATAACGTTGATTGGTGATCAATAACATTGATTGGAATCAATAATGTTGTTGATGAATGGATACATGAATGAAGCTAGCAGTGAATTCCCACTATTTGATAAAATACTGCATTCATTTATCCATTCATTAACTCAAGAAATATTTATCAAATACCTACCACTTGCCAGGTACTGGTTCAGGCACTTGATCAGGAAAGTAAACAGACCAAGATTACTTCCCTTCTGGAGTTTACGTACTGGAGGATGGGGTAAATATTGTAAATAATAGGCATAATAAATAAGTAAATCATATCACAATTTGATTTGCTCCTTGACTTAAGGAGCAAAGGAGCTGTTGCTCCTTGACTTAAGTTTTGAAAGGTGAAGTCTAGCTCCTGTGTTAAGAAGACATTGTAGTAAGCCAAGGACAGAAGCAAGAAGGCTGGCTGGAGGCTGTTGCATTATCTAGGTTGAAAATGATGGTGGTTAGGTCCAGGGTGGTAGCAATAGTAATAGTGAAAAGTGGTCAGATTCTGGATATATTTTCTGGGTTGAACTATAAAATTTCTGACTGGGTTGGATGTGGATGTGAGAGAAAGGGAGAAGTCAGAGTTTCAGCCTAGCAACTAAAAGGATGCAGTCAGCATTAATGGGGATGGGGAAGGCTACAGGAGGAGCAGATAGAGGATAAGACCAGAAGTTGAGTTTTGAGCATGTTAAGTTTGAGATGTTTATTAAACATAGAAGTAGAAGAGTTGAATGAGTTGCTGGATATACAGGTGCAGATTTGGGAGAATAATATGGAGTTGAAATAGGTTACTAACAGGTAAGCAAATATATTCTCTGTTAATGAACCAAAGTCTTTGTATATCAGAAGGTAGAATTGGCTGGCTGTGAGTTTGGGTAAAAATATCATCATTTTGTTCTTAGCATGAGCTGAGAGACCTGTTAA
This sequence comes from Macaca fascicularis, assembly GCF_037993035.2. Taxonomy (NCBI): domain Eukaryota; kingdom Metazoa; phylum Chordata; class Mammalia; order Primates; family Cercopithecidae; genus Macaca; species Macaca fascicularis. Next base: position 99,660,081 of record NC_088378.1, read on the forward strand.
CAAATTTTGCTTTGCAAACATTTACAAAATGTTCAGGCATTACACTCAGTTTTAAAAAGGAAATATTTCCTGCAGACATTGATATTTAGTGTGCAGAGTTTTCCTGTGATTTTCACAGAAAGCACTTGAGCATTTTTGTTAATATCAATGCTATGTTAGGACAAATGCTGGTATTATTTTCTCCCAGGCCCATAATATTTTTAACAGTTAAACCCAAATCACTGTACTTTAAATAGACTTCATTTACCACTGCAGCATAAATAATCTATTTTTAGTCATTGGAAAGAAAATCTTGATGTTAATTTAAAAGAAGGAAATAGTAAAAGGTACGTACTTGAGTATTAGGCCTGAGTCTCATAAAAACAAGTTAATCAAAATTGGGGAGCATTATAATCTTAAAAGAATGACGTCAAGGGTCTGATGTCTTGGATTCTTAAGGGCAGACATGGAACAGTCCAACATCTGTGCCAGAATGACCTCTGTGAAGCATAATATTTCCTTTTAAATGTTTAGACATCATGATAGTTTTCCATGGTTTTAATTCATAAAATATGGATTTTTTAAAAGCCACAGAAGCATAGCAATTTTTTTCAGCTGTCCCCTTACCATCTGTACCATGCTTTTAACCCCTATTAACTCCTAATGTGAACAATTCAACTAGAGCCTTCTTTCAGAAATATGACCATCTACAAACATCTCTGGATAAGGAAATAAAATGACAAGGAAAAAGTTCACTGACTCTGAGCTAGGGTCATGAAATCTAAAGGTATTAATAGGAATAAACTAAGATAAGAAAAATCAGATAGTTTGTTGTGGTTTAACTTCATTGCTTTCATAATGCGTTTACTATATTTTTCTCTTGTTAAGACTCTGGCTCTTTTCTAGGTCAAACATATTCTAGTGATCCATGCTGTACAAAGAACCCTTATTTTATGATATCCAGAAAACTGTTTTGGAAGTCTCAGAGGAATCATGTGAGTTAACATAGGAGACTCATTCAGTCTGTTTATTTTCAGCTGATTTGCTTTCTTAATTGAGTAATCCAAAACTGGATATTTATGTAAAAGAAAAGATATTTTGCTATGTTTATACTTGAGCATAATTAGCTAGTTATTTTTCTTTCTCTTTAGTTTTACCACCACTACACACAAACACAGTAACCAATTAGGTTATAATAGAACAAGATAATTCAATGGCTTGGTTGCTTATTCTGTATATTGAATGCTAAATGGAAAAAAATATTTATGTTGAATATATGAAATTTTTTCTTTCCATGAGATTATAAGTTAGGGAAACGGGGTGTGGGGCACAATAGTGGGCTTTACTTTGTGCCCTGAGAGCAGCAATTCTAAGATTCACACATATGCCAGAACATGGAACTAAATGCAGACTCTTTGGCCCTTTGCTCGCAGATATGTCCTTTCTTGCTAATCTGTTTACTCTCTATCAAGAGCCAAGTGTATCATCTTCGCATTTCTTGCATATATTGTGCTCATTTTCTATTCTGTGGCCACTGTGAAGACTTCAGGTATAGATGAAGTTATGTGACTGAAAAATAAACATCTGAGTAACTACAGTCTTTGATCCCTCTTCCCATTCCCCTACCCCAGACTTTCCCACCTCCACTTAACTGCTCTTGGGCCACTGTGATTATGAGAGGGGTAGTGGAGAAGTGGAGATGGTAGAAAAGTGGTTTCTTTGGAATAAGTAAAGGGATGGGGGCAGCTTCTCTGCACCCCCAGAAAGCAATGGGTTACAGGAGAGTAAACACACACTGGGCAGTGGGCTTGGCTTGAGTTTGAGAGAGAATTTTCTAGAGTTTAGAGAGAGGAAGGAAAGAAATTTGTTGAAGCAGCTGCTGTACACAGCTATAGCAATACTTATCAATATGTATAGGTATATGTGTGTGTATATATATGTATGCACACACATATATGAGGTTTAATTTGTAAGATTTAATAAGATTTAACCTTATTTGTAATTATTTTTTATTATCAGCAAGATTTATATTAACGTGGTACACATCAGGATGGGCAAACTAGTTCTTTACAGCTGTTATCCCTCCTGATTGGGTCAGTATCTTTTCTGTCCAGCCAGTGACCCTGCCATTCCAGTTGTGCAGCCTCTCCCCTTGAATTCTCTGGGCCTCCCCATAATCCAGAAGACAAAGGGGTCAAGCTTGGTGCCTCAGAGGGCCTCAAAGTCACTTCAGTACTATAGCTGGCATCCTCAGAAACTCACTTCAGCACTATAGCTGACATCCATTCTGATCGGTTGTTAAATATTTAAAATCCCACCTCTGTGATCTATCTGGAGCTGGGCCCTAAGGAGATGAGATACTTAGAAAGGGCAAGTCCATGTGGGCTTCATAGTTGGTAGGGGGAGAAAGAGAGGTGGTAAGAAGTGTGGAAATAAAAATGGGGCATGAAAAGGAGACTGAAGGGTGTGGGAAGAGAGGTGAAGACACACTGCTGAAGAAGGGCACTGTGAGTCAGCGTGGGCTACATCTGGATGGCCTGGGGTAGCCATGCCTTTGCTTTTCATGCCTCACTTTTCAAGTGAGGACCTATCTTCGCTTGAAAGTTGTGTAGGAACCTTTGAGAAAATACTTCCTATTGTCCCTCTGAGCATGCACACCCCATCCTCTCTTCTGCTAATCTCCTGTGTTGCATGCACATACTTTGCCCTTGTTCAAGCGGTGCTCAGTAAGAATTCTTGAATGTTTGCTTTCTAATGTGTATGTCCAGGCAACTTCATGCAGTGAATCTGGAAATAACCTAATTTATTACCTTGTTTTGCAAATGAGAGAATAAAATGGGTCTAAAGAAATCAAATAATTGCTGTATGTCCTCAAATCCAGGGATGATTCTCCTACTAACACTGTAGGTCTCAAACTGCAGGTTTCCTGAGGGAAATTATGTTACAAATCAGGACAAGCTTCTCAGTTGGTTCTGTGCTTTGAGAACAATGGACTTTGTTTTTTTCTTATGAAAACTTAGAAAAATATTCAAAATATTACATTGACTGAAAAAATCCATATGACCACATTAAAAATATATATGTGAACATAATTTTAGGCAAAGGAAACATTCTATGCACAAGCCAATAAATTATCTTCTATGGTGTCATGAGAGGTAGTTAAAGAATAGACTCTGGATCCCAAATTGCTTAGGCTCAAATTTTAGCAGAGCAATATTTAACAAGTTACTTAACTTCTCTCTGCCTTGGATTCCTTATTTGTAAAAAGGAGAATAATGTACATTTTACAGAGTGGGTCAGATGATTATGCAAGATGATTTAGCTTAGAGCAATGCCTAGCACACAGTAGGGCTGCTTGTATTGTTATTATCACAGTTTTTGTGGGCTGAGGTTTTTTATAGACCAGATTCAGAGAGTAAGAGGAACTTGATTTCCTTCAAATCGATTTGATAAGTACAAAAGTGAAAGGTTAGATAGAGAGGAAGGTCGTGTGGGGTTATTACAGTAAACAGTAAATCCTACTTGAATTATGTACCCAATATGTTAGCTACAGAAAAATTTGAAAGTACTAAACGTTTTGTCACAAATCAGCTTGTTTGGGCCAGTTCTATTTTTATCAGCATGTCTTATCTCTCTTATAAGCAAATCATGTCCAAACAAAGCCAGAGAAAAACAAAGCTAACAAGTATTCTGACTCAACATTTTTTTGTAACACTCAGAAAGCACAGTCTTTTATAGTCTTTTGGCCATATTGTCTTGGTTATCTTCTGAGGAGATGCACAAAAACCTATAATGAGGACTAGGTCTCACATTAGAATCTCAGAAATAGAGGCTAAATTACCATTTCCAAAAGGGGAGCTTTTCACTTCAGTATTAAATCAAGCCTCAGAAGAAAATGAAAATTATTATTAGTAATTCTGACAGTTATTTCACTCTAAGATGGCTGAAATGCCTAGATTTCTACTTTGTAAAATAATTTATTGATCCCAAATTCTCAACTACAGAAATGATTCAATATCTAATATTACTCCTGTAAAAATTTAGCTTTCTACTTTAGGATGTAATATATTTTTCCCCAAATAATATTTAGATTCTTTAAAAAAATATGTTAATATGCATAAAATGACTGTAAGTCATGAGAAAGATGTATTAAGAGCTGAATACCTTTAGAATGGCAGAAAGGAGTTTCTCTTCAGAGTGCTACTAAATTCTAGGGAGAGTATCTTTATCCCTTTTTAGTCTTCATATATTTGCTGAGACTTAGCAAAAATACTTTGAGGGTTCTAGTTAGCTTGATCATGCCTCACACTTCCTGAAGAAGGTTGCAGTTGTGGAGACCACACTAAATTCCTGAAGGAGTTCCAACTAAAGAATCCTTAGACATGCTCCAACTGACTGGGCTGAGGAGATTTTTTGTTGTCTTTTAGGTGAAGAGCTAATGGCAGAGGGAATTATGGGACCTCCTAGTCATAGGATCACCATTATCTTTATTGGCTCTGTTGGAGTCTAAGTGCTTTCCCAAATAAAATGAAAATTAGAGCAGGAGTCAGTAGTATTTCCTTTCTCAAAATAATGTTTGATTTGAATTACTTATAATTATTTAAGGCCCTCGAAGAGATTAATGTAAATATTTGAGAAATTGGCTCCCAGGAAACAGAGAAATGACTTCAAGATTCTGAAAATTATCTTCTAATTCTCTTGGGAATGCAAAGTGTGTGGGTAACCTAAATATCAAGAGACAGGAGGCCAGGCGCGGTGGCTCAAGCCTGTAATCCCAGCACTTTGGGAGGCCGAGGCGGGCGGATCACAAGGTCAGGAGATCGAGACCACAGTGAAACCCCGTCTCTACTAAAAATACAAAAAAATTAGCCGGGCGCGGTGGCGGGCGCCTGTAGTCCCAGCTACTCAGGAGGCTGAGGCAGGAGAATGGCGGGAACCCGGGAGGCGGAGCTTGCAGTGAGCCGAGATCGCGCCACTGCACTCCAGCCTGGGCAACAGCGTGAGACTCCGTCTCAAAAAAAAAAAAAAAAAGAGAGACAGGAAATATATTTGACAATTGGAAAGACTGCTATTGAAGTGCATCCCTGTTAAATCAGTGGATCAAAAAGTAACAGAAAATTATGTGTCTGAAAGGGAATGTAGATATTAATATAAGTAACAATGACAGTGTGGATGTTTCAAGAGGATTTTAAAAAGCAATAGATTCAGACCTTAGTTGTGCCAGGTCTGGTAAAGGCAATGTAAATGGCAAAGACTTATTTCTTTTGAAAGTTTTGTAATGATCAGATGACAGGGCTGAAGGGACTGAGAAGGAAGGAGGGAACTCTTTTCCAATATCTTCAATAGGATATGCCCTTTTCTAAATTCATTTTTATGTTTCATGTGAAAATTCTTTTAATAGGATGAGTACTCCTTAGATAGTGTGGTTAAAGCAATTACTCCCCTTTAGTCCAATCCTGCCAACAATTCATACTAGTAATTAATAACATGCTGAATGAATATTTTTAAAACTGCATTTTAAAAAACTCAACTCATAATTTAAGAAAATATTTCAGTAAGCAGTGGCAGGGAATCATTGCAGACACTCACAGAAAAGAAGCAATAAAAATCGGTCTGTTAAAATAAAACCAAGCAGGATCAGAGACAGTGTATAGTGTCATTAGATTCTTAGGTCATTAGATTATCTTGGCTGGCTCTTTACTTAGATGAGCCATGTTGCTTGCTTTGGGGCCTCCAGGCAAACCGTATGTGGCAAGATTGACGTATGAATACATTTTCAGTACACCACTTCGTGTTATTTCACAGGCCTCTGACATTTGGCTGTCCCCCAAATAATCTCTAGTAGGTTTCATCAATGCCTTCATTTTTCTTTTGTAATACTTAACAACTTCTTTGGGTGGTTTTTTTTTCTTTTGGGTAATTTTTATTTAAGCAATTTTTCCATATACAGGAGCAAGGAAACACTTGAATAAGGAGTTAGGCTCTCCTAAAGACTCAAACAATTTATCTTTGTAGCTCCAAGAAAAAGTGGGAGTAGGAGAGAGTAGACATGATCAGAGTTCATTCCAAGCCAGCGTTTTCACTCTTCCCTTGCTTCCTTGCCTATAAATAAAATTTGGGGTGGGGAAAAGATTTGGAAAAATATTTGAGCAAAAATTTTATCCCTATTCCTCCTCTTCCTCCGAGCCGGAGACCACCCAGGGGTTTGACTGATGTTTTCTATTGGAGAAGTCTGAAGGAATCCACTCTTGGGTAGCTTAAGTATATCTGCTTTAGTAGGCAACATTTCTGAGCCACACAGAAATGGAACTAGTTTTCTTGGTTTGCCTCCAAATTGACCAACTTTGAAATTAATTAGCTGTGAGGCTTAGAGCAAACCACTTTAACTCCTCTAGACCTTCTGTTCTTTTCTGATAAAAAGAAGAAGAAAGAATAGATGTTCTCAAAGGTCATTCTAAAGATTTCTCAATTTCAACATTATTGATATTTTGGACTGAATATTCTTTGTTGTGATGTGCTGTTGTAGGCATTGTACAATGTTTAATAGCATTCCTGGCCTCTACCCACCTGATGCAGTAGCGTCCTTCCTAGTTTTGACATCCCCAAATGTCTCTAGCTATTGCCAAATGTCCCCTGGAGAGACACTGAAAGATAAAATACAAGATACCCAGTTAAATTTGTATGTCAGATAAAGAATGAATCATTTTATTATATTTAATTGGACATATTTATACTAAAAACTTACTTGTTTTTTGTCTGAAATTCAGATTTAATTGAGCACTCTGATGATTAATTTGCTAAATCTGGTAACCTTATTGGTGGGGTGGGTGAGGTGGTGGTGCAAAATTGCTCTCTCCTCCACTCCACTGAAAAACCAACGTTCTAGGCAAAAGGTTTTTAAAAAATATGTGGTTTTGTTCTCCTTGGAGTTTTCCATATTAGAATGATTAAAGGGATAGGCCAGACTTCCATTAGATCAGATTTTTGGAAATGTTCCTGATTGATTAATTTTGTATTCATAGATATATCTATTCTAAAAAAGAGTATTTTTTCAACATTGTTAGGATAGGGATGTCAGACAATGACCATTCCTTTTAGCCACTGCTGATTTCTCTCTGAGAAGGCTAAACATGTGCTTAGGGCATTGATAAAACAGAAACTAGAGAAAGAGAGAAAGGGAGACTTTGTTTGAAAGAATTAGATTTTTTGAAAAGCATCAGTGTAGTAGACACTATGGGGGAAGTTCTAACTTTGTGGAACTTATTTTGAATTCCATATGAAAGTGGGGTGAAGGATAATCTTTCCATTGCCTACGGATTTTGAGTTTCTAACCCTGGCCTGATTTTAGGACATTTTACACCACATCAGTCATAACAGAAAGAGGGTTTGCCACAGGTAGTTCACTCCTCCTTTCTACCCTAAGCTCTTGAGCAGTTATGTATAAAGGGCAGTTCTATGAAGAAGTGTACATGTAGAGAAGTGGATAATCAAATGAAACAGAGCTTTAGGTACATGTCTTTGTGTTGTGCCAAACTCAACACACTGCATTTTCAATTTGAGCCAGAGTCATCTGACCAATTTAGGATCTGGCATTTTTTAATTTCCACTCTTACTTGTTGTCTTCATGATAGTGTGGGGCTTGAAGACTCAACATAAGGATGAGGGAGTCGTGAGGATGTTGAAACTTGTAAAATATGGCAGTAATAACTGTAAGCCTACAGTGCTCATAGATACTAAAGGATATAAAAAATATTTTATCATTGTTATTGATAAAGGTTTTTTCAGTGCTTTCCATAGGTATGAATTAAATGCTGAAAGAAGGCTGAACAGCATAAAATTTTTCCTGTCTTTTACAAACTTCCATATCATTTAGGAAAATAATACATGTGGATAAGAAAAAGTAACAAAGAGAATACTGGATAAAGAAAGAATACTTTTGGGTTGGGCATGGTGGCTCACACCTGTAATCCCAACACTCTGGGAGGCTGAGGCGGTCAAGAGATTGAGACCATCCTGGCCAACATGGTGAAACCTTGTCTCTACTAAAAATACAAACATTAGCTGGGCATGGTGGCGTAATCCCAGCTACTTGGAATGCTGAGGCAGGAGAATCACTTGAACCCAGGATGGGGAGGTTGCGGTGAGCTGAGGCTGTGCCACTGCACTGCAGCCTAGCGACAGAGCGAGACTCCATCTCAAAAAAAAAAAAAAAAAAAAGAATACTTTTTTTGTATAAGTGTATGTAAAATATTAAATGGAACACACTTACACTGAAAACTTATTTGTTCTTTATCTGAGATTCCAATTTAACCGAGTGTCCTTTACATTTATTTGCTAAATGTGACAAATAAATATATGTTACAACATATGCTAGATGCCAAAAGATTGTTTACATATTTGGTGTTCTAGGAGTTGAGAGGAGATACTGCTTCTTTCTCAATATCAGCATTATTGGCATTTTGGGCTGGATAAATCTTTGTTGTTGGGGCTGGGGGCTGTCCTATGCATGGTAAAATGTTTAGCAGAATCTCTGGCTTTTGCTCATACATGCCAGTAGTACCCTCAACCCCTTTGTGACAACCAAAAATGTTTCCAGACATTGTCAAATGATCCCTGGGGAGGAAAATCTCTCTGGTTGAGAACCACTAGCCTCTTAGGGTAGGGGAAGACTTAGGAGAGATATCACTTGAGCAGGGCCTGGAAGGATATGTGTTACTTTGCAAGAAAGAAGTAGTTTTTTTGGAGAGCATTTTAGGTGAGGGAAAAGGCATAAATAAAGATGTCAAGGTATAAAAGTTGAGAGTAAGTCTGGAGTAGAGTAAGCAGATGAGTTTAACTATATAGTTATTGTTCATACGGGAAACAGTGGGATTGTAAAGTACTTTAAGAAATAGATCATATTTTGTGACTCCGCCCATGCCCGTAGCAGCCTAATAGTATCTTGACCTTAGTAGCTGTTCAGTAATTCACTGGTGATTTGATATGAAAGGTAAATGCATCAAGATAAGAAAGCCTTGAATGGAAAGTCTAAGAGGTAAAACTTTTTCTGGTGGGCAATGGAGAGTCCTGGAAGGTTATTTGAGCAAGGGAATGGCATGACCTTGAGGAAGTCAAGCTGTTCTGGGGTTGATTGGGATCAGTTATCTCAATGGTGAGAGAAAGGAGTTGGAATTGAGAATAGTAATAGCAATCACCTTTAAAAAAATTTTCCCCCCACAATTTACAAAGCACTTTGCCTGCATTTTCTAATTTGGTTGTCCCAAAAATCCAGTATCAATTTCATTAAAAATTTTTCTTCTTTAGTTATTTTTCTTCCCAACTAGCAGCGATATTTGGACATCTCAATAAAAATGAGCTTTGGATACATTTCATGCCGTGAAAAAAACGCTCACAATTTTATTTTATTTTTTTGTCCTTCAAGTTGTGATGTCATCAAAGGGCCTGGGCAACTGATTCACCTTATGGGCAAAGATGGAGTTGAGTGGCACTCTGTCCTTGGCAGGGAGGAGCTTTTAAACCTGGGCTCCTTTCTGTGTCTGGGATCCGGGTTGAAAGCATTTCCTTTTGCTTCTTCAGATGAATAAGTGGCACTGTACAAGCATTAAAAGAGATGTCTGTCATATGAATTTGGCATTGTCCCCCCACCCCCCCCAATCTCTTGAAAGTCTGTTTGTGGTGCCACAGGATTAGTCCTTGACCACTCTGTTCTTTCCATCCCCAAAAATGCCAGACAGCTTTCTTTCTAATGCTCCCACCTCCTAGGTACCCTTTCTATTTACTGTAGGATCGGATCTTATCCTGTGGAGAAGTTACATAATTTTGGGTGTTATGAGGTAATGCACAGCTCTTCTTTTTTATCCCCTGCTGCCTCAAAACAAACATTTCTTGTTCCTTGGTTCCTCAATGTCTGACTGATGTTAGGACAAAGATGAGAATAAATTAGTTGATCCAACAAAAATGAAATGAGTAATTAGGAGAAAACTCAACTATGGCTAAAATTGGTTTCTGCTAATTAAAAACATTGACAAGCAAAAGATTGTCAATATGTTCTAGATTTAGTCATCAGGAAATCAGGCCTATTGTAGAAATGTTTCTCATCATAAGAAAAGACATGGGACTTCATGGACTCTAATTAAATTTCTTTAATCCATAATTTTGGTTAGCAGTATTCCATTTAGTTATTCTTTGTTGTTACTGTTTGTAGTTGGCAGAATAGCCCCCCTGAAGATGTCCACACCTTAATCTCTGACTCCTATGAATATTACATGGCAAAAGAGACTTTGCAGATGTGGCTAGGGTTATGGACCTTAAGATGAGGAGATTATTTTGAATCATCCAAGTGGGCCCAATCTAATCCCATGCATCTTTAAAAGCAGAGCATTTCATCCAGCTAGAGGGAAGAGAGATGCTGCAAAAGGGAAAGTCAGAGAGATTCCAAGCATGAGAAGGACTCAATGCACTATTGCTGGTATTGAGATGTAGGGTTCTAATATGAAGTTCAAAGAAAGAATTTTAGGAAGTAAAGGCCTCTCCGCTGATATCCATAAAAAAGCAGAGACCTCAGTCCTACAGCTGTAAGGACCACAATCCTGCTAACAACCTGAATGATCTTGGAGACAGGTTCTTCGCAGAGCCTCCAGTAAAGAACACATCCCTGAAACACCTTGATTTTATCATTGAGAGACCCTAAGCAAAAGAACCAACTAAGCCACACTGTACCTGGACTTCTGATCTGCAGAAACTGTGAGATAATAAATGGATGTTGTTTTAAGCCTTGAAATTTATGGTAATTTGTCATGGCAGCAATAGAAAACTAATATAGAGTTCTTTGTCATTGTTTCTGTTTTCATTACTGTCACCACCATTGTTATGACTTACTGTATATTTGCATCACATGACATGGCGCCAAGTACCAGGCTTTGCCACTAGATTTTAAGCCTTTAAAGACAGAGATTTTTTTTTTTTCTCTCTTTCTCTCTTTCACCCAGGCTGGAGTGCTCTGGCCTGATCATAGTTCACTGTGACCTTGAACCCCTGGACTCAAGTGATCCACGTGCACCAGCCTCCAGATAGCTAGGACTAGAGGCGCATAACACCAAGCTAGGCTAACTTTTTAAATTTTTGGTAGAGATGGGGTCTTGCTATGTTGCCCAGGCTGGTTTCAAACTTCTGGCCTCAAGCAATCCTCCCACCTCAGCCTCCCAAATTGCTGGGATTACAGGTGTGAGCCATTATTCCCAGCCTTTCTCCCTCTCTTATAAAATTTTCACCTATGTAATCTCTAACACTTCAAACAGTTGTCTAACACATACTATGTGCACAATAGATATTTATTGAATGACTATATAGGGTTACAAAAGAATTTTCAATATTATCCCTGCCTTAGTGGAGCTTAAAAATCTAGTTGAAGCATCAAAATCTCAATTAACTCCCCAAACAGAACAATATATTTCAGTGCCAACGGAGAGATCTAGACAATACATATTGTAGTTTTCTAGGGGCATAGAAGTTGCGGTGGGTACAGGTGGAAATAAATTTCATGGAGAAAATGGGCCTTCGGGTAAGATGACTAAAGAAGCAAAGCAAAACAAAGGGGAGAAAGACAGGAGAAAAAGACAACAGCTTTACAACTCTGTACGGGGTAATCCAAGATGACCAGTTTAGGGTAATCCAAGATGTACTAATCTTGGCTTGAGCCCGATGGTGAGTCTGCTGTGTCATCTGCAGTCCCTTGCCCTGCTGGAAATTACAGCGAACACTTTATAGTACAAAACACCTATCAATGGGGACTAGGGTTTCAGTTATCGACATTCTTGATCATTCCTTTTATTCTTCCATCTGGCTTTTTCTCTCATCAAAATATGACACCTTCATGTTAAATGGTGTAATATCTTACTTTTTAAAAATAAATTTTAATGCAAAAGGAATACATCTTCACTATAGACTACTTAGGAAAAAATAAGCATAAAGAAAAAAAATCATACAGAATTTCACCACCCAAAATAACTGCTGAGTAGTTTGATGTATTTTTTCATATTTTGTCCTTCTGAATAACTTAAATACTATAGTCACAAGATTAGTATTATGCCTAAGAAATAGTTTTATATCTAATTCTTATTTTCTGTGTAATTTCCTATAATGTGAATAAACTGTAACTTATTTGATAACTCCCTCATTATGGGTCATCTAAGTTGTTTCCAATGTTGTGGAATTTGGAATTCAATAATATTATTAAAACTTTGGTAAAAATCCTTGTCAATAAATTCCTGGTTGCATCTCTGATAATAACTTAAGGATAAAGTCCCAGAAGTTGGAATTATTGGATCCAAACGAATGGCTACTTTTAAACCTCTTTATACAACTTGTCAAATTATTTAACAGGAAGAAAAAATGGAATTTTTTTAACATGCTACCTCACATTAATTGATATTTCTGTTAGTTGTGTATGAGAGTGCTTATCTCACCATACATTTACCAGCATTTAGTATTGTAATTCCTTTTTTTTTTTTTTTTTTGAGACAGAATCTCGCTGTGACACCCAGGCTGGAGTGCAATGGCTCAATCTCGGCTCACTGCAATCTGCGCTTCCTGGGTTCAAGCGATTCTCTTGCCTCACCCTCTTGAGTAGCTGGGACTGCAGGTGCAGGCTACTACATCTGGCTAACTTTTGTATTTTTAGTAGAGACGGGATTTCACCATATTAGCTAGGCTGGTTTCAAACTCCTGACCTCAAGTGATCAGACTGCCTTGACCTCCCAAAGTGCTGAAATAACGGGCTGGAGCCACTGTGCCTGGCTTTTATAACTCTTTTTAAATGATATTTTATTATTATTTTGCCATAAATGTCACTAATTTTTCTAAATGCACTTTGATATATGTATGAGGTTAAATATATTTTCATGTTAGAGTGGAAATTTGTTTATCTTCTTTGGGAATCATGTGTTGTTACCTTTTGCCTATTTTTCTACATATTAGTGTTTTATATTGATTTATGAGTTCTAGTTCTACTATAATTAATTATTGATATTTTGATTATTATATTAATGACAAATATGTATTAATCATTAATACAAATTACATATACATATAATACATATTATATATTTACATATTTATATATAATATTTATAAATAATGTTTCTATTTTATAGTTTGCCTTTGAATTTTGTTTATACCGTTTATACAGATCAACATATCAAAGCAGTTCCTCAATGTAAACATCATGGCAAGTCAATGGCTTGCTTTTTGAAATTGTTGTGAAACGTGGTTTCCTCTCACTCCCTGACACCCAATCCTTATCCCTGCTGCCCCAACATGAAATGAGAAGTCCACTAGCATTTGAACTTATATTTCCTCCAAAGTATAAATTGATTATATTACTTTTATAAACTAATTTTTTTGAGATGGAGTTTCGCTCTTGTTGCTCAGGCTGGCGTGCACTGGCGCCATCTCGGCTCACTGCAACCTCTGCCTCTCAGGTTCAAGCAATTCTCCTGCCTCAGCTCCCTGAGTAGCTGGGATTACTGGCATGCACCACCATGCCTGGCTAGTTTTGTATTTTTAGTAGAGACATGGTTTCTCCATGTTGGTCAGGCTGGTCTCGAACTCCCAACCTCAGATGATCTGCCCGCCTCAGCCTCCCAAAGTGCTGAGATTACAGGTGTGAACCACCATGTGCGGCCACTCTTTTTTTTTTTTTTTCTTTCTTTCTTTTTTAAGAGAGAAGTTCTTATTACTGTCCCCCAGGCTGGAGTGCAGTGGCATAATTGCACTGCAGCCTGAAACTCCTGGGCTCAAACAATCCTCTCATTTCAGCCTCCTCAGTAGCTGGGACTACAGGCACACACCACCACATCCAGCTAATTTTTTAATTTTTTAAATAGAGATGTGGTCTTGCTTTATTGCCCAGGCTGGTCTCAAACTTCTGGCCTCAAGTGATCCTCTTGTCTTGGCCTCCCAAAATATTGGAATTACAGGTGTGAGGCACTTCACTTGACCTCTGATTATTTTAAAAGAATTCATTGGTATTCTTATTAAACAATTACAGAATATTTATAGAACATCTCTTGAAATCAAGAATTAGTTTAGCCTGGGCATGGTGGCTCATGCCTGTAATCCCAACACTTTGACAGGCAATGGTGAGAGGATCACTTCAGGCCAGGAGTTCAAGACCAGCTTGGACAACAGAGCAAGACCCCTCCACCTGCCGGGCCACTTCCTTGGCCCTGCCATCTCTAACAACAAAAAAAAAAGTTTTTAAGTAGTCAGGCACAGTGGTATGCACCTGTAGTTCTACCTACTCAGGAAGCTGAGATGGGAGGATCACTTGAGCCCAGGAGTTTAAAAGCTGCATGGGGGTAAGCCATGATTGCATCACTGCACTCCAGTCTGGGTGACAGAGTGAGATGCTGTCTCTAAAAAAAGAATTTTGTTTAAATAAAATAATCAGATATATCAACATAGTATTCAGAGTTATGTGTATTTTAACCTGAAGTAATAGTTTCTAACTGGTTATCATATTACTCTGAGTGCAATTGCAGATTCCACTGATTATTTTCAATGAGTCATAAACACTCATACTTTAAATACTCAGACTTTAAGATAGTTAAGCTGGGAGTAAATGTCTCAGGATTTTTGCCATAGCAGTCAAATAAATATCATTAGTTTTTAAATGCATTTCCTTCAATGTTCTACTCTTGTTCGGGTTTAATTAATTGTGTGTTTAGACAGGCTACCTAGGCATTAAAAAAAATACAGATGGGGTCTTGCTGTTTCCCAGGCTGGTCTTGAACTCCTGGGCTCAAGGTATCCTCCTGCCTCAACCCCTGAGTAGCTGGGATTACAGGCGCATGCCCAGCGAAGGCATTTATCTTTTTTTTCTTTTTTAAACTTCAATAGGTTTTTGGGGAACAGTTGGTATTTGGTTACATGAATAAATTCTTCAGTGGTGATTTCCGAGATTTTGGTTCACCCATCGCCTGAGCAGTGTACACTGTACCCAATATGCAGTCTTTTCTCTCTCATTCCCCTCCCATTCTTTCCCCTAAGTCCCCAAAGTCCATTGTATCATTCTTATGCCTTTGCGTCTTCATAGCTTAACTCACTTATGAGAGAACATATGAAGTTTGGTTTTCCATTCCTGAGTTACTTCACTTAAAATAATGGTCTCCAAATCCATCCAGGTTGCTGCAAATGCCATTATTTCATTCCTTTTTATGACTGAGTAGTATTCCATGGTGCATATATACCACAATTTCTTTATCCGCTTGCTGATTGCTGGACATTTGGGCTGGTTCCATATTTTTGCAATTGCGAATTGTGCTGCTATAAACATGCGTATGCAAGTATCTTTTTCGTATAATGCCGTATTTTCCTCTGGGTAGATACCCAGTAGTGGAATTACTGAATCAAATGGTAGTTCTACTTTTAGTTCTTTAAGGAATCTCCACATTGTTTTCCATAATGGTTGTACTAGTTTGCATTCCCACCAATAGTGTATCCCACCACATCCACGCCAACATCTATTATTTTTTTTATTATGGCCATTCTTGCTGGAGTAAGGTGGTATCACACTGTGGTTCTGATTTACATTTCCCTGATCATTAGTGATGTTAAGGATTTTTTCATGTTTGTTGGCCATTTGTGTATCTTCTTTTGAGAATTGTCTTTTCTTAGCCCACTTTTTGATGGGATTGTTTGGTGTTTTGTTTATAATCCTTGTAGATTCTGAACATTAGTTCTTTGTCAGATGCATAGATTGCAAAGATTGTCTTCCAGTCTTTGGGTTGTGTGTTTGCTCTGCTGATTATTTCCGTTGCTGTGCAGAAGCTTTTTAGTTCAATTGAGTCCAATCTATTTATCTTTTTTTTTGTTGCATTTGCTTTTGGGTTCCTGGAAATGAAGTCTTTGTAAGGCATTTATCTTTAAAGGGATATATTTGCTATCTTATTTATACAGTAATAACACATAATAATTAATCATGTTTCATTTTAAAAGAATTGAGATCAGAAATGCTAAATACATATCCTTGTAAATAGGAACTCTCACCTATTAGTAGAGACTGTTCCAGTGATGTATTGAGAAGGCTTCTGAGAATGAATTCAGGCTCAGCAGTCAAAGGATGCCACAACTAATTAGTGATCTAGGAGGAAGGCATGACAAAATCCACGCTGTGTGTTTACCACCAGATTAAAGTAAATTTAATAAATTTGAATGTTCAAATGTAAACAGAAATTTCAAACTTATTTAGTGTCTGGCGTGCTATCTTTGAAGCAAAATTACAAAGACTTTTTTCCTCATCTATGTGGGAGGTATTATTCTATATGTAGGGAACAGCTCCCTATAAAATAATGTGATATTACAATTATTTTTATTTTTTTCTGTTTGAAAAGTGCCAATGAAGAATCCTGAAGGAATTCTCTTTCTTGTATATTGGTACCTGGTTTGATTTCTTCAAGGGCTCAATATTTAAAGAATGGGAAAAGATGTCTGATTTGTATTTGTGACTACCTCTGGGTGCATTTAGGTTTTTAAATACAGTTTGTTTTTAAGATGAAGATTTAATACATGTAGCCTCACCTGGATATTTAGCTAAGGGCACACTGGAAAGGTCTGGAGCCACAGTTAAAAAAAAAAAAAAAAAAAAAAAAAAAGATCTTTCCAAAGTATCCTTGATCAAAATCCTGTACACCTGAAATGCAAAAATAACTTCAGTACCTTTGAGTCCTTAACATTAGCTTTCAGAATTCACTATTCTTTATTCCCTAGACAACTAGCCTCCATCTATCTTTCTGTCCTATGAATATTTTAAATAATCTCAGCTTGTTAAGGTAAAGCACAGAACTACAAACCCAGGGATGAAGAGCATTGTTATCCTCTTCTCTTCAAATCGTCTTCAAATAGAATCCCAGGGCTCCCTGCACATTCTCTTTAGGAGACCTTGACCTCATCCAAAGGTCTTTTGAAATTTGAAAATGCAATTCTTGGCTCAAGCTAATGTGTGGTGAACTAGAGTTTTCATTGAAAATGCTTCCTGCCAATTAAAAACAAACGAAGAAAATAAATGTATATTGCACCTGATTTTCAGGGAATTAAATTCTAAGTTTTATTACCAGTGTTTCTTGCAGGGGAAAAAAGAACTCTTTAAAGAAATCTAAAATTCTACTTTTCTATGTTTATAACCATTTTCTTTCTTTTTTCCCTACTTGCACTCAAACTTTGTTTTAGCTAAAAATATGTAAAGGTTTTTAATATGACAGAAGTTTGTAGAGTTGTTCATACCATACTTATGCCTTAATCGTTTCTTTTTTGGTTTTGACTAAACGTCTCCTCTGAATAATATGCTACTTTTTTGGAGGCAAGTTGTCTCCTCCCTAAGGTTCAGTGACTTCATTTGATATGACACCAATGTTAACCAAGGAACTGAACATGGACTATTTAAAAAAACAAAAAGGGAAGGTGTTTTAAATGATTGGCCAGACTCTTGGCATTAGCTTTTTAGAAGCAACTGGCTCAATTAGCCAGCTCAGGAAATGTGCCACATTGTGTGTAAAGAATCCAACCCCCCAAATTATAGAACTATTGGAACGTTGTGCACCCGGTTTACATTTGCTGGAGAACGTCATCCTTGGCTCAGATGCAATGAAAGAGTCATCATCTTCC
This sequence comes from Macaca fascicularis, assembly GCF_037993035.2. Lineage (NCBI taxonomy): Eukaryota > Metazoa > Chordata > Mammalia > Primates > Cercopithecidae > Macaca > Macaca fascicularis. Next base: position 99,677,721 of record NC_088378.1, read on the forward strand.
CAGGTGAACTGGGGCAAACCAAGGTTTAGTCTCCTTTCATTGCCAGGGAGAGACTGATGGTTGCGGCTAGAAACTATGCGAAAGTTGGCAGTTCTAGCTTCCTTGAGCTTTCAGGTTTGTCCAAGTGAAAGTCAAGGAGTGTGAACCCAGGTAAATGAAATGTTTACCACTAAAGAAGTCACCATGGATTTGAAACCACTGAGGTGCATAGCACTTTCACAGGAAGCATGCCATTCTGCAGAGGCACAATCTTCTCTGTGAATGGCTGTGAAACGTAGGCTAGCTCATTTAAATTTTAGGCTAAACATGCAAGAGGGAGATTTTACTGAGATGGATAGTGGTTACATCCACAGCATTCAGTTACTATAATAAGAAACAGATATGTCACTCTAGAGAATTTGGGCTTTGCCTTGTTTAGTATAGGAGTTTATAATATTTTATAGTGATTGCAGCTGCAAACACTACTCCATAGTAGTTAGCATAGTATCTGCCATTAGCTATGAAGAGGAAGATTTGAACGGTGAATGGAACAACTGGAGGATTTGTTTCTAAGAATAAATATATTCTAATAAATATAAATTCTTAAGGAGAATCTAACTATAGCAATAGCTTCAGAAAATGAAAATTTTGTGAGTTTTGAAAACTGGGTGATTGTAAATCAAGATCTCTTAAGTTTTCTCTCTGTAAATCTGATTTTATATTTTGAAATTAGTTCTCAAAGTAGTCTATGACATGGTGATGCTTTAAATTTTACAACAAATGTCCTATAAATGCTAAGAAAGTTTCAAATTTGTAAGATTCAGCAAAATAATGATCTTACCATGTTGACGGGATTGGATAGTTTGTTGTTGTTAATAGGTATTAAGCACAAACAGATGGACTGTCCTAAAGGAATAAATGAAGAAGGAAAAATGTGTTCAAAAAAAGAGGTGCAAAAATATATTGTTAATTAATATAGTACTAACAAGCACAGTCTTATGACTTTGCCAAATGGAATCTACAAATATATAGACTACAGAAATTCAGCAGGTTCATTTATTCAATATTTAGCAGATACTGTGTTGGCTATGATGTGCTAGGATGTAGTAGGTGCTGGGAGTAAAAAGAAAAAAAATTAAATGTGGTTCCTGCTTTCAAGAAGCTCACATATAGGCAAATAAACATGGTGGCTGCCATAATTACATGTGAACCAGTGTTCAAAGAGAGTAAGAAAAGAAGCAGCTAAGTTTTCCTAAGGAAGTCAGGGAAGGGAAAGTAATGCTTGCAATGAGATTTGAGGAAGAATAAGATTAATAGTGTGGGGAGTAGGAGAGAGACAGAGTTCCAGAGACCTTGAGAAAGGGTGGTGTGTTTAGGGAACAGAGATCAGTAGGACATGGTTCGGTATAGGGTACTTTGAGGGGAAGGACGAGAAAAGAGTATAAAGACCTTGAAAAGCTTAGGTCGTGTAAGAGTAAGAAGTTTATTTTGGGGAATAGCTCAAAGAATCTTGGCAAATGACTCAAGAGTCTTGAGCAGAGAATTGACACAAAACTACTTTTGTGTTGAAAATATTTTCCTAAGAGCTTTGAAGTGTATGAGTTGGAGGGGCTGCACTTGGGGAAGAGTGGTTATTGCAGAGATGGTAGGAGAGGGGATGGAGGTAGGAGTGGAAGTCAGAATGCATAGCCTACTACAGCTCTATTTCTATCTTGTCTCAGCCTCGAATTTATGCTGGACTGAAAGTCAGTGGAACACCCTTTATACTGGCCCAATTCTCTTTAATCAGTCACAAGTTGTGAGGTGATATAAGTAACATTTACACAATTACAGGTAAAAATCCCAATAAAACAAACTCCATGGGGATTATAAATTATTTTAATTGTTTGAAATATTTTTACCTGTCCTAAGGTATTGCTGGGATAGAACTTATGAATTTTTTTCTCTACAAATATACATATACACAGGAGCAGTATGTATAAGTTAGTTTAATTTAAAAATGAAGCTTTTAAAATGTGGATAAATCTGTGCCAGTCACACACTGGAACATGTCCATTTAAGCTTCATTATTAATATAACAAACTAACATATAAAGGGTGTGTCTGAGGAAGTGAGCTAGGTGAGTGGCAAGTGATTGGCTGACTGTAAAGCAACTTACGATGGTGGGGGCACCTATGACAAAAACTCCTGTGAGGTCCTTTTATTGATGTTATAAATCAAAGTACTACTTTATTGAATGAGTTATTTTACACAATATGAACATCAATATAATTACAATTGTGGAAAAACATTTATAACAAAGATGGGCTCATTTGTGGCTCTTGTATCAATGAGAAGCCCAGCACAAACTCTCTATTAAATTGGTTATTTGTATTTAATAAGAATAACCAATAGTAGACTATGTACTTAGAAAGCATATCAAGTAGGATCAAAGCTTACAACAAATCAAATATTGACAGCTGGTTCAACCAGAAGTGGAGAATATGAGAACCAGAGACACTCAAAGAATACTTGTTTTAATTGGCTGAATCTCATTGAAGAATCCCAACCTGTTTAGTATTAACTGAGGGAAATGTATCTGATAATTAGAGGCAAATAACTGATTTTTTGGTGGGATCAATGCTGCATTTGAAAGAGAAGAATCAGTAGTATGTTAAATTGGATTGAACATCATAAAATTATATTTGAGTCATTGTGTTTACCATTATTTGCCTTTATTGTTACCTCTTCTATTTATTAAGTACTTTCTACATGTATAGTGCTGTGCTGAGTAGCCACCATTCACGACTTCATTTTGTCTCTACAAAGCTCAAATGGCAGTCAGACATTATTATTATCTCCACATTCAAATTAAGTTGAGGCTTAGAGAGGTTAAATGACCCTTTTGCTATACAGCTGAATCTAATATGAGAATGTTAGAACTGAAAGAAAATTTAGAGGTAATCCATTTTATCAAAAACTTAGATGCCTAAATAGTCAGGCAGATAACATAACACCAGGAGTTCATGCCTTATCCAAGGGGGACAGCTGCTATTCAGTGCATGCCTTTTGTTGCTACATGGGAATGTCGACCCAGTGTTGCCAATCTTATAATTGTTTAACAGAAATGAGGAATCAGAATTTGAATGTGATATTTCCCAATTTTAAAAACATGCTAGGCAAATAGGATATGTCCACAGGCTGGTTATGGCCAATGGGTCACCAGTTTGCAACCTCTGATGAAGTAGAATTCCATTATTTTACAAATAAGACACAGAAAAGTGAAGTGAGCCACCCAGTGACTCACTACAAGTCAGGGATATATCTATGTTTCCCCTTAAGGTAATGTGAGATTATGTTACCAAAATATTTACGTTTTTCAGAAAAATGTTTTTAAAAATTGGTAGATTTTTGAAATGCATATTAAAATTGTTTATTTCTTTGATAATCTATTAAAATTAATCCATGCTTGTAATGCTAATGCTTTTGGCATAAACATTTACAGATATATGCTTTTCTTTCTGCTGATTGTTTTGGCTTGATTATGTTAAAAAGAGCTTTAATTAAGTAATATAATTTGGATAATAAAATTTCTAAAAAAAAAAAAAACTATGGATTGACTTTATTTTTGTTTAATAGATGTTCCAGGAGCAGAATGAATTCTAACTACAAATTTTCTAATACTCTTCATTTTTCATCTGATCTAAAAATTGGACAAATAAGTTAGGGAATCATTTCCCAAAACAATTAAGAAACTTTACACTTTCACTGCAAGATTTTTCATTGTGGACCATAAATATAAAGCTATCTACAGGTTCACTTTGAACAATTTTCTCCCTTCTTTGTTTCCTCTCTGATAGTAAAAAGATTGCCCTTCTGAGAACTCATTGGTCCTTCATCCATTGCAGGGGTGTTAAGGAATCAGGGAGGGCTAACTCCACGAATGACACTGGCTGGGGATCCTGCATGTGTGTAGACATGGATTTATGAAATAGAGTGGGAAAAAAGAGGAAGTGTCACTCTTCTGTCATTCCTTTTTTTTTTTGAGACGTTGCTCTTGTTGCCCATGCTGGAGTGCAATGGCACCATCTCGGCTCACTGCAACCTCCGCTTCTGGGGTTCAAGCGATTCTCCTGCCTCAGCCTCCCAAGTAGCTGTTATTACAGGCATGTGCCACCACACCTGGCTAATTTTGTATTTTTAGTAGAGATGGGGTTTCTCCATGTTGGTCAGGCTGGTCTTGAACTCCCGACCTCAGGTGATCACCTGCCTCAGCCTCCCAAACTGCTGCTATCACAGGTGTGAGCCACCGTGCCTGGCCTGTCACACCCATTTCTTAAGAGAAGTCCATGGAGTCAAAGAACAGAGTGGTAAATTGGTGGGGCCATTTCCCAGTGAGCCCTCACCTGTGGTCTCATGGAGTTATGTGATTCTTGATCGCAGGAAGTCAATCTTGCCTGCCATTCCACTTTGTAGATGGGTCTCAGCATTTCCCTGTTACCGGTTGCATGGCTTTTAATACTACAAATGTTGTTTAATGTCTTCAGTAAGCCCTCCATAGTGAAAATTCTCTTCACCTGCAATTTCTCTTTCACTTACTACACAATCACAGGCTTGGCAGTAAACCTAATTGATTTGCCATGAAGGTTGGAGAAGGCAGATGGAATCCAGAATTTCCAGATTCTTAGAATTTTATTGACTTGAGCATTTTAAAAGATCAGCTTGTATCTCAGTGCTTATTTGCTTTTTATTTTCATTTTGCCACAGTGTATTTTTAAAACTTTTTATTCTGAAATAATGTTACATTCCCAAAAAGTTGCCCAAAGAGCCCATGGTGGATTTTCAAAATGAAGGTCATAAAAAAATCCATAAGTTATTTTCCTATCTTATTTATGTCATCTGCTCAATGCAATTATTACAGGTTTTTACCAAGTTTAAACCCCTAAAATATTGACTTATACATTAACAAGAAAAGCAAACCATCATAGCAATAATATGTGGTCATGCAAATGCATATTTTTTTTTTATTGACTGAGGTGAGGTAGGATATCCAGGGTGACTTGCCTTTAATAGATGCTCAAGAAATATTTGTTGACTGGTTTATTTAGTATAGTAGGAAAGATTTGCTGATTTATCTTCCCTCTTTAATTGAGAATTACTTCTTAACAATGGCCTAATTTGTACTTCAATGTTAGGAAGAACTTACCAAGCGCTAGTTCAAGTGTGTGGTCTTTCTAACCTAGAGTTTATTTTGGATAGCAATCCCCAGTGACCTTTGTCAAATAATATGACGCTTGCTCTCCAGGACATTCTCCTCAAAGGCTGGAGTGGTACTTAAATATTTCTAACTTCTTTTTAGTATCCTATTACAAATTGATCATCTACTTATTTATCTAAATCTTTTCAAACCTGAGCTGCTTGACTCATCTCAAGGAGTGACTATACTCTGTTTTACAGCATTAGGGATAGCTTGGTTTTCGTTGTCCTATGCCTGCCCTCCTTCATATTTTAAGGACTTCCACATATGTTTGCACATTGTAACTTTTATTCTATTCTCGAAGGGACAGAGAGCACACTCCAATCATGACCATATTTTCTTACTATCCATTTAACATTTTTTTTTTGAGACAGAGTCTCGCTCTTGTCGCCCAGGCTAGAGTGCAGTGGCGTGATCTCAGCTCACTGCAACCTCCGCCCTCTGGGGTGAAGTGATTCTCCTGCCTCAGCCTCCTGAGTAGCTGGGACTACAAGCGCGTGCCACCACACGTGACTAATTTTTTGTATTTTTAGTAGAGACGCGGTTTCACCGTGTTAGCCAGGATGGTCTCCTTTTCTCAGAACTTTTAGTAGCTTAGATTTCCTTCTCTCAACAAACTGGGGAGTTGCTATAATGCAGGACCTCTGTGTTAACATGCTGAGGAGTGAATTAAAAGATCTGGAGACATTTCATTAGAGGTTATCTGGGGAGAGTGTAATATTGGCCTATCACATTGGTCAGCAGCCTGTTTGTAACCCCTATCTCTGGCAGAGCTTAGTTTTTCCTATTGGAGTCATTCAAAATCTTTCTAGTTTCTTAACATTTTAGTCACAGTTTGGCTTTTCTGATTTCTCTGTAATTTCTGGGAAATCCTGTCAATTCCTCATCTTAATAAAGAGTCCATGAGTAGAAGCAACATTCTAGTTGCTTCCACTAGTTGCATTCTAGTAGGGCCTTACGATTCTGAGAACTTTTGAGATATCAGTCCACATTTTTTACATTCTTTAATTTATCTGAGCCAGAGTGGAGCTGCCTTTGGAGATTAAGTAGAATGTACTGATATCCATTGCGTTTTCCCATACCCTGCCATTTGTTTTTTTAGCCTAATCCAATTACACCAAGATTTATTGCTTGTGCATCATGTGAAAGCCCTATGCTAATTGCTGCAGGGGTTACAAGAGTGAATTAGACAGTTTTTGCCCTCAAGCAGTTTATGATCTTGTGGGATGAAAGACATGGCAATTATACCAAAGCTATAATATACAGACAAAAATAAGTATAATTTCTGTTTCCATTTTTATATCTTACTTGGGTTAAATTTATCTAAGGCTTTCTAATCAAAGCTCTGTGAAATAAAGGAGGATAAGAAGAGGAAAAGCAAAATCTCCAGGCTGACTATACTCATCAGTCGCTGTGAATAAGCTGGCTCCTAAGTATGAGGTCCAGATGTTGGATTTATATCACAGCTCAGTGAATGACAAAAATCAGAGTACTATGTCTTTTATTGCTTCACTATTTATATATAACCTATGATGAAGCATTAACCTTCTTTGGCTAATATTTCCTGCCCCAAAAGACCACTAGCAGGCACACAACTATGCACAGCTGGAAGAAGCATATCCTGAAATTCATGACAGTAAAACAGGTTGTCTTTCAACTGTCTCTATGCCACATAATGGAATATAACAGAGATGATACAGGAATTGTTACAATGCAGCTTAGTGAAGACAGCCGTGATACACAGGGCCTTGTCTTTAAAATCTTTCTTTTAAAATTATTTATTTTCAATAAATTAATTCATGAAATCTTATAACTTACTCCTATGAAAAATGCAACAGTTAATGATTTCCCAACTTAGATTGGAGAAACTAAGGCACAAAGCAAGCAGCTAATTTCTTTGAAATGCCCAGTTACCAGTTAATTGCTTTGGAATGCCCAGTTAGTCTCTTAGCCAATGTTACTAATGACTAATTCTTGGTTCTTGATGACAGTTCCTCCCCAGCTCAAACATGTTCTCAGCAGATCATGAAGGACTCTGACCAATAAGTACGTCTCTCCTTGTTCCATTAGAGATGCCTTAGAAGTCTTCAAGGTCACCATTTGTTTGTATATATCTTTGACATCATCTTTTTGGACTGTACTTGAGGCAGTTACCTCATAGTGAGCAAGGAGAGATTCTTGACTGTATCAACACATCAGCAACTGTTACCGAAATACCACAGACTCAGGCTCTCCCATGAGGCGTCTCTGGCCAAGAGGATTGCTGAAATGGGGATTGTGAGGAAGATGAGAAAGCCAATGTTCATATGAACTAAGCTTTATTTCTAATAAAAGAAAGAAAAACAAGAACAAAACATTGACTGCAGTTCAAAATCCAGCTTGTTTTCTTTACAGAGGCCATTTGTTTTAAGTTTGTCCATACAAACTCACATATTTTCTCCCTAGCTTATTGTCACATACTTTAAGAAGACAAATTATTTCCTTCTGATTTTTTCCTCCTTTTCCATGCTATTCTGTCTGCTTTGAACTAGCCATAATACTGTGGACTGGGGCATGATATTTATCCTTATCAGGCGCAGCAAATGATGCCAGGTTTATCTGGTATATCTGTTTCTCCAAGTTCTGTCTTCATCATATTTTACTTAGGAATGCAGGGAAGTTTTTCCAATCTGATTCCGTCTGCATGGAAAAGTGAGAGCGGGGAGTTGAGGTCGCAGGAGTTATTTGGCCCTTTCTCAGTGGTGTGCTGGAGCCAGCTGGCACTGGCTTGCAGGAACTGATTGTGCTCATCTCTTCTCAACTCTGCATTCAGTGATGTCATGCTGGTAGCTTGAAATTGACCATGATGGGGGTATTTACACCATGGAAAGTGCAAATGCTACCAATCAAGTCCTTTTTTTTTTTTAAAATTTTTCTGGAAAGCTGGTTTACCAGCACATCATTTCCCTTTGTTTGTCTTTACCTAAACCCAGAGGATTTCTGCCAGTGTCCATTAAAACGTCACCACACTTCTGGCATATTGTCAGCATAAACTGGCAACCCACAATGAGTTAGAAAGAGACAAATTCTCTCCACCTGTCTCATCATCAAAAGATAGCTTTGGGACAGGGCTTTATCTGTCTCATAATCTCCATGAGCAACTCTGTAAAGCTCCATCATATAATTACTGATTTGTGACAAAAGTGTACTTTCTAAGTAAATGCAGCCTCAAGGTAATCAATGATTGCCTTGGACCCACTTCTAACCAGATTACTCCCACTAGATCTCCTGTTCCTAGACGGAACTTAGAAGCCATTCTGCTTCCAACTTTGGTACATACAAAGTTGTTAGCTACAATGGAAGCTTTTTGCAAAACTGTTTTCTTTTTTTTTTTTTTTTCTTCCTCACTCTGTCGCCCAGGCCAGACTGGCGCGATCTTGGCTCACTGCAACCTCCGCCTCCCAGGCTAAAGCGATCTGCCCACCTCAGCCTCTCAAGTAGCTAGGATTATAGGCACAGGCCACTAGCCTGGCTAACTTTTGTATTTTTAGTAGAGACAGGGTTTCACCTTGTTGTCCAGGATGGTCTTGAACTCCTGAGTTCAAGTGATCTGCCTGCCTCGGCCTCCCAAAGTACTGGGATTACAGGCCTGAGCCACCTTGCAGCAGTGACTTCTGCTACTCTTACGACTTCTGTGATCCTAAGGGCTTCAAGAGCATCAGGGATTCCAGCCTTGCCATTGATTTTAAGACAAAATTAACAAGAAAATCCCATTATCTCAATTCAGTGTTCCAGTTAATCAAGGTTCTACTGTACTATGCTCCATCACTTTTCTGAGTAATTAAAGCCCTCAAGCAGATTAAATAAGCAGAGATTAGTGTGCCTTTAGTATGTGAGAAGTTTGAGTGGTTTAAACCCTGGAGGCTGCGCACCTTCCTGAGATTTTTTTCCTTGGTGCCTTTGATAACATCTCAGTAGCATCAATGATGAAGGAGAAGTCACTTGGCAGAAATCAAGAGAGCAGGAAATGTAAGAGTGTCTCTTGGTAGCTGTGAGGACAGCATTTAAGAGCAGAGTTATTCATCCCTCCCACCCTTGGGGAATTCTAGAAATAGCTGAATAAGGGTCTTTGAGGAAAGTCTCTTGGTCCCCAGTCATGGGTGGGAGCAGAGTTTGAGAGGCCATAATTGTACTGCCAGGTTACTGTATTCCAGGGAACCTGATTTTAAGTTCTCATTGTGTGAAACAACAGAGGCATAAAAATGTGGAATCTGGACTGAATCAAACATTTTTTAATTGTTAGTTAAGTCCCTAACAATAATTTACCCATTCATTCATATTTCAAAACTTTAAAAAGCAAAGAAATATCCAATGATCTAAAATCCTCTTCTGAAGAAAAGTGAACAAATCTGTAGGGACCTCTGAATTGATATTGTACGTATGATATAATTTTGTCATTTGAAAAAAATCAACAGCCAGAATACAGAGTACTTTTTCAATTTTTTAAAAGCCTACATTAAAAATTCACTGTCCATTTTATGAGGCCAGCATCATCCTGATACCAAAGCCTGGCAGAGACACAACAACAACAAAAAAAACAAAAACAGAATTTTAGACCAATATCCCTGATGAACATCGATGCAAAAATCCTCAATAAAATACTGGCAAACTGAATACAGCAGCACATCAAAAACCTTATCCACCATGATCAAGTGGGCTTCATCTCTGGAATGCAAAGCTGGTTCAACATACACAAATCAGTAAACGTAATCCAGCATATAAACAGAACCAAAGACAAAAACGACATGATTATCTCAATAGATGCAGAAAAGGCCTCTGACAAAATTCAACAGCCCTTCATGCTAAAAACTCTCAATAAACTAAGTATTGATTGGACGTATCTCAAAATAATAAGAGCTATTTATGATGAACCCACAGCCAATATCATACTGCATGGGCAAAAACTGGAAGCATTCCCTTTGAAAACTGGCACAAGACAGGGATGCCCTCTCTCACCACTCCTATTCAACATAGTGTTGGAAGTTCTGGCCAGTGCAATCAGGTAGGACAAAGAAATAAAGGGTATTCAATTAGGAAAAGAGGAAGTCAAATTGTCCCTGTTTGCAGATGACGTGATTGTATATTTAGAAAACCCCATCGTCTCAGCCCTAAATCTCCTTAAGCTGATAAGCAACTTCAGCAAAGTCTCAGGATACAAAATCAATGTGCAAAAATCACAAGCATTCCTGTACACCAATAACAGACAAACAGAGAGCCAAATCATGAGTGAACTCCCATGCACAATTGCTTCAAGGAGAATAAAATACCTAGGAAGCCAACTTACAAGGGATGTGAAGGATCTCTTCAAGGAGAACTACAAACCACTGCTCAATGAAATAAAAGAGGACACAAACAAGTGGAAGAACATTCCATGCTCATGGATAGGAAGAATCAATATTGTGAAAATGGCCATACTGCCCAAGGTAATTTATAGATTCAGTGCCATCCCCATCAAGCTACCAATGACTTTCTTCACAGAACTGGAAAAAACTACTTTAAAGTTCATATGGAACCAAAAAATAGTCTCGTTTGCCAAATCGATCCTAAGTCAAAAGAACAAAGCTGGAGGCATCATGCTACCTGACTTCAAACTATACTACAAGGCTACAGTAACCAAAACAGCATGGTACTGGTACCAAAACAGAGATATAGACCAATGGAACAGAATAGAGCCCTCAGAAATATTACCACACATCTACAACCATCTGATCTTTGACAAACCTGACAAAAACAAGAAATGGGGAAAGGATTATCTATTTAATAAATGGTGCTGGGAAAACTGGCAAGCCATAGGTAGAAAGCTGAAATTGGATCCCTTCCTTACACCTTATACAAAAATTAATTTAAGATGGATTAAAGACTTAAATATTAGAGCTAAAACCATACAAACCCTAGAAGAAAACCTAGGCAATACCATTCAGGACATAGGCATGGGCAAGGACTTCATGTCTAAAACACCAAAAGCAATGGTGACAAAAGCCAAAATTGACAAATGGGATCTAATTAAACTAAAGAACTTCTGCACAGCAAAAGAAACTACCATCAGAGTGAACAGGCAACCTACAGAATGGGAGAAAATTTTTGCAATCTATCCATCTGACAAAGGGCTAATATCCAGAATCTACAAAGAACTCAAACAAATTTACAAGAAAAAAACAAACAACCCTATCAAAAAGTGGGTGAAGGATATGAACAGACACTTCTCAAAAGAAGACATTTATGCGGCCAACAGACACATGAAAAAATGCTCACCATCACTGGCCATCAGAGAAATGCAAATCAAAACCACAATGAGATACCATCTCACACCAGTTAGAATGGCTATCATTAAAAAGTCAGGAAACAACAGGTGCTGGAGAGGATGTGGAGAAATAGGAACCCTTTTACACTGTTGGTGGAACTGTAAACTAGTTCAACCATTGTGGAAAACAGTGTGGCGATTCCTCAAGGTTCTACAACTAGAAATACCATTTGACCCAGCCATCCCATTACTGGGTATATACCCAAAGTATTATAAATCATGCTGCTATAAAGACACATGCACACATATGTTTATTGCGGCACTATTCACAACAGCAAAGACCTGGAACCAACCCAGATGTCCATCAGTGATAGAATGGATTAAGAAAATGTGGCACATATACACCATGGAATATTATGCAACCATAAAAAAGGATGAGCTCATGTCCTTTGTAGGGACATGGATGCAGCTGGAAACCATCATTCTGAGCAAACTATCGCAAGGACAGAAAACCAAACACCGCATGTTCTCACTTATACGTGGGAATTGAACAATGAGAACACTTGGACACAGGAAGGGGAACATCACACACTGGGGGCTGCCTTGGGTGGGGGGAGGGTGGAGAGGGGAGGGATAGCATTAGGAGATATACCTAATGTAAATGACGAGTTAACAGGTGCAGCACACCAACACGGCACATGTATACATATGTAACAAATCTGCATGTTGTGCCCACATACCCTAGAACTTAAAGCATTATAAATAAATAAATAAATAAAAATAATAATAAATAAAAATCTAAAAAAAAAATTCACTCTCTTTGAACCACTGTGGATGAAACCTATATGACCTTGCATAGTTACATTTTTGCAGAATTGGCTTTGTGAAAGAAATATCAATTTATTTTTTGAATAAACTAGAATAAACATTGACTTGGAAATAACTCATTCACCCAATCAGCTAGCACAGGCAAAAATCTTCCTAATTTCTCCAGCTCTCTCTGTGATTTATCTTTTCAATGGGAACAATTTTGTTACACTGTGAGGTCCATGCTGACACAAATCATCTACAATTCCTTCCTTTACCAAGGGCCTGGACCTTTGAAATCACTCAGTAACAAGAAAACAATAAAGTAGATCCTGAAAATAATTTGAAAAAAATAAAGTAGATCCTGAAAATAATTTCATAGGTAACATTTACATTAAGCCTGTCTTCAAACTTAGTTTTGAATGTAAATTCTAAAGTGACAAAGAAAGATTTACTCTAAAATTAGCTTTTTAATGATACATTCATATGTAGGGTATGGTATTTATAAATATGCAAGTGACAACTATTTAATAAAAACAGTTGGACTATTTTGGTAAGACTGAAACGGTGTATCAAATACAGGGTATCAATAGTTTGCAATCTAAGTGAAATGTATGGAGAAATAGAAAACCTCTAAGTCTTTAGTCCTGGCTAGGATTTTTGTTCAAGCAGAATCCTGCTATTTATAATCCTTAGAAGAGAAACTTTTTTTTACACAATTCATGTATGTCAATATCTTTTGCATAGGGTACTATAAGAGATTTTTTAAAACACATTCCTCTTATCTTCTGAGGTTTTGATTTGTTTTCTTTCATATTTCTTCTTATCCTCCCACTAGTCTTTGTGCATATTCCCTTGGAGCAGAAGTGTAGAAAGGACAGAGGGGTGTTTAGGTCTCTTACCTCAGTTGGCCCAGGAGTCCAATACTGCAGCCTCCTTCTCTGCTTAGGACAGCTGGCTGTGCCTGGTGTGGGGGAAGTCCTTTGTTCATTGGCTACGCTACACCCTCACTCTGGTTTGTCAGCTGTCTGGCAAATCTTTGTCCTTGGCCACAAGTGTCATTAGATGACAGCATATGAACGACTCAAGGCAAACACACCAGCACTCCTAGAAAAGCAGTTCTCAATTTGTGTTCTGTGGATGGTGAGTCATGCTAGTATACTAAGAACAGGGGTGAACAGAAAACACGGGGAAGAAGGGTAAAGGACACCCTCCCTGGTTCAAATTTGGAAAATACGAACTCTGGGCATTTTTGTTGGCTTGAATGGCAGCTGATGAAAATAAAGTGTCAACAAAATAAGAAGATAGTATTAAATTACTGGGAAAGTATTTTTTCTCATGCCTACATGAGAAACAGACTTTACTATTTATGTACATCTTAAATTTTAGACATTAAAAATTACAGGAATGTAGCCAAAATTTAAAATAACCTGTGTTTTGTACTTTCTTGATGTGTAACTATAGAACATTTCCTTGACCTTCCTCTGCCCTCATGCTTAGTATTTAGTTACCATGGCTACCGCCAAGGCTCACTTTTTTTTTTTTCTGATGTGAATGGATAACAGTGCCATATGAAGGACAAACTGAAGGCTGAACATGCAAACTCAGAGTGTAGTCTTGTTATAACATGCAACTTTCTTGAGTTAATCTGTTGTGTTTTGCAATATACATACTTATTATTTTGCTACACTTGTCCTCCATTTTGAACTTTTCCTCCTAGGTTCACATCAAACCACAAGACAGCAATCTGTTTTTGTGCTTTTCCCTTGGCCCGCAGAGAGCTTACTTCCCTGCTTAAGGACCAACAGGCATACCATCAGCTGGGAAATGCTCAATCCTCAAAACCTGCACCTCTGTCCTAATCCACAGCCATTTGTCTTTGCATGTTTCTAATTTCTTATGATCTTAGCAGTTATTCAGGATTAGGTCTAGTTAATCCTCAGATATGAGACCACTACTAACGCATGTCCCAAACTTTCTTTTATTTTTGTAATTTGTTTAAATGTCTGTTTTGTAGACCAGTTTTCGCAAGAGAAGTCATTGGGGTGTGAGCTGTTATTATATATATATTTATGATGTCTATTATACTATATACATATAATATTTGTTATAATTATTTCATTTTGTTATTTTTTTCTATTTTTGGATATGATTTATAATACACCTAAAACATAAGGAGAGTAGCATAACACTTATAATTTATAAATACATATACATGTTTTGGGATAAGTGATTAACTTTTTTATTTATCAACTATCAAACAAATTTGAAAACCACTGTGTTAGTCTTTTCTCACACTGCTATAAAGAAGTACCTGAGACTGGGTAATTTATAAACAAAAGAGGCTTAACTGATTCACAGTTCTGCATGTCTAGGGAGGCCTCAGGAAGCTTACAATCATGGCAGAAGAGGAAGCAGGCATGTTTTACATGGCAGCAGGAGAGAGAAGTGAAGGGGGAAGAGCCCCTTATAAAACCATCAGATCTCGTGAGAACTCACTCATTAACATGAGAACAGCATGGGGGAAAATGCCCACATGATCCAATCACCTCCCACCAGGTCTCTCTCTCAACACTTGGGGATTACAATTTAAGATGAGATTTGGGTGGGGGCACAAAGCCAAACCATATCAACCACTCTCTTAGACTGTGACATTCTTGAGGAAAGCAGCATGCTTTATTTTTGTGTGTGTGTCTTTGCATCCGGCATGGTGCTGGTGTGCTTGTTATGCAGTATCGTGGAATACAAAAACAAGTTTGTGGAATGAAATATAACCCATAGTTTTCATGCTGAGAAAGCCTGGGGGTTAATAGTAAAAGATTAGTATCATATTTCCTTGATTTCATTTCTACCTGAACTATTGTAGAACCTTCTCTTCACTTTCTGCCAGGTTAATTTAAGAGGTGGTCCCCAGGGCATGTTCCTTAGGCCTTCCAAACACTGTTATGCTGCCTTTGAAGATTTGTTGATGCCTCTGCTACCTCTGCTGGTTCCAACAGTGACCATTTAGGAGTGCCCCAAATCCACTTCCTGTCTCCTGCATAGCCAGTTCTTACAGAGCCTTTCCTGGTGTGCTTCTGTTTCTATTTACACCTGCTAGGGGCCTCAGCTTTGGCTGCATGCCTGTGGAGGCATCCTGAGGAACACATTCCCTGCTATGCACAACATTCCTTCTCCCCTTGGAAAGTAACATTGACCTTGGATCAAACTTGTAGTTGGAGCACAGCTTCTTCTTGTTGGACAATTCCTCTCCGGGAGGTTTCTTTGACCACCCTACACAAAGAGTTGGCCTCTTGCTTCCACCCATCCGCCTTGCATTTCTGTTTGCCATCCAGGTTTGTCCAGACTGGACCCAAACTCAATTGGTTTTGGAGGATAGGTGGATAATAAACAGTGATGCTGGCAGAGTAGTTGTGTATTAAACCCCTAAGAACTAAAAATTCTCCCTTCCTCTTTTTTTCTAAATTGAAACATGAAACTCTTGGTGTAGCTTTTGTTTTTCCCCTTAGGTACACAGAATAATTTCTCTGTAATAACAAAAAAACATAGTACAAACATAGTCATAAATACATGGCAATTGACTCTTAGTGTCAGCGCTCAAGAGGTAATAGTGAGTAATAAGGATTGTGGTAAACTAGCTAGTAAATGCTCCATGTAAATGGGTAAGCTACTACCCAACTCCAGCTAAATGTAACTATGCAGGACTAAAGGTCAAGTGGTGCCAAATACTCTAACTTTTTCAACAAAATCTAAATAGGTTATTTGTTAAATCTGATACAAAAATGTCTCATTAAACCCACACATACTGAAACCATATCTGCAAAGAAGGTTTGGTCAGTTGGGCATCATTTTGTAATCCACAAGTCTAAACTCTCAAGCAGGGACCCTGCTGGAAAATGAATGATAACGTGACATATAATCCTTTCATGGAAATAATTACAGTTAATATTTTTATCCAACCAAGGCAAATATTTCTAGTTTAACTGTGGGAAGGCAGAGTTGCTGGTTGAAATAGGTAGATATTCAGGGGCTGAGGCTTCTTTGCAATTTTCTGGACCTAACTTAGTCCTACTTTGTCCTAGAGCATTGTTTCTCCATGTGTGGTCCTGGGACTAACAGCATCAGCATCACCTGGAAACTTGTGAGAAATGCAAGTTCTCAGGCCCCACCCCAGTCTCACAAATTCAGAAACTCTGGAGGTGGTGACCAATAATCTGCTAGCAAGCTCTCCAGGGGATTCTGAGATGCACTGAAGCTTGAGCACCACTGCCCTAGGCTTTTAGAGGGAGCTTTTCCACTTGCAATATGCTCCTGGGGCCCTGCAGGCTGGTATAGTCTTGGTACTCCTGCTCCTCCACCCTCAACACCGGGTTTTAGGAGCAATGATATGCCTGATATGTGAACCATGGGTTCAGCTTGGCTTTCCAAGAAAGGAATATTGGACTGAGGAGGCTGGCACTTAGCAAAGAAAGGGAGATTTGGGAATTAAGTATGTTCAAAGGGAAGAGGAGGAAAAAGATATTCTGCAGTATTCTTCTTCTCCTCCCTCTGCCAGGGCTTATTTCACAAAGAAGAATAAGCTATTGATATGATTTAAAGAAAGACCTTCCTCACTCTTCCTTCAACCCACCCTCTTTAAAAATGGCTACTTCTATTTTAATTTCAATCAAAGATCCTCTAGTGTTAACAAACAAAGACACTGAGGAATATACAGTTACAATAGTCATGGTGCTATGTGATTTAAATTTAACCAACTTGATTTCTCAGCACCATTCTGTGATTCTGGAAGAGTGAGAGTTCAAAAGGATATGAGGGGTCATATTTGGGCTTGGGGCACATTTCGAGGAAGTGAGGGGTAGAGAGACCTCTTCAAAAGCAGAATATCATTGGGATTTCATTTTAAAATTTTAGGAAAAGCATAGAAGAGGAGCACAGATGGGAAAATAAGAAATGGGTCTAAAGGAAGGCGGTGGGGAGGGGCAGAGAGAGAGAGGCAATGGATAGCTTTGGGGCAGAGTACTCCTGGACCATTCCCTCTTCCTGAGAGGTCCTCACCAACCTCCTCTGAGAGGAGCTGTAGAGTCATTTCATTGTTGGAAAGACTGAAACTCTGGCCGCCTCCAGGCCCCATATGAGTCTTACTTCTTTCTTTTCTTTTTCAAAGTCAGAGAAAGAAGAATAGTGATGAGACTTAAAGGAAAATTTCTTTGCATGCATAGCCTGAAAGTCCTATACTACTTTATAGTTTATAAAACCGTAACCAGTATCATATTTCAAAGTCAAGATACATGTAAAACTCAGGGGCACAAGTCTAATAATTTATTTTTTATGACTGAATTCAACTTTGCTCTTTATTTACCTGTCCTGTACTCCTTCCTTGCAATCCTTGCCAGAGGTAGAGAACTTAACCTATATATTTTCTGGTAAAATTTTATCTGGTGATTATTTTGTTGTTGTTACATTCAATAGGTATAAGTCAATCCTAGACCAAATCAAAATTCCATTACCGTCTTTCCTTTGCCTTCTCCCAAGCTCTCCTCCTCTATATCTTGGGGTATCACACAAACACTGAGCATCAGTGTTAGGGAGTAGGAGGGAAGTTTACTAGCATGGTAGTCTGGTGGAAGTAGTGGGGGAAGCACATTCAGTATCTAGTTTAGACTGCTTTCCCTGCTGCCATCAGGACTGGTTACATAATTTGGGCGGTCCCATGCAAAATAAAAATGTGGGGCTGCTTGTTCAAAAATAAGAATTTCAAGATAGCTACAGCAGAGCATTAAACTGAGTGCAAGGCCCTGTGTAACTGTAATGGGTCAAATGCCTGTGAAACCCATCCTGCCTGTATTATCTGCTGTCATCTCTCAGCTTGGCCTCTGTTGAAGTAGTGCCTATGGTTCTTTCTTGTAAAATGCCCCTATTTCTACTGCTGTCTTGGAATCCCACCATAATTCACATAAAGGCTGCAGAGTCCTTCAAACGTAGCTGTGCCTTCCATTTCAGCCCCAGTTTGGGTGATCTGCTTGAAGCTGTCTGCCTTGGTGGCTCTCCTGTTAGCGTATCAGCTGCCTCTCCAAGCTACCTTCCACCTTTGTTGAGCACATGGCCACTTCTGTATCTCCTCTATATACTTAGTGGGCATTCATCACTATCACCTCCTTTCTACAGTCACATATAGCTAGAACTGTATTTCCTGTCTGCATATCCCATGGCATGGCTAATGTCAGCGGAATCCTACTCTCAAATTTTAGCCATGAAACAGAATGTCAGGTTCTTCCACTTCAGATTCCTCAAACTTTGTGGGAGAACCCTTTTATCTTCATGTCCTCCTTCAGTTTATCTGGAAGAGAAGAAGTGGCACTTTTTTTTTTAACTAGAGGACAGAATGAGGAGTGGCAGAAACCATTTCTATTTCTCCCAGATTAAATACACTCATCATTTTTGTCACATAGTCGCGATCAGGGTTGGCAAACTAAGAGCTAAGAGTCAACTCCAGCCACACCCATTCATGTATGTATTGTTTGTTTCTGCTTTTGTGCTATAGTGATACAGTTGAATAGATGCAACAGAGACCATATGGCCTGCAAAGCCTGAAATATTTAATGTTTACCTCTTAAAGAAAACGTTTGCCAACCCCTGTGCTAGATGCTCACAGTTGAAAGTAAAGTAGTTTTGTCCCTGGTGCTACCTATATGAGGATATTGAGAGGCATTTGATGATTCCAGTAGTTAATCTACCATTGGTTAATGCTTCTTGCCTTAATATTTCTATATTTTCACATACATATGGAGAGTAGAACAGGCATTATGATTTCACATACATACACTGTGGGTAGTACATCCAATGCTTTATTGTTGTCATTTTACAAATGAGGACATTGTGGGTTGGAGAGTTAAGTAATTTGTCCAGCATTACAGAATAAGTGTGTGGGGTTAGGGATGCAGCTCCTTTGATTCCTTGGGGTTAATGGCAAACATCTCTAGAAGGATTCAGCATGTTAAGGAAACAAATGCTAAGGATGTTGACGTATGAGGTGATGAGACACCTTAAGGTCCAATGTGGAGTTGGGTGTGTTGCTGAGGTAGGGTGGCTGGAGGGTAGAGAAGATAGTAGTCTAAGGGCCATATGTATTTGAAAAAATTATTCCAAAAGGCGATGACTCATTTTCTTATATACTTCCTGCCCACACTGAGTCTGAAACTTCTGCATTGTGGCATGACATTTTAGATAAAATAAATTTCTAGTGTACTTTAATTAGTTCATCACAAAGCTCTTGAAGTTTATGGCTCTTGCCAGCCTTTGCATTCACATAGCAACTAAGTTTATGCTGATTGTTTGACAGTATTCAGAGTCTCTTAACACAGTATCAGAGTGATAAACATCTTTAAACATCAAATAAACATCTTTGACAATCATGTAGTTTCAGTTGCATTCACAGGATGTGTTTTAATAGAAATAATTTTTATATTTCTCCTTTCTTGGTTTATGTAGTAGCTATGCCTGTTTTCAATTTAGGCTCTATATGCTTTGATCTAATCTAAGACAAGGGATCTCAGGGCCAATTAGAAGAGACAGAAGTCAGGAGGACTTCAAAAAAGACACAACTTGACTTCATACATTACAACTGATTTTAAGTTATTCTTTTATGTTTTGAAATGCTCTAGGGATTTGAAAGTAAAGGCATTTAAAGGATACCTGAATACAGTTGAAGTGTGTGCAGGCAATTAGAACACATGAAGTCATCAGCAGCCCACAGATGGGGTGATCTGTGCCGTATCTCATTTTTTTTCTTTGTCAGCATAAAGCAATGATATCATCCAAATCACAGCATGTCTTTCACCCTGTGGAGGTTAACTTGTTTTATGAACATTGACCATCAATTGGGATTTGCCTCACCTTTCTGGAAAATGCAATAAAGTTGAGAATATTTGCTATATAAAGACAAACATTTTTCCATCAGGAAATTTTGTATGGTTGGCTTAATAGAATAATTAATCCACAGACTAGATTTTTTAAAAATTCAGTTACTTTCAAAAAACAGTTCTACTCATCAAGTTGTCATAAAATTGTTCTGTTTCTGTTTCTGGAGTCTTAGTGACTTTTCCAATCCAAGAAGTTAAAAGTCAAGACTGTGAGGGCAAAGTTACCCTTCAGCTCCTTTGAAAACCTCAAGTATTGAGGAGTAGAAAGACAGTGTGAGGAAGAAGTGAGGGAAGAGAATGCAGTCTTAGTAGAAAGAGTTATTGCACAAATAAGAGAAAAATTTTATTGAAATAGTGGGATTCTTTATCATTTATTATTGTTTGAGACTTCTTGGGGGATGCTATGCCCTGTGACTAAACTTATTTCAGCCCATGACAAGGTGGCTATAAATGCATTTGTATTGCAGTATTCTTGATGTGATGGCAAAAGCTTCCATTCAGACTTCTTGCACATGGAGAATCCAAACAGACCTGTGTTCTAGCTCAGGCTTTCCCAGGTGCTGGCCATATTGTTTGGGCAAATGGCTACAACTAGCTAAGCCTTACTTTCCTTATAAGAAGTATGATTATAGTACTTGCTTTACCAGGCTGTTATCAGTGTGTCAGGAAATGTTTGGTGCAAAAGTAATTGTGGTTTCAGACCATGAATTTTAAATCATTAAAACTAAACCAAACACATCTTTATTAATCAAAATAGGAATGATTACAATCAATACATTTTTGCCAATGAGAAATAAGTTTGTTTAATCCTGTAGCATAAACATCCATGCTTCAGGATTCGATGAACTCTTGGAAAGCATTTTCTGGATCCTGCTGGTTGTGGAAGTGTTTTCCCTGCAAAAAGTTGTCAAGATGCTTGAAGGAGTAGTAGTAGGTTGGCAAGAGGTCAGGTGAATATAGTGGATGAGGCAAAACTTCGTAGCCCAATTTGATCAACTTTTGAAGAGTTGGTTGTGCAATGTGTGGTCCGGCATTGTTGTGAATAACTGAGCCCTTTCTCTTGACCAAGACCAGCTGCAGGCATTACAGTTTTCGGTGCATCTCATCGATTTGCTGAGCTTATTTCTCAGATGTAATGGTATCTCCGGGATTCGGAAAGCTGTAGTGGTTCAGACAGGCGGCAGACCACCAAACAGTGACCGTGACCTTTTTTTGGCGCAAGTTTGGCTTTGGCAAGTGCTTTGGAGCTTCTTTTCAGTTCAACCACTGAGCTGGCCGCACTGGTTGTCGTATAAAATCCACTTTTCATTGTGCATCACAATCAGGTCGAGAAATGGTTTATTGTTATTGTGCAGAATAAGAGAAGACAGCACTTCAAAATGACAATTTTTTTTATTTTCCCTCAGCTCCAGAGGCACCCACTTATCAAGCTTTTTCACCTTTCCAATTTGCTTCAAATGCTGAACAAGGTAGAATGGTAGAGGTTGAGTTCTTCAGCAACTTCTCGTGTAGTTGTAAAAGAATCAGCTTTGATAATTGCTCTCAATTGGTCATTGTTAACTGATAGCCAGCCACTGTGCTCCTCTTCTTCAAGGCTCTCATCTGCTTTGAAAACTTATTGAACTACCACTGCATTGTATGTTTGTTAGCAGTTCCTGGAACAAATGTGTTGTTGATGTTGCCAGTTGTCTCTGTTGCTTTACTACCCATTTTGAACTTGAACAAGAAAATCCCTCAAATTTGCTTTTTCTAACGTCATTTCCATAGTCTAAAATAAATAACAAGTAATAATTGATTACCAAAAGAGCAAGAAATATACATTAAAATGATGTATAACATAAACACATTTATTTAAGAATGTATTCCAATATCAAATGGCAAATTTCAACAATGCAAAAACCGCAGTTACTTTTGCACCAATGTCTATCTGGTGGTTAAGCCACAGCTCAGTGCATCATAAGCTCTTCAGTTAATGTCAGCTATTGTTATTGCAAACAAAGGTAATATTTAAGAATAATTCAGCAGATATAGACTGCTGAGATAATATCTAAGGTACTTGTCTTTCTGGCTATCAATAGGCCTGTTTTGTTAGTGGCAGGAAAATGGCTGATTCTTATTCAATTTTGAGCCTGATGAAACACAGGAAGAAATTCTAGTCCTGGCTAACTAGGAATCTGGTAATTTTCCAGACATTTAGAAACTTTAATTAAACTAAATGGTGACATTCCCTTTTCTTCAGAGGCCAGATGGTACTACTAAAATGTCTGAAGAAAATTATAGTAATCAAGTAGAAAAAGTAAAGGTAAAATTTACCAGAAAACAACTTTCATAATCACTTAAATGTGAGCGTCTTACTCTTTTTGTTTAATCAATGATTATATATCACATGCTATGTCTAGTGGTGATGGTGACATCAGAATTATAATAATAAAGGATTATAAATATAAAAATATTTTAACATGTACTTGAGGTTCAAGCATGAATCACTAATGTTGAAAATGCCAGAAAAAATTATGTCACCACCACTGTAAATAACAGTATATTACTAGATAGTTAAATGCTTTTCTCTTTTATGTAATTGAAAGTAGCCTTTTTCCATGGATTGAAGTAAAAAAGAAAAAAGTTTAAAACCCTGTTATAGACGCTGGAAGTGAGTATAAATAAGTGAAATGTAATACCCACTCTGCAAGATCACAGATCCTGAAGTCATGGGATGTGTTTAGGAAATACTCATGAGACGTGAGTCCTGGTTCCAACTATTCCATTGATCAGCTGTGTAGCCTCAATTTCCTCAGTTGTAGGAGTAGAGGGGCTAGCATGCTAGTTATTTTAGGAAGATAAAGTAGAAACACTATTCTTATGCAAAGTTGTTTGCATTCTAGATGAGTCAACAAGACTAATACCAGGAGCCTTTCAAGAACCACACTAGACAGTATTATTAAGCCCTGAATGGGTGGTACAAACTAGATATGCTACGGGAGCTTAGCAGAAGAAGTCAGTACGAGCTGAAGCAGGGAAGAGAGATGTTGTGGAGGGACAGTGAGGAGGAGTAGCAAGGAAGGGTACTGATGTTTCAGGCTCAGTAACAAGGATATAGTACCAGAAGTTCCAGCCTCAAGTTGGAGGGATCTGGTTGAATGTTGCAGTAACCACCCCGGACTCAAATCTCTTGAGTATTTCCTAAATACATACTATGACTTAAGGATCTGGGACCTGTGTCCTGGTTACCCTGTTGCCCTGTGGAGCCGATACATCCCTTGCTTGAGAGTAACTGGGAAAATTCGAACTTTGCATCTCTTTTACTTTCTACTGTGCCAGCATTTAGGTGCCCAAGTACGTACCCACTCATCTATCCACTTTCGATTCTCCAAAATTGTGTTGACATCTCTCATCCTCATCTGCTGTCATTTATACTCCTATTTTCTCTGTCATCTTTTGTTTCTTTGTTTTTATTTTAGTGTGTTTCAGGAGAGAGTGGAAATAAATGCAAGTTTTAATTCACCATGTTTATCCCAAAGTGTGCATGTTACTATCATGAACATTTTATTATTTTAGTGTTAGAAATCTCTCCAAATATTGCTAATTGCTTTTGGCACCTGTTAACAACAAGTGTATCTAAATATTTCTTTCTCTCTAATTATATTTTATCCAGTTATTTTAATTGGAAGCAATGAGTTCTATAAACCTATATTCTAATATGTAAAATGTTATAAATTCAAACCATCAAATGATATTTATCAATTGGTATTTCGATGATTTGAAGAAGTCTTATTAAATATCCTTAAAGAGATTATGTTTGGGGCAATAACATCAATATAAGCAAGTGTGAAAAGCACCAAGTAATATAAAGAACAAGCGAGTGTACAAAATTAACCAGGAAGGAGAAATGGCACATATTGGAATAGTCAGAGGAGGCGTGAAGAGTACAAGGGAAGAATAGGCCATTTTAGGAAAGAAATTCATGAGCGAAGATATAAAAATAAAATATACCAGACATAATTTCTAATCAGTGACTAAACAAACATGATAAATGTATGGGAGACATTGAAAGGTAAGACTGGAAATACAATTTTTTGGGAAGTGGAGGATCTTGAATACTAGATCATGGCTAGTGGAATGGAAAGTAAAGGATAGCAACAGGACACATTATGATAGAAGAGTCCATCAATTTGGGGATTTTAATTAAAATGTTGTTAAGAAAGGTTACCATGTATTACCATTCAAAGTTTAAAACTCAAATTGTACATTCTTTTAGACTCTATGCTAATTTTAAAAGATTTCTTATTTCATGGCAGTTCCCTGATCTATTCTCTTGTTATTTTTTGTCTTTTTTTTTTTTCTGGAAACTTTTCTGGGCCTGCTGGTATTGTTCTTGAAGGATATTAAACAGAACGTCATAAAATATTTCACCATAGTTTTAAGCTGGAGTAGAATAATATTTTTCTATTTGCCACAGTTATAATATTTTCCTTGGCCTTTTGAGGACAACATCACTGCAGTGACTCCAAGAGAATCCCTTTCTCTGAACTCTAACATTTTGTGAAATTACTTACAGGAATTTTCAATTTGTCTGCATAGATCTACCCTAATAGAATAAAAAATACTTTAAGTGAAAACCTTAGTTATCTTTTAGGATTTAATAAATGTAGGTAATGAGAAGTAAAACAAATATATAACATGGCTTGTTGCATAAATAGGATGAAGAGAAGAAAGGAAAATTTAGAGGCAAACTTGGGAACATTTCTGAGCAATATACACTATAGAATATGTGATAACCTCATGAGAAATATTTGAACATTTCATGAGTTGGGATATTTATATGCAGATTTAACCAATAAGATAACGCACACGGGAAGTAATCTGGCATTGATAGGGAATAAACTAGTTGATTTAATTGATCTTTTGCATCTGAAAATTCACTGATGACATAAAACTAGAACAGATGTTTTCTTTTTGAGTTTTGGGTGCTTTGGGTATTGTCGTTTATGTGTAAGAGAAAGAGTCAGGACAGTTCTGTGGTAATGTTCTGGAAGCTCCACTTGCAGCAGGCCTTTTGCCAGGCCACCTTGTAAAATCTCGGCTTTTCTGTAATTATGTACTTTCCTTTTTTACTATGATAATTTTTCCTCATAATTCTATGAAGTAATTTTAAAATAGAAATTAAATATATAAAATTATTATGGCATCTCATTCTATGCACTAGGTAGGTTCTTGAAAATATATTTAGATAAAATACAACCGGGAACAGATAGGGGTTGGATACCTGAGAAGCATAGCAAAGATGCCAAAACCGAATTTATACAGAAAAGAAGTTTTTGTTGGTGGTGGGGTGGGGAGTATTTTGACCAATGTTGAATCATAACAGGAAAATATAAATCTGGAAAGGAACAAGAGCAAAGGTGAGAGTGCTAGGGAGAAAATTCAAGGTCAGGATTTGTAAGAGCTAAGGAAGTCTGGGAACTAGAATTTCCGTAGACATTTTTTCTTTTCCTTTTTTTTCTTTTCCTGTTCAAATGCTCTAGAAATACTTGGTAGTTCAGCATAAATGACTAAAAAGCTTTACATTTTCTGATTCCTGTGATATTTTTCATCTGACAGTATGCTCTGGCATTGCCCAATTAATGGGAGGCTGCAGGGGGCAGGGAGGCGCAGATGAAAGGGAGAGAGGACTGTGGATAAAAGAGGGAGGTTCAGAATAACATTTGATCTTTCTTTTCTTCGTACTGTAGTTAGCAAATTCCATGTAAATTATTGTTGACTACTATGAAAGGAAAAGTAAGTATATTTTATGAACTATGTTAAGATAATTTGCTTATCAAAGAGAAGCATCTGTGCCCCAGTTGACACTGATTTTTTTTTAAAAGGGTTATAAAACCTGATATGAATCTTCAGTTTATTTATATATTTTTCTTGGGGAGAACTTTTTTTTAAAGGATATACACTGGGATGATTCGAAGGCCTTCTTGGCTTCTTTCAGAAAATG
Organism: Macaca fascicularis; assembly: GCF_037993035.2. Lineage (NCBI taxonomy): Eukaryota > Metazoa > Chordata > Mammalia > Primates > Cercopithecidae > Macaca > Macaca fascicularis. Next base: position 99,703,925 of record NC_088378.1, read on the forward strand.
TTATCTACACGTCTTAAACTTGCAGCCATGCAATCAACTATTAAGAAGCCTAAGGAGTTCTGGATGCCTTTTCTGTTACCTGCCTGCTACCCTTGTAAGCACAATAGGCAGGATTTGGCCAACACTGATGATGTGTTTACTGTTGTTCAGCTCCAGGGCTTTTAACACAATAAGTCTGTAATTGTTCCTGTTCAGACTTTACATCCTGTTTTCATAACTGTACCCTTAATAATTGACCAGATTGCTTCTCAGGAAGACTTTTGAATGATTCATCATCTTAGAAGTTCTGCAGAAGGTTAATTATTTCAGAAAACATAGTATTGCTTAGTAACCTAATTTAAATTGCTATGCGAGTGTTGCAAGAGTGTCTTTGGAGGAAGACATATACGTGGATTTCTCAAATTTTGTTATGTGAAGTGAGAAAACTTCTTAGCATTTGTAGCTTTTTCTCTTTTTTTGAGATGGAGTCTTGCTCTGTCACTTAGGCTGGAGTGCAGTGGCGTGATCTCTGCTCACTACAACCTCTGCCTCCCAGGTTCAAGTGATTCTCCTGCCTCAGTCTCCCTAGTAGCTGAGATTACAGGTGCACTCCACCATGCCCAGCTAATTTTTGTATTTTTAGTAGAGATGGGGTTTTGCTATGTTGGCCAGGCTGGTTTCGATCCCCTGACCTCAGGTAATCCACCCGCTTTGGCTTCCCAAAGTTCTGGGATTACACACACGCCACCGCGCCTGGCCTCTAACTTTTTCTTGATCCCCTGATTTATCAGGGTTCGCCCCTCTTCCAATTAGCATATGTTTAAGAACTTAGAGGAAAGCTGCAAGGAAAGCTGTATAGTGGGGTAGTATTTCATGTCCAACCTGAGTTCAAATTCTAGTTTTTCTATCCACTAGGAGTAACTGTGATCCAGGAGAAGATATTTAATTTATTTAAACCTCAGTAGCTTCATCTATAAACCTGAGAGAAATAGCACCTACTTCACAGGGTTGATGTAAATATTAAACATGGTGCTGAATGAAAAATGCTTCCTATACTGTGTAACACTTAAGAAGCAGTAAGTGAGAGCTATTAAAAATATGAAGAATATAAATGTCACTAAATGAGACACATGCAAGTCCATTATTGCTTGGGTGTTTTCTCCCTCCAAAATAGAATAAAGCATTTTTAAAGTGTACATTATTTATAACAGACTTAGTTATTCTACTGAGAAATTATGTGTATCTTCGCATAGATGCTAATTCCTTGCTAAAACATTCTTGATTCATTTGTTATTGCTGAGTACTTTTGTATTCCTGACATAGTACAGGTGCTGATTGCTGACTTTATTGTGAAGATAGATAGAAGACCTCGTTTAACTAACCGAGAAAGGACTAAAAATCTTTATGTTCATGCCAAAGGAAAAGTAATTAATGTGAAATTTCAATATCACAAAAGAAAAATATTTGTTAAGACAAAATTAACATCATGGGTCTACCACATGAGATTTTCCATCAGCCAAAGTGAATTAATGTGGAAGGGAATAGGAAACTTAAGCTTCTTAAATGAATAATGATATAAAATAATTACATAATTCTAAAATGGGTAGATTTTTTTGTGTAAAAGTCGTTAATATAATACTATAATAAACTTTATTTTAAAACATTAATTTCAGACTGAAATTTTTAGAAAGAACTAAATATAAAATTGGTACTAATAGACTATTTTCTGTATGTTTGCAGATATAATTGTGATTGAGTAAATACATGTAACATAATACAATCAGATTTAAATACTGTGTAAGATTAAGCACTTCCTGTGCTTTGGGAACTATTGTCTGGGATTTCTATTAACTCATGATTTAATTTAAATTAAAGTTGTCAAATCAATATTTGATATGCCATCTCAAAGAGCTTTAAGATCTTATAGAGAAAATTATTTCAGGTAAAAGGAATTCACATGTGGTATGAAGTCGTACAGAATCACAATTCAGTTTGGGAAGTCCATGTGTCTTAGTTGTGAGCGATAACAGGTCATGAGTTAAATTTGAAACTCTTTATTCATCACATCTTTTTTTTTTTTGGATTGGGGCTTTAGTCAGCCCATTCTGCCCACAAATAAGCTGTGATAAAATACAGTAGGTTTGTTCCAAAGTGCTCTGGCTTCCATTACAAAGAAACTTCTATTCTTTGTTGACTAGGGAAACCCAAAAGATACTCTAAAATTGGGAACTAATCATTGAGTGAACCAGAAAACAGGGTGCTAGTGTCAAGAAACATTCCTTTGGTTTATATTGTTAAAAGCTGGGGTGCTGTAGAAAGTTCACACATACATAAAGGGGTCCATTTGCTTACAAGTTCAATTTTTTAAAAAAGAGCATTAATGTAGATTTCAAGATTCATTGGAAGAATTGGATATTCACTATCTGAAAGGAAACATCACCCTGTGTTAATTTTTGTGTTACAAACCTAATGTTTTTTAAAAATCTTTCCTTAGTTTCTTAAGTATGGTTGGGTCCATAAAGGAAATTTACTTTCAGATAACTAAGTCCTTGTATTTTATCTGGAATGAATGATGAAAATCTTTTTGCTTAGCTATTCATGGTAAGGGCTATTTATACTGTGAGTTTTTAAATAAGCTCATGACATAATCTACTATATTTAAGGGTTTAGGCAAAATTTGAAATACACCCCCCAGGATATTAGAGCTCTCTTCACAGCACTTTGAGACCTAGCCTGTGAGTTCAGTGTGTTTGTTTGTAACATACCTGTTGGTAGAATCTTTTTGCTCAGAGACTGACAGAGAAACTATAAAGTATTCCTCATAGAATGACTTGAATGTGCTTCTCATAGGACAAGTTAATATCTTAGCTGTTGCTTTGTCTTTTTTCCTTATTTTACCTCAAAATATTGTTTTACATTTTGATTTTGAAATTGATTCATTTTCTCCCAATTCTTTGTGCTCTTATTACTGTAAATGACCTTAAAAGACCTGATTTTTAAATAGAGGCTATGGGAAAATAGAATTGCATATCACTGAAAATGACACCACCCTCCTCTTCCCTTTGCTTTTCCCTTATCCTCTGTCCATTTTAAGCCCCTACCCTATGCGGACTTTTTTTTTTCCCCCTGTGACATCCAACTGGTTCCTAACAGGGTTTCAGGTCTGAATTTGCTGATAAATAAATAAACTTTTTATTTTATCTTAGAACTGTTTTTATTTATTTTTATTTTATTTTAGAACAGTTTTTTTTTATTGATTTTTATTTTATTTTAGAACAGTTTTAGATTCATAACATTATTACAAAGCTAATACGCATATGCCCTACACCCAGTTTCCTCTATAGTTAACATTCTCCATTAGGATAGTATAGTACATTCGTTACAATTAATGAACCAATATTGATATATTATTATGGGGGTTATGTGACAGCAATATGACTTAGCACTATTGATATTGACCTTGATCATTTGGCTTGAGGGGTTTTTCAGGTTAAAATCTCACTTTTATTTTTTCTGAAGACCATCAAAGGGGTTTCCTGGAAATTTTAATGACATATTAATTTGATTTTTCATTGTTGGTGATGTGGTAAAGCTGCTATAAGTCTCTAAGTATTTCGGCAAAAATAATTTTGATGGTGGTAAAGAACATCTTATCTTTTTTTTATGTGTTGTAGGTGGGAATGAGATCTCGAAACCAAGGTGGTGAAAGTTCATCTGATGGGCATGTCTCCTGTCCCAAGCCCTCCATCATCGGCAATGCTGGTGAAAAAAGTCTCTCAGAAGATGCCAAAAAGAAGAAGAAATCAAATAGGAAGGAGGATGATGTCATGGCCTCAGGAACTGTCAAACGACACCTAAAAACATCTGGAGAAAGTGAACGAAAGACTAAGAAATCCCTGGAGTTATCCAAAGAAGACCTCATCCAACTACTCAGTATAATGGAAGGAGAGTTGCAGGTAGAGTCAAACTTTCCCAACTATTGTGTCTTTGGTTTCTAAGCTATAAAACAAGAGAATGTAAATCTGTTCCTCTCTCTGAATAATGAACTTTATGGGGAAAGGAAATATGTTTCCCTTATTTCTAAATCCCTAGTGCCTGGCACAAGTTTGCACTCAATAAATATTTGTTGAATGAATGCTAAATGAAAAAGTGCTGATTCTAACTTCAAACTTCTCTAGAAACAGAAAATTTCTTCAGTATATGATTTTGGTAATGATTTCATAGAGATCCTTTTGGTCAGTAGGTAATCAGTTAGTTGATCTAATTTAGACATTGACTGTGACTGAAAAATGTAGAAATGCAGTGATTATTAAAATGGAGAGTTCAGGTCAATTGTTACTTTTGCTTTTTTCTAGGAGGTAGAGTGAAAGAGAGAAGGAGAGCTAGAGGCAAATAAGGCTTTGTTTAAACCAGCCTTATTGCCCAGTCTTTTCTTTCTTTTTTTTAACTTTCAGTCTCAATATTCTACAACATCATAGGAATTGAGATGCACAGAAATAAGCAGAGCATTGCATTCATTATGAAGAACCTAATAGTTTCCTAAACATTTTCAAATCTACCATCTTATATGATCACGATAAAAATGTGGGTATCATCTGTATTTTATAAGTGAAGAATCAGAGTCCCAGAAGGATTGAAAGTTTGTCTAGATCTTATCTCAAGCTTCCTGATTCTTCGTCCTATGCTCTTTCCTCCGCCCACCCCCACCAATCTTATTTAGTTGCCATGAGCCAGGTCCCTCCTTCCCATTAAGTCTATGTTTCTAGGGACCCAGGAGGCAGGCAGAAAGTCAGAATTCTTCTGAGTTTCTGAGCCCTGAACAATTATATTTCTGGAAGTAAAGGAACAATATTTTTTTTTGGAGAAGATGACTTAAAGAGTGGAGCTACTGTTTTCATTTTTGTTTTTATTAGTTTCTTAGCTTGCATGAGCCTTTGAAGAAATACTATTAGGTTGGTGCAAAAGTAATTACTTTAACAATTGCATGAAATAAAATCCTTGTTGGCTTATGGGTGCTGTTAGCTTTAGAGAGGTAATTGGCAGCCTACTCTAAACTAGGGTGGGTCACTCTGTTCCTGTTATCATCTGTGTGTGCATACAGATAAGGAAATCCCTGGGGTAAAGAAAAACAAACAACATACAAAACTTAAGTTTAAACAAACATGATTGTGCTTACCATTTACAGACTGAGAGAAATCACATTGGCATTTCACAGCAAAAGATAAAATTTTCTAGAGCAGCCACTGTTACTAAAAATAGCTTCACCACTCCCAGAAATGTGGTTAATGTTTTTGTCTATTAACATTGGTTGTGTACAGAGGCAGAATTACTTCACTTTTAAGCTACCCCCAGCCAAAAGCTATTGACCTGAGTGAAAGGTATAATTTTTGCCTTAGAAACCTTCACAAAACAACATCATTAGTTCACTTTTCTCCATCCATAAAGGCTTTTGTGAAGCCAGTGGCTCTTGCAGACTCTAATTTCTGCATAATGCTGTTATATCATGGTGAACTCTGGAAAGTATTTAAGATTCATGTGGTTTTTATGTTCATAGTGGTGCTAGATAAGGTTTCAGATCCTAGCTATACAAAATATAAACTCACACCTCTGAAATATTAAAGAAATTAGTGAGACAGCTCCAAAGAAATGCATTTTGCTTTCCATTAATCTTTATAAATACAATATACCTACATTACATTATAGATAAATTCTTGAGCAGCTATCAGTAAGTAAAAAGTGCAAGACATCATTTATGTGGGAAACAGTGAAGAGAAGGATAAATGAAGGACCTGCTATTTTAAGGAATTCCCTGGTGAATTCATTTGCAAAGCAGATAATCTATTCCATATATATATATATGCACACACACATATACAAGTCCATATATATAAACATATGTCCTTGTAAATGCAGATTTAACTATGATAGATTTGTTTAAAATGAGAGTGCTCCTATATTTAGAGCTATAGATATATATTCTTGTAGTAGTAGACACTTGTCTTCTAGTAGCATTGTCATGTGGGGGGTGTTGTAGCTAAGAGTGGGAGGGAGTTAACATTAGCAAATGTGAGTGCACTGGTAAAAATGTAGAACTTATCAGCCATCATACTGAACGGGCAAAAGCTGGAAGCATTCCCTTTGAAAACCGGCACAAGACAAGGATGCCCTCTCTCACCAGTCCTATTCAACATAGTATTAGAAGTTCTGGCCAGGGCAATCAAGCAAGAGAAAGAAATAAAAGTATTCAAATAGGAAGAGAGGAAGTCAAATTATCTCTATGTGGAGATAACAAGATCGTATATTTAGAAAACCCCATCATTTCAGCCCAAAAACTCCTTAAACTGATAAGCAACTTCAGCAAAGTCTCAGGATACAAAATCAATGTGCAAAAATCACAAGCATTTCAATATGCCAATAATAGACAGAGAGTCAAATCATGAGCAAACTCCCATTCACAATTGCTACAAGGAGAATAAAATACCTAGGAATACATCTTACAAGAAATGTGAAGGACCTCTTCAAGGAGAACTACAAACCGCTGCTCAAGGAAATAAGAGAGGACACAAACAAATGGAAAAACATTCCATGCTCATGGATAGGAAGAATCAATATCATGAAAATGGCCATATTGCCCAAGGTAATTTATAGATTCAATGCTGTTCCCATCAAACTACCACTGACTTTCTTCACAGAATTAGAAAAAACTACTTTAAATTCCATATGGAACCAAAAAAGAGCCCGTACAGCCAAGACAATCCTAAGCAAAAAGAACAAAGCTGGAGGCATCACGCTACCTGACTTCAAACTATACTACAAGTCTACAGAAACCAAAACATCATGGTACTGGTACCAAAAAAGATATATAGACAATGGAACAGAACAGATGCCTCAGAAATAGCACCACACATCTACAACTATCTGATCTTTGACAAACCTGACAAAAACAATGGGGAAAGGATTCTCTATTTAATAAATGGTGTTGGGAAAACGGGCTAACCATATGCAGAAAACTGAAACTGGACCCCTTCCTTACACCTTATACAAATATTAACTCAAGATGGATTAAAGATTTAAACATAAGACCTAAAACCATAAAAACCCTAGAAGAAAACCTAGGCAATACCATTCAGGACATAGGCATGGGCAAAGACTTCATGACTAAAACACCAAAAGCAATGGCAACAAAAGCCAAAATTGACAAATGGGATCTAATTAAGCTGAAGAGCTTCTTCACAGCAAAAGAAACTATCATCAGCATGAACAGGCAACCTATAGAATGGGAGAAAATTTTTGCAATCTATCCATCTGACAAAGGGCTATTATCCAGAATCTACAAGGAACAAGTTTACAAGAAAAAAGCCAACAACCCCATCAAAAAGTGGGCAAAAGATATAAACAGACACTTTTCAAAAGAAGACATTTATGTGGCCAACAGACATATGATAAATAGCTCATCATCACTGGTCATTTGACAAATGCAAATCAAAACCACAATGAGATACCATCTCACACCAGTTAGAATGGCGATCATTAAAATGTCAGGAAACAAAAGATGCTGGAGAGGATGTGGAGAAATAGGAACACTCTTACACTGTTGGTGGGAGTGTAAATTAGTTCAACCATTGTGGAAAACAGTATGGTGATTCCTCAAGGATCTAGAGTCAGAAGTACCATTTGACCCAGCAATCCCATTAGTGGGTATATACCCAAATGATTATAAGTCATTCTACTGTAAAGACACATGCACACATATGTTTATTGCAGCACTATTCACAATAGCAAAAAAATGGAACCAAAAAAAATAGCAAACTTCGAACCAACCCAAATGCCATCAAAACTAGACTGGATAAAGAAAATGTGGCATATATACACCATGGAATACTAATGCAGCCATAAAAAAGAATGAGTTCACGTCCTTTCCAGGGACATGGATGAAGCTGGAAACCATCATTCTCAGCAAACTAACACAGGAACAGAAAACCAAACACCACATGTTCTCACTCATAAGTGAGAGTTGAACAATGAAAACATATGGGCACAGTGAGGGGAACATCACACACCCGGGCCTGTCAGAGGTTGGGGCGCAAGGGGAGGGATAGCATTAGGAGAAATACCTAATGTAGATGATGGGTTGATGACTGCAGGAAGCCACCATGGCACTTATATACCTATGTAACAAACTTGCATGTTATGCACATATATCCCAGAACTTAAAGTATAATAATAAAAAAAAATCTCAAAAAAAATGTGGAAGGTATGTGCAAGGTTTACCAGACTAGAGATAAGAAAAAAAAAAATCTTTCTGAATGGCTGGTGCTGGGAGGAGAAGCAGAACTATGCCTTATGAAATAAGTTACTCTCAGCTTAGACCTATGGGTCATCTGGCTTGATATGTATGGAGCATTTAGTGAGTAGTCTCCCAGATCTCCAAAGACCACCTATTGCTCTCTCTTTATGGGGTGACTATATATGAGTCAGATGCCCTTACTCTGGAGGTGGTATTCTGAGATTATGATTGCCTGATGGGTACTTCCTTCCTGCTACATAGACAAAATCAACTCACTGATACTGTGGTATTGCAGTAGAAAATGGTTTAACACAAAGCTGGCCAAGTGGAAGGTCTGGAGTTATTACTCAGTCAGTCTCCCTGAGAACTCAGGGGCTAAGGTCTTATGGATAATTTGGTGGGCAAGGGGATAGGGAATAGGTGCTGCTGATTGGTTGAGGGTGGAATTATAGGGGTGTGGAAAACAGTTCTTGTGAGCTGAGTCCACTTCTGGGTGGAGGCCACAGGACCAGTTGAGTCAGGAGTCATGGGTCCAAGTGGGGTCAGTCAGTTGCCAGAATGCAAAAATCTGAAAAATATCTCAAAACACCAATCTTAAGTTCTACAATAGTGGTGTTATCTATAGGAGCAATTGGAGAAGTCACAAATCTTGTGATCTCTGGCCACATGACTCCTGAGCAGTAAGGCATTATAGAAACTCTGCCTACATTCTAGCAGAATTCAGGCCCCTTCTATAATCCTAATTTCATGGTTTTTCATTAGTTATAGGTCCCTGAGCAAGGAAGGGGTTAGTTTTTAGGAGGGATTATTATCATCCTTGCTTCCAAGTTAAACTATAAACTAAATTCTTCCCATGGTTAGCTTGGCCTATACCCAGGAATGAGTGAGGTCACCCTGCTTGTGAGGCTAGAAGCAAGATAGAGTCAGCCATGCAAGAGTCCTCTCACTGTCATAATCTTTGCAAAGGAGGTTTGAAGCTTCCATAAAATATTAGAACTCTAAGACGCCTTTAAGGTGTCTTATCTACCTCACCTCCTTTATATTACAAATGTGAAACTCACATGCTAGTTTTGTGACTTGCCCAAGGTCGCACAGCAATGTAGAGTTCTAGATCTAAATTTCCTATCTTTCTATTGAATGTCCTTCCCAATATATCACTTACATTCTATGGAGGTTCAAGGGAAGTTGGGCTCCAGGACCTTCCATTTATTCTTGGCCTCCAGAGTTTCTTTAAAGTAGACTCACATTGTAAACTCAGAGGCTGAAGCTATTTTGTGAAAGGATGAAACTTTTCAGGTAAGAGAAATGTAAGGTATTTTTTTTTACACCAGGGAGACAAAAATGGGATCTGAGCCTCAGAGTTTGGTACAACCTAGATGATGAGTAAAATGGCAGCAGGCAGGGGTGCCACAGGGCTATGTGAGCTGGCCACTGCATAACTCTGGGGGGCTTCATATTCACTACTCTAAGGATGGTGTCTTCTGGAGTTGTGCAACAGTGCAGGCTTTGGGGGATCATATCTCCAGGTAGAAAGAAATAGGGTGACACACAAAGAAAACAGCTCATATTTTGGAGAGATAGGACTAAGATCAAGTCTGCCCATAGGAGGTATACCTTAAAAGTGACTTGGGAAAAGGAGGAGATGGAGGTTCCTTCAGGCTTGTCATGCCAGTTTTCTCCTTTACAGACTGCTTTTTGACCTCTCTCATTCTCTCCAACTCTATATCCAACATTTTGGACACTGTAGACAATTCTGTGTGTTTTCTGGTACACCAGTGCCCTGCCACTTTTAGTACCTGTTAAGTGATCTATAGAAAATTGTTGAGCCAATATTATAAACAGCATGACCTTTATTGTAGGCCTTGGTTCTTTGCAAAATATGCACATTTGCTGTTTTGTTTGCCAATCTAGGTATCCCATGAACTCCTGAAGTGCACCTTTAATGGATATATATTAGAAATGGAGTTGCATCTACTAGAGATTTTGCATTTTAGGGAGTCTTGTCTAGAACCAGTAATGTGACCCTTGTCTTGAAGAGGGACATTTTTCAGACTTTTCAAGCCACACCTCTGCAGATGCAGGCCTGTCATCTCAGCACAATGACTGGCCTGCATTGCCTGCATGAAGTAGCTGGGATGGTTTCCATTATTATACTTCTGTCAGTGACTGCTTCCAATACCAATTACTTTCTAATAAATTGGAACATTCTTATTCTCTGGGTGAAAAACCAGTTACATATTTCCCAGTTTAAACTGAAAGTAATAAAATAGTACCCCTGGCCCGTCATTTGGGCACCATGATTAATTTCCCCTTGTATTAGTCCCAAAATAGCACTTTTTAAAAGTGAGTAAACTTGGCTGTACTAAAAATAACAAAAGTTTGACAGAAATGGTACTCATATAAAAAAGCCATTACATAGAAGATCTGGCAAAAGGATATTCATGTAGAATGATTCAAGAAAAAGGGACAAATTAATTCTTTTTTCTTTATGAAAAAATAGCCATTTTATATAATAAATTCCCTTGATATTTTTACTTGGGTACATTTTAGAGAAAAAGACCTAAATTTGCTTTCATCATTTTTCCTTTTGTTGTTATAGTTAGCTCCCTTCTGCCTGTGTATAAGGAGGCGCAGAGTAAACTAGATTACGCAGCTGGATACTGCACCACCATTCCATTCGGCATTGCTATTTTCCAGGCTAAGTCAGAGACAAAGTCATTGACACATTGAGAAATCTCTCTTCATTCTGAGTGAGTGGCAGAAGAGGTGTTGAATACTTCAAAAATAATTTATAAAGTAGATAATTTGTCTGTGGATTGTTAGAAGCTTCTTCTATTCCATAACTTCTTAACTCATAAACACATTCTTTTGGGGTTCCCAGCCATTTTTAAAAATATTGTTCATTAGTTTCTCTTTTCCTCTTCATCACCTAATATAAGTGAGCCTCCTATCTGTGCTTCTTTCTTACCAAGAGAGTTCATTCATTCTTTGGGCTTTAATTAATAAATAATTAATTCAAAATAGATTGATCTTACAATATTTAAGAAACATTGCTGAGACCAAGTGCGGTGGCTCACGCCTGTAATCCCAACACTTTGGGAGGTTGAGGAGGGCGGATCACGAGGTCAGGAGTTCGAGACCAGCCTGACCAACATGTTGAAACCCCGTCTCTACTAAAAGTACAAAAATTAGCTGGGTGTGGTGGTGTGCGCCCGTAATCCCAGCTACTCAGGAGGCTGAGGCAGGAGAATCGCTTGAACCAGGAGGCGGAGGTTACAGTGAGCCGAGGTTGTACCACTGCACTCCAGCCTATGTGACAGAGCAAGACTCCGTCTCAAAAAAAAAAAAAAAAGAAACATTGCTATTTGAGAGATTTGAGGAATGAAAAGACAAATAATCATAATACTTGTATTTAATGGGCTCCTACTATGTGCCAAGTATGGTTTTAGTCACTACATATTACAACAATCATGAAGAAAGAGCTCATGACTTGGTAGGATAGATGAATAGATAAGAATATACAGGAATGAGTATTGTATTGAGTAATTGCAATATAAATTACAGGAGTACAAAGGAGGGAAAGATTATGAAAATATAGGAACTTCACTAAAAATTTGGACTTTGAAGAATTTGTGGGTTTTGGACAGACAGAGATGAGCATAGGGGCCAACATGGGCAGAATCAAACAGAGTGAGTGAAAAAGTCTTGGGCCATGTTCATCGGTGAATAGTCTGGCTTTAGTGAAGTAGTAGTATTTTGTGGAGGTAAAACGACACCTCCATTTAGAGACTACAAATAGGAGGTCCTCCTTTCCCACCAAAATAGTCAGAAAGTGTGAGGATTCCAGGGGAGTAGAGCAATGCAGAAGTCGGGGGAGTAGAGATGAAAGAGTATCAAGAAGAAAGGTTCAGTTACTCAAATCAGCAGAAAGGCACCATCAGACAGGACTGAAGGACATTCTTTGGGTTTGTTAATTTGAAGTTCATTGAGAACATTTGTCAGAGCAGTTTTAGTGAGGTTAAGCCCATTTTCAGTGGGTTGAGAAGTTGTTAGATATGAGTTCTAAATTTCTTTTCAGAGAATCAGTATGTCAGTATGTTCAGTTCTTTGACTTCTACTTTTAAACTTAACTTCCTTGTAAAGCAACCTTTTTCGATTACCTGCTCCACCCTGACTCATTCCAATTACCTACTCCACCCTGACTCATTCCGATTGTCTGCTCTGTCATAACCTCCAAACCACTCACCCCCGTCAGTCTCTTCAAATTAGCCGATCAGAATTAGTTTAGCCTGTGCTGTCTAACCCTAGCCAATAGGGGAACAACACAGCAGCAGGGGCCACGTGTGTCAGGGAGAAGAACCCCTTCCCCTCCCTTGTCCAAGTGTCTGCTCACCATTGCTCCATCTGTAAGGGTGCACCCTTCTATAGAAGTAACTTGCCTTGCTGAGAATTAAAAAGAAAATTTTATATTCAAGTACTATTTCTTTTGCAGCATCAAAACTTTATTTATAACAAGGTGAAGGGAAGTTAAGTAAATAATTTAGAAAAACTTTCTTACATTTTTTTTTTCTTCTTTTTTCTTTTTCTCTTTTGGTAATAGGTTTTCTGGGTTTTTGTTTGTTTGTTTGTTGTTGTTTTACATAGCCAGAGAAGCTTCTCCCTTCTTTAGCTTAGTGTAAATTAATTGTGTGGCACAGAATAGGCCTTTAGGCCTACATTTGTTGGCTTCCTGATTTGAAATTACATGTTGCTTTTCTCTACTTTGAAGCTTTAAGTGAAGCATGGGATTATTAAAAAGAAAAGGCCAAAACAGTGTGACTTGAATGCCAAGTCCTATGGGGAAATATGATGGAATTGAAAAGCTTTGGTAGTTGACTTTATTAGTGTTGACTCTGACCCTCAGTTTACTCCCCATGTGTTCTAACGGGGATATTTCCTACCTTCTGGGGTTGTTGTCGTTACTAAGCTTAGCCAATATAGATGTTATTTGGAGAAGTTTGAATGAACAAGGCACAGAAAGAAGACAGTAGCTAGAGGGAAACTCAAGTCAACTGAGGGTTTTTAGTGATGAAAGACACTTTGCTGTGTTTACAGGTTAAGAGATTGCAGGACAAGAAAAAAGCAGAGTCAAGGATGTAGAAAAGAGAAAGAATTTTAGATGACAGCATCTTGGAGGATATAGGAGGAGGTGAATCAAAAGTATGATTTTGGGTTGAACTTGGTTTTGGTCTTGAAAAGGAAGGAGACCCTTCCTCTGTGATGGAAGGAGGAAAGATGAGTGGGGCTAACATTTGCAACTGAGGGGTGGGCAGTTGAGGTAGATCCTCCTAAAGCCTCAGCTTTTTCATCAAAGAACAAAGTTATGGTCTGCTGAAAGTGAGTGGCGGTCCTGAGCATGATTATGTACATGCTGAATCGTTACAGAGGGGAATGCTAAAGAAGGTGATTATGTACAAATACAAGCACTAATGGGTGAAGTTTAGTATTCAGCAGGGAGAGACCATGCATTAACAGTGGCAGCAGTCTGTTTAGAAGCCTGCGTGTAAAGGGGGAGACATATTTTATAGCACTGGATCTAGGGTTGCAGTTGTCCAAGTTGGTGCAGTGAAAGGACAGTGTTATGAGAAAGTAGAATGTGTTGGTGAGATGGTGCCCAGCAGGAAGAGGTCTTGGGAGAAGTGAGCAGGCCAATGGCAGGACAGGCAAGAGAGGGCTGGAAAAACTGGAATTTGGGCTATTTGCATTTAGGGTTTCTGGTATGGCAGTGTTGTTTTGTTTTGTTTTGTTTTTTGGGACAATCTTGCTATGTTGCTCAGGCCATGGGCAGTGGCAGTGGTACAATCAGCTCACTGCAGCCTCCAACTCCTGGGGTCAAGTGACCCCCCACCTCAGCCTCTCAAGTGCCTAGGACTATAGGTGCATGCTTTGTGGCACATTTTTAACTAATGCAGGGTCTTGGGTGTGGTCCCGGGAATGGAAGTGAAAGCAATTGGAATGAATGAGGTCAGGAAATAGTGAAGTTAGGACATTGGCTAAATCTTCCATTAAATATTGAAACCTCCTAGGATTATGGCAGGATTTGGAGTGGAGTGCAAGTCTGTGTCATCTAACAAATATGAGCATTGGGGACCAGAAGGTCAGTAGATAACTGGATAATTGCTGCCAGACTACTTTTTCTGAAGTGTTTCTCTGATCATTTTATTCTGTTGCTTAGGAATTTACAAGAGGTCCCTACACCTTATCAGATAGAAGTCTAAATTGCTTAGACTGGTCTGAAAAATCTCCCTCTTAGCTATGAAACCTCGTCTTTAGAGCTACTTAACATGACCATTCCTATCTAATCAGGCAGTCTCTACATTTTTTCCCCATACTCACACATACAATCTTAAAATACTTGCAAGACATAAATTGAGGCTCTCAAGGAAATTCAGGATATGTGTTTATTTTTGCCCTATCCCATAGTTTTCTCTTGTACCAGTCAATATTTCTTTTTCTTTTTCTTTCTTTTCTTTTTTTTTGTATTTTTTTGTTTGTTTGTTTGTTTTTGTGTATGTGAGACAGGGTCTTGCTTTGTTGCCCAGGCTGGAGCACAGTGACATGATCACAGCTCACTGCAGCCTCAATCTCCTGGACTCAAGGGATCCTCTTGCCTCTATATAGTTGGGACTGTAGGCATGCACCACCACACTTGGCTAATTTTTTTGAATTTTTGTAGAGATGGGGTCTCACTATGTTGCCCAGACTGGTCTTGAACTCCTAAGTTCAAATAATCCTCCCATCTCAGCCTCCCAAAGTGCTAGGATTATGGGCATGAACAATTACACTTGGCCCTATTCAGTATTTCTTTAGGGGCCACTGAAGGTTTACCTCCTCAGTGAAGCATTTCCTAATGACTTGCTCCCTGATGCTTATCTTCCTCCTGCCATGAAATCCTACATTGATCCTTCATGAAGTGAACCATAGCACTTCATACCCCCACATTTCCTAAGTATTTTATGAACTTACACCTTGTTGCCCAAAAAAACTTCCTGGGAGAAGCTGTGTCTTCTGCATCTTTCACCTACCTCATTATATCTAGAAAAGGGTTAGGCATATCATTGTTAGTCTATTAGAAACTGGTGATTAATCTTGAAATGTTCTAATATTTATATACCCTATGAGACAGTCATAAGATTAATATTTTTAACATCTACAAAACACTCTGAATTATATAGGAAAAGTATAAGTATCATAATACATAATGTTATTATTGAATTAACAGTAATGGTCATAAATATTTACAATGATATTCCTACTACAATACCATGATTCTATTTTTCTGTCATCTTTAACAAGAGATGTCATAACTCCATTGGGAATGGTGATAATCAATTCAGATGGAATTACTTGTGCAACCAAGAACAATAGGCTTATCCTTCAGGGGTACCATTTATCACTTTTTTCTTTAAAAATGGCTTTTCTTTTACTAAATGAGTTCCATTTGTCACATGGGAAGGCCTCCAGTAGAGTCCCTGTGCTTCTGAAGAATGAGGCTTTTAGTTACTCTCTATGCCTTTTTAAATTGATGACTCACCTGCACTTAATATGCTCCATCTTTAGAATCTCAGGCTGAGGTCACCCTGAGTGAGGCTGCCCAGTGAAACCTCACACCATCAAAATGGTAGGCGTGCTGAGAATGGCATGTCTTTGCTAAGTTTAGGAGGCAACAGACAGGTTGCTTTCTGATTAAAATCAGGACCAGATCTGATTATTTGTTGAATACGATGCTTCAGAATCTCATGTGTCCAGTAGTATTGTTCGTATTTTGGCAAAGAGCTTTGTTGTCTGAGTTTCATTGTTTCAGGCAGAATACTTTTAGAGCTCCTAATAGAATCAGAAAGTTGGCTTTCCTGCAGTGAGAATAATGTCCTCATTGGTGTTGTAGGGGAGAACTTTAGTTTTATTGAGAAACATAAAAAAAGATATATTAATAAAGAAAATCTCTCATAAATCCTTTTATTATTTTATAGGAATCTGGTCATGGGAAGATACCACATAAGGGTAATATGTGAAAGATGGAGATTTCCCCCTAAATGGCTGCAGCCTGCATTTTCCTCAGTGAAAATGGTCTTTATTTAGTAAACTAAATTATATATAAATATTACAACTTACCTGTACAAATATTTCCCAATTATTTGGGGATGTTCTCTTTTTACATGGAGCATTTTCAAGTAAAATTAGTTTGTACACATAACTGGTATGAGAAATGTATGTTAAGCAGAGTAGGACTTGGGCATGATGAATTTGTGATTCCAGAAGGACTTCCAGGAGAGATGTCATGTAGAACACTGCCAAATTTGAAGCTCGGGAGGGATAAGGTCTAGAACTGTGCTGTACAATAGAACTTTATTTGAAGAAAGAAATGTTCTATATATGCCTTGTCCTATAGGGTAGCCATTAGCCACATGTGGTTTGCAGACTCTTGAAATGTAGCTAATAAGGCTGAGGAACTAAATTGTAAATTTTATTTAATGTTAATTAAATTTAAGTCACCACATGTGGCTAATGGCTGCTGTATTGATCAGCATGGTTATAGAAAAACAAACAAGGTACTAATCTGAAGAGACCATGGTTGAAGCAAAGGGATGAGAGAGTAAAAGGAAAAATTAACACCAAGGAGATTCCCTTAGAAATTATCTATGGTTAAGGGTGGTAAGAGAGAAAAGAACTGGCCAAAGGGGGAAAAAAAAAGACATGGTTAAAGAGAAAGGAAGGCCATCTGAATGAAGATGTGTCATGGATGCAAGAGAGGGAGAGAATTTCAGGAAGACATAGTTCTCAATGCTGCCACAAAGCTGGAGAATGAAAACTGACAACAGGCTGTTTATTGAGCCAGCAATTAGAAGGTATGTTTTCCAAGGAACAGTGAGGGTTGATGCCAGACTACTGGTGTCCAGAAGTGCTTAGGCAAACTTCACTTTTGACAAGTTTGTGGACAGATGGTAGGGCTATATCTAAGGGAATAGTAGGGATGGGGAAAGGCTTTTTGTTTTGTTCTGATTTTTTTTTTTTGAAAGAGGACACTTAAACACTTTATAGATGTTAAATACAAACTTCTTTCATAATTTCCAGTCCTACCCTTGCTCTCTTTGTCTTCCACAGATGCTTTGATGTAGAAGTATTTTACCTATAAGATTAAGATCGTCTCAACTTCCTTCCACAGCAAAAATACTCTGTTCATTGCCTCACCTTTCTTTACTTCCCCCTTCACTAAAAGTAAAGTGTCTCTTTTTGTCAAAGCTACTTCTGCTCACTTGATCCTACTGCCTTCCCATACTAACATATCTCCTACCCTTCCCTCCCCCATCCCTGAATCTCCCATGGCCTTTAGCACTAGACTGTTGGGGTCCTGGAAACTTTGTAAATTAAGGGAGCTAGATTGATCAAAGCTCCTGTGGTTCTTTAGGCATGGAATTATTTTCAGAAAGGTCTCCACCCTCTAGGGAATATGGACATGAAATATTTGGGTCCCCTTTTTCTAACCTTCTCCTGACTATATACATGCTCTTCTTTCCTCCCTCCGTTCTATTTAGATACCTGTAGCCTCACAGAGGTAAATTCATCTCCTCTTTTTCTACATTGACTATTTTTAACAAGACTTGTACTTGTCCATGTTTGTCTTTTAAAGAACTATTTTAAATTAACAACTTCTTGAGGATAGATGGTGTCTATAAAGCACTTTGATAGGTGCTTTTTGAAAATTACTTTGTAGTTGCAATCGGTAAATATAAACTGTGTGTGTGTGTTTTTTTAAATAAAGGGTATATTTCCAGTTCAATTTTTTTCTAAAATATTACATGTTAAATGCAAAGAGTTGGCTTTGGCGGAACCTTCAGCATAGCGACCAAGAGTGAGGCTGTTCCAAGGAAACAGGAAACAGGTCACGATGAATACTCTGGATTTGTTTTCTACCTGTCACAGTGCCTAACACCTGCATCACTTTACCTGTTTTTTCCACAGATGTGTTAGGCCAGTATTAATGGCAGAGATGTTTCTCAGCCAGGAACCAGATGGGTTCCAGCTCTGAGGACACTGTCATCTTAATGTCCCGATTGCTGGGTGATATGATAGTGTGCCTGGAATTGCCTTTAAAAGGCTCCAACTCCTCTGTTTCAAAAAAAACATATGAAGAGATAGATGGTGCATTATACTCTTCAGGTTACTTTGATGTATGTTTAAAACTTTTTCATAATACAAAGAGGAAAACAAATAGCATGAAATGACAAAAGAAAAATAATGTCTATGTTGCCCATGTGACTTTCTTGCACTGCCTAATATATGCTAGGATTTTCATTATTTTATTTAATAATCACAATAACCCTAAAAGTTTAGATGAGGTCCGAACAGAAGCCCAGAGGGTTTAAGTAAACTCCATTAAGAGCACCTCCTTATAAAGTGTACCATGCTCTTCTGACCCCAAACCCAGTGCCCTTTTGTTTCAATATGAATCTCCAAAATCTGTGGCATCACATTGTTTTCACATTTTGTTTTTAAATAATTCCGCTTTGTGCTAAAGACTGAAAGCTAATGATTTTAAATCACAATAAACCAACAAATGTATATTAATGTCCTATTGTATGGCAGTAAAATAATGTGCTGCTATTGTCTTAGCAGTCCAAGTTGAGGAGCAAACTCACTGGAAAAGAGAATCCTATTTCACAGATAAGAAGAGGAAACACCAATTGTTTGCCAACAGGATTTATTTTTTCCACACAAAACAGCATATTTTAAAATTCACAAAAACTTGGAATATCTTTTTTGGTCTGTAAGTCATAACTTGAATTGATGTTTGGTTTCCCTTCAAAGGTCTGCTTTATCTCCTCAAGTGCATCTTACTCTTTTTCATGCTTCTCAGTAGGAATTTAACAACCTGAACAATAGAAATCAATTGTAATAAACTCAATGGTAACATAGGCCAATGCCATTGTCAAACTGGTGATTGAAAAACATTGAAAAATAAAGTAAAATTCTATGCTTTGAGGAGCCATTTTCATAGTTTGTTACTAGAGAAGTTTCTCTGAGCGTGGAGTGTACCAGAAAGCATGAGGAGGAAGTGCAGTGCTCTTGCCTTAGCTGTGAAATCCGTTGCTTCATTGCAACCGCCGTTTTTCATTGATGGCCCATCTTCTCTTCCTTTGGGAGAGAAAAGAAGGGGAGGATGCAGTCTGAGTGGTTAAAAAAAAAGGTATAAATTTCACTTTAAGATAGGTGCATTTTGCTGGCTTACACTATTCATGTAAAACTTTTTAAAAGATAGTTATTAAATGTTTTTAAGAGTAAAATGTAGACCAGCATGTCTAGACCATAGTGAATTTAAATTTTTATTGACCGAAATTAGTGACATGTCACTGTACCACATCACTTACAACTTTTAGCACCTTGACATTGTTTAAAGTGCCTAGTGCAACCTTTAGCCTCTTTTTTATTCTCTTCTCTCTTCTGAACAGTTTCAGGGACACTCTTGAAAGTCACTGGGCTAATACTTATAGATACAGAACGGCCCCTTCTTAGGTTCTTCCTTCCTCTTGATCTTCCCTCCTTTTGGCCTCACTGATCCTCAGGAGACCTCTCCTAGTGTAGTGGTGATAGAGGGTTTATTCTGAAGCTCATGTGACCTGCAGTATCTTTAGGTTTGCAGGTGAGGTTACAAATGCAGACAAGGTAGTGGAATATGTTTCTTTGCAAAACTCACTGGCCCAACTGGGATTGAAAACGACCTCATAAGTACTACGTCAACCTGTCACAGACCGGCTTCAAAACAATGAAAGGATCAAAGTGACTTATATCACATGGCTGTCAACAGAGAAATATTTTTTCCAAACTCTGTATTTAAGAGAGAAAGCAGGGTATTGACGAAAATTGTTGGAATTCTTTCACTGTGAGAGTGCATAATCAAAAGAGGACATCACTTTGATGAAATAAGAACACTGTAACGTGAATCTTTTCAGTTAACATGTAATCCTATCTGTGGATGTAGTCTTGTGCTTCAACAATGTATATATTTGTATTGGCAGGAAAGGACCTCTATGGACCTTTCCAAACAGCAGCCATTAATCTCTAGAATACTTACTCTGATGTTAAACATTTCCTCATCAACAGCCTGAAAATAAACATGAAACAATGTGCACAAATTTTAGCAGCCTCTGGGCCATCCCTTTGCCCTTCAAAAAATAGAAATAATGAAAGTACATTTGCAAGTCCATGGTTCTATGAGGATCAGCTCATTTATGAGGAAAGTCAGCTATAAACCAAGATTTTGCAGGTTCCTCAGCAGATGAAGGAAACCGTCTCACAGACTCAAAACACATATTTGCACCAATGAAAGTGAGTGATCCTTGAAGAGTGGAAGGAAAGGGATCTTAACATTACTGTTTTTGAACTTTAAATGGCTCTGCCCTGAGATGGGATGTTATAATTCCTGCCAACTTGGAATTTTATATATGTATATATGTCTTGTGTGTGTATGTTATGTTAAAAAATCTATATGTGTATATATATATACACACACACACACATATATATTCATTTAGCAAACTTTTTAAACCTGAAAACAATGTGTAAGATGAGTTGTGTTCTGAAGTAATCAAAATATGCATGCCTTTTTTTTCTTTAATGGAATGTAAATTCCTGGCTTTGAGTTTAGAAAGGATAAGCATGTGAGCGCTGATAAGATCAATGTTGCATACAGAGTGTGAGCCCTATTTGTAATCTTTGCAATATCTAACATGACTTATTTATAGATGGTTTGGCATAACGTGTCAGCCTGAAGTGCCCGGTATGCTGACTACAAAATACCTGAGCAAAGACCTTTGAAAAGAATCTTACAAATCCTGACTGGGAGACACTTATAGGGTCACTGAAGAGTTGAGCATGGGAAACTTTGAACACTGCACTTTCTCTCTCCAGAAGTAATTGTTTAAGAGATGTAGGCTTCCCTTTGTAGCCTGTGAGACAGGACACAGGTGGTTGTTAAGATCCCATTCCCTCTTGAGTGTCATTGGCTCATTGCAATTACCTTTACAGATATCATACTGTTGCCTACCTACAGCAGAGAGATCAACAGCCTGGCCACTCTTATTTATTATCTACCACCATGTGATAGTGGATTCAACTAACAAGGGTATAATTGACAGGCAATTATGGAATGCCAGGCAATGGAGAGAATGTAGAAGAGTAAGCCACAGAGTCCCTGACCTCACATAGCTGGAGAGACATGATCTCCACTGCCACTGCTTTACTTCAGGCATCCTCACCACCGCTCACATGGTTTATTGCAACTGACTCTTAACTGTTATGCCCTTCCTGCAGTCTTGTCGCCCTTTGGCTAATTCCCCAGATCACAGCAAGAGTTAGCTTTTTAAAATATAAAATTGATCAAGTCTGTCTTCTGCTTGGGCTTTCATGGACTGACCCCTGCTCACCACTGCTCACCACTTCAGCATTTTCTTTCACTACATCTCCTCAATTTATGGTCCTGTCATGCTGACCTGTCTGCAGTCCCCTGAATGTTTCCTGTCTTAAATAATGTTGGGAGCCTCTTCTTATTGGAGAGTATTCTTTTTCATTATGTGTTATGCAAATGATTTTAAAGAAAAGGCACTAAGATTGTATGTGTTCCAGGTTGGCTGATGTGTATAGTGCATTTATTTTCTTCATTGATTTTTGTCCTACTTTATTTTTTTATGTTGTTTCCACATCCAAGTCAAGGTCATTAGGTGGAGAAAGGAATTCTCCATACAAACACCTACTGTTAAGCTAGTACTTAAAAGCTTATTCCATTATTTGTCGTAAAATAACTTGCTTGCATATTTCATCAAGGACTCGGGAGAGAACTTCCATTCTGTCCAGGTGTTCAGAAACTTTTATTTTTTGATAAAGTGTCACTACAATGTCTTTTCCAAGGTAGAGTCTTATTGTAATCACATGCTCAGGAATCATGTTGTAATTATAAAACAAGACAAGTGTATGGATGGAACCATGCTCTAATTCAGTAGTAAACTTGTATTCAAAAATTAGGCAAAACATCAAAATAGAATTCTAAGGGAAAAGTTTATATATTTAAACATTTTTGGCTTGGCACAGTGGCTCACACCTGTAATCCCAGCACTTTGGGAGGTCGAGGAGGGTGGATCACTTGAGGTCAGAAGTTTGAGACCAGCCTGGCCACGTGGTGAAACCCTGTCTCTACTAAAAATGCAAAATTAGCCGGGCAATGTGGCAGGTGCCTGTAATCCCAGTTACTCAGGAGGCTGAGGCAGGAGAATGGCTTGAACCCAGGAGGTGGAGGTTGCCGTGAGCCAAGATCATGCCGCTGCACTCCCACCTGGGTGACAGAGCAAGACTCCGTTTCAAAAAAAAGAAAAAAAAAGTACGTTAAAACTATTTTAGTTTAAATTTTGACTGGTTAATTCACACATATGGTTTAAAAATTCCAGAAGGGTATAATATATGGAAGTATATATACTATATTTTTGTTTTTTATACAAATGAGAGCATATTTTATATATATATATATAAAAATAAATAGTTCTGAAATCAGCCTTTTTCTCTTATCAAATATGGCTTGCAAATTTTTCCCTATTAGTACACATAGAGATTTTACACTTATTTCAGTGACTTTAGAGTGTATGATATTTGGGTACATAGTGCAGTTTCCCTGTTGCAGGACATTTAAGTTGTACCCAGTTTTTTGCTATCACAATCAAAGCTCCATTAATACATTATGCATATGTATTGCCACACATGTAAGAGTATTTCTCTTCATTAAATTCCCAGAATTGAAATTGCTGAGTCAAATGGTATATACATTTGTGATAGACTTTGCAAAGTTGCTCTTCATAGGCCTGGTTTCTTACATTCCTGTCAACACAGTACATTATCAGCTGTTTTACCAATTTAGTGCTGTAATTCCTTTGCCAATCTGATAGGTGAAATGGGTATTTTCCAGTAGTTCTAATTTACATTTATCTTATGAGTGAGGCTGAACATCTTTTCAAATGTTGTTAGAGATATTTGTATTTCCTTTTCTGTGACTAGTCTGTTCTTATCTTTGCCTGTTTTTCCATTGACTTATTAGTCTTTTATTGATTAATGATCACTTTTTATATAACAAAGAAATTAGTTCTCTTTGATATAAGCTGTCAATCGAATATTTTTTCCTATCTCATTATTTTTATTTTGACTTTACTTTTGGCACTTTTTGTTATGCAGAATTTGTTATTACTATTATTACCCAGACATCGATCTTTTGTTTTATGGCTTCTAATGTGGATTAAAATTAGAGAGGCCTTCCCACTCTTAGATTATGCAAAATTTCTTTCAAATTTTCTTCTAGTACTTTTTTCCCCCAAGTTTTCTTATTTAAATATTTAACCCATCTGAAATTCATCTTAAAGTGAGCTACTTTACTTTTTTGTGGGTGGCTATTAATAGCAGTCAGGGTCTAGTCAGGAAAACAGAAAGTGCACTAGATATTTCAAACAGAAAGGAGTTAAAGGAATTTGGTCACACAGATGTTAGAAGCCTAAGAGAGTAAAAAGAGAATGCTGAAGTAACCAGAGATGGTAACTGCAAGAAGCAGCTATCACCTCTAGGGCTGAGGAAACAAAGAGAAGACATAAGATGACTAGTGCATAGGACTACAGAGGAGGAATCCCTCTGTGGAGGGCTTACTGCCCAGCCTCTGCTAGTACCTCTGAGGGAGCTTGATGAGACTAGTTGTGGGAGGCCTGAAGAACCAAGAGCCGCAGCTAACTGCTACTACTGGAGCAACATTGTCAGAAATAGGATAAAGTAGAAAGGAAATCTTTCTCCCCATCCCACCTTTTAACATTCCTCTACTCACTCCAGTTAGCAGAACCCAACAGAAAGCAGCTAGTACAGGAACCTGGGAAATGTAATTTGCAGAATCTCAGATTTAGTATCACAGAGTAGAATAGATATAAATGGTTTTATAACTGAGAGATAATGAGTAAACAACCATTAATTGAACAAGCTATTTTACCCTATGATTTGAAATGTCACTTTTATCCTATAATATTTAAATCTACTTCTGGGTTTTCTAGTTTGCTCCAAAGATTTATCTACCTATTCCATGCTCTAGTATTCCATGCTCTAGTACCATAGTTTTAATTATTGTTGTAGCATAATATGTTTTTATGTATGGAAAGGCCAGTCCTTTCTCATTATGCTTTTCTGAATTTTCCCAAATATTCTTTTTTACTTTTTAAAAACTTGGCTTTTTACTTAAAAGATCTTTAAAGGAATTTTAAAAGTAAGAGCCAATTTTAGGAAAATTATATTTGTTTTCTTTCGGCTATTGTTTCATTATTTATGGTGACCTGAATCTTCATATATTAGGTACTTAATAAATATATGTGAATAACTTTATTAACATTTAAAAATGTCATTATGTCTTTTTAAAAAATTCCATCTCTATGTACTTAAAAACAGTTTTAGTTTTATTATGTTGACAGTGATTGGGTTAAACAGAGAAAGTGGAGGGATCCTTTCCTTCGTCAGCAGTTCTTTATTTACTTCCCTGTTTCTGAGTCAATGTGAACTTCTAGAAAGAAAGAGGGACCAAACTAGGTAGCTTTGTGTAATACAGACAAGAGATAATGGTGACTTGGATTAGGGCAGTGCATTAGTCTGTTTTCATGCTGCTGATAAAGACATACCTGAGACTGGGCAATTTACAAAAGAAAGAGGTTTAATGGGACTTACAGTTCCACATGGTTGGAGAGGCCTCACGATCATGGCAGAAGGCAAGGAGGAGCAAGTGACATCTTACATGGATCGCAGCAGGCAAAGAGAGAGCTTGTGGAGAGAATCTTGTGTTTTTAAAACCATGAGATCTTGTGAGACCCATTCACTATCCTGAGAACAGCATGGGAAAGATTTGCCCCCATGATTCAACGATCTCTCACTGGGTCCCTCCCACAACACATGGGAATTTTGGGAGCTACAAGATGAGATTTGGGTGGGGACACAGAGCAAAACCATATCAGGCAATAACAGTGCTGGTGGGGCGAAAGTGCTAAGATTTTGTATAAATTGTGTAGGAGAGCTCATTGTATTTGATGGCAAGTTGAATGTGGGATATGTGAGAAAGAGATTTGCTAAGCTTGACTCCAAGTTTGTTTGCCTGAGCAAATGGGAAATGGGTTGTCATTTACTGAGATGGAGAAGACTACAGGTGGAGAGCAGACAAGTGGAAACCAGAAATATAGTTTTGCACAGGAAGTTTCAGATGCTTAGACAAGTGGAAACCAGAAATATAGTTTTGCACAGGAAGTTTCAGATTTGAATCTGAAACTCTGGCATTTGAATATGAATCTAGAGTTCAGGGAAGAGGTCTAGGGTGGAGTGATCAATTTGGAAGTCACATGTATATAGATTCTATTTAAAGCCCTTGAAATCCAGTAAAATCATGAAGAAAGCAAATTTAGATAGAAAAGATAAGAGGTCCAAGGACTAAGCCCTGGGAAATTCCAGCACTGAGAGACTGGGAGGATGAGGAGGACTCAGCAATAAAGAATGAGAATGAGCAGTTTGAGAGGAAAGAGGAAAATCAGCAAGTAGGGTGTCTTGGAGTAAAAGTGGAAAATTTTTCAAGGCAGAGAGAAAGATTCAAAGTGTCAGATGCTGCTGATGTATCAAGAAAAATGAGGAGTGAGAGTTGACCATTGAATTCAGCAATAGACAGATCATGATTTGCCTTCATAAAAGAGTTTCAGTGGAGTACTAGAAGCAGAAGCCTGGTTGGAGTGGGCTCAGAGAAATCCCACTCACTTGGGAGGAGAGAATATTGGAGACAGTATTCATAGGCAATTCTTTCAGTGAGTTTTATTGTATAGGAAAGGAAAGAAATGAAGTGGGATCTCCCGGGGAAGTAGAGTCAAGGGAGGATCTTGTTCTGATGGAAGAAATAACTATTTTCCATGCTAATGAGAATGAGCTAATATGGAAGGAAACATTAACAAAAGGCAAAAGGCTGGAGCAATGTCCTAGCTAGTCAAAAGAGGGTGGGATTTAGTGAATGAAGTAAGAAGTTTGTGTTAATTAGAAGCACTATCAGTTTACCTCTAGTAATAGGGGAGAAGGTCACATATACCAGCAAAGATGCAGTAGGTATATGAAAGTGATAGGAGATTGTGGAAATTCTTCCCAAATTGTTTCAATTTTCTTGGTGAGTCAGGGAGCAATAGGGTAGATGTGTGATTTGATAAGGCTAGAGAAGTTATGAAATAGTGTATGAGAGTGGACCAAAGGAATATAGTGTGATTTCTTGATAGAATTAACAGCCCAGTTAAAGTTAGTGACCATGAATTTGAAATGAGATCAGTTGGCATGAGTTTTTCTCTGGGGAGAGAGATTTAACCAAGGCTGTAATTTGACCAAGAGAGTACAATCACATGAGAGAATGGGCATGACATTAAGGGTGTATGCAATCGAAATTTAAGCTGAATGAGAAAGAAAATGAGTGCATGGAAGGAGAAGGGTGAAGGCCAATCAGAAGATGACAAAAATCAATGAATTATAATGTGCTGCCATCAAACCACTGTTGGATTTTGAGCTCTAGAGGGAATAAGCTGGAAATACAGAAGATGATGCTGGAGAGTTGAAATTACAGATAGTTGTAATTTTTTATAATAATGGCAAAAACTAGGGTATGACCATACAAGTGAGGGCTGAGGTAGTATGAAGGACAGAATTATGAGAGCAGAGAAGTTCAGGGAACTGGGAAGTCAGAACACCAGAAATATCATCTAAGAGGATATGGAAATCACCAAAAAACTGGGAAAAGTAGTATTAGAATAACAGCAATCCAGAGACAAAAATCTTCAAAGAAGGAAGGAAAACGAATGACCTGGGGGTATTGAATGGCCCATGACTATTGATATAGTTTGGATGTGAGTGCCTGCCCAAATCTTAGGTTGAAATGTAATCCCCAGTGTTGGACATAGGGCCTGGTGAAAGGTGATTGAATAATGGAGATGGATTTCTTATGAATGGTTTAGCACCACTCCCCTTGGTACTGTCCTCATGATAGTGAGTTCTTGTAAGATCTGGTCATTTAAAGTGTGGGGCCAGGCGCGGTGGCTCACGCTTGTAATCCCAGCACTTTGGGAGGCCGAGGCAGGTGGATCACCTGAGGTCGGGAGTTCAAGACCAGCCTGACCAACATGGAGAAACCCCGTCTCTACTAAAAATACAAAATTAGCCAGGGTGGTGGCACATGCCTGTAATCCCAGCTACTCGGGAGGCTGAGGCAGGAGAATCGCTTGAACCCGGGAGGCGGAGGTTGCGGTGAGATGAGATCGCGCCATTGCACTCCAGCCTGGGCAAAAAGAGTGAAACTCTGTCTCAAAAAAAAAAAAAAAAAAAAAAAAAAAAAGGTGTGGGGTACCTTTTGCCTTGCTCCCTTGCTCTCTTGCTCCTGCTTTTGTCATGTGACATGCCTGCTCCCTCTTTGCCTTCTGCCATGATTGGAAGCCTCCTGAGGCCTCCCCAGAAGCAGATGCCACCATACTTCCTGTACAGCCTATGGAACCATGAGCCAATTAAACCTCTTTTCTTATAAATTACCCAGTCTCAGGTATTTCTTTACATTAATAGAAATGCAAGAATGGACTAGTACAGCTATCAACAGAAAGGATATAATTAATATTATCTGATGACATGAGAATAAAAGCTAGTATATTTTAGGAAGCAGGGAAAGAGAATTATTTGGAAGCAGTGATGATGAGCAAGGAGGAAAATCTACCCCACATCCAGGCCCATTGGTACAAGGAGAGTGGGATAGAAACTATCTGCTTCTAAGTTGTTGGACAAGTGATGTCCTCCGGAGAGAGCCAGTGTTCCTTTAGAGAAGTAGTTCTCAAACTTGACCGCAGGTGCACAGACCATATCCCAGACTAATTAAATAACCACCTCTGGAGGTAGGAGCCATAGACCTATATTTTGTTTGTTTGTTTGTTTTAAGCTTTGGATGATTCTAAAGTGCAGCCAAATTTGAGAATAACTACCTTAGAGCAAGGAGGTGAAGGGAACATTCTCAGAAGAGTTTGTGAACTGAGGAGAGTTTACTTGTGTTGAATGTGAGTTTCAGAGAGCACAGTGGAAGAGTCTCAGGAGATGGGGATAGGAGATATAAGATATTAGAAAAAATGATGGCAAAATAGATAGACCGCTAGCCAGACTAATAAAGAAGAAAAGAGAGAAGAATCAAGTAGAAACAATAAAAAATGATAAAGGCGAGATCACCGCTGATCCCACGGAAATACAAACTACCATCAGAGAATACTATAAAAGCCTCTACAGAAATAAAGTAGAAAATCTAGAAGAAATGGATAAATTCCTGGACACATACACCCTCCTAAGACTAAACCAGGAAGAATTCAAATCCCTGAATAGACCAATAGCAAGTTCTGAAATGTAGGCAGTAATTAATAGCTTACCAACAAAAAAAAAAAGCCCAGGACCAGATGGATTCACAACTGAATTCTACCAGAGGTACAAAGAGGAGCTGGTACCATTCCTTCTGAAACCATTCCAATCAATAGAAAAAGAGGGACTGCTTCCTAACTCATTTTATGAGGCCACCAGCATTCTGATAACAAAACCTGGCAGAGACATAACAGAAAAAGAACATTTCAGGCCAACATCCCTGATGAAGATTGATGCGAAAATTCTCAATAAAATACTGGCAAACCGAATCCAGCAGCACATCAAAAAGCTTATCGACCATGATCAAGTCATCTTCATCCCTGGGATGCAAGGCTGGTTCAACATATGCAAATCAATAAACGTAATCCATCACATAAACAGAACCAATGATGAACCCCACATGATTATCTCAACAGATGCAGAAATGGCCTTCAATAAATTTTCAACAGCACTTTGTGCTAAAACCTCTCAATAAACTAGGTATTGATGGAACATATCTCAAAATAATAAGAGCTGTTTATGACAAACCCACAGCCAATATCATACTGAATGGGCAAAAGCTGGAAGCATTCCCTTTGAAAACCGGCACAAGACAGGGATGCCCTCTCTCACCACTCCTATTCAACATAGTATTGGAAGTTCTAGCTAGGGCAATCAGGCAAGAGAAAGAAATAAAAGGTATTCACATAGGAAGAGAGGAAGTCAAATTATCTCTGTGCAGATGACGTGATTGTATATTTAGAAAACCCCATCATTTCAGCCCAAAACTCCTTAACCTGATAAGCAGCTTCAGCAAAGTCTTGGGATACAAAATCAATGTGCAAAAATCACAAGCATTCCTATAAACTAACAATACACAGCCAAATCATGAGCAAAATCCCATTCACAATTGTTACAAAGAGAATAAAATACCTAGGAATACATCTTACAAGAAATGTGAAGGACCTCTTCAAGGAGAACTACAAACCGCTGCTCAAGGAAATAAGAGAGGACACATACAAATGGAAAAACATTCCATGCTCATGGATAGGAAGAATCAACATCATGAAAATGGCCATACTGCCCAAAGTAATTTATAGATTCAATGCTATTGCCATCAAACTACCATTGACTTTCTTCACAGAATTAGAAAAAAGTATTTTAAATTCCATGTGGAACCAAAAAAGACCCCGTATAGCCAAGACAATCCTAAGCAAAAAAAACAAAGCAGGAGGCATCACGCTACCTGACTTCAAACTATACTACAAGCCTACAGGAACCAAAACATCATGGTACTGGTACCAAAAAAGATATATAGACAATGGAACAGAACAGATGCCTCAGGAGTAGCACCACACATCTACAACCACCTGATCTTTGACAAACCTGACAAAAACAAGCAACGGAGAAAGGATTCTCTATTTAATAAATGGTGTTGGGAAAACGGGCTAGCCATGTGCAGAAAACTGAAACTGGATCCCTTCCTTACACATTATACAAATATTAACTCAAGATGGATTAAAGATTTAAATGTAAGACCTAAAACCATAAAAACTCTAGAAGAAAAGCTAGACAATACTATTCAGGACACAGGCATGGGCAAAGAGTTCATGACTAAAACACCAAAAGCAATGGCAACAAAAGCCAAAATTGACAAATGGGATCTAATTAAACTAAAGACCTTCTGCACAGCAAAAGAAACTATCATCAGAATGAACAGGCAAACTACAGAATGGGA
This sequence comes from Macaca fascicularis, assembly GCF_037993035.2. Lineage (NCBI taxonomy): Eukaryota > Metazoa > Chordata > Mammalia > Primates > Cercopithecidae > Macaca > Macaca fascicularis. The sequence continues at coordinate 99,734,398 of NC_088378.1, forward strand.
GAAAATTTTTGCAATCTATCCATCTGACAAAGGGCTAATATCCAGAATCTACAAAGAACTTAAACAAAGTAGTAAGAAAAAAACAACCCCATCAAAAAGTGGGCAAAGGATATGAACAGATACTTTTCAAAAGAAAACATTTATATGGCAAACAAACATATGAAAAAAAGCTCATCATCACTGGTCATTACAGAAATGTAAATCAAAACCACAATGAGATACCATCTCACACCAGTTAGAATGGCAATCATTAAAAAGTCAGGAAACAAAAGATGCTGCAGAGGATGTGGAGAAATAGGAATGCTCTTACACTGTTGGTGGGAGTGTAAATTAGTTCAACCAATGTGGAAGACAGTGTGGTGATTCCTCAAGAATCTAGAACTAGAAATACCATTTGACCCAGCAATCCCATTACTGGGTATATACCCAAATGATTATAAATCATTCTACTATAAAGACACATGCACACATATGTTAGACTGGATAAAGAAAATGTGGCACATATACACCATGGAATACTATGCAGCCATATAAAAGAATGAGTTCATGTCCTTTGCAGGAAACCATCATTCTCAGCAAACTAACACAAGGACAGAAAACCAAACAGCACATGTTCTCACTCGTAAGTGGGAGTTGAACAATGAGAATATATGGGCACAGGGAGGGGAACATCACACACTGGGGCCTGTTGGTGGGTGGGGGGCTAGGGGAGGGATAGCATTAGGCAAAATACCTAATATAGACGATGGATTGATGGGTGCAGGAAACCACCAAGGCACATCTATACCTAGGTAACAAACCTGCATGTTCTGCACATGTATCCCAGAACTTTAAGTATAACAAAAAAGAAAAGATGATGGTAGAACAAATACAGATTTGAGTTTGGAGGGTGAAAGGGATGAATTTTCTCTTTGTTTTACTGATGGTTCTGAAAGTACTAAGTCCCTCCACTTTAGCAGCTGCAAAATCAGAGTTACATAAATTGTTTTCTTCGTTTGTGGCTTTGGTGAATCCTTAGGAGGCGTGGCTAGGAAAAGCAACGCCAGACACCTCAGGAAGAGATGCTTCAAATGGTTTTGCTGTGATTAAGTCATCTTGAGATGTAAGCCTTGAGAACTCATCCCCCTGAATGTGACACTATCTCCGAAACAGCTAGTAAGACTCAGCTGGAACTGATGTGCTGGTATTGCTGCAGCTCCATGGTGTCTTGCTATAAACTAGCTCTCGGGATTAAGCATGTGAAGAGTGGCTGTAAGAAAAAGGCTTCAGACTACATGCTTACTGGCCTTGAAGGTCATGAAGAGAGTGAAAGAAGACTCTAGGGATATTCCCATAATATTATTTAACAAGACTGGCCACTGTTGAACATGAAATGAGTTCAGCGCTGAGAAATCTGGCGGTGCTGGTTAACTGATCTCATCCACCTGCCTCTTCTATTTAGTCATCTTCACCGTGCTTTCATCTGACCACTTGCTTGGAGATGATGAAGCACGATTATGACAGCTCAGAGAAGGTTCCTGACCACAAAAACTCAGTAGAGGTCAATGCATATCATTGTCTGAAACAATAATTTTTGGCAGCTTGGTAACTACAGATATGCAGTAGGAGTTTGAAACAAGCTAGGGAGAACTTGAACCATTTTATTGATTCTATCGTAATCCAGAAAGTTCTTTCCCTGAAACTTTCCAGCTATTAACATAAATCTTGGCCAGTGGTTCTTGGTCATTTATTTGGAAAAAGTAGATACATTGGAAACATTATACAAGCTAGTAAGGCAAATATTTCCCAACGTCACAATCAATGTTAGGCTGCCAGATAAAGCTCAGGGTTAGCCTATCCTGTAAAAAAAAAAAATTCCTAAGGGGCTACAAGTAATGGGACCATGATATGTAACATGCTTAACCAGAATGCTCCCCACTTTGAGTGAAAGTTGGAAGGAAGTAATCACCTTATAACAAAATTAAAGTTTTCCAACATGTTCCCTTAAGGAGATTATCAAACATACCAACCAGTTCGTGGTTAACTTCAGGATCTGCATATGGAAAGAAGGCATGATATAAATAATGCTATATATATATGTACTTATCTGAAAATTAAGGTAAAATATTGCATTACATGATAAAGGAGTAAGAGAAAAATACATTGCATCAGCTATTTTAAGTTCAGTAAACACATTCCTGTTGCTAATTGACAAGTGATGTATTTGAATACACAGTCAAATATCAGTGAAACGTCAATTACCATTTTTTAGGGCATTGATTTTACAGTCAAAAGCTGCTATTGATATGTATGCCAGCATTCCTTCAAGTGTGCCCAATAGCATTCAAATGCTTCTTAAAATATTAATTTTGCCAAAAATTGCACATTTCATGTTTTAAAAATTAATTAGCCTATGAATTAATTCCTATGTGAGATTACTGCAATGTATTTACTAGTGATTTAGCATAATGGAGAGATCTCTGGTCTGAGAATCAGGAGACTGGGATTCTAATGTGCAATCAAGAACCAATTAGTTGTATTCCTTAGGCAAATTATTGACTTCTTTGAACCTCTGTCTTTTTAGTTGTAAATTAAGAAATTAGGTTGAGTGTGGTGGCCCACTCTTGTAATCGCAGTACTTTGGGAGGCCGAGGTGGGCAGATTGCTTGAGGCCAGGAGTTCCAGACCAACCTGACAATATGGTGAAACCTTGTCTCTCCAAAAAAAAAAAAAAAAACAGCTGGGCATGGTGGTGCTCACTTGTAGTCCCAGCTACTCAGGAGGCTGAGGTGGGGAGATCAATTGAGCCTTGGAGGTTGAGACTTCAGTGAGCCATGATTGTGCCACTGAACTCCAGCCTGGGCAACAGAACAAGACCCTGTCTTAAAAAAATAAAAAATAAAAAAAAGGAAATTAAATTTTTTTGTTCTAAATTATTCTGGTTCTATAAATCAGATGGTCTGCTAAGGCTTAGAGCCAATTAGAAGGTCAAAAAACGAGAGTTAAGATTAATCATTCCTAAAGACTTCCCAATGCTATTTCATGCTCTAGAACTTTCCTTTCACCCTTCCTTCCAAAAGGTGGCTTGATGAACAACTAGCTGTAGGAGTAGCCTTCCACAATCTTGCTCCTACTAGATTATAAAGTCATACCAACATAGGATTATGTCCTACTCGTATGAGATTCACCACAGCAACTAGCCACATACTTTGCACATAGCTGCTAAAGGAATAAATTAGCAGATGGAATGAAGGATGTAAGAAGAGGGGGAGGGAGAGAGATAGATAACTAACTGTTCCATTTATGATGTGGAGCTGCTAAAGGAAAGAGAAGAAGTAGCTAAGTCTGTCAACTTCCATCTAAAGAGGGGAGCAGGACAAATCAGAGATGTCTGGTAAAGGTTTGATTTAATTACTACAGATGTAAATCACAGTGGACAGTGATATTTCAAACAAAGTTAACGAAGTGAAATTCTAGTCCAACACAATTATGTGATCTTTTCCTTGGAATTTTTTTTGTATTAGAGTTTGATCTAAATTTTAGGTTATAGATTCAGGTTAAAAAAAATTGAGAACACTGAAAAAGACTCAATTGAGAAATGAACATAAAAATAGAAGAGACTCGATTAATTTACTGAAAATGAAATAAGCAAGACATAACAGTTATGGTGAAATGAGTATTAGCTGCAATGAAATTTAATTCTCCTTGACCTTTCCATTCTATTGTTGGATAAAAAAAATACATATTTTTAGGTGGTACGTATTTGAGAGGTTCTATATGGATGTATGTATATGGCGAATTTATAAAGTATCATATTAAGATTGCAGCTCTGAAGTTAGATTGCCTGATTTTGCATTCTGACACCACTTATTAGTTAATATGACTGAGCAAATTACTGAACTGTTCTGCACTTGCCTCAGAACCCTCATTTACAAAATGGTGATAATAACAGTGTCTGATAAGGTTATGTGAAGTTTAAATGAGATAATGTTTAAAAAGCACTTTGCACATTACTTGTCTAAGTGCTTCATAATGTTGTTGGGTGGGGGAGATAATGCGTGTGCTACTACTACATTTGTATATCTATAGAGAAAACAATTCTGAAAGGATCCACTTCAAATTATTAATAGAATTAGCCTTGGTGAGTGGAATGTGGGAGGATGTAGCATATACGTTTCACTTTTTCTTTAACCACTTCTCTAATGTTGACTTTTTTATAACAAACATTTTTATGTCATAATTTTGTCTTTAAATTTTGATAGATCTAAAGAGAGAACTTACCACTGTAAATTCATTCAGAGAGAGCACAATTCAAACTCATTTATGCAGAATTAAGGTAGTAGAAGATACTACAAATAACAATTCCTTTTTAGGGGGACAATATTTATATGCATATTCAAACCTATGGTCTCAATTAATCCTTTAGGTTAAATAGGATTTTGCTATTTCCACTAGAGTTGAGAAAGTTGAGAGAGTTCCCAGATCTTACCTTATTAGTCACCTAGTGAAGAGCAGGGACAGAAATGACTGAAGTTCCCTGATTCCACAGAGCCCCTCCACTGCCTTATGACATCTACAGTGTCCATCATTCCCCACGGAGCTCCAGTTTTAAAGAGACAAAGAACAGTGCATTTACATAATCTTGAAACCCAGCAGAATGGAGAGTAACAAGTCTTTTGGGGAACTGACTAATTCGTTTTAGATCTATATAAAAACATAGGCGAAGACTCTCAAAATATATGGTCACCATTCTGGTAATTTCTTATCTCCTGTAAGGTTTAAATATATTTGATGTTTTAGGTTTTTGTGGCTGATAAACTGAAGCCTTTCACCTTGTGGCTAATTTAACATGGTTAGCTTTGGTTGAGATCTCATTTTTCTGCCTGCAGATTCACAAGATCCCCCAAAGTCTATTCAGTAATTGTGATGCATTCCTATAGCATTTAAGACTAAGCCCTAAAAGCTTTGCTTTGTATACTTGATCTGTAGCGACCTTTAGAGTTTGCTGCCCATTGAACCGAAGGTCTTCCTTGTGAAATCATAGAATAGTGCCCCAGTTCACTTTCTGTTACTTGATATCACTGAACAAAAATACCATTATCAGTGTCTGAGAAAAAAAAGAGATATGGTACCCTGTCTCTTTAACAGTTTAAGAATAGCAAGCACAGTAGAGTTAATTCTTTTGGGGGCTGTGCCTTGAGAATTTTCTGGCCCAGAATCAAACTACAGATAATTAATTATGTCAGTGAAAAGCTCTGATGGCCTGTTCTCTTCAGAAAAAAGTGACATCATCCATAGAATTCTCTGGCAATAAAGCAGAACAAAGCTGTGAGTGCAGGAAATAACAGACAGATGTCCGTGAGTGCATATTTTATCTACTTCAAAGTGCATTGCAAGAAGTCATGCTCTAGGGCTGTCTCCCAGCAGCAGTGGCTTGGCAAGGGGTCTTGGAGAGTCAGAGAAGTTTACAGGATTGGGTTCACTGCCTCACGTGCCCTGGCCTGAAGATTGAAGTGCAGCATCTTTAAGGAAGTTACTAAAAAAAGATGACAATACTCAAAAAATGTTGGCAAGACCATGAGAAGCCAATCAAGTTATGTAGTGTGGGGAAATTGGACCAGATGGCTAAAGACGGCACCACTTGTGGATGATTGTTAGTACAGGAAACATTACCCAGTGAGTTTTGTTCCAGGACTTTCCTTAGCTCTGTGCTTACATCATATTTTTACTGAAAATTGTTATTAACACCTACAGCAACATATAATGGAAAGAACAAATATTTTGGAGTTAGATAACTCTGTTTTTTACTAACGGGATCTTGGTCAAGCTATTTACTTTCTCTGAGCCTTATTTCTTCATCTATAGAATTGGAATTAAGAAGCAATAAATTAAATAATGCTCCTGAAAGGAATTTTGTCCACACTAGAGTAAAACGTAAGAATCGGTTGTTTTTAAATTGAACTCTGTCCTTTCCTGCAAAATGTATTACATATCTAAATCTACATATCCGAAGTCAGACTTATATTAGCTAGAACAAATGTCTACTACACAAGCAATTTTAGGTATAATAGAAAGATCATTGTTTCAAAATTTCAGGTGCCAGAGGACCAGAAATTCCACTGTTGGAAATTTAGTCCTTTGAGCTGAAATACCTAGCACTTTCTTTTAAAGAAATTATAGGCCAGGTACAGTGGCTCACACCTGTAATCCCAGCACTTTGGGAGGCCAAAGTGAACAGATAACGAGGTCAGGGATTCAAGACCAGCCTGACCAACATGGTGAAACCTCGTCTCTACTAAAAATACAAAAATTAGCCAGGTGTGGTGGCGCGCGCCTATAAGCTCAGCTACTCAGAAGGCTGAAGCAGGAGAATGGCTTAAACCCGGGAGGTGGAGGTCTTAACCCGAGTGAGCTGGGATCAAGCTACTGCACTCTATCCTGGGCGACAGAGCAAGACTCTGTCTCAAAAAAAAAAAAAACCCCACAAAAAAATTTGTATCTAATTATCAAAGTAAAACCAGTCTGATATAGATTATTTAGAACATGCATTCTCAGTGTCATCACTACTGTTCTCAAGAGGGTGAAATTTGGTTCTGAGGGTGGTGGTGAATAAATTTTAGATGTGACAATGGTTTATGGCCCTCAAAAGGATCACAGAACATAAATATATGTACAGGATATATCTATGGTATTAAAGTTTCAAAAGAGGGCAATACAAGTAAAAACACCTAAAAAGTCTCCTTAAGAGGACAAAAACAAGTTTGAAAAACAATGATTTAGGAAAACAAAACTTATGAAAAAAGTTTTTCATAATCATCCATAATTCTACCAACATAAAAGAATAATTGTGGCTATTTTGGTGGGTATTTTTCTTCACATGTATTTTTTCCATAATTGCAAGCACAGTATATATGCAACTTTAAATATTTATAATAAGCATTTCCCACATCATTCAGCCACCCTTGGGATATAATTTTTAATCTTTGTATAACATTTTATTCTATGGGTATAGTACATTTTACTCAAATATTTCCTTATTATTAAATATTTATTTTTCCCTTTTTTTTACTATTAAACATAACATCGTATTTGTGCAACAATCTTTGTCCTTCTTTTTAAACTACTCAATTAAAAGGTATAAATGGTTTTGAAGACTTGTGTGTTTCTGTTGCCAAGTTATTTTTAGAGCCATATGTCTTCCCAACAAAATTATGAGAATGCCTATTTATCAAACTCTCACTTGTAATAACTATTATAGTTCTAAAATTTGTCCTGATTTAAGAGGTGAGTAATGGTATCTCATTATTGTTTCAATTTATAATTCTTTAGCTGTTAGTTAAGTTGAACTGTTTCTTAATGAACATTTTATATCTCTTTAGAGAGCTGTCTATTTATACCTTTCAGGCATTTTTCTTTTGAGCTTTAGGGTTCTTCTCACTGATATATGTAAACTCTTTATAATTAAGTATAGTTACCCTATATCTTTCAGAGTTGTTACAAATATTTCCTTTCTTTTTTTTTGTCTTTTAGTTGGCTATGATTGTTTTTTACAGTTAGAATCTCTCTGTTTTTTCTTTGTTATTTTAGAGAAAGTCTTTCCTGTATTCAGAAGTCAGATAACTACCCATGTATATTCATTCATTCATTCATCCAGCAAATATTTATGAAGTATCTGCTATTTGCCAGATACTATTTTTAGGCATTGGGGATAAAGCATAAACAAAGCTTGTTGAACAGCAACAAAAAATCTCTGTCCTTAAGGAGTTACATTCTACAGGAGGAGACAGACAAGAAACAAAGTCAGTCAGTCAAGCAGATATGTTAAAAGATAATAATCCTATGGAGAAAAAGAAAGACAAGAAAAGCCTTAGGATATTTCAGAGATGAGGATTGTAGTTTTAAATAGGAGATCAGGGAAGATTCCACTAAAAAGCTAACATTTAAATAAAGACCTGAAGAAGATGGGAGAGCACACCACGGGGGAAGAGCATTCTAGGCAAAGGGGCAGAGGCCTGAGCGGAGAGTATGCCTGGAGAGTCTAAGGCACAGCAAGGAGGCCAGTGCAGATAAAACCAAGGGGAGAGGAGGTGGTGGTTACAAGAGGGAGTAGTGAAGTCAACACCAGCCTCTCCAACACTTGGGTCCTGTTGCTGGGTTTGACTTCCCATCCCAGATTTTTCTTCCCTAAGAGTGAGCTTCCTCAGAGTCTCTGTTGTTTCTCCCAATAAGTCGGCCTTGGTTTGACCATTGCAATCTATCTAATACCTTTGAATAAGTCTGAAGTTCAATAATAGACCTCTCTCTCTCTGTCTCTCTTTTTCTGCCTCCATTAGGCATCTTTAGCTTCTGTGTAAAGCAGTAATGCAAACGAAACAGTTGCTTATTTCTACTTGCAAAAGGCATCTGAATATCAGCAACTTCCAGTCAATATTCCTTGTAATATGTATTTCTATATTTTTAAAAACTGAGTAATAAACTACATTTATACCTAGTAATTTAAAAAAAAAAAAAAAAAACTTGGGTTCTAGTCATAGCTTGGTTGTGAACCAACTGTATATCCTTGGTAGGCGGTAGGCAATAATAACAACTTACTTTTATGAAATTCATAATATTTAATTCATTTTCAAGGGTAATATTTTAAGTTATTCACCTTACTTCAGCCTAGATTTCTCATTCATAAATGAGAGCATTAAGTTGGATTTTTTTTTCAGGTATTATGCATAGATAAAGAAATAGAATTCAATTCTTGAATCAGGATCTTTGAAATGAGGGTCATACATTTTATTCTACATATTATCAGCTCTATATTTTAGATTTTGGTGGTGGCAAAACCTATGTTGGTGCCCTTAGTTTGGTATCAATTTCAGTATTAATAAGGGTAGACAGGAACATGCTGCAATAATAAATTAATCTACAAATACCAGTGGCCAAATTCTTTCTCATTACTATATTTGTCCAACTTGATTTGATGGGAACAGGGGGTGATTTGTGTTCCAGGTAGTCACTCAGGGACCCAGATGGAGTTTTCACCATCAAGTGAAAATTCCATCAGTTTTCACTTCATGTCCATTAGTTGTTTGGACAGGAAGAGAAAAGTAGAAGAGTTATGCATCAGTTCACTCATCATTTCTCATAGCCTATTGACCACAACTAGTCACATAACCCCCTCCAGTCACAAGGAGGCTGGGAGATGGGGGATGCTTTTTATTTGTAATCCCCAAATCAATACTTGCAGTGCTTTCATGGCCATTCCCAGATATGCACAGAGCGGCCAAAAATTTGTGTTGCCTACGTGCATGTTCCCAACAGAGGCCGAACAGGCTTTTCTCTGCCTTCTTGTTTCAGCTCTCATACTGTAGACAAGTATCTTTTTTGCTATCTATTTAGTGCCACTATTTTGCTATCTATTTTTTGTGGCTTTTGTTGATGATTTTGCTGTTTAAAATGGCCCCAGGCAGAGTGCTGAAGTGCTGTCTAGTGTTCCTAAGTGTAGGACATGCTTTAAGGAGAAAACATGTGTGTTAGGTAAGTTTCCTTCAGACATGAGTCCTTCAGACATAGTGTCATTGATCATGAGTTCAATGTTGATTAAGTAACAGTTTTTATAAAATAAGATGCCTTTAAGCAGAAAAACACACAAAATAAAGTAATGCATTGATTGGTTGATGAAAATACTGTGAAGAAAGACTCACAGGAATCGAACTCTGTTTCCCCGGGGAGCAATGATTCAGTATTCACTAAATTCATGTTTGTGGCAACTTTACAGAACATAACTACTACTGTGAATAATGAGGATCAACTGTTTTTCACTTCTATTTGTTCTTCATGTTCAGTAAGGAATCTGAACCATGGAGACATTTGACAGAAATTTTGTGAACATAAATGAAACTAATAAGTCGATATCTTTTGGAATCTAAACTTTCTCTAGTGAAGGGCAAAAAGGTAGCTTTTTAAAAAGCAGTTCTGTCCTCAGAGGAGAAAATGTACATGCTTTGAAAAGAAGAAGCATAATAAATTGTTGATGGATAAGTAGGATACACACATACACACCATTCAACAAATGTTTACTGAGCACCCACTTGTGTCAGTCATTGTGCTAGGAGCTAGGGACACAAAAGAGAACAAGAGGCTCCCGCCTTCAGCGCTCTCAGTCTTGTGGGAAGGGATAAAGGTGCAATTGTAATGACAAAGTGGTGACTATTGTGATTAGGGAAGTATCAGCCATCAGAAATGGCAGTTCCACAAATTTTATGCTCACTCTCAAGTCACAGAGCATCACGTATCTCCTAAACAATAGCACTTAGGTAACAGTACGTATAAGATGTTGTTGTTCAAAACATTTTTGAATGTGTCCCATCTCTGATCCAATATACTGAAAAGGCAAGTTAATTTTACAAGCAAATACAATTGACTATTTGGCATTTTAAACAGGCCTTGTAAGGCCAAATATTGCCCATGAAAAGCAGTTAACAAATCACAAATCTTACATAAGTAGACCTTTTTCTCAAGGGTCTAGTTTCTTTTTTTTTTTTTTTTTTTTAAGAAAAGGACATTCCAAGTAGGAACTCAATGGGAATATTGTTAAAGATGCAATTTTTAAAACATTTAACATTTCTATTTTTTGTGCTTATTTTAATTTTCCTTTCCTAAATCAGAGAGCTTGACTTTCGTTGCATCCTTCATATACAGGCAATACTTACCTTCAGCATGAGTACTAGCAAAATGTGCTATGTAGTATTTTTTCTTACTGATACTGGATTTTAAAAACATACTAAGAAAAGTTTAGAAAAAATTGTAAGATATTTCTGCCGTAATATAATCTTTTGACAGCGGTGATGAGGGAACTGCAGACTGTAAACAGTGTAGTCCAAATTTTTGAATTAGAAAGGGAGCTGCCTCTTTAAATCACATCAACAAATAGTACAAGAGGCCTCCATTTGCACTATTTGCACAAGCTGGCACAAGCTGACATAGGGTTGCTAGTGGTCTGCTAGGTTCATGGCATAGGAATCACAGATGTTCTTATGAATGGTTTGGGTAGTCACCGAATATTGGGAACAACAGGGATGAGAAAAAAAAATGCCTTAGCCTTTGACTTATTGGTTCAGTTTATGGAAAGGCTTTTGGTTATGTTGCCCAGTGGATCAGGCAATTTGCTCTTACCAGAAAAAAAAAAAAAAAAAAGGAAGCAATTGCCTTTCATTGGGCCTCACTGTATGTCAGGCACTATATTAGTCACTTCACAAATATTTCATTCTCATGCAGGTTGGGGAGCTGAAATTCAGAGCTAACTGGCCCAAGGTCACATAGCTGTAGTAAACAGAAGAGCTATAATTTGTCTGACTCCCAAGGGGTGCAGGGTAACCAACATTTACCAGGCACTTTGTATACATTAGCTCAGAGAGGCTAACTCACTCATTCAAGGTCACACTAACAGTAGTACCGACGCATATTTCTAACACAAGAGTCCCTATGGCATGCTCTTTCTACCACATTGCATCTCTTGAGTAGGAGTAAAATTAAGCCAAAAACTAGCTCTGAGTCTACATCAGGAACTTGCTTTAAAAGAAAAACAAAAAGCAAGTGGATTCAGTAAGGACACAACAATATTAATCTTCAGTACATCAGAAAATTGATACTTATAAGGACCACCCTGAGTTTTCAAAAAGATATCATGTACCTTATATATTTTTTAAGTGGAGGGGGACTTTATAATACATTTGAGGATGTACCTGTGCCCAAACGCTTAAAATTAAAATCTCTAATATTTGGCATGCTAACTCTGATTTTTTTGTAAAAGTGAATATCCAGTGTGACATTCCTCATAGGTTCAGAACGGCTGAGATTTTCTTGCATTTTTGTTCAAAAAAATCAACAGTAGTTTTGTTACCTTGGTCAAATGTATAAGTGTAGAATTCACTTAGGTCAGAGGCTAAAATGAATAGATCAGAAGACACAGTAAACCCAAAGAAATTCAATGTTATGTGATTCAAATAAACCTCATATAAATTCTGTCTAGACAATGTAGTTTTATTTTGTTTGATCAATATAGTTTCTCTTTTGGAAATGCTTTACCCATATCTCCAGACCTCACCAGTCTGAGGATAAAAATAAGATCAAAGACTTTTATAAAGCTATCTTTTCCCTCTCTTGCCCCTGCACCCTCCTGCTCCGTGAGAATGCCAAGCTCCTTTAGGTTATCTCATAAGCCTTGGAAGACCCCAGAAAATCAGAAAATGACCCACACATGTTCCACACACTTCTCTGGGATAATATTGGCATTTGCCATTTGCCCTTTCTTTCCTTCTCCAGCCAGCTGTGAGTCTGATGACTGCCCCTGTAAGTGCACAGCCAACACAGCTGTGTGTGCCCCAAAGACTCTCTCTTCTGTTTATGTCAGTTGTTGTCTACTTGGAGGCTGCTCAGGCTGATGTCTACACTGAGAGCATGATGTAAGCTATAGACAGGGCTACTCTTCCCCACCTTCCCCCCTAACTGCGGAAGCTGTGGTGCTTTGAATTCTAATTTACCAATTCCTCTAGTTCTTACTTGGGTCTTTCATGGCAATCCCTCACCCCAGGACTCAGGCAAGGGTCGATGGGGGTGGGCTACATGGGAGTCTGAGTGACAGACACTGTGCTGCACTCAGACTCACCCTTCCCCTCTGACCCTGCTCTATTGTCCTTCAACCAAAATGGTGCCCTTCTTCCCTGGGGATGAGTTCTTTCCCAGGAAGAGCCTCATGCAAATAGCTGTGTGACAAGGCCACCCGCCAGTCAGTCTTCTAGATTACACAGAAGGATTTCCCCTTGAGGTGGGAAAATAACTTCTAGAGACAACTGAAAAGGAGGCAATCGCAGAAAATTAAGAAAGGGGTGAAGAAAATTTAACTTAATAAACAGAGTTGTACCAGAGATGCTTGATTTGTCCTGGGTTTCATCTAGCTGGTTTGTGTTGAGGGGATTAAGTTTACTGAGCTGATAAACAACCACTGTGAGAAAATGTTATCTAGTTGTACCTTAGCAATGACTTCTCCCATGTTCTAAAAAATTCAGCTTCTCACTGGCCCAGCACGGTGACTCATGCCTGTAATCCCAGCACTGTGGGAGGCCGAGGCGGGTGGATCACCTGAGGTCAGGAGTTCGAGACCAGCCTGGCCAACAATGGGGAAACCCTGTCGCTACTAAAAATACAAAAATTAGTCTGGTGTGGTGGCACGTGCCTGTAGTCCCAGCTACTCAGGAGGCTGAGGCAGGAGAATTGCTTGAACCCGGGAGGTGGAGGTTGCAGTGAGCTGAGATCGTGCCACTGTACTCCAGCTTAGGTGACAGAGCAAGACTCTGTCTCAAAAAAAAAAAAAAAAAATCAGCTTCTCACCTGGTTCACAGAAAGCTGGACCCTATCTGCTGATTATGCATACAGGTGGGCAGTTTAAGGGCTCTGCCTAAGGTCTTTGTTAGCACAGAACTGAGAGCTTGCAGTCTTTTGGAATTTAAGAAATTATACACTGTAGGATGATAGCGCTGCATGGGGGAACCTGTGACCTTATCTAATTTTTAATCCAGGACACTGCAGCTGTCACACTATTAATATCCCAATGTGTGTAAAACAGAAAAAAGGAGAAAACCACATAATAAAAATGCATTCAAATCCATGGATGACAGTGACATTTGGATGACTAATTACAGGGAACTATGACTAAACTTTTATAATTTATTACATGGAACTTTAGTTTTTTGTTTTGTTTTGTTTTGTTTTGAGATGGGGTCTCAGTCTGTTTCCCCAGCTGGAGTGCAGTGATGTGATCTACCTCCTGGACTCAAGTGATCCTACCTTCTCAGCCTCCCAGGTAGCTGGGACTACAAGCACAGGCCACCACACCTGGCAAATTTTTGCATTTTTTATAGAGACAGGGTTTTGCCATGTTGCCCAGGCTGGTCTTGAACTCCTGGACTCAAGAAATCCACCAGCCTCAGCTTCCTAAAGTGCTGGGATTATAGGCCTGAGCCACTGCACTCAGCTTGAAATTTTAGTTTTTTCCAAAAATATAATCTCTAGATAGAAAATTGGGAAAGATTTTAATTTTCTTAGTTGATTTTTTTAGGCAGGTGAACGTATACTTAAATTTTTTAATTGTTGGCCAGCCGTGGTGGCTCATGTCTGTAACCCTAGCACTTTGGGAGGCTGAGATGGGAAGACTGCATGAGGCCAGGAGCTCAAGACCAGGCTGGACAACATAGCAAGGCTCCATCTCTAAAGGCTCCATAAATAAATAAATAAATAAATAAATAAATAAATAAATAAATAAATAATTGTGGTAAAATGTATGCAATATAAAATTGACCATTTTAACCATCTTCAAGTGTACAGTTCAGTGGCATTAAGTATATTCACCGTGTTGTGCAATTATCACCACCATCCATCTCCAGAATTATTTTCAACTTCTAAACTAGAAACTACTCATTTAAAAAAATAGCATCCCTTTCCCCCTTGCTCTCTGCCATGGCAACTACCCACTATTCTACTTTCTTTCTCTATAATTTGGCTACTCTAAGTACCTGTAAGTGGAATCACACAGCATTTGTCCTTTTGTAACTGACTTGTTATACTTAGCATAACATCTTCGAGGTTCACCAATCTTATGGCACATGTCAAAATTTCCTTCCTTCTTAAGGCTGAATGATATTCCATTGTATGTATATACCATATTTAGTTTGTCCATTTATCAGTCAATGGACACTTGGGTTCTTCTTATTTTTGACTATTTTGAATAATATTACTATGAACACGAGTGCTCAAATATTGTTTGAATCCCTGCTTTCAATTCTTTTGGAATCATGTGGTAATCTATTTTTAATTATTGAGGAACTGACATATTATTTTCCATAGTAGCTGCACCATTTTACTTTTCTACCACTAGTGAGTGCACCAGGGTTTCAATTTTTCTGTACCCTCACCAACTTTCTCCTCTCTTTCTTTCTTTCTTTCTTTCTTTCTTTTTCTTTCTTTCTTTCTTTCTTTCTTTCTTTCTTTCTTTCTTTCTTTCTTTCTTTCTTTCTTTCTTTCTTTCTTTCTTTCTTTCTTTCTCTCTCTCTCTCTCTCTCTCTTTCTTTCTTTCTTTCTTTCTTTCTTTCTCTCCTTTCTTCCTTCCTTCCTTCCTTCCTTTCTTTCTTTTTCTTTCTTTCCTTCTCTCTCTCTCTCTCTCTCTCTTTTCTTGATAGCCATCCTATTGGGTGTAAAGTAGTATCTATTGTTAATTTTGATTTGTGTTTGTGATATTGAGTATCTTTTCATGTGCCTTTTGGCCACTTGTGTATCTTCTTTGGAGAAATGTCTATTTGAGTCCTTTGCCCATTAAAATTTTTTTGCCATAGGAGTTTTTTAATATTCTAGATATGGATATTAATTCTTTTTTTTTTTTTTTTTTTTTTTGGAGACAGGGTTTTGCTTTTGTTACCCAGGCTGGAGTGCAATGGCACGATCTCAGCTCATCGCAACCTCCACCTTCCAAGTTCAAGCAATTCTCCTGCTTCAGCCTCCCAAATAGCTGGGATAACAGGCATGCACCATCACGCCCAACTAATTTTGTATTTTTAGTAAAGACGGGGTTGTCTCGAACTCCTGACCTCACCTCAGGTGATCCACCCACCTTGGCCCCCCCAAATGCTGGGATTACAGGCATGAGCCGCCGTGCTCTGTCTCTGGATATTAATTCTTATTGCACATACAATATGCAGATATTTTCTGCCATTTTATGGGTTGCTTTCCATACTGTTGATTGTGTTCTCTGATGCAAGGAAGTTTTTAAATTTAATATAGTCCAATTTATATGTTTTTCTTTTGTTGCCTGTGCTTTGGTATCATGTCCAAGAAATAAGTGCTATATCCAATATCATGGAACTTTTCTCCTGTGCTATTTCTAAGAGTTTTATAGTTTTAGCTCTTACATTTTTAACAATTTTGAGTTACTTTTTGTATATGCTACAAGGAAAGGTTCCAACTTAATTCTTCTGCATGTGGATATCCAGTTTTCCCAATATTTGTTTGAAAGACTCTCCTTTCCCCATTGAATTATCTTGCACTCTTGTAGAAAATCATTTGTCTATATATGCAATAATTTATTTGTGGGCTCTCTATTCCATTCCATTGATCATATGTCTGTCTTTATGACAGTACCACACTGTTTTAATTAGTGTAAATTTGTAGTAAGCTTTGAAATTAGGAAATGTGAGATCCCCAACTTTGTTATTTTTCAAGATTATTTCAGCTATTCATGGTCCCTTGAGATTCAATATTAACTTATGGATTTTTCTATTTCTGCAAAGTCATAATTGGGATTTTGAGGATTTTACATTTAAAAACTCAAGCTATCATGGTGGTGGCAAAGCAAGTTTTAACATAAGAAATTGCATCTGTTTCTGATATTTTAATAACATTTCTTTTGGTAGATATTCAGTCTGAAGTGCTACTCTTTTATGAACAAGCTCTATACAGGCTTTTAGGCTACTATTGACTGTATAGTTGTGGAGAATAATTTCTCCAAAGAGAACAAAAGTCACATTTTTAGCCCCAGTGGCCCTTTAACCTAACTACGTCTGAATGTTCTTCTTGTACATAGTTGTATCACGAATCTTGTTAACTTTGATTTCTAAAATTCAGGGAAAAAATGGGTTTAATTTCTATAGTAACAGCTAATAACATTATATATTACATAACTTTTTTTCTTTCAATCTGTTTATAATATTAGAATTTATCTAACTCAGGTAAATAATATAATTCAATTTGTACGAGATTTAATGATAGTCCATTTCCTGTTGCAGCATTCTGGTGGAATGTACTATTTTTCCTTATTCAGTTTACATATTTTCTTTTTGGAATCAACTTAAAAAGAAGAAAGTGGGCTGGGCACAGAGGCTCATGCCTGTAATCCTAGAACTTTAGGGGGCTGAGGTGGGAGGATTGCTTGAGGTCAGGAGTTCGAGACCAGCCTGGCCAACATGGTGAAACCCTGTCTCTACTAAAAATACGAAAATTAGCCAGGTGTGGTGGCAGGCGCCTGTAATCCCAGCTACTCGGAGGCTGAGGCAGGAGAATCGTTTGAACTCGGGAGGTGGAGGTTGCAGTGAGCTGAGATCATGCCACTGCATTCCAGCCTGGGTAACAAGAGCAAAACTCTGTCTAAAAAAAAAGAAAGAAAGAAAGAAAAAAAGAAGAAGAGAAGACTCCCAAATTACAGACAAATACATCAGTTGAAAGAGTAAAGAGGTTGACAAAATGTAACTATTTAGATCTTTTGAACAAAGCTAAGTAGTTAAGGTTGTTCTGAGATTTTCAGTGCCAGTTTATGCCTCTCTGACTTTCACATCACTTAATTTTACTTTTCTTTATTTATTCAGCAAATATTTACTGAGTGCCTGCCATGCAGCAGGCACTCTTTTAGGCACTGTAGACACAGTCTCCCACAGCAATCACAGTCCTCACAGCAGCTCAAAGCCTCAGAAGGAAATAGACAAGTAAATTAATAAATTACCATATGTAAGTAGATACAGAGTGGTTGAATGGGAAAGCAGAATGGGAAAGCAATCACAGAAAGGGTATGTTACTGATCTTCCAGGACTGTCTTTTCTAGGGCTCCTTGACTCACTGCAACAATGGGGTCATATCTAAGAAGTTAAATAATACCAAGAAGTGATAGTGCTTGGGAACTGTGTCATTCTTCCATAAGCATAGAAATGGATTTGTCCTTTCCTCAAAATGGATCCATCATTATTTAAAGTCAACAGCTTTTGGCAGGAATGCCTTGTTCAAAGTGTGCAGTGTCATTAGGTAAGGGCAGGCTTCTTAAACTTCCCACTGGCTATGCTTCCTCTCAGCCAAGTGAGTGGATCATCATGTTGGGGTGATGGTTACATCGTCTAAGAGTCTGTCCCAAGCTGCCTTGCTGAAGCAAATGCTTTTTTATGTCTTTTGTTTTGTTCTGAACACTCGGGTGAATATTAAAATTGTATGAATATTCTGAGTTTTAAGCTACTTATCACCCACCCCAAGTCTTTCAGTAATCTTAGTGCTAAAAGAGGATGCACCATGTTTATCTCCAAGCTCCAAGGCTCGTGGGCATACCATCCCCATTTTAGAAGTGTGGAAGAAGCTATGTCATAGGAGCATAAGAACTAAGCATTCTTTCCTACTCATTATGTTTTTTTCATTCAAAGATAGAAAAGCCACACAAGTTTAAAATACAGTTAAACTGTCGTCAGACATAATAACTAGTAATAGTGCTGTACGTTTTAAAAAAAGCTAAGTTTTGGAAACATGATCAATGAAATTCAGTTCCTGAGCATAATAAGCCCATTTGTGGCTGCCTTGCTAGACACAGGAATATTATGAAATATCCAGTCTCTTTCTGGCTTGGTGTTTGTCATAGGGTGACCAACTTGTCCCGGCTTGCCTGGGACTGTCCTGGTTTGCAGAAGTCTGACTTCACACGACTCAGCTTCCCTTAGTCTCAGACAACCTGGGACATTTGGTCACCCTCATTTGCCCAGAACTGGCACACACTTCCAGCAGTTTTCAGGGATCCTCCTCATATAGGCTGCTGGCTGGAAATGGCCATGATTCTTTGGTGCAGAAAGGTCAGGGACTAACAACACAGGGAGAACAGCAAGAAACCTCTGAGGCAACCAAATCCCTGGGAATCAGACCACCCTGCCAAGAACCTTGAGCTAACACAGCCAAAGTTTTAAGTATTTTTGATGCTGAATTGGTCATATGTCCTAGCGCAGTGATTTCCAAGTGCAGCTGTGCTTTAGAATCACCTACAGAGATATTTCAAAACACAATTCCTGGCCTGCACCAACAGACTGGCTGACTTAGAATTTCTGTGCTTTTAACATAGCAGATGAATGATGTTTCCAGCACACAAATCTGACCATCACTGTCCTGCTGCTCAAAAACTCCAAAGCCTCTTGCTCTTCTGTGACAAAATCCAAACTCATTGCATGGCTTACAAAGCTTTTCATGAGTTTATTACTCCAGTCTCATATTGCAAAATCTCATGCATTTAAACCTGTTTGGCCTTTGTATACAGTCTTGCCTGGGCCTAGAGCGCTCTCACCTTACCTCTTCTTTCTCTAGCTCAAGTATTCATTATGAGATTTCAGGTCCTTAATCCAGGAAGCCTCTTCTGTTAGCTCAGATTCAAGTTAAGTGTTCTTCTAGATGATGTCCTTAGCCCCAATTATTTCCTCCACCTAAGGCTTACTATGTCATATTGTAAACACCTCTCAATTGTTTGTTTGTGTCTCTCCAGACTTGAATTCCCAAGGATGCAGTTATTTCTCCAATACTGAATACAATGCATTGCACAAAGTAAATGTGTGCAAATATTTATTGAAGGAGTGATTGGATTCAGCCCTCTTTTGAACCTGTGCTACTTGTGTGGGTTCCACCTGTCCTGTGTTTTATTCTATCCTCCAATTTGCTCCTGCTTTTCCAGCAAAGCGCAGACTCACTCCATTGACTTTATACAATGAATTGCACACTCACCTGTGGGCCCTAGGCTTCACAGAGCAGCTCTTTGCTGCCCCCACATGTTTTGAATCAGCTTCTTATCCAGTCAACTGAGAAACCCCTTGTTCCACCTGGTGCAGTTTCAGTTGTGGGGTATTTATGGAACATCCTTGTTCTTGGCCTCCCTACACTTCCACTGGCACAAAGAAGAACTATGTCTGATGGAAGAGAATGGTGTGACAACTGTGTCTGTTTCTCTACTCTAATCTCATATTTGTTCTCTATCATCAGGAGTAAATAAGTTGAACATAGAGTCATCTTCAAAGCATTCTTCTCTGGGTCATTTTACATGTATTTAAATATAGTGGTCTATTTTGCAGCTTCCCCACATCCTAGGATTTTAACAAATTGTTTTGGATAAATTTCTATGTGAAAATATTAATGCTCAAGAACAGAAGCTTTCTTACATTTTGAACTTTATTCTTTTATAGAAAAATTAGCAAGTTTCTCAGAAATGGAGATGTAAAGTTTTCTCCCCAAAATATAGAATCTTTTTTTAACATAAATTGAATCATTTGTTTCAAATAGTAAAATAAATTTGTGATCACACAGTCATCTTCATTAATACATTGATTAAATAGATACCACAATTTTATTGATTTACTATTTTATTATTATCACTATTATTCTTATTACAGGCGTGAGCCACCACACCCAGCCTCTTTCCATGATTATTACTATACAATTAAAGAGGCTTTAGTAAATTTATAGTGAATAGTGTGGTTGTAAATAAATGCATTGTATTATATCACCATAACCTCTTTTTCTTCAGTAATTAGTATCTAGGGTAATTAAACTAAGATGAAATATATAGTATATGTAGCATATCACAATTAATACAGTTCAAGCAAAAGTGTATTTCGGGGAAGGAAAGTAATAGGTGTTTGATATCAGTTGGAACACAAGAAACTGTCTTCTAAGAGAATTAGGAAGTTTGGGGTCAAGATGATCAATACCAATAATATATGGATATTTTTAAACTAAATAACTTAAATGATTAAACTGAAATAGCTACCTGCTTACAGTTTTAAAAGTACTTTATTTGCATTATCTTGTTAGAGCCTAACACAGTCCCTATAATGTATAGGGGTTGTGTCCCCACTTTACAGACAAGGAAACAGTCAGGGAGATTAAATAACTTTTGGAGAGACTGCTCTGATTTTGAAATTCCTTTTTGAAAAAAATATTCCTAAGAGTAGATTGTGAAATATCTAGACAGTTTTAACAATATCAGTTTTACATGTTATATTTGGTTAGGGAAAAATGTATCTTATAAAATTCCTTTTCTACCCATGCAGCAAAAAGTTATTTAATCATGGAGACAGGCCGGGCACGGTGGCTCAAGCCTGTAATCCCAGCACTTTGGGAGGCCGAGACGGGCGGATCACGAGGTCAGGAGATCGAGACCATCCTGGCTAACACAATGAAACCCCGTCTCCACTAAAAATACAAAAAAATTAGCCGGGCGTGGTGGCGGCGTCTGTAGTCCCAGCTACTCGGGAGGCTGAGGCAGGAGAATGGCGGGAACCCGGGAGGCGGAGCTTGCAGTGAGCCGAGATCGCGCCACTGCACTCCAGCCTGGGCGACAGAGCGAGACTCCGCCTCAAAAAAAAAAAAAAAAAAAAAAAATCATGGAGACATAACAGAAACCATAGTATATAATTACTATTGCCTCAGCACCTACTGTATGCCAAGTTTTATATTAGGCATCTTATATATTTACGTCTGATTTTAATCTAACAACAAGTATATAAGAAAGTTATTATGATCCAACTTCATAAATGATAAATTAGGTCAAAGTAATGTTAACTGCTTGCACAAATCACACACCTTAGCTGAGATTGGAAACTATTTCTGAGTCTCTTCAAAGCTGGACTCATTCTATCATGATATAAATTTTATTCCTATATTTTAATTAAAGTTCATACTTGCTTGATAGCTTTAAGATTTATTTAATTTTCTTTATGCTCGAGCTATGTAAACTTGGGCAAACCAGCAGTAAGATTGTTGCTCTCAACATTACTTGATAAAGTTTACATTTAAGAGCCACTTTCTGATTACCTTTATCCATAACTAAGGACAAACACTTTTTCAGAATGTCATTTGTGGAAAGACCATATGGAAATAGTTCTGCTGTGATTCCTTCAGCTGTCTAGTTAGAATGTGACTAAATCATAATAAATTTTAGGTGAGAAAACCTATAATCCTTATACTATGCTGTTTTCAGTACACTTACCCAGCTCAGTGGCTGTTTTACCTCTGGCTTTACTGGTGTGTTTGAAATAATTCTGAAAGAAATCAAGACAATGCCAAAAAGAGGGTATAGAATAATCCTTGAGCAATTTTTGTTTTATGTCCTCCTTTGTGTTAAATCCTAGGTACTGTGCATAGGACTGTCTATAGCCAGAATGAAGGTGGCTTTCTCAGCATTGAGTGCATGAAAAAGAACTTTCTATGAAATTATTTGCCTTTGTTTTATTTATGGGGAATAAGGAATGATGAAGTATTTCTTTTTTCTTTATGAAAGCACTACTTTGTTTCTCTTTGTAAAACTAGTTACATATTTACTGTAGAAAATTTAGAAAATACATACCTGTAAAAACAAAAAGAAGAGGTTAAAAATACAAAAATTAGCCGGGTAAGGTGGCATGTTCTGTAGTCCCAGCTACTCGGGAGGCTGAGGCAGGAGAATCACTTGAACCTGGGAGAGAGAGGTTGCAGTGAGCCAAGATCATGGCACTGCACTCCAGTCTGGGTGACAGACTGAGACTCTGTCTCAAAAACAAAAACAAAAGCAAAAAACAGAAAAATAAAATAAACATCAAAAAAACAGCCCTTAATATTACTACCCTGTCTTCTAAGCCCTTTTCTTTTAGTATTTCAGAAATTTTTAATCAGTATCTCAATTTACAGTATAAACAACAGTACATTCTATTTTACTTTTTATATTAAAATTATTTATTTATTTATTTATTTATTTTTTCAAAGAACAGTACATTCTATGTCTGCTCTATAAGACTTCACATTTCACATGTTAGAAAAATGAACTTTAGAAAATGGCCTTTACTTCATCTGATTTAAAGATGAGAAACAGACAGTAGTTTGTTATCAAGAACTTCCAGCTTGCCAACCTTCTATCATCGCCATTTTTTCACTTTAAATGTGATTCTAAATTTTCCTTTCCTGTCATTACATAAGTCACTAAATTCACAGTATGGTGTTTCTTCTTTAAAGACGAGTTCGTCTCTTTCGGATTTGGTCAAAGCATAAAACTGACCTAGGGTGTGAGGATAATTTAAAGGAGAAAAGTGATGACAGCTTTTTAAGATCGGAAAAAGGAAATGTACTTGCACCAAAGTAAGCAAGTTGACTTTGGATGATGCCAAGGATTTGTATTCAGTTTAGTTGCTATGTCTCGTAATCTATTAGTGTGGCACAGTACTCTCAACCCTGGAATCACCTGGGAGCCTTAAAAAGCGTTGATGTATATAGGTCCTTCCCCAAAAGATTAGAATGTAATTGGTCTGGAACGGCCTGGGCCTTGGGATTTTTTAGAGTTCCTCAAATGACTTCAGCACAGTCAGCATTGTGAATCATTACTTTAGAACATGCTTTATATATTCACCTATGTCAGATGAACACAGGAGCACTTTCTGTCTGAAGACCAGTAGCAGTCTACATAACCTGAGGCTCCTTCAGTATAGATTGGGAGTTATGCCTTGCACAATGGTGCCTGGCAGAGAGGATGAACAGGGCTAAAAGACAGCCTGCTCTTCACTCACTAGGTGAGCTGCGCTCTGACTCAGGGCTGTGTCTCCTAGATAAAGTGGGCACCTTTTTCTAATGAGCACAGTGTACAGGCTAACTTGACCCTGCATCTGTGCTTATCTTCTTTCAACCTGCATGGAGACACATTGCCTTTCCATTAAACTATTTCCTGACTTCAACATTCACTAACATTCTAAACCACCAGGTTCTTCAAAATTCATATTTTCCATTTTTGTCTTGAAGTAAGCATGTGTATATGTGGCAGAAACATTTCAAATCTGCAAATTCCAGTTCATTGACATCTCAGTAATGAATTATTCTGTAGCCATATGAAATTAGATTAATTGGGAGACTGAAAAGGCAACAAAAGTGAGAAACCTCGAGAAAGACAAACTTTATAACGGTCGTATTGTGAACACTCATAGTTGACTAGTTAGCTGTCTTCTTTAGAATATCATAATAATGAACCAGGTTTATAATTTCAGTCCCACAGTTAGCATCAATATAGGAGAAAACTCTATTCCATTGTCATAGGCTGAAACTTTGTTCCCAACCAGATTTTCCTTTAGTACAAGTTGGAATGAAGTCAGGGCACTTCTTACCCATTACTATTACTGGGAAAAACAGCTCCAAGTGTGTCCCTATATGGAAATACATTCAGCAAATGTCAGCTCCATCATAAGTAGAAAGATCATCCCTACTAACCAGTGCAAAACATAAGCAGGTGTATTTGCATTATGTGATGGGAACCACAGACTGTATGATATAAAGCCTATAATCGTGGTTTTCTTGAAAGCTTCAGTAATACGTTGTGCTAAGAAACAAACAAACAAAACTGACCTACCAAGCTGACTCATCTAACTGACAGTCTGGATGTTAAAGGGGTGTAATTTCACCTTTATTGTGAATACATTAGATACATTAGATTTGAAAAGGACAGCCAAGCATCATATGAGTTCTCAACCATGTGTTTCTGTGCAAAATGAATCACCTAATGAGAAACAGGAAATCATCAATAAAGGCTGTTTGTTAATTGACACATGAAGTTATAACTAGAATGGAGGCAGCAGGGTTTTATTTTAAACCAGATTTGAATACTACATTGAGAACATCAACAGAAAACTAGAAGATTTTAGACTGTCATTGACCTCGCGTGCACTGAAACAGGTTAAGTATCCCAGGACCAGCCCTGCTTGCCTCCCTCCACCACCCCATCCCGAATTATTGCTACTTAGATAAAGCAATTTTTATGTAGTTAATATTAGCACAAATCCTTTTTTCTGCTCGCCTGCTTCCTAGCAACCTGAAGCAGAGTATCTGCTTGCCAATCTGCTTTTGGTTAAAAAAAAAAAAAAAAAAAAAACAGAATACCCAATGAATTTGCCAATAGCCCTGACAAAATGGGGATGTATTCAATAAGCTCTCTGTTGATATTTTGAGCCCGGTATGTGATTTACATTGTCAATCGTCTGATCTTGCTGCACTTTCTATTACAGGCCAGAGAAGACGTGATCCATATGCTGAAGACGGAGAAAACCAAACCTGAGGTTCTGGAGGCTCATTACGGGTCTGCGGAGCCAGAGAAAGTGCTGCGGGTCCTGCACCGAGATGCCATTCTTGCCCAGGAGAAATCCATAGGAGAAGATGTCTATGAAAAACCGATTTCAGAGGTAAAAATATGACACCAACAAGTCCCCTGGAAGGGAAGGAACCTCAGGGAGATATCTTCACATTCTTCCATTTACATGCTTTAACATTTTCTTTCAAAGGCAAAATTTTGATGATACACTAATATAAAATTAAAGTGTAATTAAATAAGTCAAGGGTTATAGTGGATAAGCTTCAATGTTAAGAATTGTAGAAGCTTTTCTTTAAACATACCAAAGCCTGAAATATATTTTTCCATGTGGTTCTGATAGTTACATGCGCTTGCAGTATATTATTATTTTACTTCTCTAAGAAATGATAGTGTAAAAATTTGAAGTGCTTACCAGTTTTAACATTGAGCTGTCATGATTCTTACAAAATTGGTAACCTAAAATTAAATTGATCTTATCACTGATATGGTTATAAAGACACTTTTTTCGAATTTTATAAACTCTTTCATAATTAAAATGGTCTAATGTGAGTGGCCAAAATATAGTGATTGAGGCAAAATCCTTATGAAATACTTAGGGCAATTCTTTAAGATGAAAGGAATTCTAATAGGGCTATGACTATTATTATCGATTACTCATAATACCACATTTTAAAAATACTCTCACATTGTAGTAGAAGTTCGAGCCAGATTAGGATACAAGTTTTTCACATTGACCCTTCAGACTTTATATTAAAAAATTTACAGTGGCCGGGCGCGGTGGCTCACGCCTGTAATCCCAGCACTTTGGGAGGCCGAGGCGGGCAGATCACGAGGTCAGGAGATCGAGACCATCCTGGCTAACACGGTGAAACCCCGTCTCTACTAAAAATGCAAAAAATTAGCCGGGCGAGGCGGCGGGCGCCTGTAGTCCCAGCTACTCGGGAGGCTGAGGCAGGAGAATAGCGTGAACCCGGGAGGCGGAGCTTGCAGTGAGCGGAGATCCGGCCACTGCACTCCAGCCTGGGCGACTAAGCGAGACTCTGTCTCAAAGGAAAAAAAAAAAAAAAAAAATTTACAGATGTGAAATTAGTGTCATGAACCAAAAAGAGAACAGAAATTAAAAGTCTGAAACAACTTACTATTCGTTTAACATGTAATTTATGTCAAGCCTTTGGAGCAGCTCAGTTTGATAACTCTCAGAGATAAGATCTGCTTTAGACAGCATTCACAACAGACTGATGGTCCCATAATTTTTAAATTTCTGCAGCAAGAATAAACTGGAGCTCTATTCTCATCTTTTCCTAAAGAGCTAAGAGATGATTATACGATAGGATGCAGTCAACAGGCTGGATCTACTTTCATGTTGAGACCTACCACTGCTAGCTGTGTATGGCTATAGGCAGATTATGTAAGCTCTTTAAGCCTCAGTTTCCTCAACTGTGGGGTGTGAGGAACCACAGTGTCTGCCTCACAGAACTGCTGTGAGGATTTAATAAAGCAATGCCTATAAAACTCTTAACATAGTCTCTGGCACATTCTAGGTACTTAACAAGTATTAGTCATTAGTATTTGCTGGGATTCAAGAATAACTGCTCATACCCTTAATTGGTTTGAAACTTGGGAAGATTTGAGGAGTAAAAGACACAGAGGTCAAAAACATGTATTTAATATGATAATAATAATAATAATAACAACTTGGATTAGAGAACTCAGCTTGGATAAATGGTCTCATTTGGGCTTCTGAATTCTTTTCTTCCAAGGCTAGAGCTTGGGATGACATTCCCCACCCTCACCACCAAGGGAGAGGTGGGTCTGCAGAGAATACACACTTACCCAGGATTACTGCCTCCAATCCACTGGGTTCTGTGGGCTGAACACAGAGAGAGGAGTTTCCGACCTACCTTTAGAAAGTAGGCCTGACCTAAATATTCCTAACTCAGGGACAGAGGATCAAACAGAAAACACTCACCCTGTGACTTGTCCTTCTGGAACTGGCTAAGCTGGGCATATTTCACGGTTCCTTTCTCCTCTTAACAATCTGAAGAGTCGTTTCCCCTTTGGGGAGAAGTGAGTGAGAAGGCAGAGAGAGAGGGCAGAAAATACTTCTCCTAATACTGCCAAAATGAAGTCCATTTTGTGAGAGAAATAAAATGATAGAAGGAGAAAAGATTTCCTTCCACCACTTACAAATTTTGGGTCTGTTAACCCTTTGAAATTAACAGTCAAGTTATTGTTACCTAGGAGCAGAATCCTGCTTCCAAATTCACGAGGCAGGAACTGTGATACATCACTGTTCCATTAGCCTCCTGGGATCATGAGCAGGTAGTCTAGCTCTTATTTCCTAGAAGCCATATTATATCTTAAGCCAAAAATCACTGCTCTTTCTTATTTCCATACCGTGTTAGGCCCAGCAGGGGTATCCAGTAGAACTCACGAGAAGTTAAGCAATGAACCCAATACAGTGGACCTTTTTCCCTTGCCAAATATCTGGGGAAAAATTAAACAGCAAATATTAAATCTCTCTGCCCTTCTTTGTAAATTAAAGTCTGGGATATCAGAGTTCATAATTCTTAAGCAAAATTCCAAAAACATTGAAGGTTTTCATTTCTTTCCTTCCTAATTTTGTATTCTGCTTAGCTTTAGCCAGTGGGATCTCAATTGATTGTCTGGGTAGAGTTTGTTTTTGTTTTCCCCTTTA
This sequence comes from Macaca fascicularis, assembly GCF_037993035.2. Taxonomy (NCBI): domain Eukaryota; kingdom Metazoa; phylum Chordata; class Mammalia; order Primates; family Cercopithecidae; genus Macaca; species Macaca fascicularis. The sequence continues at coordinate 99,761,991 of NC_088378.1, forward strand.
GTAAAAAAACCTGGACTCACTGGCATTTTCAAAGTTGTATTAAGATATCCTGAAGTCCCTAGAGTCTACTTTTTTCTGAAGAATCTAAAGAATTATTAGGACACATGCAATTATCAGAGTACAACTTCACACTCATAAATTTAAAAAATACAAGAGAGTCTCTAGCACTAAGATACATTTTTCTCAAGCAAAATGATATTCCTTGACCCTAGGACTCAGTATAAAGAAGGTCCATGTTACTCCTACCAGAGACTAAAGCAGAGATTTAGGGCATGTCTGAGGGAAGGAAGGTAGATAGAGAAAATCTTCAGCCATAGCAGGGTTCTGGTAAGCCTGCTCTTACCAGAGCCTGTTGTCATCAGCAGCTTAATAATTATGGGAAGTGGCAAGCTCGAGATTGGGTGGAGCCTCTCTGCAGGTATTGTCTTTGCCTCAGTGAGTGGCATTCAAAACATTCCTGTCTTTTTGTAAAGTCTAGGGATTTGCAGTGGTGACCTCTTCAGTGCCTAGGTCTCATTTTAGGTATTCAATTTTCCCATCTGAGTATTTAAACTTCTTTGGTCTTTTTCTTTTTTTGGGCCCTGTTGCCAGGCCTAGGAAGCCCATTGCTTTAGAGGGTTACCCTTCTGAAGCCTGTGTAATTTGAGGCCCAGAAGGGATCAGACCTTACTCTTCCTCAGAACTTAGCCTCCCCTCATGTTTGAACTTTCAATCTTTGAGTAACTTGTCTGACTCAAGACAACAAAAATATTTCTTCTGCCACAACTTTTCTGTGTAGGAAGGCTCAGCTGAGTTGTTGCTTCAGCATTTTAGTCATTTTCTTCAAGTGCTCCCAGACATTTGTTTTTCTAATATTGCCTTCCATATTCTACATTATGTGGGCTCCCTCAATGAGAGATGTGAAATCAAAGAATTCTGAGTCTGCCAAGAGTATTCTTTGTTAAACCTAAATCTTATCTGTTTTCATCTTCTTGAGTCGGATAATCTTCATTAAAGGGCCTTTTTCCATTACACCACACCCACATTTGAACTTATCTAGTATTGTCCTGCCTAAATTCCCTTTTCTTTGTCTCATCTTTCCTTCAAACACCACATCCCAACATTTCTTGAGTACGTTCACTCAGGCCCCAGTAATATTGGCGATTCCAGTGGACGTGGTGTCTCATGCCTGTAATCCCAGCACTTTGGGAGGCCGAGGCAGGCAGATCATTTGAGGTCAGGAGTTTGAGACCAGCCTAACCAACACAATGAAACCCCATCTCTACTAAAAATACAAAACTTAGCCGGGCGTGGTGGCAGGTACCTATAATCCCAGGTACTCGGGAGGCTGAGGCACAAGAATCGCTTGAACCTGGGAGGCCTCGGCGGTTGCAGTGAGCCGAGATTGCGCCACTGCACTCCAGCCTGGGCGAGAGAGCGAGACTCTTTCTCAAAAAAAAAAAAAGTAAATAATAAATAAATAAATAAATAAACATTGGCAATTCCATCTACAACAGCTGAGACACTGAAACTCACCAAATAATGCTTCAGATATCTTACCCTGATCTTCCCAGTTTTCGATTCTTAAATCTATTCGTATTTTATATAACCACTTTGAATAGATGTTGCAATCTTTAAGGGAAGGGCCCCCACTTGAGCTCACAAAAGACTATCAGTCCATTTACAGTGTTCTCCTCAATCCCTTCCTGGATCCTAATGCTTTCTTTGTGAGGAAAGTCACACTGCTCTGTCCTGTGCAGTGTCCACACTGCTCTCCTGTCTCTGTCGTCTCTGGGCACGCATTCAGATTCAACAATGTCTGAAATAACTTCCATTTTAATATCCCTATTTTTAGAAGTACTTAGATCCATTTCCGCTTTGTGTAAATCTAGTTTGGTCTTTAAGACCTCATATTTGCTTTTAAGTAGATTTCTCTTTTCCTCAATTCCTTAATACTTCTCCAGTTAGCCCTTTGCAGGTAACAGAGCTAAAAATACTTCCTGAATCATGCCTTTTTGTCTAAAACATACTGAAATTTCTCCTCAAGTTATTGTACTTCTCCACTAACTTTATTCATTAGAATAAGACTTCCAGGTACTCTCTTTCCTTAGTAAATTTTTGGCATTTGGTGTTATGATTCTCTCATTCAATTTTCCTTCCACCTCGTCCAAGTAGAATCTACATTTCCAAAGTAATAGGTGCCCATTCTACTTTCACTAGTCATTTAATAAAACCCGTTCCTCTATACTGAGCCACAACTTGGATCCTGAAACCAAAAGCCATGTACATATAGTATCTATGATTAATGAATCTACAGAATCTTCAGAGTCTCTGGACAAGCCACATAGAGCCAAGAAAATAGACTACCTCTGTTCTCTCTTAGGAGATTGATGTAGTTCCAAACAAAATAACAAGAAACAGCATCTGGTACAGCTGATCTTTTGCTACCTATGTTATTCTTACATCCAAAACTTAAAATTGACACCTAATACCTCACATACTAATGCTTTATAGCAGAAGAATTTATAGCCTCTACATTCTAAAGTCTGGATCTGCAGCTCTGCCTAAAAAACACACTACATACACCAATGCCTCAGTAACTTATGCATTACGAGATGAAAAGACTGCTTTGCTGATAATGTAATTACTGTTGTGGTCAAGCTGTGCTAGTGTTTGGTGAGGTGAACATTACCCACAAAGACTTCAGCCACCTACTCCAGTGGCTTAGTCCAGAACTGTAGCTATCGCAAACAACCAGTCTCAAAAGCCTACAAGGATAGATGTAAAAAGGCTAAGGTCTACCCTCTGCCTAGGGGGCCCCAGAACACTTGATATTTCCATGTGCTGTTTTTTTCTCCAGATGTCCGTGTAATGACTATCTCGTTACATTTCCCAGTCAAACATCCGATTAGTAATGCTCCCACCTTCCTCTCCAGAATTCCTTACATGGATTGAGAGATCCTGCAGAAGAGTTTGACCCTTCAGATCACAGTGTATCATTGTATGACAGGCAGAGTAAAAACTAAGAAACGAAAGGGCTGGGCTGCACATATCCAGTTCCCTATTCCAAATACAACTTTCAAATAAGTCACCCCTCCTTCCTTTGGGAGGAGTTGGGTAGGGCCTGAAGAAAGAGGGAAAATACTGATCTTCAAATACTTTCCAAAGGATGGGGAGTCCTATTTTATGATAAAGCAGCAAGGCTCAAAAAGGGGGGAAAGTTGCTTTTTCTACATTTCTGATGGTGATGATGTTTCAGCAATGCTTGACATGTTCTCTAAAATATGTTGAAAATCACATTTGTAGAAATTTGGAAAGTTCTTGGGGAGAATATTTTGTAATAGGGAATGGAGCTATTCTAATGGGAAAACCTCACGCATAGACTGTCTCTTTAAGACTACAAAAATTGACTGGGTGTGGTGGCTCACACCTGTAATCCCAGTACTTTGGGAGGCAGAGGTGGGTGGATCACCTGAGGTCAGGAGTTCAAGACCAGCCTGGCCAACATGGTAAAACCCTGTCTCTACTAAAAACACAAAAACTAGCTGGGTGTGGTGGTGGGCACCTGTAATTCCAGCTACTCAGGAGGCTGAGGCAGGAGAATTGCTTAAACCCAGGAGGCAGAGGTTGCAGTGAGCCAAGATTGCACCACTGTACTCCAGCCTGTGCAACAAGAGCGAAACTTCATCTCAAAAAAAAAAAAAAAAAAAAAAAAGAAAAGAAAAGAAAAGAAAAAAAAGACTACCAAAAATTATTGGAAGATATAAAAATACAATTAGCAATTCCTGATGATCTCAGATAATATCAGCCACCCATTAACATGGGCTTCTCCACCAGTCTCTATCTGGGCACTGACTCCTAAACAAGGGAAGTGGAGATCTGGGAAAAAGATAATGCGAGCAGTCTCTCTTTTATTTTGGGCCCCAGAAATGACTCACTCACAATGAACACATCATGCAATTATAGAGAGAACTTAATCCTCCTTATAACTGAAGGGTAAACAGAAAACTAAAGGGGAATAGCTCTAATGCTGAGACCCTGTGGAGTTACCCCATGGGGTTTCCGGAAGTTGGTTGTGAGATTGAGAACTGATTTTAAATATGTCTGTTTCAACTAGAACAATTGGTTCTCAATTGGGGTGGTGGTGGATTTTTCCCTCCAGGGAACATTTGTCAGTGTCAGGATAGTTTAGTTGTCACACAGGAGGTGGTGCTTACTGGCATCTAGTGGACAGAGGCCAGGGATGCTGCTAAACATCCTCCAGCTCACAGCACCCTGAAATAAAGATTTATCTGGCCTCAGCAGTGCCAAAGTTGTGGAACACTGAACTAGAATTCAAAGGGAAGAACAGGATAGTGAGTAGCATAGGGAAATATCAAGATTGTCAGATTTGGTCCAATTTAACAAACACTTACTGAACATCAACTTTGTACCAGGGCCTGTACTCAGCACCAGAGTCTAAAAAGGTGGTCAAGGCATGATCTCTTTAAAATCATATAACCTGGCCAGGCCGGGTGTGGTGGCTCGTGCCTATAATCCCAGCACTTTGGGAGGCCAAGGCAGACAGATCACCTGAGGTCAGGAGTTAGAGACCAGCCTGGCCAACCTGATGAAAACTCATCTCTACTAAAAATACAAAAATTAGCTGGGCATGGTGACTTGCCCTGTAATTCCAGCTACTCAGGAGGCTGAGGCAGGAGAATCGCTTGAACCCAGGAGGTGGAGGTTGCAATGAGCTGAGGTCAAGGTCATGCCACTGCACTCCATCCTGGGCAACAGAGTGAGACTTGTCTCAAATAAATAAATAAATAAATAAACAATAAAAAAATCTTATAACCTGACCAGAGAAAGAGGCACAAAGACTTCTTTTTTATTTTGTATTTATTTATTTATTTTTTTGAGACAGAGTCTTGCTCTGTTGCCCCTGCTGGAGTGCAGTGGCACAATCTCCGCTCACTGCAAGCTCCGCCTCCCGGGTTCACGACATTCTCCTGCCTCAGCCTCCCAAGTAGCTGGGACTTCAGGTGCCTGCCACTATGCCCGGCTAATTTTTTGTATTTTTAGTAGAGACGGGGTTTCACCGTGTTAGCTAGGATGGTCTCGCTCTTGATCTCCTGACCTTGTGATCTGCCCACCTCGGCCTCCCAAAGTGCTGGGATTACAGCCTGAGCCGCCGCGCCTGGCCCAAAACCCAGTAATAATATTTATGGGTTGTTGCTGTTGTTGTTGTTGTTTTGCCTTTTTTTGGTTTTGTTTTGTTTTGGTTTTGGTTTTTGAGATGGAGTCTTGCTTTGTTGCCCTGGCTGGAGTGCAGTGGTGTGATCTTGGCTTATTACAACCTCCGCCTCCTGGGTTCAAGTGATTTTTCTGCCTCAGCCTCCCAAGTAGCTGGGATTACAGGCATCTGCCACCACGTCCGGCTAATTTTTGTATTTTTAGTAGAGACAGGGTTTCACCATGTTGGTCAGGCTGGTCTCGAACTCCTAACCTCAAGTAGTCCACCCGCCTCAGCCCCCCAAAGTGCTGGGATTACAGGCATGAGCCACTGTGCCTGGCCCCTGTAATAATATTTGGTAAGAACTCTTTTAGAGATATGTACTGTCTACAAGTTCTGAAATTCTCCCTATATTTAGCATCTCTTGAAAAACAGAGGACTTTGGATCCTACATATACTTTTCCTAGAAATGCAGATAGCTGCAAGCTTTAAAAACAGATTGTGATGAAAATTACTTTCCAGGGGAGAAGCCTGGTGCATGTACATGCTGAGATCTTAATTTTTCTATTAGGAAGGGTGTTATCCTCTTTCTGAGTATAGAGCTTTGTGCTATCTCATAAAACCCTGAAAGAGTTGTTCTCCTGCAAGTTTAGGAACCCAAATGACCAATAAACAAATGAAAAAGTATTTGAACTTTATCAGGTAAGTGAGCATTAAAATCACAATGAGCGAACACCACACACCCATCAAAATGGTTAAAAGGTTTTTGTTGTTGTTATTTTTTGAGATAGAGTCTCCATCTGTTGCCCAGGCTGGAGTGCAGTGGTGAGATCTTGGCTCACTGCAACTTCTGCCTCTAGGGATCAAGCGATTCTCTTGCCTCAGCCTCCTGAGTAGCTGGGATTACAGGCATGTGCCACCACATCAAACTAATTTTTGTATTTTTAGTAGAGATGGGGTTTCACCATGTTGGTCAGGCTGGTCTCGAACTCCTGACCTCGTGATCTGCCTGCTTCAGCCTCCCCGAGTGCTGGGATTACAGGCATGAGCCACCACGTCTGGCTAAAAGTTTTAAAAATACTACGTGTTGACAAGGATGTAGAACAATCAAAACTCCTAAACATTGGTTGTAGGAGCATAAATGGGTACAGCTTCTTTGGAAAATTGCTTGGCGTATCCTATGACCCATATTTGGTCATATCCTATGACCTATATTTCACTCATAGGTATATCTAATAAAGCTACATATACACATATCCTATGACCCATATTTCACTCATGGGTATACACCTGACACATATGCTATATGTTCACTAAAGGACATGAATTAGAGTATTCAGAACAGCATTATTTGTAATAGACCCAAGTTGGAAACTACCCAAATGGTCATCAACAGTAGAATGGATAAAATTGTGGTATATCCCACCGCCCTTAAAAGGGAAAAAAGTTTAGGAACCATATATATGTTTACAAGAAAGCCAGAAAGCCAGAAGTTACTGCAACATTATTATGGTTGGTTTATACAGCCAACTGGCATAAAGAAACTGATACAACGGGGGAAATAGTAGTGAATACCAGACTCACTGTTCTCGCTTTCAGGTAATAAGTCACTAGACCCATGTCAACAAATTGTTTAGAGTCCTATGCAAATGCAATAAAATATTAAGCTCTTTCCCATGTTTGCTTATTCAGCTGGACAGACTTGAGGAAAAACAGAAAGAAACCTACCGGCGCATGCTAGAGCAGCTGTTGCTGGCGGAAAAGTGTCACAGGCGCACCGTGTACGAGTTAGAGAACGAGAAGCATAAACACACTGACTACATGAACAAGAGCGACGACTTCACCAACCTGCTGGAGCAGGAGCGGGAGAGGTAATGCGTACACACACCACCGGTCACATCTGGATGCCCATAGCCCTTTCATGTCTGCCCCTCCCTTCAGGGATCAGTCTTTCAGCCAGGGGTACTGTGGACAGGTGCCCAGCGTCGAATGCCGATTTCTGAATGGGTGGTAACCATAGAGAATGATACTGAATTTTACCTGAGATTGTTACATGAATGGTTTGGGGGTTGCATATAGGTAGGGCATCACATTCCCACAAGGATGTTAAAAGCCATGAAACCGTAAAGCTGGAAAGAAACTCAAGGACTTTATATTTACACTTGATCAATGAAGCACCTACATTTGAAAAGTCTTTCTACAAATTGCTTTCTATTTGAACTAATCTAGTTTTTCTTTTTGGGGTGGGAATCAGCTTTTCAGGAAGTCAAATTATTAAACTTAACAATTATAAATGAATCCTATTCATTTTTAATACCAGTGTAGAAAATGTTACTATTTGGCTGTGTATAAATCACTTAATGACTAGAACTACCTGCTGAACTTTCTAAGGGCTGCATAACTTTGAAAACTTGGGGTAAAAAAATAAACCAAAGCAACTAAAAACTGACACATTTAGCCTTGATGTTTATTCTTGTAGGTATTTATTTAGTCTTCTAAGACCAAGGATTGCCACAACTGAAGCAGAGACCCCAAATTTTAAAATGTTGTAATTCACTCTTCTATACCATCTGTTTTCTTTTCCCAGTATCTTTTAAATTATTATCTCCCTTCTCTTCCCTAGGCTGAATGCTCGTGTCTGTGAATTCCACAAACTTTGAAACCAGTGATATTGAATCCCCATGCTTTGAGTTACCAAGCATGTTTGCTTTTGTGTTTAGAGCTTGCAAATTGAGAACCACTAGGGAACAGCTTTACCTACCCCAACTGTATTATCTATTTAGTTACAAAAAAGAGATCTAGTTTTCCCAGATTAGTGTATATATGAGAAGAAGCGACCACAATTAGACAGTAAATAAAAGCATAAAATAGAACAGGTTTGGGTTAAACATTTTTTTTAATTATTGGTAATGTTTATTTATTATTGGATTTGGTACATCCCTTGCGGAAGGAGAAATGGAAAAGTGAACAATGGCTAAATTGTTGTGTACTGTATCCCAGACTTATGTTTGTCTTAAGTTCCTGTTAAGCTCAGGTTAACTAGCTTCATGTTTGAACATATAGACTAACTGATTTGACATCTTGGAGTAACCAGTGAAAATAAATCCCACCTCCTCAATCTCTGAGAACTTTCCAACCTCAAGCTATAGATATTGCAAACATGGTTCTAAGGAGAGTATAAATTACATATACAGTCATGTGTTAATGAAGGGGATGCATTCTGAGAAATCCATCATTAGGTGATTTCATCATTGTGTGAACATCATAGAGTACGCTTTCACAAACTTGGATGTATAGCCAACTGCACACCTAGGCTATATGGCACAGCCTGTTACTCTTAGGCTACAAACCTGTACAGCATGTTACTCTACTGCATTCTGCAGGCAACTATAACACAATCGTAAGTATTTGTGTATCTAAACATATCAAAGGTAAGGTAAAAATGTGGTATTATAATCTTATGGGATACAAGGGGGGAAATGGCCGTGAATACCAGACTCACTGTTCTCCCTTTAAGGTAGTAAGTCACTAGACCCATGTCAACAAATTATTTAGAGCCCTATGCAATTGAAATAAAATATTAAGTGTATAATTAATATTAATGGTAATGAATATAAAAGTACTCTGTGGTGGCTGCGCGTGGTGGTTTGCACCTGTAATCCCAGCACTTTGGCAGGCCAAGGCAGACAGATCACCTGGGGTCAGGAGTTCGAGACCAGCCTGGCCAACATGGTGAAACCTGTCTCTACTAAAAATACAAAAATTAGCCGGGTGTGGTGGTGCACACCTGTAATCCCAGCTACTCAGCCTGATGCAGAATTGCTTGAACCCGGGAGGCAGAGGTTGCAGTGAGCCGAGATCGTGTCATTGCACTCCAGCCTGGGCAACAAGAGCGAAACTCTGTCCCCCCCCCGCCAAAAAAAAGTGCTCTGTGAACTATCATGCTCTCTTGTGCTGCCTCAGGCACACTACCATCATATATGCAGTCCCTTGTTGACAGAAGTGTTGTTATGTGGCTCAAGTCTCTATCTACAACAGTCATCTGGTTAGGTGTTCTGTGTTGGAATGTGGTCAGATAAAAAAGTAGCAACTTGATATAGACTTTTCAGAATATCGAAAATCAAATAATTCTAAGAGCACCTGTGCAAATTATTTTTCATTACCTCGTAAATTACTTGATTTAGAACCAGATATCTGTCTTTTCTTCAGCTTCCCACCTAAGCTAAATGCCTGAGGTAGTATAAGGTCAGTTACCGAGTCATTGGTTTGATAAAAGTGTGTAGATGGAGTGACCATACTTGTTTTTTGTTTTCCTAATTTTTGTGTTCTGTGAGAGTAATTGAAATAATACATGCCAGAGAGCATGATCATTCACAGAGTAATTTTATATTCAGTATCCACTAAGCCTATGCAGGATGTGTTTATTTAATACCTTCATGTTGGTTAACTCTAGATTAACAATTTTAATCCCCATCCTCTTGTAGAAATTGTTTAATTTTATTAAAACAATTACAGGCCGGGCGCGGTGGCTCAAGCCTGTAATCCCAGCACTTTGGGAGGCCGAGACGGGTGGATTACGAGGTCAGGAGATGGAGACCATCCTGGCTAACACGGTGAAACCCCGTCTCTACTAAAAAATACAAAAAACTAGCCGGGCGATGTGGCGGACGCCTGTAGTCCCAGCTACTCGGGAGGCTGAGGCCGGAGAATGGCGTGAACCCGGGAGGCGGAGCTTGCAGTGAGCTGAGATCCGGCCACTGCACTCCAGCCTGGGCGACAGAGCGAGACTCTGTCTCAAAAAAAAAAAAAAAAAAAAAACCCAATTACAATAGCCTCTCCTGAGCAAAGTGCTATGTAGAAAGTTTTAAAAGTTAAAAAAAAAAAAAAAAAAAAAAAACTTAAAAAAAATTACCCTGACATGCTTTTGACACTTTTATCAGCACCACTGGGATATGTCACCAAACTTTCACGTTTTAGATAAGAATTCACTAAGAGACCTTGACTGTCACTTAATTTTCACACCACTTTATGTTTTAAAATACTTTTTCATGGAATCAGTTATACTTGAGTGCTTAAATCTTTTTTTTTTTTTTTTTTCTGTCAACGTTTTATCTTAGCTCAACACTCTGACTGACCACCAGTGCACACGCCGTGGGCACTCTCTGACAGACACTTTATTCTAAATTAAACATCCCTAGTAGGACCTGATTGATAACTTAAGTTGGCATCTCTGAATTTCTCTGCGTTCTGAGGCGTCCACCGTGACTTGCTTGCCAAGTTACCGGGGCAGCGAAGTCTGGGATTTTTCAAAGGTCAAGCCTGGGATTCCTGCTACCCTTTGGAAACTGCCCCGCTAAATCTGCTTTGGGTTAAATCCTCTTTTTGAAGTAAGCAGTCATAATTAGATCTACTTATGAGAGCTGGCAGGAGGCTGACCCCGAGACTTTCTTTCCCGCGGGCCAAGTTGCCGGGGAGCCCCTCCCCAGCGCGTACCACGGACCACGGACCTCGCTCGGCCGGGTCGCCGCATCCCTGGGGCTCTGCCAGAGAGCCTCTCCAGGAGGCTCCCGCCGAGGCGCAACGCGGCCACAGCACCTGCAGGGGAAGCTGGACTGCAGCTATTAAGGAAACGGCATTTCTGAGAACAAGTGGGAGTCCTCGTCTCCTGTAGACTGTTCCAAGTCCTTTATTTGCTTTTTGTTTTGCACTCCCTTCCCCTTTTCCCGAAAAGTCCCTGTGAGCAAAAAGCAGAGCCAAGAACTTTGCATCGGAAACACTTCCCTTTGTTTCTACAGTGAACATGAGTAAGGGAAGAAAGTGAAGTTTGAGATAAGCCTGAGTGGTTTTCTCCTAATGATCACTCACTCAGCTTCTCCCGCCGGTGGTGAGACTCTGCAGGCTGCCTCCATCCCAGGCGGCTTATTGATTTGGTGGTGGAGGGGTGAGGTTGGGGGTGGGGCAGAGCAGAGACTCTCCGGGCACCAGAACCTTTTCAGCTCCATTCTCCACATTTGTGCTGCTCTGTAAGGGTTTCTCACCTCTTCCAGAAAAATGGTTAAAGATAACAAAAAGGAACCCAGGCTCACAAGATCAGTAGTAGCTGTTGATAAGCCATCCAGATTCAGATGTTTGATGAAGCCAAGAGTCTGAGGCCCTGAATATTGCAAAAGATTTTGAGATCAGCCCTTTCAAATCCCTCATTGAGGCACTGAGGCCTAGAACAATTATGTAACTAAACCAAGATCACACAGTGCAGGCCACCACTCTAGCACTTGTGGGCAAGTGGATGCTTTGTGCAAAAAGTTTCATTTTTGTGTGTAAGTTCCCCACCCCCACCCTCTTATATCCAAACTGTGACACAAAATTTTAAAAGGCAGAATGACTGTTATCGTGAAGATATAAGCACAGAGATATTAGGACCAGGGTGTCTCTAGAATGTCAAGATAGAAGCTTTGGCACAGTGGTCTCTTGGAAGGAGCAGCCTGGGACTTGTTTTGAAGTTGAGTTTGAATAGCACACACAGTGTTTTACTTAGCTTACATTCTATTTGGGGTAGTTATCATGGAAGGTTAATGAGGTTTATGGGGGCGCTTAATAAAGCCCTCCTCCAAATTAACTCCCTTGTTTTGCCACTGACCTAGACCCTATACGTGTGAAAACTATACAAATTATTTTTCACTTTTCAGGAATTGTTTAATTCATCTTATATAAAAATTGCACAAATTAAGTACCTAAAATGGGCAATATATTGTTCTGGGCTTCCTTTATTCTAAGTCAACAAACTGTGATCATAATTTGTTGCCATCATTTACTGCATATTTGTTTTTACAAATTAAAATTAGAGTCCCAAATTAAAAAGAGAAAACACCATTTTAAAATGTTTTGGCTTAATTAGCACTGTTAATAAAGACAAAATATTTTTTATTGTATTAATTCAGGCTGCGTAAAGAAAGCCCCCTTGTCTAAATGCTATATTTGGTTTGGTCCATATTTCAAGTCAACTTGACTTTTAAAGGCATAATTCTGAGCACATGAGATCACCTTCAGAGTCTGTACTTTATTCTCTGCCTGAACTGTAAGACTTGTGATTTTAATCTTAAGCTTCACTAGGGCTGCTCCAAGAATGTCAAAATAGAGAGAACACAGTTACATTAAAAAGTGGTCTGGGACTTAAAGAAATATTTGAGGGAAATATATGTGTGTGTGTGTGTGTGTGTGTATAAATGATATGGAGGAGTGCTGTCTAGATCTATCACTGTAGATACAGATTTTAAAACTTTTGGATTTTATAGGCTCAGCTGGAACTACATAAATAATTACATCATCATATAATATTGCAGCAAGCCTTCCAAGTGTAAGTTAAGTTTTTTAAAGTACAAATCAGCATCTCAAGAGAAATCCCTTAACCTGTGAAGGAGAGTAAGAGCAGGGGCTTGAATGGAAGGGAAGCTTTCAAGCCCCATTTTGGTATTCTTCCTTTAAGTCAATGTGAACAGGGGTTTGGTCATGTATCTGGTGGATGATGGGACAGTCTGCACTCTTATACTTTCCTATGTGGGGGAATGACCAGTCAAAATCAACTGTTTTTGAAAACTTGCTCTAGTGGACTGGGATCTTTGGAAATATTCTTGATCCACTTTATAGAAAAAGATTCATGTCTGGTTCCCTGGAACATTATTCTTAAGTTTCTTAGGTTTAGTGGCCATATCTTAAAAGCATGTTAACAAAATGGACTTTTCTCACTGGTAGCTCAGAGAATCTAAATAAAGCACTCTGTAGAAAAAGGTTGCTTATGCTTTGTAAATGCTCAAGTCTTAACAAGCAGAAAGTAATCCATATGTGTAACATAACAGCAGAAAACAACTGAGCCTTCTTCTTTGTGATTAGCACTCTGCTAGAAGCCGTTCAAAAGCAAAGTTAACTTTTATTGACCCCCGGATAAGCTAGACACATGTACCAACTTGTTTAATCCTTACAAAACTATAAGATGTGTAATTATTAGCCCCTTTTAGCAGATGAGGAAGCAGAGAAGTTAAATTCCTTCCCCCAAGGACACTTGCCAATAATTAATTGGCAGAATCAGGGTTTGAATTGAGTTTTTTTCAGTAAGAAAAAAATAACTTTTCCCACTCCTAACTTCTTACCTTCTGATAAAAGTGAAAGCCTTATTTCTTCAATGCACACAGGGAGAAAGGTGACTTGGAAAGTTGACCAGTGACTTGAACTGCATACCTATTCTGTTGCCTGTTTAGGATTCAAATTCACAGACCTTCTCTTGGTCATAAGACATACCGCCTAATATCAGTATCCCACCGATGAAGGAAATTGTTGGGAATAGACAGTTTTCAAGAAAGAAGAGGAATTAGAATTCAGAGGCCCAATGACCCAGCTGGAGTATGTTCTATAGTTTCTGAAATAATGCAGAATCAAACTCCACCTTCCATTTCCTCTTACCCTTAAAATATGCAAATCCCACTTTCTACTGGAAAAATGTAATTAAAGTAAAGGAGGCTGAGGTGACGAGGTGTTACCCCAGGGCATAGCTAGAGTGTCTGTTTTGGGTGATAAGGTGGGTGCGAGGTGGTATAAAGAAAGTGAAGATACATCTTACTTGAAGGGACCGGGAAAGTAACTTAAAAAGGTAGCTTCCCAGGGTTGGAAAGTTTGGGGTTAGAAGAGTCACTTCTTTTAAAAGACCCAGGATAGTAACATACCTACTATCAGTGCTGTGGAACTGGTAGCATGTTGCTGATCTACCAGGCATACCCCTGGATTAAATATGAAGGAGCCCATTAAAAATGCTTTTGAGGTTCATTTCACCAGATTCCACCTATACAAAGATGCTGGGTCTTGGATGGATGTGAGCTTTTTCCCAAGCTTCATAGCACTGTCATTCTCAAAGTTAATGAGCTAACAGCCTCTGATTAAAGACTCTTTAAAGTCTTAGTATTATAATGTTAACAAGGATGCCTACGAAAATGGGTTATCTGACTCACAGAAATTTCTAATTAATCAAGGTTATGTCATGAATTAATTTACTTTTACTGCTATAGAAGATATTTCTCAAATACATTTTACTTTCTTTTAAAAAATTTAAAACATACCACAAAATCCAATTAAGTCATATTTGATGATTCAGGATCTTATAGTGCTACTACCTGGATGACTCTGTACCTTATAAACTCAGAGCCTATTAGATTATATTTAAATCTAAATGTCAGTTCTGATCACGTTTTACTACAGATAAAAATGGTGAGGATTTTTTCTAGATTTTAGGGCTTAACTTGGTTTAACTGAGAATTTTAGTTAATTAGATTCAGTATATTTAGGCTTTTATAACCACCACCACCACCACGATCATAGCAATAGAACTTGGACCAGAAAGAACCCTAATGACATTGTGGAGTGACATTGCTGTCTGGTGTAAATATCCAGGGTTCCTCATCTTGCACCAAGTGGTTTAAGGACACGGACACATGTGAGTGGGTTAAGGAGTGGAAAGTTTAATAGGCAGAAGAAAGGAGAGAGGAGAGCAGCTGTCTCTCTCTTGTGAGAGAGAGGTGCCCAAAAAGGAAAAGATGGCTGACCACAGCAGATTTTATAGGCAGGCTTCAGGAGGCAGTGTCTGATTTACATAGGGCTCACAGATTGGTTTGACCAGGTGTGACGTTTACACACCCTAATCTTATTATGCAAATGTTTTTCCACTTGGCCAGCACCAGCTTGTCTGCTCCTTACTGTACATGAGGCTGGCAAAAAGATGACACTGCCATTTTGAACAGGCCTAGTCACAGGTAGTATATTCCTATGGGCACAACTGGGGACATTCACCTGTGCGAGCTTCCAGCTTGCTTGTTTATGTCTGCAGTTCGATTTTATGGGCTGCTCTTGGTTAGAAAAAAAAAAGCTGGGGGCTGTTTTTCATTAAAAAGAAAACCTTACCAAGGACTTCCGTACTCTCACTATCTGCCTAAGTAATTTCTTTGTAACTCCTAGGTCAATTGTACAAAAGGATGAGATAATAATCAAAGAAAACTCACTACAAGAAAAAAAGTGTTGAAAGGGAGGGCTTGAGCGAAAATGGGCAAGAAATGTACTTTACTGTAAATGATTTCAACAAGCTATGTAAGAATGCCTTAGTCCTGGTGTTTGATATGCGTTATTTTAGAAAAGTCCTAAGAAAAGCAACAGTGGAGGACAGTATTTGGCATTTAAATATGAGAAATAGTGGGAACCCAGTAAGGGTAGATGTTCGTGTTAGCAGACTTTCTCTAGCTCTGAACCAGTCATTGAGAGAGTTTATCTTTTTAAATACATTTTTAATTTTTTTTATGTTTTAGAGTTGGTGTCTTGCTCTTTTGCTCAGGCTGCATTGCAGTGGTGTGATCAAAGCTCACTGCAACGTCCAGACAGTTGATCTCTTTCAAAAAGTTTTCAGGATATCACCAGATAGTCCCTGAAACTCTTAAGTTCCTGATTTGCTGAAAAGGCCTCTACTGAGAGAAATGGAGGCAGCTCCTTTCACATTGCTGTCATTCTTTTTGTCATGTGGCCCTGTAAATTCTGGTCACAACCAGTTAGAGAAGTTGACAACTGTCCTGGACAAAGGTCACAGAGGTCTCCAATGCAAGTGCCTCCAGAGCCAGCTGACCCAACTCTTCAGCATACATGGCATGAGTGGTTGAAACTGCTAGACTGAAGAGACCATTCTCTGATTACTAGAGAAAGGTAAAGTTTCGCTCAGACTAATTGACCCCATTTTAGTTTGTAGACCCAGTGTTGTCAATTCTTAAGTTTCAGAAAATGATAGAACTCTAATTTTAGTAAGATATTCCAGTTTTTCAATGTTGACTCAAATTGATAAAATAATGTGTGGTGAACAAAGCCGTCTCCTGGCCACTTTGTCTTTAAAGTGGCTGGTTTACAACCTTTGATGGCCTAGGCATTAGAGAGACTAAGGTGGATGAGGTGGCAGGGCATGTGCTGTCTGATGGTGGTCAGTTAATCCATTGAGACCCTCATGAGGCATACAAAACAGAAAGAAGAAAGGACAACAGTAGCCTAGAAAACCACCAAAAACCAAACAACAAACAAACAGAAAACCACTCCAGAACATAGAAATTCTCAGAGTGAAGAAAGCCACATCATATCTGGGGTTACAGTGGATGCCTATTTCTGAAGGGATGACAAGCATTGGGCCACAAGCATTGCTGTTGGGTTATTGGAACTGCAGGTGTATGTTAAACAATGATGAACAATATTACAGTTCTCTTTGGGCCTGTTTGACTGTGGAGACAGTTTTCTGTATTTATTCACTTTTTAGGATGTTCTTTCTAAGAACTCCCATCATCTTAAGTAACCTGGGTGGCTCTGCTCTTACAACCTCAGAGACCAAGGGTTACAATAATGAAATTGTTATAGCTTTCACATTATCATTTGCTTATGCTCAATTATAAAAAATGTACTATAGCATGATAGTAATTGGATGTTTTAACCTAGTATTTTCTATTTCCTTGTGACCTGTGCCCATTTGAGTAGTCACCCAAGAGCAACCACTGCCTCAAGAGAAATTTGTCGCGACTAAAGGGGAGAACAGAAATCAATGTCTGGTGTATAGGATCAGAAGCAAGGATCCAGGTATAGCATTAGACAGAATATGTAATCAAGTGGATCCAATTTTTATCACCCCTCTTCTTTCCCATTTAGATAAGATATTCTCTGAGAGGATAGAAACAAGGAAGCAAGAGAAGTTTATGCTGTAGGAAGGGGTAGTCCAAAATAAGAGGCTCTGTTTGGTGCTTTTTTGTGGAGAGTGGGTGGGGGACAAAGATGGACAGTAATATAAAACCCAAAGAGGGTTAGTGTGGAGAATTCTAGACTGAGGGGATTACCAGGTGGAATCCAAGAGAATCTTAGTTTGCTTGGTCTGCCATAACAAAATACTATAGACTGTAGCTTAAGCAATGGAAATGTATTGTCTCACAGTTCCAGAGGCTGAAAGTACAGGATGCCAGAATTGTTGGGTTCTGGTGAGACCTCTTCTGTTGGCTTGTAGATGGCTGCCTTCTCCCTTTGTGCTCACGTGGGCTTTTTCCAGTTCACATGTATGTAGAGAAAGCTCACTCTCTTCCAACTCTTATAAAGCCACCAATCCTATCAGATTAGAACTCCAACCTTATGACCTCATTTGACCTGAATCACCTCCTTAAAGTCCTGTCTCTAAATTAGAGCACATTGGGGATTAGGGGTTCAGCATATGAATTTTGAGAGGCACAAATTAGTCTTTGGTCCCTCCATGAATTCAGGAGAAAAAGAGTAAAAATGGTGTCCAATATGTTTAGTTGGAGAAATCTTGATACAGCCTCAGTTTCCTGCCACTCTAAAAGAATATCTAGATTTTTCCCTATGCCTTTGAAAGGCCATGGAAGTAGCTGAGGCAGGGCTTGTCAAGAGCATGGAACTGCGACTGACTTGGATCAGCAACTTGGACAGATTGGCAACTGAGATCAGAGACCACAGTGTGCATCTCAGAGGATGCCTGTGTGGAAGAATGATGAGCAGATGACCTCTCAGCCACCTTCCTGATGGTTCCAGAAGTTAGTCACACTCCAGAAATGAGGACTTGAAGCCCTAGAATGAACTCAGGAGATCCTGACTTGACTGAAGTCTGAATTTACTAAAGGAAACTAGGCTTGGGTGAGCATACCCAGAATTAACTAAGATGAAGTTTCTGTCACCTGTGGAATGGGACCCCAAATAGAAATTATAAAGGATATAGAAAAATGAAGATCGTTGTATTTCTCGCACACGTGAGTATGAGGCCTGCAATTAGTACCACTTCATGGGTAAAATAATCTGTATGTGTGCTGAGGAGAAATAATGCAGTATTGAGGCATTTCAGATTAGATATGATGTGCTTCTAAATATCTTGTGACCTTCAGAGGATCATCTGAACTAAGTTTTACCTCTTCAACTGCAGTCAATTTCTTCTCTAGGTTACTCTAGCTACACAGTGTGAGACCCTCATGAAATCTGTCACCTAGAGATAGTTATTTTCTTAGTCTCCTGCATTTCATTTAGAGACAGATAACTCTGAATTCAGTTACTAAGTCTATCACTTATGGTCTATGACTTTGGATAGGTTATTTAACCTGTCTGATTTTTGGTTTCCTCTTAAATAGAATGGGGATAACTAAGTACCTATCTCATAGCATTTTATGTTCATGAGATAATGAATATATAGCCCCATTCATAAGGCATAACATGTAATACCTAAAGGGATAATTTCTTTTACTTATCTGTGTATTAAACTCTTGCAGGAAAACAATACAAATTTCACTAACTCATGATTTACAGTTTATCAAACTAAGACATTTTGAGAACAATGCAATACGTAGCAAAAGTAAACTCTTCTATTGTTTGAGGGTAGTTGTTTTTGTATTTAATTACATGTAGACTCAGGAAAACTGAAAACCTACTGCAGTTAGAGACGTCAATAAAGGGAAGTAGCAAAGTATAAAATTACATGGAATCAATAAGCAAAAAATCAATAGTTTTCATATTTCCAAATGACAAAATAATATAAACTATATTGCATATAAACTATATTAAATATAAAACATCTAGGCATAAAGCTAAGAATGTGAAAGACCTACATAAAGAAGAATCTTAAATGCTACATAGAGACATGAAAAAGACTGAGACCAATGGAAAGGATCATATTCTAGGACTGGAGGACTCAACATCATAAAGATGTCAAAGACCTGGCACAGTGGCTCACTCCTGTAATTCCAGCACTTTGGGAGTCTGAGGCAGGCAGATCACTTGATCCCAGGAGTTCAAGACCAGCCTGGGCAACATAGTGAAACCTCATCTTAAAAAAAAAAAAAAAGTAGCCAGGTGTTATGGCACACACCTGTAGTGCCAGCTGCTTGGGAGGCTGAAATGGGAGGATCACTTGAGCCTGGGAGGCAGAGGTTGCAGTGAACCAAGATTACACCACTGCACTCCAGCTTGGGTGACAGATTGAGACCTTGTCTCAAAAAAACAAAACAAAAAAAAAACAAAAACGAAACAAAACCCCTCAAGTCTCCCAATATTAATTCACAAATTTAATGTAATCCTAATATCAAATTTTTAATGTAATTCTAAAAATACCTTTTTTTAAAGTATGGGAACTAAATTAAGGGATTCTAAAGTTCATATGAAAAATACATAAGCGGCTGGGTGGGCATGGTGGCTCATGCCTGTAATCCCAGTACTTTGGGAAGCCGGGGTGGGTGGATCACTTGAAGTCAGGAGTTCGAGATCAGCCTGGCCAACATGGCGAAATGCCATCTCTCCAAAAAAAAAAAAAAAAAAATTCCTGGGCATTGTGGTGTGTGCCTATAATCCCAGCTACTAGGAAGGCTGAGGTAGGAGAATCATTTGAACCCAGGAGGCAGAGGTTGCAGTGAGCCAAGATCATGCCGCCGCATTCCTGCCTGGGCGACAAAGTGAGACTCCACCTCGAAACAAACAAACAAACAAACAAACAAAAAAAAAAAAACAAAAACCCATAAGGAAAAATAGTCAAATTTTGAAACCAAAAACAAGTAGAAACAAAAAATTTTCCAGGCCGGGCGCGGTGGCTCAAGCCTGTAATCCCAGCACTTTGGGAGGCCGAGACGGGCGGATCATGAGGTCAGGAGATCGAGACCATCCTGGCTAATACGGTGAAACCCCGTCTCTACTAAAAAATACAAAAAACTAGCCGGGCGAAGTGGCGGGTGCCTGTAGTCCCAGCTACTGGGGAGGCTGAGGCAGGAGAATGGCGTGAACCCGAGAGGAGGAGCTTGCAGTGAGCTGAGATCCGGCCACTGCACTCCAGCCTGGGTGACAGAGCAAGACTCCGTCTCAAAAAAAAAAAAAAAAAAAAAAAAAAAAAAAAAATTCCAGCAAAAACAAAAACTCATTTTAAAGCTACAGTTCATAAAATAGCATGGTATTGGTACATGGACAGACCATTAGAGCTGATGGAGCTTCTGGAGATAAGATTATATAGATATAAAAATGTAATATATTTTAAAGATGGCATTCCAAATCAGTTGGCACAAGTTGGGTCCCTTAGTAATGACCATTATTATAGTCATCTTTTTGTATGGCTCCTATACTTTATTTGTAAACATGGGGAACAACTCATCGTATTTTAGTGAGAGTATTTTCCCCTGACCTAATCTAATGTCTACCATTTCAAGAGAACCATCCATATAAGAGTTGTGCTTTGTGTCAGAAGAAACTTTAGCATTTACATTTTAAGTTTCCAAAGAACAGATAAATTCTTTGTAATAAAAAATTATATTTGAGGAATAAAATAAAACTATGAAATATATAGCTGGAAAATCATGGCTTACTTTCCATTTTAAAAAGCAATATTATGATTTTTAGCCATATAAAATCTTATGAGAAATAAAATATGTGGTAACTAGAAGCATCCTTTGGAAGAGGAAGTGCTGGAGTTATTTTGCTAAGGTCATAAGTTTATTGCTGTATTTCTATAAATTTGTTTATTTAAAAAATAAAAAGAAGTGACAGGACACACTTTGTGTGTGTGTATATATGTGTGTGTGTGTATATATATGTGTGTGTATATGTGTGTGTGTGTGTGTGTGTGTATATATATATATATTTATTTTTTAAGACAGACTCTTGCTCTGTCACCCAGGCTGGAGTGCAGTGGTGTGATCTCAGCTCACTGCAACCTCTGCCTCCCAAGTTCAAGCGATTATCCTGCCTCAGTCTCCTGAGTAGCTGGAACTACAGGCGCCCACCACTGTGCCTGGCTAAATTTTGTATTTTTAGTAGAAACTGGGTTTCGCCCTGTTGGCCAGGCTGGTCTCGAACTCCTGACCTCAAGTGATCCACCTGCCTTACACCTGCCTTGACCTTCCAAGTGTTGGGATTACAGGTGTGAGCCACTGCGCCTGGCCTCCTCACACTTTATATCTTGAAAGGATTAAACACAGCTTAAACTTACTTATTAGAATAATCTGTAGAATATTATTTTTCTTTTCCCAACAGCTGCATAAAACAAATTGCTTTAAATGAGGAAAAAAAGCGAATATGAAGAGCTGTGCCTAATAGTCTACCAAACTGAAGGATTTAAAAGCATGCATTTTTTTTTTTTACAGAAGTTGTTGTGTGTTATTTAGCATCTACCAAACTGAAGGATTTAAAAGCATGCATTTTTTTAACAGAAGTTGTTGTGTGTTATTTAGCAGAGTCCAGATACAAATTTACTTATTTTGAAAGTCTAGCACAGATTTACCCTATAATTTCTAGATGAAAGTAGATTGTGAGTGATTCAGTTTTTGTATATAGATGAAAATTCATGCCTATTTTTCAGAGAGATAAATAAGCATTAATTAATCAGACAGTCCTCAGGAACCAGAGTAGATGAGACATTTTAAGAAACACACAATGAAAATCATCAGGCAATAACAAACAATCCAGTTAGAACGGGACTTTAACAGACAAATTTTCCATCAGTAGTTACAGCTTCAGAGTCTAGCCACGTGACAAACATTTAGACAGTGAACAACTACTGCTTTGTCGTAACAGATTTTAAAAATGCTTTCTGGGCCGGGCGCGGTGGCTCAAGCCTGTAATCCCAGCACTTTGGGAGGCCGAGACGGGCGGATCACAAGGTCAGGAGATCGAGACCATCCTGGCTAACACGGTGAAACCCCGTCTCTACTAAAAAATACAAAAACCTAGCCGGGCGAGGTGGCGGGCGCCTGTAGTCCCAGCTACTCAGGAGGCTGAGGCAGGAGAATGGCGTGAACCCGGGAGGCGGAGCTTGCAGTGAGCTGAGATCCGGCCACTGCACTCCAGACTGGGCGACAAAGCAAGACTCTGTCTCAACAACAACAACAACAAAAAAAAAATAAAAAATAAAAATGCTTTCTGACCTATCAATACACTGAAACTATCACTAATCCAGGCAACTGTAATGATTAACTGTAGATCAATTCTAACTTTAACAGACGTTCTTTATGTCAGAAATGCAAAATCGAAGTCTCCTATGGATGTTTTTTCATGAATTGAAGCATCAGTGAGATGCATACATTTCAGAGAAAATAAATTAATCCAGGTTATAGAAGCAACTGTATTAAAAGTGAACACTTCCAACAACTGAGGGGAGTTTTTGTTCCCCGCATTCCAGACTAGTTGGTTTGAGTTTTTAATTGATCTAATCGCTTATTTCAGCCTCATGGACAAAATCGGGTATGGAAAAGTGATGTGAGATTATTCTTCTATAATAAAAAAACTCTGGGAATTCTGCTCTAAATTGGCAGAGATTTGTCATCACAATAAATAACAAGTAAATATTGTTTTTGCATAAACTTATACATCAAGAAAAAGTTAAGAAAGGAAAGTGCTGGAAAAATGTGTTGTCTTGTATCACTACAGTGAATAACTACATTGTTTTTGTATTTTTACTTCTTTTCTAGAGTGGAAGAAGGTAGTCAGATTAGCATTAGAAATCTGGGACTCCAGAGAGGAGGTTGAAACTTGGGAAGGTGGTGTTTTCAATGTTTGGAGATTGCTCCTCTTCTGGCTCTTTGACTGTGTGTGCACGCTTTTTCCAAGAATGCTTGTGTTTGGAAAGTGCTTCATGGTGGTGAAAAGTTTGAACAAAAAAGATTAATCAAAGTTTGGGTCTTTCATGCTCAGTGCATAACATATTCAGCTCTTGGATGTGAACTCTTAGCCAAGAAACTATTCAAATATTATTCAGGGGCTGAATGTGAGCTTTAACTGAAAAGAAGAGGTCAACTTTACTTAGTCTTAACTCATTCCTCTTAAGTTCAGAAATGCTGTGCCTTAAGGATTTTAAAAAATATTTTCTGCATAGCTCCTAATATCATATAAGAGGTCACTGAGAGTTCCTTTTATTTATTTTATTCTTAAATGCTTAAGGAAGCACATTCATTTGACCTGAAGTATGAAGGAAACAGGAAATGGTAGACTATGACTGCACTACATCCAGCATGCTCTTAGAGGGGAGGAATGCTCTAGTCTACCTAGTCTTTGTCATTTAGTACATTGTGACTAAATAACACACAACAACTTCTGTAAAAATCCTGTATTCAAATCAGGAAAGTGTTCTTATCTACACTACCATTCCTCCATCCAGTACTTTCTGATTTACTCAGCTTTCCAGTGCTCTCAGATTTTTCTCACTTCTCCTGGAATCTGTAACATACTGTAAGTTTTGGATCACGTTACTCCCAAGGAAGAAGGCGTAATTGTGGGAAGAACTGTTGTCCAGACTTGATACACCATTTCCAAGCTTCCAAGGTGGCATCCTCAAAGAATGCACCTCTGCCCCAACTGAGGAAGGCAAGTGCAGCGCTTCTATATATCCTATGATGTTCTTCTTCCTGCCTGCTCACTCCAGCCCTGCAGTGCCTCCATTTCTTGAAATTCTGGAGCACACCCTGCTCTGCTACAAAAAAAAAAAAAAGGTTCGTGAGATGAAAGCATATTGCATTGGCAAGCCCAGTGATTGCCCAAACACGTTGAGAAACTTCCAACTTGCCATATGCTAAACTAGATCTTTTTCATAATTCAGGAATCATGTCCTCTTTACATCTCTTTTCCTTATCAATTTGAAAAAGAAGCAACTGAAAGAAGACTTGTTTTAAAGAGTCACGAGGTCAGGTCATAATGCTTAATGGCAACCAGTTACTTAAAGGATGATAGGAGCCTGGATACTCTATCTCTAGGATCCAGTGCTTTAAAAAGTTGTAATTGTTTTTAGAAGATTCCCACTCATAACTGGACTTAGGACTCGACCTAGGGACCAATAATCACAATAATACTTTCCACATGCACTATATTACATTGTAGTGTACATTTCAGTTAATAAGGAGTTGAAGAAAGGTTGTATATGATTCATAGAAAAACAATTAGGTACCAGTGTCTAAGACAATGTCTGGTCCTTGGTGGGCAACCAATTAAGTATTTGTTGAATGAGTGAATACAAGATACTTCCTGAAAACAGAAAGACACAGAAAGAACCCTGCCCTTCAGAAGCTAATAGTGGGACGTTTCTTGTTACTGTAACTCTAGGGAGGGTTACAACACCATTTAAACGTCTCTGGGTTCCAAGAGGCTTCTAATAAACAATGTTATTTAGCCAAGGGAGTGTTAATTAATTTATAATAAATATAGCCATTTTGAGTGAATCTTTTAAATTAACTTTGAATATAATCATTTAGTGGTATTAAACAGGGAGGGAAAAAAACCTGTCTGTGATTGACGTTTGTGGTATTTTTTAAAAAGGTTTTTTAAAGGTAATAAAACATTTCCCCTTGCTATTATCATTTGTCTCTAAATATTGATTTAATATGGCTTGAACATGAGCAATGCCTCCCCAGGACTATAATTCAAGTTTGAATCACTAGAAGCAAACTGAGTACAAGATGCCACTTGACTATATAATCAGTCCTGACCCCTTGATTCCCATTTTTTTTTCACATGGGTTTATGTTGCTTGTCAAAATTAGACCAAAAGATTATATTTTCACAAACTGCCTACCATGATCAAAATTAAACTGTGCAGAAACATAGTATATATTGTGGGTCCACTACGCATCAGATTCTGTGGCCTTGACTTACATTACTATATTTAATTCTTATAACAACCCTGTAAGTTAAAACCCATATCCCTGTTATACAGCTGAGTTAACTGAAGCCACAGAGCTATAAAATATACCCTTTGGTTATCTTCCAAGTAGTTGGCAAGCCCAGATTAAGTCTATCAATCAATTGCCAAGATGCCTCTTCCCCCAGCACTAGTGCAGCCTTGCCAGGCAGTGGCAGTAGTTTCTTGTTTTCTTCTTCAATGTCAGTTTCCCCACCCATATTAAAAAATAGCTAAAAAACCAAACAATAACTAATTGGTTAGTATCTGTAATTTTACCTTAACAATGAACATTGCTTTATGTAACTTTTACAGAAAGCTACATTATTTGATTATAACTCTGTAATGAAAACATATTTATTTAGTACTACAACCTTTAAACATGCAATAATTATTATATTCAGTTCAGGCTATTAAGAAGTTAGACATATTCTTAAAGAAAAGGGCATGACTGAACATTAGGGATGTAAGAAAGCAATGATCTTGATGTTATTTTTTTCGTATTCTGTCATATGCCATATGCCATAACATAATGGCTTATACTTATGTAGTATAAAAGATATCTGAAGACTTAAAAATGCTCTGCAAACATTTAATTCTATTAACTTAAAGTTAATTTGACTAATTTATCTGGTATTGTGCTTTTATTCTGTAATTGAAGTGAAATTTCATAACATAAATGACATACATTTCTATGCATATGGCTTAGAAAAAATTATACTGGAATTTTTAATTTACCTAATGGCTTTTTGACTAGATTTATCACTCATACACTCTCTCAGGAAGAAGGAAAAAAGGAATGAGGGGAAGGAGGGAGGGAGGAAGGGAGGAAAGAAACAATGGGAAAAAAAGAAAAGAAAAAACAGAGAAGAGGGACAACTGATTTGAAGATGATAGAAGCTTTTGAAAACATTTTATATAAATGATGATACAGATATTCTTCTAACTTTAGCTGCATGTATTCACCTACTTTTGTTTGTGCGGGTAGCAGTTTTTGCCATTTAAAAACACTTAGGGAAAAAAATTCAAGTAAAAATTCAAGACAAAATGATTTTTAAAATGAAAAGTTTTGGCATTCTGTAGCCCATACTGTAGTGTTTTCATTTAGATACCATGTACATTAACTGGCATTTTAGTTGAAACATGAATTTTCTCCTGTTGGCTGAATCATAGATTAGGCTCTAGTGGGATCCCTATTTAAATTCCAATATGTGCTGAATAGCTGTATAGAGTTTAGCTAGTTTGAAAAATCGGGAGTGAGGCCCATTTGACATTTTCTGCATATCTTTTCTTTATTTCATTCTTCCTCCCCAGCTGTATCCCTCTCCCAATGCATTTCCCTTAGCGTGGAGTGTAATTCCCGTTCACTTGCTTTGCTTCTTAAGAGCTGCCTTCCCTTCCAGTCTTGGGTAGCTCCACCCCTTCTCACAGACCAAAGTAAATCTGCACAATAATGAGCCATATAAGGGAGGAATGACATCATCAGTTAGTGGTCCCAAGCTGTTTTGCACAACATTCACCTTTCATTGTTCTGATGACAGGGCTGGAATGTGACGGTTAATTCCCTGTGGAGTAGGGGGCTGAGCAAGGCCTGCAGCTGTTGAACAAACTTCAGTACCCCCTTATAAAAAAACAAAAACAAAAACAAAGCTACTATGCTTCCTAGTATTAAGGTAAGGAAGTCAAGATCTGTTTTGATTTAAGCAATGTTAGTTACTCTTGTCCATGCGCATTTCATTTGTTAATAGGCTTACTTGGCAGTAAACTCATTTCTAAGTGTTACTGCAAAGAGCATCTTGGAAGCTGGGTTTGGATATTTGTAGAGCCCTGACTAATCTGACAAGGGCTGTAAGAACTCGACAACCTTTCAGTTTGCAGCTACAGGTTTTACTGAGTGTGGATGGTGACAAGCCTTGAAAATTACCAGCTTTTTGTGACTTTCCTTGATGCCTCAGAATCCTTGATTGGAACTGTCCAAGATGCACCTTGTTATGGTATGAAGAGTGCTCCTGGTTTTCTATGGTGGGGGAAGTAATCTCATCCTACAGAAACCTTGGGGAGTTTGTATCAGAACTGAAAAATCTCTTGTCTTACTACCAGCAGTCCTACTAATGTGTTCTGAAGGCTTTTAACAGGCAGCCTTTCTATATCCTGTAAATGTATCTTCTAATGTATGATTTCTTGATGAGCAAGCAACTAATTTCAAGTAAAATATTCTTCCCAAAAGTTTGTTGTTATTGTTGTTGTTGTCATGTGGATTTTCTACAGCTCTCTCTTTGCATGTGTGGAAAAGGCTTGTAAAAGTTGGCAATGAATTAGAATGCATAGCGATCCAAAGAAAGCCGTGTTTGTTCTGAAACACTCAGTGTGGCAGTGATAACAAGAATAATAAAGTAAATAGGAGGTTTGATTTCAAAGTGGGAATGAGATTAAAGTTTGGATTATGTTGAACAAATGTGTAAAAAGTTGAACTTTAGTAATTTTTCAAAATGCCAAAAAACATTGTCTAAGTTCAGCAGAGTGTATAAAAATAAATAGCTTGATTTAGTGCTCAGTAGGGCTGAAAGATCTGTGAGTCTTTCACAAAAGAACTTCATTTGGCCAAAACCAAATTTTTATAGTGTGATTTTAGATTCACATGACCCGTTTTATAGAAATTTGAAATAGGGGCAGATGGTATGGTTTTCATTTGTGTAGATTTAATTTGTGTAACATTGGTTGTTAATACTGTTTTGTCTCTGTGTTTAAAGTGATGAATATCTTGAGTTCAACTATGATGAAAATCTTGGGTTCACTACATTGATCTTCCTGGATTCTTAATTCCATGTGACTAGATGAACTTCTGTTTACTTGTAAAATTAAGTATCCTTTCCACAACAGAATGATGCTCACATTTGTTTTTTTTCTAGATTAACGATAGTCAAGATCAATACAAAATTGAGTCTGAGGTTTTGGAGTTTTGTTTATTGTTTTGACATTTTATTTTTTGAATTAGTTTTAAAGTTGTTCCAAAACTGGGTGAGATAATTATTAAATAAATGTTAACGTAATACTTCAAAAACTTTAGCAAAATTTTACATAAGCTTATATTTAAAACTTTTTAAAAGACCTTTAAATGTCATGGCAATAAATTCAACTGCCATTTTAGAAAGAGAGAGGTTTACTTTTCTGAGTAAGTAAATGAAAACACACCAATAAGTGATGTATATACTTAAATTAATTTGCTACCTAAGTACCACTATGTTATTTTAAACAATCTTATTTGTGAAAATGGATTTACCTGAGACAGATTAGTAGTATCTTAATTAAAAGTTTTACAATAAAATGTTTTTATGTTGTGAGCTCCCACACTATATAAGCTTAAAACCATGACTTTTGCCCAGCACTGTATAAATGTTTGTGTGGAGTAAAATGAGATGTATGGTAGCTTTATGGATTGTCTCCAACTTGTTTGACTAGTCTCAGAAAACCTCATTCATGCTGCCAGCTCCTCCTGTTATGTTCTGTGTGACCACAAGTGCATCCCATGGGGGAAAGGCTCCTCACACTGTGGGAGGTGTATGTGGGAGGAGACCCTCACACATTGGAGACCTTCATACTGCAAATTCAGGGACTGAAAAACCTACCTGCTTCTAATATCCTCCCTGCCCTCTGGCTTTCCCTAGGGAATCCCTCCATTTAACCTATTTCTGAGGGAGAGAATTTCCTATGGCAATACGCATTTCCTAAATATAGCATCCCATAATTGGGTGTGATGAACCTGGGCAACACATTCCTTAAGAATGGGATATGGAAGGCCTCTTTGAGTTGGGGAGAGAAGGTGAAGGGGCCACCTGGAAGGGAGAGCCCAAGGTCACACATTTAAGTGACAAACTTGTATGGTTCATGGCTTTGCCTGTTCCTAGTGAAAATTATTAGGTAAATTCATTCACCTAGCTGATTCTTTATACACATTATCAAAAATAAAGAATACTACCTGCTTTTTCTTGTTTTGAAAGTATTTTATCTGACCAATCTGAGCGGGTGTTTGAAAAGTACTTTGAACAACATAGAAAATAGGAAAGCACCATAAAAGGCATATTGTTGTCTCTTTGGGGAAAGGACATAAGAACAGAAATCTGAAGGTTGAGAAAGAAGAGCCCATGAGACTACGGTAAACTGCTGTCTTGGTTCGTTCAGGCTGCTCTAACAAAGTACCATAGACTGGGTGGCTGATAAACAACAAAATTTTTTTTTCTCACAGTTCTGGAGGCTGAAAGTTCGAGATCAGGGTGCCAGCACAGTCACGTTCTGGTGAGGGTCCCCTTCCTGGTTGCAGACTTCTGTCTTTTCCTTATATCCTCATGGGTGAGAGCTCTCTGGGATCCCTTTTCTAAAGGTAGTGATCCCATTCATGAGGGCTCCACCCTTCTGACCTAATCACCTCTCCAAGGCCACACCTCCTAATACCATCACATTGGGGGTTAGGGTTTTAATATACAAATTTTTGAATGTGAGAGGATATAAACCTTTAATTCATTGCAGTCGTACAGGTTATAGCTTACAAGGGCGCCTGACCAGTGAAGGAATAGGAGCTGAAATAGAGTTGCAGCATGGCACTGATTCCACAGAGAGGAAGGAGATCTTTCCAGTTCTGACAAATGTGCCATATGGGTTATACCCCTGAGAGCAGGAGAAGGGTATTGGGAAGGCCAACAACTGCAAAAGCTCTGAACAACTACTTCCTCCATCCATGTTCCCATCCATGGAGTAGCCTATATTTAAAGGATAACTGGCATTTAACATAGCCTTGCAATATATATATATTTATTCCTATCCCCTAATGCACTGACAATGGAGAGGAGACATTCTGCCCATCTTTGTTGAATTATTGAGTTAATTAATGAATCATGGTTATATTCTATATGAGACAAGGAGCTTCATACTAGAGTGTGTGATCAGAGAATTTTCTCTCAGTGATTCCCAAATATGGGCCTCCAGGATGGTCAGAAATTATCAGAAAATACCAGCCATTTCTATGGCTCATAGGAGCAAACAACTAACAATTCCCTAGACTTTAATTTTTATTATGACTAAGTGTTATTTACTAGTTACATATTGAGCAATTTATTTTACAACATATATAGCATTTATAAATTTAAATTACCATGTTACCAGATTTTCTTGAAGACTAAATCAGTATTTTACAATGCAGTCTAGCTGCCACCCAGTTTGCAAATACCTACAAGTTTCTGCTTACCTAGTAGTAGGAAATGTAATCATCTCCGAGATGTATAATTTGTTATTAGCCATGAACCTTTCATGGTTTTCAGTTCTCGCCATCTATGCATTTTAAAGGTAAATTACTATGGATTAAACGTCACAGTTTAGTTTGTTGGGGGTTGTTGGGCTAACCCACAGAGAGTCCATAATGCAGATTCTCAGTTTATAATTTTCAACAACTAGTTCCAAGGACCATCATCAATATGCCTATCCTAGAGCAGAATTATACATAATTCCCTCAAAATCTGATGAAAAATAAAACTTTATTTGTGATAATTTGCCTGAGCTTTGTGTGTTTGCTATTTAAATTACTTGAATTATACTAGCAAAGTAAATGTAATTAAATTACTGGATTAAAAAAAAAATTATAGGATATATAATAGTTTTATAGCTTAAAATCGTAAATATAACTACAGGATCTTCTCTTATGAAGCAAAAGCAGTTCACAAAAGCTGCTAGCAACAAGTCTACTGATTTTTTCTCTTCTCTTCCAATTTTTTATCACCAAGTTCTTTTTTAGAGTGGGACTATGTGAAACAGGCCTTCCTGCACTGGGCTAGGTCAAAAATTTGAGATCACATGCTCCAAAATGTTGCTGGTCTTTATAAGACAAGAGGAGAAAACAAGTGTACAAGGGCTTTTGTAAACTCATCTTCACTACTAAGAAATACAAAACAAAAATAAAGCTCAAAAGTTTTTGTCCTGATGGGAAGGATTCACTATTTCTTTTTTTTTTTTTTTTTTTTTTTTTTTTTGAGACGGAGTCTCGCTCTGTCGCCCAGGCTGGAGTGCAGTGGCCGGATCTCAGCTCACTGCAAGCTCCGCCTCCCGGGTTTACGCCATTCTCCTGCCTCAGCCTCCCGAGTAGCTGGGACTACAGGCGCCCGCCACCTCACCCGGCTAGTTTTTTGTATTTTTTAGTAGAAACGGGGTTTCACCGTGTTAGCCAGGCTGGTCTCGATCTCCTGACCTCGTGATCCGCCCGTCTCGGCCTCCCAAAGTGCTGGGATTACAGGCTTGAGCCACCGCGCCCGGCCGATTCACTATTTCTTTATAAAAAATGATTCTCTAGCACTCAGAAATCAAAGCTGGAACCAGGGTGAGGCAAGTGAGGCTCTCGCTTTGGGTGCAAAATTTAAGGTGATGCCAAAAAACTCAGTAATCGAGATATATTATATTTTAATGAATTATTTTAAAAGTATCAAAATTAATGCAAAAAATTTACGATGAAGAAAATATCAAAATTTCAAGTGAAGACAGGCTCTGACTCTGCAGTTGTACAACCCAACCCTCATCCACTTCTCTCTCATCCCAGCCCTGCGTAGTATATGAAGGACACTGATTAATTTTGGATAACTATAATAATAATCACCATATTGAGGAACTGAGGTAATTTATTCAGAAGTAACATTCTATAATTGGATCATTTGTAACACAAAGGATATGCTTGAGGTTTTGGATACCTCATGTACCCTGATGTGATTACTACACACTGTATGACTGTATCAAAATATCCCATATACCCCATAAGTACATATACCTATTATGTACCCACAAAAATTAAAGATTAAAAATTAAAAAAATTAAAAGGTAATGCTCTTTCTGAGTTATTTGGTAAAATCATGCTGTATTATGTTAACAAGGTGCTTAGCTCTGTACTGTACTCTAGCTGGGAAAAAACGCATTGTGACTAAAGACTTCAAACTACATGCAAGCTTGACTCTTTTGAGGTTCATTCATCTTTAATTACTATCATGCCCTTATGAGTTTTAACCTGCCCTCTGTCTTGGAAGACAGAGAAGCATACACAAGGGGAGAGTTGAAGAAAAGCAAAAATAGTGTTCTGAGAAGGAAATTAACATGGTCTGCCTAAGAAACAAGCTTAGGATGACTTTTTGGTGACATTTGTGTTGCAAAACAGAGTCCGATGGATTAAGATGGGGACAAGTGACAAAATCTTTTTTTTTTTTTTTTTTTTTTTTTTGAGACGGAGTCTCACTCTGTCGCCCAGGCTGGAGTGCAGTGGCCAGATCTCAGCTCACTGCAAGCTCCGCCTCCCGGGTTCCCACCATTCTCCTGCCTCAGCCTCCCGAGTAGCTGGGACCACAGGCGCCGCCACCTCGCCCGGCTAATTTTTTGTGTTTTTAGTAGAGACGGGGTTTCGCCGTGTTAGCCAGGATGGTCTCGATCTCCTGACCTTGTGATCCGCCCGTCTCGGCCTCCCAAAGTGCTGGGATTACAGGCTTGAGCCACCGCGCCCGGCCGACAAGTGACAAAATCTTAAGGAATCAAAGAGACAATTGATGCTCTGGAGCTAATGCTGATAAATTTGGAAATGTGGTTGAAAAGTGGGAGTGTCAAGAATGTTGGTCAAAAGGAGCCCTGAAATCTTACACCACCTTGTTCCAAGGAAGAGAAGTAAGAATGAATATAGGCAGAATGTCCCCTTAAATATTTAGTAGCACAGATTGACAAGTGTTCCAAGGATGGTGGTTATCACAAGAATGGGTAATCAGGATAAGCTTTAAAAAAATTCTCACTTCCCATTTCCTTCTCCCAAACAGTTTGTCCTTAGACCATAAGAAGAAAGATAAATTAACAAGTATCTGTGGAGTAGGACAGAGTGAGAATACTTTCTCTAGCATAAGTTTGACTAAGTATCAGAAGGATTTCAATAAGGAAGAAAAGTAAAAGTCTCCAACAAACTAAATTACATAAACATGGAAGGGAATAAGAGAATCACCCACAGTCACAGACAAATGTGAAAGTTCCATGGCACTGTGAGGAAAGTAAAAATACAACCAAAGACCAAAGGAGCTGAGACTGGAGGTGAGAGAGGGGAGCTAAAGATTACAAAGGAGATTTAAAAAAAAATGTTATTAACTGGGCACGGTGGCTCATGCCTGTAATCCCAGTACTTTGGGAGGCTGAGGTGGGCGGCTCACTTGAGGCCAGAAGTTTGAGACCAGCCTGGCAAACATGTGAAACCCCGTCTCTAGTAAAAATACAAAAATTAGCCAGGCATGGTGGCGCGTGCCTGTAATCCCAACTATTTGGGAGT
Source organism: Macaca fascicularis (assembly GCF_037993035.2). NCBI lineage: Eukaryota > Metazoa > Chordata > Mammalia > Primates > Cercopithecidae > Macaca > Macaca fascicularis. The sequence continues at coordinate 99,795,197 of NC_088378.1, forward strand.
TGAGGCAGGAGAATTGCTTAAACCCGGGAGGCCGAAGTTGCAGTAAGATCATGTCACTGCACTCCAGCCTGGGTGACAGAGTGAGACTCCATCTCAAAAGAAAGAAAGAAACAAACAAACAAAAACATTATTACAGAAAATTTCAAACATTTACAACGTAAAGAGAATAGTATAATGGACACCCATGTACCTATCACTAATCTTTAACAATTAATTAACTATGACCAGTCTGGTTTCATCTATTTTTCACTCCCCTGAATTATTTTGATATAAATTTCAGATATATAATTTCATTCACAAATATTTCAATGTGTACTTCTAAAAAATAAGGACTCCTAAAAATAAAGGACTCTTGCCATAATCCATTATCTAACCTAAAACTTAATAATCATTTCTCAATAATACAATTTTTCCAATTATCTGATTTAAAAAAGTAGTTTGAATAAGAATCCAAAAGGTTACAATTGGTTGATATGTCTTCTAAATTTTTAAAAAATCCATAGGTTTCCCTTTCTGCTCCCATTTTATCTTGCAATTTATTGATTGAAGAAACTAGTTTGTTTATCCTATATAGTTGCCCACATTTTGGATTTTTCTGATTGCATCATCATGAGGTCATGTAGCAGTTTCTTGCTCCTATCTTTCCTTTAAACTAGTAATTAGTGGTTATAGGAGCTTGATTTGATTCAGGTTCAGGGTTTTTTTGTTAAAAGAATCTTTCATGGGTGGAGGTTTGTATACAATGTCTGGCTGTCTCTTTTTGAGAAACACTGATGAGCATTACCTACATCCATTATTTCAAAATGGTGGTATTCCAGAGTTACCTCTTTATTTATGCCAATAGTGGCATATTTTCATTTATTAATTTATAAATAATAAGGAAAAACAAAGAGTTTTAAATTAAGAAGAAACATGTTAATATATCTCTCTTAATGTTTATATAGGAAAAACAAACTAGTATCTTATCTCATATATATATATGAGGGAGGTCTGAAGAGTGTTTTGAAAGGCTCTGTGCATTGACCTTTTTATTTTATATTATTATATAATATATTTTATTATATATTATTATATGTATAATATTTTATATATATACACACATATATGTGTATCTATATCTGTATATATATTCACACACAAAAAACCCTTACTGATCCTGCCCTACCTGTTTCCTGTGTTCACTTTCCTGTTTCTCCTTCCTTTTACAAGCAGAGTGACATGTTCTGATTTACCCTCTTTTAGGATCATTCCAGCTTCTGGGAAGAGAACAGACTGTGGGTGGACAAGAGTGGAAGCTGGGAGTCAGATTAGGTGGCTCTTGCAATAATCCAGATAAGAGATGATGGTGGTTTGCGCCAGGGGGATAGCAATGGAGGAAGTGAGAAGTAATTGGATTCAGGATATATTTTGAAAGTAGAATTGACAAGATTTGCTGAAGAATTGAATGTAGGCATGTGACTCAAGACGGCTCTAAATTTCAGTCCTAAGCATCTGGAAGAAGTGGTTGTAGGTGATTGATTTGAGGAAGATGTGGTTTGAACAGATTCATGGGGAAGATTGGGAGCTCAGAAGAGATAAAGAATGAACAGCTCAGTGGGCCCAGAGCTAATTGAATGACAATGTCCACGCCACTGAATGGATTGATGTCAGCAGGAGGGAGATCTGGAGAGTGCTTTGAAAGGTTCTGTGCATTGACCTGCCTATTTAATTAATAATTGGGGTCATCTCGCCATCGACACAATGCTAGGTATAAGCTGATATTCTGGGTGACAAAATAGAGTCCAAGGGGCATCTTGACAATTCTAAGATAAACTGAATCAAGCAAGATGAAGTTAACCTAAGCAGAGTCTTGCAAACCTGAGCTGTCCAGGCAATATCCATTTGAGCAATAGCATTGTTATTAAAGCACAGTGTTTGTGCAAACAGATCTGATTCAAAATCCCAACTGCCTCTTCTTAGTCATGTTCTCTTGATTAAGTTAAACCATAATTTACTTTATTTAAAAAATGGTACAGTATTGCCTTGCTCAAAGGGAATGAAGATTCAATAATAAAGTTCTCACACTACCTAAGAGACCTTTCCTTTTATTTCATGTTTTCAAAATTAGGTATTAGCAAATATTGGAGTTGGGATGGGCTTTATTTAAACTTTATTTTATTTCAATAGTTTTTGGGGAACAGATGTTTTCTGGTTCAGAGATAAGTTCTTCAGGGATAGCTCTTTAGTGGTGATTTCTGAGAATTTGGTGCACCGATCACCCAAGCAGTGTACGCTGAACCCAGTGTGTAGTCTTTTATCTTTTACCCTCCTACCCTACTTCCCCGAGTCCCCAAAGTCCATTATATCATTCTTATGCCTTTGTATCCTCATAGCTTAGATTTCACTTGTAAGTGAGAACGTATGATATTTGCTTTTCTATTCCTGAGTTACTTCACTTAGAATAATGGTCTCCAACTCCATCCAGGTTGCTGCGAATGCCATTATTTTGTTCCTTTTTATGACTGAGTAGTATTTCATGGTGTGTGGGTCTATCTATCTATCTATCTATCTATCTATCTATCTATCTATCTATCTGTATCTCAACTTTTCTTTATCCAGTCGTTGGTTGATGGCATTTAGGCTGGTTTCATATTTTTGCAGTTGCGAGTTACACTGCTAAAATATGCATATGCAAGTGTCTTTTTCATATAGTGACTTCTTTTACTCTGGGTAGATACCCAATAGTGGAATTGCTGGATCAAACGGTGGTTCTACTTTTAGTTCTTTAAGGAATCTTCATAATGTTTTCCATAGTGGTTGTAAACAGTTTACATTCCCACCAGCAGTGTAAAAAAGTGTTTACACATGATGTGATCCCTTTTCACCACATCCATGCCAACATCTATTTTTTTTTATTTTTTAATTATGGTTATTCTTGCAGGAGCAAGATGGTATCTCATTGTGGTTTTGATTTTGCATTTTCCTGATAATTATGTTGAGCATTTTTCCCAAATGTTTGGAAATGTTGGCTGTTTGTATATCTTCTTTTGATAATTGTCTATTCATGTCCTTTGCCCATTTTTTGATGGGATTATTTATTTATTTATTTATTTGCTGATTTAAGTTCCTTTTAAATTCTGGATATTAGTCCTTTGTCAGATGCATAGTTTGCAAATATTTTCTCCCACTCTATGGGCTGTCTGTTTACTCTGCTGTTTGTTTTGTTTTGTTTTGTTTTTTGAGAGTGCAGTGGCGCAATCTCAGCTTACTACAGCCTCCGCCTCCCGGGTTCAAGCAATTCTCCTGTCTCAGCTTCCAAAGTAGCTGGGGCTACAGGTGTGCGCCACCAAACCCAGATAATTTTTATATTTTTAGTAGAGATAGGGCTTTACCATGTTGCCCGGGCTGGTCTCGAACTCCTGACCTCAGATGATCCAACTGCCTTGGCCTCGGCCTCAGCCTCCCAAAGTACTGGGATTACAGGCGTGTGCCACCGTGCCCAGTCTGATTATTTCTTTTGCTGTACAGAAGCTTTTTAGTTTAGTTAGGTTCCATCTATTTATCTTTGTTTTTATTGCATTTGCTGTTGGGTTCTTGATTATAAACTCTTTGCCTAAGCCAATGTCTAGAAGAGTTTTTCCAATGTTTCTTCTAGAGGTTTTATGGTTTCAGGTCTTACATTTAAGTCGTTGATCCATCTTGAGTTGACTTTTGTATAAGGTGCAATGAGGATCCAGTTTCATTCTTCGACATGTGGCTTGCCAGTTATCCTAGCACTGTTTGTTGAATAGGGTATCCTTTCCCCACTTTATGTTTTTGTTCGCCTTGTCGAAGATCAGTTGACTGTAAGTACTTGGCTTTATTTCCAGGTTCTCTATTCTGTTCCATTGGTCTACGTGCTGATTTTTATACCAGTACCATGCTGTTTTGGTGAATATGGTCTTCTAGCATAGTTTGAAATCAGGTAATTGATGCCTCCAGATTTGTTCTTTTTGCTTAGTCTTGCTTTGGCTATATGGGCTCTTTTTTGGTTCCATATAAATTTTACGATTGTTTTTTCTAGTTCTGTGAAGAATGATGATGGTATTTTGATGGGAATTGCATTGAATCTGTAGGTTGCCTTTGGCAGTATGGTCATTTTCACAATATTGATTCTACCCATCCCTGAGCATGGGGTGTGCTTCCATTTGTTTGTACCATCTGTGATTTCTTTCAGCAGTGTTTTGTAGTTTTCCTTGTAGAGATCTTTTACCTCCTTGGTTAGGTGTATTTCTTTTTGTTGTTGTTGTTAGGTATATTTCTAAGTGCTTTATTATTATTATTATTTTTGCAGTTGTTATAAAAGGGATTGAGTTCTGATTTGATTCTCAGTTTGGTCATTGTTGGTATATAGCAGTGCTACTGATTTGTGTATAGTGATTTTATATCCTGAGACTTTACTGAATTCATTAATCAGATCTAGAAGCTTTTTGGACGAGTCTTTACGATTTTCTAGGTATAGGATCATATCATTGGCAAACATTGACAGTTTGACTTCCTGTATTAGTCCATTTTCACACTGCTACAAAGACACTACCTAAGACTGAGTGATTTATAAATAAAAGAGGTTTAATTTATTCACAGTTCTGCAGGCTTGGGGAAGCCTCCGAAAACTTATAATCATGGTAAAAGGCAAAGGAGAAGTTAAGTACCTTCTTCACAAGGCAGCAGGAAAGAGAGTGCAGAGGAAACTGCCACTTTTAAAACCATCAGATCTCATGAAAACTCCCTCACTATTATGAGAACAGCATGGGGGGAACCACCCCTATCCAATCACCTATCAACAGGTCCCTCTCTTGACACATGGGGATTATAATTTGAGATGAGATTTGGGTGAGGACACAGAGCCAAACCATGTCTCTTCTTCTTTACCGGTTTGCATGCCCCTTATTTCTTTTTCTTGACTGATTGCTCTGGCAGGGTGGGCTTTTAAGAGCCTCTTGAAATAATATTAGGACTAGAAATTGTGTGAAGTAATGTCTGAAACATTACTTCCCCAGAAAATGTTTTCTTGTCAGCCCTTCTAACACCACCTGAAATGTTAGCTCTCTTCTCTTTATCTTCTCCACCTGTGCTTCCACCTCTTTCTGCCTTAAGATTAATAACCAATTTTATGTTTTCTATCATATTTTAAGTCACTTACTAGTAATATTTGTTTACAATCTTTTTCCCTTTATCTGACGCCTCGGAACCCTTTTAAATTTTTTTTCTGGTTTTTGAGACATAATTTATATACAGTAAAATTCACCAATTTTAATTATACAATTTGATGAATCTTGACAAATGTATGTACCATCAAAAATCATAGAACATTTGGGAATATAAAGTTGAGCTATTAAATTCTAAATTCACATTTGAAGCTCATAATGGAACTACTATGCCATTCATTTACCTGGGTTTTTATTCCAATTGCCATTATTTAATTAAATGTAAAAAACAATCACAAATTGGGAGGCCGAGACAGGCAGATCATGAGGTCAGGAGATTGAGACCATCCTGGCTAATATGGTGAAACCCCATCTCTACTAAAAATACAAAAAAATTAGCCGGGTGTAGTGGCGGACGCCTGTAGTGCAGCTACTGGGGAGGCTGAGGCAGGAGAATGGCATGAACCCGGGAGGCGGAGCTTGCAGTGAGCTGAGATCCGGCCACTGCACTCCAGCCTGGGCAACACAGCCAGACTCCGTCTCAAAACCCCCCCCCCCCCCACACACACAATCACATTAATAAACACTTTTCTAAACGGCAAAAAAAAAAAAAAAAAAAAGAGAGAGAGAGAGAAAACACCTGGGCCCACACTTTTAAAGTCTTCTAGTTGAAAATGATTAAATTTCTGAACATGCTAAGTGACCAATTTGCAAGTTAAAAAGTGTAATTTTGGCTGGCCATGGTGGCTTATGTCTGTAATCCCAGCACTTTGGGAGGCCGAGGTGGGTGGATCATCTGAGGTCAGGAGTTTTAGACCATCCTGGCCGAGATGGTAAAACTCGTCTCTACTGAAAATACAAAAATTAGCCAGGCGTGGTAGCACATGCCTGTAGTCCCAGCTACTCAGGAGGCTGAGGTGAGAGAATCACTTTAACTTGTGAGGCTGAGGTTACAGTGAGCCAAGATGGCACCACTGCACTTCAGCCTGAGTGACAGAGTGAGACTGTCTCAAAAAAAAGTTTAATTTTATTCGGTATGAAATAAGAAATTAAGAATATGTTTAAGAATAGTTATTAAGAAAGGCAATAAAAAATTTAAAATCTCTATTAATTCATTTAGCTGTCTTTCTTTGTTCTCTAAAGAGGACTAAATGCTTGCAGAAAATTTAAAATTTGCCAAGAATAGGTTTGATTTTAGGATACTTAGGGCTCTACCTGTGACTGCTGATGGGAATCAGGGTACTAATTTATTATTTTAGTCTTAGTCTTCTGGTTTGTTTCCTTTTCATGCTAATATGTTTAGAATCAAGGCATAGTTGAAGAATGGGAAGGTGAGCAGAGAAGAGAATGGAGAGGAGGTGGTAAGACTAGTTGGCACAAGCAACACTTAAATCTCTTATTCTGCTTCTTAAATAGCATAATTACATGGAAATGGTGCCCAGTAATGTAGAGCAACTTAGTTGTTTGAAGTGCAAAATAAAATTATAACTATTAGGAAATTGTTGGGAAAAAAGAGATGTAATATGCCATAGACATTATGTTTTGTGAATAGATACATGCTATATTTCTGAATGCTGAATGCTTGTTTAATGTAAAATGAGGATTTCTAAATAGGAGGGAAGAGAAAAAAACATCTGCAAGTAGAATGCTGAATTGACTGGGGAGGTGGATAAAGTGAAACACAAGCCTGTTCCTGCCTTCCCAAAACCCTCTTCCTTGGGTCCTCCTGTGTTGCTCCATGGCTCCCTCTTTCTCTGTATCTCCTTTTCCTCTTCCTTCTCTGCACAGGCCTTCCATAGGTCCTCCTTATTCTTTTTATCTCTCATTTTTGGACATTTCCCAAAGTTTTTTCTCCATCCTGTCCTTTTTCTCTCTTTAGATATGTTCTACTTTGGAGATCACATTCATTTCTATGTCTAAGGAAATATCACCTCCATTATGGAAATAAAAATCTAACAATTACCAAGCTTTTTAGCACTGTGAAAATGTCTATGTAGGGTGGGATGGCTGACAAAATGGCCCCATGTTTCCCTCTGATTTTCTTTCCTCCTAGGAGTTCCCTCTCCTTAATTACCACTGTTCTTCCCAATAGACCCAAGGGTGTACTGCTCCAACATTAGATTTTTGATCCAACTGTGTATGAAAATCCCTTTCCTTTAAAAAAAAAAAAAAAGAACTATAACAGACTGGGCACAATGACTCACATTTGTAATCCCAACACTTTCGGAGGCCAAGATGGGAGGATTGCTTGAGGTCAGGAGTTTGAGACCAGCCTGAACAACATAGTAAGATGCCACCTTGAAGAAGAAGAAGAAGAAGGAGAAGAAGAAGGAGGAAGTAGAAGAGGAAGAGGAGGAGAACGAGGAGGAGGAAAAAGAAGAACTAAGACAAACCAGTGACACAAAAACCTATGAGAGAAAAAAAGCCTTAATTCAGCCTGTTCTAATAGTCCCATAGCTGTTTTATAGGTTAAATAGAGGTTGTTCAGCCTCCAGTGCTACATACAGGTAGACAGATCGTAAGGGATGTCTTGCTCAGTCCATATAGAGAAAGCTCCCTCCCTCATCTGAGGTTTATCAGTTGAGAGACACATTTCTTTTCTAATAGGCTGACAACTAAAATGGACAGATTCTTCAAGGGAGGCCACTGCTCATTAGACAGAGACACTCATCTAATAGCCACTATTAATATAAAATTGCTGGCCTAATAACAACTGTGATATCTGTTTAACAAAAATGTATACTCACTCAGCATTGTAAAGAACTTTTGTTAATGCATTTCTATATAGGTAATTTCCAGATATATATTTCTTTTCTTTATTTTCTTTTTTTTGAGATAGGGTCTTGTTCTTTCACCCCGGATGGAGTGGTGTGACATGATCTCAGCTCACTGCAACCTCTGCCTCCCTGGCTCAAGTGATCCTCCTATCTCAGCCTCCTGAGTAGCTGGAATTACAGGCACACGCCACCCACACCCAGCTAATTTTTTTTTTTTGTAGAGATGAGGTTTTGCCATGTTGCCCAGGCTGGTTTCTTAACTCCTGGACTCAAGCAATCTGCATGTCTCAGCCTCCCAAAGTGCTGGGATTACAGGCTTGAGCCACCGCTCCAAGCCTACAGATTTATATTTCTAATTCAAGTTTGTATCTTCATTCTTTCTCTTGTTTATACATTCAGTCAATATTTCTTGAGCACATCCTATGTGTCAGGCATTACACTAGGGGCCAAACAAGACAAACGTGACAGCTACCCTCATGGAATTTGCATTAACAGAGGTAGGCAGACAAAAAAATTGTAAGTTGGGATAGTCATTGCAGTAATTGAGCTCCATAGAGACAGCGCCTGGGCAAGTGAGAGCCAGATGAGCACTGGGCGACTCTGCCTTGCTGAGGAAAAATAACTAAACATGGGGAAAGGAGATCCTAAGAAGCTGAGAGGCAAAATGTCATGATATGCATTTTTTGTGCAAACTTGTCTGGAGGAGCATAAGATGAAACACCCAGATGCTTCAGTCAACTTCTCAATTTTTTTTTTTTTTTTTTTTTTTTTTTTTTGGAGATGGAGTCTGGCTCTATCGCCCAGGCTGGAGTGCAGTGGTGTGATCTTGATCTTGGCTCACTGCAAGCTCCGCCTCCCGGGTTCACGCCATTCTCCTGCCTCAGCCTCTCGAGTAGCTGGGACTACAGGTGCCTGCCACCACGCCCGGCTAATTTTTTGTATTTTTAGTAGAGATGGGTTTTCACCGTGTTAGCCAGGATGGTCTTGATCTCCTGTCCTTGTGATCCGCCCGCCTCGGCCTCCCAAAGTGCTGGGATTACAGGCATGAGCCATCAAGCCAGCCTCAGAGTTTTCTAAGAAGTGTCCAGAGAGGTAGAAGACCATGCCTGCTAAAGATAAAGGAAAATTTGAAGATATGGGGGCAAAGGCGGACAAGGCCCGTTATGAAAGAGAAATGAAAACCTATATCCCTCCTAAAGGGGAGACAAAAAAAGAAGTTCAAGGACTCCAATGCACCCAAGAGCTCTCCTTCGGCCTTTTTCTTGTTCTGCTTTGAGTATCGCTGGAAAATCAAAGGAGAACATCCTGGCCTGCCCATTGGTGATGTTGGAAGAAACTGGGAGAGATGTGGAATATCACTGCTGCAGATGACAAGCAGCCTTATGAAAAGAAGGCTGCGGTTCTGGGGTCGTGGCCTTGCTCCCGCTGTGCGGGAAAAGAATCCAGGCCCTTCCACGCGCGTGTGGGCGCGGGGGCCCCGAAATGCTCCTGGTTCCGCGCTAGGTCTCCGCTGGGGCAGGACCCAGAGCCATGGGTGGGACCACCAGCACCCACTGGGTCACCTTCGAGGGGGACGAGAATGAGAACATCACCGTGGTGAAGGGCATCCGGCTTTCGGAAAATGTGATTGATCGAATGAAGGAATCCTCTCCATCTGGTTCGAAGCCTCAGTGGTATTCTGGTGCTTATGGTGCCTCAGTTTCTGATGAAGAATTGAAAAGAAGAGTAGCTGAGGAGCGGGCATTGGAGCAAGCTGAGAAAGAATCTGAAGATCAGAAACCACTAAAGCAAGCCAAAGAGCTGGACCGAGAGAGGGCTGCTGCCAATGAGCAGTTAACCAGAGCCATCCTTCAGGAGAGGATATCAAACGAGGAGGAAGGCGCTAAGGCAAAGCACCTGGCTAGGCAGCTGGAAGAGAAAGACCGAGTGCTAAAGAAGCAGGATGCATTCTACAAAGAACAGCTGGCTAGACTGGAGGAGAGGAGCTCAGAGTTCTACAAAGTCACCACTGAACAATATCAGAAAGCTGCTGAAGAGGTAGAAGCAAAGTTCAAGCGGTATGAGTCTCATCCAGTCTGTGCTGATCTGCAGGCCAAAATTCTTCAGCGTTACTGTGAGAACATCCACCAGACCCTCAAATGCTCCTCTCTGGCCACCCAGTATATGCACTGTGTCAATCATGCCAAACAGAGCATGCTTGAGAAGGGAGGATAAAAACTTTCAGAACGAGCAAAACACCATCAACGTTAATTCCAGAGATGGAACATTTTTTTTTTCCTAGTAAGAAAATAACCCATTTGAAGAGAAGACCACTAATGAGAAGACCACTAAAGAGAGACACCAAGAATGGATTCAGCAGAGTCATTTCACATTTTGAACAGCAGCAATTTGAAGGGCCAAAGCCTTGATCAGGGATCAGTCATTAAAGGACACACTTCAGTATTAGTAAACCCTCTTATGATGATTAAAAGAGAAGGGCAGCCCTCTCCACCGTTTGGTACTTTCGATTCAACTTCCACTGAACATAAAATGTTTTTCTTCAGAGCAAGCCCCATCATTTGGTGAACCTCCACCCTAACAAAGTAGGATGGGGTGGGGGGCTAAATTAATTGGAGTCGGGTGAGGAGAGAGCCAGAAAACAGATCTGGGGCAGCAGTGCTGGGTGGAATTGTCTAGGCTATGGCATGCTGGCTTTCTCTTTCTTTCTTTTCTCCTTTGATTATGTAAGAGCTGTTTCATTTTAACTTATTATGGTGATTACACAGGCAAGAAGACAAAAAGGAGAGAAAATGTACCTCTTCTACTGGAATAATGTTTATGATTACAAGTGAGAGACTGTATTATTATCAATATGAAGGCATAACCTCTATACTGAATACTCACATCTTTGCTTCACTCACTATCAATAATAAATATATTTTCTGACAAAAAAAAAAAGAAAAGAAGGCTGCGAAGCTGAAGGAAAAATACGAAAAGGATATTGCTGCATATCGAGCTAAAGGAAAGCCTGATGCAGCAAAAAAGGAGTTGTCAAGGCTGAAGACAGCAAGAAAAAGAAGGAAGAGGAGGAAGATGAAGAGGATGAAGAGGAGGAAGAAGGTGAAGAAGATGAAGATGAGGAAGAAGAAGATGATGAATAAGTTGGTTCTAGCACGGTTTTTTTTTCTTATCCATAAAGCATTTAATCCCCCGTACACAACTCACTCCTTTTAAAGAAAAAAAATTGAAATGTAAAGCATGTAAGATTTGTCTTTAAACTGTACAGTGTCTTTTCTTTTTGTATAGTTAACACACTACAGAGTGTGTTTTTAGATAGTCCTGTCCTGGTAGTATTTTCAATAGCCACTAACCTTGCCTGGGACAGTATGGAGGTTGTAAATTGGCATGGATTTAAAGCAGATTCTTGTTGGTGCAGAGCACAAATTAATTATATATGGGGATGGTAGTTTTTTCTTCAGTTGTCTCTGATGCAGCTTATATGAAATAATTGTTCTGTTAACTGAATACCGCTGTGTAATTGCAAAGAAAAAAGTCGCAGGTGTTTTGTTGACATTCTGAATGCTTCTAAGGAAATACAAGAAAAAATATATAAGTTGATTAAGTGTCATAAAAGAAAACTGGGCCAGGCATGATGGCTCCCACCTGTAACTCCAGCATTTTGGGAGACTGAGGCAGGAGGATCACTTGACCCCAGCAGTTCAAGACCAGCCTAGGTGACATAGGGGCAACTCTGTCTCTACAAAAAAATAAAAATTTTAGCCAGGCATGGTGCTATGTGCCTGTAATCCCAGCCACCAGCCATTTGGGAGGCTGAGGTCGAAGGATAGTTCGAGCACGAAAGGTTGAGGCTGCAGTGAACTATAATCCTGCCACAGCACTTCAACTTGGGTGACAGAACAAGACCTTGTCTCTAAGAAAAAAAAAGACTGTAGGATATTGATATTTCAGGAGTCTATAAGAAGTTCTGACTTAATTGGGTTTGAAGAAGTGACACTGAAGTGAAAGTTAGAGGATGAAAAACTAGCCAGGAACATTCAGGTGAGTGTGACAGAATGAAAAAAAGGAGCAAGGAGGAAATACTAAGCAGAGGACACAGCATTTGCAAGGAATGTTAGATAACAGGAGAGACTGACTGGAGATGAACTTATCAAGGAGGTCAGGTATTGAGTCCCATCATTCCCATCCCCAACGTCTTGCCTGTAAGAAGTTTGATTGCAGGTCTATTTGCACAGAAGGCTATTGGCAGGCCTTCCAAAATGAGCTGAGCAACTTTACCTTGATCCTGGATCTGACCCTCAGCTGTACCAACTGGGAAACTGGGTTTTGGGAGCACACAAAATGTAATACCAGAATGAGCCTGGTATTGCTGTTAGAGCCACTTTAACTATAAGATGGGCATGGTTTAAGATGTGGTGAAAGAGAACAGGAGGGAGACTAAGCTAATGGGATTAGAAAAACAGAAATAGAGCCGGGCGCGGTGGCTCAAGCCTGTAATCCCAGCACTTTGGGAGGCTGAGACGGGCGGATCACAAGGTCAGGAGATCGAGACCATCCTGGCTAACACGGTGAAACCCCGTCTCTACTAAAAAATACAAAAAGCTAGCCGGGCGAGGTGGCGGGCGCCTGTAGTCCCAGCTACTCAGGAGGCTGAGGCAGGAGAATGGCGTGAACCCGGGAGGCGGAGCTTGCAGTGAGCTGAGATCCGGCCACTGCACTCCAGCCCAGGTGACAGAGCGAGACTCCGTCTCAAAAAAAAAAAAAAAAAAAAAAAAAAGAAAAACAGAAATAATCACAGCTAGTAGAACGTGAAAAATGTGGTTTCCTGGAAGCCAAATTCCTGCCGAGATCACAGTCTAGCTCATGGAATTTCCTACTGATCGGAATGCCTTCTGCTTTTCTCTGGCTGAAACATTAGTGCCCCAAGTTTTACTATCAAAGACAGGATAATGACAAAAATATTTATTGATTAAACACAGAAAGCACTGACAGTCTTTCCAGATGAAGCCAATAGCATATACTATAATTCTTATCTTTTTATGCTTTATTACATTCATGTATTGAGTCTATGTATCTGTCACTTTACTTCTACTATTTCAATTAATCTTCAGAACAATTCTATATGGTTGGTATTAGTGTTCCATTATTGGAACGCTAAGCTTGTGGGAGTTTTTATATCCTGCTGCTCAAGGTCATCACCGAGGTCTGATTTTTCACACAAAGAAATTTGCAACCTCCAGCATAAATGGGTTAATATCCCTCCCTCTTTCCTCCATTTGTGAAAAAATTGAGAATCAGAGAGTTTCAGTGATTGGTCAGAGATTACACAGTTAGAAAGTGAGAGTCAGAATTCAGATTTGGTTATGTCTGACTCCAAAACCTATGTTGTAGTCACTCCAACCCACTGCCTCTAATAGTATAGAGGCATAGTATTCCTAAAAATATATTTTTAGAAGTTTTCACATGTTAAGCTTAGAATTGGAAGCAGTGACGTTTTCAATAAATTAATCTCTAACAGTCCAGTTAAGGGCAAGGAATTTAAAAATGGCATTTTATGTTGAAAATATCCTGAAAAGTTTTCCCTAATCTATGGTTCTATGACATTATTTCAGTTGTTTCAATTTTTAGTAAAAGAGAGAACATGGTCAATAAAAATGCTCTTTCCTACATGTAAGGACCACATTTAGTGATGCTGTTACAGTATCACTTGTGCAAATCAGTAGGACTTGAAGATCATATTTTCCTCCTATTTTAGGGATAAAGTCATAATGATTTTTGGAGGCTATGCATTAGTTTAGAGATGCTAAGACACAATCATGCTTTATAAAAGTTAATTCTGTGAAAAAATCTTAATGACATGATCAGAGCCATTTCTGTAATACTTATCTCACACTGTATTTAATTATTCATAGCTTCTGTTGTGCTTTACTAATGTATGTTTAAATATTTCTTATACACTAACTTTCAGTCAGTGACAAGTTAAAAAACCACACAAATATTTCTTGCACAATGCAACGTGAGATTATTAAATTCTATTTACTTTGCTAATAGCTAATCTAGTCATAAGTATGAAATTAATCAGTCAGAATAGTAAAGGAGCAAAATACACTGGAAAAAATAAAATCTATTATACTTAAATAAGTACATGTCATTGGTTGTTTATAACTTACTTCCTTTATAAACCTATTAATTACTAAAATGCATTCTTACAATAACATGTCAAATATGATTATAAATTTAATTGTTTTTATGGGTAAATAAAAAAACTATTATAATTAGTACAAGTTAACTGACCAACCTAAGAATGGTAAATAGTTACTTCAGCATGTTTATATTCCTACTTTTTACAGATACGCATAAACACCATAGAGAAAATGTATTTCACAAATGTGAAACATAATAATTCCTGTGGCTGCCACATTTTCGTATTGATAGTAATACAGATTTCCTTCCTACCTAGTTCTTGAATTTAAAAAAATGTTTAAATAAAAAACTCCTGTGCCAGTTCTGGTGTGAACTAAAAATCAATTTTTGTAAATCAGCTTTTGTATCAGAAAGCCAGTCCTACTTTGTCCCTTCCAGGAGACAGTTACATAGTTTATGTCAAGGGTTTAAAATAAGAAAACCCAAAGCTGCTTCTTTTCTGAACCTTTACTATCATTTAAAGTAAATTTATCTCCTGAAATCATATGATGTAGAGATGGAGAGCAAGAATTTTGGAGGCTTCCTGGCCAAGTTTGAAATCCAGGCCTACCACTTACTGACTCTGGGATCTGTGACAGGTTACATAATTCCCCTGTATCTCATGTTTTTTCATGGTGATGATAGTAGCAATACATATCTCATAGAGTTACTCTGAGAATAAAGTAAATACTAACACTAAGGATACAGAAGACATAGTCATTATTATTGCACAACCTAAGTTTTACTTAATGGCCACTATATTAAAGTATAGTACACATGCAGAAAGATACTCAGAAGTGTTCAGCTTACTGAAATTTCATAAGATAAGCTAAACAATCCTGTATAGCAAGCATGCAAATTACAAAAAAGAAACTAGTTACACTCAAAGCCCTCCTCATGCCCCCTTCTAGCCACTACTCCTAAGGGTAACTAATATTTTGACTTCACATTAGTTTCATTAATGGCTATTTTTTAAACCTTGATATTATAACAATTGATAAGGGATTTATTGTAGTAGCATTTTGTTTTTTATTTAATATCAATGCTTAAATCTGTTTGCTGATTACTCTTTTAACATATAGGCATATTTTATTTTCTAGGTTAAAAAAGCTCCTTGAACAAGAAAAGGCTTATCAAGCCCGCAAAGAAAAGGAAAATACTAAACGGCTCAATAAACTAAGAGATGAACTTGTCAAACTCAAGTCCTTTGCACTCATGCTGGTGGATGAAAGACAAATGCACATTGAACAACTTGGCCTGCAAAGCCAGAAAGTACAGGATCTTACTCAGAAGCTGAGGGAAGAAGAAGAAAAGCTCAAAGCCATTACTTCCAAATCCAAAGAAGACAGACAGAAATTGCTCAAGTTAGAAGTAGACTTTGAACACAAGGCTTCAAGGTTTTCTCAAGAGCATGAAGAGATGAATGCTAAACTGGCTAATCAAGAGTCTCACAATAGGCAACTTAGACTCAAACTGGTTGGCTTAACCCAAAGAATCGAGGAGCTAGAAGAGACCAACAAAAATCTGCAGAAGGCAGAGGAAGAACTTCAGGAATTAAGAGATAAAATTGCCAAAGGAGAATGTGGAAATTCTAGCCTCATGGCAGAAGTGGAAAATCTTCGTAAGCGTGTGCTTGAAATGGAAGGTAAAGATGAGGAGATCACTAAAACTGAATCCCAGTGTAGGGAACTGAGGAAGAAGTTGCAAGAGGAAGAACACCATAGTAAGGAGCTCAAACTTGAAGTTGAGAAGCTACAGAAGAGAATGTCTGAACTGGAGAAATTGGAAGAGGCATTCAGCAAGAGTAAATCTGAGTGCACCCAGCTACATTTAAATCTGGAGAAAGAAAAGAACTTAACCAAAGACCTGCTAAATGAATTGGAGGTGGTCAAGAGTCGAGTTAAAGAATTGGAATGTTCTGAAAGTAGATTGGAAAAGGCTGAATTAAGCCTAAAAGATGATCTTACGAAGTTGAAGTCATTTACCGTGATGCTGGTTGATGAAAGGAAAAATATGATGGAAAAAATAAAGCAAGAAGAGAGAAAAGTGGATGGACTCAATAAAAATTTTAAGGTGGAACAAGGAAAAGTTATGGATGTAACTGAAAAACTAATTGAAGAAAGTAAGAAGCTTTTAAAACTAAAATCTGAAATGGAGGAAAAAGTATACAACTTGACAAGAGAAAGAGATGAGTTGATAGGCAAATTGAAAAGTGAAGAAGAAAAATCCTCTGAATTAAGCTGCAGTGTTGACTTACTAAAGAAGAGACTTGATGGTATAGAGGAAGTGGAAAGAGAAATAACAAGAGGAAGGTCACGAAAAGGGTCTGAGCTCACCTGCCCGGATGATAATAAGATTAAGGAACTAACACTTGAAATTGAGAGACTGAAGAAACGTCTCCAACAATTGGAAGTGGTCGAAGGGGATTTGATGAAGACAGAAGATGAGTATGATCAGCTGGAACAGAAATTTAGAACTGAGCAGGATAAGGCGAACTTCCTCTCTCAACAACTAGAGGAGATCAAGCACCAAATTGCCAAGAATAAAGCAATCGAGAAGGGTGAGGTTGTGAGCCAGGAAGCTGAACTGAGACACAGATTTCGGTTGGAAGAAGCTAAAAGTCGAGACTTAAAAGCTGAAGTACAAGCTCTTAAAGAGAAGATTCACGAATTAATGAACAAAGAAGATCAGCTTTCTCAGCTCCAGGTAGATTATTCTGTACTTCAACAAAGATTTATGGAAGAAGAAAATAAGAACAAAAACATGGGGCAGGAGGTCCTCAATCTGACTAAAGAGTTGGAGCTTTCCAAGCGCTACAGCAGAGCTCTTAGGCCCAGTGTGAATGGAAGAAGAATGGTGGATGTTCCTGTGACATCAACTGGAGTCCAGACTGATGCAGTCAGCAGTGAAGCAACAGAGGAAGAAACACCAGCTGTATTCATACGGAAATCCTTCCAGGAAGAAAATCATATTATGAGTAATCTTCGGCAGGTGGGATTGAAGAAACCCATGGAAAGATCCTCTGTTCTAGACAGGTATCCTCCAGCAGCAAATGAGCTCACTATGAGAAAGTCTTGGATTCCATGGATGAGAAAGAGGGAAAATGGCCCCTCAATCACTCAGGAGAAAGGGCCCCGAACAAATTCCAATCCAGGGCACCCAGGAGAGGTAGTCCTTTCACCAAAGCAGGGCCAGCCCCTGCATATTCGAGTGACACCAGACCACGAGAACAGTACTGCGACTTTGGAGATAACAAGCCCGACATCTGAAGAATTTTTTTCTAGTACCACCGTCATTCCTACCTTAGGGAATCAGAAACCAAGAATAACCATTATTCCATCACCAAATGTTATGCCTCAAAAACAAAAAAGTGGAGATACAACTCTTGGCCCAGAACGAGCCATGTCCCCAGTCACAATTACTACATTTTCCAGAGAGAAGACTCCAGAAATTGGAAGAGGTGCGTTTGCAGACAGGCCCACATCCCCTATTCAGATAATGACGGTGTCTACATCAGCAGCACCAGCTGAGATTGCAGTTTCTCCTGAATCCCAGGAAATGCCCATGGGACGGACAATCCTCAAAGTCACCCCAGAAAAACAGACTGTTCCAACTCCAGTACGGAAATACAACTCCAATGCCAATATCATAACCACAGAGGACAATAAAATTCACATTCACTTAGGGTCTCAGTTTAAACGGTCCCCTGGGACTTCAGGTGAAGGAGTCAGTCCAGTTATTACTGTCCGACCAGTAAACGTGACAGCCGAAAAGGAGGTTTCCACCGGCACTGTCCTTCGCTCTCCCAGGAACCACCTCTCCTCACGGCCTGGTGCGAGCAAGGTGACGAGCACTATCACCATAACACCAGTCACAACGTCATCTGCTCGAGGAACCCAGTCAGTGGTGAGTAGAAGAGGCTCCAAAGGGCAGGCCCGTGGAGGGAGGGAGATGTGAGTAGTGAGACTACCCCAGCACACGCAGTAAAACCCAGCCACATGCTTCTCATGCTGCCTGAATCCAGATGCTTCACAGAGGACTATCCACACAAAACTGAATGTAAAAAGTGACCTAATAGTTTAATAAATTAGGCCAACTTTGAGGGAAAACTTCGCCTATTCATGTAAATTATGGACAGTGCCATAAAACACTTGCAAAGGTAGCCTCTTTGAAATGGTAGCATATAGTAATCAGAAGGTTTAACATTTGATTTTAATGTTTAAGATAGTTTTTAAAACGGAGACGGGGAAAATGGTCTATATGGAAGAAGAATTAAAATTGTTCCTAGGTTATGTTTCTATAAATTAAAGTATTCAATATGTGGTTATATATGGCCACAGGCATATTTTATTCCAAAATAAGATGAGAAGATTTTAATATCAAAAAGTTTTTTAAAAGTAAAAGAGAAGTGCGTTTACATGTATAAAAACTGTATTTTATTTAATCATATCTTGCAGAGAGCAGGTGCTTCATAAATATTTATTTAATAAATAGCTGGGGTTGGGTGCAGTGGCTCATGCCAGTAATCCCAGCACTTTGGGAGGCTGAGGCAGGTGGATTACCTGAGGTTGGAGTTCAAGACCAGCCTGGCCAATATGGTGAAACCCCATCTGTACTAAAAATACAAAAATTAGCCCAGCGTGGTGGCGGATACCTGTAATCCCAGCTACTCGGGAGGCTGAGGCAGGAGAATCGCTTGAGCCTGGGAGGCGGAGGTTGTGGTGAGCCGAGATTGCACCATTGCACTGCAGCCTGGGTGACAGAGCAAGACTCCATCACAAACAAACAAACAAAACTAGCTGGAAGGCTAAATGAATGATTATTGAAAAGCATGTGCAAAGCACAAAAGCCGGAACTTAAAAATAAATTCTACCAGCCTGGCCAACAGGGCAAAACATCTTCTCTACTAAAAATACAAAGGAAAAAATAAAAATAAAAAAGTAGCTGGGCGTGGTGGCACACATCTGTAATCCCAGCTACTCTGGAGGCTGAGGCACAAGAATCACTTGAACCCAGGAGATGGAGGTTGCAGTGAGCCAGGATCATGCCACTGCACTGCAGCCTGGGTGACAGAGTGAGACCCTGTCTCAAAAAAGTAAATAAATAAATAAATTATAAATTATATTTTTCAAAATACTTCCAGTGATTGTCTTCATTTATTGGTGGCAACCTGGCAAATGTAATTATAGAAGAGCTTGTACTGTTTAGATGTTAACTTAAGCTAATAAACTAGAAATCATGATTTCTAGACTCTGAACAAGTTCTACAGCATAAATTGAAATCTCCTAAGAAAGACAGGAAGCTCATAATTTAAACAGAAACTGTGGCTTATTTTCCTTTAATACTTCAATTAAAGTATGATTTACTTTAATTTTCTATGCACAAACATACACTCAAGGCAGGCTCCAAAGTGTGAATTACTAATTGCTTTGCCAGTAAAGCTTTTACTGGTTGGCTCCTCATGAGCCAAATAGGATTCAGAATTATTCACTGTCCTCAGGTGATCCAATACTGCTTTTTAGGTAACGTGGAGCACAGCTTGGTTGTGTAGGGTCTTGCTTCTTTCTGCTGCATTTTATAAAAAGATATTTGAGGTATAAATCATTGTAACTTAGAGCACATTTTCTGCCATAACATTTTCTTACCATTTTTAAGGGTCAGATCAAGGTAGCCCTACCCTCTGTATCGACATTTTTGATTACTGATTAAACCTCACACATGAGTGGCATTTCAAAGCAACTGTCTAAGATTTCTAAGTTCTCAATGGTCCACCTATTTTAAGTATATCAGATCTCATAAAATCAAGGACAACAAAAGGTTTGGAATACTCCTCTTAGAATTTGAACAGTGAGAGTAGTTCATTTGTACATTTATTTAGTCAACATTTGTTGAGTGTCAACTATACTTTAGGCATGGGCTAGGTGCTGGGATGCCAGGAAGACTGTAGAAGTTCTTGACTTAGTGGAATAGACAGGTTTGGAACCTACTTAGTGGTTCTATGATAGAGATATGTACACAGGAGTCAACGGAGAAGGCTTCACAGAAGTGGAGGTTTCACAGTTAAAGAGGGATTTTCAAGAAGGAAAAGGGAAGGAGTATGTAGACAGAACAGCATGTGCAAAGGCACGACAGTGGGAAGGAGCCTGGCATGCTTGGGGAATTGTGAGCATCCCATTGTGCTGCTACCAGTTGTGCATGGGGCAAAAAATGGAAGGGCAGAAAATAGGTAAGCAAACTGGGGTTGGATATTGAAGGGAGGCATATACATGTCTTATTATGAAATTGATATTAGGGAACCACTGAAAGGGTAATGATCATGAGAAAAACATATTGTTTGTGTTTTAGAAAGATGTGTGTGGAAAACAGTTTAAAGGATAACTTGGAGGGACAGGGATGCTGTTGCAATTCTCTATCTTAATGATGGAGCAGGCTTGAACTAAGATAGTGAAAATGAGGACAGAGATATAGTGAAGATGATCAAAACTATTTCATGACAAATTGAGTAGAGAGTGTGGCTCTTGGGTTTATGATTTGGCTGTCTGGGAGAATAAGATGAGAAACTTTAGGGGGACTAGCTGTTTAGGAGAGAGGATAAGTAATGTTTGGGGCATGTTATATTTGAGATGTCTGGGGAACATCAGAAATGTCCAGTGAGTAGCTGGGAATAAGGATCTGCATTTCTAGAGGGCATCGAAGCCTAGGGGTCCCAGGGTTTGAACACATGAGGTAATAACTAAGGCAATTATCAGGGTGAATGTTAAACATTAAAAGGAGGCTGAGAATGGAACATGGCGGCACATTTAGAAGGCAGGCAAAGTAGAGAACAAGGAGCCAGCAAGAGATTGAAAAGGAGTCATCAGATATGAGAGGTGAATTGATGAGACTGTCCTAAGAAATCACAGCACTTTAAAAAGGAGGATGTGGTCAGCAGCGACAATAACGTGAAGATTTTGAGGTCTTTAGGAGGTGAAAAGAGAGTAGCTTCATCTGAAATGGAAGAAAGGAGGGAGTGTAGAGGTAATTTAGGGAGCAGTAGGAGTAAAGTTGCCTGAGTTTTTGCCTGGTGGTCTATATTTCCTCTGTGAAACTGGAGTTAACGCCATCTTCAGTAAGGGCAGAGGAGGTGAGTTAGTGCTTCAGAAGAGAAGGAAGTTTCAAGCAAAGTTGTTTTAAGAGAAGGGAAGGGGAGATAATCAGAGTGGATTAGATACCAACTCCAAGTTTCTCACAATTATTTTATCTGGGGAAGGGTCATCTGTGGGTGTTCCTGTGTGGCAAGAGTCCCACTAATGTTCAGATTGATGGCATATCCAGAGGAAACTCACCAACATCTCCCTTGTATCTACGTATTTTCTCTCTTACAGTCAGGACAAGACGGGTCATCCCAGCGGCCTACACCCACCCGCATTCCTATGTCAAAAGGTATGAAAGCAGGAAAGCCAGTAGTGGCAGCCCCAGGAGCAGGAAATCTGACCAAATTCGAGCCTCGAGCTGAGACTCAGTCTATGAAAATAGAGCTGAAGAAATCTGCAGCCAGCAGCACCACCTCTCTCGGAGGGGGGAAGGGCTGAGGGCAGTGGCTAAGGGGGTATGTTGTGCAGATGCTACTGCTGCCGTGAAAGTGAACCTTCATCTGTTTGTGCCAGTTCTTTACATGTACTAATTTAAGTTTTAAATATTGTGTTTATAAAATAACCAACTAATAACCATGTGTCTTTCCTATTTTGTGCATTTGCTTTGATGCTGGGGAACAAAATTAGCAAAACTATTGCTTGCTGCCTAGAAGCCAGGCTACTTCCTGCGGTTTCTAGTTCCAGTTTTGCTTCTAGCAAGTGGACCCATCAGTAGACCCCTCTGAGCCTGTTTCCTCATCAGTTAGATGTGGGGACTCAGCCACATGCTCTTCAAGGCTGGCTCCCATATTTCCTAATTGCAAGCCAAATTTAATGTACCTTGTCCCACAATAATTTTTTATTAAAAAAATTCTATTATGAAATAAGACATACTTTAACAATTGTCATTTGCCTCTTTCACATCATGAATTTGCTTTATGTGCTGGAAAAAAACATCACATAGCTATCACAGGGCCTGGACCTCTAAAATTTTGCAAAAACAAAAGGTTCTAAGATGATTTCAGGAAATAATATGAATGTGTAATAAAATGGAAATGAAATATGGAATCCTAAGAACAGAGTTTTACTTATTTGTGTGTGTCTGTGTGTACTGTAGAAGTTTTAGCCCCTCCATAAGATTCCCACAATTTCTTAGGCAATAATTTTAAAATCATTAATGTCAGACTCGTGCTCTATTCAAGTGTGCAATTGATTTAAATTGTGGAATAGTTTGAAAAGAGCTGCCAAATGGCCTTTTATAGCTCAAAAGTGATTGTGATGGATAGAAACTAGCAGAAAGTAAATTCTGATACATTAATGCCAAGGGAAA
Source organism: Macaca fascicularis (assembly GCF_037993035.2). Classification (NCBI taxonomy): domain Eukaryota; kingdom Metazoa; phylum Chordata; class Mammalia; order Primates; family Cercopithecidae; genus Macaca; species Macaca fascicularis. Next base: position 99,817,761 of record NC_088378.1, read on the forward strand.
AAATGACATCATACATATCTTAATTGAATTCAAATATTTTTCTCAATTAAGTATAGATTTGCAAGTGTAAAACCAGTTCATGATTTGGGTGTGTATGTGCGTGTGTGTGGTGTGGAGAAGTGGATTATTTCTCTCAGTTTTACTCTTGTTTGAATCAGTTTCTTTCATTTTTAGGCATGTTTTAATAAGCATGAAGTAGAGTGTGAATGCAAAATGCCAGGTGTATTTGTAGATTAACCATGTTAAGGTGGGCTTTGTGCTTCATAGCCACATAACCACAAATGAGTTCAAGGCTAGTAACCCACAGCTTAGCACACAAGATCTCATGTAGGCTGCACCTTTGCTGACAGTTTTGAGCCAACTGAGTGAACTTTACAAAAATACAATAGCAAAATGTCACAGATTTTTAGTTTTCCATTTTTGTATGTTAGTGTTCCAAAATTATATGGATAGCACCTGTTCTTGATATTTGGGAAAAAGCGTAATTCTTTATAAAAAAAAGATGTATGATTAGATTTTTATCTCATGATTCAACATGTGTCATGATAATGAAGCTCTTCTCTGAGTTCCTTTCCACACCAGATTTTCTATCGCTTGCAGAACTTGGGCTTGAATTGTGTATAGTGGTGGTAGATGTAGATGCCTCATAGTATTCACATTCACTTTAATCAGATCGCTGTTGCCTACTGCTCATCAGTTCTCAACATTGTATTACAAAATGTTGAGTAGCCAGGCATGGTGGTTCACACCTGTAATCCCAGCACTTTGGGAGGCTAAGGTGGGTGGATCACTTGAGGCCAGGAGTTTGAGACCAGCCTGGCCAACATGGCAAAACCCCATCTCTACTAAAAATACAAAAATTAGCCAAGTGTGGTGGTGGGCGCCTGTAATCCCAGCTACTCAGGAGGCTGAGGCAGGAGAATTACTTGATCCTGGGAGGCAGAGGTTGCAGTGAGCCAAGATGATGCCACTGCACTCCAGCCTGGGCGACAGAGCGAGACTCTGTCTCAAAAAATAAAATAGGAAAAAAGAAAATTGAGGAGCCATGTTAAAGACCTGCCATAGTAATGGGATTTCAAGGTCAAAGGAGAGAGAGAGAGAGACTGAGAAAGAACACTTTATGATTTTGGATAAATTTGAACAAGAGAGATTGCCATTTGGAATACTGACTATATTTTTTTTAAAGATTTTTCCTCTTTCATAAAGTGAACATTCAACCCTTTCAAAAATGAAGATATTCACTGTTTTTACTAATGTGTACCTGACATTTGTGAAGTATTTAGTGTTACTGTACCATAACATATTGTATTTGAGCAAATGAGGGTGTCAGAAGAACAAAACACCACATTCCTTTTGATTCCACCTGCCATTCTTCAGTGACTTTTATCATAATCTTATTGCTACTTGCTGCTGTTTTTGCTTTTACCTTCTCACATCATGCTTATGGTGTTTCTTCCAGGAAGTCCATACCATCTACAGGAGAGTGCTCTGAAGGCTTAACAGTGCGTGTACAGGATGTTTATACATCTAGATATTGGAATAGAGCCACCCACAAAGTACAACTGCTAAAAAAACTTGGCAGAACAACACAGATTTGCTTTTCAGAAATGATAAAGAACAACCACCATGACAGTTTTTCTTTGTAATTTTAGAGCCCACTCTATATTTATTGGATAGCTTTGCTTTAAGCCACACATTAGAAATAAAATCCACTGGGGATAGGAGGTGGAGGACTAAATGTATTACAAATCCAACTTCCCTTTGTGAAGACAGTACTTTTAAGATGCAATTTAATGTGCTTTTGTAGGGGTGAATGGGATTAAAAGTTTGCAATATTTTCTCTGTCCTGAAACGTACCACATAGTAAAGTAAAAGGGGTCTCACTGTGGCTGATGTGTACAGCTGTTGCTCAGGCCCCACCCTGAAATCTTGGGATGGTGGGTGACTTGGGGGTGGGAAGGGTGGGTCATTTCCACAGACTTCAGTGCGTTGGTACCCTCTAGGGATGTGCAGGACACGACCTACACAGCTACAGAGGAGACCCTGGTCTTCACTGCCTGAGAATAATTGTAAGGTGCTGACTATTTCAGCACACTATGGTGGTGTCCACCTTACATGCACGATTCCAGAAATGTTTCGATATGGGACATAGCCCCAAGAGTGTTTATTATTTTTTTTGCATGTGAGCTATATATCTAGGTCATCTGCTTAAGTTATTCAGTTTCTACTGGTGTTTCAATTGTATTTCCAGTGAGGACTGGTTGATGGGCGGCAATCGAGCTCTCTCTAGAGATTTTAGGGTATTCATTAAGGGTGTACCCAGAGCTCTTACTCAAGTGTCTTCAAGAAAGAAGTGAAAAATAGCTTTCATGTGTAGTGTGGGAAGAGTATAATTTCGGAGACATGAAAACAAGTTTAAGAATATGAAATGTAAAAATATTTAAATTTCTCATTCCCCAGATTCAGAATACTGGGGAAAGGGTGAGACTTTCCTCGTTGGGAAAAACACAGGGTTATAGATATGAAGAGCACATTTATACTGGAGGCTGGAGGCAGAGAGAGAGAACGAGTAATGAGGAGATGGGCATAGAGAGGATTTCCCAAGAAATAGGAAGATATGATTCCAAAATTTCCCCAACCTAGATAATGTTTCCTTTCTGTCTCCTTTAGGGTCTCATCGTTGGTTATTTCTTTGCTCTCTGGTCTTTCCACTTCTCGTTTTCACTTGCTATCCTCTGACCTCTCTCATTTTAGCAAAATTCCTCCTTCATCTATGCAGTCCTCTATAGCTACTGCCCAGTCTCCTTCCATGCCAAGGTGAGCTATTGAGAGAACACTCAACATTTCCTGCCTCCAGTCTCGCACTTCCCATTTATCATTAATCACTTTTTATTTTTAATAAAAAAATTCATATACATAGTTCAAATATAAGCCAGAGCTAAAAGACAATGAAAACAGATGTTCCTTACCATTTCCCTGAGGCCTCAGTTTTGTCCCCCGGAGAAAATCACTTCCAGTTCTTAGCTGTTTCTTCTGGCATTTATCTCCATATTTCTAACTAAGGTGCTTATACTGTTACTTTTTATTTCTAGATTTTAGATCTCTTTTGTCTTCACATTATTGTTTTGATGGTTGAAGGTTTAACCTTCTCACTTATCCCTTCTCTTTCCTTTTTCTCATTTTCCCAATATGATTACATCCTCAACTTTTTGATAAATCAGCAGCCAACATTTATATATTTATGTGTTTTGCAGTGCAAATTTAAATTTAAATATAGCACGGTAGCTCACGCCTGTAATCCCAGCACTCTGGGAGGCTGAGGCAGCTGAATAACTTGAGCTCAGGAGTTTCGGACCAGCCTGGATGACATGGCAAAACTTAGACTGCAGCCTCAAAAATACAAAAAGTTAGCCAGGCATGTTGGTGTGTCCCTTTAATCTCAGCTACTCGGGAAGCCGAGGATTGCTTGAGCTTGAGAGGCAGAGGTTGCAGTGAGAGATAGTGCCACTGCACTCCAACTTGGGTGACAAAGTAAGACCCTGTCTCAAAATAAATAAATAAAAATAAATATTACTATCTGCTGAGCCAAGTAGTATACTATGATTTTGCTCTCTTCCTCTTACCACATTTCCCCCTTCAAAAGAATAATTGTTTTAATTTTTCATCTGCTTGGTTTTCCATGTATGTATATATATATGTTTTCAAATGCTCCATTAGACTTGCCAAACACCTATCAGTAATTTTTCCAAACACTTAAACACAGCAGTTTCATATTTTTCCCTGGAAGCCTTCCTATTCAGCCTTCTGCTTCCATATTCAGTCTGGACTGGTTGTTTTCTAGGCCTGCTGCACAGTTGTTGCCCTTTTGCCTATGTTGAGTTATCTGTTTCCCTGATTGCTTATATTCAACTTCTTTTATCTATTGATCTATCGATCTGCCTATCATCTGTCTAATCTATCATCTATCTAATATATCTCTCTCTCTATCAGTCATCTATCTACCCTCTCTCTCTCTCACTCTCTCGCTTTCTCTCTCTTCCTCTTTACATCTTCTAATAGTTTTTAAAGGGAAAAGTCCTCCAGTAACCTTTCTGGGGCAGACTATCTGAATTCTGGGAACAGGTTAGGGGAGGTAAGATGAGAATCTCACAGCTCAAGGTATAAACTTTTTACTCCCCTGCAATCAGTCTGCTGCCCATTCTTGTGTCTGGGTCCAGAACTTCTTAGGTCAGTTTTTCCAGAAAATAAAACTCTGGTCTCTAGTAAGGGCAAGGCAGAGTTAGGCTGTGCTCTTTTCCCTCAATGACCAAGATATCTAATTTGCTTTGCTGCTTTTTTCACCTCTTTGCTCTGCTTCAGTTTCCCTTGTTGGCTCCTTATTTTATATATACACAATAAGGATTGATGTTTCCCACATCTCTATCAAAAGCCATGTTCTTGCTCTACAAGCTGGCTCTGGTTATTTCATCTACACCCAGATGCTGATGACTCCCAAACTTCTATCACCAACTGTGTATCCATCTTTATAGTGTGTATTTCCAAATCAGCTTGTCCAAAAACCATTTTCAATACTGCCCCGTCTTCCTCCAAATCTTCTCCTTCTCTTATTATTCTCCATCTCAACAGGGATATCCTGACCCATTCAGTCTCTCAAGCTAGAAACCTGGTAGCCATCTATGCTTCTCCTTCTCCTTCTGCCCTCATTCAGCAAGTCCTGCTTATTCACTAACATCTCTAGCAGCTGATTCCTCCTCTCCATTTCCCCTACCATGGCCTAAATTGAGGGTTTTAACTACTTTTCATCTGGGTTACTCTGATACCCACCTAATTGGTCTTGTAATCTCCAGTCTCAAAACTCTAGGATTCATTTTTCATTCTTGCAGTTTTCCAAAGTGCAAGTTGATCATATCATATCATATCAAATCATATCATATCATAATCATCTCTATTTGAAAACCCCCCAAAAGTTCCTCATTACTCACAGAATACAATGCTATGTACTTGAGGCACTCTGTGACTGGGCTCTACTTCTCCATTCTTCTGAGCACCTTTCCCTTCCCTTGGCAGGACCCCCACACTCCAGGCTTAAATAATTGCTTGACTGTCAGGCCATGCCACCCTTCCTTGACTTGCTCAGTTTGTTCCTTCTCCCTGAATTGCCCTTTCTCCTATTTTTCTTTTGGCAGATGTGTCCTTCTCTGTTCAAAGACTATTTTACGAACATTACCTCTTCTAGGAAGATAAACAATTATTTCAGAATCTATCCTGGGGTTTAAAGGCCTGTCCACTGCTGTAGAAAGCTTGGCACTCACTGTAGATAAACAAAACTAGCAGCTGAAAAATGGCAGAAAGTTGGGCAAGCAAGAGCTATTTCTGATTCCTCTCTTTGCAACACAAACCAGTGAGAATGACATGGAAGCAGCTAACAAGTCCTGTGTGAGAACATGCAGGTAATGAGGTGGCAGAATTACAGGAAGTCCAGGTACTGTCATTTTTGGGTGGTGAAAGTTACTTCTATTTCCCTCCAAAGGCACAACAGCAGGTGATGGATGCAAAACAGCCAGGAGTCCTGGACTGGGGAGTTCTCACCTCAGAAGCCACCATGTCTGCGAAGAAAGGGGCCTGAGAGCTTTCTGTGAAGTATAAACACACAGTACATGCATGAGTTACAAATGGCCCTTTCCTCACCCTTTCCGACTCCCCCAGCTGAACACAAAGGCACTTCAAGAACGAGGAGGTTTCAGGGGTTTGTCTCATGCTCTTCAAGTTCATGAAGGACCCTCAAAATAGGATTAGAGGCTCTCATTTTAAAGGACCAAACACCACCAAAAAGCAGGATTTAGATTTAGGATAGATATTAGGGTGAATATCCAGAGAAGAAGGGCTGCTGAAAAATGGACTCGATACCTGAGAGAACTGAAAACCATGAGACTGGAGCCACACTCTTTTCTACCACCAAAAGGTTGTGTAACCTTTGGCATATCACCCTACCTTGGCCTATGATTTAGCATGGAGCTATAATTTTTTATGATTCTGGCATTCTCCCTTAGAGTCGTAATATAATATGCTTCACTATTGTTTAGCAAGCACCTTACAAGATCCTGCTACAATGCTTTTCCTAAGATCTAATGATTAATTACTTATCTGGTAAAAGTACTTTTGGCCTCTCTACTTCTGCTAATGCTACATATATGCAAAATCACAGAACTGGTTAGAACTGAAGTAGACCTTAGAGATCAAGAGGATAATTATCTATTACTAAAGAAGGCAAACAGCAACAAACCCTTTTAAAAAAGCCCTGAGGCATACAGATGTCTAACCATCTTATTAATGATAAGACCAGGACCAAAAAATCAGTTCTTTCAGTTTCTCCTAGTACGTTATTCATTATTTCATATGATGAAACTACTTCAAGTGAGTAAAGTGTACATGCATACATAGATTGAAACACTCATACTCACTGGGTCAAAATAATACTGCTAAATGATTTTTAGCTACTAAGATATTTATATAGAAACTATGTGAAAAAGTTCTTATAATAATATTTTGAATATTGTTGTCCTCATTTAAAAAGTGCAGTGACCTCAGTTTTCACACATAATGTTATTTTGCATGCTATTCTGTGACTAGCCATAGACTTAGAATAACCTAGGTATTTACCATCTGTGTTTAAAAGAGTAGAACCCACTTCCGGCGTAGCCACGGCGGCTAACGCTACTACCAACCCATCACAGCTGCTGCCATTAGAGCTTATGGACAAATGTATAGGATCAAGAATTCACATTGTGATGAAGAGTGATAAGGAAATTGTTGGTACTCTTCTAGGATTTGATGACTTTGTCAATATGGTACTGGAAGATGTCACTGAGTTTGAAATCACACCATAAGGAAGAAGGATTACTAAATTAGACCAGATTTTGCTAAATGGAAATAATATAACAATGCTGGTTCCTGGAGGAGAAGGACCTGAAGTGTGAATGAGTTTCCTTGACTTATGCTAGATTCTGTTTTGTCTCTTAATGACAAGAAAATGGAATTTTTTCCCCCACCTTCTAATGTTTAAATCCCATAAAGCTAAGTTTCCCGTTAAAGGGAAGTGCTTTGAAGGTGTGTACCCATTTTTCTAAGTTAATCATGATTATCCTGGAAAAAGAAGAAAAGAGCTTCTTCTTTGAAGACAAGAATAAAGGTGTTTTTGGTAAAAAAAAAAAAAAAAAAAAAGTAGAACCTCAGCATGCTTTGCTCAAATACTTTCCTATTTTTCCATTACTTAGTTTTTATTTATAGTTAACGTTACATATGGGAACTAATTCAAATTTGCTTGTATCTGTAAAACAGCAATCTATGCTGGAGATAAGAAATTAGCTTGCCAAAAAAGAATTTATCAGTTATGACTGTGATTATTGGTGACTTCTGCATCCTGGGGAGGTAAGGGGATAATTTGGGCTGATGGTAGAGTGGGAAATCTGCTGGAAGGAAGCAAATAAACTATTAGGTGGTTGAGAACTCCCAAGAGAGTTTGTATCATCTGGTTCAAAAGTTTCCTAGAGCAAATGACAGAACCTATTAGCGGAAGTATTTTTAATTAGCTGATCTGAATCCAAAAGAGGAATACAAGTCCAAATCAAGAGAGGAAGTTTCTTGAACTTCCTATTTAAAACAGATGTTTTAACAGAACTCTGATTAATTTCTGAATGTGATAATAACAGGATTGAACCCTGAAGCAGTTTATGAAAATGAGAAACTTAAAAGTAAATCATATCTAAGTACTTCTGAACGGTATATAGAATGTAGGGCATTTTTGCACTGGACAAGTTGTTCTGAGGCCAGTAGGTTCAAAGCTGATGTTTGGTAGTTGGTCGGGGGAGGGGAAGAATAGCAAGCCCTAACCTGGTACCTCTAGGCAGAGCCCCTGGTGGGTAGGGGGCCACAGAACATGGGAAGCAGGCTATATATAGGCAAACTGATGCAAAATCCAAGAGGACATGTTTTTGTTCTGTAACTTGGTGTACAGCTTCCTATGGATAAAGCAGTCCTCCTTTGCTGATGTAACATCTTGTTATAAGTTGAATTTCTGGTATGTTTTGTCTTTAGTATGTGAGCTTAGAGGCTAGTTATTAAAGTGATGTGGCCTTATTTGCTAGAGAAGAATGTTTTGTTTGTTTGTTTTTAATTTAGAGCTCAAGTGTTCCTTTGCAGTGTTTGGCAGTGTATAAACATGAATTACTTGGGAGGGAGGTATTGGTTTTTTAGGGAGTACATCTTTCCCACTCTACAGCCAAGGAGACCTCCTGGGAGGAAACAGAATTCTAATTTGTTGTGAGGTTGCCTCACTCTGCACTCAGGAGACATTCTCCCCCACATGCCTCCCCAAATCCTCTCTCATGCATACAGCTTTGGATCTCAAGTCATATGACTGGCTAGTAGTTTTGGGATACCACCCAAGGAGGATAAATATTTAGTAAGCTCAGAAATCAAGTGTAATTAGGAATTGATAACATGTTGAACTTCCTTTCCAGGAAGTTATCCAATAGCTAGTGTACTAAAAGACTTAATAAAAACTATACCATTTCACAATAATGTCATAATAACAAATAATGTATTTAATGTGTCACCTGAAGTTTTCTTAAAGAAAAAACATCAAGGTAACACTAGAGAGAAACATATAGGGGAAATTGTCTCTAAGTACGCTTTATAAGCCACTAATGTCAAAAATATATAAAAACTCAGTGTCTCATATGTATATGTTCATTGAAATTTAGAGTTTTTTAAACTTTCAATTAGGAAAAAAAGGAAATTATGTTACTAAACATCTTCATATCAGAGGGCCCCAAATTTAAGTGCTTTGTTATTTTGAGTTTGCTGACAGAGGTGGTAAATACCTATGGTCTTTGGTTCCAATCTGCCTATAAAGTGCTCTCCAAATCACTGTTGTCAGAAAAGTGGTATCTGTAAGAAGTAAAATTATGATACTTGTGCAAAATTATGATCTGTAAGAAGAAAAGTTATGAAAAATATACCTGATTTTACTGAGGTTATTTTAGAGGCCCCAAATGACCTATATTTGAATCTTGTTCTGGGATGAAATGAAGACAGTAGGAGATGGAATAAAATTTGCTCATTGAATCTGTAACTTCATAAGATTTACAACATTATTTTATTGTACTATATATAAAAAGACAGGAAGAGACTTGGGAAATCAAGTGTCTCTTTTTTTTACATAAAGAATGGCATTAATCCCCAAAGCACTAATTTTTAAAAATGTATTTAATTTTTTTTTTTGCTGGCAACATGGACTGCATGTACCTCAGACAATTTTACTGTATAATGAGTTACTTCAAAATGTAATGGCTGAAAGCAATATTTTTTTTTGAGACTGAGTCTCGCTCTGTCCCCTAGGCTGGAGTGCAGTGGTGCCATCTCGGCTCACTGCAACTTCTGCCTCCTGGATTCAAGCTGTTCTCCCGCCTCAGCCTCCAGAGTAACTGGGATTACAGGTGCATGCCACCGTGCCCAACTAATTTCTTGTATTTTTAGTAGAGATGGGGTTTCACCATGTTGGCCAGACTGGTCTTGAACTCCTGACCTCAAGTGATCCACCTGCTTCATCATCCCAAAGTGCTGGGATTACAGGCGTGAGCCACCAAGCCCGGCTTTAAAGCAACATTTTAAAAATTTCTCACAATTTTGTGTATTGGCTGGGTGATTCTTATTTGAGTAAGTTCAGTTGAGACTTGGGGAAAACATAGCTAATAAGCAACTATAGATTTAGTAAATCTGTTTAATAAGTTTCAATTAATACAGCCAATATCATATAGATTTTATTTCACTATCTCTAGAAATAAAATGAAGTATATCTCCATATAAACAACATAATTTGGGGCTTAATTGTATTCGTTTAAATAAAGTTTATGTACATAAATATTAAATACCACCTTTTATTAAAGTACAATTTATATAAGATAAACTCTTATTTAGCATTATCAAATATTTCTGAGACATTTGATTTAATAACACAATCTGATTAATAGCATTAGCATACATAGCATGCAAGGATTATGAGTTTGCTAATTTAAATACAGTAATTAAATGTTTTGGTCCACCAAGACATTGTTTCTTCTGTGTACGGACCCTTATTACTATGATGGAGATTTCGAAACGCTAGGATTAAGACAAGGCAACTAGCCGGGCACGGTGGCTCACGCCTGTAATCCCAGCACTTTGGGAGGCCGAGGCGGGCGGATCACAAGGTCAGGAGATCGAGACCACGGTGAAACCCCGTCTCTACTAAAAATACAAAAAATTAGCCGGGCGCGGTGGCGGGCGCCTGTAGTCCCAGCTACTCAGGAGGCTGAGGCAGGAGAATGGCGTGAACCTGGGAGGCGGAGCTTGCAGTGAGCCGAGATCGCGCCACTGCACTCCAGCCTGGGCGACAGAGGAGACTCCGTCTCAAAAAAAAAAAAAAAAAAAAGACAAGGCAACTAAGTTGTGCAAAATGCTAGGATTAAGACAAGACAACTCTAAATTGCCTTAATCCTAGTATTTTGTAAATTTCCACTGCTGCACACTGAAGGAGAAAGAAGGTATTGTAGTAATACAAAATGTTAACCCTTAAAGGGATTTTTGAGATGCTCTCTAATTCCCTTATTTTGTACCGTGAAAGCAAAGGCAAAAGATTTCTGAATTACATCCACAATAAGAACAATTCTGATTTCACTCTTTATCTATGCTTTCTTAAGGGAAGGAAATTGGAGATACTTTAATTTTACCAGGGAGATTTGAGACCTGGGTCTTTTTACTATTTGGAATCTACTGCAGAACTTTTTTTTTTTTTTTTTTTTTTTTTTTAAAGTAGTGAGAAACATCATTTTTATTTTGGATGCTAATTTTTAACTACATGTTATTTAATTAGTATTTAAATTTTTTTGCCTGAAGATTTTGATATGTTTTTAGGCATTTAAAGAGGTTGAAGCTGGAACATTTTTTCAATGAAAAAAATGAGACGGTTTATTAGGGCTTCTGGCATAGTACAATATAGTATATATGTCTTAAGAGCTTCAGAAAACCTTCATAGCTAAATATTCTTAGGTATATAAGACATTCTATATTTCATCTTACTTGGCTTTCTTATCTACCTCAAATTCAAGCCAAAAGGCTGAGGGACAAAATGGAAATAGCTCCACCTATTGGTCATCATGAGGTAAAGTTAACGACACCAAATTAAGAAAACATTTTCTTTTTGGCAGATAATCATGCACTGTGTGTAATTACTATGAACCTGTAAGTCTATGGCATAATATGATTTAATTAATGCTTACTTATATACTAACTACATAAGTAAAAATAAAACTTAAATACTAGATACTTGAGATTAATGTGAAAATAATAGGTAGAAATTTCTTCATGTTATTGATAAACCCTGACATAAGTTTCTGTACTCACAACATATACCATATGTTGACAAGGAGGTATTAACAGTAAAATTTTCAGGTGAAGAAACTATTTGAGGTTTGAAAATTTTCTTTCCTCTGCTGTGTATAATCTCAGTGATGTTGGGAATCTGTCTCATTTGGTCATACATGTAGTTCCATGCCTACCTAGCACTGTATACAGCCTAAAAAAATGAATGAAGTGAGTCATACTGATACATGTTCATGAAGGCATAAAGGTTACTATAAAAGAAAAACCAGCTGAATATAAATATTAATTATCCATAATGTGCTGGACTATTGTAATTACTATCTCAATCTAGTTTAAATTTATTTTTATAAGAATAAATTTATATTTTAAAACATATAGGGGGGGCGAGGCAGGCAGATCACGAAGTCAGGAGATTAAGACCATCCTGACTAACACGGTGAAACCCCGTCTCTACTCTAATACAAAAAATTAGCTGGGCATGGTAGCGGACGCCTGTAGTCCCAGCTACTCGGGAGGCTGAGGCAGGAGAATGGTGTGAACCTGGGAGGCAGAGCTTGCAGCGAACCGAGACTGCGCCACTGCACTCCAGCCTGGGTGACAGAGCGAGACTCAATCTCAAAAATAATAATAATAATAATAATAATAATAAACATATAGTTATGCAAAAAAGAAGCAGTCAGAGACAAAAGTAAGTCACCTATATTTATTGACTTCTTAGAAATAATATCTCCTTATTAAAACTCTAATCCACACACACACACACACACACACACACACACACACACAAAGAAATTGAAGGGCTATAAACATTGTTAAGAACAGAAAGTTTGGCTGGAAGATTAGTTACTTCTAGGAAATAGTCTGGTTTCTCATTATGGGGTTTGTATATAGTAATTACTATCTTTGTTTTCAGTTCTTACCTTGATTAAAACTGATCTACTATTGTCAGAACATTAGACGTAGTTTCTAAAGGGCTTTAAGAAATTTCGAGGTAAAGTACATATGCCAATATAAAGACATTGCCCAAGAACAGTAATGCAGGAGCGTCTATTAGCCTCATGTACCAGTTTTTGTTGGTTTTGTTATTTAACATTTATGATCTTTTAGTGAAATGATATAGCTTGATTCTCAGTTTCAGTTTAATTGAAAATGCCATGTCTTTTTTCTCTTTATAGAAAGCATCATCATTCACCAGTTACGAATGAACTCCAGATGAAATGGTAAACCAAGCACATACTGGGTGTGTGTATGACCTCTGAATCCCTATTGAATGGACAGCCCTCATTCATGACTAAGGTCCTCCATGCTACTGATCACTACTGGAAATATTTTACTACTTCCAGTGATTTTTTTTTTTAAGGATATAATGTGAAAGCTGAAAATGGCCTTGCTGATAGTATGAAAATATGTAGCAAGAAAGCAATTCAATCTATGTGCCAAAAGAAATTTCTTTTTGCAAAGCTTTCAGGTCTATGGGCACATGATGTATAACTTATTTTTTATAATACATTTTGTAATGTAATTTTTTTCCTAAAGTGTTTCCCTTTTTCATAGTCTCTGGCACATATATCTACAGAATACACTGTCAGTTCTTCAAAGTGTTGGTATTGTTGCATTCAAAATAGTAACCTATAATTATTTTCTTTTTATCAATTTGTTAATTCTGAAAAAAAGAAAGTACAACTATATTTCCTGAGGTAAATTCAAGAGGTAAAACTTAGAAGCAGGAGATTCTGGAAGAGGTTTTACTATTGCTTGTACAATGCTATGGTTCTGATCATGGTTCAATACTAACAAATAATGCTCTGACTTAAAAGCTTAATTTTAAATACTAAAAATCAGTTTCTATAGTTGCTCTTTCTGGTGTTCTGGGCCAAAAACCTTGGATGAATTGATTTTTATATAGAACAAATTCATAAAAGGAGATGTACCAGTTTAACCAGTGAGGGTAATAAGAACAGCTTCGACTGACAGTTCAATTACACTTCTGATTGAATTATTTACTTGTATGTATACGACTTATAATAAGGACTGTGAAATAAAGCTAGTTCTCACAATCTAATCCAACCAAAACTTGAATATAAAAACAGACCTAAAATGTCAGTATCTTTTTAAAAAATAAGACTGGGCATGGTGGGTCATGCCTGTAATCCCAGCACTTTGGGAGGCCAAGGCGGGAGAATCACTTAAGCCCAGGAGTTCAGGATCAGCCTGGGCAACACAGTGAGAGTTACTTAAAAAAAAAAAAAAAAAAAAGGTAGCTGGGCCTGGTTGCTCCTGCCTGTAGTCCTAGCTATTTGGGAGGCTGAGGTGGGAGGATCACTTGAGCCCAGGAGATGGAAGCTGCAGTGAGCCATGATTGTGTCACTGCACTCCAGCCTGGGTGGCAGAGTGAGACTCTCAAAACAAAGACAAACCCATACACACACACACACAAAAACCCCAAAATCCAGAAAGAAAAAGTAGTACAAGAAATCTCAGGATCGATAACTTTTTTCCCCTTGATTCTGAAAGACTTTCATAACTACAGGTAGGTTAGAGAATATATTCTTTTTTTTTTTTTTTTTTTTGAGACGGAGTCTCCTCTGTCGCCCAGGCTGGAGTGCAGTGGCCGGATCTCAGCTCACTGCAAGCTCCGCCTCCCGGGTTCCGGCCATTCTCCTGCCTCAGCCTCCCGAGTAGCTGGGACTACAGGCGCCTGCCACCTCGCCCGGCTAGTTTTTTGTATTTTTTAGTAGAGACGGGGTTTCACCGTATTAGCCAGGATGGTCTCGATCTCCTGATCTCGTGATCCGCCCGTCTCGGCCTCCCAAAGTGCTGGGATTACAGGCTTGAGCCACCGCGCCCGGCCAATGAGAATATATTCTTTGAAGATAAAAAGCACAACATGCATTACTGAAATCTCAATGTCAGAGCTACTGTTGAATTTAGGTTTATGTGAAAATGTGCATCTAAAGTCCCAACTTGAAACCCTGGTAATATACTTTTTTTTTTTTAAAAAAGACTGTTAATATGGACATGTTTTTATTAAGGTCTTTAAAGATAACTTTAAAGATAAATTAGAGTTGACACATCAGTTTCTGAATGTGGAAATCATTTATCATGTAACTTTACTGAAATTAAAGACAGCATGCTTCCGAGTGTCACAAGGATAACTAAAAGCCACACAAGGAGGACTGCTGGCCCATTTCTCTAGTCCACAGGTTGTGCTCAGCTTCAGAAGCCCACACACGGGCATCCAAACTGAGTCTCTGGAATAGAAAAATTAATGCTGGATTTCCTCCCCTATCTAACCCTGGAAGGTTTTAAGGTACACCTTGGGAAATTGGCAAATCATTTTCAACATGTAAATTATATGACATGTTAAAATTATGTTTAATTTTTAAAAGTAAAAGAAATGTTACAGTAGGCTTGCCCTAGCTTGAATGATTGTGAAAACATCACATAATCTTCCAGAATTTTGGTTACTAAGAAAACTGGAGTGTGTATGTGTGAAGATTTTTAGAATTGTTACTGGGTTTTGTTTTCTGAAAATGTTGACTGTAATGACATTTTCAATTAGAAAAGTGTTTTAGTTAGACTGTTATATTTTTTGACTCACAGTTAAGTATCCTATTTGCCAATGTTTGTACCTCTGATGGCAAAATTATTCTGATATATTAGATTTGTATTTGAAGCAAATAACTTTCTCAACTTGTGGGAATTTTATTATACTAATAGTGAAAATGTTAGAGGATAAGATTTTAAATACTTCTTGATTTAAATTAAAATACTATAAGAAATGTATGTATATTTGGATTTGAAGGGTTTTTTCCTCCCTGGATTTATAATGAACTTGGAACTTACAAGAACAATGAGGATGATGGTGCAATTAGAGTCATTTAGATAGATGCTGAGCTTTTTCTGTCCATGCTATGATTAAGTCCTCTGTTTAAACCCAAAAGCAATCTGGGCGACACACAAATAAAATTAATTAGATTAATTTTGAAATAAGAGAATATGCAAAATTAACAACAACAAAAAAACCCAGAAAACACTGATCATCTCCTTATCTAATGAATAAGAAAATAAGATCATAAATAGTCACATCTCAACATGCATATCCATTTGAAAAAACTGCCCTCACATGCAATCCTGGCACAATCCTAGGCTCATACAATTTCTCTATCTTTCCTTGTAAATAAGTCTCCAATCATCAATCTAAATGAGAATCATTTTTAATGAAATAATTGTAACTGTTTTCTGAAATATAATCATAATCAGTGTTTCTAGTTCAAGAAGTAATCCGTAATTTTACCCTTTTCTTTCTGATAAGAGAGTGTTTCATGAGGATATCTTTGGTAGAGAGCTTTTCTCAAGTAATTTATAAAATATTCGAGTTTGGTGAAGATAGTAGATAAATACACCAGCTGTCAGATGCCTATGATTTTCACAAAATGTGAAGAATTCATTGTATCTTAGGATGACCATAAAAAAATTTATGGTGTGTAATCTCTAAGCATTAATAGAGACAATAACACTACTTCAGTAATACACAGCTACTAAAAATCAGTGGCAGAGCAAGAAAAAATGGTGTATCAGGCAATGTAAAGTTTTTGCCTTTTCTCCTAATGCTGTGGTTGAGTTTTCCTGGAAATGAATTAAAAAAAAAAAAAAAAAAAAAAAAAAGCAAAAGTAGGGTGTGTTCACGAATCTGATAAGCAACAAGTCTAAAAATAGCAAAAGTGCAAAATGGTAGTTAAAAAAACACAACTGGCACCTGAGGCATATTTCCTCTTCTTTATCTCCAGTGCTATGCCTCTGCTAAAAATATGAATCACAAAGCAAAGCAAAAAAAGAAAAAAATTGTTGTAATACAATAAAAATCACTATAATAAAAGTTTATAAAAATTGAGAGTTTTTTGGAATTGACTTTGGCCTAGTGACCATTAGTATTTTTTTCTTAATTTTTCAGCATTTATTCCATAATAATGTGATAACAACTGTGTGTGTTACCTAGGGAAAATGCTGTAGATCCATACATTTGAACAGAAATGTTTAAAGATGCCATAACATGATACATTTATTTTCTGGTGTCCTTTTTTGTTTATATTATTTAGGGAAATTTTACCTTACCATCATAGATTTTGTTATTTTAATAATGAAGAACTATATTTATTTAATCTAGATTTTGTTTTAAAATTATCAACTGTTTGCTTCTACAAATAAGGGGTTTATAATGTGGCCTGATATTCTTAGAATTCTTTTAGGTCTAAGGGTTTTCAAAAGCAAAAGTACACTGAAAACTTTAAGAAATACATTCTATTTTTGCACCATTAAAAATTTTGTTTCCTTTAAGTTTTATCAAGTACATGAGTTTATTTTTCATTGAATCCAAGTGAATTTATGGATATATACTTATCTTTTATATGAATGTAATAGCTTGCTTTCAGTTCCTCACAGGTCATTGAAATTATTTAACCAATGAAAACATTCTCTGTTACTTCCAAAGTCAATTATGTTTATCAAAATCTCACTAGTGTGAGAAAAATAACAAGTGTAATATTAAAGCATTGTGCAATATCTTGAGTTGGAACATAATATTCAGAAAATTAAAATCATTTAAAATGAGTACGCAACCTTCTTTTTATTTAAGATCATTTGCTCTAAAACAGTTTTCATCTCTGTATTTCATATTTTCTTAAAAATATGGTTTCTTTCACTATGGATAAGCAGATGTGGTATAGCAGGGCTGCCAGGATGAGGGATGCTCTTCCTCTGGATTATACCACGGTTTGATTCTTTAGTAAGATGAACACTTCAAGACACCAAGAAATGGAAACTGGTTAAAGGGTTTCCCTCCCTGCTTTATTCCCACAAACTGCATTGTCAATCAACATTCAGATGTTACTCCTCAGCTGCTGCTGTCAATCTAAAGGTAGATCACTCAGTAGAGCAAAGGCTCCTGAGGCTTCGCCTGCAGTCCACAGTCCAGTATCTACAGAGGCAGTTGGGTCATGGTTTTTGCAAAGTGGGATATGGGTGAGAGTGGGGTTGTGTTCTGACCTCCTTTATTTTTATCAGCCTGTGCCAGAAATAGTGATCTATAGCTACATCCAATCCTAACTTATCTTTGCCTTATTTGAAACAAGGGAATGGGTTTCTCTTATTAAATAATAAAAACATTAGTTTATTAATTCCTGCTGGGAAGTAGCCTTTTCCTATCCTTCCTTCAACTGCCCTGTCTCCCTTTCCCTGTTATTCAAGGACCTTTTCCATGACCACAGCCGCATTCTTTTTTGGCCGTTCTGGTTTTCAGTGCACAGTTCTTTTTTCTCCTTGATAGCAAGGCAGGTTTAGTCAAAATAACAGGGTGTTTTGTAGGCACCTAATGACTGACTCCTAACCCCAGAGAATTGCTCCTTTGGGAGCAATACCTCAGTCAGGGTATTCTGTGCCAAATCTGCCTCACCAAATTATTCTGGCTGCTGATGCTTTCCTTGCAGAAATTTCTGTGCCCATGGAAGGTTTCAGAGGCAGATCATCTGGATTACATAAGAAAAGACCTTCAGTAATCACTGATTCTAAGGGAAGGTATGCCTTTGAAAAGACAAGAGTTTTATCAGGCCTCAAGATGGTTTATACTGCTTTATTGAGAGAAATGCGCTCATTTTTGCTTCACAAAGGGGCATGTATTGGTGCCCACGTGGAGCATTGACATAAGCAGGTGGTGGGACACCAAACAGATTATCTCCCAGAAATGGAGGGCACCAGAGATGTCTGTTTGCATGGTCACCATAATCTGCTGAGATCCTGCTTCAGGAAAAGAACATGATCACCTAGAGTACACAGTGTTGCTTAGTATTTATAGTACATGTAATATTAGCATAAGGCTCTCTTTTCTCTATTCTCCTACGTGGAGAACCACAATGTAACTCTGACCTTATTTCCAATTTCCTCACAGTTTTTGACATTGTAAGGGGGACAACATGTGGTACCTCCTCAATGCTCCTATAACCCCTTGAACACACATCTTGTGTGGCACTGACTTCATTATATAATATTTCAGTTGTCAGCAAGTTGTCTCTCCCACTAAAATGTGGGTTCATTCAGAGTAGGTCAGGTCAGTTCAACAAGATTTATCAAGTACCTTTTACGGCCTAGGCACTTTGCCAGGTGTTGGAGATATAGAAATGCATAAAAACAGTCTCTGACCTTGAGGAACTCATTTATATCTAGTAACAAAGACAGATGTAAACAGATATTTTTCAATACTACACAGTAAGTGCAAGGACAGACGTCATATATACATTACCTTGAGCTCTGAAAGCAGCTCTTAACTCCATCAAAGGGGTCAAAGAAGTATTCCTCAAATTGGCTACTGACCTGAATCTTGAAGGATGAGTGGGGATTAGCTAGCAAAGCAGTTTCACTGGAGGTGAGGTATGAAGTCAGGGAGCAGTGGGTTGCTGAGTGACTGGGTTAAGGAAGCAAAGACACCGAGTGCAGATTTCTCCTCCCAGAAGATTCAGTGACAATACAAATGATGTTGTGAAACAGTCTGTTGAACCTATCTTGTGCCTCATGGTGTGCTGGTCAGAGGGAAACCCTTGGTCTTTGCCTTTGTTGTCACAAATATTCAGTGCTATTGACAAAATATCCTGCCTGCCTGCCTGCCTGCCTTTGTTGTCATAAATATTTAGTGCTGACAAAATATCCTTTCCCCTTCCTTCCTCCCTCCCTCCTTTTTTTTGAGTGCAGGCTGGAGTGGAGTGGCGCGATCTCGGCTCACTGCAACCTCCGTCTCCTGGGTTCAAGCGATTCTCCTGCCTCAGCTTCCTGAGTAGCTGGGACTACAGGTGCCCGCCACCACACCTGGCTAATTTTTTTGTATTTTTAGTAGAGACGGGGTTTCACCATTTTGGCCAGGATGGTCTCGATCTCCTGACCTCGTGATCTGCCTGCCTCAGCCTCCCAAAATGTTGGGATGGATTACTGGCGTGAGCCACCAGGCCTGGCCCAATGTTTGATTTCTGAGGCTCAACAAAAGCCGACTTTCACATTTAAGTCCATTTTGTGAAGATACTTCATGAATATGTTGGACTTATTTTAATGACTCAAGTGACTCAAGTGTTTAAAAAAAAAAATCATGATGAAATGAAATCCCTCTCACGCTGGCTTTCTAAAACTTGGAAAAATAGAAAAGTATAAATTTAAATCAAGTCTAAAAATGATCCAAACATATAATTATAAAGAATTAACGTTTTTAGGCTGGGTGTGGTGGCTCACGCCTGTAATTCCAGCACTTTGGAAGGCTGAGGTAGGCGGATCACCTGAGGTCAGGGGTTCAAGAGCAGCCTGGACAACATAGAGAAACCCCGTCTCTACTAAAAATACAAAAATTAGCTGGGCATGGTAGTGGGCACCTGTAATCCCAGCTACTCGGGAGGCTGAGGCAGGAGAATTGCTTGAACCCAGGAGGCGGAGGTAGCAATGAGCCGAGATCGTGCCATTGTACTCCAACCTGGGTGACAGAGCAAGACTCTGTCTCAAAAAAAAAAAAAAAAGAATTAACATTTTAAAAATATCTACTTTGCTGTATCTCTTGACGATTCTCTTGGCGTAAACTAAGCCTCTTTCCTCCTCTGTTCCCCTTTTTAAAGAAATTAACTGCTATACATGTAACAGATATCAGTTGGCTGTTAACCTAGAGATGGCAACATCATATTTGAAAAAAAGACCTTATCTATAATTGATGGCACCTAATGAAAAAATAGGTGCCATGGGGATGTAATCAACTGAGAGATTCTATGCAGTGGAAGTCATGAAGTCTGAAGTCTTGTGAGAATTACATTCTTTAATTTAAAGTATGTAATCGGCTGGGCACGCCTGTAATCCCAGCACTTTGGGAAGCCAAGGCGGGTAGAGCGCCTGAGCTCAGGAGTTCGAGACCAGCTTGGGCAACATGGCAAAACCATGTCTCTACCAAAAATACAAAAAATTAGTTGGCTGTGGTGCCACACACCTGTGGTCCCAGGTACTTGGCGGGCTGAGGTTGGAGAATCGCTTGAGCCTGGGAGGTGGAGGTTGCAGTGAGCCACTGCAGTCCCACCTGGGTGATAGAGTAAGACAGTGCCTCAAGAAAACAAAAAACCAAAATCAAAAAGTATGGAATTATGAGAAATGAAGCCTTATTTCCATCCAAAACAAAGTTATTAGGCTGTCTACTAAAGTATTTTGGTGTAATTGCTCTTTCCTCTAATGACACTCACCGTTAAAATATCTCGTTTGACTGTATTTCTGATTACTGACTGGCTATTCAAGAACTTGCAAAATTTTCTATCACAACACCAATGACCTCAGGCTAATCAGTCAATCTCTCAGTGTGAGAACAAAGGGAGTTTCTTAAATATCTAACTGAAAGTATTCCATAAGTACACTACATAAAAATCAGGAAAAGGTCAATTTTAAAAAGTAATTTTTAAAACCCAGTTTGAATCAATATCTGATGCAATAAATACAGGAAATGAAGTTTATTATACAATTTCTACATTACTCTTTCTCCTAAAAGTCCTCTGAGATAATTAAAAATGAACATTTTGCAGTTCCACGAAGCTGCCATGGTCAACTGAAAAGGAAAAGATATTTTTGTTGTTGTTGTTCCTGCAAAAATATGACCCAGCCACTGAAAATAATTCAAACCATTTTCAGTCACTAAGAACTTTCTCTGAAACTCATGATGGTAAAAACTATGACACATTTCTCGGCCCTCTTCAACTTTTTAAAATATCCTTGTTACAGATGTGAATGAAATGGTTGAATATGGTTAGAAGCTAGAGAGCTACAGTAGCACCAAACATAAAAGGAACCCAACAATCATATTTGTGTGGCAAATCTACTTTGGTTAGGCAGTGAAAAGACCAGCTGCAGTTTCCTCTTCCTTGTTCCCAGAGATACCCAATAGTTACTCTTCTGTATTTTTTTCTTAGATGTTTCTGGTTACTGAATTCAGTGGCACAACACAGCAATTGAACTAAAAAATGAAAATTGTATAAAACTTCCCATCCAAAGGCTAAATATATCCACCTTTTCAGATTGTTGGGCTTGCATCTGTTCTATCATTTTGGATTCACTTTTGTATTGGGGCTCGTGCATTGACTGCATACTTAGAATGTTAATCTGATAGCATTAGTAAATGTCATTTAGCCATACAAATTCCACTTTTACCAAGAATCAGCACATGAACAATCATTTGAACAATGTAAGTGTAATCTAAATGTATCAACATACATACACACAAACACACACCAGTCGCTCCTAGCAATCAGTTTGAAAATGTGTAAATGGTAAACCATTGTGAGAACTATTCTCTTCTGTTGCCCTAGAAATGCTGAATGATGCTTTTTGAAAATTCCTACTTCAGCAGATTAAATGAAAAACCACCTAGTAAGGACTATCATAAAATAATGTGACCAAGAAAATCACAAAATTGTGAGTCCCCTGAGATAATAATGTAGAGCTGAAAAAAATGTTTCAGCTGGGTAAAGATGCATATTGTGGTGGCAGAATACAGTAGTAGAAAATGAAATGGAGGGATATCAAGACATCTGGAAAAGCAATTTCATCCATCTGGACCTCATCTGAAAATGTTAAGTTTTAGAGAAGAATCTCAGGAGGTTTCAGTTCTATAAATGTTTCAGTCAAAATGGAATTTCTAATAAAAAAAGAGACAAGGGATTAACTCATTTTCCTATGAACAAACAAAAATAAAGAAAAAGGAAGCAGATAAATACATCACAATCACTCAGCTCACTAGAACAAAACCAAAAAATGAAGGTAAAATGACCATTTATACAGAGTGCTGGAATAGCAAAATATTAAAAAATGATCAAATTTAGTGGGCATGATGATATAGGCAGAAATGGGGAGGAAAAACCTGCCTTATATGTACTTTTGCAATATGCCCATATTTTGGCATACATTTTTACTAACAGAACTTAGCAAAATAAAAGGATTCCATGACTTCTCCATTAACTGTGATAGATTGTTTCCTATTTGAGCCTGGGGTTGAAGGTAAACTTAACAGATCAAAACAAAATATAGACCTAAGTATGTCAGCAGTGCTAAGAATTTGAGCATGAATGTCATGTAAGAGCAAACCCAAGCAAGTCGGTTATTAGAGGGCAACAAGTATTGTATCACTCTAAACTCTGCCTAGTAAGTATGTGATTGGCTCACATTTTTTAGACTTGTGGTCATTTTGAAAAAAATTTAACTGTAAATTTTTTTTTTTTTTTTGAGATGGAGTTTCACTCTTGTTGACCAGGCTGGAGTGCAACGGGGGATCTCGGGCTCACTGCAACCTTCGCCTCCCGGGTTCAAGTGATTCTCCTGCCTCAGCCTCCCGAGTAGCTGGGATTACAGGCCCGGCCACCACACTCGGCTAATTTTGTATTTTTAGTAAAGACGGGCTTTCATCATGTTGGCCAGGCTAGTCTCGAACTCCTGACCTCAGGTGATCCACCCGCCTCGGCCTTCCAAAGTGTTGGGATTACAGGCGTGACCCACGGTGCCCGGCCTAACTGTAAATTATGAGGACCAAGCACTCCTTATTTTCTCTTTCCTCAGTTTAACTTATTTAAGGCATTACTGCAGACTAAGCCTAAAAGTAATTTATTTTCAAATGATGCGACTTACTCTCTGGCCTAGACTTCAAAGATGTCAGTATAATGTGGATTGTATATAATTGTTTAAATTTTACAAATAACATACGCCTATTATAGAAATTTTGGAAAATACAGAAAAGTGCAAAGAAACAGGAAAAAAAAAATTCCTCCATCCGGTCAACAGAGTTACCATTATTCACTTTTTAGTTCCGCTCTATATTATACTTCTACAGTCGCTACACTACTCTAATATCCTGACTTAGTCACCTTTTACATCACGAGTATTTCCTTGGGTCATTAAATATCTGGCACTTTTAAAGTGTTTACGGGGTATCTTATTTTGTAGTAATGCTATATGTCCTGGTTTTTACAACAGTAAGAGAAAAAGCTACAGCCTATTACAAAACACTTCCTATATCAATGCGCAAAAGAGAAAGGTGGACATAGAAAAGGGGAAAAGTAACGTGAGAATCAGCAATAGAGAAAAAATAAGTGAGAATCGCTTAATTAGAGGCAAGATAATAGGGCTAAGTCACATTATTGATTCTTGACTTTAGGACAAAAGGGGTACATGTTACGCACCTGTG
Source organism: Macaca fascicularis (assembly GCF_037993035.2). Taxonomy (NCBI): domain Eukaryota; kingdom Metazoa; phylum Chordata; class Mammalia; order Primates; family Cercopithecidae; genus Macaca; species Macaca fascicularis. The sequence goes on from NC_088378.1 coordinate 99,841,414, forward strand.
TTCCAAGTTTATAATTGCACCTTGAATAGCGATTTATTTAATTAAACTCGCGGTTTTACAACCTAAGCAAATACTGCTAATTCTCCCCCGACTCAATCCCCCTTGAGGCCGCCTTTTAAATGCTCCGACTCCCTTCAGAGAAACCCTCGAGGTAAAAAGAAAAACCTGTCTGGCAATCCAGACCTGCAGTCGCCACTATAACCAGAGTAGCAGGCAGGTGTGTGCTAACTAAAGCCACGGCCAACAGAGCAAAGATACGCCTACAGCGCAGGCTCGGAATCCCCTAGCTCTAGGGCCGCGCATGCGCCAATGTAGCTTCGCGCTCGGGTGGCTGAGTCCGTCACAGGACAGATGATCAGGGTGCGTCCGCCTTTTCCTTCCCCCTTCTATCCTCCTCCCCTTTCCCCTCCCCTTGTCCCTCCTTCTTCTCCCTCCTCCCTCTCTCCCTCCCTCTGGCGTCTCCAGCCGACTTACGCTTCCTGTCCGCGGCCTTTGGCGGAAGAGTGTCCCGCCTCTTCCGCTCCACAGCGGAGGCGGCTGTGGCGGTGGCCCTGGTGGCGGCGGCGGCGGCAGCGGAGCTCGAGCGGTTCCTGTCAGGGTCAGCCGGCGGGCCCCCTGGGTGGTCCACCTGCAAGTGGCGGAGCGGTGCCCCGGGGATCGATGGCGATGAACTATAACGCGAAGGATGAAGTGGACGGTGGGCCCCCTTGTGCTCCGGGGGGCACCGCGAAGACTCGGAGACCGGATAACACGGCCTTCAAACAGCAACGGCTGCCAGCTTGGCAGCCCATCCTTACGGCTGGCACGGTGCTACCTATTTTCTTCATCATCGGCCTCATCTTCATTCCCATTGGCATTGGCATCTTTGTCACCTCCAACAACATCCGCGAGATCGAGGTGAGGGGAGGGAGCTGTGGTGGGAGTTGGCGTTGCTCGGGAGGACGGTCCTACGCGCCCGCCCCACTCCTTTCCCAGCGCCCTGAAGCCAGTTGACAGGCAGACCCCGCGCCGCCCACCACCCCCTTCCCTCTGTTTTTTCTTTCTCTTTCTGCGGGTTTCCTGAATTTGCAGCTTTGTCCTAGCTTTGTCTTGCGATTTACGAAAGAGCAAATCGACGGGATGAGCTGAGACGGAATGAATGTTTAATGCAGAAGATGGGTCAGGTGGAGAACGCTTCTTCAGTAGGCGGTTTGTGTGGTTCCATGGGGGATTAGCGGGGGTTGTTCACGGAGGTAAAAAGAGAAGTGGGGGCGGGGGCAATTGTAGCTAGGTAGATGCAACCCTGAGTGAATTGACAGGGTCAAAAGTGTCATTACCTTTGTGGGCGTTATCCGAAGACACAGAGATGAACACCTTGGCCATTGTTGGGAAAAGAACCAGAGTCGTAGAGGTATTGACGATTCTAATGTAAAGAAGCTGTCGCATGTTATCAGGTCACGTATGAGGACTTACGACAAATGTGCATAGTACTTTTCATTTTGAGCTAATTCGATATTTTCAGTTGTGGGGCAAGATACACAGGAAAGATAACCTGAAACTTCAATTCTGGTTTTGCTTTTAGGCTACGTTTATTAATGGGCCCTACATTTGCTGGTCTTTTTTTTTTTTTTTTTTTACAAAAAGAGCCAGTGACCACATTCAGGGAGTAAGTTGTCCACTGTCTACCAAACATTTTACTGATACTAACTTTGCTGAATATGTAAGACATGACAGGAAAACTTGGGGAAACATTTCTTTGTCAGAAGCACAGTATCTTTATCTGTAGGGGTGAAGATGGTTGATAGTACACTGTATTAATATATGCTGTATAGGTGTCCAGTATTAAGCATCTCTCATCTTTTCTTGCATATCTGAGAATGTTGTTGTTTTCTAAATCTATTTGAAAGGGCAGGAACTAGTAAGAAGTTCTCTTGATTCCTTCTGTTCTATTTATACACACACACACACATTTTAATAAATATACTTACCTATGTGATTTAATGGGACTTTGAGAGTAATTTTATTTTTAACTACTGAAATAGGGATGGGGTTCCACTTTAATTTGCAGTGTTCTCTCTAAAAGCAAGATTCATGTGTTTTGTAATTCTACAGTGCTTACTTCAGTGTTGACGACAGTAATGAGAATAGTATCTATAGCATAACTAGTTTTAAAATTTTTTACTAAAAATTTATTCTCAATTTAATAACTAAAGAGTTACAGTATTTTTTTCAGCATGTATTTTAGTTTGTTTTATCACCTTAATCTCCCTAATAATCCTGCAAATGTAGTACTTCTTGTTCTAACCATACTAGGATCACACATTATATTAGTATATGGGCAAAGTGGTGTCATGCAAGGAACATGGGCATTGGCTGGGGTCAGGCAGAGCTGGTTTTAAATTCTAGCTCAGCTACTAACCATCTCAGTTTCTTGGAAAATTTCCTTAATCTCTCTGAGCTTCAGTTTCCTGCAAAATAGGTAGAATAATTCATATCTTCTAAGGTGTGAGAATTAGAAGCAATGTAAATAAGATGTCTGGCAGTAGGGATCTGTCTCCTGATCCTTAATCAGGAGATGAGAAAGAGAGAGTTTGAGATTTGACAGTAAACTAGTTAAGAGTATTATAAAAAATGAGACAGAAACTCAGGTGTCTTGACTCCCAGCTTTAAGCTTTCACCCTACACTAAGATCCTTACTGCAATGTTAATAAAGTAGAAGAAAATAATTTAACATCTGAAATTTGAATGATTTTATTTAAACTTCTTAAGATAAGATGAAAATAGCAATAATTTGGAATTGTGTATAAGTTAGTATTTTCAGAGCTCAACTTCCATTAATATTTACCATAGTAGAAAAATAAATGTTTAACTTTTCTTAAAATCTTTGGGTTTTGGAGTAAAATAAGGTTCCTCACACTAAGTAGTAGACAAAATAGAAATTTTTCAAATAGCTCTCATGTGTAATTCTGATTTCAAGTTGCCTGAAGAATCTGCTGCAGCTTAGCCTGGTTAAAAGGGCACTGAAGAGTCAGGGAATTAGGGTTGAAATCCCACCTCTGTCACTCTGTACTTTGTGATCTTAGGTATAATTTTGAGTCCAGTTTCTTTACTTGAAGAACCAAAAGATTCAGATTAAACTGCCTCTAAGAGGCTGTTCAACTCTAAAATTCTATGATATCCAATTCAAATGTGATTTTTAAAAAACTGGATGTGTTTAAATTGTATTGCCTTTGGAGCAAGAGGAAATGAAAACTAAGAATAATTTAGAATTTTTTACTGACAATGAACATACAGTTGTGCAGACAGAATCCACATATGTATTTTTAAAGTTTGGATGCTGGATATATAGAGAAATGCTTCTGAATTGTGTCTGGAGTTATTAGAAAAACCTACGGAGATTCCCCAAACACACATACTTGTTTCCTTCTTGTTCTCTACTCTGTTAGCCACTAGTTGTAATTGGGTAATGAGAAGTTCTTACCAACATTCACTCTCATACTGTAAGTTACTCACACTTTATTTTTTATTTGAGAAAATCTTCATTGCTATATTAGTTCAAATTACTAGGGCAAAGGAGACTTGTCAAATCCAAATGCTTTTGTAATATAGTTTAAAGTGCCAAAATCAAAAATTCAAACTTTTTCAAGTATAAAATCACTGGATTTTTCTCATTCCTGCAGAAATATTGCACTAAAAATTACTACTTTTGAAAAGTGTCTTGGATACCCCTGGAAAAAGATATTTTCACATTTTAATGCTTACATTTGGTAGCAGATTTCCTCTACTTGTTAGATTTATGTATCTTATTTAGTTGGTTTTTAGATTTTCAATAATCTAAATAAAATGAGGCTAATAGAAAATCATAATTCATCATTCATGAGAAAATATTTTAAATATTTAATATCTTCATTTATTATTAGGAGCAAGGAATGAGGATTTCCTTTAATTTGGCAGTTGTGAGTCAGGCACATCTTTCAAAGGCATTAATTTTCTAGTCTAGGGCCCTTGTTGGTGAGACTGAGATGCAGAGGTTACTTGAAAAATAGTGAGGTTATTCTTAACTTTTGTAAAAGTATTTATCAGTGTGAAGTTACATAGTTTTAAATTTATGGTTAAAGTCAGATTAGGTTGTTATTCAGATTAAATTTAAAAACTAAACATTTACTTCGTGTTGCCAAAAGCATTCAAGGTACATTTTCATGAAACCTTAGTGAATTAACTCCCCATTCCCCACGTTTAATAAACTCAACTTTCTTCTTCACCTTATTATTTTATTTATTGCCCTCGATTATTTAATCCTGATTATTTGCTGTTGTCCTAGTTTCTGATAAAAATTCTTATGTATGTTTTTACTCCTAAATTGAATTATTAGGTTATAAGATTTTTAAGGAGATTAAATTTCTCATCTGTATTTAGTAATGTTTGTTATACTTAGCCTTTAGCTAAGAGTCAGGGAAGAATAAGTTTCTTTGTATAAATGATTGTTAAAGATTAGGCACTTTTATTTTAAAAAGTTTGAAGCTTTAATATTCAAGTTGATTTTAGTTACTTAGAAGCCAACTTTTGGAAATTAAGGTTTGTGGTGTTAGTGTTTTAACTTGTTTCTCAAGTAATGTTAGTAGTAAGAGCAAGGAATGTGAAAGTAAATATGGCCAGCTGGAATATTTTACATGGCCCAGGAGCATTTTACAGATGAACATTTGTAATCGATTTGATGATAGGAGAGCACTAACTTTGAATCTCAATTACGAGAAATGTTTCCTCCAAAATTTCCATTCTTCGCATTAGTATTAGTAGATATATGTTACCAAAAAATTGTACATATTATTGATGCATTTTGAATTTTATCAATAAAAATTGTTGCAAATTTGTTTTCTCTCTTGTTGCATAAGAACCTACATACCTAATATCCTGGTCCATGCTTCTGGGTCCGCAAAGCCTGATGTATTTACTTTCTGGCCTCTTACAGAAAAAAATTGCCTGCCCCTGACTTGGAGTTTTAATAAATCATACCACCAAAGTTAGCATTTGCTACACAAATAGCTGTGTTTAATTTACGTGTTCTAGTCCTCAAAAATTGTTCAAGGTAGGTGTAATGATCCCTGGCAATTGCTTAGGTTCTGTCTTTGTACAGATTTAGTAGATATAAAATTTACCATTAATCTTGGCTTAGGAACATCATTCTTCATTTCTTTGTCACAGATAAAAATCAGGCAGCCTAAAGAAAGTTGCTTTAGAAAGTTTTATTTTAGTTACCTTTTGTGTTCATTAAGGTCTCTCAAAAAGACTTCAGATAAATTTTTTAGTGTGGAATAATCAGTTCAAGGGGGAGTACTTAAAATACGATTTTTAACTTAATTTGACTAATACTTAAAATGATGTACCTTATTACTCAGCATTTTGTTGAATGACCTTTTCAGGTCTTATATTGATTTCTTTTTCGACAAATTTACATTCAAAATGGAAGTTTTCCAGTCCTTTTCCTAGATAGTGTGAAAAATGCACATCCTTCAAATTCTTCCTTTCCCACTGCATTAAATTCTGAGTCTGTTTCTTAGGAATAGGATGTATTTTTAGAATTACCAAGAAGAAATGCCAGTTTGATTTGGGTGAACAATTACAGTGATAGCAAAACAAAGCTGAGAAATGTGATACCTCCTATCCGCTCATCTACATCTGTTCTATTTTGCCTCTGGTTCTTTGTCTTGGATTTTAGCTAATGGGCAAGTCTCCAGATTATCATTGTATTTTGCACTGTGCCTTGTATGCTCTTGACATTAGTAAGCATTAATTTTTCAAAATGAGGGAACTGTAGCTCCTCTTCCACTTGGTAGCCTCTTTTGTTTCTAAAGATAGGAACTATGTGCTTTAGTGTGAACTTTATTTTTTAATAAAGTTGTTACAACTCATGGTAACAACTTTTTTCAAAAAATAAAGGATTGTTAGGCCCAGAAGATTTTGTTAGGGTTTGGACATTATGTCTGGCTACCCTTGAATTTTAGCTGATAAAGGGTGTTGTGGTTTTATTTGATGGTGAAAACTCATAAGCTGAGTGAAATTTACAAAGGATTTTAATCAACACTGGACATTTTCTTCATACATTTTCTTCAAAGTGCATGTCTGGGAATAGTAGGAGATAGGGAGAGTTTGGGAACAGGACTTCCCTCCCCCACTGCCATCTTTTTGGAGGAGAGGGCCTTCTTAAGGAGCTTGGCATCTTTTGGGGAAGACGAGACACAATAACAAGAAAACTACGCGTTGCTAGGTGAATGGCACAGTCAGAATATCCTTTGGTAGTTCAGAGGAGGGTGCAATCACATCTATTTCTAATGACCATGGAGAGCTGTGTGGGAAGTGGGCTTTGAGCTGGTACTTGATAAATACCACTTCTTTAGGTGAGGTTCAGATGCATTCCAAGAAAGGTGATTAATATGAACAATGATCTAGTGGCAGGAAATCAAAAAGTGTATAGATAAAATAGGAGTAAGGGCAAATTAGCTGGTGCTAGATTGTGGATAGTCTTGAGTATTTGATAACGAATATATTAAACTGGGGAAGTGACATGATTGCTACACTATCAGGAGTGGGTTCAGCAATGAGTAATTTACAATTTTCATTCTCATGTAAAATGCCTTAGGAACATAGTATGAGGCAGCCGTGTAGGTTCTGTTTTACTGAGTCTTCGCTTGATGGAATCATTTACTACCCAGCCATTCTTAGGAATTGGCTCTCATGTTCACAGTTTGGCATGGAGGCTAGGGTTCTAATTGCCTTTTCACGGAAGCAGTATGGAAGAAGGGGTGAACAAAGGGATAAAGGCCTTTTAAAGAAGGTTCTTGAAAACTGCCATGTACCACCTCCACTTAGTAATAAGGCCACACAAGCTACAAGGGAGGCTGGAAAATGTTTTCATTCAGATAACAAGGTTCTCAGTAAGTGAGAGTTTTGTAGTGTGGAAGAAGGATAGCATAGAAATTGGGGTGAGGGGTTGCTGTTAGCAGTCTCTGCAACACGGGGTTAGAGGAAGATTTATCTGGTGGTGAAATGGTATGTCATCAGGATGAGAGCTCAAGCTCATATAGATGTGAAAGTAGTTTAGACACTGGAATTAATGTTTGTGTTTTTATATTGATTATAATATTGAATCAAACTTGATTTCATAGTAAAAGGCATTAATGTGTTTTTTTATGTGAAAAGTGAGTTAGGCATGTGGCTTTGCTGATACTTAAAAAAAAAGTTACAGGAATATTGAATATCATCTTCCTTTTGTTTTCTTCAACCTCTTTTTTCCATCTCTGTTCAGCATACAAATGTGTTTTGGTTTCTCCTTAAAAAACAAAAATATCCTATCTTATTTTTTTAATTTTTTATTTTTATTTTCTTTTTCTTTTTTAGAGACGAGGTCTTACTGTGTTGCCCAGGCTTCATTGCAGTGGTACAGTCATAGCACACTGCAACCTCGAACTGCTAGGCTCAAGCAGCCCTTCCACCTCAGCCTCTTGAGTAACTAGGACTATAGGCTCATGCCACCAGGACTGGCCAATTATTAAACTTTTGGTAGAGATGGGGGTCTCGCTTGGTTGCCCAGGCTGGTCTTGACCTCCTGGCCTCAAGCAGTCCTCTTGCCATGTCCTCCCAGAGTTTTGGGATTACAGGCATTGTTAGCCATTGCACCCGGCTTTCTTTTAAAAAAAATAGGAGATGGGGTCTTGCTTTCGCCCAGGCTGGAGTGCAGTGGCATATTCATAGCTCACTGTAGCCTCAGACTCCTGTACTCAAGTGATCTTCTTGCCTTGGCCTCCTGGGTAGCTGGGATTACAGGCTCAAGCCACTGTTTCTGGCTTATCTTAATTGTATTTCATAATAAACTATTATTAATGACTAACATTTTTTTGAGAGTTGCTAAGAGTTTTTTTTTTTTTTTTGAGACGGAGTCTCACGCTGTTGCCCAGGCTGGAGTGCAGTGGCGCGATCTCGGCTCACTGCAAGCTCCGCCTCCCAGGTTCACGCCATTCTCCTGCCTCAGCCTCCTGAGTAGCTGGGACTACAGGCGCCCGCCACCGCGCCCGGCTAATTTTTTGTATTTTTAGAGACGGGGTTTCACTGTGGTCTCGATCTCCTGACCTTGTGATCCGCCCGCCTCGGCCTCCCAAAGTGCTGGGATTACAGGCTTGAGCCACCGCGCCTGGCAAGAGTTTTTACATACATCATATTGGTTGATATAGTGACACTTAGCAAGGGTAACATTATTCTCTCTGTGTTTTTTTTTTTTTTTTTTTTTTTTTTGGATAAGGACATTGAATCTGAGATTAAGTCTTCTGTTTAGTCACACAGGTGGGATTCATACTTTAGCCATCTGACCTCTTGTTAATTTCCTGTATTCTCTTTCCACACAATCTGTTTAAAAAGAAGGGTCTGTGCTTATTGATAATGTCCATTCCCATCTCCCTTCAACTCCTTAATTTGCTGCATTTGAAGTATGTTAAATGGTAAAAAGTCCTATGAAGAAAAATGAAGGAAGGGTTGATGGTTTATAATTTTAAATAGTGAAGCCAGGGGAGGCTTCAGTAAAATGACATTTGAATAAAGAACCAAAAGAGGGAAGAGAGTGAACCATATTGATATGTGAGGGAAGAATGTTCCAAGCAGAAGAAATAGTAAGAGCATAGGTCCTGAGGAATGTGCTTAGTTAGGTGTTTGAGGAACGACAAAGAGGCCAGTATGGCTGAAGTAGAGTGGGGAGAATAGTAGAAGATGAGGGTATTGGGAAGTATTGGGGGGAATGTCACATGAACCACTATAAGAACTTTTTCTTCTCTGCTCAGTTTAGTGGGAAGACATTGAAAAGTTTTGCACAGGTAGGTGATATTATTTCACTTATGGTTAAAAAGAGTCACTCTGGCCTTGATGTGGAGAATACTGCCTGGCGAATAAGAGTAAAGTAGGGTATTTCTGATAGGAAAAAACCAAAGCATATTTCCTAGTCTCACACACCATTCAACACATCTGATACCGTGTGTGTGGAGATTTTTCCCTACACACCATCCAGTTCTGACACCAGATTCTCCACCACATACTGTCATGCGCGTCCATGTGAAGAGACCACCAAACAGGCTTTGTGTGAGCAGTAAAGCTTTTTAATCACCTGGGTGCAGGCGGGCTGAGTCCGAAAGAGTCAGCGAAGGGAGATAAGGGTGGGGCCGTTTTATAGGATTTGGGTAGGTAAAGGAAAATTCCAGTCAAAGGGGTTGTTCTCTGGCAGGCAGGAGTGGGAGTCACAAGGTGCTCAGTGGGGGAGCATTTTGAGCCAGGATGAGCCAGGAAAAGGACTTTCACAAGGTAATGTCATCACTTAAGGCAAGGACTGGCCATTTTCACTTCTTTTGTGGTGGAATGTCATCAGTTAAGGCGGGGCAGGGCATTTTCACTTTTTCGTGATTCTTCAGTTACTTCAGACCATCTGGGCATATACATGCAAGTCATAGGAGATGCGATGGCTTGGCTTGGGCTCAGAGGCCTGACACACACCAACTGGGTGTCCTATAATTTCATTAAATTCTGGCACTATCTACTAGGAGATAGTATCAGATCCCACAGGGTAAGGGCTCAGTCCCACAAGACTGCCCTTCACTTCAGATGCCAGTTGCAAGTCCCAGGCTGCAACCTGTACTTCTGGACAAATTGCTATAAACTGGTGTTCCCATGACCCCCTCCTTGAGTTTGCTTTATTTGCTAGAGTGGCTCATAGAACTCAGGTAAACACTTTACTTACGTTTACCCATTTATTATAAAGGATATTACACAAGATACAGAGTAAAAACCAGGTGGAAGAGATGTAAAGGGAGATGTTTGGAGAAGGGGGTCAGAGCTTCCGTGTGCTCACTTGTGTGCCACACTTCAGGCACCTGCATGTGTTCAACTATCTGGAAGCTCTCTGAACCCTGTCTTTTTGAGTTTTCATGAAGGCTTTATTATGTATGCATGATTGATTCAATCATTGACCTTTGGTGATCAACTCAAGTCTTCAGTCACTCTGCCCCCAGGGACTCAACCTTCAGTCCCTTTCTCCTTCCCACAAGTTCTATTCATGCCTTGGTCTTTCTAGTGACCAGCTTCCATCCTGAAGCTGTTTACGGGGCCCCAACCACCAGCTGTCTCATTAGCATATGAAAGACACTGTTATCACTCAGAGACTGTAAGAGTTTTTTTTAGGAGCTCTGTACCAGGAAACTGGGAGCAAAGATTAAATATGTATTTCTTACTGTAAATCACAATATCACACAGGAAAACCAGTGAAGAGGCTGTTGGAAGTAATTCAAGCAGGAGATGATGGTGGTCACAGTAGAACGGTTGCAGTGACAAGCAGTTAGATTTAGAATATATTTATAAAAGTAGAGCTAGTAAAATTTTCTTATGCAATTGATATATGGGGTGTAAGAGAAAGTAAAGAATCAAAGATGACCAAGATATTTTGGTTTGTAACTGAAGGGATCGAGTTGTCACTAGACTGCAGGAAAATGAGGTTTTAAGTAAGAGGATGTGGTGGGGGAAGTAGAATAAACAGTTCAATATTTGACTTGTTAGGATGAGATGCCATTAGACATCCAAGTTGGGAATAATGAGTAGGCAAACAAATACATGAATTTAGAGTTCAAGGGGAATGTTGAGACTACAGTTACACATTTTGAGGGCTAATCAGCATAGATGATGTATAAAGGCCTAGTTAGCATAGATGATGTATAAAGGCCTAAGATAGGATGAAATCGTAAGAGTGATTTATAGGTCAAAGAAAAATGAGAAGATCCCTGAGTCACTCCAGTGTTTAGAGGTTGGGGAGATAAGGAGGAACTAGCAAAGGAGACTGAAAAGGAGCAGCCAGTGAGGTAGGACAAAAACATGGACACTGGTATCCTGGAATCAAAGGAAGAGCATGTGAACAACATGCCAAATGTTGTTGCTCATGGTTCACAGAAGAGCAGGACTGAGAACTGACTTTTGATTTAGTGACGTGAAAAGGAGTGGTGAACCTTACAGAGAGTGGCATCACCATCCACAGGGTTTTTCATGCCAGAAACCCTGGAAATCAACCTAAGTGTATTTGCCCTCATCCCATCTCTAGGCACTAAGTTCTGTAGATTCTGCCTTCTCTTTCTTTTGTGAAATCTGTCTTTTCTGTTCCTGCTGCCACTTTATTAGTTTAAGTTCTCAACATTTCTCACCTGGATTATTGCAGTGGCATTCTGTCTGGCGTTCTCTTTAATCTCTCAGCACATTGCTGCCACAGTGATTCTTTTTAAGAGACTAGTCTTAATGTTTCCTTTTTTTTATTTAAAATTTCTCCTATGGCTGTTTCTGTCTAGCATTCAGGATACTGTTCAAACCCCTTTACATAGAGTGTAATTTTCTTCACGATAGACTACTTTCTTTTTTTCTAGTCTCATCTCCTACCACTCCCCTACTTTATGCTCTAGTCATGGCAAACTACTATAGTTTCTGGAATGTGGCATGCTAATAGTTTATCAGAAATGACCTTCCTTTTCTTATTCTATCACATTTTTAAATGTAGTTCCTATTAACATGGAAAGTCTTCCTTGATTCTCCTTTCTCCACCTGGTATATATGCTTCTCTCAGTTTCCAGAAGTACTAGCTTACAGCCTGCCTTAAAATTGTTATCCTGTAATTATTCATAAATGTGACTTTCTGTCCCATTTGTAAATTCTTTTGTAGCATGAACAATGTATTTTTCCATTTTGTATTCTCATCCTGTAGACAGTGCCTAGCACCTAATAGGGACTCAGCTTTGAATGAGTGATGGAAACTCAGTACCATCAAAACATCTTAACAGTTTGTTGAGAGTTTTTTGGTCATCTGAATGGTATTACGGGTCTGAAGGAGTTCTCGAAATTACCCAAGGAAAATATTATATACTATAAGTCAAACTTCTGTAACTGTGATATCCATCCATATCTAAAAGCAAAACAAATTTGCCTATTGAAGAGTAATCCAGGGAATGCTGAAAATTTAACAAACGGGTTAATTGGCAAATGTTGCAGCAAAGAGAGACAAATATCGAAACTATATCATGTTCCAAGCACCCAGTCAGGGATGTAGTCTTTCTTTGTACCGTCTCCCTGTAGAAAACATCTGCTCAGCAGCTCTCATGGAGAAATTTGCTGACTACTAGACTAGGTTGTATTTCCATACCACCTGTACTTTTTTTTTTTTTTTTTTAAATCAAAATATCTATTCTACTTTAATATTGTTTTCTGTGTTAGATACTGAACTCCAGGAGGTCAGGTGCTAGGCTGAATCATTGCTGGGACCATAGAGGTACTCATAAATGTTAGGTGAGTGAATGATTACATCATGATGGGCAGTCAGAAAGAAATTAAGGTCCCACTTCCTATCTGTTTATATGCAAATATTTGATTATGTTATTCTCCTCAAAACTCTTCAGTTCCTTATTTCCTGCTGGACATTTTAACACGCAGGGTTACTTAGCTTTCTGAGGCTTTATTGTCAGTAGCAGTAACCAGCTCTGGCTAGCTTAGACAGGAAAACAAGTATTAAAGGAGGATTGGGTAACTCACACACAAAATGCATGGGACATATAGAGAATCAGGTTTGGAGACAAGTGGGAAGTAAGGGAGTTTTGAAAGTATAAGCAGTCTAGGCCGGGCGCGGTGGCTCAAACCTGTAATCCCAGCACTTTGGGAGGCCGAGACGGGTGGATCACGAGGTCAGGAGATCGAGACCATCCTGGCTAACACGGTGAAACCCCATCTCTACTAAAAAATACAAAAAACTAGCCGGGCGTGGTGGCGGGCGCCTGTAGTCCCAGCTACTTGTGAGGCTGAGGCAGGAGAATGGCGTGAACCCGGGAGGCGGAGCTTGCAGTGAGCTGAGATCCGGCCACTGCACTCCAGCCTGGGCGACAGAGCAAGACTCCGTCTCAAAAAAAAAAAAAAAAAAAGAAAGTATAAACAGTCTGATCCAGATGCCACAGCTGCTGTTGAATTTTTCTTGCTGGACTACTGCTGTGACTGCTCATTTAATCACACCCACTCTTTGTTTCCCAGGATTCACTGCTTTATGTGGGAGTATCTGATTGCTGAGTGTAGCTCTTGTACCTTTACCCTGGCTACCATGGGTTTATGGAGAGGAAGAACCCATCTCTGCCTTTGATTTCTGAAGTGGGAGGTGGAACCCTGCATCCTTCCAAAACTCACAGTGGACAATTCCACAAAACTTGGAAACAATTCCAATGATTGCCAGGGTAATTGTATTTTTAAAATGAGGTGATTTGTGTTAGAAATAGATAATCGGTGCCATGAAGAGAAGTCAGCATAGCGACAGAGGACCTCTCAGCAATTCAGTCTTTACTTTCTGCAGAAAGGGTGCTACTGACAGATGGAACAGTGACGAGAGCACACTTGAACAAGGGAAAAGCAACATATTTATCCCTTACGCATTTGGGTTGTCCTCACTGCTGTGTCCTGCATCCATTGACTGGAGCTGGACCTCACAGTCTTAAACTGATACCCGATTTGCTAACAACCTAAAACTTTCCTAAGTAGGTAAGTGCAAGGGAGAACAAAGAAGGAGAGGAAGTTGCTTATGAAAGGTTTAAGGAAGCAATAACAAATCCAAATAAGGAAGGGGCATAAGCTATGAGCTAGGACTTGCCTGGGCCTGTCCAATCATGCCTGAGTAAGCCAAAGCAACTAACTGGGCTGAAGTGTAAGAACTAATAGTTGATAGGAGGCTTTAGAGTAAGAAGCTATTATTTTTAGTGTCTATTATTTTGTTTTTAAACCAAGACAAGCTTTGAAGAGGAACTTTTCTACTTTCTGCATGTGTATTAAGTACTTAAAATGCCTGGCACTTAGTATACATTCAATAAGCAGTAGTCAGTGAAATACAGTATATAGTTTTGGGTCCAGTTTACATTCTTAGCCGCCTCATTTCCTTCCAACATGAAAACGCTATAAATCCAAAATGTGTATGCTATTGTCCTTAAATATACCTTGTGCTTTCCACCTCTGTCTTCTCCATATGCCACCTCTTTCTCTCTTTTCCGTCTTTCTTTTATGGCTCTGTTCAAATCTTTGCTGATTCTCAGTAAGAAAGAAGTACTGGTCCATCTATTTATTATTTCTCTATGCCATCCACTTTGGCACTTAGCATTTTATGATAGTTTTCTTGGTATTTATATGTTATCTTTGATAAAGTAGTCTGCTAGGGGGCAAAGGGGACTGATTATTTCTGGGGGAAAAACAGTTTAGTAGAAGGAACGTGAAGCTTGGAGTCAGAAATCCTTGGTTCCAGCTTAGCAGTAGCTATTACTATGTATGTGACCTTGGACAAGTTTCTGAATGTGTTCTTTTTATATAAAATGGAGATAATGCTATAGGATTTTGGTGAGGGTCAGATGAAATATGTATGAGAAGGAAAAGGCTGTGTAAACTGTACACCGTATGATTGCTTTTGTATGTATCTTGTACCTAATGTCATGCCTTACATATAAGCTTAATATATTAATGATAATGATTTTTTTAAATAGTCGTATCAGATTTTCATGGCATCAAAAGACGTGTAATTTTTTTTTTGAGACGAAGTCTTGCTCTATCGCCCAGACTGGAGTGCAGTGGTGTGATCTTGGCTCACTGCAAACTCCGCCTCCTGGGTTCACACCATTCTCCTGCCTCAGCCTCCCGAGTAGGTGGGACTGCAGGCACCCGCCACCATGCTCGGCTAATTTTTTTTTTGTATTTTTAGTAAAGACGGTTTTACCATGTTCGCCAGGATGGTCTCAATCTCCTGACCTCATGATCCGCCTGCCTCGGCCTCTCAAAGTGCTGGGATTACAGGCATGAGTCACCGCGCCCGGCAAGACATGTACTTGTAGATACATTTACAAAATTGTAATCAGATTGTGATGAAAATGTTATAGCTATCTTATATTTTGTTCATGTATAATTTAATATTCAGTAATTACTCTTGGTTCCAATAAAATGTTATATTGTTATATTTTATACTGTAGCATAATTTATTAGATTTCAAATTCCATCAGATTATTTTTGTTCAGTTAAATAAAGAATATGATTTCTCTTGCAGATTTTGCCCCTAGAAACTAATTCTAGAGAGAGTGATTTGAGACGGTTCTGTTCAAAAGCATACAATACGGGAATAAGTCCAGCTGGCAACTTTTTTTTTTAATGCTTAGATTAATCTTAAGAGGGAGAAAATGTACAGAGATTTTAAAATATAGTTTGTTTTTCTGAATGGTCTTTTCTTTCCTCTCTCCAACATCATAAAACTTGGTATTTAAATGGAATATTGTGCATGAAAAGGCCCCAGGTGCAAAGTTGTGGCCCAACAGGTCTAGTGAAAGATTACATAGGCTTTGCTTCTCTTCATTTAGGAGACCTGTGTTTTTAGTTTGTTTTAGTTATATGACTAGCTCTTAGAGTTTTCAGTGAAAGAAAATTTTCTCTAAACAATTTCATCAGTAAACAAATAAGCTTTGATGGAAACCGTTTCTATAGGAGGTTATACTGGAATTTGACAAAACCAAGTTTTGTTAAGCAAATGTATGATTTTTTTAAATGCAGCTAAATGTTACACCTTACCAAGGAGGACTAGTGTCTTAATCAGCTGGGTGATACCTTCCAATGGGTGGGTTAAACAACCAACGTTTATATCTTGTAGGTCTGGAGGCTAGGAAGTCCAAGGTCAAGGTACTGGTAGATTCAGCTCCTAGTGAGGTCTCTTTACAGGGTTGTAGATGGCTGCCTTCTTTCTTTGTCCTCAGATAATAGAGATTGAGAGAGCTGTGGACTTTTTTCCCCGTCTTATAAGGACACTAATCCCATCATAGGAGCTCCACCCTCATGACCTCACCTAAATCTGATTACCTCCCAAAGGTCCCTTCTCCAAATACCATCATACTGGGGGTTAGAGCTTCAACATAGGACATTTAGGGGGACACAAACATTAAGTTCATAACATTCAGGTGGCAAGTGAGCATATAAAAATGCTCAACATCATATGTCAATAGGGAATTACAAATTGCAACAACAATGACATATTACCACATACCCAGTAGGATGGTGAAAATCCAAAACCGACACCACCAAATGCTAAGGGAGAATGTGGAGCAACAGGTATTACGACGGAATGCAAAATGGTACAGCTCCTTTGGAAGTCAGTTTGGCAGTTTCTTATAAAAGTAAACATACTTGGCTGGGCGCAGTGGCTCATGCCTGTAATCCCAGCACTTTGGGAGGCCAAGGCAGGCGGATCATGAGGTCAAGAGATAGACACCATCCTAGCCAGCATGGTGAAACCCCGCCTCTATTAAAAAATACAAAAATTAGCTGGGCATGGTGGTGCACTCCTGTAGTTTGGCTACTCGGGAGGCTGAGGCAGGAGAATCGCTTGAACCCAGGAGGCAGAGGTTGCAGTGATCCGAGATTGCGCCACTGCACTCTGCCTGGTGACAGAGCGAGACTCTGTCTCAAAAAAAAAAAAAAAAAAAAAAGTAAGCATACTCTTACTGTATGACCCAGCAATTGCATACCTTGTATTTACCCAAGTGGGTTGAAAACTTAGGCCCACACAAAAACTTGCACATGGATGTTTAACAGCTTTATTCGTAATTTCAATAACTTGGAAGCAACCAAGATGTCCTTCAGTAGGTGAACAAATCAATAAACTGTGGCACATCCAGACAGTGGATATTATTTATTGCTAAAAATAAATGAACTATGAACCCATGAAAAGACATATAAAATCTTAAATGAGTATAAGTGAAAGAAACCAATCTGAAATGGGTACATAAGGTATGATTTCATATTCTGGAAAATACAAAGCTATGGAAACAGTAAAAAGATGAGTCCTTTCCAGGGGTTAGCAGAGAGAGGGATCAATCAAGTACAGAGGTTTTTTAGGGCAGAGAGACTATTCCATATGATAACATAATGGTGGATACACATTATACGTTTGTCAAAACCCATAGAATATACACCAAGTGTGAACCCTAATGTGAACTGTGGGCTTTGGGTGATGGTAATGTGTCAATGTAGGTTCGTCGATTGTAGCGAATGTACCACTGCGATGTGAGATGTTGATAGTGGGGGAAGTTGTGTGTGTGTCAGAGGCAGAGGGTATATGGGAACTCTGTACTTTGTTCAGTTTTGCTGTGAACCTTAAACTATAAAAAGTAGTCTATTTTTATGGCAGGAAAAAAAAAGCTTTCAATTTAGCTATCAGGCCAGATCTTCTGACATCAACCAGTATACTGCAGTTCAATTCTGGAACTAACCACCCTGAATTAGTGTCAGACTCCACAAGTTTCAAGAGCATGGTCCCCAACAAGACTGCCCCCGCTTCAGACACCAGCTGCAAGTCAAGTTCTCCGGCCACTCATACTTGTCAACTGGCTACAAATCCAGGGGGTTCCCAAGACCCTTCTCACTACCTCGCCATAAGATTTCCCTGAATTCAGAAGCCATTTGCAAGTTCAGGGATCTCCAGGTCACCCATATTTCTGACCAACTGTCTATATATTCAGAGGGGATCCTAGAAGACACATATAGCAAGATCTCGAAGAGTCCTGAATGCAGAGCTTTTATGCCCTCTCCCTGTATACTTAGAACGTAGTTCCCTCCCAGCACATTAGTGGATTCACCAACCAGAAAACTGTTCTTCACTTCAGTGTCTAGAGTTTCTATTGGGACTTCATGATGAAGACTTGATTGATTGAACACTGATTGAACTAAATTTTTAGCTCCACTTTCCTCCTAAGAGGTTGGACTGGGCCAAAGGCCCCTCATCACACAATTAGTCTTTCTGGTGACTAGCTGCTATCCTGAGCCATCTTGTTAACATAAACCCTGGTGTGAATCAAGGGGCTTATGAATAACAAAGATACTTTTATCACCTGGGAAATTCCAAGCATAAAGCTGCTTGCCGGGAACCCAAAACAAAGACAAATTCAGCACCAGGTGTTGAAAAAACAGTAGCTCTTGATAACCTAATTTTTTTCAAAAGTATATCATGGAAAGCTGGACTGAAAAGTATTTAAGATTGTAAAATTTAAGAGGATCTCTGTTAATCTAGTATTTTAATAGTTAGATGTTTTAGCTATGTAAGTCTTTATCATGCAGTTTTGAATTTTGTGTATATGATTTTATGCATAAATATATTTCTTTGATGAAAAGAAGAGAGGACTTTACTTGGAAAGATCAGCCAGTAGAACAACAGAGGACCCTTTCCAGTTTTTACCACTTCACACTGTCAAACAGATGACCTTAAAAACAGTTTTTGTCTGGGCTCTAGTTCATTTCATTGGACTTAATTTTCCTTTTAATAGCAAGTTATTTCAGAGTGTTTTAGGTATCCACTTTCTCTAAGGAAGTGCTTAGTTATATTTTTCTCTTGCAGATTGATTATACCGGAACAGAGCCTTCCAGTCCCTGCAATAAATGTTTATCTCCGGATGTGACACCTTGCATTTGTACCGTTAACTTCACACTAGAAAAGTCGTTTGAGGTCTGTGTTTCCAAGTAATGTGCTAGAAAAGCCATGCTTTAAAAAATACTGATATTGTACTAAATGTCTTTTACTAGGTATTTTCCTTTTATAGAGGAGTCACTTTAATTTACTGGAATTTATAGGCTTTTGAGGAAGATCGTTTTATGTGTTTGGCTGTTGGATTTTGCTGTCTGGTAATTAAATACATTTATTTGAATGGTTTATTTTAGTTCTTTGTAGACAAAATTTAAGACATTGTATTTTATCCTTTCACTAGATAATTTTATGACTGTACAAATCAATTTTTTATAAAGGTATATATACTTGTATTTTTAAAATTATTGCTCAAATTATTTTGCATACTTACAATACTAAAGCAAGCTTTACTTTAGAAAATAATAATTCTCCCATCACTTAATTGAATTATTTTTAAGACATATGAAGCATTGTAAAAAATGCAAACACTTATTAAAACCTTACTGATCATTTATGTTTTTTATAAGTAGTTAGAAATCCATCTGTTTGCATTTACACTGCCATTCTGAGCACATGCTAACGGACGTAAAGATTCAGATAGGCATGTAAAGACCACTTTGTATTCTCCTGTGCCTGAAAGTTGAGCTTAAAATAATTATTCTTAAGGGAGCAAAACTGCATTAATACATGCCAACTTTTTAGATTTTCTGCACTTAAGATTTTCTAAAGGTAGTGATGACTTTAATAGTCCCTAATAGTTGGTTGCCATCTAGTGGTTATAGATGCTCTTGCACTGAGATAAAGGACAGGATAGTGCTGTCTTTGAATAAAACATGAAAACAAATTTTGTAGAAGACAAATGTAATTATTTAACTTTGTTTCAGCAGAAACAAAATATACATTTAAAGCATCTTTATAAGTCCATGATTTTTCAATGTGATGGGCAGGCAATAAAGATGCAATAAGTTCTGCTTTTGTCAGAACAGGCACAATTGAAGAAATGAGAGACTAGTAGTGATACAGAAGCGCCATTATTTTTCTCTCCCATTCCAAAAATACTTCCGAACTTGTTGTTTGCAAAGGCAGTCAACCTCAGATTCATTCTCTTGTGGATTCTGTGTTTCTTTACAAGCTCAAACTTTGAATTGGAGTAAACTCTTTTCAGGGAACTTCAAGTAGGTTATTTTGTCTCAGTGTTTATTCAAAGAATCTCTCAGTTTGCAAATTGAATTTACTTTACCGAATCTTGAGGTAATACTTCCTTTTAAAAAAGAATATTCATTGTCTCAATTTCTGTGATGCAATTTTGATATTCCCCCTCTTCCACAAGAAAGTTTCCATGTAAACATTTTCTTTATATAGAATGGGAAAATTTGCATGGTTTGACATTCGAAAGTCAAGCATTAAATAATTGATAGTGTATATGAAAATAGCAAATCAAATGATGTATGCTTATAATATTACTGAATTACTTTTAATTAAGGATAAGAATATAGAAAATAGAAGTAGCATCCAGAAATGAGAAAATAGCTTAATGTTTGCTACTTATAAAAATAATCATTTAAATGGCTTCTTAGCATCTTCTAAATAATTGTAATGTTTATAGGTTATCCTTCTTTCCCAGGTTATTTCAAAGTTTGCTCTATTAAATATATTAAAGTACTTTTCTTGATTATTATAAAGTGCTTATTATCATAGAGACTCTACTAATTAGTAGTTTATTAACTCATATAGTATCCTCTTGAGGAATTTATTACATCCCAATTGAAGTTCAGAATTCACTTGGACAAGAAAAAAATGAATGTTTCAGCTGGACCTGGTGCTACAAACCTGTAGGTGGGAGAATAGCTTGGGCCCAGGAATTAAGGGCCAGCCTGGGCAACATAGCAAGTCTGTAGTCTCTGGGATTAAAAAAAAGAAACAAGCTTGACCATTATCCCTGTGAAACGTTGATGCTAACTGGGTGAAGACCAGTTTGAATTAGAGAAAATTTTAAATTGAAAGTAGCTCAGAGTAGGCTAATAGATTCCTTGAAGATTCTTTTTTAATGTAAATAGTACTTCTTTGATGTCTTTAAGGATAGTTTTAAAGTTTACTTGTGGAATTTTGTAACGTACTTTCTTTAACCTTATTTACAGTTGTGCCATTTTAGATTGCTAAGTACTGGTGGAATTTACCCCACTACCTATTACAAATTGTAACCTAGTAAAGTCCAAATTACGTAGCTTTTATGTACACATGAAATAAGTTTATACAGAATAGTTTTTGTACGAAAATTTTTCCCTCTCTGTTTCTCTAGGGCAATGTGTTTATGTATTATGGACTGTCTAATTTCTATCAAAACCATCGTCGTTACGTGAAATCTCGAGATGATAGTCAACTAAATGGAGATTCTAGTGCTTTGCTTGTAAGTAAAATGATAAATATGAAAATATGATATCTGTAAAATAAGAATATGTGGTAACTGTTCAGTTAGAATTGTTAGGATGAAATTAAAGTGTTGTCATTTATAGTTTGTATAGTGAGGATTTTTTTTTCCCCCTGAGATGGAGTTTCACTTTGTCGCCCAGGCTGGAGTACAGTGGCACAGTATCGGCTAACTGCAACCTCTACCTCCCAGGTTCAAGCAATTCTGCCTTAGCCTCCCGAGTAGCTGGAATTACAGGCGCATATCACCACGCCCAGCTAATTTTTGTATTTTTAGTAGAGAGAGGGTTTTAACATGTTGGCCAGGCTGGTCTTGAACTCCTGACCTCATGATCCGCCCACCTCAGCCTCCCACAGTGCTGGGATTACAGGCATGAGCCACTGTGCCTGGCCTGTATCATAAAGATTTTTAGTTAAAATATTTTTTCCTGAAATTTGCACAAATGCATTGACGCCCAGACTGGTTTGGAAATCTGTGTGGACTAGGGGATCTTAGTTTGTTTACTGTGGTTCAGTTTTTTAGTTTTCCATAGTAGTGGCTAGTGCCTAAGTATTTTTTCTTTTTTTTTTTTTTTGAAACAGAGTCTCACTCTGTCACCCAGACTGGAGTGCAGTGGCCTGACCTCGGCTCACTGCAACCTCCACCTCCTGAGTTCAAGTGATTCTCCTGCCTCAGCCTCCCGAGTATCTGGGATTACAGGTGTGCACCACCAAGCCCGGCTAATTTTTGTATTTTTAGTAGGGACGGGGTTTCACCATGCTGACCAGGCTGGTCTCAAACTCTGGACCTCAGGTGATCCGCCCACCTCGGCCTTCCAAAGTGCTGGGATTACATGGGTGAGCCATCGCCCGGCCCTAAGTATTTTATGTTAGTGTTGCCAATGCAACAAACATTCAGAGGCCCTGAGCAATTTAGGATTTCTTAGAATTGACGAATCTCTTAGAATACAATTTAGGACTATGTTGTGAGCAGCAGGGGCCTCCTAAACATAAACTGTAACTGCTCAAGGTTGCCCTGATTGGTTTTATTGCTGATCATCAGTTCCTGATGTGTGGGATTTTAAGCAATACAAGTCTACTTAAAGATTCCTTGGTATACACAGGGTTCTGGTTAGGCCTATGATAGTCTGAATCTATGTGGGGTTTATTCCATAGGATCCAATCTTTAGCACTCAAATCCAGAGAAGATGATGTACTGTGAGATACACCAAGTTTCTAGACCTTTCTGAATGTGTTTTTTTTTTTTTTTTTTTGAGACGGAGTCTCGCTCTGTCGCCCAGGCTGGAGTGCACTGGCCGGATCTCAGCTCACTGCAAGCTCCGCCTCCCGGGTTTACGCCATTCTCCTGCCTAAGCCTGCCGAGTAGCTGGGACTACAGGCGCCCGCCACCACGCCCGGCTAATTTTTTGTATTTTTTAGTAGAGACGGGGTTTCACCGTGTTAGCCAGGATGGTCTCGATCTCCTGACCTCGTGATCCGCCCGTCTCGGCCTCCCAAAGTGCTGGGATTACAGGCTTGAGCCACCGCGCCCGGCCTTGAATGTGTTTTTTTGGGAATATAGATTGTGTGTGTTCCAAAACCCCAGAAATGGTGGCTGGTTTACAATTATTTAATTTACATATGTGCTCTGTTCACTGAGCATAAAGAAAACTGAAACTGATTCTTATAAACTGCAAGCAAAGATTTCAGGCCAGACCAGGAATTGATCAATTTTTTCTGTAAAGGGCCAGATATTATGTGTAAGGCCCTTTACAATCTGGCATCAGCCTCATTATCTTATATACTATCTTTAATACATTAAACAAGGCCTGGCTGCCCTGGGCCTTGTTTGCTGCTCCCTAACCATGCATTGTGAAACAAGTCATCTGCTCGTCTTGCCATTTAGCATTTCATTTATTTAGAATGCCATTTTTACTCTTCCCTGGAGGTCTTCTCATCTCAAGGCCTGCTGTTTTTCTAAGTGTCCTTCCATGCAAAAATGTGCTTCTTTACATGTTTTATTTATTTTTTTGTTCCAAGTCACTACCACTTTTTGCTTTGATAAACAAATTGTGTCTCACATCATCCAAGCCTGCTCCTTTCCAGGCCATTTTCATAGCAGCTATAGAGATGTTTTTAAAAAGTGTAAATATCACTTCACTACCTAAAATCTTTTAGTGGTCATATTAGCACTTGTAGTAAAATCTCAGGATGATCTGAGCTATGCGTAATCCTCTTATCTCATCACATATCATCCTCCCTCTTGGCATGCTCCAGCTACATTCACCATTACCTTCACAGAAATAAGTTCTTTAGTGGCATGTGGTGGTCTCTTCATCCTGGCTCTTATTTCCTATGACAGTTGGTTTGTAAGGGTCTGCTTCCTCTGTTACATTTTGAGTTGCTTAAAAATAGGGATCGTATTCTTTTCATTTTTCTGTTTTTAGCACCTAGTATGGTACATGCTACATATTAGGTACTCATCAGATAGCTTTTTTTTTTTTTTTTTTTTTTTTTTGAGATGGAGTCTCACCACTCTGTCACCCGGGCTGGAATGCAGTGGTGTGATCTCAGCTCACTGCAACCCCTGCCTCCTGGGTTCAAGCAATTCTCTGCCTCAGCCTCCTGAGTAGCTGGGATTACATGCGTGCGCCACCACGCCCGGCTAATTTTTGTATTTTTAGTAGAGATGTGGTTTCACCATATTGTCCAGGCTGGTCTTGAACTCCTGACCTCGTGATCCACCAACCTCGGCCTCCCAAAGTGCTGAGATTACAGGCGTGAGCCACTGTGCCCGGCTTGTTTTTGTTTTTTTTTTGAGACAGGGTTGACTTTGTCACCCAGACTGGAGTGCAGTGGCATGACCTCCACCCACTGCAACCTTTGCTTCCCGGACTCAAGCAAACCACCCACCTCAGCCTCTCAAGTAGTTGGGACTAAAGGCGCACGCCGCCATGCCTGGCTAATTTTTTGTATTTTTGTAGAGATGGGGTTTCCCCATGTTGCCCAGGCTTATCTTGAACACCTGGACTCAAGGGATCCTCCCGCCTTGGCTTCCCAAAGTGCTGAAATTAGAGGTGTGAGCCACCGTGCCCGACCCTCGTCAAATAGCTTTTGTAAGCCAGTTAATGCAAAGTACCTAGCATTGCTTAGTTTAGTACCTGACACATAGGTAGTAAATAATATTTTCCTTTCTTTTAAAACTTCCTTAAGAATTTAGTGGCTAGCAGATATATTTGCCCTAATGTTAATAGCTTTATCAATACAGATGGTGTAGGGACCAAATAGCTGAGAAGTCAAATATTGAAGAGACTTTATGAGATACCTGCCACAGGCTTCCTTAGCCTTCTCTTATCTTTTCCATTCACACAAGTGCTTTTTTCCAGTCTAGACATGGAGAATATAGATACAAGTCAAGGTTAGCTGGTAATGAAATAATCCTAAGAGGTCTAATTAGGGTCTTCTTAATTTCTAATTGAGATTATCTTGGTATGTTTATGTGTTTTGAGACATAGCTTAATGTGGCGGGAGGGTCCCAGCTCAGACATACACCTAACCTCAGACTTGATACAATTTCTAGTTGAATCCCATAACTGCCACACCTCTTTAAGATCCTCAGTAGAGACTAAGTCAAAACCAAATCTGGACCACAGGCAAATGTTCTGCCTTGTCAGCATTTTTGTTTTTCTTGTACCTGGATGCACAGTTTAAAGATTGATATATTCTAGGAATCTGCACTAAACTCCTTCCTTCCTTTCTTAGATATAGGATTTAACCCCAAATCACAAAATTTGAGATTGTATAGTTGGACGTGTTTATTTTGTGAAGCCCAGTTAAATTAAAGGAATTGCCCAAGGAACTAGAACCTCTAGCGTCTTTAGTTCCAGTTTAAGATTTTCTTGTATCACAACTGGATTGGCAATAGATCATTTCTTAATTTTTCTTGGGCAGAAAACCCTTTGCGGTAATGTTTCTGTGATCAGAAAATCAAAAGGATGTTTATTTGATATGTGCATATATGACAAAACATATGCAAGTAAAGGTTATGTTACAAAAGTAAGACAGTAATGTTCAGAATACATTTTGAATATTTAAATGTGGTGTTATTTATAGCCTACTTACATTACAGACCTATGTATTACAAGTGAGGAAAATATAGGTGTTGAATTCTTAATCAGTAATTTAGGGATAGCTCATAATTTAGGGATAGCTCATAGTTCTCCCAAAGGCCTGGATAATAATTTCTCTTTTCTTTTCCTTCTAAAAACCAGAACCCCAGTAAGGAATGTGAGCCTTATCGAAGAAATGAAGACAAACCAATTGCTCCTTGTGGAGCTATTGCCAACAGCATGTTTAATGGTATGATATAGATACAAATACAGACATATATAATTAGGACAATTTGCATAATTTCATTACAGATTTGATTAGTAAACATGAATGAAATTGAGAAACTCCAACATTTAAGACTAAATCGAGTATTGAATGGGGTATTATAATGCTTTGTGATTTTCTTTTGAGCATACATTTTAGAATGGATTTCTGTCTCTGAGAAGAAAGAAGCAGAAACATTCTGCTAATCTTCGTATTTCATATAACTTAAAATAAAAGTCAGGCTGACCTTCCCACTCACTTTATTTTTGTCGTTGAAAAGGAGCTATAATTGATCATTTAGAGCAGCACTATCTGATAGAAAGATAATGTGAGCTGTAAATACAAGTCTTGTAGGTAATTTTACATTTTCTTTCTTTCTTTTTTTTTTTCTTTTTCTTTTTTTGAGACAGAGTCTCGTTCTGTCGCCCAGGCTAGAGTGCAGTGGCGTGATCTTGCTCACTGCAACCTCTGCTTTCTGGGTTCAAGCATTTCTCTTGCCTCAACCTCCCCAGTAGCTGGGATTACAGGCGCGTGCTACCACATCTGGCTATATTTTTTGTATTTTTAGTAGAGATGGGGTTTCACCATATTGGTCAGACTGGTCTTGTACTCCTGACCTTGTGATCCACCCACCTTGGCCTTCCAATATGCTGGGATTACAGGCGTGATCCACTGCGCCTGGCCTGGTAATTTTAAATTTTCTAATAGTCCTATTTGAAACTGTGAAAAGAAACAAGTGAAATTAATTTTAGTAATACATTTTATGTAACACAATATATCCAAGATACTATTACTTCAGCATGTAATGCTATATAAAAGTTGAGATACTTCATATTCTAATTTTTTATACTAAGTCTTTGATATCTGATGTGTATTGTACACTTACAGAACATACTCATTTGGACCAACCACATTTCAAAAGACTCAGTAGCCCTGTGTGCCTAGTGGCTGTTGTATTAGACAGCGCAGACGGATAAATGGATAAGCAAGAAGCAATTAGGGATGCATTATTGGAAGGAAGGAAGGAAAGGTAGATTTACCTTGCAATTATAGTTGGGTTAATGTTAAAACATTTGATCTTAGTGCATGTCAGCTAGCCTATGGGTAAGTGAATTAGAACTCTGTTAAGGGAAGAGAAGTCCATCTAGCGTTATAAAGTTACCATAGTTAATCCACATAGGAATAAAGAACAAATGTGAATCATATGCCTACTCTGTCACAACCACTTTTGGAAGCAAATATCAGGTCCTTATTTCTCACAGAATTAAGCAGATGCTATGAGTTTTCAAGAGATATTTAGTAATGTCTTCCTTTTCTTGTGTTTAGATACATTAGAATTGTTTCTTATTGGCAATGATTCTTATCCTGTACCTATCGCTTTGAAAAAGAAAGGTATTGCTTGGTGGACAGATAAAAATGTGAAATTCAGAAATCCCCCTGGAGGAGACAACCTGGAAGAACGATTTAAAGGTAAAACATTACTAATATCCCTTAAAAAATTAAACTAGGAGTTTTAATGAAGTATTTAAAATTTTCTGTCTTCAGAATCTTAAGGTTTATGCTTTGAAAAACACAATTTTTCTTTCCTCACCTTCATACCAAGTTAGGTAAATGTTCTAATGTACTAAAATTCTAAAGGAAATGTATACTTTTAATTATGAATTCAGTTTCTGTGGTGTCTTATAAGCATTTCAGCTATAATATTTTAGAATTGCAGCAAAGCTTCTTTTGAATAA
Organism: Macaca fascicularis; assembly: GCF_037993035.2. Lineage (NCBI taxonomy): Eukaryota > Metazoa > Chordata > Mammalia > Primates > Cercopithecidae > Macaca > Macaca fascicularis. Next base: position 99,868,423 of record NC_088378.1, read on the forward strand.
ACCCCTATTTATTATCCAAATTTATTTGTTTCTCTGCCACTTTAATTTCACAATGTAATATTTTGTCTCCTCATCCCTTCCCCACTGCTTTTAAGGTACAACAAAGCCTGTAAACTGGCTTAAACCAGTTTACATGCTGGATTCTGACCCAGATAATAATGGATTCATAAATGAGGATTTTATTGTTTGGATGCGTACTGCGGCATTACCTACTTTTCGCAAGTTGTATCGTCTTATAGAAAGGAAAAGTGATTTACACCCAACATTACCAGCTGGACGATACTCTTTGAATATCACATACAGTATCCTTTTTTGGCTGGGTATACAGATTCATAGAGCTTGAAAGGAGTCTACTCCAACCTTATATGTGTTATGTGGCATGTTACCTTGGGCTTTAGTTTTGGGATCTGCATTTTTACAAAAGTATGTGTGGTATATGCGAGAATGTATTTTAAAATTTATATCTTCTAGTAATGTTTTCAATTTGCATATACTTGGTACTGGGGTTTGAAGCATATTGTTTGGTAAATTACTTAAAATGTAGGTGATTGATTTATTAACAAGCTAGGTATTTTTAAAAGGGAGATTGTAATTGGGCCTAATGTAAAGGCCAATGAGAATACCTAAAATTGGGAGTTGAGTGGTACTGGGATGTTTTAATATATATATTTTTAGATATTAAAAATCAATGGATGTGTTAATTTGTATCAATGTAATTGTTCATAATTTTGATCTATTGGTAGTATCAAAACTCAAAACATTTTATTATTAGCTGTTTTGTTCCACATTAATAAGTTCACATTCAGTGCTGATAAATAACATTTATTCCACTCTATGTGTTAACACTGTGCTGAGTGTTTTCTGCTCATTATTTAATTCAGGCAGCAGCATATCTCCCTATTATAGACCAGAACACAGGAATATCGAGCACTTAAGTAACTTACCTGACTTTACACAGGTAATAACAATGAGTTGGGGTTCATAACCAGGCTGTTGACTCCAAAGGCCATAATTTTACTCTCAGCTACCAACATAGGCTACATCTCTGCTAGTTCACTCAGTTACACCAACCCATATCTGCATAGATGCAGTCTTTATTAGGAGGGAAATAGTAATTTCTTTTATTCTAACCAAAGTCTTTACATCTTTTAATCTGGAGCCTATATTTTACATACACTGTGAGTGAAGAGATCTCCCAATGCTAGAATCTTAAATGTTTGCTGATCTTTGCATTTTTTATTTTCATAATCCAAATGAGTCATAATCCAAGTGGGTTTTGGTTTTAAAATGGGTTAGTAAATGGTTAAATTAATAGACCCAATTTAAAAATATTTTTTTTTGGATTCTAGTCTCTTGCTATTGCACCTGAATACACAAGTAAATATGGCCTGCTATGGCAAGCTAAAAGTGACCAAGTTTTTGAAACTAAATCCACATTGGAGCAGTTTTGGACAGACAGACCCAGTTCAAGTGCTGATTTCTAGAACATTATCCTGAGGAGATAGTCAAACTAGAGAGCAGCTCTGTTAAAATTAGCATCCAGAAAATCTCTAGAGAGTAAGGGCACATTTAGCAACCTGTAGCCTAGGGCACAATGAAGGGAAGTCTGTGAAGCACTGAGGAATTCTTAGTTGATAGATAATTGCCACACAGGAATTCCGCAGCAGGGTCCCAACTTTGAAAGAACTATCTAAAGGAATGCATGATATATGGCAGATTGAGAAGACTTGATAAGACCGGAATTTGGACCTGCAAAACATCAAGGGTTAATTTTCAAAATTGGGCATACGGTGGGAACTGAAGACTTCTAGAATGAAGGCAGAAGCCTGTTTCTTTAGGGTTGGGATGCTAGAGAGAGACTAGCATGGGCAATTTGATACTGTATCCCACAGAATGTTGGGTTAGCTAGAGGTCTCAAAATCATTCCTGCCTTAGTTTAGGGTTGATTTAAGAAGTTAGCAGAACCGAACCTGCCATTGGGAGTTAGGGACCCATAGGGACCCATCTGTGGGGATGGAGAGTTGAAGAAACTAGAGAAACAGATAGGGCCTAACCCTAGATTCAAAAGATGCTTTTGAAAAAGTTGTAAACTTTTTGCATGGAGACTTGGTTCTGGCTTCTTCGCTACCTTACCTCTTGCAAAATTCTACAACTGGTCCATGTAGATAATTCATCTAGTATACTGGTGCCCTATTTCCTAAATCTCCTTAACAGCCCACCCTTCACTTCCACTGTTAGCTATCAGCTGTGTCACAGAGTGAGTTTTGCCATTGCTCTAAATCAGCAAGTTAAAACTTTGTTATGCTTTTTGACCTTTTGCTCAGAGCCTTTTCATAGTCTCATAACTACACTCTTGCTACATGTTCTTTGAGCTCACAGAGACTTCTAGTCCCTGATTTTTTCCATTTTCTCCTGGTCTGTCAGTCTCCTTGTGTGGACTTCATTGTTCACTTGAACTATTTTTTTCACATTGCATTCCTTTGAGGCCTTTTGCCCCTTCCATGTAATGAGACCAAAAGCACCTGAGAAACTGCGTAACCTTTACATTTTGTTTGTTTTGGTAAAATATTTTGGCTTTTACTACTGACATTTAATTTGCTAAATCAGTCTTTCAAGATAATATTTTGTGTGTGTGTGTGATTTAGAACATAGGAGTAAGGTACCTGTATATCCTAGAATTACACAAATGAATTACCAACAATTAAATGGCAACTTTTAAAATTATATTTTAAACATCAAGTAACCAGAGATGGAAAAATCTTCCTATACCCTCTTCAGATTACCCTGTACATTATTTTGATGGACGAAAACGGATGATCTTGAGTACTATTTCGTGGATGGGAGGAAAAAATCCATTTTTGGGGATTGCTTACATCGCTGTTGGATCCATCTCCTTCCTTCTGGGAGTTGTACTGCTAGTAATTAATCATAAATATAGAAACAGTAGTAATACAGCTGACATTACCATTTAATTTATATTATGAAAGCAAATCATCTGCATGTGCATCAAGGCCAGTCCTATTCAACCTAGCTTTCGAATGCTGATGTCTGGTTAGTATGTCATTTTGAAGTTGGCACATAACTTTTCTAAAAAAAAAAGCAGTCTTTGTTGTTTGCTTCTTCCCTATGGATGACTTCTGAAAATATATGACGGGTATAAAAAAATTAGCTATATTGATCATATCAACACTGTAATTGCTGAAATGGCATTCTAATGTTTGCTTTTTATTGGGACAGGCCACATGATGCATAGAGCCTCTTTCATGTGACTTGTGTCTACTGCTTAAATCTTTATGCTGTGTTGATATTATATTGACATATGATGCTATATATGTGTATGTATTTTGTGGAGAAAGGGATTACAAGATGTATGAGTATAACGACTTGCTAACCTTTCAGGATTCAGAGAAAGATGAAGAAAGACCATATCTAAATAATATACTTCATCGTTTTCATGTGTATAAATGCTTAAAATACCATCTTTGTTGAGGTGGTTCATGTATCCAGTTTATCCAGTACAGTTATTTGTCAAGCTTAGCTTTGATTTCAAAGGACATACTTACCTTATCTAGCATAAGAATTAATGCTCCTGTCTGCAGTGGTTGGGTAGGTCCTGCTTAGGAGAATTAAAAAATTCCTCTTTCCATTTGGTTAAATGTTGCAATCAGGAACCCCAACTCACTTGGAATGTTTTTATATGTAATCATTTCCCTTGAAGCTTATGCTTTGTAAGGGAAGAAAGAATTCAGGTGATAATGGGAAAACTGCTTGGCAGAGCTTCATCTTCTGCCTCAACTGTAAACCACATGTAAATGCTTAATGGAGACTGTTTTCATTCTTGTGATATTTAACATTCAGAAAATTACTTCAGCTTTGGAAATACCTCAGGCTGTTTTTATTTTGCAGGTAAGTGTTTTGACTTAAGTACTAATATTCCAGAAATTTTTGAAAGCAGTAACCTTAATTTCCTATGTATTTCATTCCACTTTTGCATATAGGTCAAATGGCAATGTGTATGCACATTCTCTTTAGTTAATGCACCAATTGTTTTGGTTGGTTTTCCTAAGACATACTTTAAAAAGATGTTCTGTAAATTTCCTAATTAAATTATGGGGATTTTGGAGTATGTACATGATAAATTATAATATGTATATGGTTGAAGTTATTTTATTTTTTACTAACTGGAATTATTTTAATATTCCTTATTGAATAAATGCTGTAACTTGTTTGCTATGGAACTTATTCTTAAAGTTCTAGTTAAAAATAATTTTTCCACATGCATGAAAATGTATGTATTAATCAGAGGTGGCTTGATTACATTGAAATTGCTTTATTATTGTTGTTGTTGTTGTTTTTTACTGAAATAACTCATGTTTGTGTAGAAGAATGCCTGTTTATTCAGAGTTTATATTTTCCTTCAGTTATATTTTAAATCAAAAGGCCTGGGTAATGTATACTTTTGATTAATATATACTTTTTTAAAAAAACAAAAAGCAATGTAATGGTTAATAGTAGAAATGTGCCACACTTTTCAAGTTTTATATAACATATGAAATTCAGTTAAAAGAATGTGTATTTCATGATGACTTTTAACTGGTAAAAATATTACTTGCACGAAGTACTTGATGTATGGTTATCCTGAAATTTTGGAGTATTTGGTGTGTTCTTTGTCTAAAAATAGTCTTTGTTTTGTCAGTCCTTCAGAATGTTATTTATTCTGAAAATTGTCCCTCTTGCACTTGGCAGTTTATTTTCTGGGATACATTGTTGGGGGAGAGGGGTTTCGCCAGTCTTTCCAGATTGAGTCTGTGCTGTTTAAGGAGGACTACCATCCTGCAACTCTTTTTCTAATTGGGGCACAGAGAGGATGTCAGTAAAGAAAAGTTGAAGAGCCCTTTCAGCACTTTCTCATCTGTGGAGAAGATAGAATCTTAAAATACATTTGGAGTTTTATCTGTTTTACAAGTGCATTGATGGCCTAAGTTCCTCCTATTTTCTGCTGTTTGATCTCTAAGGAACTCCTGTTGCTAAATATGAAGAGTATGGAACATTCATATGGTCTCTGTGAAGCATGGGGGGAGGGAATACATTTCTTTTTCTTATAGGCTTTATGCTCAAATGTCATAGTCACCTTTCAAAGAATCATGTTGCATTTTAAATGCAGCCAGCTTAAGTAGAAGGCATTGAAGGATGCATTAATTTTCAGGAACCATTTTGAATTATGAAAATATTCCCAGTTGAAGAAATTATTCAATAAGTAAAAGCTAAGAAATGTCATTGAAATTATAAGGCAGTTTAAGCATAAATTGATAAAAATAGCTGTGTACTACTAATTAATAGAAAATCATTCAACCAAGAGAAGAGTCAAATGAATATCATTTGTTTATTGGCTAGTGAGTTTCTTTGTAACCTTGATTTTATTAAGTAATATTCGGTTAGTATGTCCTGTTAATAAAAATGAACAAAATTAATTTTGCTATGTTCAGGTGTCTTGATAAAATAACAACGCCCCAGTGTTGTTGCTTATGTTTAGCACTAAATTTTAACACAGGGTCAGTGAGTCCAGGTTTTAACTTCTTCATGCCTGGATGGGATGAAATGTAATTCATTGTTAAATTAATGCATATTTGTATTTATTAATCACTGTGACAACATTAACCATCTGTTCTTACCAGGAAGTGGTCAGATTATCATCTGAGTTACAGTTAGACTGGCTAAGTTTGGTATTAGATCAAGGGGAATGTCCAGTAAACAGAGAGGTAAGGATGATGAAAATAATGAAGTGGGGCACACAGGAAAAACCTGACTGCTGAGGAAGAGCAGCTGAGAGATAGGGTCAGTGAATGTGGTTCAGCCTGCTACCTCTCCTGTCTTCATAGAAACATTGCCTTAGAATTATTGTATGACACTTTTTTTGTTGGTTAAGCTGTAAAGTTTTGTTCTTTGTGAACATGGGTATTTTGAGGGGAGGGTGGAAGGAGTAAGGAAGTGCTCCTTTTACAAGAATTTCGATGCATGAGTGTCTGTTGTAGGGTTCGGATGATCTAGTAAAGTGTTTTAGAACCCCTTTTTATCCCATGCACCATTTGGTAAACATAAAAGTCACAATTCTGCTAATGTCATTTGGAACTTCAAAATAAATATCTTGTCTAAAAACAAATCAGACAATGGTGGCCTTATTTCCTTTTATATATCTATAAATTGTGTCAAAGTAACATGTGTACACAGTTTTAAAAAATAAAATAGTAAGTTCTAAAGGCTTTATGATAAAAAATAGTAGTACCTGCCTGAACTTTCCTTCCCTCCCAGAGGCAATCACTTTGACTTCAAAAGTTGTTTCTTCTGTTATTTATCTTAGTGTATCTAAATAGTATGGCTATTATGTTGCTTGATGTAACAATTTTAGACATTATTGTCTTCTTAGTAATGTTACATGATGATTTAGCTCTCTAACACACATACTTTGCCTTCTGTTATATAGTTACATCATCATATTTAGTAAACATATTAGCTGTTATTTAATTATGACTGTATAAATATGGTATACTCTAGGGCAAATGTAACATGATTTTCTTTTGCATAATTTTATTTTTCCTGTAATTAATAATTGCCTCATTTTAAACATTTACATAACTTTCTACAAATTTACCTTAAAAATTATCCAACTTCTCTGTCAGGTCTGCCATGTTCCCATCACTAGTTTGAAGGGTTTTTGTACCCAAATATCAGATAATGTCCCTGTTTTTACCAGAGATGCCTCTGCTGCAGTTGTCCTTCTATGCCAGTCTGTATGGTTGCTCTCTTGGCCTACTATACAGTGATGATCCCATGACCTCCCTTTGTCATCCTGTGTTGGACTTCCCATTTCCTAGTTTACTTTGTTTACTAGAGCACTTCCTAAAACACTTACAGCTTCCTAAGAAATAGTATATGAAAGTTAAATTTTTTGAGGTCTTAAATGTCTAAAACACCCTTTTTCCATCCTCACATTTCATTGATAGTTTGACTACACATACAACTTTAAATTAAAAATAAGCTCTCTCAGCATCTTGAAGGCATTGCTCCACTCTTGTCTAGCTTCCATCGTTACTAATGAGAAATCTGAACATATCTTAGTCAGATGTTGGACTTCTCCTAGATTGGTGCTTAATTTTCTTCTCTTTTTCTCCAGTTGTTTCGATGCTATTATCTCTGTTCTTTCTAGGAAAAGTACTTAATTTGATCTTGCAACATTATCTTCCTTGTATTGAATTTGTAGCACATTTCTAAAAATATTTTAATTTCTAGAACGTCTTTCATTTCTATTGTGTTTCCAAAATATCCTACTTAGTTCATAAATAAAATATCTTATTTTTCTGAGGATATAGATGTATGAATATGTATTACTACTTTTGTTTACTGCTCAATTAACACCAAGGTTTTTTTGTTACTATCTGTAATTTGTAATTTGTTTTTTTTTCTTGTTCATATAGGTGAATTTCCTGTTATTTCTGGCTAGTCTTGGCAATATATGAGGAGACCCAAAACACTATTTGAAAGCTTTGTGTTTGTGGGCAATACTTGAAGGGGTCTAGGGAGGTTCTATTTCTTACTGCTTTTAACTCTGCTTCTTCCTTGTCCTCCATCTCACCTCCTGATTTCCACTTCACACATACTTCCTTGTATCTGTCCCTCTCCATATTTCTTCCACTTAGTTGTCTTCCATTTATTTCTCCAGATAAAAATTCTCTGGTCTTCCACCTGTGAGAGACAGTGGTGGAAGTGAGAGATCATATTTTTATGGCTAAGAGGAGTAGGGCAGAGAACTTTGGGGATCAGGCCATTCTGTTGTATGTGCTTTCAACTAGACATTTTCAGGCCTGTCCCTGCCTCCACTCCTTGCTGTAACTTTTACTTCCAAATCTGAGCTGCTCAGGGACTGTGGAATCAGTCAGCATGCTTCTCACTGGTATCCACCTTGTAGTCCCTCTAGATTGCAGCTTTCTCTGTTCAGCTCAGTCATATTCCATCTGCTTTCAGTTTTCCAGAAGTTTGTTGAAATCATTTGTCTGTTGCTGCCTCCTCTCTATTCAAATTTTGGGCTCATGTCTTTTTAAAATTGTTTTCCAGATTATCGTATGGTAAATTTTACTTCTGTTCTGGTAGCATAGTTTTTTGAGTTTTAATACCAGAGATAAAGTACCATCACTCCCCAAAAAACTCCGCATACTATTCCTTTGTAATCATTCACCCTTCCCCCCACTCATAACCCCCAGTTTGTTTTCTATCCCCATAGTTTTTTCTTCTAGAAAGTTCTAAATAGGAGCAATGCCATATGTAACCTTTGAAACAGCCTTCTTTTCTTTAGTGTAATGGCCCTGAGATTCATCCAAGATAATGTGTCTTATCAATAATTTTTCTCATATTTTTCAAATTTATTTCATTTTACTATAGTGGGATGGAGGAGAGATAAACTCGGGGGGCCAATCTATCTTAAATCAGAAACACCTTGAACCAAATACACCCTTCACTTTTTGTTGATTTTATAATGTTTTTAAAAAAAATCTTAAAAGATAAACTTGTTATTTAAGTGGTAGTAATAGGAGCTTGTCTGTGTATCACAAGCTTTTCTATACAGGGTAATGTGGAAAAAGATTGAACTCCCCTTACATCCCTTTCAAGCTTATTATGCCACTTTGTTTCAAGCACAGAATTGCAGACAATAGCTTTACAAATATTTGTCAAATTGCAGTATCAGTGGTGTAAAGTAACCCCAGGGCATGTTGTCATGCCTTTTCACAACAAACTTTGTGAAACAGTATGTCCTTTATATTTTCTTGTCATCTTCAACTTCAATCAGGGTCAGGCTTTCACCTCAAGATTATACTGTTTGTACTCTGTTGAGTGTCACCTGTGTCTGAAAGATTCAGTAGAAAGAGTATGGGTTTCAGAAGTAGGCTGATACGGCTCCTATACTTACAAACTGTACCTTGCAATTGCTTAAATCTTCTAAGCCATTTACCTTTCCTTGTCTGTAAAATAGGGATTTCAATACCCATTTGACAGATTTTGTTTTGAGCAATGAGTGACAGATAAAAAGCATTTAACACAAAGCACAGAAAAATAGATATTCAATGAACAATTCCCATTCTTTTCTGTCAAATCAAGTGAACTCGCCCTTATTTTTTTTTTGCTCCATTATATCTTTTTGCTCCATTTGATAGGCATTTTCCTTTCCTCTCCTTTAGCATGTGGCTTCTGTGAATGACTCTCCTGATTTTTTTCCCCTTGTCTGTACCTTAGTCTCCTTTGTATATTCCTTAATTATACTAACCATATAAAATGTTGGGAGTTCTTTGAGATTGTGTTCTATGCCTTTAAGTTACACATTCTCCCTGAACAATCTTAAGTACCTTATTATTTCTGTTGTCTTTACACTGACTGACTTCTCTATCTTTTCTTGTGCCTTGACATCTGTCTTGAGCTCTAGATTTTTCATTATTAATCACTGGAGACATGAAGGTTAATAATGAATTAACCTAAGTTAATAAGGCCCAAGCAGCAATCATTCCACACAAGCCTGGGTTTAATAAGGTCAAAACAGGAATAATCTCACACCAGAGATTTACATTCCTCATTATTGTGAATGGTATAGCCAACCACCTTGAGGTAAGCCAGAAACCCTAGCCCTCTTCTCCAGCTGCCCAATCTAATATAAATCACTGTATTGTGTTGAGTTTTGAATGTTCTTCCTTTTAGTTGGGTCTTTCATCCCTCCCCTTATCTACATCTCTCTTGATTATTTAGTTTAGGTTTTCCTTCCTCCTTGGATTACTATGAGAGCTTTCTGACAGACTCTCTGACCCTAATAACTCATGTCCAATCCAGCCTTTCATTACTAGAATGATCTTGAAATAGAGCTCTGATTTTAACAGTTTGCTATTTGAACCTGTAAGTAGCCCTTCAGGATGTTTAATTCATCCCTGAAATCAGCCTTCCACTATTACCTCAATTCTTCATTTGTTCTGCAAACCAAACCATTTGCAATTCCCCAAGACACCTGGCCACCCTGTCTTGGCCTTTGCAAATGTTACAGCTTTTGCCTAGATTTTTCTTCTTACCCAACCTTTCCTCCCATAATAGTTTTTGAGTTATTTTAACAGCCACCCAATGACGATGAATACTATTATCTCCATTTTAAAGATAAGAGAAACTGAGGTATAAATAGATTATGTATCTTGCCTTCAGTCATGTCATTACCACTAAATGGCAGATTCAGGATCTGTCTGACTTTCAAGTTCTTAACAACTATTTTTTTTTCTCTTTTCACTCCATCTAGGCCTCTGTTTTTACAGTTCCTGCAGCGCATCAACGCTTGATTCCAAATTCAGATTGTTAATCATGTTCTTGTCCTAAGTCTGGAATGACTTAATTTCTGCTCCATTTATTCTACCAGACCTTGCCAAAATTGTCTTTTTTTGTTTTTTTGAGACAGAGTCTCACTGTGTCACTAGGCCAGAGTGCAGTGGCGCGATCTCGGCTCACTGCAACCTCCACCTCCCGAGTTCAAGCGATTCTTCTGCTTCAGCCTCCCGAGTATCTGGGACTACAGGCTAATTTTTGTATTTTTAGTAGAGACGGGGTTTCACCATGTTGGCCAGGATGGTCTCGATCTCTTGACTTGTGATCCGCCCGCCTCGGCCTCCCAAAGTGCTGGGATTACGGGGGTGAGGCTGTAATCCGCGCCCGGCCCCAAATTCTGCCTTTTTACAACCTTAGCCCACTACTTTCTTTGAATTTCCCATACAGCTTTTGTTGTACCAGTTACTTGGAGAGTCATTTATGTCTACATCAAATTTACTGTTATGTATGATATTCCTAATTAGATTATATTCTCCAGAAGGTCAGAGACTTTAAAACAATATTCCCTTGAGTGTATTACAAAGCGTTACATTCATAGTAGGTAGCTGGTAGATTATTGTTCAATGGAGAGTGACTCATGTTCTTGTTGATGAAAATAGTCAAACTCTATAAAATATTTTAAGAGATTTATTCTGAGCCAAATATGAGTGATCATGGCCTGTGACACAGCCCTCAGGAGATCCTGGGAACATGTGCCCAGGGTGGTTGGGATACAGCTTGGTTTTATATATTTTTGGGAGGCATGAGACATCAATCAAATACATTTAAGAAATACATTGGTTTGGTTCAGGAAGGCGGGGCAACTCAAAACGGTGGGGAGGGGGAACTTCCAGGCTATAGGTAGATTTAAACATTTTCTGGTTGGCAACTGGTTGAATTTATCTGGAATCAATAGAAATGTTTAGGTTAAGATAAAGGATTAAGTTTTATTGTGCAGACGAAACTCTCAGATAGCAGACTGCAGAGAGAGCAGGTTATAAAATGTGTCTTACCAGACTTAAAAGAATGCCTGGCTCTTAGTTGATTATCTCCTGGATCTGGAAAGGCAGGAAAGAAAACAAAGGGGAAAGGGGATTCTCTATAGAATGTGGATTTTTTCCACAAGAAACTTTGCAGGGCAATTTCAAGATTTGGCAGAGAAACATGTTTTGGGGTAAAACATTTTGATTTTCTTCCTCGTTATGCCAGTCAGATGGTAAAGTAAGTCATAATATACAGGGTTAAATAAAACCCATCTGATAAGAATTTGTGGTTTGTAGGGTAGGACTCCCCAGACCCCTTAGATAGGAATTTGGGCAAGATAAAAAGAAAATCAGAGTTTAATCCTCATTTATGAAATTGTTTATCATAAGGACTTTAGAGTTAGAGAAAAAGATCATTAGAAGTTAGTCCAACTACTTAAGTTTAATGATGAAAAGACAGGCTTGCAATTAGATGAAGTATTTAATAATAAACTAAATACAGCAACCAAGACAGCAACTGTTTCCTGATTTCCAAAGGTGACTCAGAATGTGATAAAGTATGGAATTATATTGAAATTTATCTTTTACCTAACCAGTAGTTTGTAACATTAAAAGTTCACATGAAACTGTTCTATATTTTTATAAAATTGGAAGTGGATTAAGCATGGTTCTAGAATTAACAGATGTGTGTACGCACACACATCCAAATCACAGAAAACTATTCTGGCTTCCCTCTGTTTTTGTTATTTATAGATTCTATAGGCAGGATCATAGGGTTATTTTGTCTGCTTTTTAAAGGAAAAAAAAATGGGTAACTGTGCTTTGGTAACGGCATCAGTAATTATGAGATATTTTAACTTAGTACTTTTGCATCTGATGTCCATCTTACTGACAAGACTTAAATCATGACCTACTTCAGGTTTCCCACATATTCCCCCTGCCAATTCTGTCATACTGTTACAAAACCCTCTGGAGTAAGTATTTTCCAAAAGAACCATTTTCTAATTTTCTAACATTACAAAAGAGAAAGGATAAAAGAACCCCAAACTGATGTTTTGGAAGCAATCTATTTTGAAAGTAACTTCTGGTTCAGAGGATGAATTTCAAAAAGTGGTAATGTTTCTAGTGTGCCTGGGAAGATCCAGTAAAGTTTGTTAGGTACCCAGGCAAACTTCAGTCATTTGTATGTCAGGATAATCACAACTTACAGAAAAGGAGCAAGGCGATAATGAATGAGGAACCCTGGGACTGAAAACATTTGGAGGGAGTACAAGTACTAAGACATGTTTTGAATTTTTACACTCAATAATCCATTCTTTTGTGCAGGATACAGTTCATTCATTTAACCAATGTATATTGAGCATTTTCTGTGTGCCAATTACTATTCTAGATGCCAGGGATACATGAGTAAACATGAGTAAACACAACCGAGTTTAGAGCAGAGTCATATGATCCCACTTAAGTTCTTAAAAGAATCATTGCTGTGTGGAAGATAGTGGAAGAGTGGAAACAGGGAAACCCGTTAAAAAGGCTTTTGACATAATCTGAACAAGAGATGATGATGGCTTGGCCAGTAGTAGCAGTAGTGTTGGAGATAATGAGAAGTGGTTCAATTCAGATTATATTTTGAAGGTGCAGCCAATGGAAATTTTAAATAAATTGATTTATAGAGTATGACAGAAAACAAAGTTTAAGGCTTGAAGTAAGGAAAATTGCAGAGGACAAAGTTTGGGAATAAGGAGTGGAAAGTAGAATTCAGTTTTGTTTGTAAGTTTGAGATGCACGTTAGCCATCTAGGTGGAGATGTCTTAAGTTAATGGGAAAGGCCAAACAGGAGATAGGTGAGTTGTCAGCACATGAATAGTTTTTCTTTCCTAAAAAAATTCTTTTTCTTCATACAATCTACAGGAAGTGGGAGTAGTAGTTCAATGTTAGATGAAATCACAAAAGGGATGAATGTAGAAAAAAGGTGAGAAACTGAAATTTTAGAGGTTAAGAGGACAAGGATCCAGGAAGAAACTAAAAGGAGTAGCCTCTAAAACAGGAGAACCGCTGAAGGAGTACTATGGAAGCCACTTTACGACCATGCTTCAAACTATCATATTCTTTCTTACATGTATGCTTTACCTCCAAATTAAAAAGTGAAAGTATATGGTGAGGGACGGATTAGCTATGTTAAATGCTGCTAATAGATGGAGAAGGTGAAAATTGAGTCTCACAATGTATTTAGCAACCTGGAAGCTATTGGTGATTCTAAACAAAAGCAGTAAAAGCCTGCCCAAAATGGGACCAAAAAAAGCTTAGGAGGAGGAGGAGAGACAAGTGTAAAGAAGTTTATAGGATGGTAATGGAAATCAAAGGAGTTTTTTTGTTTTTAATTTGGGAACGTGTTAATAGATGGAATAATCCAGTAAAGGGGGAAATTGTACTGAATAACATGAATATATAAGAATCTGTGTCTAGCATCTATTTAATGTGAATTCATGGCTTTTTGGACAGAGTCATAAGCTTCTTAGATCTGTCACCCAATGTAATTAATTCATGTGTTGGTTAGTGAATACTCCCTTTAAGCAGTGCTTGCGGATTGGTAAGAAATCCACATAATCTCTGCGCTTGAGAAATTTACAATCTAGAGTTGGCTAACTGTAGAAAACATAAGAGAGTACATACAACTAACAAATTAAGGTTATGGACAATGTACTTAAACCCCCACGCCCTAGCTATTGGCATGTGGTAATTTTGTCCAGAGTTTTGGTTACATGCATAATCCAGAGGGTTGTAGAAAATCAGGTCCTTTCAGTCGCAATCTAAGAAGACATGAATTGGGGTGTTTATAAGCCTTGGTGAGGAAGAGAATTTTAACTGGGACTGGTAACTTGGTGGGCCCATTGACATACAGTAGATTGTGAAGAAGAAAACCCCAAGGATTACAAGAAATAGTTTTAATATTACTAATTTTTATCATTTGCTGAGCCTATGGGTTTCTTATTTGAAATGGCAATCAAATAATTTGTAAGAGTTTGTAGAAAGGTGGAAAGATTATTGTAATACAGGGCAGATATTTGCGTTTGTACACACTTGAGGGTAAGCACAAGAAATAAACACAATGGGGATTACTTAAGCGAAATGGATGACACCGACAGCCTTTCTGTACAACAAATAATTGCTGTGCTTAACTCCAGTAATGAATGTAGTGCCCTGCTGGATCTGGGACAGCAAGACTTTTGAGTCTAGATGCGCCATCTCATTTCTTGTCCCCCAACGTTTCCTCAGAAGCAAGCGAGCGAGCCGCTTCCACAATATGGGGACACTGTGGAAGAGCTTCTTGCTTAGGGAGTTCTGCAGCAGTCGAAGGTACAAGAAGATAAAAATTGTTACCTTGACATAGCTCTTACAGCATATTCTCAACACAAGGAACAGTAATGTCCCGCAGCAATTCCTTCGGTGGAAAAAACTAATCCCTGTTTTGTATTTTATGAGGCCTCACAGCTGTATTTCGGCCAACCCAGTCTTTGTTCACTTTCTAGCGGCTTAAAGGTTGCCCAGTTTTACGCCTTCTCGCTCAAAACAGACACTAGCTTTCTTTGATAGCCTGGTCCCACACTGGTCCCACACTGACTTCATCTAAGCTTACTACATTCATCTCACAAATCGTTTGTCTTTTCCCCAGCCTTAGCTCCAGCTACCAGCCGAAAACGTCAGGAACGAGCTCACCAGACTGAGACGGCGAGCCGGCTAGAGCGGATAGGGCCGTACTGCCGCTCTAGTTTTTCTTTTGCTCTCTATGATTAGGAGCGCAGGCCTCTCTTCGGCCCCGCAAGATTTTCGTTCCTGAATGCTTACGCAAGTCTCGGAGGTAGTTCCGGTTCCGGCGTGGCCATTTTCGTTGCTGGTGTTAAGTTGCGGCGGTTGCTGGTCAGTAACAGCCAAGATGCTGCGGAATCTGCTGGTGAGGAGCTTCTCGTCTTGCATTCATGATAGGGGCGAGGGAGTGGAGAGGAGGCTGAGGCACCATGACAGAAAACCCTCACCTGGGAGGGGTGCAGAAGGCGGCTAATGAAGTCACCTTGATTTATGTCCTTTTCCCGTGACCTTACTTTTCCTTCCGTCTATTCCTCTCGCCCCAGGCCGTTGCTGGGTAGATGTAAGGAGTGTAGAGGCTGGGGAAGTGACCAGAGACTTGTGGGTTAGACCCGTCTTGGGTTCTTAGGCACCACCCCTAACCCTGTCGGTCATTGATGAGGTTAGTAGCTCGGATCTGAGTAAAACCAAGGACCAGGTGGGGAATGTCTGACACCCGGAAGCATCAAGCAGAAAGGTGTTCTTCTGGTAATGAAAGGCTTTAAGTTTCAATGGTTTTGAGCTTTGCGAGCTTTCTGAGAAGGCAGTTTAAAAACCAAGCCATTCATTTTGGGTGGAACTTTAGGAATAGTCATGGCTGAAGTGCAGCGTTACTTCCGTCAGGCTATTGTGCATTGTCCTTCACCCCTCCACCGACTTTGAGCATATGAAATATTTCCCCAAATTTTGAAAAAGAAAAGAAAAAAATGCGACAATGATTATTTTATCTTTTAAATTATTTAATGAAGTTTTGCTTCATTAAAATCCTCAATGTAATTTATTTTAAAAAATCGAGAGCACATTTGTTTCATTATTTAATTCAACTGGATATTTAATGCAAGTCTCTTTAAAAGATGTATACCCTATTTAAAATTTTTTAGGAAAAATGTAATGGGAGAAGCATTTTAATTGAGAAGGAATCATGCCAGTCTATTTGCTGTCAAGTAATAGGGGTTTTTTTTTGTTTTTTTGTTTGTTTTGTTTTGTTTTTTTTGTTTTTTGAGACATACTCTTATTGCCCAGGCTGGAGTGCGGTGGCACGATCTCGGATCTCCCAGGTTCGAGCGATTCTCCTGCCTCAGCCTCCCAACTAGCTGGGATTACAGGCGCTCGCCACCAAGCCCGACTAATTTTTGTATTATTAATAGAGACGGGGTTTCACCATGTTGGCCAGGCTGGTCTCGAATCCTTGACCTCAAGTGATCCGCTCACCTCAGCCTCCCAAAGCGCTGGGATTACAGGCATGAGCCACCGCGCCCGGCCCTTTTTTTTTTTTTTTTTTTTTTTTGAGCGGAGTTCGTTCTTGTGGCCCAGGCTGGAGTGCAGTGGCGTAGTTTGGGCTCACTGCAACTTGCGCCTCCCGGGTTCAAGCCATTCTCCTGCCTCAGCCTCCTTAGTAGCTAGAATTACAGACGCACACCACCACGCCCAGCTCATTTTTGTATTTTTAGTAGAGATGAGGTTTCACCATGTTGGCCAGCCGAGTCTCAAACTCCTTACCTCAGGTGATCCACCCACCTCGGACTCCCAAAGTGCTGGGATTACAGGCGTGAGCCACCGCGCCTGGCCAAGTAACAGATTTTTTCTTTTCTTTTCTTTTCTTTTTTTTTTTAAGATGGAGTTTCACTCCTTTTGCCCAGGCTATAGTGCAATGGGGCGATTTTGGCTCACGGCAACCTCTGCCTCCCGGGTTCAAGCGATTCTCCTGCCTCAGCCTCCCGAGTAGCTGGGATTACAGGCATTTGCCACCGTGCCCGGCTAATTTTGTGTTTTTGGTAGAGACAGGGTTTCTCCATGTTGGTCAGGCTGCTCTTGGACTCTCAGGTGATCCGCCCGCCTAGTAATAGATTTTTTTTTTTTGTTTTTTGAAACGGAGTTTCAGTCTTGTTGCCCAAGCTGGAGTGCAATGGCCTGATATCGGCTCACCGCAACCTCTGCCTCCCAGGTTCAAGCGAGTCTCCTGCCTCAGCCTCCCAAGTACCTGGAATTACAGGCATGTGCCACCACACCCCACTAATTTTGTATTTTTAGTAGAGACAGGGTTTCTAATGTTGATCAGGCTGGTCTTGAACTCCTGATCTCAGGTGATCCGCCCGTCCCGGCCTCCCAAAGTGCTGAGATTACAGGCGTGAGCCACCACGCCCAGCAGATTTTTGATAATATGGTAGTATATTATGAAAATATTTGAGCTTAGTGTATTTTGGTTAAGCACTATTTTTGTAATATGTGTATGTCAATATGTTTGCATCAAGGATTATAAAATGTTACTGGTTCTGTTCAGGTAAAGATCATGATTTTATATTTTGGTTAGAATCTGTATGAATTGCTTCTTGAGTATGTTGTTGGGAGACTGCAGAATGTAATTCGAAGGCCAGAGGATGGATGACAAATTGAAAAGCCTGGATGCTCTTCCATGACTTTGCTACTGACAAATCAGATATGCTTCAAGTCTCAATTTACCTTTTTTATAATATGAAGGACTGAAAATGGTTTTGAAGGTTTCTTTAGGCTCTAAGTCTGTTTAATAATATTTTCATTTTAGGCTCTCCGTCAGATTGGACAGAGAACCATAAGCACTACTTCCCGCAGACATTTACAAAATAAAGTTCCAGAGAAACAAAAACTGTTCCAGGTACTGAAGTATTTTATAGGAGATTGTTACTTGTAATAATTAGATTACCAAAAGGTAGAGTTAGGATAAACAAGTATGTATATAAATTAGATCATATGACAATATAAACATTACAAAATAAGTCAAGAACATGTGTCATACTGCTAATAGTGGTTGTCTCTTGGGGAAAGACCTGGTGGAGCAGAGCAATTTACCTCTATAAGTAGTTTGATTATGAGTGATTTTTGTTTTATTATGGTTTCTAGCTTTTCCCAAATAAAACTTCAAGTGATTAAAAATAGTTGTATCATATATACATACAAATAAATACTTTACTGGACAGATGTACTAAATAGCTACTTTATGCTGGATTAGATGCTAGGGATATAATTTAGGGTTATAAACCAAAATCCCTTCCCCACTTTTTAGGGAAAAAAGGTTCCTATGACTAAATCTAATGTGTGGCAATTATTGATTCTTTTATATTTCAGTTATATTAAAGTTGTTGAGATCAGTGTGTATGTTTTATAGCTTTAATGTTTATGTATTCTTTGGAAAGACCATCATTAATGGATCTTAAATTAACAGTAAAAGAAAAATGCTGACTTTTAGGAGTTCTTATTTTAAAAGTAGTAGGAGTAGCGACAGAATAAAGAAAATTGTAGGTCTTTTAAATTTTAATACTTAAATACTTTAATTATAGGGATTTAAGGAGCTACATCATTTTATATACCTGTTCTTTTGAAACTTAGTTGGAAATGAGTGAGGCATCTATTATTGTCTTTTTTTTTCTTTTTTTAATCTAGGAGGATGATGGAATTCCACTGTATCTAAAGGGTGGGATAGCTGATGTCCTCCTGTATAGAGCCACCATGGTTCTTGGAGTTGGTGGTAAGGCCTTTGGAATGTTTGAAGGTTTATAGAAAAGTAATAGTAATGATAACTGATAACTTTTGCTTTTGCTATGCCAGTATTTTAATGCAGGCAGTCTGTGTCCAGAATTTGATATCTTATTATGTCTCATAATGATTCAAGAGGATGACTGATACATACTGTATAAGAGCATTTTGATGTTTTTTTTTTGAAACGGAGTTTTGCTCTTGTTACCCAGGCTGGATTGCAATGGTGTGATCTCAGCTCACTGTGACCTCTGCTTCCCAGGTTCAAGCGATTCTCCTGCCTCAGCCTCCCGAGTAGCTGGGATTACAGGCACGTGCCACCCCGCCTGGCTAATTTTGTAGTTTTAGTAGAGATGAAGTTTTTCCATGTTGGTCAGGTTGGTCTGGAACTCCCGACCTCAGGTGATCTGCCCGCTATGGCCTCCCAAAGTGCTGGGATTACAGGCATGAGCCACTGTACCTGGCCTTAATAAAAAAATAACACCAATAAGATTTGATGATTATTTTGTGATAGAGTTGGCTTTCTGAGTACCATTGATGGTAGTGAAGGCTATAGTTCAGTCAAAAGCATCCATTATATCCCACCTCTTATAGCAAGGGCTTTAAAACATTTTGACTGTGATGCAAAATAAAAGCGCACTTTACATCTAAACTCTGTACAGACATATTTATGACAAACAAAATTTGTATGGAACAATACTTTTACTGGAAGGTAAAGAGAAGGGAATCTATATTTGAGTGATTATTTTGTGCCCATCATATTCATAGGAATGCCACATACTTGGATTTCTGTAAATCTTGCGTGAAGTCTATAATATGTCTTCATTTTAAAGATGAGTAAACTATGTTAATTACCTGTTTGGGAAACTCTGCTCTCACATCACAACAATCAACATGGAAGACCTCTGTTGCCAAATGTGTGGGGGTTTTTCCCTACACACCATGTAATGGACACCAGCTAGGTGTCCTCCAATTCAGTTTCCACACTCTCTACTGGGAGATAGCATCAGATTCCACAGGTTGATGGCAGAAGACTGTCTCCTCCTTCCCATCAGTTACAAGTTTGGGTCTCTGGAACTTCTGACTGACAGGCTTTAAGTTGGGGTTCCCACAATCTCCTCACTAGGGGAACACATTTACCAGTTTATTATAAAAGGTATTATAGGCCGGGTGTAGTGGCTCACGCCTGTAATCCCAGCACTTTGGGAGGCTGAGGCTGGCAGATCACGTGAGGTCAGGAGTTCAAGACTAGCCAGGCCCACATGGTGAAGCCCTGTCTCTACTAAAAACACAAAAATGAGCCGGGTGTGGTGGCACACACTTGTAATTCCAGCTACTCGTGAAGCTGAGGCAGGAAGATTGCTTTAACTGGTAGGCGGAGGTTGCAGTGAGCTGAGATTGTGCCACTGTACTCCAGCCTGGGCAACAGAGGGAGACTCTGTCTCAAAAAAAAAAAAAAAAAGTCCTAAATTCCTTTTGGCCAATGTGACCATTTCTTAGACATTCTGGTAAATAGTTTTTAAAATGAAATTCCAGTTATCAGCTATTTTTTACATTACATTTGATTACTTTAAAATTATATCACTCTTCCTTTTTTACATTCACTTTCGGGAAGACTTGCATATTTTGAAGTCATTTTTTTCTTTGGCATTTGAATCATCCTTAATCATCCTTAGCATTTCTCAGGCAATCTTGGGTTAATATGGAAATAACATTTGTATATGTTCTTATTTTTAAAAATTTTTGTATTTTATGTTGACAAATATATTATTGTGCCATACTGTGTTAAAACTACATTAAATATATTTTACATATATTTATTTAAAATTTTGCCAACACCTATCAAAATACTTTTTTGTGTTCTAATTAAGGTAGTCTTAATGCAAACTTACAACTTTTAAACTGGAATATTAAATTTATACACTTAGATCTCAGAATTTCGGGTTAGGTTCTTTTTTTTTTATTTTTAGGAACAGCATATGCCTTGTATCAGCTGGCTGTGGCTGCATTTCCCAAGAAGCAGGAGTGACTTCGATCATCCCAGCAATCACTTGGTTCAGTTTCATTCCGCTCTCTATGGACCAGTAATCTGATAACCGAGCTCTTCTCTGGGGATCAATATTTATTGACTTGTAGTAACTGCCGCCAATAAAGCAGTCTTTACCATGCTTTGTCTGATTTTATCACTTTTATGCCAATAATTTCAACTTTTGGTCAGCCTTGTAAATCTTAGGTAAGGATCAAAGAAATGATTCTTCTGCCACAAAACTTGTATAAAGCAACATTATTGTGATATTATTTTAGTGAAATTTTACTTTTAACAGCTCAAAATTAGAGTCTCAATTTCTGTCTCAACTTGACATTTGAATGCATATTGTTTTTTCCCCCTACCCACTCCAGTATATCTTGGAATATGCTAGAACCTGGGGGTAGTGGAAGCAGGTTATCTTTGGCTCCTGGGGTCTACATTTCTTTCTTTCTTTTTTTTTTTTTCTCTCAGCTATGTGAGAGTATGCTTAAATACTGGATATATCCCACAGCTTAGAATTAGGGTTTAGTAGAATGACTTTGTAAAATATTTCAGTATTTGTTTTCTTCTACACTCAGAGTGGGTTCAGGTAGGTTTCTGTCATCAGGAACCAACCAAAGCAGGATAGTTACTGGGCTCCCCAGCTATCATACCATCTAATGGACCCACAACTCTTATTTACCCTAAACAGTAGTTAGGTGCTTAATAAATGGTAGCCATTATTGGCTTCTCATAATAGGAATGGTTCAAAAAGGTCTACTTCGAGAACACAAAATGCAAATAGATACAGAGAATGTAAGAATCATAAAAAGAATTACAATGCTGCTCTAGGCAGTTTGCTTCAGGGTTTGCAGAACCCTTCCTGCTTTGAGAGAACTATGCATGAAGTTGGAAATTTCATAGACTTCAAGTTTGGGACTCCCCTTTCCTGGATTCTGGTGTGCATCCATGTGGAGAGTTGCATCTTGTGAACCACTTCAGGACTTTCCTTCTATATATATGGAGATTGGTGGCTCACGCCTGTAATCCCAGAACTTTGGGAGGCCGAGGTGGGTGGATCACGAGGTCAGGAGATCGAGACCATCCTGGCTAACACGGTGAAACCCCGTCTCTACTAAAAATTAGCCGGGCGCAGTGGCGGGCACCTGTAGTCCCAGCTACTTAGGAGGCTGAGGCAGGAGAATGGCGTGAACCAGGGAGGCGGAGCTTGCAGTGAGCCAGATTGCGCCCCTGCACTCCAACCTGGGTGATACACCGAGACCGCGTTTCAAAAAAAAAAAAAAAAAGAAAGATACAGAGTGCCTACTGTGTACTACCGTTTACGGTTTTAGGTGCCTAGGAATCATTGGTGAACAAAGGCAGATTCCTCCTCTCATGGAGTCTATGTTGTAGAAAGGGGTGTTAGGAAAGACAGTTTAAAAATAAATTGCACTGTTGGTTAAAAGATAAGTTCTATGGAAAAAGACCAAAGGGGAGAACTGACATGGGTGTGGATGGTTGGTTACAGTATTAAAGTTAGGGTAGTCTTCAACAGGAAGGTCAGATTATTTTGAGACATCCGAAAGTGAACTGTTCAGAAACAGTCATCCCGCTGTGTTAGAAATTGGTTCTGGGACCTCCCACGGATATGAAAATTTGTGAATGCCCAAGCCTTTTATATAAAATGGTGTAGTGTTCGCATATAACCTATGCACATCCTCCCGTATACTTTAAATATCCTAGGTTTGTTATAATACCTGATGCAGGATAAATGCTATGTAAATATACTGTATTGTTTTGGGGATAAGGACCAATAAGAAAGTCTGTATGTGTTCAATACAGATTCAGCCATTTATTTTTTGCCAAATATTTTCAAGCTGTTGGTTGAATCCACAGATGCGGAACCCATGGATATGGTGGGCCAACTGTATATGGGCAAAAGGCACTCTAGGAAAAGGAAACAGCTTAGAGCAAATGTCCTAAGGTGCCTGGCATGTTCAAAGAACAGAAAGGCAAGAGTAGATACCACTCGGTGGGTGAGGGAGAGGAAGTTAGTAGGGTGTGGGCCACATCAAGTAGGGTCTTGTAGGTTATTTTAAGGACTTTGGCTTTTGAGTGACATGGAGAGCCCTCATAGGATTTCTCAATGAAGAGTAGACTTACATGTTTTAAAGAGGACTAGCCTGGTTGTTGTGATAAAATAGACCATAGGGGGCAGTAGTAGAAACAGGCAGATCCTTTAAGATGCTTACTGCAGCAACTTAGATGAGAGGTGATGAAGGCTAAGAGCAGCTGTTAGCCATGAAAATGATGGAAAGTGTTCAAATTATGAGCAGAGGAGGATCTTTATCATCCACTTAAACCTTACCTTTCCTCATCCATCCATCTCACAATTTCTTATTGAGTATGAGAGTCTACTTTGTATAAAGCACTGTTGTAGGCTCAGAGAATACAGCTGTGAAATAGATGAGCAAGCTCCTTCATGGGGCTTACATTCTAGTCGCTGGAGATAGAAAACAAATAATTCATAAGCCTGATACTGTCCTATAGTGGGAACTGCAGATCAACAGGGTAGTCTATTGGGAGGAATAGTGCAGTGGAAGCTAGAAAAGTGCTGAGTAAAGTTACATTTGAACTGAGACCAGAAGAAAAGAAGGAGCCAGCTAACAGTGAGAAGAAAAGCATTCCAAGGAATGGGAAGAGGAAATTGCTTTGCAGGGACGAATTGCAGAAAGAGGACAAGTGTTGTGGAGCATAGGGAGCTGGAGAAAGCAGCAGTTGTTCTCTCTTCCACAGTGACTAACACAACAAATGGTCATGCCACTACGCACAGGGTCTAGATAGATTTGTTTTCTGGTTTCATAATATGCAACACGATCTCATAACCATAATATTGATTTAGCAAGAATCCCAAATATAAATTAATGTAGACAATCTATCTCAGGCAGTTATCGTTACTATTATTAGTAAGAACTGGAAGCTGAGAACATACAGAGATCAAATACACAATTACATTTGAACTAGAACTCAAACCTAGATATGTCTTATTCTGAAGTCTGTTGTTTATCTGTTATGTACCATGTTACTTCCTAAATGCAGAAAAAAAGAAAAAAAAATACTTAGGATCATTTTACTTGTTGCTTTCCCCACAAACTTTATTCCTTTTGAATATTGTTGTATTTGTGGTTATGTTTGATGAATTAGCATCATAAGAATTGGCAATTTTTAAATTTTGCTCTTCTCTCAGACTCCTGTGAGTCTGGCTTTGTATCTACTCCAGTTGCCTATTTCTATTGAAATTATAGTTTTACAGCTGCTATTTACTATCTGAAAAAAAACAAAAAACAAACCCCACCAGCTTCTACAAGTCAAGGATATATTGAAAGACTCATCTTATTAATGAGGAAAACCAATAAAAACCCAAGACATTTTCTACATTTTTATCTCAGTATAATATACTGGAGGGAAAAAAGGATTAAATGTTCACAATTACATTGCTTGGAAACTATAAAACTGCCTACTGAAATGGTAATTGTAAGCCAGGCACGGTGGCACGTGCCTGTAATCCCAGCTACTTGGCAGCTGAGAAGGGAGAATGGCTTGAGCCCAATAGTTGGAATCCAGCCTGGGCAACATAATGAGACTCTCTCTCTCAAAAAAAGAAAGAAACGGTAATTTTAAGGCATACCTGAAGTCAGTTAAAGGAAGGGAAATTCATAACATTAGATATTGCAGACTTAGTGCCAGAATATATGCATGTATGTATGTATGTAAATTTGGATTTGAGTGTTGATTTCTAATTATCAATCTTCCATTAGTATAATGTAAGATGGGCTATTTCTTGAATTCTGAAATTATGCCAGATCTTTATTGAGCTCTTGGAGGAGGCCATCATCTTCCCTCTGGGAGCTGCTAAAAATATTCTCTAGCATTATTCTGGTGGCTAAAAGCTGGTATCCTTGTTTGGCCTTGTTTTTTCTCTTTCTAGTCCATTTTACCCCAGTGAATGCACTTAACTAGAACAGCCTATGACCATTAACATTTGGATGCTCTCCCTACAGTGCTTTTTCCTAAACTAGTACCTGCTCTGGGAAATCAGTATGCAGTGAACCATCTTGACTGTTTTGGTCACAAAGACATATCTTTACAATTGATCATTTCCCCATCTTAATTCTATCCTAATGATCATTAAAATGATTTCAAAAAGTTTTCTTTCCACTTTAGTTGGACCGTACAACAAAGGAACTGACCAGGAAGTTCCAGTCAAGGATGTGGAGCCTGGAGTCTCTTTTTTGTTCACCTCTGTCCATATTTATCAAAAAAAGTCTGGACGGAAAGCAACAGACAGAATCCCTTTACAGAATTGAAAGACAAAAGCAAACAAAACAAAACAAAAAGATGCATTTCTCAAGAAGTAATTTCAAACATGAGTTTATTTCTCAAGACTTGAAAGAGTCCCTATGTTCATTTTCCAAAGCTGTAGCAGCCTAACTTAAATCATAAAGTTTTGATAATTGGTTTCCAAACCAAGCCTTTTAGTTGGTAGAATTTTTTTTTTTAGATGATTATAAAGTAGGATGAGAAAAAGAAGTGGAGTTATATAGAACACTTAATAAAGAACACCATGCATATATTATTATTTAAAAAACTTTCTGCTTATAAAACTCATTCATACATATAGTAGATACAAAAGAAAGAAGAATACTTCTGATAGTGTTCAGCTCTTTGTCCTGTATATAAACAACTGGAGCACAGGAGTGTTTTTAGGACTCTCTCCATCTCTTGTCGTGGCTCATCCTTTGAAATTCCCTTGTTGAGCATGGCAGAAATGTATCCTCTGATGACATGCTTCCCTGCTTAACCACCTATATTAGATGGTTTGGGCTGCTATAACAGTATACCACAGACCAGATGGTGCTAACAGTAGAAATTTAGTTTCTCACAGTTCTAGACCGTTAGGAGTCCCAGATCAAGGTGCCGGCTCATTTGGTTCCTAGTGAGGGTTCTCTTTCTGGCTTGCAGACAGGGCGACCTTCTCACATGGCCTTTCCTTGTGACGTGTGGAGAGTGAACAAGCTGTGGGGTATCTTCCTCTCTTTGTAAGGACACCAATACTATCATGCTTATGACCTCATTTAACATTTATTACCTCCCTGTATGTGCTATCTCCAAATATGGTCGCATTGGGAGTTAGGGATTCAACATGTGAATTTTAGTGGGACACACCTGACAGAAAATAAGGGCTGTTTTTTATTCCAAGTTCAAAAATTTCAAGGAAGGGCTCTGACTGTCTGGGATCTACCAAATGAAGGGTAACATTGTTGGTGGTTTGTTTAGGGCTCACTTCTTGCCAATTGGTGGCTTTTATTTAAGGAGTTAATGCTCTGAAGATTTTCTTACAGATTAAACCTCTTTTTATTTTTATTTATTTTTAATTTTCTTGAGACAGAGTCTTGTTCTGTCTCAAGAACAAGAGCCTCCCAAGTAGCTGAGATTACAGGCACATGCCACCACACCTGGCTAATTTTTGTATTTTTAGTAGAGATGGGGGTTTCACCATGTTGGCCAGGCTGGTCTCGAACTCCTGACCTCAGGCAATCCACCCTCCTCGGCCTCCCAAAGTGCTGAAATTATAGGCATGAGCCATCGTGCCCAGCCCATTTCTTGATTTTTTGCTGGGGCACTATTGGGGGTAGGAGAAAATATGATTATAGAAATTCAGAAGATTTAGGCAGTAATATATAAGATGGACCAGAGTGGAGATAAAATGGATAATGAGGAGGCTATTACAATAAACGAAGCAAGATTTCAGACTATTGAGCAAAGTGAGTTGTCAGCTTGGATGAAAGTAAGGGTGGCAGGATGTGCTAGTAAGGATGTTAAAGGTAACCTAATGTCTTATAAGTTATGTTTTGTGTGAGACACAGAATAACTGCCACAAAGAAAGCAAAATGAATAGAAAGTTAATAGGAAAATGGGTTAATTTGTAAAGAGGATAGGCTACATTATTCTTAGATTTCTGCCTTCTATAACCAGAGGAAAACAGGAAAGAAGATAGTGGAGATGATCTAGGGGTTGCAGTTATAATTTACAGTTGCAGCATTTTCCTTACAAAGGAACACAACCTCCAAGACACTTGAAGGTAAGAACATGGGAATGGTAGAACTGAAAAGGCACTGTTCAGGAGACATGAGGCAGTTAATTCTGTGTGATGCTGAAGCCACCGGGCTTGGGAGTCAGCCGAGGTTACATCTACACTAGTTCCCAAATAACCATTATTCTGAGCCTCCACCTGTCCATTCAGGAACATTGCTACTCTTTAAAGTTAATTTTTTTTTGAGTCATTGACACATCACATGCCCAGGAACATGATTTTCCATATCCCTGCCCACCTCTTCTTGTCCACTCCAGGAGAAAAAGTCAACCCATCCAGGTGCTCCTCTGCCCAAAGCTCTGTCTTCACATGCTTCCAAAGCTACCCATCCTTGGGTCCTGGGCCAGAGCTGGTTTGTATGGAGAAATGTGTAGTTTTCCTTCATGTATTCAGTCAACAAATATTGAAGAGTCTACTCTGAACCTGGCAAGGTTCTAGGCCCTGGAATATACACCCATGAACTAGACAGAAAATGTCCCTGCTCTTCGGGAGTTACATACTGAGCCATGCTTCCTCAGCGAGGCCCTGAAGCAGCAATTCTGGAGGCCACAGTACAGCCAGTTCTCCCTGTCTGCAGGTTCAGCATCCACGGATTCAAACAATCCCTGTTTTAAAATGCAGTATTTGAGGAATGAAGAACCCGAGGATATGACGCCTGCTTTTCGTAGCCGTGGGTTCCACAGGGCCAACTACAGGACTTGAGCATCTGCAGATTTTGGTGTCCCTGAGGGTCCTGGAACCAGTCCTCTGCAGATACTGAAAGACAGCTGTATTGCAAAGTTTCCGGCAAAGATGACTGTTTCAGCTTTGGGCTTTTATTAGCACCTCTCTAATAAAACTCGCATGTGCCACAGAAAGAAGAAAGCATTTTTAGGCACATAATGCCTCAACACATACTTAGAGAACAATCCACATTTTTCTTTGGTTAGTCGAACAAAAGTATTCAAAGATATGCCTGTCGCATTGACAAACTTTCACGGGATTCTAGAGCCTCAGCTTTTGCCTGGGAACAGGGAAACTGGCTTTTTCATGAAAGTAACGGAAGGTCTATTTTTTCTTTTGATATCTTGTTTTTCAGGGATTACTGCTTTTTTTCCAGTGCATCTTATGATAAAGGCTGGGCCCTGTAACATGATACTTTTATGGTAGGACAATTTTCTGACTGAGGACAAGAGTTCTCTCTAAGAGAAACAAGGGTTCCATTTGAAATGGCTCAACTCAAAACTAATGTTCACAAATCAGTTCAGATTTGATAGTGATTTGTTGATGGAGTCAAATTTCCCGCTCCACTTTCTCTTACCGGCTGAGGAGTTGGGCTGTATTGTAAAGGAGCCATGGCGCCACTAGGGGGAAGTATTGGATAGGGAGGAAAAGAAAACTTAACATTCCTTCTGTTACCGTGGAATTACAGAGTATTTCAGTAAATCTAAATTTAAAATATCAAGATCTTGCCAGTCAGAAGTCATTTGCTTCTCTGAACTCCGATAACACTGCTTACACATACAAGTAATAGTAAGCATGCTTTGCGTTCATTATTTCTCCCATTCAATTTTAAGTTCCTTGAAGTATAAGGGCTGTCTTATAATTCCTTAGTCTGCTACATAATATCTGTTGAAGACATGAATATTTTATGAGAATCCTCTGAATACATACTGAGTTCTTAATGTTTGGAAATACTTTTATAATAATGCAATTTTTGAATATTTTTAAATTGACAAGTAAACACTGCGTCTATTTATGGTGTACAACATGATGTTTTATTATGTAACTCCCACAAGGTGTATATATATAAATAAAAATAAATATAAATAAATATGTCTATTTATATTTATCTATACCTTGTGGTGTATAAATATAAAGAAATATATATTTTATTTATATATAAATAAATATATAAATATATTTATATAGAAATTTAAATTCATATATAATATAAATATTTATATATAAATTTAAATTTAAGTATAATATATAAATATTTATATTATATATAAATATGTATAAACTTATCTATAAATAAAATATATATTTTTATTATAAATATAAAATATAGATATAAAATTTATATATAAATAAAACATATATAAATAAAAATACATATTTATATATTTTTATATAAAATAATATATAAATATACATTTATATACCACAAGGTATATATAAATATAAATATATTTATTTATTTGTATTTGTATACCACAAGGTATATATAAATATAAATATATAAATTTATTTATTTATATATATTTATATACCACAAGGTATATATAAATATGTATTATATATCTATACACACACACACACACACACACACACCCCTTGTGGAAGGGCTAAATAAAACTACGTAACATGTGTTGCCTCATATACTTATTTTTCAACTAGTCCTAAGTGAGAACACTTAAAATCTGCTCTCTTAGTAGTTTTCAAGTATACAATATATTATTATTAACTATAGTTACTATGATGTACAATAGATATCTTGAACTTATTGCTGTCTAATTGAAATTTTGTGTCCTTTGACCAACATTGACCTGCTCTCTTAAACCCTAGCTTTTGTTAACCACCATTTTACTCTTTTTCCTATGAGTTTGACTTTTTAACACTCCACATAAAAGTGAGATCAAGTGGTATTTTTCTTTCTGTGCCTGTCTTATTTCACTTAATATAATGTCCTCCAGGTTCACCCATGTTGTCGCAAATGACAGAATTTCCTTCTTTTTCCTTCTTTTCAAAGGCTGATTAGTATTCCATTACATGTACATGCCACATTTTCTTTGTCCATTCATCTGTTGATGGACACTTAGGTTGATTCCATATCTTGGCAATTGTGAATAATGCTACAATGCACATGTAGATATCTCTTTGGCTGATTGACTTTGTTTCCTCTGGATATATACCTAATAGTGGGATTGCTGGATCCTACAGTAGTTCTATTTTTAATTTTTTGAGGAAGCTTCCTGTTGATTTCCATAATGGCTGTACTAATTTATATTCCCATCAATAACATGTGGGGGTTTTCTTTTTCTCCATATTCTCATCTACAGTAGTTATTTTTCATCTTTTTTATAATAGTCTCTCTAGCAGGTATGAGATGATATCTCACTGTGGTCTTAATTTGCATTTCCCTAATGATTAGTGATCTGAACTTTTTGTTTTTGTTTTTGAGACAGGCTCTCACTCTGTTGCCAAGGCTGAAGTGCAGTGGCATGATCTTGGTTCACTGCAACTTCTGCCTCCTGGACTCAAGCCATCCTTCCATCTTGGCCTCCCTAGTAACTGGGAATATAGGCACATGCCACCATGTCTGGCTAATTTTTGTATGTTTTGTAGAGATGGGATTTCACCATGTTGTCCAGGCTGGTCTCGTACTCTTGGGCTCAAGTGATCCATCTGCTTCGGCCTCTCAAAATGCTGGGATTATAGGTGTGAGCCACTGCGCCCAGCCAAGTCTTCTTTTGAGAAATGTTTATTCAGGTCCTTTGCCCATTTTATTTTTTGAGTGTTACATAACTATTAGAAAGTTTGACAAGTTAATCAGATAAACAAATTGATAGCATTCATGGCACGTAAACAAAACATACACATTATTTTCAAATACCAGAGAAAAGTATTTAGAAGGACAACTTTTAGGCTGAAAATAGAAATCCAACAGGTCACATTTTAAAAACACTGTGAAATGATCATAGAAATATCAATAAAAGTGAAATCAACAAGTAATATTTTGCCACATATAAATTTTATTTAAGATCAATATAAATATTGGATGAATTAACAAGTTCAAACTAAGAATATTGTACAAAATCAAGGAAGTATTTAAGGAGAATTCTTGTGACTGGAATCAAAGGACTTGAATTCATCTAACTACTTCTACCAATGCTAGTAAGTTTAAGATGTTACAGAAAAACATAAATTATGGCCTTTTCCACTGCTATTCACCAAAGTGGAAGTTAATATTTCAGAGATGTGTTCAAAATGTAAAAATGCTTTCCCTTATTAATAGAATGATTACATTCTGAAAACAATTGTACCATATATTATATTGGAGGAGGTGGTGGTGTCTGAAATTAAGAAAAAATTCTGGGATTTGCTGTTGTAGGATAGAAATTATCTAAGTGAAATATTTCACTAATGTGTCATTGGCCCATTTTAAAATTGTGTTATTTTTCTTTAATTGAGTTGTTTGAATTCCTTATTATATTTTGGATATTAACTTGTCAGATGTATGGCTTGCAAATATATTCTCCCATAACATGGGTTGTCTCTTCACTCTATTGATTGTTTCCCTTTCTGGGCAGATGCTTCTTAGTTTGATGTAATCCCATTTGTCTAGTTTTGTTTTTATTGCCTGTGCTTTTGGGGTCATATTCAAAAAATCTTTACCCAGACCAATTATCATGGGACCCCTTATGCTTTCTTCTAGTAGTTACATAGTTTCAGGTCTTAATGTGTAAGTTTTTGATACATTTTGAGTTGATTTTCATATGTGGTATGAGATGAAGGTTTAATTTTATTCTTGTGCAGATGGATAAACAGTTGTCCTTTCCACAGTATGTGTTTGTGGCATCTTTGTTGAAGATCAACTGATTGTAAATGCATGGATTTATGTCTGGGCTCTCTATTCTGTTCTGTTGATCTATGTGACTGTTTCTATGCTAGCACCATGCTGTTTTGATTACATTAGCTTTGTAGTAGATTTTAAAATCAGGTAGTGTTGATGCCTCCAGCTTGGTTCTTTTTGCTCAAGATTGCTTTGGCTGTTGGCGATCTTTTGTGGTTCTATATGAATTTTAGGATTATTTTTTCTATCTCTGCGGAAAATGTCATTGGAATTCTGATAGGGATTACATTGAATGTATAGATTGCTTTAGTTAGTATAAACATGTTTACAATACTAATTCTTCTAATCCATGAGCATGAGCTGTCTTTCCCATTTCTTTGTGTCTTCTTTAATTTCTTTCATCAATGTTTTATAGTCTTCAGTGTACAGATCTTTCACCTCCTTGGTTTAATTTATTCTGAATTATTTTATTACTATTATTTTTAGCTATTCTAACTGGGTTTGTTTTACTGATTTCTTTTTTGCACAGTTCATTGTGAGTGTACAGAAATGCGATTCATTTTTGTATATTGATTTAGTTGCCTGCAACTTTCCTGAATTAGTTTATTAGTTCTAATAGTCTTTTTTCATGAAATCTTTAGGGTTTTCTAAGTATAAGATCATGTATGGCTGGGCATGGTGGCTCACGCCTGTAATCCCAGCACTTTGGGAAGCTGAGGTGGGTGAATTACCTGAGGTCAGGAGTTCCAGACCAGCCTGGCCAACATGGTGAAACCCCTTCTCTACTAAAAATACAAAAGTTAGCCGGGCGTGGTGGCAGGTGCCTATAATCCCAGCTGCTGAGGCATGAGAATCGCTTGAACCCAGGGGGTGCAGGTTGCAGTGAGCCAAGATCGTGCCAATTTAGCCTAGGCGAAAGAGTGAAACTCCATCTCAAAAAAAAGAAAAAAAAGATCATGTAACCAGTACTATGTTGAATAAAAGTGGTGAGAGTTGGTATCCTTGTCTTGTTCCTGATCTTTTAAAAAACGATTTCAACTTTTCACCATTAAGTATGTTAGCTATGCAGTTTCCAAAACAAATATTTGTAACATCAAGATTAAAAATAGAAATCCTAAAGCTAGTAAGACAGACTTACAAAGTTTAGAGGAAAAAATCTAAACTTAGTCGCAGAATTAGACAGAAACTCAATGTTGTGATGACAAAATGCAGAATAAGTATAGATTTTACTTATATTTTGTAGCTAGTAAGTATAACTTCTCAGGTCTATTGTATTGAAACAAGGTAGCTGTAAATTTTATGCTTTGCATTCTCAAAAGTACAACTTCCTGTTTCTCTCAACATTCCTGCTTAAAACAAAACAAACCAAATGAACAAACAAAATAATGTTAACAGAACTTAAGGCTGAATCAAAGATACTCAGGATTTGAATGATTTGTTTACACATAGTGTATTATATGTCTTTGATTAAACTACATTGAAGTCCTTTTCTTTCTTTCTTCTGATATGTGTACAATATGTTTCCTTTTCTTTCTAAATGGTTAAGCCATCCCTACGAATTTTTCTTTAATTTTTCTCTGTGAAATTGTCTTGAGGAATACTCATATCTCCGGGCTCTCAGTCCAATCTTTCATTCAAGAAAAAAATCAGTGTGCTTAACTGATACTAAGCAGAGAAATATTCAAGAATAAATGAGATAAGATTGCAGATGCTCACTGTGTTTTGTTTGCTGTTTTTTGTCTTTTGTTTTGTTTTGAGATAGGTTCTCGCTCTGTTACTCACGTTGGAGTGTAGTGGTGCAATCACGGCTCACGGTAGCCCCGACCTCCCAGGCTCAAGCATTCCTCCCACTTCAGCCTCCTAAGTAGCTGGAACTACTGTTTATATTTAATTAGTATTTATATTTAAGTAATTTTTAAATTTATTTTATGTAGAGATGAGGTGTTTCTTTTTTTTTCTTTTTCTTTTTTTTTTTTTTTTTTGAGATAGAGTCTCACACTGTCGCCTGCTGCAACCTCTGCCTCCTGGTTCAAGCAATTCTCCTTGCCTCAATCTCCCAAGTAGCTAGGGTTACAGGCACCTGCCACGACGCCCAGCTAATTTTTTTTTTTTTTTTTTTTGTATTTTTAGTAGAGACGGGACTTCACTATGTTGGCCAGGCTGGGCTCAAACTCTTGACCTCGTGATCTGCCTGCCTCGGCCTCCCAAAGTGCTGGGATTATAGGTGTGAGCCACTGTGCCCAGCTGAGATGAGGTCTTTCTATGTTGCCCAAGCTGGTCATTGTTTTTACTAGGTAGACAAAGCAGTATAAAACCAGTCCTTCACCTTCAGAGGGGCAGGAGCATAGGTGGGCTCAGAATGGCCTGCCAAGGAAAAAAATTCCTCCTGCACTGGCCCTCCTGCTTTTTGCTTTTCTTCTCATGTCCTTTCAAGGGATGGACAAACCTATGGCCAGATAGTCTTGGGCCTTATTGGTGTAGGACAACCTTCCACATTGCTATTTGGATATTTTTGTGCTTTACTTCTCCTTTAGAGACCAAAAAGTATGAGAAAATAAGGCCTATAACTTTACTAGTTGGAAACACTGGTTTTGAAAGTCTTTGTCTTAGTAGCATTGATTTTGGCTTTATTGAAATAACTAAGGATGAACTAGACGTTCTGGTCTGTTTTCACAAAGACCATGATCTCTGCCTGCAAAACAGTCCATCGCTGGAGATCTGTGAAGTGAATGTGAAAATAATCCACAGGGAGAATGCTGAGAGATGAGGGACTGGAAGTCCAGGTGGCCATAGAAAGTAGGTTCAGTGGAGTCACAAGTGCATTAAGAGGTGGTTCAGCTAAATAGTTAACAGTGGGGGCAATCTCTAAGGAGTATGTAGTGGTATTAAAATGTCAACTAATTCTTTGAAACTTCTCTTATCAAGAGGTGGAGTTGATGTTCCCTTCTCTTGAACCTGGGTGGTTTTGTAGCTGTCATGATGAATAAATGTAGCAAAAGTGATGCTGTGTGACTTCCACGGCTAGGTTAGAGAAGGGGAGGCAGCTTCTGACAGTTTTTCATGGGACACCTGTTAAGGGAGCTTCAGTCAACATGTGAAAAGTCCACCTGCCCTGAAGTCAGCATGTGGAAAGACCTCCTAGACAGAAAGAGACAAGTTCAAGGAGCCCTAGCTGTTCTAGCCTGCAGCTATTGGGCTCTTTCCAGCCTGGGTGAGGTGCCAGGCATGTGAGTGAAGAAGCCTTCAAGATGATCCCAGCCCCAGCCACTGCCTGACTGCAACTGCATAGAGACCCCATGTGAGAACTGCCTAGCAGAGTCCATTCAGCCAAGATCAATGAGAGAGAGAAATGATTAACTGCTTTAAGCTATGTTTGGGACTGACTTTTTATGGAGCAACAGATTACTGGAACAAGGCATGAAAACACTGCATAATACACTGGAAGCATGATGCTGATAATCTGAGGTTCTCTCATGAAAGTTCTGGTGAAATGTAAATTGAGTGCATTCCAGCGGAAGTGGATGGTGCCCTTGTGAGGAAATTAGTTAAAAAGCACTTCTCTACAGCATGTGTTGATCTTGTCTATGTGCGTGAAAAGCAACGGAATAAATTTCATTTCTCTTGACCAGAAGTGGCCTAGGAGAGAACCGGGCTATGAAATGTAAGGGGCGGTCTTTGGGAAGTTTTCCTCCTTGATATTAAAAACAAAACAAAACAAAAGATTTGAGAGGATAAAAAAGGCTTCCTTTCCAGTCTCTGGGTGCACTTGTGTGAGAAGGGGACGCCTGACATCCACCTTTTAACCAGAAGGTGACAGAAACCAATGCCTGACATGACAGAGGGGAGAAATGAGAAACCACTGGATCCATCTTCATTGTCCTTCAGAATTAACCAGTTTGGATCTGCTGCCACTGGGCTTGTTGTTATCTAATAAACGTCCTTATTGTTTAAATCCCTGTTAGGAAAATCTCCTATTATTTGTAGTCCAAAATGCAGCGGATACACTCGATATAATGCTGTTTCTACGGAACGAGTGATTTTTAAAATTTAATTTTCTTAATTTTAAATCTGTCAGTGCATTTTCCATGAATTTATCTGGTTCACAAAAAACAGCTTAAGAGAGAAGTAGCCCTTAATTCAAAGCAGGGACTAATTTGCTGGGTTTTTTGTTTGTTTTGGCCTCTCAGGACACTGCCTCTACTTTAGCAAGGAGATGTTAATTAGTAAATGAATTGGCTTTTGTTTCTTCTGTTGTTGCAAATTTTCTTGTGCAGAAAATGATTCAGAGTCCAAAAACGAAGTATGAAACGCCATGGTGGACAGTTATGTTTTGATTAGAAAAGCTATCAGAGGTTGAAACAAGGTCTTCCCTTGTCTAAGTTTAATATTCTGTGGTGGCCAGCCGTTAGGGGCTGAACTGTATCCCTCCAAGATTCATATGTGGAAAATCCTAACTCCCAGTACCTCAGAATGTGACTATTTTGAGATAGGACCTTAAAGAAGTAATTATGTTAAATGTAATCATTAGGTCATTAGGCCCTACTCCAGTATGACTGGTGTTTTATTAACAAGAGGAAATTAGGACACAGAGAGAGACAGCAGACGTGCACTTGCAGAGGGATGGCCAGATGAGGGCGAGTGAGAAAGGAGCCATCTGCAAGCCAGGGAGAGAGGCACCAGAAGAAACCAAACCTGCTGACACCTCGCCGTTGGGCTTCGAGTCTCCAGAATTATGAGAAAGTAAATTTCTGTTGTTTCTGGCAGTTTTGTTATGGCAGCCCTTGAAAACTAACACATGAGGTATATGACATTTTAAGCTACATCCCATGAGGGGATGAGAAAACTGTAACTTGAGACATTTCCAGATAAGTTAAAATGCTATGTTATATCCAGTGCCATTTTTTTTTTTGAAAGAGTATACCGTTTTAAAACATTTATTCAGCATACAATGCTGGTGGATAATTAATTGCACTCCATCAGCGTTATGTGCTGGATAAATGTTTGAAGATTATAGTGGCATTACATTATTGTGCTTCCAAACTTGCCCACAGTTCTCAATGTAATCTTGGAAAAAATAAGGGTTTTGGAAAAGTGGAGATTGTGGCGAGAGAAGGATTTTTCACGGAAGGAGATCTTCGGGCCCTTCTTGTGTGATAATGGGATCCACATGAAGGAGATAGAATACAATTTGAGAGTCATTGCTTTTTGAATGTTCATAACTGCGAGACAAAGACATTGGAAACACTGTTAACACTTGAACCTTATTAGTGGATAAGGGAACACCTGAAAGATTTTAGTTTTGCCCAGAGTTCCCTAAACAGTAACTAGTTTCCTAAACAGTATTATTCACAATCTGTTGGATCAACTATTTTTAAGGTTGTTTGGAGGCAAATTTGTTCCCTTTGTGTAATAATTCATGACTTGATAAGCCTTTTGGCCTAATTCTAAATTCAGTTCTCAAAACAGTTTGTCCCTAAGTAAACTGCAATGCTGTTTTCTATTTAATTTCCTAAAAAAAGAAAACCCACTGGAAATATCCTTGTTAGTGTTTATTTATTATTACATTTCAGTTAATGGAAATATGTAGTTATTCATCTTTTACTGGGAATCATTTTGATACTACGGAAATTACCCAGAATACTTTCTAATAAAATAAAAAGAATAGATTAACAATCTTATCTAGGTTTTCTCAGGTCTGCCTTACAATATTAGCCATCAGGAAACATCTACCAAAATAGAACACTAGTATCTACAACATGATGGTATTTCTTAAACTGTATTTCACATTAAAAGCTATACAGAAAGCAGATTATTTTTAGTGTGTTCTTGCCCAGTTTTCAGTGACATTCTTGGAAATAAGATTGATTTTATAAAAGAAAGCCAGTTGCCTTTGACGTACTGATGTGTGAATTTGAAATGGCCGCCGTTGAAAACTGGAAAAGGCATGTGTAATTTTGTTTTGTAACCAAGAATGCAGGCAATTTGTTAGAAAACTTGCCTGATTAAAATAAATTGATTAAAGATTAGACAAATAAGCATATAAAATAGAACTTCCTCTTTGGAAAGCTTGGGAACGATCATTTATATGAACACCAATTTTTATCTCTTTTTGGCAAATGAGAAAAAAATGTACATAAAATGTTGCAGTATTTAGAGGCAGAACTAACTAAGCATATTGACAAGCTATTTGCCACAGAAACTTTAAGGCCTAAAAAAATAGAATTTAGTGGAATAAATACTATTTTTAAAAGAAAACACACACCCACAAAAATATTTTCTTATTTTGTAAGCATTTTATTAAATGCTATTTGCTTTCGTATAGAACTGTTCTATAAAATTCACCTTTTTTCCCCACTACGTTACCAGTACTATAAATGATTATCTGTGTGGGGGAGGTGGAGGATGGGGGAGAAGATTAGATTAAATTATATCCTTTGCAGATATAAGATTCTATACGTTCATTACAAACAGATCCTGACATTTACAGCTAATTTTTATCTAACACTTACTCAGTGTCAGGTGCTGTCCTTAGTGCTTTGTAATTTTTGTGGCTCCAGAGTTGTACTAAGTAAAAAATAGTCAGTGGCAGGGGCACATACTTGTAATCCCAGCAATTTGGGAGGCCGAGCTGGGAGGATTGCTTGAGGCCAGAAGTTCAAGACCAGCCTGGGTGACATAGCAAGACCTTGTTTTAAAAAAGTAAACAAAAAAAAAAAAAAAAAAAAAATGAACTAGCTATGGTGCTTATGTCTGTAGCCTCAGCTACTCTTCAGGCTGAGGTGGGAAGATCCTTTGAGCTGAAGAGTTTGAGGCTGCAGTGAGCTATGAGCCTGCCACTGTACTCCAGTCTGGGCAACAGAGTGAGATCCTGTCTTTAAATAAACAAAAGTTTATATATATATATATTTTTTTTTTGTTAAAAAGAATCAGCTTCAAATCAGGGAGAAATTTTGACAATTAAATTCTAAGTTCATGTTTTACTAGAAAATGCATTATCTCCATTACCCCAGTATTCTGAGCAATAAGAGACCTCCTGCTTTTGTTGTCTCTTTGGGAATGGACTTTTGTACCAGGAAGTAACATATCCTGCTCAATGATGTCTATATGTGCCAGGATGATACATACAACATGGCAGACAACCAGATTTTTAGGGTTTTGTGTGCTTTTTTTTTTTTAAACATGGAAAACAATAGAGAGAAGAAAGTTTGAGTTAAACCATGTAATCAACAAATTGAAGCAAACAGGACATGAAGTAGCAAAGTAGTACATATTAGAAATGGAACAGATCAGTGAAGTCTGCGTTCATCCTTG
Organism: Macaca fascicularis; assembly: GCF_037993035.2. NCBI lineage: Eukaryota > Metazoa > Chordata > Mammalia > Primates > Cercopithecidae > Macaca > Macaca fascicularis. Next base: position 99,907,167 of record NC_088378.1, read on the forward strand.
AGTCATTGAAGAATAGGTCATCATGCTAAAGCAAGAAATGCTTATTCTTAGTATGTAATAGTCCTGTTCATTTATAAACTTGGTTTTCAGGATTCTCAAGCTCATCAGTCACTTCTGTGGAAAGAAGAACTCACATTTTAATACGTCTCACTGCCATAGAATGTAATTTCTGTCATGTTGTATATATTTTCTCATTTAAATTCATTACATTATTCATTTTGGCAATTTTCAAAACTAGAGCTGATCCATGAATTCTATCTTTATCTCTGTTGTAATTTTTACTTCCTTAGCTAAGGATGTCCTTCTCTTATCTGGCTGACTGACTCCTATGGAAGCATGGCTCAGCTGAAGCACCTTCATTTCGGGAGTCTGTCAGTTTCAGAAATCTGACTTAGATATCCCACTGTGTGCCTACAGCCTGCTGGGTATACCTCTACATGCACTTACTACTCAAGATTGTGGCTTTGTTTGTTCCGCTCTCTTCTCCCCTGGATTATAAACTCCTTGAAGTCATGAATTATGTCCCTCATTTTTATATTCCTGGAGTGTCTGTTTTACAGCAAATAAGCAATAAATTCCTCTTTTTCTTTTTTAAACATTTTTTCTCAGAACTGAGATTCAAAAAATCTCAAACATTTTTTCCTTAATACACTTTTAAAGTTACATTTTTGAGGGACAATTCATATACAATAAAACTAGCCCTTTTAAATTGTACAACTTAATGACTTGACAAATGTATATAGTCCTGTAACTATGCCACGTTTATCATATGGAACATTTTCATCAGTGCCAACAGTTGCATTTGCTGCTTTGCAGTCAATCTCCTACCCCATCTCCAGTCCCTAAAAATCACTGCTCTGATTTCTTTCTTTATAGTTTTGCCAGTACTATGCTGTCATAAATGAAATCATCTGTAGCATGCATTCCTTTGTGTCTGACTTTTTCACATGGCATAATGTGTTTGAAACCCATCCATGTTGCACATATCAGTAGCTTATTCCTTTTCATATTCCTGTTCATGTCTAGGTAGTACCCAGCGTTTGCATGGTCTCAATGTGTTCACCCATTTGGTGGACATTAGAGTTGTTTTCAGTTTGTGACTGTTATGGATAATGCTGCTATAAACATTCACATACAGGTCTTTATTATTTATTTATGTTTTTAGAGACAGGATCTTGTTCTGTCCCCCAGGCTGGAGTGCAGTGGCATGATCATAGCTCACTGCAGCCTCTAACTCCTGGACCCAAGTGATCCTTCCACCTCAGCCTCCTGAAGAGCTTGGATTACAGGCTCATACCACCATGCCCATCTACTCTTTTTTGTTTGTTTGTTTGTTTTTCTTTTTTTAAGACAGGGTTTTGCTACATTGCCCAGGAGTCTCTGACTCCTGGCCTCAAGCGATCTTCATGCCTTGGCCTCCCAAACTTCTGGGATTATAGGTGTGAGCCAACACAACTGACTCCACATATAGGTCTTTATATATGCATACATTTTCATTTATCTTGGGTAAATATATAAGGTTGGAATTTCTGGGTTCAATAGCATGTGTTTAACTTGATAGTAAGATGCTAAGCTTTTCCAAAGTGATTGTAATTTACAGATCTGTACACAGTATCTGTCGTTTCCAGTTCATAAGTATTTTTAAAATGAATATAAATATAATCATACTTGATTTTTGGTTTTATATTTGTCAGCTATAATTTTTTTTTAAATATGTAAAAATAAATGGATAGATGTGCTAAGGCCTAGCTTTCTCTGGTTGCCAGAGTAGAAAGATGTTGAATAGGATTTATTCTTTTTCAAGCAACTCCTCTGCTTTTTAGTTAGTGATACTTCGAATTCCTTCATTACAGTGTCTTTCTTTTTTCAGGTAACGTTTTCTCAAGATGCTTGTTAGAATTCAAAGTCCCTACCAAGATGCTCTGGTAGGATTACTTCATCAGAGTTTATGAGGATGATTTTTCAATGGCCTTGCTAAGAGTCGTGTGAAAACAGCCATTCAGAGTATGGGGAGTCTGAGTTCAGGGGCAGCAGGCTGGAGGGGTTCCTGAGTGGGAGCCAAAGATGGGAAGAGCAGAGTGACATGGTGAGGGAGGGATACAGCAAATGACGAACAACCAATCTGGGAGGACACCAGAACCAGAAGCCTGCTTTGGTCTTCTGCCAGCTGTGGCAGTAGATTGGGTTTGAGAGCTAGCTGTGCCACTTTCTAGTTATGTGGCTTTAAGAAAATCATGTAACCTCCACTTGAAACATCAGATTAAAAAAATCTGGAATGCTTAGGAAATAACATTAGTTCCATCTGCATTAAAGGACTATTGTGGGCATTGCCTCGAGAAGTACTCAAGTGCAATATATGTATTTCACGAGTGTCTTCTTTTATTTGGTCAATTAAAAAACTGCTTTCCCTCCCTTTAATTCTCTTCTGTTTAACCCTCTTCTGACTGTTACTCTGTATATAACACATCAATGGCATGCTTCTCTCAGATTCTAATCTCCTTTTCTGCCCCCTTAAACCATCCTACACACTTTGGAGTAGATCATCTGTGGCACCTTCATAAATTCCTTTCTATGGCCATCCGTCTCAGACCCAGAGGACAAAACTGTGAAGCCTGAGATGTGAGTAGGATGTGTCCTTCAGTTTCAGATTCTGGGATATGTCAAAGAATTCTTACAATACATTTCAATGAACTTGAAGTTCTAGAAGGAGGCTTCTTAATTTTTGAGATGATATGGGAGTCCTTCTGTGGTTTATTTGTTGTCTACAAGATAAGCACAAGCATGTTTTCATGAGAGCATTTCAGTCAGTCATTTATAAGATGCCTACATTTTCCTGGAAGCCTATATTCCCTTTCTATTTATTGCTGTATTTGTTTTGCCTTCTTTGCTTTCCAGCATAGTACTTGTTTATAAAAAAGATACCATGTAATCCTTTCAACGCCCTGTATGATAGGAAAGAGGAAATGAGGTTTGTTATGAATTTTTTAATGGAGTAAATGATTCGCTAGGGAAAACACACGTCCATGCAGTGATGTCATCAATGATGATTCCATGGCCCCATTGTCCTCTGGGGACCTTCTCTTTTCATAGGCCACCCAGCTCACAGGATGGTTTTTCTTTTAAGTAAAGGCTATCCCCAAATTATGTTAAGCATGAGGACCAGGAGTTAACGAATTTCTGAAGACCATAGTGCAAAGGAGATTGCCTTGTGCTTGGCAGCTTGTTTTTCAGACTAAGTGGAATGAGTCCAAATTCCAATTAAAATCTTGTTAAAACTGATGTCAGAGAGCAGGAGTATTCAACACCTTGAATAGGACATGGCTTAGCTTGCTTTTTAGCTGCCAAGTGCCCAGTACAGCAGTCCACAAAAGGTGACCAATCACTATCTGCTGAAGAAAGGGATCCACGAAAAAAAGTCCCAATCAATCAAACTGGTAGTATAAACATAAAAGATTTACTTTCTTAAAGGAAACATGTTCCTGCGATGTGTTGAATGTTTGTGTCCTTCATCTTCCAAATTCATATGTTGAAATCCCCAATGTGATGGTATTTGGAGATGGGTCTTTAGGAGATAATTAGGTTATGAGGGCAGAGCCCTCATGAATGGGATTAGTGCATTTGAGAGACAAGATGGCTGTTGTGCACTATGATCGTGACTCTGAACAGCCACTGCACTTCAGCCTGGGCAACATAGCAAGATCCTATATCTAAAAAATAAAAAGATGAAAAAATAAAAGTAAAAGATATGGGAGAGCTTGCTTCCTTTCTCTCTCTCTGTCTCTGCCATGTGAGGATATAAGAAGATGGCCATTTGCATCCCCTCACCTGAACCTGCCAGCACCATGATCTTGGATGCCACCAGTCTGTGGTACTTTTGTTATAGAAGCCTGAACTGACTAGACAGTGTCTAAGTGCTTTATAGGGATTTATTGAGGTATCAGCAATGTAAGCTGAGCTTGTATTCTATATACATATTGGGAGCAATTCTTTACATTGGTGCCTCTACTACACAATGTTTGTTAGCATCATTTTGAATTCTGGTATGCATTTAAAATAAATAAAGTGGCATTCCTCTCATTATATTGTATAATTTACATTTAATCTGTCAGAATATCTTTTCGTCGATCACTATGAATTAGTATCATTTTATCTGTCCCCTGCCCCAGCACTTTGAACATTTCGCTTTGTGTAGGAGAATACAGATGTTTACCATTGGATTTCTATCTATTAGTAGTAGAGTCATTTTTCTTTTCTCCTTATTCCGCAGTAACAGAACCTCAGATTTTTAGATGGACACATGGGTGGCCAGAAATTTCCACACTTCTCCCTAGCAGTTAGATGTGTCCATGTGACTCAGTTCTGGTCAAAGAGATACAATTGCAATTGTCAAAGAGCAGCTTGTGAGAACCTTCCTCAAAAGACAGCAAAGACCACCATTTGAAACTCTCCCCCTGTTTTTTTTTGTCCTTTGCTTCTTCTGGCTGAAATTCATACATCATCTCTGAAGTGGGTACAGCCATTTTGGACCATGCGGTACCCTGAAATGAGGCTTCATGTGTGGAATAATAGGATAGAAGGAACCTGGGTGTCTGAGGACTTCAGAAAACTGGATCAGCTTTGGACGACCTACCTCTTGATTCTCATGAGAATTTTGGTCCCTGTTATTTCTGTTTTCCATTACTAGTAGAAGAAACCTCTGATGAAGAAGAGTGCCAGTTGTGGACACTCTTAGGAGAGGGGCAATTAAAAATGAGTGAGGGAATGTTCTCTTAGATGCAAAGGTGGGCTTGGGAAGTAAGCAGACGTTGCCTGTCACACGACACAAATCCACTGTACTGGGTCTGCCCTTTCACCTGCACTCACTGTCCTGTGGACACAGGTCTGATGCTCCTAAGTACTAGGCATGGTTGCAACCTTCCCCTCTTCCTCCCTCTGAAGCAGGAACTAATGATGTTGAGGCATCTGGTCTTAGCAGCTCTGTCAGTTGTACTGGGAGTGCTGGGTGGGCCAGGCACATGTAGTGGCATATGTCCTCATGTATTGTGGCAAGTTTTGTTTTGCTTTGACTTTGAAAGACTGCAGATGCAGATATGTTGTGATAGGCGGCAGCCTTCCATGGCTGTATTCTAACCTCAGTCTTGAGACAGGGAGGCAGTGAGTTCTAACATGTTTTACAAAATTCATGACATGCCCAGGAATAGGGTGTCTGGAATAGTGGAAGGAAGATGAGCCAGGCAGCTGGCATCTAGATTGTACTCCTGTCACTATTCAGGTTTTGCAAATGTGAAACAAGGGAATGGGTTGCAGGAAGTCTAAGGTCCTTTTAAGTTCCGTCACTGTGATAATTTCTATAATCATTAGATCAGGTGTATCACAATTTCATTGCTTTCTTTATAAGTATGCAACTAATCTGTTGAGTATAAATACAGTAAGAAAATATTACCTGTATTTCCTGAGAAGAAATAAAGCAAAACGTTCTCATATTTGGATATATATTTTAGCATCAATGTTAGTAAGAGCAAGAAATAAATAGCATATTGAGTGTCCTTTGGGAAATGAAACTGTACTATGTTTCTGTCTGATTTAAACTTTAAAGTCAGGTCAGGTGTGGTGCCTCACGCCTGTCATCCCAGCACTTTGGGAGGCTGAGGCGGGAGGATCACTTGAGGTCAGGTGTTCGAGACCAGTCTGGTCAACTTGGTGAAAGCCCGTCTCTACTAAAAATACAAAAATTAGCCAGGCATGGTAGTGCACACCTGTAGTCCCAGCTACTTGGGAGGCTGAGGCAGGAGAATCGCTTGAACCCGGGAGGCAGAGGTTGCAGTGAGCCAAGATCGTACTACTGTACTCCAGCTTGGGCGACAGAGCCAGACTCCATCTCAAATAAATAAATAAACAAACCTTAAAGTCAATGACAATAATGAACTAGATTCCTCCCAGGTGTAACATGGAAGTGGGGAGGGTGGAGGTTTGGGAAGCAGACAGGCCTGAGTTTCACACTGGCTCTATTACCCAGCCCATCAACTTTTCCTCTCAGTTTGCAAGTTTCCTCAAAATAATTTTCCTAACTACTATTGGCTAGTAGTTAGGCTGAACCAATAAACACCCACTTGAATCACTGATTTGGGGACCTGTGTGTCCTACAGGTGATTGATTAGTCCTTCTTATCTGCCAGTTCTATTAATAGATGACTCCTCTGGCTCTTCTGGGTGACAAGGCTTAGACTAATGTTTGTCAACCCTCACTGAGCATCAGAATTACCCAGCCAGCTTAAAAAATATACAGATGCCCAGGCCCCATCCTGAGAGTTAGATTTAATTGTCTGAGGCTGGCCCTCAGATATTATTAGTTCAGATGTTCTCAGTCTCCCCTAGTGATTTTTGTTTGTGCAGTCTGGCTTGAGACCTGTCAGCACCACCCCAAGTCACATGGTGGCCTCACAGTGGGTGCGGCAGAGGTGGAAGGAGTATTACTGAGGCATCACAAGGCCCACACAACAGCCATATGGGGAAAAATCCTTTATTTGTCTGTCAAGACCCTCACTTTAGTTCCAGGGTAAAAATCTGAATGAGTATTCGCCACTGCTAGAAAGTACAAGATGAGTCATTTCAACTTCATTTTCATCAATAGTGATAAAAATCACAAAGGCACAAGACTTCATTTCAAAAAAGTGTTAATTAAAACAAACTCAATCCTCAATACTTGGTTTTCTAACTCTACTTCCCTGATGTGAACATGGCCTTATGTGTTCCTAACATCAGAGATCAGGAACTTGTATTTTGAGGGCAATTAGTGGTTTTGTTTTAAAGCCATTGCTACCAAGAAAGAAACAAAAATACAAGAAAATAAGCTTCAATAAGTAAAACTACAAACTACCTTTTTTTTTTTTAAAAGTAGACCTTGTGTGAGAGTTTGAAATAATTTTCTCAGTTTAAACAATGAGTGAGGACTTTATGTCCCAGAGTCTTGATGAGTCTAATGCTTGAGCAGCAGATAGACGGAGGTTGGAGAAAATTTTTTAAGCATTTCCCAGCTGCTTTTTGCATCACATGCAGTGTTATGCATTCAGCCACCCAAGAACAAGCTTGCTGGAGAGCCAAGAAATAACAATGCCATTGTTTTCCCTTTGAATAACTCTGCCTGTTGCACAGAGTGCAAATATGTCTTTTTAGTAGTTTTCTGTGGTTTGCAATTTCTGGAAAAAAAGAGTATATCACTCTAAAAAAATCTGTATTTGAACCTGAGACACTATTCATATTGTATTAATATAACAGAGAGTGTCCAATAAACTTTACTAGGAAAAATATCCAAGGATTTTGATCACATATAAGACACGTCTAAAGCCATTTTTCATGTTCCCCTACAACTGACTCAGCTGCCTCACTTCTCTAATGTTTTTGGCGCCATCATCATTCTTTCAGTCACCCGGCTTTGCTCCATCATCTTTAGATACTGTCTCGTCTTTACTTCCTAAAGCCAGCCATTTTTCTCTTTGCATGCTGCTGCTGTGAGCATCATACAGAGACTCTTAGTGTCTCTTCCTTGGATTCTGGTACCCCCTGCCCCAGTCTGCTTGCTTGCAGGTTGTCTTCCTAGCAAGTTACCCTGAGCCCTGTTGCCAGATTGGACTTGCCTCATGAGATTCTTTATCTATAGTATAGAGATAAAAAATAAATTTCATGGACTGGCATATATACAATGCTTTGTGTAGTATCTGAAATACAGTGGGTGCTCTGTAAATTATAGTTATTTCTATATTCAGAGGAATAAAGTCCAGGCTCTCAGCCACTTTTAAGCCCCATTACTATTCCAGTTTTATTGAAAAACATTCTGCTAAAACCACTGTACTTTATTTATTGCCCAACACATTTCCTGCTTTTTGCTATGTTTTCAAGTTCTCATTTTGAATTTTGTGCTTAGAATGCTCACTCCTAGTCCTTTGAAGTCTTCCTTCCCTAGAAATTCTTCAGGGACCACTTCAACATATAATGCTTTCTCCTGCCCATGAACTTTTAACAATTCTTATTGTTGGGAGATATTTCTCCACAAGTCTCTCATGTTTCTGCATGTCTGTTGGCAGAGGCTCTGACTGCCAGCACTTTAGATGATCTCTTCAAGGGTGTTTGCATACTAACGACTTTGGAAGACAGTGATCATTTCTGTCTCCAGAGCGAAGGGCAAGTTTGTTTACTGTCCAGTGTAACAAAAATAATGCGTCTCTCCGGGGCAAAAGCCAGGCAGCCTTTTTGCCCTCATAAAAGATCTCAAGCTCAGATTCCATTCCTATAATGCAACCCACTGCATTTGCAAGGGTCACCTAGCTCTTCTTGTATCGCCCTGTTGGAACTGGGGCTTGAGAAACTGGTGTGAATTACTGTGAGCCATACAGTCCTTTGTTTTTGATTCCTTGTGTGTTCTGTCAGTACCCATGAAACTACAACAGGTTAACTTGTTAGCTTTCACGTAGGATAAAATCTCAGATCCTTCATATTTATTGATAACTATTATTATTATTTGGTTGTTATAGCTCCTATTTTTTTCATAGCAATCTATTTTTTTCTCCTTTTTCTTGTCATTGATTTGTGGAGGAACTGGTTCAGGATAAATCTTGTAGATTATCCCTCGGAAGTTTGCACGTCCTGCGTTGAACTGATTGCTTCCTGTGATGTCATTTATCTTGTTCCTATAACCATCTATTTTTCCCCAAATCATTTTTCACATTGATCTTTCAGCTTTCAATTATCCTCTGTCTCCAAACTTCTCTTGAGTCATATTTGGCTTTCACGTATGTTTATTTCTGGTCTTCATTACTATAAGTTTCTTATGGGCAGGACTTCTTTTGGTTTGCCTTTACAAAAAAAATCTCCCGCTATTCCTAGTGAATATTATGACTAGAGTAACAGCATTTGCAGAATGAGTGTTTAGAATAAAAATGATTCAACCAGTCTGATCAGATAACATCCTTTTGCTCTTCTCCACCAGAGGGCGCAACCACATTAGATTTAGGAGCATTTCAAAATCTGGGTTCTTGTCTGCTTTAAATATATCGATGTCAGTATTGTATACATGTAGCTGAATGAATTAGTAAATATACATAAATGAGTTATCAGGCCGGGTACGGTGGCTCACGCTTTTAATCCCAGCACTTTGGGAGGCCGATGCAGGCGGATCACTGGGGGTCAGGAGTTCCAGACCAAATATGGTGGCAAACATGGTGAAACTCCCTCTCTACTAAAAATACAAAAATTAGCCAGGCATGATGGCACGCACCTGTAATCCCAGATACTCAGGAGGATGAGGCATGAGCATTGCTTGAACCTGGGAGGCAGAGGTTGCAGTGCGCTGAAATCGCGACACTGCATTCCAGTCTGAGCAACAGAGCCAGACTCCGTCTCAGAAAAACAAAACAAAACAAAACAAAACAAAAACGAGTTATCACATGGAGACCTGGTCAGGTTACATGTCACCCTACACAGGGGCTCCTACTGAGAGTAAATAAACATCTTCTGACTATGATTTCATTATTACCGCATTTCAATTGACTAGGTAATTAGTTTAAAAGCCAAGACCAAATCTTGAAAAATGGATTCCTGCGATTCTTCATATTTTCCATCAGTCTGAAAGTGTATTTAAGTATACACATACTGACTGCTGACACACAGAACAGTGGCCTGACTAGAAATTCTCCACCTTATGCTACTTTGATAGTTCCAAAGCAAATAGATTGCAAGATGCCTGTAGTGGTGTGATTTAAACGGTACTGAATTTTACGGAAACAAAGGAAGAAGTGGCAGTGGTTTGTTTTCTTAGCTCTTAAATTAATTAATTTCCTTCTATCTTCTACTTTTTGCTCAAGGAGGTCAGAGCTAACTGGAAAATCAACTCCCAGTGGCACTTGACTCTTGTTAAATCTAAATGATTTATGCTGAGATGTTATTTTATGTGGATACAGTGTTTTTTGAAATGTCATAGTTTCCTGTGCAATCACAGCTTTATTTTTTGTTTACAATCAGCTTTTTTAGGTTGAAGCAATTATACTTTTTTGAGGTCATATGAGGTTTGAGCTACCACTTTCCATAGTAAGCGAAATATGATGCAGTTTCTGCTTTCTGCTCCAAAGTTGCTCATTCGCTAGTAGGGGAGGTTATTTCAGTACAGGTGAGATGGTCTGGGTGAAGTACTTGCAAAGTCCTTTGTAAAGAAGCAGAACTTGTCAAAGAGGCAAGAATGCAGCACGTCCCCTTCCTTCCTTCCTTCCTTTCAGGATGGTTTGGTCTCAGGATTCCTAAGCTTTGCTAGTGCAGAGAGGGTGGTTGTCTATGGCTTCTCATTTTTAATGTTACAACATTCTGAGCCCACGATCTTGGGAGATTTAAATAGGCCACATACATGAAGTTGCTTCAGGTGTCCCAGCTGTTACTTGACAGAGTTTTGATGGCAAGGCCTTGTCTTACTTGTCTTTGTGTCAGCTGCTCTGAGCTTGGCACTGTAAATAGACGGTGCTCATTAAATGTATGTTGATCTGACTTGCACACAGGGATGGAAAGAAGAGGATTCAGACACACAGTTTTTGACTCTTGCTGGTCAGGCTGTCTCTCTGCTTCTGAGAATCAGAGCAGCTGGTGTACTACCTCCTCTCCTCACCCTTTTATTCCAAGGGGCTTGTGAGAGCTTTCTTCACTCAAGACCCTCACAACTCACGCTGGGGCCAGCCTTAAGAGATAGGCAAATAGTTCACGTTCAGACGAGGTTTCCCCTTCCTTCTGCACCAATCAGCCAGAACCTGCAACGGAAGTGTTCTAGAAACTGTCTCACCTGTTGCCAGGAATGCCGGCTAGGTTGACCTCAAACAAATCAGTGAAGAGGCCCCCAATGCCTCTGAAGAAGTTAAGATTACAGAAGTTAAGGGCGCTCTGTAATATTAACTTCTTCCTGAAATCAGTATCTCTTCCCTTGTAAACTCACCCTTTCTTTGAAGAAACTTGAGCAGAGCTTAGAAGCCTTGGGGCAAGAATTTCTGTAGGCAGTTAATTAAACAGCATGAAGAAAGTTGATGCCCCTCTCCCCACTCGTTCTCCCAACCTGCCGCCTCTCAGTTCTGAGAATCAAATACATGAATGAGACTTTTTATAAAAACTCACCCCAAGACTTGTAAGCCTGTCAGCAACTTCCCAGCTCCACGCTCTCTGTAACTTTAACCTCCCACGCCAGGGTTAGCGCTGACCACTAGATCGCGCTGTCGGACAAGAAATCTGAGTGTCGGAACCGCCGGGAGCCCAGGACTCAGAGGGTGAAGAGGTGGGAGCTGAACAGAGGAAGCGCGAAGGAGGCAGATCCCGTGATATCGCCAGAGGAATAAAAGCCACAGAGAGCAACCAAACGGAATAAATCCAACCGGCTATTCCCCAGTCAATAAATATCACCAACGGATTCCAAAGGGTATTAGGATCTGGATGCACCATTGAAAGGGGAAGGATGGAAGAGGGTTACCCGTTCTTTACCGTTTATCATACTGGGAGTCTAGCGTAAAGGCCCCAGGGGACCAACACGCCAACGTCACGCGGGGAGGACCCCGGAGTGCCTCTTTGTACATATTTGAATTGCACTCGTGTCCCTGGGGAATGAGTGTATTTGAATTAGTTTCTGGAGGAATCTGTGTGGTCCCCAACCCGGGAGTCCTCTCCTTCCTGTTCCTCTCATCCTACTCTGGAAGTTTTGCGTAAGAATCCTTTTTGTTGAACTAGAGAGGACGTTTGCAGGTGGTGGTTTGTGTTACCTACACTCCTTTGCAGCAACTATTTTCAGATACGTTAAATCCAAGTATGTGAACAAGAATGCCTCGAGCAAGAGAAGATGCCCACGCGGGTCCCCAGTAAGCTGCTCTTGGCTGGAGAGGGCAATGTGCGCGCCCTCGGGGACAGATGCCTTTTCCACCCAGTCTGCGGCCTCCAGCTGCAGGAAACGGAAGCCCGTGACTGTATTTGGATCCCCGGAGGGTGACTGCGCAACTCCGGGGTTGAGAGATGCATTAGCAGCTCGGAGCCAAATCAACAAAAGTTCCCTTTTAAACAACAAAAAATCAACATTCAGAGTTACATGCTCCTCAGTCAACAACACCGCCATCTCTCTCTCTCTCTCTCTCTCTCTCTCTCACACACACACACACACACACACAGAGAGAGAGAGAGAGAGAGAGAGAGAGAGAGAGAGAGAGAGAAAGAGAACAAACATCTGGGCCAAAATGCAAACACCAGCCAGCTTGGGCTGGCGTGCAAAGTAGCAGTTTTCCTTTTTCCTTTCTGGACGGGGTGTCGTTGTCTGGGTGGCTTCCCTGGCGGTTTTAGGCCGCGGAGCAGGCCAAGGGCGCAGTCCTACTGGGTGCCCGCTTGGCGGCCTGAGGGACTTCTCTGCTCCCGGGCTCCGTCTTTGCGGCTGCCACTAGTCCACGCGCGGTCTGTAAGCCTGGTTGGACTGGGCTCCCTGCTCTTTGCGTGTTGGGTGGGGAGGCAAGTGAAGGGCTAGCTTGGGTGCAGACGCCGGCTGTCGACAAATTCGGGGCTCAGTGATACCAGGGCAATGTGGCTGCAAGCCTGACTGGGCGCAGCGTTGAGAAAGTCGGGTGTTCCCTCCCTGGGACGCGCTCACGCACTAGGGGTTTGTCAGACATCCTGGTTGTGAGGCTTTGAAGGGGGAAAAGCTTGTGCACTGTGTAGGCTCTTTGTGCGAGCTGCCCAGCTGGACTTCGAGTGGGCTGTGTGCTTGGGGAATGTGCAGAGGCGGCGATTCCTATTTGTCTTCATTGTCTCCCTCTTGTCTTCTCTGTTGCTTTCGCCGGCTCCTGCGGAGGGCAGCCTTTGTGTGTGGGGAGATGTGCAGAAAGGGGAGCTCCCTACAAGTTCTTATCATTCGAAAGGCAAGTTTGGAGGCTATTGCACCCAGTGGAGTGGGAAGGCCAAATTTGCAGACGTCAGAGCCAAAAGGGAAGAGAGGTTTACATTGGGGCCATGCCCTCGGATTCTACTATGGCGGGCGGTCAGTTCCAGAGAAGCAGCTCCGCTGTTCCCTTGCGCCCCACCCTGTTCCTTTGTTGTTCAAAGCTCCCCCAGCCCCCTCTCCCCACCAGCCACGGGAGTAACCCTTGGGCTTCAAGAGGCCAAAACGGTGCAGGGCCTGTACTGAGGTCAGACGTTATAATCGGAATCTCTCCAGTAGCATTTTTCTGATTTCTTGGTGTGAGTGCTTGAAGCTTCCTCCCGTGCGCCTTGTACAAACTGGCAACCCTAGTACCAGACTCCTGCCCAGGAACAAGGGGTAGGATGCCAGGATGGAGGAGGCTGTTAAGAAGAGGCGACGGTGTTGGCAGAATATCAGCCGCCTATTTGGCTTCTCCAGTATTGTGTGTGGAGGGGTGCTTTGGGGTTTCAAACTTACTCCTCTTCGCCCCTTTGACCCCGCGAGGTTTTAAGGGCAGAGCTTTCAGTCCGAAGCCTCCGCTCGGGGCCAGGTTTCGCTCTGGTCCGGGTGAGAAGTTTCTGCAGTGGATGGAACTTGTTACTGAGCGGCTTCCTATTCTGAGGACCCCTGGGTTTCATAGCTTTCCTCTCCCTCTCTTTTGGCTCAACGTAAGCCTCCCAGTTCCGTCCTGAAGCACCAGGCGAGTGAAAGAGGACTGGGAAAGCCATCCCATCACTGAGCCCCGCGCGGGCGGCTGTCCGGGTTTCCAATCGCGCTCGGAGATTGAAAAAGACAGAAGGCGCGCCGCGTGTACAGACAGTTAGTTAATGGAAATCCTGTAAATCGGTTTTAAGTGCACCCAGGACAGAGGGGGAGGAAGGTGGAGGTGGTGATGATGAAGGATGGAGATCGGCAGGAGCGGGGGTGAATGGGTTACGCATCCTTGCATTTCTGAAAATGGGAGTCGCTCCCCTTCCCATTGTTCTTAATTTAGAAAAATTCATTAAAGAAATCGCAGGGATAGGGAAACCCGAGCTTCCCAGTCCGCCCCAAGTGGCAGAGTACGCGGCTTCCCTTGGCAGGGAACCAGGTTGCGGCTGTCCCCCTCTCTGCTCCCTCCCTTCTCCCCGCCCCCCGGCGGGGTACTGCTACTACGGCGATCGCCACCTCACGCCGAAGGAATGCTCAAAGTATGCACACGTTCCCAAAAGTAGACCTCCTTCACCGCCGGAGGAGCATACATCACCCCGTGGCAGCCGTCCACCTTCTCAGGCGTTTCGTAACCGAGTAAACTGAGAGCTGGGAACAGCCCTCTATTAAGTAGCCCGCGGCGCAGAGTCTCTTCCCACTTGGCGAAGGCGAACCGCCCCTGACGCGTCCGCGCGCCGGCAGCTGCAGGCTCAGGCGGTCTCCACTCGTCCTGCAGCGCCCGCCTCTCCTCCTGGGATTCTCCTCCTCCTACTGGACTTCCCCGCGGCTGCCCACGCCTCGGCGGCCGCTAGGTGCTCCTGGAGCGCAGCGCCTATCGCCGGGGCGTGTGGGGGCCACACCGAGCACCAGCTTCTCCGACGCCAGGAAGCCGCCGTCGCCGCCTCTACCTCACCCTGTCGCCGCCGTCTCAGGTCAGCCTGGTTTCTGTCCCCTTTCCCCTACCCCATCATTCCTACAGACAACTCGGAAAACGGCGTCTAGCTTGCACCTTGCCTGGAGCGGTGAAGAATCCTGGGCGAGGACAGTTTGGACTTGTAATAGTGTACATGGGCTTGAGCTTCGCCTTGTATACTGGGATTTTGTGATTTTTGGGGGGTTTTTGAGGGAGAGGGGAATGTTGCTTTTCTTAAGAGCTGGGCACGGTTTTGTGCGCGCAAAGCATCCCGTTCAGTGTTTCCGTTTCTAGAGGAGTTTCATCTGTGGATGCTGTCGATTTCAATGGAGGGCGCGCCGGGTTCTGGGGCGGCAGGGCCCTGGTTATCTCGCGGCTGTGGCTTTGTCGGGGAGGGCAGGCTTGCGGCGGGGGCGCTGGGAAGGTATTTTCATGACGCACGGTGCGAAATTCTTTGGAGGGCCCGCTGAGTGCTCTGCAGCTCGTCGAGGCTGCATGGGTGTGTGTGGCATCTCGAGACAGATTCCAAGTGGAGTGTTCTGGCTCCTTTCCTCCCCTACCTTTCAGCGCATCCGAGATGGAGGGTTAGGCCCGCACTAGGGTACTCATACTTGGCGGACTTTCCCCAGCTCCAGGAGAAAGCCCCTCTCCGACTCCCTCCCGGTGCATTGGTGGAGGCCCTATTCCGGGTCTGTGAGATCTCTGCTGCGTTTTCCCACTCAAATATTAAACTTGTGGGGATCAGAGAGCGTGGGGCGCCCGACTGGTTCACCGAGCGGAACAGGTACCTCCAAGAGGGCGTCCTCGGGAGCCCTCCAGTGACCAGTTCAGGGTTCCCTGGGATTCTGAGCCAGGGAGACTCTCGACCCGGACTCGGTAGTCTTCTAATGAATGCTGGGGAAGGATGGGACAGGAAAGGAAATAAATGCTAAGCTCCACTTTGGCTAATGCCAAGGTGGTGGTGGGTGGGAGAGGAGGTAGGCGACGCGCAGCGGTGTGTGTGTGTGTGTGTGTGAGAGATTTTCTTTTTAACTTGACGCGGGAGTTAAGGAATTGGGTTCTTCCAGCGGGGAATTGGGAGGGGACGAGTTGGCAGAAGGGGCGAGTCAACTTAGCCCCAACTCCCACCCCAATGGACTCATTTTTATTCATGACGGTGAAGTGAGGGAATCCTCGCTGCCACGTAGGGGCGGCCGCTTTCAGATATTTATGTCTGAGAATGCTCAATGAATTGTTGCTAAGCATTGAAATGAATGTTTTGGCTAAAAAGGAGAGAAAGCATTTTCTTTTTTAAAACATATGGACGAGATGCTTGGCTGGCTGGCTGAGCTCTAACTGCGTTTCGGTATCCCGGCGCGAGATGATTCATTCTTGCCGCTAAGTCGGGAAACCGACAGGAGGCGATCGAGACCCAGCAAAAGTGTTTCTACTCAGATTTTTGTTGAGTTCAGCTGTTAAAAAAAAAAAAAAAATCTGCTCACAGCTTTTCGGTGGGTCGATTGTTCGCCTTTAACTTTTCGCAATCACAACTGCCAACTGAGTTGGAAATTATTATACCAAAGTTAAGGCCAGAAGATTGGAACAATGGCCCAGTCTCACCTCTTGCTTTTCACTGATGTCGAAGAGGGTTAGAAATGTCAAACAGTTGTTAATTAGGAAGAAAGAAATTGCTAGACCCCTTAGATACCTAGGGCAGTGCCAAAATTTTAATCTTGGCTTCATAAAAAGGAGCTCTAGGCAATTTGGCACGCCTGCTCATCAGACATTTAAAATGCAATTTACACACAGGCTGAGGAAAGCTGCCCTCATGCTTTGTGCCAATAATTTGGAAAGTCATCGTTGGAGATTGTCAGTTTCTTTTCTCAAAGAGGCCTCGACCTTTGGCTCATTTTTGTATTCCCACTGCAGGACAGTCTCCTATCCCCCTCCATTTTTCCTGAGGCCTAGGCTGTTGGTTTACAATAATTTATGTACCTCAGCCTCAACTCTTTTTATGTTTTGCCACTGGCAGCTTCCCAGTTCAGTTCCTTGCTAGTAGCTTTTGTCTTTGGGTTGAACCTTAGACTATTTTAGGAGATTCCATTCTGTAGACATGGGTTAAGTACCTACTGTGTCCTGGGAAACCACAAAGATGAATAAGATTCTTTGTCTTTAAGGAATTAATAATGTAATTACAAAATTAGAAAAAATCAGAACAGAACATATTCTCCTCTGGGGCATATATACTTATAATCTTCCAGCTTAAACAAACAGTTAAATACAAAGATTATTATTGATAATTTTTATTTAAAAACACCTTGGAAAAACAGACAAAAGTGTCTTGCTTCTTCCATTTTGCTGCCTTTTTTGTTATTATGTATTTTGGAGTTGTTTTTCCCTCATCTCAGGTAAAGGATTTATCAGATGTGAAAACAACACAGTTAGCAGGAGGGTCAGGTTTCAGCTGGGCCTTACATTTTTCTGTATAATCCATTTCAGATCTTAAAGAGCTGCATATTTGAAAGCAGAACAACATGAAGAAAAAAGAGAATTAAAAAGGTTTATTATACTTTTCCAAATTACCCTGAGACCACTAAAATACAGTTACCTAAAAAGTTCAGCAGCTAGGAAAAAGCAGCCAAATAAAATCCCCAGCTGGAAGAGATATTTAGTTGAGTGAAGGATAAAATGACCTCTGAATTAGCCATTACCCAGGCAGGATGAAATCATGTGGGGGCTGGTAAGGCCTTCACCCGGGATGCTAAGCAGGACCAGTCTCCAGGAGAACAGGACCCTTTTTAAACTTGAACTTCCTCCTAGGGCCATGATTAAACTTCTGTAGACGAACTTGACTTCCACTGCTTCACAATAGGCCCATTATGTGCTGGAGTAGGCCCTGTGGTTATTAAGGCAGATCTGGTCGGGTTCTGGACTAGGTCCAGGCTCCAGTTCTAACCTGGTTCAAGGCCTGCCCAGACCCAGTTCTGATGCGGTTACACTGCTTCCTCCCGCAGAGCTCTTCATGCCGCTGTAAGCTCGGAGGCCGAGGATGCGGACCAGGCTTCCCCCAGTGCTTGCCGCCCTGGGCGCGGCCCTGCTCCTGTCTTCCATTGAGGCAGAAGGTAAAAGGCTCCCTTCCCCTTCTCCAAGTGACAATGCAAAATTCGAGAAAGGAAAAAACACATCTTTCTTGCTTTTATTGCTTGCTCTGTTTTCCCTGCGCTTCGTGCTGTCTCCGGTGGTTTCTCTCCTCCAGAGAAACGCCCCTTTCTCCTGAGGTTTGTCCATTTCCCAGCTCTCAGGTCCAGCTCTTTTGCATTCTGCTTAATGCATTCCATACAGTGCTGTGTGGTCTTCTTGAGCTTGTCTCTGCGGTGTGCTGTCCACACTGCCACCTGCATTGCTGCCTGATGAGAGGACCAGCCACCCGAGAGGGGGCGACGGCTCTAATCATCTCAACCAACAGGACACCTCCGGGTGGCACCCAGGAGCCCCGAAGAGCGGGCGCACTCGCTCGCTTGGCTAGTAACGAACCACCTGGCTCGGGGCTGCGACCTCGGTGACAGAACACAATAAAAGACTCCAACAGCGCTGGCTCTGCGCCTCTGTGTGCTTTGTGGGGAGCTCAGTCGGCGGGGCGGATGGTGCGGGCAGATGAGCCAGCAGCCAAGCACCCTAGGGGATGATGGCTGGCAAGCGGAGATCCGGCACCCCGGGTGTTCGCCTGACCTAGGGTCGCGGCTGTCCCTGTTTGGTTCGCAGGGCTCCAAGGCGCGTGGCCTGGACTGGCCCAGCTCAGACAGGTTGAGCCTGGGCCAAGGTTTCCAGCCTGGGAAGCGAGCGCGCACCGGAGTTGCTGGGCACCACCTCCAGTGTCCTGCCCTTGCTCCCTTCTGCCTCCCTCTGGGAGAGCCCGGTGCGTCTGACCTCCCCGCGGAGGCGGTGGGGCGCTCTGAGATGGGTTTCCAAAACGGCGCCCTGTGGTTCCTCCTCTAGGAAGTGGAGGGCTTTTGTTAGATGTCCCACCCAATTATGTTGGTTGTATGCGCTTGATGTCTTAATTTCTCAGTGTTCATTAAACAAGCCAGGTCTATATGTCAACCCCATGGCGACTTCTGTGGTCCTTCAGTTGTCATTGGAGACCTGAAAAATTAGTTTTCTTATTCTGCAAGGTAAATGGGGTAATGTCATGAAAGATATCTTTTTTTTTTTTTTCAATAAAGAAATACCCTTGATGAAGTTAAGGGAGGAAAAAAAAACACTTCTGCAAGTGACAGCTGTGGAAGTTCTGGGTTGAGTTGTGCTTTTTTAGAGGCTGTGAGAAAGTAAAGTCGTTTGCATGATTATGCCGAGGTTTTCAAGGTTTCTATAGTGTTTGATTTTCTACTTCGAGACTACAGGTTAAAAAAAATAGATTAGGGGAAGCAGAGTATTTCCAAAATGTATGGCATGTTTAGTAAAGTGACAGAAAGGTGCTGACTTTTCTTAGCTGATAACTATTTTATGAATGTAGAGTCTTTTCAGAGTGACCTCTGTGAAGTAATATTAAGATGAGGTTGTTTTTAATGTTCCTTTCTATGTCGTTGTTAGGAAGGAATTTTATTTGAGGAACTTCTGGAGGCCCTACTACAGATATTTTTAGATAATTCACTGAAGTGGCCCATTTATTGCTCATTAAGAAAATAGTTATTTGAAAATCAGAAAGAGTTGAGAATTCTTAGAAAAAGAATTAGGCTGGAAATGATGTAAGTGGAAAAAATTGATTCGGAATTAGATATTGGCTGGTTAGCAAAGTGCAGTTAAAAAGAACAGCTTACTATCTACATTTCTGATTATTCCCATATTATATTTTATCTTTTAAATTTGTATTTATTTCCATATGGTACAGCTCTTTTTTTGCTTTCTTAAATTGTGTCTTTTCTTGTATCCCATCTCCTTAAGTTAGTATTTAATAATTATATTTTAATAGGATTCATTTTTTGACCTTATTCTCTAGTTTGGCATGGTCAAATAGAAATATGGTATGAGCCACAAATATAAGCCACATATGTAACCTACATTTTTTTTTTCTGGTAGCCACATTCAAAATGGAAAAAGAAACAGGATAAATTAAATTTTATAATGTATTTTATTTAACCTAAATTATTTCATCATGGAGCCCATATGAAAATTATTAGTGAGATATTTGACTTTTTTTGTACTATGTCTTTGACAATTGGGTGTGTATTTTATACTTGCAGTGCAGTTTATTCTTTAAATTATTTTTATTTTTCCTGAAACAGAGTCTCGCTCTGTTGCCCAGGCTGGAGTGTAGTGGCTTGATCTCAGCTCACTGCAGACTTTGCCTCCTGGGTTCAAGTGATTCCCATGCCTTAACCTCCTGAGTAGCTGGTACTACAGGGGTTTGCCACCATGCTTGGCTAATTTTTGCATTTTTAGTAGAGATGGGGTTTCACCATGTTGGCCAGGCTGGTCTTGAACCTCTGGCCTCAATCGATCCACCTGCCTCAGCCTCCCAAAGTCTGGGATTACAGGCAGCACTGTTTATTTTGTACTGGCCACATTTCAAGAGCTTGATAGCCATACATGTCTGGTTGCTCCCGTGTTGGACAGCACAGCTCTAGTGTTGACTCCTAAGTGGTGCTAGGAGCCTTTGAAGGGCTAACAAAATTTGTGGCCAAAGCCTTTCTGGGGACGCTGGGCTGGGACCAGAATTTCTTTGAAATATTTCTGTTGGGGGCATTTCAAAATTTCAACTTGGGACTCTAGACTCTATTTGGTACCATGCCATTTCAATCTGAATCCTAAAGTAGCCACAGTTACGTTTCTTTTCCTTTCATGACTCATACTTGCACTCTTACATTCATACTATTTTATCACCATTTTCTATGACCTTAATGTTTTGTATATTAAAAACCCAATACCTTTTTGAAAACATTAATTAAAATGTTTTGGCATTCACTTTTTGCATTTCTTCCTTTTTATAGTGGTAATATTTTTGTTTTGTTTTTCTCCTGCTTATTTGTATTAGGAGCTATATTTTTCATACTATGTTATCTTGTCCTATAGAAATAAGAGTGGAAATGATTTTTTTCACTTCAGTATTTATAATTTTTAGCCACTGTATAGACTTTATCAACTGTATCACTGCATAGACTTTATCAGCCATATCTGAGTGGCCTAGAATGTATGAATTATTTTTGGTTCATGTATCATACAGTGTGTTAATTATCCTGTAGAAAATTTAACACTTTGCATTTAAAGGTTAATGGCCAGTGTTCCCTGAGAGTTGGACACTTTTCTAATTAATCTAGGATTAGAGATGAACACAGGTTTTGTGAAAAACAGAGTGTTAATTTTGGTTAGTCTGATTTATAGTTTATAATATATAATAAACAATTGAATATTATCAATTCATCTGTGAGTTGTGGCTATAGCTTTGTCTTGTGTCTAGGTTAAGAGACTACTTTGTATATATTTCTATAATCCTATGTCTAATTTGTGTTATAACAGAAATTTCAAACTAGAGGCTAACATAGAGATCATCTATTCTACTCTCATTTTCCAAATGAGAAAATGAGGCCCAGAGAGGCTGAATCACTTGGTCAACTAATGCACCTACTTAGATATGAAAAACAGACAAGACCCCAGTCTTCTAGTCCTAGGTTAGTGCTGGTTTGGTCACACTGTGCTTTCTTTGTGCTTAACAACTGGTTGTTCCAGAAAGTTTGATGAGAGGACACATTTTATAATGTGTATAAAATAATCTGTAGCTTATTCTAAAACATTATCTTTTCAACTGATTATTTATGGTACCTTGAAAACTCAAATGAAATGAATTTCTATATCATGGCAAAGATCATTAAATTTATACTAACTTTGCTTGGCAAACATAAATTAATGCCTATAGAATATGGTTAACTCATCCATATTGCACACTTGTCAGGGTTTCTACTATTAAGGTAGTATCCTTTCCAGTGTTGTTATCACAGATATCAAACTAAAGATCTTACTAGTTCATCAAGATATTTTAGTAGTGTATTATTAGCTTTGATTTATCTATAGCACATTGTATATACTTACCAATACTTATTAGACTCCTCTACTCCCGCTCATCCATTTTCCCACCTGTCTATCCATCCTTCTCTTCATTCATCTCTGCAGTGGCTGGTAATTTCTTGGACATAGCCCCTTTTTGGGTGCCCTATTAAAAATGTTTCAAAAAGTTATATATCAAGATGGACACTTTAGTTTTAAATGCTTGAACAAGTGTATAAAGTTAATATACCAAATTCCATCTATATCTGAATTGGGGATAACTGAATACCACATATTTATGTATATATGTATAATAATACATAATATGTATAATATATACACATATAATTATTCATGTATATATATAAATCAGCTCCATATAAATATTGTTTATATTTACAAATATATGTATATATTAAAATATGTATATATTAAACCCATTTATGTCTAGTGTTCCATTATTGGAATGCTAAGCATGTGGGAGTTATTTATATCCTACTGCTCAAGGTCATTGCCAAGGTCTGATTACAAAAATTCAAAAAATTGCAACCTCAGGCATAAATGGTTTAAAAGCAACTACTTATAAATATTGTTTTCTAAAGTTAATTTTTGATGGAAATATTTCTTCTACTTTGCATCTAATCTAGTACAGTAGAAAACTGTGTGTTTTTGTAGTCAGACCATGGAATCCAAGTGTTGTTGCCTATTGGCTGTGTTATCTCTCTGAATTTCACTGATTTATCTGTAAAGCAGGGATAATAAGGCCCATCACTGGGTTCTTACAAGGAAAAAAGCGGCAACACAGTAACCAGCTCTCTGCCTGTTATAGAGGACAGTCAGTAAGTGTCAGCTATTATTATCATTCCCAAAATGTCCTAAATCCCGTTTATGTAACAGGATTTATGTAGCAAAAGTTTATGTAACAAGAATCTCATCAGAATGAGCCTTTTGTAGCATAGTATTTTGATAACAAAAAACATTATTTTGTAAATATGAAATTAAACTATGAGAATAAAAATACTTAAAATTTTAGTCTCTTCACTATCAGTATTCAGGTTTTATGAATATATGTAAGATTGTTATTTATTTATAATTTTCATTCTGTTTCTCTTGGTTCGGATTCTCATCCTATGCATCTATGGCTCTTTGTAATTATAATCCATATGCAGCTAGTACATAATTGAAAATTTCTGGGCTGGGAATGGTGGCTCATGCCTATAATCCCAGCACTGTGGGAGGCTAAGGCGGGCGGATTACCTGAGGTCGAGACTTCAAGAGCAGCCTGACCAACATGGAGAAACCCCATCTCTAGTAAAAATACAAAATTAGCCAGACGTGGTAGAGCTCGCCTGTAATCCCAGCTACTCAGGAGGCTGAGGCAGGAGAATCGCTTGAACCCGGGAGGCTGAGGGTGTGGTGAGCCAAGGTTGTACCACTGCACTCCTCCAGCCTGGGCAACAAGAGCAAAACCCCGTCTCAAAACAAACAAACAAACAAACAAAAACAAACAAACAAAAAAAACCAGAAAATTTCCAGCATCAGCATTATCAGCATTGTCTTAGGGAACACTTAGACTCTGTGATATGTGATGGTGTTTATGAATTATTTTTATGTAAAATAAAATATTTCAAAATTAATAACGTACATTTTTTAGCATTGATTTATGTTAACATGGGTCATACACTCACATCTGCTTTATTGTTATTTTTTCATGAAACAAAACAAACAAATGTACAAATAGAATGGCAAGCCTGAAAAGCTGTATATGCAATAAAATTGGCCAGAAGAAAAGTCAAGCAGGCTCTCTGTTGTACCCATGCGGGTTGGCCATTCTTTCCTACTTTGATTCCCACATACCGCAGTTTCTATGAACACCTCAAGATCCTCTGAAATGTTAAAGACTTTTCCCCACAGTCAATTTTTCAGTTTATCTGGAATCCTGGTCATTTGGATATCAACAAGGGGGGCCGCTGCTGCCCTTCAGCAGTTTTAACCTAGTGTCCGCTGCTTCAGGTCATTTTCCTTCCAAGGTTGGTGGTACTGTTTTTCCATGTACTGATTTTTTTTAAAAGCATGCTCAGGCCAGTTGTGTCTGCCTTTGCATTAAATTTGTCCTGAGCCATTGCTATTGGAACAATATTTTATAATGATATTCTTAATGCCTGTTGTCCTATTAACATCTGTTGCATGCATGCTATACTAAGTGATAAGTACAGCTAAACCTCAAAATATGATTAAAGACCGAAGAATGTTGAGTAATTAAACTATGCATGTAGATTAATAGTCTAATCTCACTGCCTGTGTATGGATAGTAAGAATATAACATTCATTCCAATACTAGTGTATCCAATAAAAATAAAAAGCCATTTCCTATAGTTGGAGGCAGCAGTCCACTAAAGCAAATGTTTGCTTAATTATTTCCATTAAAACATGTTATTAATATTACATAAATCTTTAACCCCAGTTAAATTCTGTGACTCATGTCTCAAGGCTACTAGTGTATTTTAATTGACCTTTGGAAAAACCTAAAAGGAAATTGTAATCTCTCAAAACAGATGCAAAAATTCTGACTCACAAGGAATACTTTCAGACTAAAACATTTTAAGAAGAGTGTGGCTGAAAGTCATCTTAATTCGTTGACCTGTTTCAAGAGTAATACTTTTTAATTCATCAACCATGCACTGACAGTGAGTCAGTACAATGCTGCATGATGAGGCATGAACATTGTAGAGAGAATATCATTATAAAATATTTAGGAAACGTCTTTGTGTAATGACTACTGTACATGGAGGCTTTTGTTCATTGTGGGAAACTAAAAACAAGTCAACATTTCATTGACACATGCATGATACTGTACAGTTTTGTATGTAAACTATTTCTTTCTGTACTTTTCAGTTATTCCTGTCATTGACTTTTCCAAGTTTTTATGCGCAGTCATGTCTTCAGATCACTGATCCTTCTTCACTGTTTTCTTTAAGTTCTGTAAATAAATGTCCATAAATATACATTGATGTTGTCTTTTCATAATTAACCATTGTTTTGTAAAGGACCATACTGGCATTTTAATCTAAAATGCCCTTTCTAGTATGGAGTATACCTGCTGCAAAGGAAATAATAGTGTTGGTTTACACCCTGGAACATTCAGCAAGCTGGTGTAAACAGGCAGAATATTAGTTTTATAAACTTTTGAATATCACTATTTATATACCTACAAATTATTAACATCACTTATTTTTGAATACTTGCCTATGAATATGAATATACATTTAAATGTATATTTCCTTGTCAGATATAACTGTTTCCCATGATTCCTCATTTTCATTAAAATATATTTTTCATCTCTGCTACATATTGAGATTTATCAAATAACAATGAATAATTACAAGGCAAATAATGCAGAGAATGAACCAAAATCATCATTGATTCTTGTCCATATTATGGGAAAAAACGTATTATGTCAATGTTTTGAATTAACTTCTCTGGTTGTAAGCAGGTTGTGATTTAGCATGCTTGTTCAAAATGCACTCAGCATGTATCAAAATTCCTTTAATTGTTATGTGAATTGTTTGCATATGTGGTTATTATATGTGATTTCATTGTACTTGTATGTACTTATATCCAAATATGTTTCTATTATGCTTGATTTTGCTGGCCATTCTTGAATGACCTAGCAACTCAAGAATCAAAAGTGTTTTGTGCTGTCTTCTGTAATATGTATACTCTCTGATGTTTTGTCAGCTTTTAGTTTTATTCTTATCCAACAACATATCTTTTATATTTGTTGGAAACAAATTTATGCAAAGACAATTTTAGAAAGCTTTGCTTAACACAATTCTTTGTTAATTAAATTGACCATTTTGTGACATTGAAAACCTTAATAATATAAACTCTCTCTTTTGCAGTTGACCCACCTTCAGACTTGAATTTTAAAATTATAGATGAAAATACTGTTCATATGTCATGGGCAAAACCAGTTGATCCAATTGTGGGTTACAGAATAACGGTGGACCCTACAACAGGTAAGTTTTGAGACTGGAGTTTTAGGACAGAAGCATCAAGATGATATAATTCAATCTCCACCTCTTCTCCCATTTCATCATGAAGAAGCTGAGCTTTAGGAAGCCTGAGGGATTTGATCCATGTCACCAGACATTTGCTGAACTCAGGTTTCAGATTTCCAGCCTAGTATCCACTATTATATTTTAATGTTATTGAGTATAACATGTTTTGCTGTGGTAGGCTGTTCTTATTAAAATTTTACTCTATTTTTACTGATCAAAATATTGTTAGTAATCTTTGATCTTATAAAATCAAATCCTTGTTCCTTGGCATTCTTCTTGAATTACTTAATCTTTTCAGCATTTAAAGTATCAGTTGATGAAGTAAGTTGTTACACCTTACCCAGTGTCCTACACATTTCAGTATCCAGGAAACATCATTCTGTGATAATGGTAAATAACCATGATGACAGATAAGAATTTACTTTGGCTAGGTGGATTCTGTAGACACTAGGCTGAATCCTTGGAAAACAAAACTTGTTTTGCTTGTTCTCAAGCATTGTCTTTAGTGTTAATAATGTTGCCAAAATGTGGAGAACCAAACTCTATTGATTAATTTTTAGTTCTAAAATGGAATGAGAAAATGACCATTTCTACTAACATTGGCTAAATGGTAAGAAGAAGTCTTGACTGGCTGACAGTAGAGATGGAAGATGTCAATACAGATTATTACTAGAACTGTGTTTATTTATCTTTTAGCCTTTAAAAATATTAATGATTTTACATATCGATTTACCAGGAAATATAGCTTTTTTAAAAAAGATGATTTAAAAACTTAAAAAGGAGTCAAAAATTTACTTTTTTCTCTTTGAATCTTTCTCCCCAAATATATTTGCAGTTACCTTATTCATTCCAAAGCAGAAAATCAGTTCTAACAGGGTCCATCCAGTTTCCAGATGTTGGGAATAACTGACACCCAGCAATTCCAAAACTGGCACTGGGACTACCCAACCTGGCAGAGTCTGAGTGTCTTGATGTCCTCTGGGGATCTTGGTTGGTTTTGCATATTCCACCTGCAAACCAAGAGCATTTTTCAGTGGTCTATTGCACCTGTTATCTTTTCTAATTATTTATATTTTGACGAAAACAATATAATTAAAAATATCATCAGGCACGTCATTCCCAGGAACCAACATGTTTCCTGATTGAATTGAGAATTAACAGAATCTAGAAGGGAGTACATAATTGCCAAAATATAAGTAAACACCTAGTATACTGGACCTTGAAATATTTGATACCTGCTTAAGTCAATGCAGAGGTCAATGTTACCCATTAAGGCATGTGGCCATTTGAGAATGGAATATGCACTGCTTCTACACAGATTTCCTACTAGAGATTGGTCTTAACCTCTGGGGTTTGTTTTCCTTGAGTTTATTTTCATTTCTTATTTCTCTCTCTCTGCTGTCCTCCAATGCATAATTTAAAATTAAATTCTTTTTTTTTGCATTTATAAAACTGTTATCTCCCATTAGTCTCCAAAACCAATGATAGATTTTTAGTTTGATATTCTGGTATACCTTTAAACTAGAAAAGTCTTGAATTCTCAAACAAGTATTAAATATGATTGTAACAAAAGAAATACCAGTCCATTTATTAAATTTCTAAAATTCAAAATTTTAGTTTTGGAAGGCAGTAAAAAAAATAATGTTTGAGTGTCCTGAAAAAAATGTATATATTGAATTTTTCAGATTTTGAGTACTTCTGGGAATTACAGTATATTGTGTTGTGTTATATGTGAAAAATGTTTTCTTGCATTCATATTTTCCCTTTTTATATTTCCAGATGGGCCTACTAAAGAATTTACCCTTGCAGCTAGTACCACTGAAACTTTATTGTCAGAACTTGTACCTGAAACAGAGTATGTGGTGACAATAACTTCATATGATGAAGTAGAAGAAAGTGTACCAGTTATAGGACAACTAACAAGTAAGCATACATATAAATTAAAATACTTGTGTCCTTTTTATTTTGCAGAAAGGTTTTCCTACTTCAGATTTAATCTCTTGTGATACAGAGTTAATTTATACCAGTACTAACTATTTTTTCTGTTATCCTAGTTATTAGTGGACATGAATAATTCATTCCTGATTTATAACTCTGGTCTCTGGAAACAGCAGGAATGTTATAAATGAAGACCATTAAAAATGTTAAACTTTGCTGGACAACAATGTGAATATCTTTTTGAAATATCTCAAAGATATCACTAAAATAACTTACT
This sequence comes from Macaca fascicularis, assembly GCF_037993035.2. Lineage (NCBI taxonomy): Eukaryota > Metazoa > Chordata > Mammalia > Primates > Cercopithecidae > Macaca > Macaca fascicularis. Next base: position 99,935,017 of record NC_088378.1, read on the forward strand.
TGCAAGGGAATGATTATCTGGCAGTATTCTCTGACCAGCTGGGCAGGGCCATACTTTTAAGAGACAATAGCAAAAACTAACATAATATATTTATTATATTTTAAAGAGAATGTCTGCTTGGGTTCATTTCCTTTTGTAATAATAAAGTTTTAACTTAGTTCAAACAGGTAGTTCGACAAAGCCAGTGGAGAAAAAACCTGGAAAAACCGAGATACAAAGTGAGTGTTTCTCGTACTATTTTTGCTTAGATTCATGGAAGGAATAAATGTAGGATAGAACAAATGTTCCAGTTATATACATAGATTGATCTTATTCCTATATTAATTTCTATAAGCTTTATCTAGAAGGAGCACAGACAATATAAGAATAATGTATAACTAAGCCATTATAAGCTAAGTTCTGACATTCTAGCCAGTTTTTCATTCTATTTACTAGATATTCTTTTCAATGGGAGAGTTTGAAATTGTGTGTGTTCAACCTTTCCTGCAGGATTTTGGCAATAGGTGAAAACAAAGCATATTTCAGGACTCAGCTCGTTTCTCAAAGACAAACTGATAGCAGTAGGTGGTACTTAGGAATATATGAGAAATACAAGGCTGGAACATGAGAGAGATGCCCTCAGCTAGTGTTCAAAGCAATACAATTGTCATGAAAATACTTTTCTAAATCTATGTGTATGTTATGCTCCTCTCTAGGTTATTTACATGGCCTTAGTTGAAAAAGTTGTAACCTTTTTCAGAGTCTCTATAACACACCTCTTATAAATTGGTGCATTTGTAATCAGATGAAAGCAATTTTATTTAGTCTAGATCTTGCAGTTATTAGCCTCCTTTTGTCTTATATTGCTTTGTCTGACTTATGGGGATAGATCCTTAAGGGGTTTCTTGGACTTCTAATTTTGTCACCTTCTAAAACTTGGATTTATGACCTAGAATGACAATAAAAAGATTATAAACATAAAGGTCTCTTTATCTGGAAATATTCCCTCCAGACCACTGTTTATCATTATTTCAGATGCTAATATTTTTAACAATTAGTACTGATTTTAAATTGAAGTATTATGCCAAGTATTGACCTTTTAATAGGCTTGAACTGACCTATTAAATAGTGTGCAAAACTTATTTAAGAATACAACTTGTATTTGGCTTGCAAAATTTTCCAGCACCCTCTCCTTCTCTTCCTAGCCAAATACTTCTTTTATTACCTACCAACTGACTGCAAGGACAAAGTCATCTTCAGAAAATTCACTTGGTATTGCATTACAAATACAGATTTTCATAAAACCAACTTGACCTCTACCATAGAAAGAAGGAAAGATAACATATTCAGTTATAAAAGCTGATCATTGTATTCTGATAATTTCAGAATACCACATGGATTTTTAACTTTTGAATAAAAATAATTGTTTACCCTCTCTGTTCACTAAAAGTAGGTTTTAATTGTCGAATTTAAATATATTGATAATTAGGACTAGATATTTTGGCTATTTTGCATAATTTTATGCTTGTTTTTACTTCTGTTAGGCTCCCTTAGCCCTCTAGAGTAACCCTAATACAAACTTTAGATAATTATATTGAAAAGTGCAATAGAATATTAACAAATTAGGTCTTCAACTCAACTGCACTTCCTTGAATGGTGCAGCAATTATTTTGTATTTATTTGTTGATAAATACCAAGGAATAAAAACCCTTTGCTTGTATTTCTTTTGTGTGACTCCTAAATGTTTTATAAAATTTGGACTTGTAAAGAAGAGTGAGGGTATAGTTTGTAAAAATGGATAGGTTGATAGCACGAATACTTGGACTTTATGCCCCTGGAGAGCAGGTTATAGATCTGTTTGTCTCTTTTTGTATAATGTCTTATATAGCAATTTAAAGACATCTAGTTCCATGAATTCATCTTGATAAAGGCATTGAAAATGCTTCTGTGTGTTGTTAGTAAAACTGTATATTCGTTTGTGCATGTGGGTGAAGAACAATCGGTGAATATGTTCTAATGAACAGAATGATTTAAGGAGCTGACATTCTTGCAATGTTAGCATGTATTGATGAGCTGATTTAATAAAGCATCATTTAAAAAGATATCAAATGTATTACAGAATGCTCTGTCAGTGCCTGGACTGATCTGATTTTCCTTGTGGATGGCTCTTGGAGTGTGGGAAGAAATAATTTCAAGTACATTTTAGACTTTATTGCTGCTCTTGTGTCTGCTTTTGATATTGGGGAAGAGAAGACAAGAGTTGGAGTTGTTCAGTACAGCTCTGATACCAGGACTGAATTTAACTTAAATCAGTACTACCAAAGGGATGAGCTTCTTGCTGCAATAAAAAAAATTCCATATAAAGGTGGCAACACAATGACAGGTATGTTCTACAGATTTCTTTAAAGTTAAAAATAAATGAAATGTCCGTTTCAGAAAGAAATGACGCATTGCCTATTACATATTAAATATTTTTGACATTATTCGCATAGTTTTTGACTTCGGAAAAATTGTGTAGTACAGAGTAAATGAACATGTTTCTTTTCCCTTTAGGGGATGCCATTGATTATTTAGTTAAAAATACTTTCACGGAATCTGCTGGGGCAAGAGTTGGCTTTCCTAAAGTGGCAATTATTATTACGGATGGAAAATCCCAGGATGAAGTGGAAATTCCAGCAAGAGAGCTTCGTAATGTTGGAGTTGAAGTTTTCTCCTTGGGTAGGTTAAGTTCAGTTAATTATTTCCATTTTACAACTCCTGCAGTATGCTTAATGTTTAGGAAGATGAAATATTGATTCCTTAAGGAAGGATGCTATTAGAAGTGTTTACTGCATTTTTATAGTGTAATATTAAAGACTTAAATTGTCTTTAAGTAAAAATTCTGCTTATCTATTTCCCTTATATAACTCCCTTAGCATATGTATTTAGGAAGGTGGTATTCACATTCTTTGCCAGCTCTCTACTTTTCAAAGAATGCTGGACCAATGATTCTAATAAAGATCCTCCTTGTATTATCATTAAGTGTTTTTTATGTGTTTCCTATATTATGTAATACTTGAAGAATTCAGAGGGCTCCAGCTTATTCAGGACTCTGGAAGAAAAAAGTATTATCTTTACAGATGGCAAAGACATATGATGGTATGGTTGGGATGAAAGCCCACTCTGTTTAACTAACCATTTGTTTTCCTCTTTGGCTGGCCACTCTATGTCAAATTACAAAATGTTTTTGTCATCTGTGCAGTTGCACATTCGTTATGAAGCAAAGCAATCTGGCTTATGACTTAATAATGATTTGAATATGTCTTCAGTTGTGAAAGACAGGGAAAACGAACTCCTCCAAGTCAATTGGCACATTTCCCATTTCAATATGTCCTTATCCTTTTGTTTCAAAGGCATTAAAGCTGCAGATGCAAAAGAACTCAAACAAATTGCCTCCACACCTTCACTGAACCATGTTTTCAATGTGGCCAACTTTGATGCAATCGTGGATATTCAGAATGAGATCATCTCCCAGGTGTGCTCAGGTGTTGATGAACAACTTGGCGAATTGGTTAGTGGAGAAGAAGGTGAGTAGACTGTGTAGTATTCCCCATGTGTTAGTCTTTTCCATTGTTTGAGTATTTATAGTTTTATAGTTATCTTAGAAGTAGACATACTTAAATATTTCTTCCAGTGATTCTCCAATTGTATACTCCATTTGCATTGTTTTTAGCAACTCAACTTGTTGATACCATTTGCATTGTTTTTCCTTCCAGTGGAACATTCAATAAAATGTATCACTGCAAAGTTCTTAAAATTTTTTTTTGGGAGTGACAAGTTATGATTTACTCTTTTGTTTAAGACTCTTTTGTGTACGTTGAATGTCTGATTATGCTATTATGGTACTTGCTTTAATTATCTTGCACTCTGATTTAAACGTTGATGGGCTGGAAAGACATTTGCAACTTAAAATAATAAAAATGTTTCTGTTAACTGGCTAAGGACAAGGGTTTTCTATTATTATACTCTGTGTAATGTTTTGAAAGCTTTTAAGAATATTTCAAAGGTCAGTCAATGTGATCATTCCATTAGAAAATTCTCTCATTTCTATTAGTTATTACTTCTAAATACATGGGAGAAAGAAGAGACATTTCAAAAGCATCCTTTTGAACATTAAAAATAACAACCTTAAGCCTTTATATTTTTCCATCATTGTTCTCCTCTCAGGCTGAGAATCATTAAGTGATTAAACATAAATTCTAAATAGCGACATCTTTAATCATACAAACTCTTTAATCTTCAATCTCAACATTTTGTCAAAATGTTCATTTGTCCTAATTCTGTCTCAGAACCTCTCATTACTTCATGGGCTCTCAATCTGTTCCTTTGTTTTACTGTCTAATGTCCATCCTTTTTGCTTTGTATTATTATAAAATCCATCTCATTCACCTCTACTTTTCTCTGATTATTTCTCTCTACTCAATCTTTTAAACAGTTTAATTCTTCCTGGGGTGCAGTTGCATGTATGCAAGGGTAGGCCAAACTTTTTTGCTGCCACTGTTGGAACTTTCCCTGTGTAGGAGGGGACTGGGGCTGCATCACAGGTGTTCACATTTCTCTTTAGTGTCTTTTCTCTTCTGCTGGACTAACCTGAGGCTTCTCTTCTGCTGGACTAGCCTGTACTGCCTCTGTATCCCTCAGGTTTGGCCAAATTTCCATGTGGCATCTCTGTGGCTTCCCTCCTACTACTTTTTACGGAAACATAATTTTTAAATATATATATATTTTTAAAATTATTTTCATTTTTTAAACTTTTAAGTTCAGGGGTACATGTACAGGTTTGTTACATAGATAAACTTGTTTCAGGGGGGTTTGTTGTACAGATCATTTCGTTACCCAGGTATTAAGCCTAGTACCTATTAGTTATTTTTCCTGATACTTTCCCTCCTTCTACCTTCAACCCTCCAATAGGCCCCAATGTGTGTGTTGTTTCTCTCTATGTATCCATGTGTTCTCATCATTTAGCCCCCAGTTATAAGCAAGAACATGTGGTATTTGGTTTTCTGTTCCTGTGTTAGTTTGCTAAGGATAATGGCCTCTAGTTCTATCCATGTCCCTGCAAAGGACATGGTCTTATTCTTTTTCATGGCTGTATAGTATTCCATGGTATACATGTCCCACATTTTCCTTATCCAGTCTATCATTGATGGGGTTTTTTGTTAATTCCAAGTCTTTGATATTGTGAATAGTGCTGCAGTGGATATACGTGTGCATGTATCTTTATAATAGGATGATTTATATTCCTTGGGTATATACCCAGTAATGGGATTGCTGGGTCAAATGGTGTTTCTGTTCTTAGTTCTTTGAGGAATTGTTGCACTGTCTTCCACAATGGTTGAACTAATTTACACTCCTACCAACAGTATATAGGCATTCCTTTTTCTCCAGTACCTCACCAGCATTTGTTATTTTTTGACTTTTTAATAGTAGCCATTCTGACTGGTGTGAGATGGTGTCTCATTGTGGTTTTGATTTGTGTTTCTCTAATAATCAGGGATGTTGAACTTTTTTTTGTATTATTGTTGACCACATGGATGTCTTCTTTTGAAAAGTGTCTGTTTATGTACTTTGCCCACTTTTTAATGGGGCTGTGTGTTGTTTTCTTGTAAATTTGTTTATGTTCCTTATAGATGCTGGATATTAGACCTTTGTTGGATGCATAGTTTGCAAAAATTTTCTCCCATTTTGTATGTTGTCTGTATACTCTGTTGGTAGTTTCTTTTGAGTTTCTTTTGCTGTGTAGAAACTCTTTAGTTTAATTAGATCCCATTTGTCAATTTTTGTTTTCATTGCAATTGCTTTTGGCATCTTTGTCATGAAATCTATGTCCTGAATGGTATTGCCTAGTTGTTTTCCAGGATTTTGACAGTTTTGGGTCTTACATTTAAGTCTTTAGTCCATCTTGAGTTAATTTTTTTTATATGGTGTAAGGAAGGGGTCCAGATTCAATCTTCTGCATATGGCTAGCCAGTTATCTGGGCACAATTTATTGAATAGGGAGTCCTTTCCCCATTGCTTGTTTTTGTCAGGGTTGTTGAAGATCAGATGGTTGTAGGTGTTCAGTCTTACTTCTGGATTCTCTATTCTGTACCATTGGTCTAGATGTCTGTTTTTGTACCAGTACTATGCTGTTTTGGTTACCACAGCCCTGTAATATAGTTTGAAGTCAGATAGTGTGACACCTCCAGCTTTGTTCTTTCTGCTTAGGATTGCCTCAGATATTCGGATTCTTTTTTGTTCCATATGAAATTTAAAATACTTGTTTCTAGTTCTGTGAAGAATCTCAATGGTAGTTTATTAGGAATAGCGGTCAATCTATAGATTGCTTTTGGCAGTATGGCCATTTTAATGATATTGATTCTTTCTATTTATGAGCATGGAATGTTTTCCATTGTCATCTCTGATTTCTTTGAGCAGTGGTTTGTAGTTCCTCTTGTAGAGATCTTTCACCTAACTAGATGGCTGTATTCCTAGGTATTTTATTCTATTATTCACAACTCCCATTGTGAATGGGAGTTCGTTCCTGATTTGGCTCTCAACTTGACTGTTGTTGTGTATAGGAATGCTAGCAATTTTTGCACATTGATTTTATATCCTGAGACTTTGCTAAAGTTGTTTATCAACTTAATAAGCTTTTTGGCTGAGACTATGCAGTTTTCTAGAGGGATTATGTCATCTGCAAACAGGGGTAGTTTGACTTCCTTTCTTTATATTCGGATGCTTTTTATTTCTTTTTCTTGCTTGATTGCTCTGGCCAGAACTTCTAATCCTATGTTGAACAGGAGTGTTGAGAGAGGGCAACCTCATCTTGTGCTAGTTTTCAAGAGAAATACTTCCAGCTTTTGCCTATTCAGTATAAACATCATTTTTGTGTGCTACATCTGATTTTTTTTTTGAGGAGGTGATGTGTAAATTTGGGCCTTTTTACACACACTTTTTGCAGGTTGATTTGTAAAAACTTAGAACTATATCTTCTGGGAAGTTGATTCCATTGACAAATCCAGAATTTTGATATCATCTGAAATATCTTAAAATACTTTATATTAACAGTCAAATGCATGACTATGTTCTATGTTGAGTAAGGATCACCATTTTTTAGAGGATTGATATGTGTGTGTCAATATGCATGTTATAAGTCATTGTTTCCCCTCTGTTTGGTGGCACTGTGAACATAGTTGAACTTTTTTTCTTACCCTGAAACTAGTGAAAATAAAATTGTTTAAAATTATAAGAACTTGTCATTTAAGAACTACTAAATGCTTTATCTTTCTTGGCATATTATAAAGTATCTTTTAAAGATTCCACTTTTATGATGTCATTAAGAGAGAAAAATTCCATAAAGAATTGAATGAAGCATTGATTTAACAAATATTTATCAAGTGCCTACTTTGGTACTTGAGAATGAAGACAATGAGTGAATACTAAAACCAGAATGGAAATCTTGGTTTCAGAGAAGAATTAGGCCTGAGGTGTCCCAACATTAATTTCTTCCAAATACTTTCTTATTCCATTAACTTCTCAGCAATTTGACTAAAAGCCAAGTGTCGAGCCACTTTTGGTTTGATAGGGACATGTGAAATTGGAGACTGAGGAGGGTATTGGGCAACTCTTTTCAATGTATTCAGGATTAATTTGAATAAGGAGATTTGAAGGTCCAAACCTAAAGACTAAATTAATAAGGTTACATTTCACTGTTATTAATCACTGTCTGCTTGTAACTTTTTAGTTGTTGAGCCTCCTTCAAATTTGATTGCCGTGGAAGTCTCTTCAAAATACGTTAAGCTAAGTTGGAATCCATCTGCTAGTCCAGTGACTGGCTACAAAGTCATCCTCACACCAATGACAGCAGGAAGCCGACAGCACGCTCTGAGTGTGGGGCCTCAGACAACCACGCTCAGTGTTCGTGACCTCTCAGCAGACACAGAATACCAGATCAGTGTTTCTGCCATGAAGGGAATGACATCCAGTGAACCCATCTCAATAATGGAGAAGACTCAGCCAATGAAAGTACAAGTGGGTGAGTTAATGTGTGCATCATGTGTTTGGAATATGTGGAGGTCTGTTTGACAGAATGCCTTACTTGTTAGGACTTAGTTTTGAATGAAATATTTGCAGTAGTTTTTTTTTTTTTTTTTTTTTTTTTTTTTTTTTTTAAGAAGCATGCTTACTAAGCAAGCTAGATATGTATATTTTAATTATGAATATGTATTGAAGTTTAATGTACATTTTTTCTCTTTACAGAATGCTCACGTGGTGTGGATATAAAAGCCGATATTGTGTTTTTGGTTGATGGCTCCTATAGCATTGGGATTGCAAACTTTGTTAAAGTTAGAGCCTTTTTGGAAGTTCTTGTAAAAAGTTTTGAAATTTCACCAAATAGGGTCCAGATTAGTCTTGTCCAATACAGCCGGGATCCTCATACTGAGTTCACTTTGAAAAAATTCACCAAAGTGGAAGATATAATTGAAGCAATAAACACCTTCCCTTACAGAGGAGGATCTACAAATACTGGCAAAGCAATGACTTATGTCAGAGAGAAAATATTTGTGCCTAGCAAGGGATCAAGAAGCAATGTGCCAAAGGTCATGATTCTTATCACGGATGGGAAATCATCAGATGCTTTCAGAGATCCTGCGATAAAACTAAGGAATTCAGATGTTGAAATCTTCGCAGTTGGTGTGAAAGATGCTGTTCGCTCAGAATTAGAAGCTATTGCCTCTCCTCCCGCAGAGACCCATGTGTTCACAGTGGAAGATTTTGATGCTTTTCAGAGGATATCTTTTGAACTCACGCAGTCTATCTGCCTTAGAATTGAGCAAGAATTGGCAGCTATAAAGAAGAAAGGTTAGTAGACTTTGAGAGTAAAAGTTATTTCTTCATGAACAAAGCATTTTGGTTTCTAAAATTGTGGATTATGTGCTTCTTCAATTCTTTTTATAGACAAGAAAAAGTAACTTTTCTACGTTATTGAAAACTATTGAACTTAGTTTACTTAGCTCTGAGATATGACTTTCTCCTGGGTATGGTTCATATTTTGGTTGGTGAAAAAGCTGTTTACTCATAAGAGTCATGAGATGTTTCTGTTCCTAGATCCTCAAACAGGTTTAGGAACAAGTTTTATCATATGTATGTGTCATTTAGAATCCAAGTCCCAAGTATGGGGTGTTCACTATGTGTTGGATACTGAGCTGGGTCCTTCAACTCAAAGGTGATGAGAATATAGTCCTGCACCTTTGGATTCTTTTTATGCATTTCCTGGATCATTTTGGGCATCGTTTGTCACATCTGGAATTTTCTTCATTTGCCTGATCTACTTTTCGATGTTTAATTAAAAGTCCCATCCCTTGAGTTTAATGTCCTTTTCAGGGACGTGGATGAAGCTGGAAACCATCATTCTCAGCAAACTAACACAAGAACAGAAAACCGAACACTGCACGTTCTCACTCATATGTGGGAGTTGAACAATGAGAACACATGGACACGGGGGTGGGGGCATCACACACTGGGACCTGTTGGGAGGGCTGGGGGAGGGATGGCATTAGAAGAAATACCTAATGTAGATGACCAGTTGATGGGTGCAGCAAACCACCATGGCACGTTTATACCTATGTAACAAACCTGCATGTTCTGCACATGTACCCCAGAACTCAAAGTATAATAATAATAAAAAAATCCCATCCTTTTCATGAAGCCTTCCTCAACTGTAACTGTCTTAGCACTATCATGCTATCACTTTCATCAGTTGGCTTTCCTATGTACTGCTTTTTTTTTTTTTTTTTTTTTGAGACAGGGTCTCACTCTGTCATCCAGGCTGGAGTGCAGTGGTGCAACCTATGCTCGTTGCAATATCTGCCTCCCCAGTTCAAGCAATTCTTGCACCTCAGCCTCCCCAGTAGCTGGAACTACAGGAGTATGCCACCATGCCTAGCTAATTTTTCTATTTTTTTTTTTTTTGGTAAAGATGGGGTTTCATCATGTTGGCCAATCTGGTCTTGAACTCCTGACCTCAGGTGATCCACCCACCTCATTCTCCCAAAGTGCTGAGATTATAGGCATTAGCCCCCACGACCTTCCTGCTTTTTTTTTTTTTTATGGTTGTTAATAATGTTGCATTGTCTCGTTTCTCCATTTTGATTGTGTGCCCCCTAAGGATATACTGTATGTGTTAAATATTGTCTCTTTCTATGATTTGGTTTAATAACTGCTTAATTTAATAAACATTTTGTTGTTGGGAAAAATTCCTTAATTTTTACTTTGAAATATTTGTCTGAAAACCACCAAAGGTTAATATCCAAGTACCAGGGATGAATGGGAAAATGTGGATGGTTCATTTTTGGTCTGCTATGGTTTAAATATTCCAGTTGTGGGCAAGGCCATTCTATTGCTACTGCTTTAAGAATCTCAAAAGTCACATTCAAATTTCATCACTCATTTAAATAGCAGAAGTTAGTATTATGGATAGTCAAGGTGAATAATCAAGATCTCTTGCTGGGTTGTAAGTTGGGGGGTGGGCTTTCTCCCAATGGTCAAATGTAGATGAGGTACTCAGTACAGTGGTCTCAATGAGCACCATTCTCCCAAATTAATATAACCCATTTTATAAACATTTAAATATTGGTTACGGTTTTGTTTTATAGATTCAAACATTTTTAACTTTTTTTTTTTTTTTTTTTTTTTTTTTAAATAGCTTACGTCCCTCCAAAGGATCTTAGTTTTTCAGAAGTGACTTCTTATGGTTTCAAAACCAACTGGTCTCCAGCTGGAGAAAATGTTTTTTCATATCACATCACCTACAAGGAAGCGACTGGGGATGACGAGGTCACTGTGGTGGAGCCAGCATCGAGCACCAGTGTTGTTCTCAGCAACCTGAAGCCAGAGACCCTGTATTTGGTCAATGTGACTGCGGAGTATGAGGATGGCTTCAGCATTCCCTTAGCTGGAGAGGAGACCACCGAAGAAGGTGTGATGGGGGTTTCTGCCACTGTTTTTCAAAAATGAATGATTTATTGCAGTACAAAGTTAATAACCATCTGCTTTATAGTTCAGAATTGCCAGTGCCTTTGTAAGACTTGGCATCTTTTAAAGACAGCTTTTCATAAATCTTTTTAGAAAGAGAAAAATAACTTTTAAGTAAAAAACCTTAGAATTCTTTTGATGAATTTGAAGTTAAGAGACCTAGAGAACTATTGATAATTATGGAATTAACTTTTGAAATACTGCTTATCCATCATTTTTGGTCCCACATTTCAGGAATGTCATGTCTTAAATCTTTCAGAAATTGTTTACTGTACTTACGGAGTTATGGCAAATATATATATACACACACACGTATATATGTTGGTAATAAGTATATTATCAATTAATTATATTCTTTTAAAAAGTTGTACTAAAGTATACATAACATATTTACCATTTTAACCATTTTTTGAGTGCACATTTTAGTGGCATTAAGTACATTCACCTTGTTGTGCTACCATCGCCACCATCCATCTTTAGAACTTGTGAAACTGAAATTCTATACTCATTAAGGAATAACTCCCCATTCCCTCCTTCCCTCTACTCTTGGAAACCACCATTCTATTTTCTGTCTCTAGGAATTAGAGACAGAATTCCTTCTGATTAACTACCTTACTTGAGAGGACTCTTTCAGTACTTGTCTTGTGCCTGGATTATTTCACATCGTAAATGTCCTCAAGGTTGATCCATGTTGTAGCGTGTGTCAGAATGCCCTCTCTACTTATGATTGAATAATATTCCACTGTATGTATGCACCACATATCTTTTAAGATGGGGTTCTTACTATGTTACCCAGGTTGGCCTCATAATCCTAGGCTCAAATGATCCTCTTGCCTCAGCCTCCTGAGTAGCTGGGACTACGGGCATATGCCATGGCGCCCTGCTTCACATTTTGTTTATCTCCCTTCATCAGTGGACATTTGGGCTGCATCTACTTTTTGTGAATATTGCTGCTATGAACATGGTGTGCAAATTTTGCCAAATGTTTTAAGCAGTATATGTTTACATATGTACTGCTTACTGGATAGAGTTGAATATATTTGGACACACTTTGTTACGTTTGACATTTAAGGGCACCAATTTAAGTTGGTTAGTGGCAGACTAAGGCAAGGCAATTATTCTTTAACATTAGCATAGCAAAGTATCACAATAGATGTCAATTGTTGTTTCCTCTTTTGACTGGGAATAGGAGGTAAAGACCCTGGGAGAATAGTGTGAGGAATTTAAGATAGTTATAAAGAAGTATTTGCTGACAGGGGTGGTACATATTGGCATACTATACTGATAAAAGCTAGAGAATCTTTTTTCTCTGAAACATTTTTTCAGATAAGATTGCTATTTTTCTTTTTTTTTTCATGGTTTACGTATATTTCTTCCTGAAGGCCACCACATAAACTAAATGGTCTAAGAAGTCCTTTCATCTTATGACTTTTGTGGTCATATAAGCGAGAAGGCCATACTCAGATATTTCTGACTTTCTGATGCTTTTCCTGTAATGCTCACACTGCTACTCAATGACCCTGACCCTTTCTCTTCAGCATTTTGGGAGGGGAATGGGAAATCTGTCTCAAGAGAGGACTTGTCTCAGGGTTTTTGAGTAGAAGTCACTCCATTCATACACACTCTAGTTTTTGGTCATTGGGCTACTACAATGGAGTTGGGTAATGTCTTTTCAGTTATATTGTCTGTAATGGAATCTGGGATTTAAATTTTTTTTAGTTGATAAGAAAGTTTCCAATGTAATACTTTCATTAAGCTAACAATTATAGAGCTTCTGCTTGTGTCAGATGCTCTGCTAAATGTTTTCCATAGATTATCTCATTTAACCACTTAAATAATCCTATAAATAGTCATGTTTTGCTGCTAGGATAATCTACGGCTCAGAATTACATATCTATTAAGCTTCAGAGCTAGGATTCCAACCCATCAGTCTATCTGCTGATTTGTTCTGACTTGTTTAATCTTTTTCCTTCCAATACAAAATGAATCATGGGTGTAAGTTGGCCAAGTACCATTTCTTTCCTTCCTGGAGAGATATACTTCCTTCCTTTCTCTTCTAGAGAGATATACTTCCTTCCTTTCTTTCTCCCTGGAGTGATCTATTGATGTGTTGAATATTTAAGTAAACTTCTAAATGTCTGTGTGATACATGCCAGGCATGTTGTATGAGGCTTTCACCCCAGTGGACTGAGAAGACAAAGACCTTTAGTTCATCTTTCCTGAATATATTGTCTATAGAGACAGTTGGCCCCACTGAGCAAGAGGGTCATTTAAACATGTTTACTGAACACAAAACCAAATGATGTTCTCATTTGGGCTTAATGAAAAATGCATTTAAAATTATGAGTCTGTGGGTGTTACCCATAGTGCACCTTAGCTTCAAGATGTAGATCTAATGAGCATTCATTAGGTACCAATTCTCTGCTTGTTCCATCCTGCGTATGGTCCAATTATTCTCCAAGTCAAGTGACTATACAGATAAAAAGTTAGTGTGGGACTGACTGGATAAGACAATTTGGTTGGGTGGGTAGACATGGTAGAGCCGGGTGTTAGGTGTTATTTTCCTAGTTTCGTGAGAAAATGTAGTAAGAGTGAAAGTCTTGGCTGCTTATATTCAAAGAAATGAATTGTTTTTATTCTTGAAGTTTATAGCAGTATAAATTTAGCATTTGATAGAATATTTATTATTTTAAAAGTTTACTATTATATACATCTTTATGTAATTAAAAAATTAACAGTACTTAGTTTCTTTCTGGATATTGTAGAATTCATATTTGCTATTTCAGAATTTAATTAATCTCTGGCTAAATGAATGCAGAAACCGGGATGTTTGCAAATAAATTGCTCATGGATTTCTTTAGAGAAATGGTATAATTTAGTAATAAAAAAGTAATTTTTGTATTTTTCATATAAAGTCAATTTATGTTTTAACATCTGTTTTTGTTTTTTTATTTCAGTAAAAGGAGCACCTCGAAACCTAAAGGTGACAGATGAGACTACAGATAGTTTTAAAATTACTTGGACTCAAGCTCCAGGGAGAGTTTTAAGATATCGAATTATATATAGACCAGTTGCTGGTGGAGAAAGCAGAGAAGTTACCACCCCACCCAATCAGAGGAGGAGAACGCTGGAGAACTTGATTCCAGACACAAAATATGAAGTAACTGTAATTCCTGAATATTTCTCGGGACCTGGTTCTCCATTAACTGGAAACGCAGCCACTGAAGAAGGTAGAGGAAATATGCTTATCATATGGTGACAACCAAACTCTTAGACTAGAGGGGAAAATTGAGACAACTATCCAGATAAAAAACTCATGAGACACTTTGTTTCAATTATTTGAGTATGTTAGACCATAGTCCTTTTAGACTTAAGTTTAATTTTTTTTTTTACTTAATCATGACATTATTTACTTGTGTTGATAAATTTAATTAATTAATTTATTAATTTTTTGGAGACAGAGTCTCCCTCTGTCATCCAAGCTGGAGTGCAGTGGCTCGGCTCACTGCAACCTCCGCCTCCCGGGTTCAAGCGATTCTCCTGACTCAGCCTCCCAAGTAGCTGGGATTACAGGCGCGTGCAACTACACGCAGCTAATTTTTGTATTTTTAGTAGAAACAGGGTTTCACCATGTTGGCCAGGCTGGTCTGAGACTCCTGACCTCAGGGGATCTGCCTGCCTTGGCCTCCCGGTGTGTTGGGATTACAGGCATGAGCCACCATGCACGTCAATAGAATTTAAATGCTAGGATATAGTCTCAATATTCTTTTAAAAATAATATTATTAAATGTTTCAATGTGAATTGAAGGATGGCTAAGAATTAAAAATCAAACTTCTATGCACCATTGAAATAGATTGTATTTTACTTCTTAAGAAAGATTTTTAAACATTAACTTGTTTTTCTTTAGATGGGATGATTAGGATCCCAGGATATATTCTGATGTTTGTTTGTTGAAATTATTAATGTTTAATATGTTATTTCATTGGGGGCAAAATGAGACATTCATAATTTTTTATTTTATTTCCTAGCTCTAATGTTTTTAAACTAGCAATAATAATGCTAAGAACACATTAGCAATAATGAAAAGTTACTGAGTACCTGTCTGGTGCCAGGTTCTGTACAAAGGGCTTTTCATATATTTTGTTTAATCCCTGCATAGTGTTTATGTTATTATTATCATCTCAGCTTTATAAGAGAATTAAGGCTGAGGAAATTAAATAATAAATCAAGACCACACAGCTAATAAATGGTGAATCTGAGTTTATGGATTTTACTGCCCTACTGCAGACATTTACAAGGAGTATCCATTATAGCTTGGTCTGCATCACCCTTCTCTGTCTCACTGCCTTCCCTCCCACTGCATCACTCTACCCACTCCTACTGCATTCCTCTCCCTCCTCCCCCACTGCATCACGCTCCCACCGCCCACTGCACTCCCTCCCACTGCATCACTCTCCCTCCTTCCACTGCATCACTCTCCCATCTGCCACTGCTTCACTCTCCCACCTCTCACAGCATCCCTTTCCCTCCTCCCACTGCATCACTCTCCTTCCTCCCACTGCATCACTCTCCCTCCTTCCACTGCATCACTCTCCCTCCTCCCACTGTATCACTCTCCCTCTTCCCCCACTGCATCACGCTCCCACTGCCCACTGCCTTCCCTCCCACTGTATCACTCTCCCTCTTCCCACTGCAATACTCTCCCACCTCCCACTGAATCACTCTCCCTCCTTCCACTGCATTCCTCTTCCTCCTCCCACTGCATTTCTCTCCCCTCACTGCATCACTCCCCCTCCTCCCCTACTGCATCATGCTCCCACCACCCACTGCTGTCCCTCCCCCTGCATCTCTCTACCTACTCCCACAGCATCCCTCTCCCTCCATCCCACTGCATCTCTTTCCCTCCTCCCACTGCATCTCTCTCCCTCCTCCCACTGCATCCCTCTTACTCCCTCTCACTGCATCTCTCTCCCTCCATCCCACTGCATCTCTTCTCCTCCTACTGCATCCCTCTCCCTCCATCCCACTGCATCTCTTTCCCTCCTCCCACTGCATCTCTCTCCCTCCTCCCACTGCATCCCTCTTACTCCCTCTCACTGCATCTCTCTCCCTCCATCCCACTGCATCTCTTCTCCTCCTACTGCATCCCTCTCCCTCCTCCCACTGCATCTCTCCCCCTCCTCCCACTGCATCTCTCTCCCTCCTGGCAATGCATCCCTCTCCCTCCTCCCACTGCATCCCTCTCCCTCCTCCCACTGAATCCCTCTCCCTCCTCCCACTGCATCCCTCTCCCTCCTCCCACTGCATCTCTCTCCCCCCCCACTGAATCTCTCTCCCTCCCTCCCACTTCATCACTCTCCCTCCTCCCACAGCATCCCTCTCCCTCCTCCCTTTGCATCTCTCTCCCTCCGTCCCACTGCATCTCTCTCCCTCCTCCCACTGCATCTCTTTCCCTCCTTTCACTGCTTCACTCTCCTCTCTTCCCCCTGCAACCTAGCTCAATAGTCTGTTCTGCTACAGAGGCTTTCTCTTTTACCTGCTTTCTTCCTCCTGTCTTCCATTGGTGAAGTGTGACTACTTCATTGTTTTTCTCTCTTGCTGAGAGTCTAGGGCTCTTTGTGCTGGGCACCATAATGTGACCCAATACCTCTTCATCTTTCTATTTTCTGGAGTAAAACTGGCTGGCTTTTATATGCTCAGTGGAGAGTGACATAGGACTCGGTTCCTTAGGAACCTTCAAAGAGGACATGACCAATCTACAAGGAAAGTCATGAAATAGCAAACATCACAGCTACAAAAAGATGGGGTGGTCCCTGGGGATTTATACCCAAGGCTGGGTCTCACTGAGCTGTTTTTTTCCTCTTACTTTTTTTCCCTCTAGGGACAGCATTATGTTTATAATTTATCATTTTTATTATATCAGAATTAGTTCCTGGGTGTTACCTTTAGATGTTCATAGCATTACACTGATTAACTGTTTTTACTGAAGATTTCTTAAAGGAATTAAAGTCTGCATTGTAATACTAATCAACATGTATACATTTTATAATGCTTTCTTCCACTTTTAAGGAAATACAGGGAAACTATCTTATAGGAAATATTCTAACATGAAATATTTTACTTGGAAGATTTTAACCTTTGTAAAAACAGAAAAGGGACTGGATATCTTTCCCCTTGTTTCTACTAACATATAAGGTCTGATTTAGCTTTGTTGGCTAGTAAAGAGTAAAAATTGTCATAGTCTCACCCAGGGTATAAATTTGTTGTAGTGCACATGCATATGTAAAGTAACGAAATGTTTTTCAAGTCATTTTATTAAATAATGGGTTTTGATGATGTTGTCATTTTTTAATGAAGTTAGAGGGAATCCAAGAGACTTAAGAGTTTCTGACCCTACGACGTCTACTATGAAATTATCTTGGAGTGGGGCACCAGGAAAAGTGAAACAGTATCTCGTCACATATACCCCAGTGGCAGGGGGTGAAACTCAAGAGGTCACTGTGAGGGGAGATACAACCAATACGGTGCTGCGGGGATTGAAGGAAGGGACACAATACGCCTTATCTGTGACAGCCTTGTATGCGTCTGGGGCTGGAGATGCCCTCTTTGGTGAAGGAACAACACTTGAAGGTAATTACCATCATATTTTCTGAAAATCTAGGAACTTGTTTGCGGTGCTGCCTCTAGGAAGCTTAAAATGTTTTCAGAGAATGAATCTAGAAGTGTGCAATCCTTTCTCTTAAAAAGAATATATATTGAAAAATAAATAACCATAAAGCTGTCTGTTATTCAGAGATGTAGAATGTAAGCAGCTGAAAAAATTAAACTTGATTAAGAAGTGCCTTGGGGAGCTGGATGCATAATAAGGCCAAAGAAATGTGTTTATAATTCCATGGGTTGGTTGAAAGGAGAATAGGTGTATGACATTCAGAGGGGGAAGGGACCTTGGGAAACATCTATGTAAAAAGGTTTGGATTGCCCAAGTTTATGCAGCTAGTTCTATCTTTCTGGTCCAGATAGGAACCATTTTCTGACTTCCATTCAAGTGCTCTTTTCATTCACCATGCATAAAAGCTCAAGAAATATAAGAACCCAAGTTTCTATTTGTTTTCTACGTAATTTCTGAAATTCCGTTCTGTATTAAATGTTCAAAGTGATTGTGATAAAGTACTTAGTAAGAAACATCAACAATACTGGAGCGGTTTCCTTGGCTCTTTAGAGTTAATTGTCAGAGACCTTTACATTTTTTAGGATCTTTTGAGATATAATCACAGCTCAGGTTTAACTTAACACAGCTACTACATGAATACTGTAAGGGAGAGAAAATACACATCTAATTAAACCGCAATGAGAATGGATTGTAATGCTAAAAATCCCATGAGGTTGACTCAGTCCTATAGTTGGGGGCCTACATGGACTATCAGCAATAGCTTTCCTTCTCTTTATCATTATATTTTATATGGCTTATTTTAAATGATTATAGGAAGAAAAGGAATCTGAAGTATCTTCTAATATGAAATCACAGTGACTAAGCAAAATATCCATCAAAGCTGTTGGATCCAGGAGCTTGGAAGGTTGTAGATATTGTAATTAGTGAGACAGGACATACAATAGGCAGTTCTTAGAAACTTCAAGACTTAAGAATGAAAAACAAATAATTTAAAAATACTAATCAAAATAGTAGTGATTGGCCAGGCATGGTGACTCACGCCTGTAATCCCAGGACTTTGGGAGACTGAGGCGGGTGGATCACCTGAGGTCAGGAGTTTGAGACCAGCCTGGCCAACATGGTAAAACCCTGTCTCTACTAAATACAAAAATCAGCTGTGCATGGTGGCGCATGCCTGTAATCCTAGCCACTTGGGAAGCTGAGGCAGGAGAATGTCTTGAACTCGAGAGGAGGAGGTTGCAGTGAGCTGAGATTGTACCATTGCACTCCAGGCTGGGCAACAAGAATGAAACTCCATCTCAAAAAAAAAATAATAATAATAATAATAATGATAGTGATCAAGAGTTAAATTTCCATAGTCCATGAAATCTGTTTCTAGAAAAAGATTTAAATGAAAGATTAGGTACCAGTGTGTAAATTACTTACAACTAGAAGAGACCTGGTTGTACTACTTAGCTGTGTGACCTGGAGTAAACCTTTAACCCCTCTGGGCCTTAGTTTATTCATCTATAAAGAAGGGATGATTATCCTCCCTCTTTCCTCCCAGAGTTATTGTTGAGATCAAACGGGAGAATGTAAGTGAAACTCATTGGAAACTGTGAAATACTATATGTCTACAAAATTCATCAAGAGGACATAGCTTATTAACTTTAGATCTGATATCTAAAAGCCTCTTGGTATACTTAGGGCTGGGGGGGTTGGATTGGTTCCAAGACCCCTGCATATACCAATATCCGCTGCATATACCAAAGTCCTCTCATACTCAAGTCCTGCAGTCGGGCCTAGGGAACCTGTATATATGAAAAGTCGGCCTCTGCATATAGATGGGTTTTGCATCCTGTGAATACTGTATTTTTTGTCTGCATTTGCTTGAAATAAATCTGCATGTAAGTGGACCCTCACAGTGCAAACCCATGTTGTCAACTGTATAGCTTTAGTATTTCAAATATAATCGGTGACACAAAAGTTTTGGAAAAAATAGTAGAAACAGAAATTGCCTTAAATACACAGACATAATCCAAACAACAAAAGCATGTGATCTTTACAATCTGGGGCAACATCCAGAATTTTGGAGAAATTTGTCCTTTTCTTTGGACCTTTTGAAGTTCTGTTTCTCCATATGCTTTCCACGAGCTTTTAGCATAGGTTACTCATAAGATATTTTTGGAGGACAAACTTTCACTCTTTATTTTTTACAGGATAGATATAGATTGTATTTGTGAACATTTCTTCTTTATAAGGAGTATCTTGGAAATAATTTAATAGTTTTTCTTCTGGTTGTGCCTTTTAACCTTCTCGTATTCATTTGTGCTTTCTTGCTTAAAAAATATGTATATATATTTATGCTCAGTAAAAATTTCCCAATTCTAAAAATTAAGGCATTTTTTGCCAAGAATAATATATTAAAAATTGCATTTAACAAAATGTACTTTTTAATTTTACAGGAAGCACATTCTACTAGGCTGTGATTTTTGTAAGCCAGATGTATAATTTGTTTATAATATTATATCTCTTCACAAGTGGTATCGAAAATCTATCAACTTGTACGCATGTGCGAGTGTACACACACACGCGTGTCTTTGATCAGAAACAATCTCTAAGGGAAATACATAGAGAGTAAAATAAATTTTAAAAGCTATTGTTTTCTATTTCCTGAGAAGAAGGAAAGCTAGATAATTTGTCAGCTTGCTTAAAAAATACAGTTAATTCCTAACTAAATTGTAATAATTTACAACGGACATTTTGTTCATTTATGCTAAAGCGCTTTACTGCAGTGAAGGATTAACAAAAGGGCCTCCAGCCTGATTTTGTTAACATATTTATCCCATTGCATTATGTGTGGTAAACTTGACAAATATGTGAAAGCATAGTTGTGACTAAATGAAAATAGTAGAAGATTTTTGCCCCTGGTTATTCCATTTCATTTTATTGTATTAACTCAGCCAAATCCACATACCATATACAGGAATAGGATATGATGGTAAATGCAGGGAGTGGAAAGCCCAGAAACAGAGCCAGGCAACTGCTTTTGAGGGCTGCTGTTTTTCTAATCTGTTTTTCTCTTGGGAGAGGAGGTGGTAAGAGCAGAACTTGAAGGAATGTTTCCTTTATCCAGAGGCATGGTGTCAGCCGGCAAGAGCATTCTGTAGGTTGGGCATCTTATAGATTACTTCAAATGCGTTATGACTCTCAATTCAAAAGGAAAGAAAGTTGTTGTTGTTTTGTATTTAAAAAAATATGTAGTGTGGTCTACAACCATCCCTAACTTGAATCTGTTTCCTACTACTTTTTTTGAAACGCAGCCAATGATCAGAAAATTCCCTGTTGCTGGAAGAGAGATTTATTAGCATTGGCGTTGGGGAAGTTCATGGTTGGCTGTAGTACTGTAGGCAATAGAGTCACAAAGGCAGAGTTTATTACTATTTCAGATCCAAACTTCAGAGGAATGTGAGCACACATCATTAAGTTTGATTTACATTGTTTCCCCCCCCCCCCCGTTGTTGTTGTTGTTAGAGCAGTTAGACAATATAATTACAAAAACACTACTGTATATGTAATCGCACTTCAAGTCTTGAAAGAACCTTTAATTGCCGCTGTTAGTGCTTGGAGGAAAATCTGTTTTTATAAATCTCTCAATAAATAATGTCCATTTTAATTCAGAGATTTGCCACAAATGAATGAGAATTTCAGTTTGATAATAATATGTTTTCTTGTTAAATTTTTGAGTGTTTTTTTTTGGCTACGGAAAATATGACTTTTTAGAATTTCCTTTGTTTCAGTTGCTGTAGCAACCTGCCAACGTCCTAGATATGAATGGCTTCCTACAGATCAAACCAAGTGTATTCAGTTGACATTTTGTTACAATGAGGTTTTTAGCACATCTCAGGAATTCTGCATGATGTTGAGTAACATGAGGCCCTTAAAGATGGACTAAACAAGGCCTCTGTGTTTTCACTGATTTACTGCTGTCTCATAATTTGAAAAATCATACATTCTGGGTAAAACAACGGTGACGTTGCCAGGGAACTTTAGCACAGTCACCAAACAGTAATTTCTATTTCCTTTTCCTGTGAATTAATTGCTTGTCAGATAAAAATTGAAATCAATGTGGAGAGGTAATAATTATGGAAGAAACACTTTTTTGCTCAAGCCAACCTTGAAGTTGAATGGTGATTTAATTGCTAAGATGTTTTTAAGAACTGTGTATAGCTTAAAGTAGCTGAGTTAACTTATCAATAGTGAACTTTGTCCTTTGGAATGGTGGCTCTGATTCATTGGTTGTAAATCAAATGTATTTCCACATGAACAATATCCAGAAGCAGATCTTCTGTATTGCTGTGGAAAGTTGGATGACTTTTGAGCTGAGCTCTAACGGAAAAGACAAATTGATTTAGAAGAGAGTTTACATTACATTTTCAATTTAACTTCTATTTTTGAAAGTGGTATATGAAACTCAATGAAAGCTGGCTGGAACAATCTATAAGATGAAATACAGTTTTATTTCATGATGATTAATTTTTCATGTATCATTGGCTAATTTGTGTTATAATTATATTTGAATTGGATGATAATTTGCTTTTCAGAAAGAAAATGGAAAAGGGGTAAGGAAACATAGGAAAGTTACTTAAATGAGGCATTATTTCTTTGGCTTGGTATGTGGAAAAAAGCAGTGTAGGAATCAACTCCTTCAGGATGTTCAGATCGTAAGAAGTAGACCTGTCTGAATGACTTACCACAGCAGCAGCACAGAGACACATGCAAGCACACACTAGAAAAATGACTTTTGAATAGATGTAACTAAGTTTTATAATAAGGACAGAAATGCTGAGTAGCCAAATTTCAAAACCTGATAGAGTTTTATACCTTTAAACTTATGACATTTATACCTATACTGGTACTATGCTAGGAAGAATAAAGTGTAAGGGAAACTGTCAAGATAGAATCAAAGGAATGGGAATAAAGGAATATCATCATTGTAGATGATGACTTGTTTGAAATGATTGCCAGAATTTCTATTACCAGAGATAAAATTAATAGAGAGAGCACAGACATATATCCAGAACAGAAGAGAGCAAGTAGTATGAGACTAAATAGTATTCAAAAAAACCCTAAACAAATCCCAGCACCGTAACACACATATTTGTAAACCCTGGGGCACAGAAGAAAGAGGAGGACCTCAGAAGGGAGGGAGCCTCTGCTAGAGCAAAAGTAGATCTAGGTTCAGGGAAAGGTAGTGACTACATGGCAAAACGTCTACTAGGGTTGCTTTCTGTTCACTGCCACTGTTTCTATGCTTTCTCCTTTTGAGGAGCAGTAACCTCTCCCGGAGATGGCCTACAGACTAGTCTTCTCACATCTTTACTTCTCACTCTCTCTTTCCTATTCCCTCTTAGGTACTCTAAAAAGGGACTCTTGCCTAAACCCAGTATAACCAAACTAAACCAAAACAAGTCAGATAATTTCTTCCTGTAGTTACTGATGTCTGGAGCTCCTTAGATTCAGGACAAAAATGACAATGTATTGAACCAAGTAAATGCCTTGCTAGGTAACACTTAGAACTTCATTCATTTGAAAATGTGCTCAGCTCTTCAACAAGAGGCCATTTCCTGTTTCAGAGCCATTTCCTGTGTGTTCAGAGCCATTTCCTTTTGAAACAAGGTGGAGGGGAGAAGAGAGCAGTGAATATCCCACATGTGTCCATGGAGATGTGATAAAAAGCTTAAATCATCTCCTCTGTTCTCTGAGGGTCAGCCTTGAGATTATTTTTCCACCTAAAGCAGTGATTTTCTGTACATGGCAATATAACCACACAAAATACAAACCATCCAGCAGTCCTATAGAGCATCATGTGTGTAATGATTTTGACCAGTTTACCTTCACCATACCTGTCTTTATTTTGAAGGAGCACTGCTTCTATGTGAAAGCAGATTTGAGGTTCCTTCCCACACTGACCCAGCATACCTCCCAATAAATGCTTCTCTAGACCTCAGAGAGGAGAAGTAGAAAGAAGAGCAAAAAGGGGGAAAGAATAAAGAATTGTAGAGGTTTTGGAATCACAGGGCAGATTTAAAAGATGTTTAGAAAGCACCAGTACTTAGGTGCATCCCCAAGTATTCCAATCTAATTGATTTGGGTAGGGTCCAGCCTTTGGTTTTTCAGGCAATTCTGTTTATCGATTCAAGTCCAGTCCAATTATTTTGCTGCTGTGGGCCCCAAGGCCCCAGGAGGTGACATAGGCTGTTGATGACCTGCTCAGATGGTTGCACACCTGGCCCCAAGACAAGTTCGGCCACTTGCCAGTTTCCATCCTGCCAACTGTACCACAGGGCGCAATGCACTTGCTTCATTTTTTGGTAATATAATGTTTGGCCAAACCAAGATCTCATGTTTTAAAAATTCAAGGGCTATACATTTACTTGTCATGAGTACAACTTACTCTCAAAATTCCTGGTTGTAACATAACAGATAGAATAGTCAGCCCTCCTCCCTAAAAAAAATTATCAATGTGTTTGGGGAGCAGTATAGATTTAATATTTAGGAATATTCCTATCAAACTGACTGATTGACATGTAAGAAACCCATATGAAGCAGCTTATCTTCTCAATTGTGGTGTCTGATTGAACTATCTTTCTCCTTTCTTTGGAGTCTATGTTGCTGTGTCACTAACATGGAATGTTGTAGTGACAGTGCCTGCCTTTATATACCACAGAGAGAAACTACAATTTTTAGTGAGTTTTTTCTGAGACTGAGAACTTACTCAGTGTTCACTCAAAATAGTGTTGTCATGCCATTAATTAGAGCTTATAAATATTCTTTAGTTGATTTTTAATTTGCATCTTAAAAATTGCTGTTGTAGATTATTTTTAGAATATTGATAAACCTTGGGAAAGGTCTTCATTGCGTTTTACTAATATTTTGTTCTAGTTTTATAGTCTTGAGAGTGTTAAAATAGTTGATTAAAATCCATAGGGAGACAAGTCTTGTGATCTTAGATCCTTTTGTTTTAAGCCCAGAAATATCTTTGTGAATGTATTTTTGCTTCAACCACAATTCTCTTCCTATTATTTTTCTCACAGTGAAATCATTAGCCTGTGTTTATGAGATTGATGTCTGTTGTCATGGAAATAAACAATGTCACAAATTTAGCGCTGTAGAAAGAAAAATAGGTTGAGAAGCAAAACCTTTGGGAAAAATAAAAGTTGAAATTGTTTTAAAACCACCCCAGTGTTAATTGGAAAGATAATTCCCACATTCTAGTTAACCTTATTTGTCTGATACTTTTTTGAAACGTCATTAATGCAGCTTATTTAAATGCAAAATTGCTTTCAAACAAGGTCATTTCACAATAGCTGTCCTGACTACAATTGAGGAAATTTAGAAGAAAAGGCACATATTGAAAATGGTGTATATCAAGCAAACAAAAAACGTGCTGTACATTTAAAACTTACAGACTAGTTGTTGGGATATCAATTATCAAAACAGATAAAAAACAAAACAAAGAAACCCACAACCAAACCAAATAAAACAAACAGTTTAAAATTGTACTTTTATATTCCAAGTAGAGAAAAAATAAAGGTGTATGACCATTTACATAGTAAAGACACCTAAAGAAGACTTTCAAATGGGAATTAGCCTCAAGAGCTGAGGGAAAAAATTCAATGTGCTCTTAAAAATAAGTATTCTTTGTTGCAGTGAAATATGTAACTAATTTCCTTCCAGGGATGAGATGTGCTGTCAGCAGTTAAAGTTATTTTTAATGGAGTTAGAATTTTCCATTTGGGCTTGGGGTCTGGTAGGCTGCCCAGCTTCTGTTTCATTTATTTTTTCCCCTCTAAATCCAAGCATATATGATATGTTTTTGTCCACCTAGATTTCTTTTTCATTCATTGTTACCTTTACGTTTTGTGTTGAAATTTAATTGTTAAATTATGACTACTTTTAAGATATTCATTTTTACTCTTTGAGTTAAGTAAAATAATAGTTTTTAAAATTCTTTTAAGAGCAATATATATCATTTGCATGAACATACAACAATTACTGGTAAGACGTATGCTGGGAAGCAGAGAGTTTTGTATTTATGTCATACTGTGGCATAAAGCCTAGTAAAGGTAGCCAATATAAAGCGACCTGTATATTTATCTTACATCTAAAATGTGGAGAGTGAGGGTTTTACTGAAAGATATCTGTGCCTCCTATTAAGTTGAGGTTTCCATATTTTTCCACTTGGGTTGTATGTTTTTTGAATGAAAGAACCAAAATTTAGTAGCAGACATTTTTGATCAGCTAGAACAAGTGGTATGTTTTATTTTGGTGACTAATCACTTTTAAGTTTTCCAGAAGAATTGGTTGTTTTAGTTTTGTTAGGGTTAAGTTATATTGAAAGTTTGCACTGCTACTTTTTAAACTTCATGAGCAAATACAAGTTTCACCAAGAAACAGTTGTTGGAATTAAGTTTTGTAAGTGATATGAGATTGTTGCAGTTGTTGTAAATCATGCATTGAAAATGAGTTTATTTAAATTAGATCAGAGAGGAAAAGATCATGGTAACAAAATAAAGATCTTTGTGAACAATGGGCCATGCCACAAGGCCAACTAAAATGTGATAAAATTCTGGGACTTAGATACAGTTTTTTTCCCTTGGAATTTTTTTTTTAAAGACAAATACTTCCTCAAATTTGGATGTCAAACTTGTCCTGAAGGATAAGATTATCTAAGTAGGCATATGGTGGCAAGGCTAAGAGGTAGAAATCAAATATAATTCTAAAGTTTTATTGCATCAATCTATTCCACTGACAGAATAGGATGGACAACTCAGAAAGAAGAAATGGGCAATTTTAGATAAACTGAGTTTGAGTCCAGCAAGTCAGAATCTCTACCAGGATCAATGAATATTAATACGTAAATAACTACTAGATATTTTTTAAAAAGATTCCCTTTTAATTTCTGTTCTAGAACGTGGTTCTCCTCGAGATTTAGTTACTAAAGACATCACTGACACATCAATTGGGGCTTATTGGACATCTGCTCCAGGAATGGTTCGCGGTTACAGGGTCTCATGGAAATCACTTTATGATGATGTTGACACTGGAGAGAAAAATCTTCCTGAAGATGCAATCCATACTATGATAGAAAATCTGCAGCCAGAGACCAAATACAGAATTTCAATATTTGCCACTTACAGCAGTGGAGAAGGAGAACCTTTGACTGGAGATGCCACAACTGAATGTAGGTAACATTATGGGTGTGTTTGGGTGTGTGTTGGTGCTACCCAATAGTTATCAGCTCAAGTGACAATGCAGTTTAATCACTTGAATTTTTTTTCTTTACATGATAAATGAAGTCTGAGGAATTAGGATCTTTAAAGAATTTGGCTTTAATTCCGAGTAGGTATCTAAAAATATATCAAATTTGGAAATATCAAATCTCTTTCCACTACCTATATTTGTCTTTTTTCCTGGTGCAATGATTGACTAAGTAGAATACCCAACTACTAAAAAGACCAGAAGCTATGAAGTGAAGAGAATTCAGCCACATTTGTAAAGCTGCATGATCTTTGTCAAGAACTTAACCTTCTTTGTGCCTCAGTTTCCTAATCTGTAGAATGCAGATAATAAATCTTGTCTCTTAGAGTTGTGAGGATTATATAAAATAACAGTATACAAAGCAGTCAGCATGGTACCTAGCCACTTAGAGATGATTGATAAATGATGGGTGGCTATTGAAACTATGATTATCATACAACCAAGACTTAACTTAGTTCTCTTTCTTTTCTTTCTTTTCTTTCTTTCTTTCTTCCCTCCCTCCCTCCCTCCCTCCCTCCCTCCTTTCTTTTTCTTTCTTTCTTTCTTTCTTTCTTTCTTTCTTTCTTTCTTTCTTTCTTTCTTCCTTCCTTCCTTCCTTCCTTCCTTCCTTCCTTCCTTCCTTCCTTCCCTCCCTCCCTCCCTCCCTCCCTCCCTCCCTCCCTCCCTCCCTCCCTTCTTTCTTTTCTTTCTTTCTTTCTTTCTTTCTTTCTTTCTTTCTTTCTTTCTTTCTTTCTTTCTTTCTTTCTTTCTTTCTTTCTTTCTTTCTTTCTCTCTTTTCTTTCTTTCTCTCTTTTCTTTCTTTCTTCTTTATTCCTATTATATTTGGTAAGGTCAAATCAAAAGTCCATTCAATTTTCTGGTGGCTCAGATTTACCTCAATCTCACTAATATATATATATTTTTTTTTTTTGGTAAATAATTATGAATGACCTATCATAATCACCTGGCTGGTGAAGGATGTGTCAGGATATCTTTTTTTTTTTTTTTTTTTTTTTTGAGATGGAGTCTGGCTCTGTTGCCCAGGCTGGAGTGCAGTGGCGAGATCTCGGCTGACTGCAAGCTCCGCCTCCTGGGTTCACGCCATTCTCCTGCCTCAGCCTCCAGAGTAGCTGGGATTACAGGCGCCCGCCACCGCGCCCGGCTAATTTTTTGTATTTTTAGTAGAGACGGGGTTTCACCGTGGTCTCCATCTCCTGACCTTGTGATCCACCCGCCTCAGCCTTCCAAAGTGCTGGGATTACAGGCGTGAGCCACCGCGCCCGGCTTGTGTCAGGATATCTTAATTCACTTTCCTGAAAGCTTATTTGTTTGAGTGATAATGATGTGTCAGTGTAGGTTCAACAGTTGTAACAAATGTACCACTTTGGTGAAGGATGTTGATAATGGGGGAGGCTGTGCATGTGTGGAGGTGGGAAAGGGGACATGGGAAATCTCTGTACCTTCTGCTCAATCTCTGTACCAAAACTGCTCTAAAACAATATAAAATCTATTAAAAACAAACAATTGAAACCAAACCAAACCAAACCAAACCAAACCAAACCAAATGTCATTTGTTAAGCATGGGCATTTCTAAGCATTTGTAGGAGAAAACTTTAATCCTTTTGTTTTGGGAAGGTTTTAGGAAAAGGAGAAAGAATGGGCATTCATGCATTTCCTTCTATAAAAAAGAAGTAGAGGAATTTGGTGATTTTTCTGGCAAAGGAAGAGAGAGGGAGAAGTGCCATGAGCAATTTCAGTTAAGTCCTATATCCTGATTTTAATTGTCCTTAAACTAAAATCTTTGTGTCTAAGTTCATTTTCTTTTTATCATTTGCAAGCTCAGTTGGATGTTCAAGTTTAAATTTGTATCTTAATTCACCAGATTTTAAAAAATCAACTTCTTTACAGGAAATTTAAATATGTGAGAAGATATAGTTCTCAGATATTCACATGATTGGTAGTAAATTAAATCTTGTGTCTGGAATATATTGGCTGATGTAGTTTAAGAACGTGGTAGAAATTCATTCTCTATTTTTGAGGAAATTCACTTGTAAAGAGAAGCTGTATTGTAAACTTAGGTCACATATGACACATAGAGCTGAATTTATTTGTAGGAGTAAAGATACAGTTCATGTGGCTGAGAAATTATAGAAGTATATGTATTTAGAGGGATTTTTTTTCTCCAAAAATTATCCTCCATTTTGTCTTTTTCCAAAAAGTTGGAGGCTTCAAATAATTGTTTGGAATTTAAAATATCTACAAGAGATGTGTTGTCGCTGAAAGCAAATATGGTGGCAGAAACTAAATAAACCTCTGTATCTCAGAAGATGAGCATCTAAGAAATTTTCAATATTTCTTGGCTAATTGGTTGATTTAAACATTGATGAACAGAAAGGCCTATTTTTTTTCCCAAGTTAACTTTTTTAAAATTATACTTTAAGTTCTGGGGTACACGCGCAGATCGTGCAGGTTTGTTACATAGGTATACATGTGCCATGGTGGTTTGTTGCACCCATCAACCCATCACCTACATTAGATATTTCTCCTAATGCTATCCCTCCCCTAACTCCCTACCCTACTACAGGCCCTGGTGTGTAATGTTCCCTTCCCTGTGTCCGTGTGTTCTCATTGTTCAAGTCCCACTTATGAGTGAGAACATGCGGTGTTTGGTTTTCTGTTCTTGCGTTAGTTTGCTGAGAATGATGGTTTTCAGCATGATCCGTGTCCTTGCAAAGGACATCCTTTTTTATGGCTATGTAATATTCCATGATGTATATGTGCCACATTTTCTTTATCCAGTCTATCATTGATGGGCATTTGGGTTGGTTCCAAGTCTTTGCTATTGTGAACAGTGCCACAATAAACATACGTGTGCATGTGGATTTATAGTAGAATGATTTCTAATCCTTTGGGTATATATCCAGTAATGGAATTGCTGGGTCAAATGGTATTTCTAGTTCTAGATCCTTGAGGAATTACCACACTGTCTTCCACATTGGTAGAACTAATTTACACTCCTACCAACAGTGTAAAAGCATTCCTACTTCTTCACATCCTCTCCAGCATCTGTTGTTTCCTGGCTTTATAATGATTGCCATTCTAACTGGTGTGACCTAGTATCTCATTGTGATTTTGATTTGTATTTCTCTAATGACCAGTGATGAAGAGCTTTTTTTCATATGTTTGTCGGCTGCATAAATGTCTTCTTTTAAGAAGTGTCCATTCATATCCTTCGCCAAATTTTTGATGGGGTTGTTGGTTTTTTCTTGTAAATCTGTTTAAGTTCTTTGTAGATTCTGGATATTAGCCCTTTGTCAGATGGATAGATTGCAAAAATTTTTTCCCATTCTGTAGGTTGCCTGTTCACTCTGATGATAGTTTCTTTTGCTGTGCAGAAGCTCTTTAATTAGATCCCATTTGTCAATTTTGGCTTTTGTTGCCATTGCTTTTGGTGTTTTAGTCATGAAGCCTTTGCCCATTCCTATGTCCTAAATGATATTGCATAGGTTTTCTTCTAGGGTTTTTATGGTTTTAGGTCTTACATTTAAGTGTTTAATCTATCTTGAGTTAATTTTTGTATAAGGTGTAAGGAAGGGATCCAGTCTCAGCTTTCTGCATATGGGTAGCCAGTTTTCCCAACACCATTTATTAAATAGGGAATCCTTTCCCCATTTCTTGTTTTTGTCAATTTTGTCAAAGATCAGATGGTTATAGATGTGTGGTGTTATTTCTGAGGCCTCTGTTCTGTTCCATTGGTCTATTTATTATACTTTAAGTTTGTGGTACCAGTACTTTGCTGGTTTTGTTACTGTAGCCTTGTAGTATAGTTTGAATTCAGGTAGTGTGATGCCTCCAGCTTTGTTCTTTGTGAGTAGGATTGTCTTGGCTATATGGGCTCTTTTTTGGTTCCATATGAAATCTAAAGTTTTTTTCTAATTTTGTGAAGAAAGTCAATGATAACTTGATCAGGATAGAATTAAATCTATAAATTACTTTGGGCAGTATGGCCATTTTGACAATATTTATTCTTCCTATCTACAAGCATGGAATGTTTTTCCATTTGTTTGTTTTCTCTCTTATTTCCTTGAGCAGTGGTTTGTAGTTCTCCTTGAAGAGGTCCTTCACCTCCCTTGTAAGTTGTATTCCTAGGTATTTTATTCTCTTTGTAGCAATTATGAATGGGAGTTCACTCATGATTTGGCTGTTTGTCTGTTATTGGTATAGAGGAATGCTTGTGATTTTTGCATATTGATTTTGTATCCTGAGACTGCTGAAGTTGCTTATCGGCTTAAGGAGATTTTGGGCTGAGACGATGGGTTTTTCTAAATATATAATCTTGTCATCTGCAAACAGAGACAATTTGACTTCCTCTTTTCCTAATTGAATACCCTTTATTTCTTTCTCTTGCCTTATTACCCTGGCCAAAACTTCCAATACTATGTTGAATAGGAGTGGTGAGAGAGGACATCCTTGCCTTGTGCCGGTTTTCAAAGGGAATGCTTCCAGTTTTTGCCCATTCAGTATGATACTGGTTGTGGGAAGCCTCTTTTGAAGAAGGAGCAGGCTTGGCAGGAATGAAGTGTTCATTTTTAGGTCGCGGTTGCCCTTCCATATTCTCAGGTTCCACATGTGCAAAAGTAACCAACTGCTGATAGACAGTATTTTTTAAAAAGCATTAAGAAATAACAATACAACAATAAATAATAATGCTAATAAATATATAGTATAATCATATGACATTTACATTGTATTATAAGTAATCTAGAGATGATTTGAAGTTCAGCAGGGTCTTGAATAATATCATAACATTGATGAGAAAAAAGAATTGATTCCTGGTGTGGGTCACTATCTGTGTGGAGTTTGCACATCTTCTCCATGTTTATGTGGGTTTCCTCCAGGTACACTAGTTACCTCCCACATCACGTTAGGTGAACTGGCACGTCCACATGGTCCCAGTCTGAGTGAGTGTGGGGGTGTGTGTGTGTGGGTGCCTAGGATGGGGTTCTCCCTTTTGCCCTGAGCTACTTGGATAGGCTGTGTCCACTGTGATCCTTAACTGGAATAAATGGGTGAATAATTATGTTACTGGTTTTCATTTTTCTTTCTGAAATGTATATAGAGCTCACACATACGTCAGTGTTTTTTATTGAGAAGTTTGGTGATGTTTTTGTGATCAGAAATATGATGTAGGAACTTAACTCTTGTTTATATCAATTAACCTCTGGAAAATTGGTTTCCTTATGTCAGTTGTACAAAGTTGCAGTTTCCAAGAAATTATTTAACAACATTAGGTGAGGACTTACTGTATTAGGGAGGATGTGCATAGGTTTGTGTGAATACTACACCATTTTACATCAGGAACTTGAGCATGTGAGGATTTTAGTTTCTATGGGAGATCCTGAAACCAATCTCCCATGGATACCAAAGGGCAACTGTATGTGAAAACTGCTGAAATGTCTAAGTAAATAAGAAAGAAGTCATGGATTTTTCTTTGTTCTACCATCATTTTGTTGTTGTTAGAAAGTATTTTCAGAAATCTGAGTGAGATCTGCTGTTTAGGTGGTAGAGGAATCCTAAGGTGAGGATAACTCAGCAGAACTCCTAGCCTACGCTCCTAGAGTTTCGCATATGCTTCCAAGAGGGCATTCTGGGAACGTCTTTAAGATTGCTTTCACCTGAAACTCAGGGACATGGTATGCAGACTGTTGATACAATGAAATGAATACATTGATAAATGAAAATCGTGAATTGGGGTTAGAAAGCCAGCAGAAGGGACACTTTCTAGTGCCCTTCTAATTTATGGCAGCTGGCTTAGCAGTGGTACAGTGGGTGTTTGAAAGTTTCTCATGATAGTTACTAACACATGAAAAGAACTTACAATGTGAGAGGGTGTAACAGCATTTAATGGCGTGTGGTATCCAATCAATGATGTAAAAATTCTTACTCTTTGGTTATGGGAAACCAACAAGGGTTTGTTTTTTTTTCTCCCTAAAATCCAGTTTACTATTAAAACTAGGATGAGATATGCTGTACTGTATTTCATTTCCGTTTCTTCATTTTAAAGAGTTAATTAAAAGGCAGGAATGTAAGTGAGGTCATTAAGGCATATCAAGGTATGACATATCACTTTTGGCTGTTATTAATATGTTTAAATTTTGAAACATGTTAAAGCTTGGTATCCCATTTTTTTGAAACTTAAGTTTCTTTTTAAATCAATATTCATAAAATTTAACTTTTTATTTTTCTAAATTCTGAGTTGTGTGAAATTGGTTTAAAAATTTTGTAAGAGAGACAATGTCTTGTTCCACTGAGTAAAAATTTAAGAGATGAAACAAAAGATGAGAAAACGTACTGTAGGGGGGCGGAGCAAGATGGCCGAATAGGAACAGCTCCAGTCTCCAACTCCCAGCGCGAGCGACACAGAGAAAACTTACTGTAGCACAACCACTTCTAGAAAACTGTTAGACACCCATCAACTTATTTGATATTTGTGACAACTGGTAATGATAATAATCCAAATAGATTATTTTTCTATATACTATTCTTTCTTGTACTATTTTCAGACCTCCAGGTAAAGTCTTTAGATTTTTTTGTTTGGAAATACATATATATATGTTTATATCATATATATTTTTATATAATAATATATATTTTATATATATGTAAACTTTTTTCCTTTTAATAGTTCACTTACCTGGAGAATAATAACAGCGAATTGATGATTAATCTAAATAAATTTTAGTATTTCCAGAAAATAATGGACTTTGCTGAGAGTTCTCTTAGTTTCTTTAAATCTAAAAATAAAAATTGCAGCCAATATAATTTTGATTGAAATGATATTTTTTCATCTCTCAGAAGCATAATTCATAAGCATCATAACCATATATTGAATTTACCTACTTTATCATTTTTATATTTGTCCTCTATACATATTATGTGTTTTAAAAAAAATATGGCTTCTTTAAAGATTTTATTTTTATTACTGATTTTAAGCAATTTAATTATGATGTGTCTTGGTATAGTTTCTTTATGTTTCTTGTGTTTGGGGTTCACTAAACTTCTAGAATGTGTGAGTTTATGGTTTTTATAAAATTTGAACAAGTCCATCCCATTAGTTTTTCAAATATTTTATTTATTACACCCCCACTTTATTCAGGAACTCCAATTAACTACACATATATTAGTCTGCTTGAAGTTATCACACAGCTCACTGATGCTCTGTTCGTTAAAAAATTGTTTTTCTTTCCTTGTGTTTCATGTTCTATTATCATGCCATCAAGTTCACTAATCATTTTTTATATTTTCTAATCTGCTGTAAATATTATCTTGTGTGTTTTTCATTTTAGATATTATTTTTATCTCTAGAAATGTTTGAGTCTTTTTTATATGTTCTATATCTCTAGTTAAAATGCTTAATCTTTCTTCTACCATTATTACATATGAAATATAGTTATAATAACTGTTTTAACGTCCTTTTAAATTCTGTAATATATGTCGTTTCTAGTTCTGTTTCTATTGATTGATTTTTCTTCTTATTATGTGTTGTCTTAGTTTGGACTGCAATAACAAAAGGTATTACTATTGACTGAGTGACTTTAACAACAGAAAGTTATTTTCTCACAGTTTTGGAGGCTGGAAAGTTCAAGATTAAGGTCTGGCAGGGTTTGATTTCTGGTGAGGGCTCTCTTCCTGGTGGGTGGTTACCTTTCTTTATGTCCTCATATGGCCTTTTCTCAGGCTGTGAATGTGGAAAGAGAGAGACAGAACTCTGGTGTCTCGTTTTTTTCTTATAAAGTCACCAAGCCGATCAGATTAAGGCCTCACTCTGATGGCCTTATTGAACCCAAATTGCCTCTACAAAGGCCTCATGTTTAAATGTCATCACATTGAAGGTTAAGACTTCAACATGTGAATTTAGTGGTGGGAGACGTTCAATCCATGATACAGGTCATAAGTTTTTCCTTTTTGACGTGCTTTGTAACTTTTATTAGATGTCAGATTTTGTGAATTTTATTTGCTTGGGTGCTAGATGTTTTTATGTTCATATAAATATTCTTAAGTTTTATTCTGGAATACGGTTAAGTTACTTGGAAATAGTTTGATCTGACACTCGCTTTTAAACTGTTTCAGTTTAGGACTAATTTTGCCCCATTATTGAGACAATCACCTACTAAATACCCTACATGATGTCCCTAGAGTTGTGAGGTTTTCTCTTCTGGGTAGGGGGAACATTCTAACCCTGTGTGAGCTCAAGAAATTGTTCCCTGGGCTCCTTTGGGGTGGTTTTTTCCCTAGTTGTGGGTGGTTTTCTCACGCATACGCACTGATTATCCTAGGTTGAAGACTCAAGTATTTTCTCTGTGGCACTCTCTCATTTACAGTACTCTATTCTTCAAGTTCTGGTTGCTTTGGGCTCTCCAGACTTGCAACAACTTCTTGACAATTAAGGGAGGCCACCAGGCTCCATCTGGATTCCCCTTTCTTTTACTGGGGACTGGAAATTCCAGGCAATAGCTGGGCAATCACAGAACCTATTCCCCTTTGTTCCTTATCTCTCTTAGGGATGAGTGTCCTGTGCCAACTGATATCGTGTCTGAAAATTATTGTGTTTTATTTTTCTTAGTTTTTTTTTTTCAGGCTTCTTAGTTGTTTCAAATGGCTCTTGACCACTTGAACATGAAATTTTCTCTTACAATCAGGAAGATTCTTTGCTGATTTTGAATTTTGTTTAGCTTAATCTTTTACTGTAGAACATGTTTATGTTCTTTTGAACATTGATTATTGAACTGAATAAAATGGTCCTGCTTATGAACTCTACTTATGTATAAAAATAGGATGTTGTAGGTTATTTGTGGATGCTGATTACTTATTTCATATAGAGTTATTAATAATTGTGAAATATTAGCAAAAGAGAATTTAATAAATAATTACATATTATTGATTACATATTAAGCAAACACTATTTACAGATAGTGCTTTCTGAAATATTCAGCACATACCAGTTTATCTTTGGAGCCCCTGAGATATTTTGAAGTGTTAGTTTCCTATTCTTTTGTGCTCATAGTCTGAGATGTGCATGGCAATCATAAGAATGGTGTTAACTACAGTCACTCTGGCTAGTCATTTACGGATTGCAACTTTTTCTGAAAAAGTCCAAGTAAAATGTTCAACTCTGAATTCATAATTTTTAGTATTCTCCACAGCATTATTACTGGATAAATTCTTTACAGATGGAAATATAATAAAAATTCTAAAACCTTATCTCCGGAAACGGATGTTTTCTTTACTAAAGTCTCTAGAAGGCAAATAGGAAATCTCTGCAATATGAACTTCCATTTTTTAGTATTAGCTAGATAAAACGAAAACATCTTGCTGAGCTCTCAATGAGATTAGGCTCACACGCCATCATGAATTTATGAGAGGTTACAGTGCTAAGCAATGGAACAGTGTACATATTTAAGAAGCCACAGAGAGTTTCTTTTCACATAAATGAAGAGGTGAACATACATTTTTTTTCAACATGGTATACAGTTGAATCTTCCTTTTATCTCACAGTATCTCAAGATTCCAAAACTCTGAAAGTAGATGAAGAAACAGAAAGCACAATGAGAGTTACGTGGAAACCAGCTCCAGGGAAAGTCGTCAACTACCGTGTTGTCTATCGCCCCCATGGGGGAGGGAGGCAAATGGTTGCTAAGGTGCCCCCCACAGTCACTTCAACAGTGTTAAAGCGACTTCAGCCACAGACCACATATGACATCACAGTTCTTCCGATTTACAAGACAGGAGAAGGAAAGCTTAGGCAAGGATCAGGAACAACAGGTACGAAATAACAGTTACGTTTTGAGGGGGAGAGAAGGTAATGTTTTAAAAGATGACTTTGTGTGTCCACTTCATTTGTAAATGTTTAAAACTGATTCTGTAATAAGTTAAATTATAATGATTAGACAATGTCTAATTAACATGTTATTTTTACCAATCTAGTTCCTGGTTAAATGATTCTACATGTTAATGTTCTCATGCAAATCTAATCTGAATTATGAGAATTATTTACACTTCTACTTAGCTAGCATTCTGTTATCAGGACTTCTATGGAACATGCTCTTTTGTGGTACCAGACTTAAACCCTTTTTATGGATATGCATTTTTGTGGGGCTAATAAAAAAGAAACCCCAAAGCCTAGTCTTATAGATAATATTTAAAAAATATTTTTGTCTTTACAGCTTCTCGATTTAAGTCTCCCAGAAACCTCAAAACATCTGACCCAACCATGTCAAGCTTCCGAGTGACTTGGGAGCCTGCCCCTGGAGAAGTGAAGGGTTATAAAGTCACATTCCACCCTACGGGGGATGACAGAAGACTGGGGGAGTTAGTGGTTGGACCCTATGACAACACGGTTGTTTTGGAGGAACTTAGGTAGGAATTAACTAGGTTTGTCTCAAAGGATGAAATTAATTTGTTAAAAAGGTTGAATAGCTTATGTAAATTAGTAGGCTTTACACAAATATCACTTATATGTCTGTTTGCCAGCAAAGTATTTAAAATCAGCTAAAGCTGTTTTCTTATGCTTGGTGCTGTTGGAGTTGAAGTTAGGATTCAGGGGTCAGCAACAGAATTTAGGCCTGAGCAGGATTTTTTGTAATGTTTAATAATTTTTGTTTGTTATTAAGTGACCAGAATTGGGGTTTTCAATAACACCCTGCTTTTAAAAAATTAACATTCTTATTACACAATGTCACCGAAATTGTAGCCATGTGGAAGTGTGGGGGTTGCTGTACCTTTTGGCAAGGTTTGAGGGACTCATGCTGAAATTTTGAGTGTGAATCCCCCTCCAGTATGCCATACAGGAGAAAGAAGGCAGGACCTCGTGGGTGCCAGCTGGCAGGAGAGGGCAAGGCTGGGCTCGTGAAAGGTCCAGCTCCAGGCTGTGCAGTGAGAAACAAGGAAGTTTCAGTTTGAACAGCACCCTACATTCATTACAGTAAAAAGGATGAACTACTGTGTGTAGTCTTTTGGAAAGTTTGTTTTTCAATCATTCATTCAAGACTATAGAAATCTATATAAAATGCTTGTGATTTACTTTTACCGGAGTAGGGAGGATAAAATTTATTGAGCTTCCTATGTGTCAGGCATTGTGTGAGGCATTGTCTTATGTTACCTTGCAAGGTACAGCACTTCAATTATTTTCTTAAAGCCCATTGCTTAGAAACAGTAAGAATGAAGAGTCTGACCCTTCCCTGACATGCTGAAAGGCAGGGTAGAGACTCTGCATCTGCTAGAAAGGCAAGACAGAAACCAGTGCTGTGAATTCCTAGTGTTCTCTGGAACGCTTGCTGTCTAGTTTCTCTTGACACCTCCCTCACAGGGTAAGCTAAGTGAGAAAGTGGTGGAAATTATTTTTCTTCTTTTATAATGTTGTACCCTATAAACTCTTCATAGTGAAAGCTTAGAAATCAAGATCAATGTCTTTAACAAAGCAAAACAAAAGTGCTACCACTTGAGCCTATGGTTCTCACAGGCTGTATACTTTAACATTTTAGGGCTGGTACCACCTATAAAGTAAATGTTTTTGGAATGTTTGATGGAGGAGAAAGCTCACCACTTGTTGGACAAGAAATGACAACCCTTTCCGACACAACTGTAATGCCAATTTTATCTTCTGGTAAGAAATTGAGTTACATTCCTCCAGGAAAACAACATTAGGAAACTATTTCAAATGTGAACTGTTAGGGTATCATACAATGGAAAACAGTGATACAAATTTTACACTAAAATTTATTTCAATAATTTACATACTTAGTAAAAACACTTCTTCAAACATCCAGTCAAGCATGCTTTTTGACAGTATTTTTTTATACTTCTTTTATCAGCATTGCATTATTTCATACTTAAATTATTACATAAATCTATTTTTAAAAGAGTACTATGTGTAATTATTAATGTATTATGTGAGTAATGTAATTATTAATGTAGTAATTTAAAATTATGTAATAACGCATAAGTTAAAATTACACATTAAATTTATTAATGCATTTAAATATCAATTTTAAAATTATGCATTATTACATAATTAAGCTCTATTATTTAAAGATGAGTTTTTACTAAATGTAGATATTGTACCTTTTTCTATTTTTAGTGACTAAGATGCAGTTTTCTTTTGTAAAAGTCATTGCAGAAATGATTTATTTGGGCTGGGTAAGCAGTGTTAGGTTACATAAATAGGTGGGCAACTATGACTTGGGAAACAAAATGGTAACATAAGCCCCTTAGATTTTCTGTCCCTGCCGCAATTACAGCCTTTATGAACATAAAGCTAGTTTTTAACATTCTTAGAGAGGGAGGTGGTGGACAGAGTTTACTTCTGATATTTTTCACTATTGCTAAAAAAGAGTAGATCTGGGTAGAGCAGGAGCAGGCTTGTAAGGGCCTATTTCCTTGGGATAGTATTTGGGAATCCTTAATCCTGATACAGTATATAATATGTGAGTGACACATTTGTATTTTATAGTGTGATGAGCATTATTTAATTTTTTTCCAATGATTTCTTTTGTAATATAAAGACCAAATGCTACCCTTGTAATAAATTGGAAAATTTATAGTGGTAATACAAGCTTTTGGAAAGGAGAACAGTAAAAAAATGGATGTGGACAAAATCAAGTGTCAATTCTTGCTGTTTTGCATTAATGTTCTATTGTTTCTCTTATGATGATATTAACTGACTTATATTTTTATTTTGTAGCTTGTACACTGAGGATGTTGGGATTATTTTCTCTTTCCAAAGCTTTTCCTTTGTATCAATGTTTGTGCTTGTCTCTATAGCTCTCAATTTGTATATTTGTTTGCATACTTTTCTAAATTATCTTCCTTCTTCCTTGATTCTTTAAATGTGCAAACTTCACCTTCTATATTTACCTGATTTTTATTCATAGTAGACCATAAACTCAAATGATTAATAGCTAAATAATAATATATCAGGGTTTAAAAAATATATCTTTACTTCAAAAAGGTATAATTTTAAAAGTTATGTGTCTAACCCTTCATATACATGAGGTAGTTACCTAACAGCTTAGCTATTTGAAAAGCTAATTTTTGGCTCACAAAAACCTTTTTTTAGTTTACATGTTTTATCAGTCCATCTCATTCTTGTCCGCTATGACCATTAAATATTGCAGAAGAATGCAACATCTAATGGTTTGACCACATTACCATTTTACTAAAGTTATTAGTACTTCATAGTTAGACAGCTATACATTCCCATTTATTTATTTCAGCCTTTGAGTTTGTGAGCCCATCAAATTTTCAACAATGGCTTAATTCAAGTCTCCAGGTTCTATGAAAGAGGGCAGGAAATCAAGTCAAAGATAAAGGAAAGATTGGCCATTGAAATAATCTTTGGAGGAACTGCTGATTCTTAAGACTGTTAATTGAGGTTAATAAATCAGATGGACGTATTTTCAGAGTCTCGTACTCCACATCACTGAGCTAGACTATAGTACTGAGACAGGCAACACTGAGGATCCAGGGAGTGGCAGAGGTGTGACAAGGAAGTACCCTTGCCAACAATTTGCTTCTTACTGTCTTGTCTCATGATTGCCATGTCAGGGATGGAGTGTCTCACCAGAGCTGAGGCAGACATTGTGTTGCTGGTGGATGGATCATGGAGCATCGGCCGGGCAAATTTTAGAACCGTGAGGAGCTTTATTTCTCGTATTGTGGAAGTCTTTGACATTGGCCCCAAAAGAGTACAAATTGGTAGGTTCTGACAACATTGGAGCCATTTAGACATTTTTATCTTGCTCTTTCGCATGCACTAATGCCAGTGGTGTCATTTTAGCTCTTGCTCAGTATAGTGGGGATCCCAGAACAGAGTGGCAGTTAAATGCTCACAGAGACAAGAAGAGCTTGTTGCAAGCTGTGGCAAACTTACCATACAAAGGAGGCAATACTCTCACAGGTGAGTCTCTTTCAGCTTATGCTTCTGGTCAAGGTTTGTGGCTGAATGGTGATGTGACTGATTCTCTTTTAAAAATCCCACTAGGCATGGCTTTGAATTTCATTCGCCAACAGAGCTTCAGGACCCAAGCTGGCATGAGACCTCGAGCTCGAAAAATTGGTGTGCTCATTACTGATGGAAAATCACAAGATGATGTTGAGGCACCTTCAAAGAAACTCAAGGATGAGGGAGTGGAGCTGTTTGCTATTGGTATGCACTAAAAAGGACAGTGATGCCCCTGGGGTTACAAACGTGCTGAGGGTATTTTTCATAGTTAAAAGTTGTATCTGAAGCATGAAAACATTTTTTTCTATCACATAATTTATCAAAATAATATTCCAGGAAGTTAATTCATTTTTTTTCTCCTTATATTGGGCCAAAACTACATGGTTTCTTAAAAGAAAATTAATAGATCAGGAAGAAAAATGTGCTATTAATAGGATTCAGAAAAACTCCTACTTGGTTTTCCACAGAACCATGTTTATTTTTGATATCCATTATTTTACATTCCAGAAAAGACACTGAAGAGACACTTTTTGGTGGGAAATTGGTGCTTACATGCATCTGGAAGAAGCCAATTTAAAAGAGCTTTCAGTTTGTATTATCCTTTGTTTCTGTTTTATTACTGAGAAAAATAATATGTATATTTTAGTTAGCTAATTATTAAACCTTCATAGTTGACCGAAAGAAGCCATGAATGAAGAAAGCCGTAAATCATTTGCTTTGTTCCATTAATTTTTTTCTGAAAAGTGCTTTTAATTTGTATATATCCGTTTTTGAAGGTATTAAAAATGCTGATGAAGTCGAATTAAAGATGATTGCAACTGATCCTGATGATACCCATGCATACAATGTGGCAGATTTTGAGTCACTCTCCAGGATAGTGGATGATCTCACCATTAATTTGTGTAACAGCGTCAAAGGTCCAGGTAAGTTTAGCCCAGAGTTTCTTGCCCTCAGCACTGCTGATATTTTGGGCCAAATAATTATTCTTTTGGGTGAAGGGGAGGGAACTATTTTGTGCGTTATAAAATGTTTGGCAGTGTGAAGGGCCTCTGCAGGTTGGATGTCAGTAGCATCCCCTAAATTGTGGCAACTATAAAGATCTTCAGTTGTTGCCAAATGTCTGCTGCAGAAAAAAACTGTTCCCAGTTGAGAATCACTGCTTTAGTCCCAGATTTTTTTTCCTGATTTGTTTCTCGTGATGGCACCTCAATGACTTCTAGTTTATTTGAGGATATATTTAGTTTATATCCCGCATACTTGCACCCTCCCCCACACAACATATATATATAAATTGGAAGGGGTAGGAAGACACGGAAAGAGAGATGCTTTCTTTTCTGGGATATACCTGTTGTCTTGTAAAGCATCTTCACTCCATTTAGTTGCTACATTGCTATTGGATGGTTGTTCCCAGACTCTTGGTTTCCTCAGTTTTGGTACCTTTTTTTGATTTCCTAATGTGAGCAGGAATAAAAGAGCAGTCTTTATATCTGATTTGCTTTGCCTCAATTATAGATGATCAGATTTGAAACTTTACACTTATAATCCCTAAATATGAAGAGAAGCTACAATTTTACAGTTTAGACATTTAGAAATTATATAACTTCTTTTTACCAGTGAAGAAACTGAGATCTGGAGAAAAATTACTTAGTCTTG
The DNA here is from genome assembly GCF_037993035.2 of Macaca fascicularis. Classification (NCBI taxonomy): domain Eukaryota; kingdom Metazoa; phylum Chordata; class Mammalia; order Primates; family Cercopithecidae; genus Macaca; species Macaca fascicularis. The sequence continues at coordinate 99,977,656 of NC_088378.1, forward strand.
GTCAAATGTTTAAAGACGTTTTTAGGGGTATTTAAAAAAAGTAGATATAGCTAAGGAATTAGGATATTGAGATAAAATTATAGAGCTGGATTTATACTAACAAAGGATGATGCATAATGATTACTCTCTGTGTAAATCATGGGACAAAACATGGTAATCACCAAATTTAAAGGTTTTTTTTAAAAATTACTGATAAAAATTATGGCTCTTATTATGTAAGAAAAATTTTATTTAAGTACATGTAGATTATGGTAAAATTGTCCTTCATTAATTTAATTTGGTTTTGGAAAAGTTGGAATAAGTTTAAGAAATAAAGTGATAGAAATGGTTCACTTGCTCTGGATGCTAGGGGTATGTTTATTTGAATGTTCCCTCTTGGGTTTCTTTCTCCTAACTTTTGCAGATTTTCTTTTTTGAATTTTGAACAACAGATTGACCTTTTCCCTGGAGAAATAGACCAGCCTGGCAGCCAGAATTTGTAGGCTTCTGGCTCTTGATTAGCTGAGAGAGTTGTAGTTTTATTCCATTGGACAGAACTTTGAGTGGGGATGAAAACATCCTTTATCTGTTTTGCTTTTTTTTTTTTTTTTTTTAAATGAACTATGTAATAGTTGCATTCATTCTAGTTTTCCAGACAGTAAAATTGCTTGATAATTTTGTAGGTTTGACTCTTACCCAAGTACAATAAAAGTGAAGATACTAAGAATGGAAAGGCTTTCCCCAGTTTTGGCTTGCACAAAAAGTAGAAAGAGTTTATATGAGAATGATTTGCTATGCTTATGGAGTTATTGAATTAATCCTTTTCTCTTTTAATTTTTATTTGGGCTGTTTTCCTGTTAGACATACTGAGCTTAATATTTCTATTTTCATCAGCATTTATTCAAGATACTGTTATGTATTAGTCATTTCACCTATGTCCACCCACAGGGAGTACAATCACAGGCGGTAGGATATTCCCAGATTGAAAAACACGTGTTTGTTTGCATTCTCTCCAGTGATACAGTTGTCAGTTTCCTTTATTATACAACTAGATCCTGTTAGAGAATAGAATGAATGAAAAATCAATTCTGTCCTCACAGAGCATAACCTTTAGTTAAGGAGAGAAGACATGAGTATATAGAAACAAAATGATAATGAGGGTAGGGAAGTTGTGTGGTGCCAATAGTGATAGGGACAATGGAGAAGCTAAATTGTCAGGACCTAAATTCTTATTTACTGATTATATGTACAAGGGTAGAGAGAGGAGGAACTATCAAAAGGTGATTCAGAGATCTCGTATTAGTCTGTTCTCATGCTGCTAATAAAGACGTACCCAAGACTGGGTAATTTATAAAGGAAAGAGGTTTGATTGACTCCCAATTCCATGTGGCCGGGGAGGCCTCACAATCATGGAAGAAGAACATGGGAGGTCTTACATGGTGGCAGGCAAGAGAGAGAATGAGAGCCAAGGGGAAGAGGAAACCCCTTATAAAAGCATTAGATCTCGTGGGACATTCACTACCACTAGAGCAGTATGGGGGAAACCACCCCCATGATCCAATTATCTCCGTCTGGGTCCCTCCCACAGCACTTGGGACTTATGGGAGCTACAATTCAAGATGAGATTCAAGTGGGGACACAGCCAGACCATATCGGGTCTTCAGTCTCAGTGACCTGTAAATTGGTAAAGTTTGTAAGAAACAGGAGGATCAGTTTTAAGGAAAGACAACGAGCTCATGTTTTAATCTTCTAAGGATAAAAAACCTTTTAGTTACCTATGCATAGAGGTCTTACAGGTGATTTATTGTAGCTACTTAGTATGTGAAAAGAAGTATGTGAAAGCTTAGAATATGGAGCGTAATATTGTTTCAATGTAATTTCAAATATTGTCACCTTTCTACAATAATGAGAAAAGTGTATACCCTTTATTTCCATGTGTAGGTGATTTGGAAGCACCTTCTAACTTAGTTATTTCTGAGCGAACCCATCGTTCTTTTAGAGTGAGCTGGACACCACCTTCTGACAGTGTGGATCGATACAAGGTGGAATACTATCCAGTTTCTGGAGGGAAACGTCAAGAAGTGAGTAGGAACACCTACAGCTTCTTCCTTATGTTGAGATTGGGTCCTCCTCATTAGGGCTCTGAGAATAATGTTAGGTGAGGGGCAAGAGGGATGAAGAGGGGCCAGAAATGAGTCAAGAATAGTGCTTTCTATTCTTGACTTTGCTAGACAGGCACTTCCATCTGGCTTTAATTAAAGGGAAAGAGCTTTGCTTAAATTCTTACGGTTTTTAAGAACTGTAGAATATCACTATGTTTTTTTCATTAAAATTTAATTAGAAGATGCTTGATTTATTTATGAATTTGTAGTAGAATCAGAGAGTTGGCAAGGAACATTAAAGATGATCTATTTTTACCCATTAATTTTACAAATAAAGAACAGCTGGGAGAAAAATTATATGAATTGTCCAAGATCTCATTGTAATCTGATAGCTTCCAAATACAAAAGACAATGGCCTAATTAAAATATAGTTTCTAAGCTCACTGAAGTTAACTATTTTGTAAGTATTGTAGGAAAAAGGGAACTGATTATACATACGTTGTTGATCTGTTTAATTTTTCCCCCTAGTTTTATGTGAGTCGAATGGAAACCAGCACAGTGCTGAAAGATCTGAAGCCTGAAACTGAGTATGTTGTCAATGTGTATTCTGTGGTAGAAGATGAATATAGTGAGCCTCTGAAGGGCACAGAAAAAACCTGTAAGTCAGATTAGAAAATTGTTTCTCATTGCTTTCTTTCCCAACATAAAGCATGATGGCCCATTTTTGCCTACCTTCCAAATAATTTCTTTATTCAGCATTCATTCTATAAATATTTACTGAGTGCCATCTTTGTGCAGGTGCCCAGAAAATGCTCAGTGGTTTTCTACTCCTACTGGCTGCTCCTTCCATTGTGGAGCCCCACTGTGGAATAAATATTCTTTCCTTCTTCTTGCTTCTTGGTTGGGCTCTAGGGGGAAGAAGGAAAGCCATTTTTAAGAAGAAGGAGTAAGCATCACTCTCTAGAGCAAGAAATGACTTTATGTACTGCTCAAGTTTTCGATCCTTGTCTCTTCTCTTATATCCCTTTATATTAGACTATAGGAAGTGAGAAATAATGGATTTTATAACTGGCAGGATTAATATAATAATTTCTTAAAACTTTGAACTCAATCTTTGAATAAAAAATAATTGGAAGCAATATGGGTGTTATAGGGAGACTGTAAACTTTTTTCTCTGCTTCATGGGTATATCTTCAAGAAGCCTATAAATCTCTGGTGTTCCAGTTATTAATGTATAATGTTCTTATTTTAAACTTATTTTTTGAAGAAATATGAAAAATAGTGTTGATTACATATATATAAAGTTCTGTGATTGAAGAATAGAAATAGTCAACTTAGTGATGTTCCAGAAAAAGAGAGTAATGTATCAGGAAGTTGGTATCTATTGTATAGACTCACTGGAATGTTATTTGAAGCCTGAACTTTAACATTTTTCCTCTATAAAATAGTGGTAACATGTAGTCTTGAATATGAAGTGCAATGAGCAATGCAAGTTGGATTTTTTTGGGGCAATGGGAAGGATTATATTAACTCTTGTTGATTTCTCACAGTAACCCACTGTCTAGTATATACAAATATCAATAATTGAGTAGGAAACAATGGTTAAAAATGAAAGTGGAATGAAAGGAACTAGACTGATGGTCTGCTTTTCTGTTTTGGAAGTGCCAGTGCCTGTAGTCAGCCTGAATATTTATGATGTTGGCCCTACCACCATGCATGTGCAGTGGCAGCCTGTGGGAGGAGCTACTGGCTACATCTTGTCATACAAACCTGTTAAGGACACAGAGCCAACAACACCCAAAGAGGTAAAAGATGTTTGTTTCTTTAACATTGGGTCTTCCCAAGACTTTATAGCTTTATAGTGCCTATTATACTGCAGTTACTTATGAACTCATTTATAACTTTACTTACACAATGGAAAAATAGAAAAGTAGGTTTGTGGTCTGCAACACATTTTAGAAAACATTGGTGTGGACTGACCACAGTGACTGATGCCTATAATCTCAGCACTTTGGGAGGCTGAGGTGGGCGGATCACCTGAGGTCAGGAATTCAAGACTAGCCTGACTAATATGGTGAAAAACCATCTCTACTAAAAATACAAAAATTAGTTGGGTGTGGTGGCATGCACCTGTAGTCCCAGCTACTCAGGAGGCTGAGACAGGAGAATTGCTTGAACCTGGGAGGTGGAGGTTGCAGTGAGCTGAGAGTGAGCCATTGCACTCCAGCCTGGGTGACTGAGCGAGACTTTGTCAAAAAAAAAAAAAAAAAAAAAAAAAAGAAAAAAAAGAAAAAATCATCGTGGAAAAGGAAATGTAATCTTATAAATGAAAAATACAAGCTGTATTATAATCTAGTACAAATAGACTTCAATTGACTATCCCAAAGATAAATGGAAAAGTTTGATTTGAACATCTTATTTCTGCTGTGCATATCCATGTGCAGATGCGTTTGGGGCCAACAGTGAATGACATGCAGCTGACTGACCTTGTTCCCAACACGGAGTATGCAGTCACAGTCCAGGCTGTCCTGCACGACCTCACTAGTGAACCCGTCACTGTTCGGGAAGTCACCTGTAAGCTATTGCTAGTTTTATTTCCCTTCTTATTGCTGTGAACCTAATGTTCATTAGAATTTATTTCATGTGATGCTAACAATAATTTGATACTTTATATATAAAGTTACAGAGTTATTACTTTTGGCAATCAAATTTGAGAATAAATATCTCAATTCTAGATTTATAGAGGCATCTCAAATTGACTCTAGGATGTGTATTTTTTTCACATTTAACATGCCTGAAATTAAGGTGTTTTACAATCAATGGTATCTTACTATTATTGCTCTTGGCTAGGTGCCAGTTAGGATGTACAGTGTAAGACAATGGTGTATCTTATGAATGATGTTGTCCTAGATCCATGAAATATGACATATAGCATTGATGAGAATGGGAATGTTGAGTGAGTGTTATTTTGGAGGAAGACATCAGGTTTAATATCAAGGTGCTCCAAGTTCTTGTTGATGTAGAAACTCTATGGCACATATGAATAAGTCTGTTTCCGTTAAGTGAATTAATCTATTTACCCAATGCAAAGACATATTGATCCCCTATTATATGCCAGTCACTGGGCTGGATGTTGGGAATGCCATTATGAAATAGTACAATGCAGCATAGACCATATGGACTCCTTCCTGGTTTGCATTTCTCTTGTGTGTGTTGGTCAGCCTTTTGTGTACTTCTGTCTTGTTTCACTAAGCATTTAGGTGCTTTTTTCTTGAAGAGTGATAATGATTACACTTAAGCTTCTTGCCTTACCCAGCTGGTATTTTGCTTCATGCCTGGGGAGATTGACATGCTGGGATAGATAAGTTGGCTTAAATTTAATGAGTCTTGGCCCACACTTCTGAGAAAATGAAGAGTTTTGAAGGAACTTTAAGGAGGAAAAAGGGACTAAGGAAACAGAGCATGATGGGGCAGAGAAGAGAAAGATCCTCTACAGGATGGGTCATTGTAAATTAATTGACAACAAACAAATACTTATTAATCCTCCTTTATATGTTAGATCCTGTCTGGGGCTGGTGGTTTTGTGAAAATGGGATAGTGGCAGACGGAAGGAATGGGGAGTCAGCCAGGGATAGACGCATGTTCTGAAAGTGCTGAGAGAGGAGACCCAAAGTCACAGTGAGATTAAAAACAAATATGGTCACAAACTTGGGTGTGGTGCTGGATTGGAACAGTAGTGGAAGGGAGGGCAGAGAGAGATGCACAAGACAAAAACGTTGAAGAGATGGAGGCGCAGAAATGTGGAAGTGGAGCTAGAGAGTTAGGAAGACAGACGTAGAGTCAGAGTGAGAGCCAGAAAGAGTCTCTACAAGTTAAACTAGTCAAATGGGCAGCTGGAAAGAGCAAAATACATCTCATATTACCAGAGAAAATCTCCTCATTCCTTATTCTCCTTCCCCCTTTTTTAATGGAAAGTTATGTTAGATTTGGTAAGCATTTATCATTTGGATTTTCTTCTAACAATTTAGGTGTCTGGGTTTTCATATAAGCCTATTGGATGCTTAATGTTGGCTCATCTTCATTCTTCACTCTGTAACTTTTTTTTCTGTCACATTCTTAAGGGTGCATAACTCTATTGATTTAGTTTTCTGTCTTAATTGAGTTAAATATCTGAAAAAGAAACATGAGCTGTATATTTATGATGAATTATGATTTATTATGGGATTGAGTAGCAAGAGATTGTTTAAATAGTGTGGAAGAAGAGTAACATATAATTACTCTTATAATAACCTTGTGATAACAGAAAATTAAATATATTCTATTTTTGGAAAACCTTCTTAAGAAGAATTCAGTCTATCTGATAGAATCATGGTACTTTTATCATCATAGCTATTTGTTTCAGTTATTTTGCCAAACACCTTTAAATTTTCCCAAACAACTTCTTGAAAGCTTATGTGGATGCTTTAGAGCTTTGTGGTTGAGAAGCACATCTGGATTTAATATCTCGTGCCTCTCTAGTGCCTTTACCCAGACCTCAGGATCTGAAACTCAGAGATGTGACTCACAGCACTATGAATGTCTTTTGGGAACCTGTGCCTGGAAAAGTGCGTAAATATATTGTTCGATACAAAACACCGGAAGAGGATGTCAAAGAGGTAGGTTGAAGATGATAGTAGATATGACAATATTTGTTTTCCTAGTAGGTTTTAAAAAAGAGCTTTATCAAGTATGGATGATAGCATGTTTTGAATACTTGTCACTTTGTTGGCACAGTGTTGAAAACTTGTGATATTAATAAAGCAGTTTTTGAAAATCAATAATATATTGGACTGTCTTGTCAAAACAGAAATGTTTTGCTGTGTGATATTAATCTCAAAAACATCATCCCTTGGTAGATACAAAGTTATCAAATCTAAATGGTATTTCCTCCTCATCCAGATTCCTTATATGGCTCCCTATTCTAAGAATTACTAGAAAATGTCACAATGTTTCTAAAAATAAGAGGTAGCAAGAGGATGCAGCGATGAAGAGGAGGAATTTGTCAGATAACAGGAAGATAGGACACTAGAGAAGGGAGGAGTATACAGAGAGACACAGAGAAAGGAGGAGTATATTGTTAGAGGGGTGTCCTTTTGGGAGTATTCTTTTGGGAGTTCCATGATGACTGGATTCAAAGTTACGCAAATTAGAAGGGCTTCACGAACCAGCAAAACTTGTGTGTGCTTGAGGGACTGTTAATGTCAGAATCTCAGAGGCATTTTTGGAACATAGGAGTCATTTCTCCAAGCACTCAGTTACTGGTTCTGCTGGTCATATGTGGATTATCCAAAAGCTACTTTATACAGGTGCACACATTTATTTCATTCTGCATTTTCATTTAAAAGGGGTACAATGGCAAGTGGATCTCACAAGGTTCTGTACATAGCAAATGAAATAATGCAGTGCATAAGAGACCACTGCTGAAACAAATAATGCAGTGATATAAAGGGAAACAGGTGGAAAAATGGTTAGGTTGTTTGAATACATAGGCAGTCATTATTTTCTAGACAATCATGTGCAGTATGGTCTAGTACATACATTTTTTTTTTTCCAGTTTGGAAATACTTAAACTGTGTCCAGTTTCTGGATTCTCATGTAAATTGGAAAACACTACTCTTTTCTGATCACAGATTTTATATTCTTAGGCTGACAGGTAAATAAACAACAGAGAGATATCAAAAGTAAACCCTTTGTAAAAGTAGTTCCACTGCTCTGTTACTGTTATAGGTAGAGGTGGACAGATCAGAGACCAGCACTTCCCTCAAAGACCTCTTCTCACAGACCCTGTACACAGTCAGCGTTTCTGCAGTACATGATGAGGGGGAGTCTCCTCCAGTGACTGCTCAAGAAACTACCCGTGAGTTGTGCTCCTGCTCCATTGATAATGGGAAATAACACTTTACATGCATGTGTAACTCAATTTACTGGGTCATTTTGTTTCTTAATGCTACTACCTTTGCTGACATTTAATAATACTTGGATTCATAGATTGTTTTTCACTTATTTTCTTTGGAACAAGGTGTCCCATCTTCTATCTTTGCATCCATTCCTTTTATGATACTTTCCATCAGCCCCTGGCATTAATTTATCTTCGAACTACAACTACTTGATGTGCACCTGTGTATGTGTGTGCATGTATGTGTAGTGGGGTGGGCAAGTTTTCTTGACATATGTTGCACATTTGCTTTCGAAAAGATGCTTTATTTATAAATTTTTTTGGAGTATCTTACTATACGTGAAGTGTTATCAAGGGTAACAAAATATAAGCGTCTTTGCCCTCACTGGTTCATGATTTAGTTGTGGAGATAAGAAAAAAATTAATCGAGAATACATAAGATCATGTAAAGAAGATCAGGTGGCACTGAGATTGTGTGCTGTCAGATTTCAGAGGAAGGGGTTACTGCACTGTGAGTGGAGTGCGGGGGGAGACAGGCAGCCTGCCCAGACCCTGCTTCCTGCGGCTCCTGGAGATGTCCGTTCCTCTCCCTCTTGTGGTGTCTCCATAGTATTTAATGCAATCATTATTGCCTGTTGGTCTTTTGCTATGGATTCTACTTCCCCCTTGCTCTCTCCTAATGAAGGAAGAGACGTTTTGCTCAACTTTGTATCTCCAGTGCCTGACACATAATAACTTAATCCAGTGCTCAGCCCATTACATAATGCAAATAGCAGTAAAGAAACATTAAGGCCTAGAGCCAGCAGTGTTCCAAACAAAAATAATGGGAGCTGTATATGTAGTTTTAAATTTTCTGGTGTCCACATTAAATAAGGCAAAAATAGATGGATGAAATTAATTTTGATAATGTTTTATTTAACCCAGTAGATCCAAATATATCCATTATAATTTCATTAGCTATAATTATATGGTACAATAATTATTAACGAGGCATTTTACCTTTTTTCTGTAACAGGTCTTCAAAATCCAGTGTGTATTTTACACTTAGAGCACATCTCAATTCAGACTAGCCACATTTTAAGTGCTCAATAGCCAACTACATGTGGCTAGTGGTTTCCATAGTGGACAGCACAGATCTAGAGAATTTAAGCAACTTGCCCAGCCACATCCTGTAATCTATTGATGGGACTGATACTATAGTCTGGAACCTTTTCCTCCTTTCCAGAAAATTCCTCACTAAAGGCTCAATAGCATGTTTTTTAGTGCCTAGCTGCCTATACCTAATTAGGGCATCTTGTCAAATGTTATAACCTGCTTTTTTTTTTTTTTTTTTTTTTGAGACAGAGTCTCACTCTGTTGCCCAGGCTGAAGTGCAGTGGCCTGATTTAGGCTCACTGCGAGCTCCACCTCCCAGGTTCACGACATTCTCCTGCCTCAGCCTCCCGAGTAGCTGGGACTACAGGCACCCGCCACCGCACCTGCCCGGCTAATTTTTTGTATTTTTAGTAGAGATGGGGTTTCACCATGTTAGCCAGGATGGTCTCGATCTCCTGACCTTGTGATCTGCCTGCCTCAGCCTCCCAAAGTGCTGGGATTACAGGCTTGAGCCACTGCGCCCGACCATAACCTGCTTCTTAACTTCAGACATATCTACTTCTCCCTTTTTGACTCTGCTATTTTCTTACCATTTTAGATCTCTTAGCAATTTCATTTGTTTTCTTGGCTTAAGTTCTTACCTGGTAAGGGTCATAGCTGGAGCTGAGAATTGATGCATATGCATCAGTAGACTGACAGCTTTGCATAAAAATAACATAACAGGTGTAGTGAACAGAAAAGGAAGTCAGGAAGAAAGGCTAGTGAGACAGGTAATTTAGTATAGTAGATTAATATTTTTATTATATATTTTCAAACCTTAAGATTTCCAAATAATTTTCAGATACGTTTAAAGTACATTCTTAATAGCTGCTTTGTTTTGCAGTTGTGCTGGTGGAAATAGTACCACTCTCTTTATCTCAGTGGGCCTTTTCATTGTAATTATTAAAACAAATTTTTAATGGCTCTGGGTTTTGTGTAATTAGCTTTGATTACCAAATAAAGAGAGAAATAAGTGACAATGAAAGCTCAGGAATGGTGGCAGACATAAAAAATGCTTGTGCTGCAAAACAGCCAGAGGACCTGGTCAATGGAGGGGCTGTGAAAGGGGATTTCAGCAGTCATTTGGGTCTCCAGGTGTTCAGTTGTCTGACCAGGGTCAGCATGTTCTGTTTCATGTCATGTTTAAGGTTGGTGATCTATAGGAAGAAGCTACGTGTGTGTGTTACCTGGATCGTAACATGCTCAGAGTTCCTTTCCTGTGACAATACTCCTAGATTGGAATTCACTGTATGTGTAGCAGTATGTATGTATGTTCTAATCAATTGTCAGAGTGCAATACTTTAGTGTTGTTTACAGCTAGACAGACATTCTCATTTTTAAACTGCGGTGGTATGTGTGGTTTTTAAAAATAAAAATGAAACTATTTCCTTTGGGTATCAGAACAACAAATTATGAACAATAAATGAATAACTATTTCCTTGAGAATCATCTTTAATGTATAATATGTTAGCATACCTAGTTTATGACATTCTTAGTTAAGAAGGACTTCTTAACCTGGAGTCTATGTATGTCTCTGGGGTTATTGATAGACTGGAGAAGGTCCATTAACTCTGATATGTAGGCCGAGTTTGTGCTTTGTGTATTGTGTATTGCTGTGTAAAAGAGTTCATGGTGTTGATTTGATTCTTAAAAAGTTGGAGAAAGGTACTAAATGGTATCTTAAAAAAATCATCATTTAAATAGAATATCCTTAATAACGTATTATATCCACAGAATGCTTGCAGTTTTCAGAGCTCTAGGAATTGGTAAAATATTTGGTTCTAAGCAATATATTCAATCAGTTTTCAGATGTCCATTAATATAAAACAAGGAAGTTTTATTATATTAAATTGCATTTGTAGCTCACATTCAAAAACTTAGTCTGCTTGCCTTTTCTCATGATAGGACCCGTGCCAGCCCCAACAAACCTAAGGATTACTGAAGTAACATCAGAGGGTTTCAGAGGGACCTGGGATCATGGAGCTTCAGATGTGTCTCTCTACAGAATAACTTGGGCACCTTTTGGAAGCTCAGATAAGATGGAGGTAGTTAACTCTCTTTATCTTTCTCTTTGTTTTTCATGTCCCATTTAATTGGTAAGGAAGCTTACTTTAAAGAAGTATTACTTTTGTTGTCAATAAGCATTTATTGACATTTGAGCTCATGACATGCATCAGAGCAGGAGGAACATCTGGCTAAATAATGTAAACAAACTGACATTGAGTGTGTATGATGTAAGTGGAGACTTATTTTTGCGTGGATATGTTTTTGTCCTCTTTCTCCAAGACCATCTTAAATGGAGATGAAAATACTTTGATGTTCGAAAACCTGAATCCCAACACCGTCTATGAAGTTTCCATTACTGCCATCTATCCTGATGAGTCAGAAAGTGATGACCTGATTGGCAGCGAGCGCACATGTAGGTGTTTAGCTTTCAAATAGGACATTGATATTTTAAAGTTAATTTTTAAAAAATAGGGCTATAGCTATATTAGTAATGTGTCCCCAAATTCTGTTTTCTTTTAGTGCCTATCTTAACAACACAAGGTAAGAATTTAATTTGCTGAATTGTTTGAATGAACAAATAATGAATGAATGTATGAATGAAAAGTACCATAAAATACATTATAAATAGGTTATCTGCTTTTAAATCCTAAGATGTTCATTGAGAACTCTTTTAAGTAGGCTTTTCTTGAAAAACTTTGCTTTGCTACTACTTGTTTTGGAGTGTATTGATCAGCTTGGGGTGCCATCACAAAAGATTAGACTGGATGGCATAAATAACAGAAATTTATATTCTCACAATTCTGGAGGCTGAGAAGTCCAAGACCAAGGTGCTATTCAATTCGTTTCTGGATGATGGCTTTCCTCCCGGCTTATAGCTAGCCAGCCCTTTCTCAGTCTCTCTCACTTTCTCACTCTCTCACATGGTGGAGAGAGAGAGAATAAGCTCTCTCATGTCTCTTCTTACACAGACTAATCCCATTATGGCAGCCCCACCCTCATGACCTAATCTAACCCTAATTATCACCCAAGGGCCCCATCTTTAAATACCATCATATTGGAAGTTGGAACTTCTACATGTCATGTTTGTGGGGACAGAAACAAAATGAAAGTCCATACTAAGGAGTCATTTAAGAATCAATAACCGTTTTTATTAGGGGGTCAAATTTAATTATAAACCCAGAGGCATAGAATTCTCTGGTTGCCTTGGGAGCTGTATATATTTTAGGGGGAGGCATTGTTCTGTCTGCTTACTTTGTTTTTCAACAACCTTCTTTCAGCTCCCAAAAGTGGCCCACGAAACCTTCAAGTGTACAATGCAACATCTAACAGCTTGACTGTTAAGTGGGATCCTGCTAGTGGTCGTGTGCAGAAATATAGGATCACTTATCAGCCTTCCACAGGGGAAGGCAATGAGCAAACGGTAATTTTTAAATAAAAATTATAACTTGGATAAATTCTACCCATTTCTTTTCAAACTCTTTTTCCCCCTCAGTGTTTAGTTAGTCATACTTACTTTTTAAGGGATATTAAGATTTATTGCATTGGATGGATCATCTGACTCTTTAGCTGGCACTCCACGTGGAGTGCCATCATGGAGACTCAATGGATGTTCTCATGAGAGATGATAGTTGCTCTTCCTCATAGCCCCAAAGCATGAGGCATGTGCCTCAATGCATCCATAGTTCCTTTAAAAACTATTAGTGCTAGATTATCCACGAAGATATCCAGATAGTTTTTGTATCTGTGTCGACCTTCCATTCCTCTCTCTAACTTAATCAAGTGCTGAAAGTTTGCTAAACTTACCTATAATGTTTATTTTCTATTTATCTGATTTTTTCCTTGTTTTTTTTTTGCATGTCATAGACTATCTTCTAGATCTGGTGTTTCTAGGTATGGAAGCCTGTTAACCTAATTTACACTGTTTTTCATTTTTCTGTTATCCAAATGGAAGTCCCCAAGAAAGATGATAGGACTGTAAACTCAGTCTTCATCCTCTTTCTCTTCCTAGTCTTTCATTATTTAAGAGAACCTTTTTCCATTTTACCTCCCTTACTTTAGTTCTGTGGTTTGGGGCTTTCTACAACTTTGCCTTTTGTAAACTATATAATTAGAACTGCATGTATTATCCTAGGTCAGGAAGCCCCATGATTTTTACATAGGTATGATTATGTTTTCTGATTTATTTCAAAATAAATCTCCAGTTTTGATGAGGTACAGAGTTTTATTGACTTTTTTGGCTATAATATTTTTATATACAGCCTTAGAGACACATGTGTTATTAACCTTTAATCATCTGACTTGCCAAGCTCAAGCAAATGGGTCATATCTCTTATCAGTTTAGAGGTATTAGCCAAGGTAGAGGTTGGCATTAATCTAAGGTTTGTGGTTAAAGATCTCTGATAGTACCCAGTTAGTAAGCTTAGCCGAATCAGAAACCTTCCCATCTCTACTGTGACTTTGAGTTGGTCTTTTGAGGCTTTTATAGCTCCAGTCTTAGGTAGTATGATGCATTTGGACTGAGTATTTGTTTGTTTTAGGTAAATAGATTATCATTAATAAACTTAATATCAACTGTAATCAATAGACTTTTATATGAAAATAAGATAAGACAAATTAGATGGACTGATATATTAAATTCAGAAACGGAACTTCTTTTTTTTCTATGGCATGCCAGATTTTGGTAAAACTACAAGTCAGGAGAAGTTTGTTCTTAGCATTTCCTATCTTGGGAACATTGATGTTCCAGCTGCTTCTCCTGAGTCTCTTTTACTGTCTTCCAGCTGTTTGTTATTATAAAGAGTCTCATAAACTTATCCTCTGGAAAGTATGAAGCCCTTAAGCTTTGTTAGTCTTTGGGGTACTTGGATTTTAATGCTAGTCCATGAAATCATGACAATGATGAATAACTGATGCTAGAATTATTTTGGGGAGCTGGATGGGAGAGGTAGGTAGATGCCCCTCTGCTTACTCATAAGGGCAGTTCTCCTAAGTAGGCTTTCAGATTTGTTATGCATCAGGTTTTTATCAAAATGGCTTATACTGTTATTGATACTTTTCTCTCATAACCTCAAATATGAAATTTGTTAAAACTAGCCATGGTAGTTCAGTTTGTCCATATTGAGGATGACGACCATGATTCACTGGGTTTTTCTCTGGAATTCAGACTACTTGAGTGGATGGGTGCTAAGTTGGAAACATCTGGTTTCTTCTAGCACATCCAGCCATCTACATGTGCACTCATTTTGGGCAGTGTGCCATTTTCATGCGATTTTAATTAGTATGACATAAACATCTGAATTCCGTAGACTGTTAATAAATTGTACAAATTTTCTTTCAACAAGATAGCTAGATGGCCTTAAGTAACGAATAAAAACTTTAAGCTTCATAATTAGAATAAATTGAAAAGCTTCATACCACTGGGCTGGTATGATGGAGACAACTGGAAACCCCTGATCGAGTGTGGCCTGGCAAAAGTCTGGTCATGTTGTTAACACAACTAAGGCTGTTAGAGTGACAGTGTTCTTGGGGGAAACACCAAGAGCTTTATACTGTATGCTGAATCATTTTAATGTGTTTGTAAAGCAAATAAAAACATCTGTTAAAAAAGTAAGAATAATATTAAGTGGTGTGGAGCCTCTAAAATTATGCAATTCTTTGGTATCTTAAAGTCTCTTTGTAGCTCACTTATGATTAATGCCTTTTTTTTTTTTTTTTGAAGTTCTGTGAAATGTGTTTTGGATGAAATTTTACAGTGCTGGTGGCTAGCAAGTTGAAATATCTTTTTGGGGTCACCAGTTTAAAGCTTGGAATTCTTTTTATGATTTGAGGTGCATATTTTACATTTAAAATTATACCATAAGATGTATTTTAAACCTTTGCTGTGGTTCGTAATTCTAGAACTGGACAAGGGTCTCAAACAGCTTCCCTGTAGAAAGAGCTTTTTCTAACAGATTAGTGAGATGGAGAGAGCAAGGCTAACACTTACCAAGACCCTTTTTACTCAAGACCACAATAGGAGGACGGCAGAACAGTGTGGTCCTGCAGAAACTGAAGCCAGACACTCCTTACACTATCACCGTATCCTCTTTGTATCCTGATGGTGAAGGAGGTCGGATGACGGGAAGAGGCAAGACCAGTAAGTGAAACCTGAGTTCCTATAGCTTCTTTAATAGCTACTATTAGAATGGAATCATCTCTTTATCTGGAAACACTGGGGTGACACAAAGTTTTACTAATATTTAAAAATTCATTTACAAAGAATATTAATAGTTTATTTATTTATTTTTTTTTGAGACGGAGTCTTGCTGTGTTGCCCAGGCTGGAGTGCAGTGGCATGATCTTGGCTCACTGCAACCTCCGCCTCCCGGGTTCAAGCGATTCTCCTGTCTCAGGCTCCCAAATAGCTGGGATTACAGGTGCCCACCACCACACCTGGCTAATTTTTTATATTTTTCATAGAGATGGAGTTTCACCATGTCGGTCAAGCTGGTCTCGAACTCCTGACCTCAAGTGATCTGCCTGCCTCGGCCTCCCAAAGTGCTGGGATTACAGGCATGAGCCACTGTGCCTGGCCATATTAATAGTTTTTAACATCCTTGCTTGGAATTATTTGTCTCTATTTGTGGAGAAAGATGTTACTTTCTAGGATAGAAAGATGCTCTAAGACAAAAATGTCATGTGGATAGATGAGACATATGCATCAGACTGACACAGACACAGTATGTGTCATTTATTCACTACTTCAACAAATGTTTGTGCGGTACCTGCTATGTTCTAGGGTGCCTGGGAGATATCAGTGAATCTGTGTTTCATGTGTGCTTGATTGTTAGCACTATACTGTGATGGGATTTCTGTGCATTTCAGAACCTCTAAACACTGTAAGGAACCTAAGAGTGTATGACCCTTCTACCAGCACCTTGAATGTCCGCTGGGACCATGCAGAGGGAAATCCTCGTCAGTACAAGCTCTTCTATGCACCAGCAGCAGATGGTCCAGAGGAACTGGTAATTATTTCTTGTAGTAAAAAATGCTAATATGTTTAAATGGTAGCTGAGTGATTTAAAAGTGAAACTGAAGGAGTTAACCAGTTTACTTTAGAGTGAAGAATTTCATATTCATTTAATAAGACTTGATAGAGGGTAAATAGTTGATGCCTCAGAGCCTGGGTAACAGGGATTGGGACCAGGATTCTTCCCCCTGGTCAGGGGAAGAAGTAGCCATTCTGGGAAGTTCTAAATGGGGAGTATTGGGTGGTTGGAGGGGTATAGGGAAATATGTAACCTCTTGTAACAGGTCACGTGGGGGCACATTATTACATCCTAATATTACAGAACCTGCTTCTTGACTTGGTCTTGAGTTGTTATTGTATTATTTGAATTATTATTTCTTTCACAGATTTTTCAAGTCAGTGCTTTATGTTTTATTAAAATATTTAGGTTCCAATCCCCGGGAATACCAATTATGCCATTCTTAGGAATCTCCAGCCAGATACTTCGTACACTGTGACGGTAGTTCCCGTTTATACTGAAGGTGATGGGGGACGCACATCAGATACTGGAAGGACATGTAAGTAATAAGGCCAAAAAATTAATTTTTCATCATAAATGTTGCTTTTCATTATAAAGGCCATAAAGGCCCATTAAAGAGGATTAGGAAAATTTGGTGTGATAGAATTAAAAACATAAAAATTAGCCATAGTTTACCTTCCTAACACCAAATGTTAACATTTTGTGAAATAACAAATCTATAATAGCATCTTCTTTTGAAATGATAATTTTAGGATTTGTAAAAGTGCATATAATCATCAGTATGCTACTTTGCTTAATCTCTTTCATTGACAAAAATTCATTGAGCTTTGCTTTATGCTTTATAAATTGTTGTGAAGGACTGTTTATAATTGGCTTTCATAGTGCAAATTGTTGAAATCTGTTCGGCACATTACTTAATTTCATATGTCTTTAGTTTGTTTGTTGAAGTGCTTTTTTGATCTTAAAATCTGTATGCTTTCATTTAGAAAGCCGTTTATAGTGGTTTTACTGTTTTTTTTTTTTTTTTTTTTTTTTTTAAGTATTGCTTAAAGGCTTTTGTGCAGATTTAGAAATACTTCTTTGGCTTTAAAAATATACTTGCTGATGGTTAAAAGGAACCAAGCATGGATGTCTTCTTTTGGTAAAAGATTAGTGGTCTAGGAAGATGATGTTATTGGTTAAATTAGAGTTTGGAATTAGTACATCAATTTAATTGGTAGGTTTTTCTAAGTTCCTATTGGGGCACTTAATTGAGAACTGGGTATATCTTATTTTTCTCTCCTTTTACCTTTTCTGTTAATCACAAAGATATTGAGTAGCAATTGTTAAATGAAGAAGTAATGAATGGTTGTAACTAGCTGACCAAATCAGATGAGCTTAATGGCTGTTGTCAGATTTTACTTAGAAGGCAGACTCTTAAAAAATGTCTCTTCTTCCTCTCTCCATTACCTATATTGGAAAACTGAAACTACTTTTCCTATTTCTTTTCTCTATCCCATGACCCTTTATGGCCAATCCAGTTCCACCACTTTTATTAACTTGTTTTTAATTGAATACAATGTTGCTTCCTTATAGACAAAGGCCATACTTGCTAACTTTAACTAAATTTGGATTTGGAGAGTTTTAATCTGCCTTTGCGTGTAGGTAATTAGAAATATAAAGAAGATAGCATTTTGTCCTGTTACAGAATGTAGGTTCTGGAAAAGTGATACAAAAGCTTGAGATATATAAACAGACTTAAGAAATAGATGTTGGCCTTCATTTCCTCAGTGATGAGAGGACTGGCAAGAAATGTCCAAGTATACAATCCTACACCTAACAGCCTCGATGTTCGCTGGGACCCTGCACCAGGACCTGTGCTGCAGTATCGCGTTGTGTATTCCCCTGTGGATGGCACAAGACCCTCAGAATCTGTAAGTAATTTTGTCATGGAAACTGCATTTCCTGATGAATGTAGTCACTTGTTTGTGTCATGTTTGATAACCTGGGAGAACACAAACCACAAACATGCCGGTGTATAATACTTAAATTATTGTTTTTGATGACTTGAGGTAGGTGTATTAATTATAGGATTAGTAAGAATAAAAAGAATTTTGGGAAAATGTGAATTAGTTGGATGGGTTAAAAACCCAGTAATAAATGTAAATAATTGCTAGACCTTGTCAATATGTCTTTGTTATGAAAATATTTTAAAATTTACCTTCACTAGTTCTTACAAATTGCCCAATCTATCTTTAATTCATAACATTATTCAGTTTTGTAAGTAGGCTAACAATTTAGAAATCAGAAATTGCTAATTTCAATTAGCATAGTATCAGAATACCTATGGGAAAGTAAATGTATAAACTAATTTAACTTATAAGTCTTTGCAAAAATAAACAATGTTGATGAAGATAAACAAATTATAAATAATATATGCATTTGATAAGAACATTGATTTTCATGTCCCTGTATGGTAGAACATATTAAGACAACTTTACCTGTATGCATTGCATGGAGTCTCTATTTCAACACAAAATCTCCCCCACCACAAGTAAGAGTCCCCATTCTTGTGTGTATTTAACATGCAGGATGTTTTTTGAGGAAATATCATGAGCCTTGCATGTTATATTTGAGAATCTTTATAATAAATATAAATGGAGATAACTGAAGCTACTAAGGGTCAAGGATGAGGTCACTTTTTTTGGAAAGGGAATTTCTGAGGACAAATTTTGTTTAGTGATATGGTCTGGGTGGATCTCATGGAGAAGCACAGTTGGCTTCTGATGTGGCTGGGCTCAACATTTTATTATAAATACTATTGTGATGACTAACTGAAGACTTGGTAAGCATTTGAGTTGTCAGGCAGAATTTGGCATTTCCTCCTCTGCAGATAGTGGTCCCAGGAAACACACGCATGGTGCATCTGGAGCGGCTGATTCCGGACACACTCTATTCCGTGAACCTTGTGGCTCTATACTCAGATGGAGAGGGAAATCCCAGCCCTGCCCAGGGCCGAACGCGTGAGGCAGAAATCCTTTCTCCATTCCATTCCCTTGTAGCTAGATAGGCAGGGCTTCTCTGATTGAGTGACGGGTGGGAGCGGGGTGGTGAGAGATGGGTGCTTTCTGCCTGGGATCCCCTACCTTCACATTCCAGGCGAAAACACTGGGTCTGTGACTGTTGTTTGTGTGACGTGAACTTCATCTGTTCGTGTTCTCATTTGGGACATGAGTTAAGGAGGGGTTTTTCCCCTTTTTCTCCTCTTCTACCCTGCATCTTCCTTTTTTCCCTCTTTCTAGTCTGCAGTGAGTCTTCTTACCAAATGGGGACTTTGGAAATGTGAGGGTTTAGTCGTTATGTTTTATCGAATAGATATGGTTATAGTGGTTAAAATAATTCTCCTTTTTCCTAGTCTACCTTTTTTTTTTTTTTTTTTTTTTTTTTTTTTTTGAGACGGAGCCTGTATCTGTCGCCCAGGCTGGAGTGCAGTGGTGCGATCTCGACTCGCTGCAACCTCCGCCTTCCGGGTTCACTCCATTCTCCTGCCAAGTAGCTGGGACTACAGGCGCCTGCCACAACGCCCGGCTGATTTTTTGTGTTTTTGGTAGAGACGGGGTTTCACCGGGTTAGCCAGGTTGGTCTTGATCTCCTGATCTCGTGATCCACCCGCCTCGTCCTCCAAAAGTGCTGGGATTACAGGCGTGAGCCACTGCGCCTGGCCTAGTCTACCTTTCAAAGCTAGCTCTAGGTCACTGAAAGTTCAGCATGTAACCATAGCTCTGAAATACACTGTTTATGATTACACGTTAAAACCATAAATGTGTATTTTATTATATGGGAGGAAACATCCGAGTGAATGGTGAGTGAAACACATGCAAGAAACCTCCTTAATCTGGCCTAGGTAATGCTCACAGGCAGACAACAAACTCTATTGTATTTTATTTATTTAGTACCACGGAGTGGACCAAGGAACCTGAGAGTGTTTGGTGAAACAACCAATAGCCTTTCGGTAGCCTGGGATCATGCTGACGGGCCAGTTCAGCAGTACAGGATCATCTATTCTCCCACTGTTGGTGATCCAATTGATGAATATGTAAGTCTAATACTCATTTATTGGCACATTTTATCATCTTAGCTGAATGGACGGTGAAGTTAAACTTCTTTAGAGGTATGCTGTGAGTATAGTTGAGTCCTTGATAGTCACACTTTATGATTTTTCTCTGACATGACTTTGGGATCACTCAAGGGTGCTTAGTCTTTCTGGCCTCCCATACCACAGAGAAGCACTGTCTTTGGGTTCGTTTTTATTCTAAAGACAGATAGGAAAACTATCTTATCGCATGATTAACTGAACATTTCTAACCACCTAATGACACCACAGGAACCAAGTTTAGTGAAATATGATACCTATCATTCTGGAATGTCTAAGTTAATATTCAAATAGTGTATTTATCCAAATCTTACCCTTTTCTCAAATCTAATTCCTCTACAAGGTCTCCCTTAAATATTCCAGTGTTAATTGATCTCTCTTTTCTTTAAGCTTAACATTTTGTGGTACACATTAGTTTTGTAATATACATACTCTCCTATTAGCTTCAAACTTTTTGAGTGTCATAGTTTGTCTTTCCAGAACCAGATTCAAGTTTCTGACAGCTTCCTCATAGCCCTCACTATGCACATCTATTTGTTATGAGTGGAAAAATGGAAAAACTACTTTATTTGAAATTTAGTGATTAATTGCTGCGATATGCTTGCACAATATTGCACAAGATGTTGATTGTAAATTAGGTCTGTGGTTTGCCATCTTTTTACCACATAGATTGTCTTAGATAATTTTCCTTCCCAGAGCCCCATGTGATGAAATATTTCATCTACTGGAACTTGATATAGTAACCTTTAATTCAAGTCCCTACTTTTATTAATAAGAAACACATGTAACTACCATTTATAGTTTCTGATCAAAATGTGATAAACAGTACTACTATAGTTAGTTTGCCAAAGCAGAGAAACTCATGGTTAGTGTTTGTGCAACCTTGCCATGGGCAAATAAGTAATTTCCCTTTACTTTCTGAAAACATTAAGAATACAATTTATCATTTGTAGTTATAGGACTCCAGGCCAGGATTCACTGGCATACCTTATCCATGTTGTTTGTAGAAACAAAACATAGGCTTAGAAAGATTGAGATGTCTGGTTCATTTCTTCTTTGAAGAGGTAGTTGAATGTATTCCCATATTTTTCAGCTAACTAGTATCAGCCAAACTGATATTTTTGAGGCCAGAAACTTCGTCAATTTTTGCTCAGCGGTGGATTCTCAGTAGCTAATACCTGTCCCACTGTGCCTGGCCCGCAGTGGGTACTGGGTACATATTTGTACATGAAAGCAGAACATGTGATGATGAGATCTGAAGGAAACAAACTTATTACTGAGTGCTGGAGTACTCAGTAAGGTGTTCTGAAGTGCTGTACATGGCATTGCTTTTAATACAGTTTTCTTCAGAGATGTTGAGTCACATGGCTGTTAAGTGGCTGATCTGGGGTTTGAACCCAGATCTGTCTGACTCTAAAACCACTCTCCTATGCTGCAGAGAAGAAGTGAAGATAGTTTTTCTTGTCATGAGCATTGTGCAGCAAAAATAAAATGTGAAAAAAACTACTATTACTGTTTATGGGAATACATAAAACAATATTGTCTTTTGATCTGGAAGTCTTCTAGATGGTAGTACATTTATAATTTAACTTCCTTTATAGACCACAGTCCCAGGCAGAAGAAATAATGTAATACTGCAGCCCCTGCAACCTGACACTCCATATAAAATTACTGTTATTGCTGTTTATGAAGATGGAGATGGTGGCCATCTAACAGGAAATGGAAGAACTGGTAAGTGTTTTGTACTCCCCCTTTTTGTTTCTGCTTTGAAATTGTTAAGATCTTAATGTTGCTTTTTTACCTTTTAAAACCTCAAAATTTTATCTTTACCAGTATATCTCAAATACCACACTAATATGGTATTATTTGTATTAGACATTAAATTTTGTCAAAATGATGACATGTGAAAGGAATTTGTTTTTAACTTTTTAATGGTTCACTAAGTGAAGAAAAAGAAGACCATCTGCATATTTTTATTTGCTTAAGATAGTTCTAGTTCTTCTTTGGAAAACCACTGCATATTCTCTGAATAATGTTTCAATTGGTATGGTGTCAGTTAAGGTTATAATTGTTAAGTCAATATAGTATCAGTAAGAAATATTCCATTGTGATTGAATCTTAAGTCATAAATACAGAAGTGAGATGATCAGCAATCATTTTCTATGTACAAATTTAGCTTTTTCTAAAAAGAAAAATGTATTTTTTATTGTACCAAGCAATTTACATAGAATTATCAACATTCAGACCCATTTTTACACTATACTGGTGGTAATTTCTTAGGGTTTAAAAATTTTCTAAGGTGGTTGCTTGCTACAGTCACCTGAGGAGCTTTAAAAATACTTATGCCTGGGTTCCACTCCCAGAGATACTGATGTAACTGTGTGAGGTGTGAGCTGGACCTGCTGGTGTTCTCATTAATGTGCAGCAATGGCTGAGAGTCACTAGTTAAGCACAAAGGTAGGATGAACTCTAGATCTGAGTTTTGTTACTGGTAGATACTGGCATTGCTCTTTTATACTTCATTCACCAAAAATCTACTTAAGTAACATGACTTCAGGTTTCTTTCTGCAGTCACTTGCCAAAAGTCTTTTTGAGCTTAAATGATCTTGACAATATTACAGAATTTAAAGAGGTGACATTTGAAAGCTCCTAAGCGAAAAGCAGGACTAGAGTTGACTCAGCTCAGTCTCTCAAGGTCAAGAATCTCTATTTATTGATATTGTTGTCTACAGGACTGAGTCAGTGGAGACTCACATGACTCAAGATGATTTTAACAACCTCACTTTTTAAATTTTTTTCAGATTTTAGACTGTATTTTGGGACTTTCCTGGGGAAAATGGCATATTTCAGAATTTCATGCTTATCAAAATGGATTTTTAAAAACTAGATCTTATATTTTCCAGGAAGGGCCAAAGTCATGTTTTATTTCTCTTATGAAAAAAATGTTTTTCAAGTTAGATTCATTATTTGCGTAATGCTGTGAATAGTAAACTCAGCAACTACTTAACATGTTACCTAAACAGTATTGATTTTATAAGTTGTGGGCTTGGAGGCAGTATCTCTGGAAGCATTCTAGGTAATGCTGGTGGAGGATAGAGAGGTATAGGGAAAAAGCATTATTAGGTAGCTGTGTGGTTTTGGGCAAATAATATCTTATGTATTTGATGAAGTGGTTGGACTAGATAGTCTCTAAATTGCTTTCTGTTTCTAACAATCTGTAATCTATGACATTCTAAAAATGGTTTGAGATCTCTTTTATTTTCTATAATCCTGAGTCATAGAACGTTTCAGCTCTGGATACTGCTTCCTTCTGAGAAGGCTGTTCTGGAAATCACTAGTTCTTGAGTCTATTTCAGTTGCTGTTTAAATTTGGAAAACTATTCAGCAGTTTTTGAATACTTCAATGCCTTTTATTTGTTTTCCGGATAAAGACATTATGGAATATTATGAAATTGCTCCCACTGGGCTTTCCTACCAATACTTTTAAAGTTCTGTGCTCTCCCTGTGTGCCAATGAAAGGTCAGTAATGTGTGCCAATGTTTGTTTTCAGTGGGACTCCTTCCTCCTCAGAACATACACATCTCTGATGAATGGTATACAAGATTCAGGGTGTCCTGGGACCCTTCACCCTCTCCAGTTCTTGGATATAAAATTGTATATAAGCCAGTGGGTAAGGAAGTGCCTTTGTCATCATAGAAATGCTTTGGAGGGTTATTTGCATATCAGGGTATTTTCTCTTTCATCCCCCACTATTAGGTTCTCCTGAGAGTTCAGGTATCACACCAAGTTTCCTGTCACCAAAGGCAATGTTTTTGGCAATAACATTTTAAGCCAATTATCTTAAATACCATTGTTATTATAGGTATAGATGAGATTCTAATTAAATGTCATGATTAAAATGTTTAACTTGGTTCATAAAGTTGCACAAATCAAAGATGCCTGTCTTCAGACATCCTATATGATCATGAAATAATGAATATTCCATCATTATACCTCTGTATTTTCCCCACTATACCCAGGTATTATTTTATTTTGGACATAGATTCCATGCAGTTTATTCATGACAGTCTTGCTTTCAAATCCCCTCTGAAATTTTGACCTAAATTAATATCACCTTGATTAAACTATTTGTTATTTTTGTTTTAATATTCTGTCTATATGCTTAGCGAAACTGGAAGAAAAATGCTCTTCGTACCAAATTTGTTAGGGCATCTTCTATATATCCAGGAAGAGTATGAACTAGAAAAAACATGAAGGAGAGAAGGCGAGAGAAAGGAAATAAAATTTGAACCTATGTAAGAAATAGAAAAAGAACTTCAAAAAGAAAGTGGGGTTGGTAACTAAGGACTTTAGCAGCCAAAGTATGTGGAATAAGGTCCAAGAAAGAAGTTCTTAGATCGTCTCTACAATAAATGAAAAAGTGTCAATTGAACACCTACTATATGCAAAACACTATGTTGGCAAAATAGGGCTTGAGAAAGAAGCTTGAGAATTCATTCACTAAAGAAACATTGATTATATACCTACTATATTCCAAATGCTGTGCTGTGCTTTGAAAATAGGAGGGTGAAGAAATCAGTGTCTGCTTATAGTTTCATATTTGCCATATAATGTAGCTTGTGCTCCACTGAGTAAGTGCATGAGGACTATGGAATTAATGGTGTTCATGATTCCCTTTGACTGTAGGATCTTTAATTTTATGCAGAATTTCATGCTAGTGATGGCATGTTTCTGTGTATTTTTGTGGTTGTTAATAAAGGTTCCAATGAGCCCATGGAAGCCTTTGTTGGAGAGATGACATCATATACCTTACACAATCTCAATCCCAGCACCACCTACGATGTGAATGTTTATGCTCAATATGATTCTGGACTCAGTGTCCCCTTGACAGATCAAGGCACTACATGTGAGTCATGGATATTTTCATGGTTGTAAGAAAAAGTGTAGTAGAAATTACCAGGTCAGCCTATTCTAATTTTACTGTAATTATACATGTATAATGTAATTATACATGTATAATGTAATTATACATGTTTCCTCAGCATTATGTAGGCAGGCTATTTTGTGTCTGGGTAGACAAAATACCTATCCAAATACATAAATATTATAATTGAGTATATAAAAATGTATATGATGAGAAATTTGTGTATTTCACATAAAATACTATATTTTGAATTTTAAAAGATAAAAATTATAGAAATTATCATTTTATCCATGAATGACCTGTAAAATTAGATCTGTGATGCTACTTAGTTCTTCTTTACATTTGATATTAAGATATATATTACCTAAATCCATTGATTTAATTTGACTTAATTATTGAATCATGATTAGTGATTCAGTCCACAGATATATTTTAATGACAGCATTGCTTTGATAACTATTTAATGACTTAGCAGATAGCCTTTTAGAGACTGTTTTCATTATTTTCCATGAGAAGTTTTTTAAATTCTTAGTTGTGAGAGGGACTATACGGAATTTCCTTTCCTTGAAAATCAGTGATAGAAAGGGGGGTCTATTTTGGCAGTACCACATTTTGAAATACGATTCATGTGTGTTTCTTCTAAGGAAACATATTATGATTTTGAACTTTATTTCAGCCACAGTGAAAGTTTGAAAATTGTGTTATGATTAAAAGTATATTTTTTTGCTTTAATTTACAAAGTGAATCTCTTTCTTTCTTTCTTTATTTTATAGTATATTTAAATGTAACAGATCTGAAAACTCACCAGATTGGGTGGGATACATTCTGTGTCAAATGGTCAGCTCACCGGGCAGCCACCTCCTACAGGCTGAAACTAAGCCCTGCAGATGGTACGTGTGTAAAAAAGAAAAAAATGATCTGTAGCATGTAGTGGAAACATTTTAAATTTCAGTAAAGAAGATACCATTTTGTTTATAACAATGATATATAAAATTGTCTTGAAATATAATTGATGATGACACTGGCATTTTCCTTTGTTGTCATAATCAGGAACCAGGGGACAAGAAATTACAGTGCGTGGATCAGAAACCAGTCACTGCTTCACTGGCCTTTCACCAGACACTGATTATGGTGTCACTGTTTTTGTGCAGACACCAAATCTCGAGGGACCAGGAGTCTCTGTTAAAGAACATACCAGTAAGTTTTTGAGAAATCTGGAAAGCCTTCATAAGGCTTTAGAATAGAATGCTCTAGGTAAGGAAGACTTAAGTGAATCCTGTGCAGGTACCTCTCCCCAAGGGTAGCAATAATGATAGGATGATGGTGAGTTCCTGAATGTGGAGTCTAAAGCTGGTTCAGGACCTTTTTCTGTAGCAATTGCAAGTTGTCCCTGTTATCGAGTTGGGGCTACTTTGAGGAAGGGCTAAAGGAGGGAGAGATGGCTCTCGCTGACAGTGAGAAGGTGAATTCATATTAGTGACTTTTGCTCATTTGACCCTATCTGAAGGCCTTACATTTTCCCTTTAGATCTTTTTTTTTTCTGTAGCTGTAGTGGATGTTGAATGACTACCAGTGACACCAAATTTGGATGGAATAAAATCCCTAGTATGTTAGTACTGATGACGGTGGTGTCTCATTTTGTATGACTTGATTTGGTATCCAGGATTTAAATCGCTCTTAAAATTTACTTTCTGGGATATAAAATGTGCACATGGTGTGTTTTTATAATTATTATTTTTAAATTCTAGCTGTGAAACCAACAGAAGCCCCTACAGAGCCACCCACCCCTCCTCCCCCTCCCACCATTCCACCAGCCCGGGATGGTAAGTACAGCTAAATAGGCAATACATTCAGCTGATAGGGAGCTACAGACTTCTTATTTATGCTGCATGTACGTCATTTACAATTAATATAGAACATTTCTGATTTATTATTGCTGCTGAAGAGTTTTTAGACTGAAAGAGAAGATTACCAGTAATTTGTTTCTCTCCATCTCTGGGCACATTTTGATGTAAATAAAATCAGTCATAAATTATTCCAGCTCTTCAGTTAGAAGTCTGTTTCCTCAGTTTTACAGATTTAGGTCTTCCATGATCCATGGTTACATGGTGGACATTTCTTTCTGCTAACTGCTGGCATTAGTAAGCACTGTGAACCCTTTTGGCTATATTTACAACCTAAGCCTTGAGGCTGTTGGCTTTAAAATTCCTGGTGTCCAACCTGAGAAGTTCCCTGGATTACACAAAGCTAAAAAATTTTCCATTCACCAAAATGTGAAAGATAATTGTAACTTGCAGTGAACTGGTAAAACGACATACTGATTTATTAAGGTTGGTCTCTCAGCATTTGAGGGCAATTCTTTAGCACTTTATCAAGCTAAATTTTAGTTAAATAACTACTGGATTATTCTTTTCTCATATGCTGTTTGCAGCATTTAATAGAAAATATTTCAGATTTTAAATATATTTTTATTTTATCTTAGAAGGATGTAGAATGTTACAACTTTATTAAACCTATTATATAAGTAAAATTAAAAATTAAAAGTGTAATATTGTAGGGTAAAATAATAATGGGTTCCTTTAAATTAGATATAGAAAGAAATTCAGTAAATAATCTTGGTTTAAAAATAAGTTTTTTCTTTTTAAATAGACTTTATTTTCTAGAGTAGTTTTAGGTTCACAGCAACATTGCAGGCACGATGCAGAGATTTTTCATCTCCGAGACAGACTGCCCTTCCCCACCACATGCCCAGCCTCCTCGACTATTAACATCCCGCGTCTGAGTGGTACATTTGTTACAACCGATGAACCTACATTGACACATCATCACCACCCAAAGTCCATAGTTTACATTAGGGTTCACTCTCAGTGTTAAACTTCTTTATGTTAAGTTTTTATAAATTAAAATTTTGTTAATTGTTTTTAGATTTTTTTCTTAACCTCCAAGTCTAGATATTCAAATAAAAATCTTCTTTCCTACATATGATTCTAGTGGCTTAATTTAAATTTTACAAAGGACTTGGCCAGGTGCGATGGCTCACTCCTGTAATCCCAGCACTTTGGGAGGCCGAGACAGGTGGATCAAGACCATCCTGGCCAATACGGTGAAACCCCATCTCTACTAAAAATACAAAAATTAGCTGGGTGTGGTGGCACGTGCCTGTTGTCCCAGCAACTCAGGAGGCTCAGGCAGGAGAATCGCTTGAACCTGGTAGGCGGAGGTTACAGTGAGCTGAGACTGCCAATGCACTCCAGCCTGAAGGCAGAGTGAGACCCTGTCTCAAAAAAGAAAAAAAAAAAAAAAAAAAAAAGGACCTATTTGCATAAAGTCAATCTTTAATAATTATATTCCAAATCTCCAAACTTTTTATTTGATTTCTCCTCTCCTCTCATTTATTGTTCAAAACTACTTGAAGAGTTCCGTGAGGTAAGATTGTATCTTTGCATAATGGATCTAAACAAATGGAGTAATTCCAGAGCAGGTATTGTGGATCTGTTAGTCCAATGCTTCTTAAATTTATTGTGCATATGAGTCATCTTATTACTGCTGGTACTGATTCAGGAAGTCTGGGGTAGGACCCAACATTCTGCATTTCTAACAAGCTCCCAGGCAGTGCTGTTGCTGCAGAACCACACTTTGCGTAGCAAGGTGTTTTACTATATTTTCAATTATGTGATTTCATTTAAATGAAAGAATTTATGAGATTTGGGGCTTCTTATGCTTTCCTTTTTTTGTAGTATGCAAAGGGGCCAAGGCAGATATTGTGTTCTTGACTGATGCCTCTTGGAGCATCGGGGATGATAATTTTAACAAAGTTGTAAAATTCATCTTCAATACTGTGGGAGGCTTTGATGAAATCAGTCCTGCTGGGATTCAGGTGAGTGTCATTCCACCGGTGGCCACTCATTTGTGATGTCTTGCCTTTCCTTTGAACTTCTCTTTTTAAGTAAAAAGTCTTTTTAATACAAACTCAATTTTGACTTTCTCTTATTCACTATTTCCTTTATTCATGTATTTTTGGGAGGGAATTGGGTGTAAATGATAAATAAATAGAAAAATAAATGTTTTTTCTATTAGTTTATTAGTTTTTATCTTTGATTAGATGATATTCCTGTTGGAGAACTTAGGGGATTCTGACTCTTAACTTCCTGCTTCCAACCATGACACATTTCTATAGAAGTTCATCCAAAGTTCTGGATATTAAATTCTTTGTGATTTTCATGCTCTGTGAAGTTAGAAGAATCAGTGATAAACAGTGACTGGAGTGAGTGTGCGGAACTTGCTGCCTCTATCATTACTTTGCAGATAATTACCTTGACCAGAAGAATGTCCGTTGTTGAGCTAAAGCATATTTCATTTGCTTTTTTAAAATGATAACTACCAATTATCTTGCTCTGAAATCACTCCAAATATATTTGTTATACTGAAGTACTTAGAGAAGTTTGTATTTCCAAGAGAGGCCTCAAAGAATAAATCATCATGTAACCCTAACCCAATTAAAAGACCCAATTAAAATTCCACCCCCTCTGGTAAGGCGCCATGATGGCTTTACCCATTCCATGCTTTTGAAGTATTTTGTCTATATTGCTGCATTACAACAAATATCACTTCATATTGTCATTAATTGTGTGCTGTCTTCTGTCTACTCTTCTATCTAAATCATTGACTCCTTAAAGCAAGAGACTATCTTTTTAAAAAACAATTCTCTCCTCCTTTTCTTTCCCATTTCTTTGCTGAATTTTCTTTATTTTGGCAGTTTGATCATCACTGTGGCATCATGAAAATAAGATATTTTGAAATAAACCACAAACAATTTCATCAGCAAAACATGTCGTCTTTTATGGAATAGTAGTATACTAAATTTCAAATCCTCAAGTAATCCTCTGGACCTTAATCCAACCCAAGAAGAGTAAAAATTCACCCTAGTTATATTCTAAATTTAATGTGGTTATATTCTTAATTTAACCACATTAATTCAACAAGCAAGCTTTTTTTCATCCTTTTAGGAATTTGTATTTCTAACAAAAAATAGCTACCATATTTTATTAACTCCTATGTACCAGTTACTTTGTATACAGGATTATTAGTCTTTAAAACAATCCTAGAAGGTAAGTATAGTTATCCTCATTTTACTGATAAAAAAATCCATTGTCACATAGCTATTAAATGCCAGAGCTAGAATTTGAACCCAGTGAATCCTGAGTACAAAGCCTGTACTTTTTCCACTAAATCCCATTTTCGATGAGTTTGTGATGAGGGATGATTACAATCACACACATGACATTTTTATATTGCCGTAAAGAACCGATATAGTCAGTGAGAAGCAGCAGTGGGCTGAGTCAACTGTTTAACCAACATTTGGATTCAAGATGGTATGTTCTCATGTCTAATCCTGGGACCTCACCACTCCCCAGCTTTATTCCTCCCTGTCTATGTCCTAGAGAAAGGCACAACATGAATATAGTATATTTTCATTATTAACGTCAGTTATGACAATTTCATTGAAGATTGAAAAATAAAGAATTTAATGAGACAAGTGCAGTAGGTGTTATAATATTAGCTATAAAGAGCTTACAATATTCTATCAGATCTGAGATACTTTTTACAACCCCCCGCCTCCCGCTTTATTCTGCAGCTAGAGAATCATTTGAAGATTGAAATATAAAATGAGATGACTTATGCTTACTGCTAAACCACATTTTCCTTCAGGTTTCATTTGTGCAATACAGCGATGAGGTCAAGTCTGAGTTCAAGCTGAACACATACAATGACAAGGCCCTAGCCCTTGGGGCCCTCCAGAATATTAGGTACAGAGGAGGAAACACAAGAACGGGTACGTGTATATGTAGACCTTTACTCTCCAAGCATTTGTAGTGGCAGAACTGAGTGTATTATCTCATGCTAATGTCTAGATTCTTATCAGTTGGATGTGACTAATGGCATTGGGGTAGTTTTCACTGAGTTGACACTAAAATGTTCCACGCCTCATTCTGTAGGCAAGGCCCTCACATTTATCAAGGAGAAAATCTTGACTTGGGAGAGTGGCATGAGGAAGAATGTCCCTAAGGTGTTGGTTGTGGTCACAGATGGTCGGTCCCAGGATGAGGTCAAGAAGGTGGCTTTGGTCATCCAGCAGTCAGGCAAGCACATACATAAATTTGATTGCACTTGCAATTTTAACATTTTTAAATTTCCACAAATGATTGCAAAAGACTAAATTTGCTGATGTTGCTTTATTGTTTCTGTTTCACTCTGCACTGTATACCTTTGTAATGCTGATTTACATTTAATTATGGAATGGTTTGCAACTGCTCAAAATGATATGGTGTATTCTTTGTATAAGATGTGGTTCAGGATCGACAAGGGGCAAACCACATTTTCCCATAGTGGCTGGAAGGCTACAGAAAGCAATGATAACGAGATGATGCTAGAGCAGGCTTCCTGCCATAGCAGAAATGAATCTTGATACTGCTTCCTGTGCAAGGAGAGAAAAAAGGAAGCCTTTAGCTTTAGCATATCTTTGCAGATGTAGACTTAATGATTGCTAAAAGATATGTTGCAAGGAATAGAGGTCTTAGGGAGTCATCTCTGGGATAGATCTTGGCAGTCAAATATACTGAGAGCCTCCTGGTAACACTGTCCTTTGGATTAGTTATTTAAGATCATTAGAGGTGAAAGCAGGTATTTCCAGTACTTGCATTAACAGCCCCCCTACGCACTGCTGTCCCAAGCAAGGTCTGAGGTGGATATATTTTTAGAGAGAATCTTATGCATAATTTGTTGTAGTAAATTATAAAGTATTTAATTACATGGAACTTGTCATCTGTACATGCAAGATTCTTTGGCTAGAATTATGAGTTGTGATTAGTGCTAAGTCATATTGTCTTTTTTTAATAGAGGTTGTTCCTGCTGATCTTTTATAAAATGTATTGCCATTGTGTTATACACTTTACACAGATTTCTGCATGTTTATGACTCCTGGTAGATTTAATTTTGGGCTTATAAATATTTGCTTCTTATGTTACCTTATTTATATCTAAATATATTTCTAATTCCTTATATAGCTTTTTTTCCCCCGATGTCAAATTTAGCTTTCAGAGTGAAAAGTGTGCTTATTTGTCACAGCCTAAATTTGCTTATTTGTCATAGCCTGTCTGTTGCCAGTGAGAGTTGTAGATGCCATTTTCAAAATGGCCAAAGTTCTGCCTTTGAGCCTGAGTTTCCTGAGAAAATCAGTTTCAGGAACCCAGATTTTAAAATGAGCCCATTCTTAACTTCTGAGTCACATAAGCTTAAAATATTAATGGCTGCAGAACTCATGTGTGTATCAGGACTGTGGATCTGTGGAAGGCAGTGTGCACTACATGAAGTCTTTCTGCTATTAAAATCTTCATATTTAAATTGTTGGGATTTTATCTTAGGAAATCAAATTAAATGAA
This sequence comes from Macaca fascicularis, assembly GCF_037993035.2. Classification (NCBI taxonomy): domain Eukaryota; kingdom Metazoa; phylum Chordata; class Mammalia; order Primates; family Cercopithecidae; genus Macaca; species Macaca fascicularis. The sequence goes on from NC_088378.1 coordinate 100,010,335, forward strand.
TTATTTAAGCCAGAAAATAGAAAGACCTGGAAAAAGTACGTATTTATTAAAGAGAGTTCATGTCAAATAAAAGGACTTGCGTACAGTAGGAAAATGCAGCATCATTTCTGATAAGAATTTTTTTGCATTGTTCTAACAACAAGGACAGAAAAAGAGATATGTGATTCATTCTATAAATTCTACTTTGCAGGGTTCAGTGTCTTTGTAGTTGGTGTGGCTGATGTCGACTACAACGAGCTTGCCAACATTGCCAGCAAACCAAGTGAACGGCACGTGTTCATTGTGGACGACTTTGAATCTTTTGAGAAGATCGAAGACAATCTTATTACATTTGTTTGTGAAACTGCCACTTCAAGTAAGTCACAGTCAACATGGATCTATAACCTCACTTATTCTGAAAAATAATTACTTAGTAGACAATTCTATATCATTTGTAGGATCAAGTCTGTGCATAAATAGATCCTGGGAAATCACTTGAGAACCTGATGAATCACTGTTCCTATTGCGATCATGCTAAATGTGTGCTTGTCAGAAGTTCATTTTTAGCCTTGAATATGTAATTTCCTTGTATGGAATATGTAATTTCCTTGTATGGAAAAGTGTTTTACTATATCCGTTTCCCACTACCCTAATGCCTATGACATTTGGTTAAATTAATCTCAGCCTCAAATTGCATACATAGGGCATTTCTGTGAGATGAAGGTTTTCCCCATTAGTAATCAATTGGTATTTGTTTTGTCAACATCCATGCTTCAAGAGAGCAATGAAAAAAAAATGGTTCCTCAGAAATTTAGTGGATTCCCATTTGTTTGTTTGGGTTTGTATTTTCAAGTTCAGCTTTTGAACTATAGTGAAGAACCAAAGATTGATTATTTAAGTCAATTTATTATCATCATCCATTAACACCAATTCTTGGTGTATAGGTTATGGAGGCAATTAATCTTTCATAATACCAGGAGGCAATTTATCCTACATAATTGATCAGGGGTCTGTGGCTAGTTCAGACCCCTGATCCTAGACAGGGCTATGCTTTACAAATATAATAATCCTCTCCATTAAACATTCTATTAAAAACAACTGGTTAAACAAACTTTCTTGGTTTACTATGAAAATTTATGCTGAAGTTCGGAGCGCAGCTGCACTGGTGAAAGTGAGTAGGGGGCTTGAGTTGTTTCTCTTCTGTTCCAAGTGGTCCTGGATGCAGCCATCTGGTACCCTCAGCTCTGAGGGGTCCAGAGCAAAAACTACTGCACAATTGTTACTGTTACATGGTGTTTGGTAGCCAGGGTGAGGCTTGGAGACTTGGCAGAGAAGAGGGTTGGGGATGGACAAGCTCCTCCTACCTTTGCAGAAATCTAAAATTCCCTGGGAGGGAAGTTCTTTAAATCTATTGAAAAATGTGAAAAATTCCTCCTTTAATTCTATTTTATTATTTTTAAGAGTACTATAAAATTCCAATTGGATTAGAGAATGTTAGGGAAATATGTGTTACACTGGTTAATAGTATAATTTCTCCTACACATAGGAAGTGTACAAGAAATAATGTATAAAGGATTAAATAGAGAAGTTATTTTAGTAAATGAACAATGTCATTTATTACTTGAAATATGTTCATTGCTACTTTCTGTGCATATATAATTTGTACATCGTGTTGGTGAATCATACTTAAAGAACACTGTACATTGCAGGTTGTCCTCTCATTTATTTGGATGGCTACACCTCACCAGGTAAGCATTTATACTTTTGGGCTAATTAATTTCCAGATTTAAGCAATAAAATAATTAAAATGTACTTCATTTAATATTTTCTTTTTTGATGTAAAGGTTTTAAGATGCTTGAAGCGTACAACCTGACAGAAAAGAATTTTGCTTCTGTACAAGGAGTATCTTTGGAGTCAGGGTCTTTCCCCAGCTACTCAGCTTACAGGATTCAGAAGAATGCATTTGTGAATCAGCCTACAGCGTAAGTGTGACAACAGGAGGTTCTCCTTTTCTTTTCTTTTTTTTTTTTTTTTTTTTTGAGACGGAGTCTTGCTCTGTCACCCAGGCTGGAGTGCAGTGGCCGGATCTCAGCTCACTGCAAGCTCCGCCTCCCGGGTTTACGCCATTCTCCTGCCTCAGCCTCCCGAGTAGCTGGGACTACAGGCGCCCGCCACCTCGCCCGGCTATTTTTTTTTTTGTATTTTTTAGTAGAGACGGGGTTTCACCGTGTTAGCCGGGATCGTCTCTCGATCTCCTGACCTCGTGATCCGCCCGTCTCGGCCTCCCAAAGTGCTGGGATTACAGGCTTGAGCCACCGTGCCCGGCCGAGGTTCTCCTTTTCTTAAGACCTGCAGAAAGTTCTAGGAATATTTGCTGACTTCCCAGAATCCTGGAACTTTAGAATTGTTGGAAGACTGCTTATGGATGACCCTGATTGGTTTTCTTAAATACAGTTGGGTTAATTGTTTCCAGGTTACATAGTTGTTTGCACACAGGAGACTAAGACTCAGGCCTCGTTATTCCCAGATCCAAGAAGCTCATGCTGGTAACATATTACTGACCCTTTTGAATTTAAGGCTAGAAAAGCTGTTAAAACAGGAAGGCAACTTAATATTTTGAACATCTCTCCCTGTGGTGCAGAGGACTGGATGGAATAAGTGCAGAATGAGAGCAAACATTGTTTTTAGTGTTTCAGACCTCTAGAAAATGAAAGGTAGTTTTTCTCGTCCATGATCAGACAGTTGGCACTTAGTTTTTATTGGCTGATGCTCTAGCAATCTGTTGTGTAGCTGTAGGTGTTATTTTACTTCATGAATGTTTGCACCTGAGTTTGATAACTGAAATCTGTATTTCTTATTCATTAAAATGAAAACTTTTTATGTTGAAAAATGTGTTTGCCAATTTATGGAGAGAAAAGAACAATGAGAAAGGTATTGTAAGCTCAGGACAGGTTCAGAAATGATGTCTGAAATATGAAATGCTCTGAGAAAGCTGATGGAAAATTCAGACTAAAACCAAAGCTAATTTACTTTAAGAGGCACAGATCGTATTGTTGTAGTTTGACCACATTGTAAGTCTCTAACTCCTTAATGGTTAACCATGTTGGCTCGGAGTTCTAGGTTTTTCAGTGAACCATAATACCCGGTGTTTAACTCTTCCAGTCAGCTCAACATAGGAGTTCTACATTTTAACTTATGACAGCCTATTGTTTTCTCAAGCATCAGAACTTTTGACTGAAAGGAAAGAAACATAAATGCAATTACATAATTTTTTCACAAGCACTAATTAACTAAGGAAGGAGAAAAATGGGCTAGGTGAGAGATGAGTTGATGTGGAGAAAATATTATTTGTAACATAGAATATTATAAAGATAGTTCTTGAACATATAAAAGACATCATGTCAGCTTACCCAGAGCATATGTTTTAAAAGCAAGATGGCATTAGTGGTGTGGTATTAGGACATGAAAGCTCTGTGTCCTCTATCAAAATTCATGGAAGAATAGCTTCTTTTCTATGAGTTTATTATCTGGTTCTTTTTCTTACCTTCAGGGAGAAAGTGTTATTAAATGGTCTCAGATAGAAAACCATTAATTCTGCTTCAAAGATTCCCCCAGAACAATGATTGACTAAAGTCTGGAGGGACACATGGGACCAATTTTTTGTTTTTTGTTTTGCCTTACAGCTTAGAGCCAAGAAACATTTCCTTTCAATTAATTCACATCCTTTTATCATCACTAAATGTTTGCACATGTATATGGCCTTCACATTTAAAATGGATTTTGTTTTTGGGAACATATGAGCTCTGGGGGTGATTTATTTGATTTCAGGGGAGAAATTTGGAAGTGTAAAAACTATTACTGACAGGGAGGGAGAGAGAAATTAAAACCTTAAGCCATTTTTATGATCTCATACAGCTGACATTTGAAATTAAGTATATTTAGGAAGATTCATTCTCTTTAAATGATATCCGTAGTCATAATGTTTATCATTCTAAAATTATCATATAATTTTATAATACTCTGTGTCTCAAAAAATTAGTTATTACTAGTAGGATAAAAGACTATTTTGTAATTTCCCAGACTTTTGTGACTTTATCAATTTAGAAATAATCGATTACAATTTACATAATGGATCTTTAGTGCTTGTTCTTTTGATGTGCTTCCTAAATTTTTCTCCTTCTAAGGAGAAGTCAGAAGGAGCCAGATTGTTATAAATAGCCTCTAATACTACCCATATGAGATTCTGGTGCAGAGATTTAAAAGAGTATCTGTTCTTGATGTTAAAGCAATCAATCTTTCTTCCTTTCATTTTTTTCTTTCCTCTCCTTTTTCTTTCATTTTATCCAACAGAGACCTACACCCAAATGGACTCCCTCCTTCATACACGATTATATTATTATTCAGACTTCTCCCAGAAACTCCCAGTGACCCTTTTGCAATTTGGCAAATCACAGACAGAGACTACAAACCACAAGTTGGAGTGATTGCAGACCGTAAGAATTTTTATCTTAAGGCGCATGCATACTTAGTTTTGATTATGTTTTTCTTTTCTCTTTTAAAAAACTTTCTGAATTTACATTATATATATATTTATTTGATATATACTTTTATGTTTGAACTTTTCCAAGTATAACACATCAGTAAACATCCTAATTACATTTTATCACAACTGAAATTATTTTATTTTTAAAGAAATCTCTCGAAGAATCATTTGCTAATACTTTAAATAAAAAGTATACAATGCATGTGATTTAATAACACTATGTTGATTACAGCTTCTAGCAAGACGTTATCATTCTTTAACAAGGATATAAGAGGCGAGGTACAAACTGTTACATTTGACACAGATGAAGTAAAGACATTATTTTATGGAAGTTTTCATAAGGTAAAAACAGATTATTTGAGTCTTATTTCTAGAAAAAATATAAAACAAATTTATTATTTATTAAAATGTCATGTTAAATTGGTAGAATTATAACTATGTCTTTTAAAAATAAAATCTTAAAAAAACGTATTTTAGAGAATTTGGTTAATTCAAATAATATTTAAAATAAAACAATATACTAATCAAGAGATAACTACTAACATTTTGATATATTTTTAATTCTTATTTCTTTTTAAAATTTGAATCATATAGTATATATAATATTATTCACCTACTTTTCTGGTTACCATTTTGTTATGAATCTTTGTGTCATTTAGTCTGCAAAGCTTAATTTTAGTGGATCTTTTAATTGATAATATTTCTTCTGCTTACTTTTCATTGAAAAGTACAAACATGCCAGTGAAATGCAAAAGTTGATAATATATCTTCTGCTTGTATTTTATTGAAAAGTACAAACATGCCAGTGAAATGCATAATAATTATTTTTATCAATCCAAAAACTATCAGTATCTACCAAAATAATTAAGATAAATGTTTATGATATTAATTTTTATGTGAACACACATTCTTTAAAAACATAATTCTCTAGAAAATCTTATTAAAAGTTCTAAGATGCATTCTAGGGATTGTCTGTTCTTGATTATCTTAATCAATTTTCTGTATGTCAACATCCAGCAGATAGTAGAAACTTTTTTTTCAGGTTTCTGAAGGACAATTCATTGACAAATAAGCACTTCTTACTTAGAAAATACTGAAGTTGGAAGCGTTAGAAATAAAAAGAATGATCTAGGTTAGGAATGGAGGTTAGGAATGGACTTTTTAAAAAAACTTCTGTTTTAAGTTCAGGGATATGTGTGCAAGATGTGCAGGTTTGTTACATGGGTAAACATGAGTCATGGGGGTTTATCATACAGATTATTTTGTACCCAGGTATTAAGCATAGTACCCACTAGTTATTTTTTCTGATCCTCTCCTTCCTTTCACCTGACACCCTCTGATAGGCCACAGTATGTGTTTTTCCCCTTTATGTGTAGGAATTCACTTTTTAATGATATTTTTTCATCCATTGGATTATGTTAGCAGGAATACCAGTTGTTGCACAAATGCTTTAAAATTTCTTCAGTGTGGCGTGTAGAAAGATTAGCCTTTATACATAAAAGACAGATGTTTCCAGTTCAAGCTGATTCTCAAGTGAAAATTGAAGAAATTTCTTCTACTTGAGTAGATTTAGCAGTATTTCTTACTGTTTCTACTCCTGAGGAATCTTGCTTTCTTTCCAGATTGTTGTTCTTATTCATTAATCAGATTTTTGATAAGGATGCTAAAGGACTGTCTTCATCAAGCTCAAGGAAGCTTCAATGTACATATTAGTGATACCAAAAAAAAAAAAAAAAAAAAAAGGAAAAACAAAAATCTCTGAGTACAATGGTATATCTGCTTAAAGGTTTACAGACCTCCATAGTGAAGTGAAGTAAAATAAATGCCTCATCGGAAAAGCGAATTCTAGTTTGGCAAGTGTTACTGGCTTCAACTGATCCTTATCTGATCTTAGATGTTGAATCTGGCAAAGTTCTTATGAACTTTTTTGGCTCAGTGAAACTTATATTTGAGTAACTTGCTAAAAAGGACTATTTTTATTTTTCCTTTCATAACCACTGAAGATATTGAGAATCTGATCATCTGCTAAACCACTGATAACCATTTGGTAACTGTTATTTTAAAATTTCCAACTGTCATGGAATGCTTCATTTTATTTGAATTTTTTGAAAGGCAATATTTTTTAGAGGTCTGTAGTGATAGTCATTAATGATCACAAATCAAGACAATTTTTTTTGACATTCTCTTCTTTATACCATTTGCTTCCCCAAGAAAGATATTTGCATTCTTGGGTTTTATATAATGCCTATTTTTTTCTCCTCAAAAGCTCTGCCTTTTCTTTCCAAACTGTCTACCTTCTTTTGTTTTTTATTTTAATAATCTCTCTTTTAGTTTCTCCTTTTTTCCCACTGTGCTCTCTTTTGTCCTCCATTCCTTAAACCCATTCTTTCTTTTTTTTTAAAAATTTATTTATTATTATTATACTTTAAGTTGTAGGGTACATGTGCATAACGTGCAGGTTTGTTACATATGTATACTTGTGCCATGTTGGTGTGCTGCACCCATCAACTCGTCATTTACATCAGGTATAACTCCCAATGCAATCCGTCCCCCCTCCCCCCTCAACATGATAGGCCCCGGTGTGTGATGTTCCCCTTCCTGAGTCCAAGTGATCTCATTGTTCAGTTCCCACCTATGAGTGAGAACATGCGGTGTTTGGTTTTCTGTTCTTGTGATAGTTTGCTAAGAATGATGGTTTCCAGCTGCATCCATGTCCCTACAAAGGACACAAACTCATCCTTTTTGATGGCTGCATAGTATTCCATGGTGTATATGTGCCACATTTTCTTAATCCAATCTGTCACTGATGGACATTTGGGTTGATTCCAAGTCTTTGCTATTGTGAATAGTGCTGCAATAAACATACGTGTGCATGTGTCTTTATAGCAGCATAATTTATAATCCTTTGGGTATATACCCAGTAATGGGATGGCTGGGTCATATGGTACATCTAGTTCTAGATCCTTGAGGAATCGCCATACTGTTTTCCATAATGGTTGAACTAGTTTACAATCCCACCAACAGTGTAAAAGCGTTCCTATTTCTCCACATCCTCTCCAGCACCTGTTGTTTCCTGACTTTTTAATGATCGCCATTCTAACTGGTGTGAGATGGTATCTCATTGTGGTTTTGATTTGCATTTCTCTGATGGCCAGTGATGCTGAGCATTTTTTCATGTGTCTGTTGGCTGTATGAATGTCTTCTTTTGAGAAATGTCTGTTCATATCCTTTGCCCACTTTTTGATGGGGTTGTTTGTTTTTTTCTTGTAAATTTGTTTGAGTTCTTTGTAGGTTCTGGATATTAGCCCTTTGTCAGATGAGTAGATTGCAAAAATTTTCTCCCATTCTGTAGGTTGCCTGTTCACTCTGATGGTAGTTTCTTTTGCTGTGCAGAAGCTCTTTAGTTTAATGAGATCCCATTTGTCAATTTTGGCTTTTGCTGCTGTTGCTTTTGGTGTTTTAGACATGAAGTCTTTGCCCATGCCTATGTCCTGAATGGTACTACCTAGGTTTTCCTCTAGGATTTTTATGGTATTAGGTCTAACATTTAAGTCTCTAATCCATCTTGAATTAATTTTCGTATAAGGAGTAAGGAAAGGATCCAGTTTCAGCTTTCTACTGATGGCTAGCCAATTTTCCCAGCACCATTTATTAAATAGGGAATCCTTTCCCCATTTCTTGTTTCTCTCAGGTTTGTCAAAGATCAGATGGCTGTATATTAGTGGCATTATTTCTGAGGACTCTGTTCTGTTCCATTGGTCTATATCTCTGTTTTGGTACCAGTACCATGCTGTTTTGGTTACTGTAGCCTTGTAGTATAGTTTGAAGTCAGGTAGCATGATGCCTCCAGCTTTGTTCTTTTGACTTAGGATTGTCTTGGAGATGCGGGCTCTTTTTTGGTTCCATATGAACTTTAAAGCAGTTTTTTCCAATTCTGTGAAGAAAGTCATTGGTAGCTTGATGGGGATGGCATTGAATCTATAAATAACCTTGGGCAGTATGGCCATTTTCACGATATTGATTCTTCCTATCCATGAGCATGGTATGTTCTTCCATTTGTTTGTGTCCTCTTTTATTTCACTGAGCAGTGGTTTGTAGTTCTCCTTGAAGAGGTCCTTTACATCCCTTGTAAGTTGGATTCCTAGGTATTTGATTCTCTTTGAAGCAATTGTGAATGGAAGTTCATTCCTGATTTGGCTCTCTGTTTGTCTGTTACTGGTGTATAAGAATGCTTGTGATTTTTGCACATTAATTTTGTATCCTGAGACTGCTGAAGTTGCTTACCAGCTTAAGGAGATTTTGGGCTGAGACAATGGGGTTTTCTAAATATACAATCATGTCATCTGCAAACAGGGACAATTTGACTTCTTCTTTTCCTAACTGAATACCCTTGATTTCTTTCTCTTGCCTGATTGCCCTAGCCAGAACTTCCAACACTATGTTGAATAGGAGTGGTGAGAGAGGGCATCCCTGTCTTGTGCCAGTTTTCAAAGGGAATTTTTCCAGTTTTTGCCCATTCAGTATGATATTGGCTGTGGGTTTGTCATAAATAGCTCTTATTATTTTGAGGTACGTTCCATCGATACCAAATTTATTGAGCGTTTTTAGCATGAAGGGCTGTTGAATTTTGTCAAAAGCCTTTTCTGCATCTATTGAGATAATCATGTGGTTCTTGTCTTTGGTTCTGTTTATATGCTGGATTATGTTTATTGATTTGCGAATGTTGAACCAGCGTTGCATCCCAGGGATGAAGCCCACTTGATCATGGTGGATAAGCTTTTTGATGTGTTGCTGAATCCGGTTTGCCAGTATTTTATTGACGATTTTTGCATCGATGTTCATCAGGGATATTGGTCTAAAATTCTCCTTTTTTGTTGTGTCTCTGCCAGGCTTTGGTATCAGGATGATGTTGGCCTCATAAAATGAGTTAGGGAGGATTCCCTCTTTTTCTATTGATTGGAATAGTTTCAGAAGGAATGGTACCAACTCCTCCTTGTACCTCTGGTAGAATTCAGCTGTGAATCCATTGTGTCCTGGACTTTTTTTGGTTGGTAGGCTATTAATTATTGCCTCAATTTCAGAGCCTGCTATTGGTCTATTCAGGGATTCAACTTCTTCCTGGTTTAGTCTTGGAAGGGTGTAAGTGTCCAGGAAATTATCCATTTCTTCTAGATTTTCCAGTTTATTTGCGTAGAGGTGTTTATAGTATTCTCTGATGGTAGTTTGTATTTCTATGGGGTCGGTGGTGATATCCCCTTTATCATTTTTAATTGCGTCGATTTGATTCCTCTCTCTTTTCTTCTTTATTAGTCTTGCTAGCGGTCTGTCAATTTTGTTTTCAAAAAACCAACTCCTGGATTCATTGATTTTTTGGAGAGTTTTTTGTGTCTCTATCTCCTTCAGTTCTGCTCTGATCTTAGTTACTTCTTGCCTTCTGCTAGCTTTCGAATGTGTTTGCTCTTGCTTCTCTAGTTCTTTTAATTGCGATGTTAGAGTGTCAATTTTAGATCTTTCCTGCTTTCTCTTGTGGGCATTTAGTGCTATAAATTTCCCTCTACACACTGCTTTAAATGTGTCCCAGAGATTCTGGTATGTTGTATCTTTGTTCTCATTGGTTTCAAAGAACATCTTTATTTCTGCCTTCATTTCGTTATGTACCCAGTAGTCATTCAGGAGCAGGTTGTTCAGTTTCCATGTAGTTGAGCGGTTTTGATTGAGTTTCTTAGTCCTGAGTTCTAGTTTGATTGCACTGTGGTCTGAGAGACAGTTTGTTATAATTTCTGTTCTTGTACATTTGCTGAGGAGTGCTTTACTTCCAATTACGTGGTCGATTTTGGAGTAAGTACGATGTGGTGCTGAGAAGAATGTATATTCTGTTGATTTGGGGTGGAGAGTTCTATAGATGTCTATTAGGTCTGCTTGCTGCAGAGATGAGTTCAATTCCTGGATATCCTTGTTAACTTTCTGTCTCGTTGATCTGTCTAATGTTGACAGTAGAGTGTTGAAGTCTCCCATTATTATTGTATGGGAGTCTAAGTCTCTTTGTAAGTCTCTAAGGACTTGCTTTATGAATCTGGGTGCTCCTGTATTGGGTGCATATATATTTAGGATAGTTAGCTCTTCCTGTTGAATTGATCCCTTTACCATTATGTAATGGCCTTCTTTGTCTCTTTTGATCTTTGATGGTTTAAAGTCTGTTTTATCAGAGACTAGGATTGCAACCCCTGCTTTTTTTTGTTCTCCATTTGCTTGGTAAATCTTCCTCCATCCCTTTATTTTGAGCCTATGTATGTCTCTGCGTGTGAGATGGGTCTCCTGAATACAGCAGACTGATGGGTCTGGACTCTTTATCCAGTTTGCCAGTCTGTGTCTTTTACTTGGAGCATTTAGTCCATTTACATTTAAGGTTAAGATTGTTATGTGTGAACTTGATCCTGCCATTATGATATTAACTGGTTATTTTGCTCGTTAGTTGATGCAGTTTCTTCCTAGCCTCGATGGTCTTTACATTTTGGCATGTTTTTGCAATGGCTGGTACCGGTTGTTCCTTTCCATGTTTAGTGCTTCCTTCAGGGTCTCTTGTAAGGCAGGCCTAGTGGTGACAAAATCTCTAAGCATTTGCTTATCTGTAAAGGATTTTATTTCTCCTTCACTTATGAAACTTAGTTTGGCTGGATATGAAATTCTGGGTTTAAAATTCTTTTCTTTAAGAATGTTGAATATTGGCCCCCACTCTCTTCTGGCTTGGAGAGTTTCTGCCGAGAGATCTGCTGTTAGTCTGATGGGCTTCCCTTTGTGGGTAACCCGACCTTTCTCTCTGGCTGCCCTTAAGATTTTTTCCTTCATTTCAACTTTGGTGAATCTGGCAATTATGTGTCTTGGAGTTGCTCTTCTCGAGGAGTATCTTTGTGGCATTCTCTGTATTTCCTGGATTTGAATGTTGGCCTGCCCTACTAGGTTGGGGAAGTTCTCCTGGATGATATCCTGAAGAGTGTTTTCCAACTTGGTTCCATTTTCCCCCTCACTTTCAGGCACCCCAATCAGACATAGATTTGGTCTTTTTACATAATCCCATACTTCTTGCAGGCTTTGTTCATTTCTTTTTCTTCTTTTTTCTTTTGGTTTCTCTTCTCGCTTCATTTCATTCATTTGATCCTCTATCGCTGATACTCTTTCTTCCAGTTGATCGAGTCGGTTACTGAAGCTTGTGCATTTGTCACGTATTTCTCGTGTCATGGTTTTCATCTCTTTCATTTCGTTTATGACCTTCTCTGCATTAATTACTCTAGCCATCAATTCTTCCACTTTTTTTTCAAGATTTTTAGTTTCTTTGCGCTGGGTACGTAATTCCTCCTTTAGCTCTGAGAAATTTGATGGACTGAAGCCTTCTTCTCTCATCTCGTCAAAGTCATTCTCCGTCCAGCTTTGATCCGTTGCTGGCGATGAGCTGCGCTCCTTTGCTGGGGGAGATGCGCTCTTATTTTTTGAATTTCCAGCTTTTCTGCCCTGCTTTTTCCCCATCTTTGTGGTTTTATCTGCCTCTGGTCTTTGATGATGGTGATGTACTGATGGGGTTTTGGTGTAGGTGTCCTTCCTGTTTGATAGTTTTCCTTCTAACAGTCAGGACCCTCAGCTGTAGGTCTGTTGGAGATTGCTTGAGGTCCACTCCAGACCCTGTTTGCCTGGGTATCAGCAGCAGAGGCTGCAGAAGATAGAATATTTCTGAACAGCGAGTGTACCTGTCTGATTCTTGCTTTGGAAGCTTCCTCTCAGGGGTGTACTCCACCCTGTGAGGTGTGGGGTGTCAGACTGCCCCTAGTGGGGGATGTCTCCCAGTTAGGCTACTCAGGGGTCAGGGACCCACTTGAGCAGGGAGTCTGTCCCTTCTCAGATCTCAACCTCCGTGTTGGGAGATCCACTGCTCTCTTCAAAGCTGTCAGACAGAGTCGTTTGCGTCTGCAGAGGTTTGGGCTGCGTTTGTTATTGCCTTGTCCCCAGAGGTGGAGTCTACAGAGACAGGCAGGTTTCCTTGAGCTGCTGTGAGCTCCACCCAGTTGGAGCTTCCCAGCAGCTTTGTTTACCTACTTAAGCCTCAGCAATGGCGGGCGCCCCTCCCCCAGCCTCACTGCTGCCTTGCCGGTAGATTACAGACTGCTGTGCTAGCAATGAGGGAGGCTCCGTGGGTGTGGGACCCTCCCGGCCAGGTGTGGGATATGATCTCCTGGTGTGCCTGTTTGCTTAAAGCGCAGTATTGGGGTGGGAGTTACCCGATTTTCCAGGTGTTGTGTGTCTCAGTTCCCCTGGCTAGGAAAAGGGATTCCCTTCCCCCTTGCGCTTCCCAGGTGAGGCAATGCCTCGCCCTGCTTCAGCTCTCGCTGGTCGGGCTGCAGCAGCTGACCAGCACCGATCGTCCGGCACTCCCCAGTGAGATGAACCCAGTACCTCAGTTGAAAATGCAGAAATCACCGGTCTTCTGTGTCGCTCGCGCTGGGAGTTGGAGACTGGAGCTGTTCCTATTCGGCCATCTTGCTCCGCTCCCCCCCCCCCAATTCTTTCTTTTTAAACAGCTTTATTGAGATGTCATATAGAAAAATTGCATATACTTAAGGTGTACAATGAGGTGTTCTGATATACACACACATTGTGAAATAATCTCCACAATCAAGCTAATTAACATATCTATTACCTCTACAGTTACCATTGTGTGTGTGTGTATGTGCCGAACCAATTTAATCTAAGATCTAGCATCTTGCAAATTGCCAAGTATAAAATACCCCCACCCCATTGGCCCACTCTCATTTATCCCATCAATTCAAGTACCACCTTCAGTCACTCTCAGCTGTTCACATTTTTTTACCGAGCCAAGGATTCAAGCACTCTTCTTTCACTTTCCATCTAATTCCTGAATTGAAGTTTTTCAAACCTGGGATGAGAATGAGCAATATTTCAAGAACAGGAAATCAGTGACAGTGACGGGGAGAGGGACCTTTGAGGAGAGGGATCAACTAAAATAGTTTAATTAAGGAAAGACGGACAGTTATCCCTTCTTGGGGATTCTCTTGAAAAGCTTTTGTTGTGTCTCCCTTCTATGGTTAAAAGATGACATGGATTCACTTGAGACATTTATAATAAGAAAGAAAGCTAGAATGGCAGAGTCTGGGAAGAGAGACGAGTGACAAGAGGCTCCCTATTTTTTTCTACTGGTCTGGGATCAACAACACATCATTTAGGAAATAGGTTGGTTACTCTACATACTTGGCACAATGATCTACAGGTAAAGGGCCAAATCTGAAATGCATTTAAACTGCAGTAAAACACACTGAATAAATTATAGCAAAATGTACTTCTAGAATGTGTTTCTCTATGGCTAGCATTCAATGAGTGTTACTGAAATAATTTTGTCATGAATTAAAAATGTTGAAATAATTTTTCTGGATATTGCGGTTTTTCACATGCCTTTTCAATGTTTGCATCTGTGGTTGTTCATATATGAGCCAAAAAGTTTTAGTTCTTATTAGATAAAAAAATATCCTAGTATAGTGTTCTTCTTGAGTTCAGTATTAGTTGATTGTCCTGGGGGCATTTAAACTTTATTTTTAGTAACCTATGTATTACTTTTATATAAAAGCAATATGTAATTTATATTTATCACAGATGCAGTAAACTTATGTTTTGGTGCTGATTCCATGTGGGAAAAATATTTAGTTTAAAAAATACTTTAGAAATTATTCTTATGCTTATCGACTGAGAACATTTAAGGGAATTTCTGTTCCTTTTAATTTGCTGCCAAACTTTTCAAAGTCATCATCAAGGGCTTACTTGAGTATTTGTGCTGTGATAAGTAGAAACTCTGAGCATAACTATACAGACAGGGATTACCCAGGACCATTCTTTACATTGTTGAAATACAAACATTTTGTTAATTATACTAATAGAGTTTTTAACATTCTGTGTGTCTTCAGTAGCAAACGAAAAATAAATCAATATAAACTTCTTTCCTTAAAAGGAAATTGAATCCTTAATTCTGTTGATGTCCAGAGTTGAATCCCTATAGAAGACATGTGCTACTTCTTTACTGTATGAGATATCTGTATGGTATGCAGATTATTTCTGCCTGAGATTGGGGAACAACAAACTGAAAGATGAATTTAGCAAAATTAGTGGAAGACATCTGAAATTTCCTTGTAGTGAATATAATAATATATACATGATTTATTAACCTCTATTTGAATAGCTCTTTATAGCTTACAAAGTCATTTCATCTACTACATCCTCTCTGGTCATCTCAGTAAGAGTAGATAATGAGAAAACAAGAAATTATGCATGTATATGTGCATGTAGGAAACTGAGACCAGAGGTTAAGTGGCTTGTCTAGTTTCATATTATCAGTGAATTATTTCATTGACATTGCCAACTGTTCTTGGATTTTTAGAGTAAGACTTTTGAATTAGGATGAAAATAGCTTAAAAAACTTAAAAAAAATCTGATCTGAACTATGCAGAGTCAGCTAATTTTTTAGTGTAGAAATTTTATAATGGAAACAAATTATCTTTTTAGGTTCATATTGTGGTGACCCCAAAAAGTGTTAAGACTTACATTGACTGCTATGAAATTATAGAAAAAGACATCAAGGAAGCTGGAAATATAACAACTGATGGTTATGAAATTCTTGGAAAACTCCTTAAAGGGGAAAGGAAATCAGCCGCAGTGAGTTACACATTTTTACTTTTCTTGGTACCTTGTGTTGAGATTGAAATGGCATTTTCTAAACAACTCCATGAGTTTTATTTTATTCTGTTTTTCTCAGTGAGTTTTAAGTTGTCAAATTTCTTGGTCAGATCAAAACATTGGAAGAAGTACATTGAGAAAATATGTCCACAGAACATAATAATGTGCTTTAACTACTTACTAGAAACAAAATAAGATGTCAAGGCACCAGGAAACACCATGCAGTCATCTCGAAACAGGATCAAATTGGAGAATACCACACAAAGAGTTGCCAGCATACCCAGTGAAATAGAAAATCATTCCTGTTTTGTTCTTCAGCAATAATTGTTAATATAGATTTGTGCAGTCAGGATATTAAGCATTTGGGGACACTAGTTGCAACTTTCACCAGAGCCCGCATTTGCTCACAGAGGAGCCATTCGGCTGTCTGTCTCAAAAGGATCAGTGGAGTAGGGCAGCCAGCTGACCCCATTACTCACAACTTTCACCATCTCAGGTTTGAGGCAGAGCGTGACAACCCCATTTACAATGCTATCTAGTAGGGAAAATTTAAATCTAAAGTTGTCATCATACCAAGCTAATTAAATTCATATTAAATGTCATTCAAAGCCAGGCACCATTGCTCATGCCTATAATCCCAGCATTTTCAGAGGCCAAGGAAGGAGAATCACTTAAGGCCAGGAGTTCAAGATTAGCCTAGGCAACATAGTGAGACCCTGTCTCTATAAAAAGGAAAAAAAAAATCAGCTGAATGTGGTGGCATGTGCCTGTATTCCTAGCAACTTGGGAGGCTGAGGTGGGAAGATTGCTAGAGCCCAGGAATTTGCAGCTGCAGAGAACTATGATGGCATCACTACACTCCAGCCTGGGTGACAGACCGAGACCCTGTCTCAATCAATCAATCAATCAATCAATCAATCAAAGTCAATAGACCTATTGTCCTAAAAGCAAAGCTAACCTGTTTGGCTTCTATAATTATTATTTTTAAAATGGCTTTATTTATTTAATTTAGCTTTCTTTCATGGACAGGATTTTCTTCTAGATTCAAAAGGAAAATTTTTATTCCACAATATAGAAACAATTAGTTCAAATGTAATATAATTTTGATTAAAATCCAAACCTTCTGTTGAATATTGAATCTGACATTTAAGTATAACAATTACATCACGTTTTTAAAAGAATAACATTGTCTAAACAACTTTTTACTTTTTATCAAAAGTAGTTTATTTTTCAACTATAGAAAGATATAAGATATATGCTATCTTGAAATAGTTGAGGATATCGAAAAAGTTATTGGTCAACCCCTTGGTAATAATTTCTAAAAAGAAGAGCATCAATTGTAGAATAAGTGAAGAATTGTTTCTTTAATTTACTTTAATGTTACTTTTCTATAAGGGTGGGCTCTTAAAGCTTGATTTAGGCTGGGTGTGGTGGCTCATGCCTGTAGTCCCAGCACTTTGGGAGGCCGAGGCGGGTGGATCATTTGAGGTCAGGAGTTTGAGACTAGCTTGGCCAACATGGTAAGACCCCATCTCTACTAAATAAACAAAAATTAGCCAGGCGTGGTGGTGGGAGCTATATGTAATGCCAGCTAATTGGGAGGCTGAGGCAGGAGAATCTCTTGAACCCAGGAGGCAGAGGTTGCAGTGAGCCAAGATCACACCACTGTACTCCAACCTGGGCAACAGTGAGACTCCACCTCAAAACAAAACAAAACAAAAAACAAAAAACAAATTTGATTTAAATGTGTGTAGGCTTGAAATTCATTTAATTATAGAAATTAATATTCTCTTAAAAAGTAACACAAGACTGGGCACCGTGGCTCACGCCTGTAGTCCTAGCACTTCGGGGGGATCACTTGAGTCTGGCAATTCAAGACAAGCCTGGCCAACATGGTAAAACCCCGCCTCTATTAAAAAATACAAAAAAATTAGCTGGGCATGGTGGTGCACACCTGTAATCCCAGCTACTCAGGAGGCTGAGGCGCGAAAAGCATTTGAGCCTGGGAGGCAGATGTTGCAGTGAGCCAGGATCCCACCACTGTACTCCAGCCTGGGTAATAGAGTGGGACTCTGTCTCAAAAAAAAAAAAAAAAAAAAAAAAAAGAAAGCACACAACAAACAAATGACACAAAACTCAAACACTGCATTTCAACCAAATAAATGAATCAAGAGTGGGAATCTCACATACACATTTCACTTTTCTATCTCTTTCTCATAGGCATATGTTCAAACATTGCATTTTGGCTAAAGTAGTGAATCAGGAGTGGGAATCTACATACATGTTTCACTTTTCTATCTCTTTCTCATAGGCATATGTTTTTATGTTCTTTTCTCGTGATGTAAGGATCACATTGCTCTCAATGGCTCACACCCTTGACAGAGTCTGTGTGAGAAGTTGGCAATGGTTACAATGTGGAAATGCCAATATAAAATGTTTTTCATGCATCTTTAGCTGATGTGGCTGTTGGTTGTTTGCAGTTCCAAATCCAGAGTTTTGACATTGTCTGCAGCCCAGTGTGGACCAGTAGAGACAGATGCTGTGATATTCCCTCTAGGGTAAGTAAAACAGAATTGAATTCTGTCATGGCTTTAACAGTTTCCCAGGAATGAACCCTTGTGCCTGGGAGAGGAAGTAGCACTCCACAGTTGCATCTTCAGGATGGAGCTAAAAGACACGCAACGTGTGGGTGCTCACCAGCTACTACAGAAAAGCCAGTGCCTGTGTGAACCCTCCCTCACAAGCTGGGAATGCACAGACTGTATCTGGAAATTCTCCCTAACAGAAAAGTCCTGCTGAGTTAATGTGTTTGATAAGCCCACTTACTGTAAAGCCCTCTTATTGCTTGTAAATTATCAGCATTTTACAGAACAAGCCAGCACCTTTCTGGATAACTAAGGTTTTTTAGATGGTAGAAATAACCATAGTATTTCTTTTCGAGATGATGGCCTTTCTTTAATAGTATCTATGTAGGTGTTAATGGTTACAATGTTGAATGTTGGTGATGGATTTGAAACTTTTGACCAGCAAAGACCCACATACATCCACAGGAAGGGTGTGCATTGTTTATTCAGCAAATATTGATTGAGCACCTATTATAAGCTGGGCACCAATCTGTGTGCTTGTTTTAAGCCAGTAAAAAGTGAGTATTCCAGTGAAAGGCACTGGAAGAGAACGAATTAACAATGACATATATACTATATTATTGAGTGAAAGTCCTAGGATGCATAACAAATCAGGGCAAAGGGATAGTGATGGTAGCCCTCAGTGATAAGGGGAGATTTAAGCAGAGACCTGAATGAAGTGAGGGACAAAACAATGTGGCTAATGGAGAAAGAGGACAGAATTCTGGATTTTTTTTTTTTCCAAATGGGAATTGATATTTGAGATACACAACAAGTCTCTAACACCGGATTAGAGGAAATTGGATTAAATTACCAGAGGTCTCAGTGGTCACGTAAACATTTCTTTGTCAGTGAGGTTTCCTAATGTAATGCCTAAAATAAAGACATAAAGGAGCACAGCAAGTTTCAACATAAGACTATTCATAATGATAAGTAAAATTATTTCTTTAAGTTGGGAAACAGACTTCCTTGTGCATGTAAGTGGGGGTGGGGATGGGAAGGCATTTTTTTCCTCTAAATTTAAAGGCAAATATTTTTTTCAAAATTGCAGAGAGATGAGGCAAAATGCCCTGCTTTTCCAAATTCTTGCACATGTACACAGGACAGCGTTGGACCTCCAGGACCTCCAGGCCCTGCAGTAAGGAAATTGAAATAGTTCCTCTGGTTTTTCCTTTGAAATCTTTAGAGTGATTATCTATTTGCTGGTATAGAGTCAATAAAATGCTTCAGTTCATCCAGGTTTTCTAGGATAGAGCAAGCTAAATTGCAGACCATCTTTTTAGTATATTTAGACATCTGAAATGGAGTAAATCAGGAAGAATATTTGATTCTGGCATTTGACATATTTCTTCAGCCATGCAAGAATGATAATATTGGCTAGTCTTCAGGAGCTTTTTTCTTAAAGATGTGAAGCTGGATTTCCATCTGTAATTACATGACTGAAAATTCCTTACGTCTCCTGAAAGCTTCTTAAGTGTTTGGTACAAAGCCATAGTTGAGAGCTGACTCAAGAACAACTTGTTGAGAACCTAGAACATGTGCACCTTATGTAGCAGATGTATCATGAGAATTACATAGAGAGAGGGTAATTAACACATGTGATATCATAAACTCTGGGTTTGGAATAACTTGAGTGAGAAGACTGTGACCAGATTTATTCGTTGGTTGGGAGGGAAGGCCAAGAAAGTGCAAGGCAAAACATTGAAGACTGCAGTGATAGAGTTCATTGATCAATGTGAAACCCCTTGATTTAGTCAATCCAGTATCTGATCTGGGCCAATTTTGAGGATAGCTCTAATCTCCATTGGCTTCTTTTAAGAAAATATGTAATTAACATAGGAAGAGCTCGGATTCACAGAACACCAAAACTTACTATCCCTGGGTCCTAGCAAATAATGTAGACTGATTTTAGGTTAATTACAAAGCAGCTCCTCATATATAGAATCAAAATGTCACTGGAATTACCATTCTTTTTTCTAGTAACAGTGATTTATATTTATAATCATGAAATTATATCCTGGATGTGACTTAGATGTTTTTGAGATGTTGGGATTTTTTCCCCTGTCATTGTGAGGTAACATGCTTGGATGTCACTATGATATTTATTTCCTCTTTGTTCAGTTGTTTCTGAATTCCTGTTAAGTACATGTTCTAATATTCTGAGAGAGTGAAGATATTCTTCTTTTTGCCCATCATTTTCCCTGAGGAATGTAATTCATATAAATCCAAAGCTCATTTTTCTCTTTATTGTATACAAGTAGTATGTTTGCTTTTCCCAGCAAACCTCAGATTTTGAAATGAAAACTTGAAATATGAAATATAATTTAAAAAATAAGATGCTCAGAATGTACAAAGTTTTGAAATTCTCTTGCCTTGCATATTTGTATGACATGAAATATTTGCTTCAATATTTTGAAAGCAACTGTAGAATATTAATTGTCTGGAGATTGCACTTTTTCTTGAAGCACTTTTTATGTATCAACTTCTTCCTGCTTTCCTATGTTCACACTAATATGTGCTCTATGTATTTTAGGGAGGGCCTGGTGCTAAAGGTCCCAGAGGTGAAAGAGGTATCAGTGGGGCAGTTGTAAGTATATTTTAGAGTGCATTTAAATTTTCATCTATATGCTGAAATCTGATTGTTCAAATTTTCACAAAGCGGGGATGTGATCTTGAGCAAGTCAGCTCAGGTTTAGTGTGCCTCAGGTAATGTAATTACCTCTGTCTTATCTCTGGATATCATAATGATGGATTAGACAAGCCAGAGAAAGAAATGCATAGGATGCATGTCATAGGTGTAACAATTACACATGGGGAAGCTGCAGAAGATCTTTAAGGGCTTGGCCGGAACATGGGGAAGCAGATGGGGTAAACACACCCCACAGGGAGCAGAGACCCTCTAGAGAGCTGGAGCCTGCTGGGAGTAGTTCTGCTGCTTCTTTTTTCACCAGTCTCAGAAAAGAAAATGCTGAGTGCTCACAAGGGGTCACCTGCCCCTTCTGCCAGCTCCACACTGGTTTTCTGTAAGACAACTCAAGCTTCTCAGGGGAATATTTTATGAAGACAATATGTAGTTTTTGGTCATAATATAATTAATGATAAAATAACCCCGTTAGGAAAGGGCAAGATTAGAATGCTAACCCAGGCCTGACGCCAAGGTTGTGCCTTTTCCACCTAGACAGATCGCAAAAGAGCTCCAGCACAGGGCACCTCATCCATGGGCATCTTTTCTTTCCTTGCTTGATTTATATATCCTTTAGTCCCAGAAATAAGCTGAAGTCTAAGAGAAATGAGGACTAGCTTAAAATAAATCAAATCCAGTGAGACTTGAGCTTTTAATCTCATATAAGTCTATGAAAATTAATATATGAATGTTTTATATGCGATGTGTTTTATTTAAAAAATCTATTTCTAATAGGACTTTTATGGAAAGGAAGTGCTTTTGTGAATTTATTGCACTTTTCAATAGTAAAGGGAAGAAGGAAATTACATTAATAAATACATTCATAGATGTAGATTTCTGAAATGTTTACAAAGATTATATGATTGATGTCTTAGAGCTATGATGACAAGTGTCTGACTAAATGTCAGCACTGAAAAAGTATTACATTATTTGTGGTTGTCTCTCTCTTGTGTATTTTAGGGGCCCCCTGGTCCTCGTGGAGACATAGGTCCTCCAGGCCCCCAGGGTCCTCCAGGCCCTCAGGGACCCAATGGACTCTCTATTCCGGGAGAGCAAGTAAGCATAAAGCCTTTCTGCATTAAATAAGAATGGTGGATAAACATTTAGTTAAATGAATCTTTTCTACATTTTGCCAAATCAAATGTTTTCTCAGATAGTTCAACAAGGTTAGTCACCAAGATAGTAGTCACTATGATGACTGTTATTTTAGATATGTAAATAGACTATGTAATAATATAAAACTGTGTAGAATAAATTACTGCTACTTATTTGACTTCATTAAACATTTTCTTATAAGTAATGTAGATATCGCCTATGTTAAACTGTATTCTTTTATGGCAAGTATAATATCCCATAATTATATAAAATTATCCCATAACATTGTAAGTAGAAATTATAACACAGCACTTGTAGTTTAAAAAATGAGCACTAATTCAAAAAAGGTTTATTCATCTCCTTTCAAAAATACCCTTCTGTGCTCATTCTGGATTTATGAAGTGATGAAGATTTTGTAAGTGACTCATGTCTTCCTTTTTAACTTAATCTCTGTGAAATGCCTGAGAACTGTTTTCCCATTGCTCACTCTAGGGTCGCCAAGGGATGAAAGGTGATGCTGGAGAGCCAGGACTTCCAGGCCGAACAGTGAGTTGGTCTCTAAGTTGCCTTTTCTTCCCCCTGTCATGCGTTATTTGAAAATTTCCCTTTGTAGTGCCTCAAAAGGTGAACCCAGGTTAAGTAGCAAAGCGGAAGCCTGGATATGTGTTTCACCTCATTTCCATTTCATATCCTGGTCTTAGCCTTCAAGTTGGTGCTGTTCAATTCAGGTATCTGCTTGTTGACTGAGCATCTCCTGTATGCTTGGCAATGTGCTTGACTCTGTTCTCCAGTTTCTTTTCAGAGTCTCTGGAATTAAAAAAACATTTTGGAAAAGAGCAAGGATTCTCTCCCACACAGGAAGTATATTATAATGTTTCACTTGTTTGTTTCCTTCTGTGCAGGGAACTCCAGGGTTACCTGGCCCACCAGGACCAATGGGACCTCCAGGAGATAGAGTAAGTTTTCTTGGGCAGGCTATAATGATGTTGGAAATGATGTCACATGGTTGCCTATTAATTAAGAACCCTTCAAAATCCAGTTTGCAAGGCTGGTAATGAATCATGTATCTTGTGGAAAGCTGCAAAGCTAATGTCAGTGGACCACCCAACATCAGATCAATCTCAAGGTCTTTGAAATAAAATGGTGGGACTCTAGGGGAGTCTTTGAAATTTTAATTTTCAGAAAATTTCTTACTGTATCATATTCATAAAAAGAAGTCCAGAAAAGGAGTTTTAACTGATTAAAAAGAGATTTAAGAATCTCAGCAAATTGTTTTAAATCTTAAAATTAAAATCTTAGTTATGAGGCAGCTTTTCTGTAACCATGAGGGTAGCCTTGACTCCCGTAGCACTTTCTACAAACTCAAGACATCCTGTCTACACCTTTAGAACTCAGATACCACTTCTAGGCTTGATGGTGGGGTAGACAGCTGGTATTTAGTAGGAACTTTTCCTATTGGTAGCAGCTTTCAGGTTTGGTTTTGACTTAGCACGAAAGCAGTACAGGAAGCCCAGTCTTCTCTAGGATAAGTTAATGAGAAGCATGGTGAACATGACCTCTATGCTCTATTCATCAATGATGTGAAACATTTGGTTCCACAGGAGACCACAAATGCTTTAATAAAAAGAACCCAGAAATTTTAAGAGTTTCGCAAAACAAAGGAACTAATGACTTTTCAGCATCTTATGGTTCCAAAAATAGTCTGAGAGTAGTTTGTATTTTGATTAATCAATCTAGTTAAAATATATGACTAGCAGCAGGATCTGAGGAAGCCAGTACTGTAACAGCTGTCACTAAACATAGATCTATTAGCCTTAACACCTCCAAGACACCGCTGGGCAGAGGCAGGCCATTCAGAGGGAGCAAAGATTTGCCCTAAGATAATACAAAATGGTAGATGATATGCCAGTGAACTTTATTTGTTCCCATGCCTCCTTTTGAGTTTGGGGGAGAGATACGACAGAGGTCAAAGAGAAAACTATTTTCTGGGATATGGGATGTGGAGGTAGTTCTGATATATACATCTTCTGACTCTTTTGAGACTGGCACGTTAGGTTTTTTTTTTTTAATTCTTATTTTACAATAAAGGACAACAGTGAGAGTACAAGAGTGACAAGTCAGTCTTCTTTATTAGAAAGTAAACCCCAGAATATTGCGGTTGAGAAGTGGCGATGGGCTGACTTGCTTGCTGCTGCTATGACTGAAACTTTGTGCCCATCACATCCACCCCAATGTGGGCTTCATGCAGATACACGGCGGGGTCCCTAGCATACTTCCCAGCAGCACTGCCTTTCTGGACTGGCGCTCAGACAGACATCACCATCAGGCAGCGTCACTGCATCCTTGAAAAGTAAGGGACTGGAAGGGACTGTGCTCTTCCGTTCTCAAATTCTAGTCTGTGTCCAGCTTTGTGGTGAGGCCACCCTGGGATGAGGGCAAGAGAACTTTTCAGGATACTGTTCTCCCTTTTCCTTCACAGCCTGTGTACCTCCCTACTGCTTAGTAAACGACCACTAATGCAAAAAGGAGGGTGCATAGCTGGTGGGGCATCAACAATTTTAGAAAGTTAGAGAGATAGGAATCTCAGCTGAAACAAAACAAAACTTGAACTCAGTAGTGGAAGTGAAGAGAAGGAAGCACAAGAGATCAAGGCCAAGAGTTGTGGTGAGGAATGAAGAATTTGTTAGCAGGATCAAGTAGGGAGAAACAAGATACAGAGATCGTCTTCCGCACAGACGATTTTTGAAATGAGGCACAGTATTGGGGGCTATTAGAAAGTAACCAAAGAACCACATATACAGGTATCTGTACATGTGTATCTATGAAAATGGTCATCGGTCTTCTCAGCCACCCTCACATGGGTAGAAGTGGAAATAACTGCTGCAGCTTGCACCAAAATTGAAGAATAAAATGAAATTGTGGTACGAAGTTCTGCAGATGGCATAATGGGTAGCCTTTTTGAGTACTTCACAATAAATCTTCTTCAGTCCAATTTAGGAATATGTTTCCTCTAAAAGGAAATGGTTGATCAGAAAGTTCTTAGACTGACTAAAGAGGGATTAATTATTTAGAAATATGATACTTACCATAAAAAATGAAAAAGAGCATCCTATATAGTTGGAGAAACTTGGGTAGAAGAAATTTTATTCAAATTGTCCAAGTAATATTATAGGGATTTTTTTTCTTAAGTGGCCGTTAGAAGTGATACGGATGTTACATCAGATAGGGTTAGGATCTGTTTTTTGTTAGTCAGGCCTAGATCTTCCAGCAAACAGCTGAAATCTTATCTCTAAAAGTTTCTGAAAAAAGTCTTTTTTTGGGGGGAAGTGGAATATTTCCAACAAAGTAAAAAGAATAATTTAAACTTCTATTGTAAAGTCAATGCACTAATAAAAAGTGTGGATACTTAATTCGGGAAGAGATCCAAATTGTTGACTTTTGTGAAAATCCAAGAATATGGATGAAACGATTACTTTCACACTCTGCAGAAAATGAGACAAAAATCTCTGACAGAGGAATGCAACATCTCTAAAAAATGACCTGACTCAGAAATCCTCGGCTGGATTTCAGAGATCTGCTGTTGAGAGTGAATGCTAACTGGGTAGCAGGATGACTCATTCCAGGCGAAAGTCATTTGGCACTGTACAGAGAGAGAAAAAAACATATAAATGCGGGCGCACGAGCCAGAGATCAAGCCTGTGGGGAGATGTGCTCTATTCCTGCCTAGTGAACTGATGCTGAGGCAGTTCTGGCCTTTGTATGTGATGAAGAGAGACAGACCACTGCAAAAATTAACTGCTTATTATCAGGATTGAGGATTTCCTCTCTTTTGAGTGGAGGGCAGTTAAGACAGCTTTGCCTCTGTTTTTTTTTTTTTTTTGAAACAGGGTCCCACTCTGTCACCCAGGCTGGAGTGCAGTGGTGATCATGGCTCACTGCAGCCCTGACCTCTTGGGCTCAAGTGATCCTTCCACCTCAGCCTCCCAAGTAGCTGGGGCCACAGGTGTGTGCCACCATGCTTGGCTATTTTTTTTTCTTTCACTTTTCTTTTAGTGACAGGGTCTCCTTATGTTGCTCAGGCTGGTCTTCAACTCCTGGGCTTAAGTAATCCTCCTGCCTTGGCCTCCCAGAGTGCTGCGATTGCAGGCATGAGCTATTGCACCCAGTCTAGCTTTGCCTCTTTTGAGAGAGGAAGAAAGAAATTCACCAGGAGTGGAGACATAAGTAGTCCTGCTCTAGCTGTCTGACAATTGCTCAGGGAATGAGGAAGGGAGTTTTCTAATTGGGTGATCAGGATTTTCCATACAGACTTCTCTATGTCTGTATGCATGGCAGGGCATGAAGACTTGAGAGCATATGTTAAAATAATTTTATTATTTATGTTTAATATATATTCTTAGATAAGGGGGAGTTTAAATGTATAGTAAACATTCATGTTAAATATTTACTGCAGAGCTTAATATTTGCATATTTGGTAAAGGAATGTTTTATAAAGTTTGATGATTCCATCTTAAGGAAATTTTAGGCTTTAGAACATGATGTATTGACCAGTATATATTATAAATATTCTATTAAATATATGGCTAAAATATCCGGAAGCTGTGATAAAAGCAATAGGGAGGATTTCTTACTGTTTTGTTGAGGGTAAAGGGTGCTGATATGATGGAAGAGAATGAAGGCGTGGAGAATTCACCAAAGGGAAAAATGAATTTCTAAGTTGAGAGTCCAATTCCCAGCAGACAAAGGAAGACTCTGCCACCATAATATCATCTTTTATGATACCACTTGCTTTTCTCAGCAACTTTCCTTTCCTCTCACCTGCATCATTCCTGGGCCAACCTGTGGACATTGATTTTTCCATAGAATGTATAAATCTTCCTTTAGACTTCTTTATGCTATTACAAAAGAAAAAAAATCTTTATGAAGGGAATCTGCCTTCCTGAGAGAAGATTAGTTTGGCTCTTAAAATTGTTTTATTTATAACTATACAAGTGAATGAGCATAGAAGTTAATTATTCAGTAAAAGGCATAAGTTAAATTGAAAATATTTTTTTTCTTTCTTTTTTTTTTTCTTTTGCTTTTTGCCTTCATATTGAAACCTCACCTGCCAAACAGCACGTTGGGCTAAATCCTTCTCTTCAGCCTTCAGCTTTAGCAACTTGTTTAGCATCTTTTCTTTTCACTTGCTCATGACCTCCCTAACTGTAATTACTTTCATTTTTACAATAGGGCTTCACTGGAAAAGACGGTGCAATGGGACCCAGGGGCCCACCGGGGCCACCGGTAAGAACTAAATGTGTTTCAGTTTTGTGCCCTTCACCCCGACCCTCTCACTCCATTTTGCTAGAGAAGAGCCAGGTAACCTGCTTTTGAAGCACATTCAATCTGTGCTGTGGAGTATATCATTGAGGGAAATGTGTTTTTATTTACCTACATCAAAATGTGCTAGAGAAAACAGATGTGTTAAAATATGGAATCTTTCTGTTTAATCAAGTTACACTTGAGAAAAAGAAAAAAAAATCCCTAACTAACTAGCTACTAGCTGGTTGGTGCCTCAGTTTCTTCATCCCTGCATTGAGTGGTTGGGTTTTATAACCTCAGTGGTTCAGTTATTTCCTGTTACAGAATTTTAAGAATCTGTGGCTATAACATTTAAAATTTAAGAACATTTATTATTGAACAGCCATCAGTTGTTCTGAGGAAGTCAGTTTTATCTACAACTAAAAAGGTCTTCAACTTAAGATATTGGGAAAAATACTTAAATTAATGATTTTGAAACTGCCGTCTGTATACTTGCATCCAGGTGAGATCCCAGTAAAATTGTTTGAGGTGATGGATAGCCTCCATGTCTGTGTGGCAGGATATGAAGACTAAAGAGCATATGTTAAAATAATTGTATCATTTATGTTTCAAATATAGATCTTTAGGTAATGGGGGATTTAAATGCACAGCAAACTTTCATGTTAAGTGTTTACTGTAGAGATTAACACTTGCGTAATCAATGGAGTAAAGGATTGCTTGACAAAATCTGAACATTCCATGTTAAGAAAATTTTAGGCTTTAGAACATGACGTATTGGCCAGTACATATTATAAATATTCTATTAAATATAGGACCAAAATGTCTGGAAGCTGTGGTAAAAGCAACAGGGAGAAAATCTTATGATTTTGGTGGGGTTAAGGGTGCTGACATGATGGAAGGGAATGAAAGTGTGGAGAATGCTCCAAAGGGAAAAATGAATTTCTAAGCTGAGAGTGCAATTCTCAGCAGACAAGGGAAGACTCTACCGCCATGGTGCCCAACTTAGCACAAAACTGGCCACCTTCTTAATTCTTCTCCAGCCCAAATTTTCAACTTCTGTGTTTTGAAGGATTGTCTGGTCCTGTAGTAGGAAACTTTAAAAAAAAGGGAATTGCTTTCTGCAAATCCACTTTGTAACCAATTTACTAGGATCACAGTCTTAAATTGTGAAACTGATTGTATACGTATGCATGTATTTTTCAACTGGTCTCAAAATATATTTTAAAACTATATAGTCCATAAGGATTGCACTGTAATTGTCAAGAGTTTTTTATTTCATGTTATCTTAAAATTTGGTTTTATTCTTCCTGAATGTGTAATTATGAGTTGTTTCATTTAAACGCTTTTAAAACAAGCTGTATTCATTTTCTTTAGATGGGATTTTCTCTTTGTCATAACAGTCCCCTTCCCTCTCCATGTGTTGTAGGGAAGCCCAGGCTCCCCGGGAGTCACAGGACCAAGTGGGAAGCCAGGAAAACCTGGAGATCATGGCAGACCAGTAAGTGGACAGCTTGCATGTATACTGACAGTCATTTCACTGTGGAAATAAATAATGAGAACTGCAAGCCTTTGTCATATTTAGGTTATCTCTGCTGTAATGTGTTTGAAGCATTTGTTGAAACCATGCTAAACTCATGGATTTGACTTGGTACCAGTTCTAAATTTTTCTCTCTGGGTTGTTATAATATTCTGGGATGAAAATTGTGGTCACTGGGTTTCTTTAAAAGGAGAATGGGATTATGAGCCAAGACACATATTTCTGCACTGTATAAACACTCAGAGCTGGGTCAGCAAAATGATTCTTTTTACTTAGGAGTGGTATGCTGCTTAAGATGGAAAAATACATGATGATGGTGTACAGCGCCTCCATCCCTAGCTTGCTAATATTAACCCTTTTGTGGCATTATCCAGCTTTCCATTTGTTCTTTTCTATCTAATTGAGGAGGCTAGAACATCAGAACCAGAATTAAAGTTATTTATTAACTTTAATTGATCATTTTACTTTTTAAATACTGTCCTGCCCCAGTTTATACCCCATTTAACTTTCTCTTATGCAGATATTTTGGTTAAAATAGTAGTTGAGATAGTAGTACACATATTTGGTATTTCCAAATTAGTATCTCCAAAACTGAATTTGAAGTGTCTAAAATATCCACAATTATTTGTAATGACTGTTGGGCTGCATATTTTTTATGAACTTTTCCTTTTTTGTGTTTATGAAGTGTGAATTTATTTAAGCATTTTTTTGTCTGAATAGCATCCTGAAATATAAAAATTTATCTTAAAGACAATTAAGTCCAACTATTAGCAGTGACAAAAATTTATCAGGGCTTTTCTCTGGACAGAATTTCTCCTTTTTAAAGTATTGTTCAAATTACACAAACCCAAGTTTAAAAAAAGTAATTTCAGACAGACTTCGGATTGGACATTTATGTGATAGGGCTTGCCTTGTATGGTTCATAAAATTAAGCAAGCAACATAAAGATAGAAGGACTCCTGGTACATTAGTTTTAAAAGAATGACAAAAACCGCAATTACGTTTGCACCAACCTAAATACTTTAAAATCTGTGTGTACTCTAGCATGTGACTTTATTACTCTCTTTTCCTCAATGGATCATGGTAGAAACTTTGCAAGAGCAATTGTAAGTATATGAAACTTTTCTACCCGTTCAGCATTTCATTTTGTTTTACTATGACCTCAATAGTGTCTTATATAAGAATATTACTCATATAATTGATGGCTGTAGCTAGACGCCTAAAAGAAATGTCTACAGCTATTACTTGAAATATGATCTCTAAATATTGGAAATAAAGATGATGTCTACAAATCGTGAACAATAGGACAATCTCAGGGTGCCAATAAATTAAAAATCACATCAGAACAATCTCAAAATAGCAGTAAATGTAAAAAATCCTGCACTTGCAAAATGCTCCAAATACAATATTAGTGTTTCCACAAAAATCTAATACTTTTGGCAAGGAAATAGACAACTCCAGTTTTTCTTATGATAATTATAATTTGGTATACATTTATTTAGATCCCAGCACTTTCCCTTTTCTCCTTCATTTTCCTCGTCCTTCAAAAGTAGCAAATTTCCTCTCTTTTTCTTCTCTATTTTATCTTACCTTCCTCTTATTTATGAAACCAAACATAGCAGATAGGTATATATAGGTCTTAGCAGAGAGCTTGGCTTAATCATTGTTAGCTTATGTCATTAGCTATTATAATCAGTTGATATCTTCTTGCTAACTTATAATACTTGATATTCTATAGGAGATGTTTCCATGAGGTGTTCATAGAATACTTCATTAATAAACACGTATTGGTTTAGTGCCTATAATATGCTAGCCAGTGTTCTAGGGTCAGGTGATATAACAGCAAACAAGACAAAGTTCTTGCCTTCATAGGCATTCTGAGGGGGGGCGGATATAGACAAAACCATGTAAATATAGGTTCCCATGATAATAAGTATCATGAAGAAGCAAGAAACAGAGTAAAGGGTTAGAGAATGATTGTGCTGGTGGGAAGGCAGCTATTTTGGATACAGTCATCCAGGAACCTCTCTGACGAGGTGACATTGGGATGAAATGAGGGAGAAAGCTATTTGATCTATGGAAAGAGGGTTTCAGCCAGAGGAAACAGCATGAATGAAAGCCCTGGCTGAGGAATGGGTCTGACATATGAAAGGAACATCTAACAGGTCTGGGTACCAAAGTGAAGGGGGTTAAATGGAGAGGGATACAATATCAGGTCAGATAGCTAGGCATAGATGATCATGTGGACCATGTAGCCCATGATAAGGAATTATTATTTTCCTCTAAGTGTGATGGGAATGGGATGGAAGGCTCTTAGAGTCAAAGGAGTGATATGATCTAATTTTTCTTTAAAAAATATCATTCTGGTTTTTGTGTGGAGAATAGACTATAAAGTAGCAAAATGGGGAGCAGGGAGAGCAGTTAGGAGGCTATTGGAGTAGTTTCAGGCAAGAGTCTTGGTTTGGACTGCGGTGGTTTCCATGGAGATGGTGAGAAGTGGTTTGGTATGGGATATTACCTGATTTGTCAATGATTTAGATGTTCCTTCGGTGATAGCAGTTGGCAGCCTGGAAATATATTACCGAAAGACAAAAACTTGCTGTATTCTAAGGAAAACTTTTCCAATATCTCTTATGGTGAGAGGCTTATGACAGTGTAGGGCCAAATATTCTATGCTTGTATTTAGATGTAGGATCATTTAGATTGAGTTATTCATTAAGAGAGAAACCCAGTTTCTTTTCTTTTTTATTGTAGAATTTTTTTGTTATTATACTTTAAGTTCTGGGGTACATGTGCAGAATGTGCAGGTTTGTTACATAGGTATACATGTGCCATGGTGGTTTGCTGCAGCCATCAACCCATCACCTACAATAGGTATGTCTCCTAATGTTATCCCTCCCGTAACCCCTGATTCCCTGACAGGCCCTGGTGTGTGATGTTGCCCTCCCTGTGTCCATGTGTTCTCATTGTTCAGCTCCCACTTATGAGTGAGAACATGCAGTGTTTGGTTTTCTGTTCTTGTGATAGTTTGCTGAGAATGATGGTTTCCAGCTTCAATCCAGTTTCTTTCATCTCAAATGTACAAAGAATCACTCGATGAAGTTAAGGGATATATATTGAGCTAAGTAGCTCACAAAAGCCTGCTGGTTCTTAGTGAGACTGAATGGAGACTAATCTCATGGACGTTCCACAATAACCAGCTGAGATAACCAACCATGATGATACAAAGCAAAGTATGGCAACACAAGGGCAATCTTCATATGTATTTTAGTTCCATATGTATCGTGAATTGCATTGTAAAAAGTGTGCATGGTCCATAACTTTTACAATTGTGACCACAAAATTCACATCTGTCCACTGTTTTGGAGGTGCTTCAGAGACAGAGAGAGAGAGATTAGATTCCTTTTTATAGAAAAGCAGAATGTGAGTAACATGGATATAAATGTGATGTGTCATTTTGCTAATGCTTTAGAAAACAGAACTTGTTCTCTTTCATCATTATGTGCATTCATGCATCATTTTAGAGTATGTTTGTCAGTTTCTAATGTATGCAATTCATATTTTTCAGGGTCCATCTGGGTTGAAAGGAGAAAAAGGTGATAGGGTATGTATTTTTTTAAAAAATCTTACGTTTGTGTGTTAAACATTGAAGTCTAAAATTATAGAACTAATATGCTAATCATTCTCATTAATTTAACAAGGGAGACATTGCTTCCCAGAACATGATGCGAGCAGTTGCAAGACAAGTCTGTGAACAATTGATAAGTGGTAATGTTTCTTTTCTTTTTACTGTGTGAATTGTTTGAAAATTAATTGCAGAAAATGCAGAGTTTGGGTCATAAAGTTTCTAAAGAGATAGATTTCTCTTTCATTTTGATAAGCTCTTGTTTTTATACATTGTCAGTTTTGCATCTGCTTAAAGGTGATATTTTAAAGATTGTCACTAAGATAAAATAATAACCCAAGGTACAATAATAGCAGCAAACTTAAGTTCTAAGACATTGGATATTTTAAGTTATGACCTTTAAGTCGTTTTATGACCTTAAGGAAGGGGCTCACGAAGATTAATTTGATCAGTGAAAGTTGTTTTTGGTAGGAAACTCTGGCCTCTCTGTTTTTCACAGGCTCTTCTTATTCTATAAGGCCTGTTAAGTAATGAAGCTCAGTACCTGCAGACTGGTGTGGGCCTTAAATCCAGAACTCGCTCTTTGAGAAGGCTTAATCAATGTTTTTCATTGTGTGGTACTGAGGAACACCTGCCTTGGAATCACCTATGTTGCTTGTTAGAAGTGAGAGTTCCTGCACCATGTCCTAAGCTAAGTGAATCATTGTCTTTGGAGATAAGGCCCAGAAATCCAGATTTTTCAAGTTGCCCCACAGGCAATTCCAGTTTGCACTGAAACCTGATTATCATTGCCTTAGATATACAGACAATTGTAGAATTATCTAATTATAAAAAAGGTTTTCTTTTGAGTGATGTCACCTGGCAAACCTCAAGACTTTATTTCAGAGCCATATTAAACTTTAACAACTTTTTATATTTGTAGTAGTGTTTGTGGCTTATAGGTCAGCATTTTGTGGAAACAATAATTTATCAGGGACTATTTTGTCCTGGATGATTAGACTGTCTTAATTTTATTTTTAGGATTCTAATTAGATTGTTTCCTGGAAGGGGTGCAGAATGGAGATGGATTTCACTAGACACTAAAACAGTTTCACTCTCTCATCCCTCCTTTATTGCATTTCTTACTAACAAGCCTTATTTCTGCTTGTAGGTCAGATGAACAGATTCAATCAGATGCTGAATCAGATTCCAAATGATTACCACTCCAGTCGCAACCAGCCAGGCCCGCCGGGTCCACCGGGACCTCCTGGCAGTGCAGGAGCCAGAGGAGAACCTGGACCTGGGGGGCGGCCAGGCTTCCCGGGCACACCAGGGATGCAGGGACCCCCTGGGGAACGAGGTAGGCATTTCTGGCTTCTGTATTGCGATAAAGGAAGGAATTTGCAAACGTAGGAGCTGGGACAGGTTGAGGGTGTCTGGAAGGTGACCTAGGCAAACTACTTTCACTAGTCTTGTTTGGACAGCTTCCGAAGAGCTGTCAGGCAACTCACAGGCCATAGGGATCCATGTCTTAGAAAAATGGCATGTCTTTATCAGATCTCAGTTAATGCTATCAGATCTCAGATAATGCTATTTTCTGACTTTTGTTGTTGTTAAGGGGAAAACCTCTATCTTGGCAAACTAAATCAGCTACCCAAATCTTATTACTCTCTGTGACCGTGGCAAGAGTCGAGCAGCAACTGAATGTTCTTAGGCAGCCCTAGAGTTTTAGATCTAACTTATTTTGGTTCCTTTATTCAGGGTCTGGCATTGGTCTTGTATGTTTGTTTGACTCTAATTTCATGGTGTAGATAAGTGCAGTTGAAGGAAAAGCAGAAAAATAGGACTATTTGATTCCAGATATTTCAGGACTCTGGGTACCCACTTTTGTCAAAGGAGTACTTAATATTCTAGAGAAAACCTACGTGTTTCTATAATTCTGCTGGTTTGGCTGCTGTGCTAATAGGGCTACTAAAGACAAAATACCTTTAATATGTTTTTCAATGAGATATTATAACTATTTCTTCAGGATGATTGTTCCTAGTTACTATTTAAAAATACATTAGACATGTTTGTTTACTTCAAATAATTTTTCCCCTGCTTTGTAGCCAAATTTTTTCTCAGCCATGAATCTAGAATTACACAAATGTCTAGAAAGAACTTGGCTTAAAGAGTGAACTTCTGTGAAAAATTAGGTTCTGCTTCCACTAAGGAAATGAATTACTTGAATCAAATATTATCAGTTAAGATGAAAATTACATGTTTCCAGATAATTTCTCCCCTGTGCTTTCTCTTTCTCTCCTTCCTTAGGTTTGCCAGGAGAGAAAGGTGAAAGGGGTACTGGATCTCCAGGACCTCGGGGGCTGCCTGGACCCCCAGGTAGGTTTGCTAGTACGTTAAACAGGCAAAGAGTATCAACACTGAGAGGGCACACCGTCCCGAAGAGATTCACAACTTCATCCTGTTATTCTTTTTTTTTTTTGAAACGGAGTCTTGCTCTGTTGCCCAGGCTGGAGTGCAGTGACTTGATCTCGGCTTACTGCAAGCTCTGCCTCCTGGGTTCACACTATTCTCCTGCCTCAGCCTCCCGAGTAGCTGATACTAGAGGTGCCCACCACCAAGCCTGCTAAATTTTTTGTATTTTTGGTAGAGTGTTAGCCAGGATGGTCTTGATCTCCCGACCTCGTGATCTGCCCGCCTCAGCCTCCCAAAGTGCTGGGATTACAGGCATGAGCCACCACTCCTGGCCAACTTCATCCTGTTACTAGAGCTTCAAGCATTCTTATTACCATGGCATATGTTTTAGCAAGAAGTTCAACCTCCATAACTTCATTTTCATGTTCCCTTTGTTAAAGAAATGAAAAGGTTATATTAGGCATTAACTATAACATTAATATATGATGAAATGAATTTTAGTGACACAAAGGGTTGCTATTGCCTCTCTCTCCTTCCCTCCTTCCTTCCCTCCTTCCTTTCCTCCTTCCTTCCCTCCCTCCCTCCCTCCCTCCCTCCCTTCCTTCCTTCCTTCCTTCCTTCCTTCCTTCCTTCCTTCCTTCCTTCCTTCCTTCCTTCCTTCCTTCCTTCCTTCCTTTTCTTTTCCTATTTTGTTTGACCTCATAGCCTTTAAAGATGGTTATATTTCCTGTTTTTTCCAGTAGTCTTCAATATGGGGCTATTAGACTGAGAAAACATAGCCTCACTAAAAGGCCTGAGATATTGGTAAATTTCATTCACTGTTCTCCCAAAGCATTTTTATATTTTGGAAAGGAATACTGGTTGTCTGATGCATTTTGTTTACTAGGTTGTAAATGATTTCTTTTTTCATTATAAGGCACATGATACCCTTGCAACCAAGGACAGCCCTGTGGCTAAATCATTCCATTTATGTTAACTGTATTGATCCAGAAACAACATTGCTTCACATAGTCTGGAGGTGTGGAGCAGACACTGCCCTCTTTTGATGGCAGCTCAATGTGGCTGCCTAACAGAGCTGTTTCCTTCAGGTGCTCTTTTCTCTGTGAGGGTGGGAGCAAACTAAAGAACTCACTGATATCTCTGGTTTGGCTGAATTCTTATTAAAACAGATTTTCTGTGATAAAATACTTAAAGTAGTAGATTTTTGGCATTAACTCTGATGAGTCATTGGTAAGAAAGTTCCATCACACCTTGGTTCATATTGGGTATTTCTTAAGGAAACATTTTCTTACCATACAATAGTAAATTGTCTAATCTTGAGGTAGTAGAGGTGCCACTTAAAGTACTGGTTGCTACCTCAGGAGTTGTGTTTGACAAGAGGGGAAATACATTTGTTTTAACTCCACACTAGGTCCACAAGGAGAATCCAGAACAGGTCCACCAGGGTCCACGGGTTCAAGAGGTCCCCCTGGCCCCCCTGGCCGTCCTGGAAACTCAGGTATCCGAGGACCCCCGGGTCCTCCTGGATACTGTGATTCGTCTCAGTGCGCCAGCATCCCATACAATGGGCAAGGCTATCCAGGTATGTTGTTGCCATTGTAGGAACTCCAATTCACCTGAAGTAAAGAACTTTATGGAAATGAAGTTCCTTAGGCTTGAAGGAAGGTTGATTTGAAGATGTCTTGAAGATAACAACTCTTTCAGTTCTGACTGTATATAGTAAGA
Source organism: Macaca fascicularis (assembly GCF_037993035.2). Taxonomy (NCBI): domain Eukaryota; kingdom Metazoa; phylum Chordata; class Mammalia; order Primates; family Cercopithecidae; genus Macaca; species Macaca fascicularis. Next base: position 100,046,570 of record NC_088378.1, read on the forward strand.
GTGTTGGCTACCATAGCATACAACATTATTTCACTGTTAGGATTGAATTATTTTCTTTTTTTCCCCGTTTCTGCATTTACCAAATCACATCATAAACCTCCCCTTATTTCTCTTGGAACTTCAATTGACTTTTTTTTTTTCTTTTCCCAAAGATTGGGAACAGGGATTTGTTAAACACAACTGTAAAATGCCAAGAATATGTATTTAAAAATTGTTTTGGAAATCTAATTTATAGGCAAACTATGTGATAATATGGTGTAGACGACTGAACATAGTTAACTGTCCCATACTAGCCATGGAATTAATACTTATAAAATATGGGACTTAATACTTGTTTTAAAAGATTGTTAATGAAATTCTAGTGTTTGACAATTGTAGAGGGCAGAAGTCTCCTATACCTGATTTTGTGGGATGTGAGGACTGGGGAGATACGCCAATCTGGAAATAAGATAGTCATGCTGTGGTCGATGGCTACCATTTCATTAGTGCACCCTCAAGCATCTTGCAAATTTTAAAAATGATACTGCTGTTTGATATGATTTGCTACTTTCAAATAGTGCATGAGTAGTTGAATATCTAAATATCTATATATCTATATATTTAAATGCATAATTACATATGACCAAAAGTAATAACAAATCTTAATGTATATTTCATGCAACCCATTCACAGAATTGCAATTTAATTCTTTATAAAATAAATTTAAATTACCACCTCCTTATGGGATGTGAGAATAACTAAAAATATATGGATATATATATATACTTTAACCATTACATACGTAGATGGATGTGTATTTATATTTTTTACTTAGTCATTCAACTTTTAAAAACTATCATCTTTGACCTGTTTCAGGTTCCGGCTAACACATTTTCTAAGTCGCCAGTGCTGCTTACAGTTTGAATACATGAAAATCCTGTTTCTGAGATGTTTGCGCACGTGCTTATTAGGAAATGAGTCTGTATGGAAATCTCACCACAGATAATGGTTAACGAACCGGGTCGACATCACAAAGGAGGGTGGAGACTCTTTTTACTAACTTGAATGAGACAAAAGCAGTGGTGTCAGTTTATAAGCCTGATGCATTTCAGTAATAATGTAGAAAAACATTATTTTAAAAAAGTTCCAACACACAGCCATGAGGAGCCTCAGTTGTGAAAGAGGTGCATAATAAAACTACTAACCAGAGGAGACTATGCCATTTTAAGAAAAACAATTAACCTGGTTAAAGAGAAATGTCTTATGTAAATAATAAACTAATTGTGGCTTGTAAATGGTTTGTATGTGATCCTGTCGACTAAAATCACTTAACAATTCTACAATAAGCTTCTGCATCAAAGCCTGCCGCTTGCTCTATGCCGGAATAACACCAAATGGAATCTCCTTATCTCTTGCTTGTTAGCGATGTGTCTGATTCAGGGCATCTGGCTCTGTTACTTTTTTGTCCGTGTCCTCTCATTTGGGTTTTGTAACTGCAGTTTTCAAACCAAAGTTTAAAATCACCTTTTCTTCCTGTTTTGCTGTAGTCACTGGTGTTCCTCACCCACCAGCTGTAACTCAGTTAGTGTGAGGTACAGCCACAGAAGATGTCATGTACTGTATATTACCTGGTGATAGTTGCTTTTCACCCCCCCAGTTCAGTTTCTAGGAGCCAATAAAACTTTCCCTCACCTCCTCATCTTTCCAAGTTGTTCTTTGAATTGAGGAGTTTGAAGGCATGAACAGTTACTTGGGGATTTGTGAAAATCCTACTTAGGTACTGCGTTTACAGTTTTTTGGTCCAGTCTCTGACCCTTCCCAGGTATTTGTGCAATGATTGTATTTACTGCTGGATTTTTGAAGGTTGTTTTTTTTTTTTTAAGACAGTGCCATTTCATTATTTGATTATCACCAAATTCTCTGGAAGTAATTGGGACATTGTAACTTATTTATAGTTATGAGATTAAGACTGGAGTGCCATCACCGCTGGTGATGATTTAGCTTTTGCTGTGTGTATGTGCCTTCCAAATCATGCCATAACTGTAATGTTGAATCGGACAGAGCCTTATGTGCCCGAGGGCGGGGCCTACCTGCCTGAGCGCGAGCCCTTCATCGTGCCGGTGGAGCCCGAGCGGACGGCGGAATATGAGGACTACGGCGCAGACGAGCCTGCAGAAGAGACTCCTGAGCCCCGCGGGCGCTGGCGGCGCGCCCTGTCCCACGGACCCGGGCAGTGAACCAGAGACCACGCGCCGCGCCGCGAGGCTGGGGGGAGGTGTTGAAATTCTCATTTACAGGTCAGATAGGGCAGTGTACGTCTTTTCTGCGATGTTTCCTCCAGCGTTGCTCATCCTGGAGTACCCTTTCTGATTGTAGAGAACCTTGTTTCTGCAGGAAGCCTAGCTCCAAGCACGCAGTCTGTAGACATTTTTGCCTTTGCCCTTGAAATGCTTGCAAAACACTTTGTTCACAAAAGCTGCAAAGACAGAACATGCCGTGTGCCTTTAGTTAGCACAGCGGGCAGCCTCAGTGAAACTCTTAGGTAAAGCAGTAAGTTCTGGAACCCAGAGCTACTGAGTATTTCGAGCGGGCAGTTTATCTTTTGCTATACTTATCTGCAATTCAATTACACCACTATTCAAATAATTCCCCTCCTAAAACCAAAAAGGAGGGAAACGTCAACTCCATTGCAATTATTTATCTTCCTCTTCTATCTCTGTTATACACCGGGGCATAGAATGCTCGTATACATCTCTTTAACAACCACCAACCTTAAGCCATGTAGATGAAGTTAGTGCATCAACGGGATACAGTTCCATATTGCCTTAAACCTCCTTGTTTTAGACACACTAACATTTATGCCCAATTGCAGATTATTCTGCAGAGATGGAATTGCATGTTTGTGTTGTATATTTAGTATGAACTTTTTTCAGAATATAATATTTCTTAGTTATCAAAAGCAGTTGGAAAACGTTTGCAAGACTATGAATATAGAATTGCTGCTTTTATATTTTAACTGCAGATTGTGAATTTCACTGCCTTATATTATTTATTTCTGAAACAAAAGAGGCATTTTTCAATAAAACTACTGAAAATTTGACATGGCATGTTTCTTTCTTTGAAGGGCCTTTTGGACTGCCTCAAGTGGTTGTTACAACAAACAAGTTCATATCCTTGGATACGGTTACAAATCTTGCTAATACTATTAAATTATGCTAAATAACTTTAGATTTTTAATGATACGGTGAAGTCATAGAAAGAGAGTGGTGAGAGCCTTAAAAAGCCCAACAGATTCCAAAGGCTTTATTAGGAATATAGAGGATGTGTGGGTTGGTGGAAAAACAACTACGTATCCAAGGAGACGCCAAACAACCAAATAATCTCTAATAACCCACATGATTTCATATGCATTTAATCACTTTTCTATACCATACTTAACCCAAAAGCGTGTTTAATTGCTAGAAGGAAAATTCCTTAACGGAAAATTTTACATTTAGCGATGCCTTCCTTTTCAGCTTACAAATGCAATAAAACCATTCTAAATATCAAGAAAAACAATGTAAATGTCGGTTTGAAAGAACCAATATCAATTGAAGAGAGAGGAGTAGTGATAGGAAGTTTTCCACAGAGCAAAACATCTGAATTAAATACCTCCTGGAGATGAGGATCAAAACGAACAGATGATACATGAATGCATTACATTTAGGAGGCATCAAGCAGGTTGCTAAACTCAATAGCATTCACTTGTAATTCCCAACACGTGCACTTTTAAAGCTAACAGGTACTACCAAGACTATCCTAGTTTAACCCAGTTCTTTTGCTTTGCTGGGAAGAAACAGACTGCTAATTAATATCAGAACAAGATTAAGACTCTGTGCCTTGTGATTCTTAATCTAGTTTATCACTAGATGGCCTCCCCCACTCCCATCTTACTCTCTGAGCAGGAGTTTTCAAACTTCCAAGTTCTATCAATTTATTTTGATTAGTTTCTGATTCACTGGGGATTCTGACGCTCCTTGATGAAGAACATGTGTATCAAGAGCCTGACGATGGGTGGGTCCTCAGCTGCTGACCCCATGGAGTCCCAGGGCCACGTGGATTCAAGGCATAAAGAAATTGTACTTTCTCTCATTGGCTAGATGTGGGTTTGATTCTTCATATTGGCAATGCACTGATTAACCACTTTCTATTCTGTTCTGAGAACTCGGGGCTGAGGCAATCCAAACCAGGGACTAAGCACAAAATTAATAACTAGGTGAGATGCTTGGTGTGATGTTTATTTTCATAGTATATTTACTTCTTAATTGTGTTTGCTGGATTCTGTGTTAAAATTATTTTTATAATCCTTGATTGAGCACATACAGATTAAACAATGGGGAGAAGAGGACAGATAGTCTGTCTTTAAAAACTCACAGAAAAACTACAAGAAATCTAACACATAGGTGCTGGTTTATTTATCCAAACTTTTTTTGAGAAGAATACAGAACAACTTGAAACACTTTTTCTAGCCTTTTCCATTTGGAAGCATTATAAGAAATTCCTTGTGTGTAATGTGTATTTGGAACTAGGGCTTTTATTTTTCAGAAATTTATTTCAACCTGAAATAAATGTGAAGTTGTAGCTTCTAATGAAGTCTACGGTGGGAATGATTTCAAAATTTACAAATAGCATTTATATGGATCCTAATTTCTGAGTGTTTTATAGACTATTGTACAATGACTTAGCAAGTGTAACAGAAATTTGCACATATATTTTCTTAAGTACATGAGCACCCATTTTTGAGTCTATACAGAATTTTGCTGCCTGGGCAGTTGCTCAAGCTTACATTTTATTTTTTGTGCAAAAAAGGTCAATATAATTGTCCCTAAATATTTGTTATTCATTATATCTATTGCACTGCATTTGGCACGTACAATTCTTCCTCATTTGGTTTTAATCATCATTTCTCCCTAACAAAAAGGCGTTTGTGATTATACTGTCCTCATGTGGTCTGCCTCATCAACACTAGCTAGTTGTATACAAAATTGCTGCAGTGACTTTTATTTTCCAAGGCAATATTTTAAATACAAAGTAATATTGATCCTTAAGTTATCTTACACATGTAGTGAGAAAATGGATTTAGATCTGAATATCTATCTATGTAAACATTTATTAGCTTTTCCGCTCTTAGATCAGGCTGCCGAAGGCTATTGGGAAAAAAAATCATATGGACTAGCTTTTTAGAGAATAACCTGTGTTTCCTGTCTCTAACCCTGATCTCTTGCCTAGTTCTATATCAGTATATTCAGCTGTACTGCCTACCCCTCACTGAGTTCCACAGACACCTCAAACTTAACACATCTGGTATTTATTAGGATTAAGTTCAGCTGTGAGTAACAGAAAGCTACAAAATTATAGTGGCTTAAAGAAGTAGAAATGTCTTTATTTCTCATGTTTGTGAAGTCAAGGAACCGGGCTCTTTCTATCTTGCTGCTCTGCTTTCTGTGATTTCCATGGCCAAGTTAGGCTTATGGTCCAAGGTGGTTAATAGAGCTGTAGCTGTTATATCCATATTCCCCGGCAGGAAGGAGAAAGAGGTGAAGAAAATGCTTTATCTTTTAAAGACACCTCCTGGAAGTTGCAAACACAATTTATATTACATACCATTCGCCTTAACTTAATCATTTGGCTACATTTAGCCATAAAGGAAATGGGAAATGTTATCTTTATTCTGGATGGCCATGTGCTCCCTGAAAATCAGCTACTCTGTTGCTATGTAAGAGGGGAAATGACAAGTGGAGGTAAACTCAAGGCTTTAGTCTTTCATGCGATGTCCAGATCTGAACATCTGTCTCCATAAATATAATTTTCCTCCATTGTCCCCACCAACCACCAAGTTACTCAGGCTAGAAATTTGAGAGCCCTTGGAAACTTCCTTCTTTCACTTCTCACATCCAATTAAGTCTAGCTGGTTGAGCTCCTACATATCTTAATCATCTCATTACTACTCAGTTTCAAACCCTTGAGATTTCTTGTCATGACTATAATTCATAGTTTCCTGAATGGTCTCCCTTCCCATAGCCTTGAATCCCCTTAAAAAATGTCTTCTACACAGCTGTCAGGGTGATTTATCTAAAATGCAAGCCTGACTCAACAATGTCTCCTGCTCAACATTCTTCAGGTGGCATACAGATTTCCCTGCAGATCTTGACTCTGCCAATTTCCTATTCCTCCTCTCTCACCAACTTTCCCACTGGACCACCTAGAATTCCTATTCCATTATTATCAAACATCTCCAAATCCTCAGCCTCTACAGTGAACAATCCCAGCACCTCTTGGATTGACTCTGAAAATACTGTCGAGACTTTTTATGCCTCCCAAAGTTGGTAGGTGGGGACATGTCCTCCTCACTTCTCAGTGCTGTTTCCAGACCAATAAGTCTTCCTCCTCCTACAAAAAGCCTTTATCATTGGAGGCTCACCGCTAACTTCACATCATTGTAACCTATTTACTTTGCAAAGTAGTAGCTGATTTTCATGGGGTACATTGCCCTCCAGAGTAAAGCCTCCAGTAGCGGCTTTAGTACGTGGCTCTCAGTGCTTTTCTCCATCCTCATATCTGCCGTCTTCTGGGGACACTTCAGCATCCATATTGGATGACAAATTCAGCGTCCTCAATATTTGACCTTCTTGTTTCAACAACTAATCTTTTTTTTTTTTTTTTTTTTTTAATAACTCAGCCTCAGCTACTCAGTAACTCTAAGATCTTAGCTTGGACTTGAATTCATTACAAACTGGCACAACTTTGAAATCACTAATTTAGACGCTGAGCTCTTCTGGGGCTTCCAGCTCATCTGCTCAAGTACCCCACTGCAGCTGTTCCTCAGCTTCATCATGACACCAATGTAGTGAATCTTCTATGTTCTTCCATCCATCAGTCCCTCCTTGTCTTCACTTCCTTTCTTATCCAGCTTGGAATCATGTCCTCATAAAACACTGTTTATTGAACAGCCTTAACTCTAAGGGGGTACAAAACCAGCTTTGTCTTTAGCCGCTGCCTTCAGTTAGGTTCTATGAATATTATTTTTCTATCTTTTATCATACCTCAGATCCATTTCTTTTGGATGATTTTAAGCATGAGTACTGCAATTCGGTCTAGTCCAACTTAATCCAATTGAAACTTTTAATCTCAAACCTGGCTTAGTATTTATTTTCCTTTCTACCTTAAAGCCAGATCTTAGACTTAGGACTTGGACTGCAGAGTTGGATACGTCAGCTCTTTCACTGCAGCTTCTCCAGGTTTAGGTAGGGTAAGCATATTGAACAAAGAGGAGTTAAGATTTCTTCCACGTAACCTGTGCCACTAGAATCCTCTTTTGGATGTGGCAGGTGCCTAAACACTGCCGTTCTCATGGGGTGTCTCAGGGAGCCTGCAGGAGCCCCATCTACTGCCCATTTATTTTCAAAATGACCTCTTCTAATGTACACTCAGCTTTTGTTTCCATGAAACGCCTCACAGCTACTTACTGCTAAGGGCCATTCCCCTTGCCTAAAGTTATTTTAGGAAGTATTCCAGCAGGATGGCTCATGTCTGGCTACCTTCCAAATGTTCATTTGACCACAGCAGACTAAAGCATCCTTGTTAAGCCAAATGCAAGGAGCCTTCCACTACAAATGCTGCTTCTCTTTGCTTGCCTTGTGCCATTCATGTTTCTCCCTTCAAGAACATAAGCCTGTAGGCTAGGTAATCAAGTCTACTGTGTAATAGATATCCACTTACAGAATAACATGCCTTTATAGGCACTCCTCAATCTCTATGACTGATTCCCTTAGAACCTCCTTCACACAGTTCACTTGGGTGAGGGTTTGAAGCACTCTTTCTACAATGGAGGGTAAAGGCCACAACTCTGTCATATAACAATGATTACCTGCTTCAGTGGATTCTTCTTGACTCTCAATCTTTTGCAAATATAGACTGCTTGGGTGTGGTGGAGTGAAAGTTTAGATGGAAGAGCCAGTTCTGCTAACTCTTAGAAATCCTGTGGGAATATGCTTTATGGTTTTCTTTAGAATGTGGGTGGAAAATTCTAAAGAATTTTCTTTAGAATAGCTAGAATCTTTATAGCTATTTGGCCAATTCTGAGTCAAAAGGAAAAATACTGTTTAGCATCTTGGTACCCATATAAGCCAAATTCCCTTACTCTTTTATCCTGTCAAAAGTGTGTATTAAAACCCTAATTCTAGATGATCTCAGCTGGTTGTAATCTCCATGACTATACCCAGATGCTGAGCACAGTTGAGGAAAATCACCTGTTGGGTCGGATTGTTATGTCTATGAAAAAATCCATGATGACCAACCTCAACTTGCCTGCCAACACTGCTTAGTAATTTGACCAGCCTTGTTCTCAACTATTTCCAAAAAATTTTAAACTAGAACTCTGTACCCCATTCTGATCAGGAAAGTTCATGCTACTTCTATAGAAGTGATTATTTCATATAGGAATATGAAGCTAAACTGGAGCATTCCCTTTCTACGGCAGGCTACAAAAACACCGGCATCTGCACATATCCTTTCCTGCTGCTTCATCAAAACAGCATCCCTATTCTTTGAACTCTGGATCCCTTTTTTGTTCTTCCTTCCACAAATACTGAATTAAGCATTTACTAAGTGATAGATATATTTCAAATGGTGCTGGGATTCTATAGTGAACACAGAAAATCCAAGACAAAGTCTCTTTTCTTATGGGGATCTCATTTTTATAGTCGGAAAAAGACAATACATAAATAGGCAAAGCATATAGTCAGAAGGTAATAAGTGCTATGAAGGAAATTAAAATAGGCGGGAGGATGGAAAATAATGGGTGTACATGGTATGTGTGCTAGTTCAGGTACACTGATCAGGAAATGCTTCTTTGAGCAGCGACCTGAGGAGTGGCTGAGAGCATGAGACTCAGTTCTGTCTGATTATCGTGTAAACTGGATGCTTTCACAATTATGTAGATAGATTACCAACCATAGCCTTAGAGTGATAGTTCTCAACCTTGCCTCCAGCCAGGACGGGAAACTTTCTACTTCTTTCTGTAGCTTTGGGTATCATCTTTAAGCTGACTACTATATCTTTAGTTCAGTCCTCTCTTCTGAGGCCTGTATACCCAACTGCCTTGGAACATCTCCAGTTGGATGCTTTACAGGTATTTCAAATTTGATCTGAACAAGGAAAAATCCTTCACTCTCCCCACACTAGCCTTTCTGCAAGATTTTTTTTTTTGTCTTTGTGAGTAGTGTATCTATTCTTTCAATTGTTTAACGCAGAGACCTAAGAATTAATGTGACTTCTCTGTATCCCTCACCTCCCCCATGCTCCAGTCACTAACTCCTTTTAATCCTATCTCCTATCTGGACAGTTTACTTCCCTGTATCCTCCCCGCTGCCATTCTCTCCCTTGGCTCCATTGTCTTGTCTGGATTATGGAGGAGTCTGTATTTGATGTCTTCCATCCACTTTTACCTCCTGCCAATCCATTTTTCTAACAGTAGCAGCCAAAATGATTATTAGGAATGCAGTTCTGGTCATATCATTGCATTCCTTAAACTCTTCTAGTGGTGTCTAGTCCAGAAACTTTTATCAAGACTCAAATACCAGCGGGGATTTGGGCTCTTCCTATTTTTTGACATTATCATACCTCACTTATCTCTTCAGTTGATTTTCTTCAACTATATTGAACTTCCTGCCCAATCCTTCCTTAGTCTTGAGCCTTCACTATTTCTTTTACCTGGAACATTCTCTATCTTCATTTGGTCAAGCCCTACTATTATATTCTTTACATTGCTCCTGTAATACTACTTTCTTTGGGACACCTTTTCTATTGCTTCCAAAGTTCAAGATTCCTACAATGTATATTAATACTATGTACTTTCCCTTTGATACCTTTTATCATACTAGTACTTTATTCAGTGTTTACCTTTCCTGCTGGATGGCAGGTTTTGATGAGGGCAGGCTTTGTGTGTCCAGCAGCCCCCACAATGCTGTTATGTAGGTAGTGCACAATAAATATTTGTAGAATGATTTCAGGTGAAACAAACTCTTTTCTCCTGCTATACAACGCTCTATTTAAAACTCACCAGAATGCTGTATGCAAGTTGGATAATTCAAGTGTCATCGGACTTTGTGTCTGCTTTGTTGCAGTGCAGAGAAGGATGCCTCTGGGATTGTTTTACCCTGTATGGGAGCCATTAATGATAGAAGCCTTAATTATCGCTTACTTTGGAGCCATTAATGACAGAAGCCTTAATTATCCCTTACTTCGGACTATTATATAATTGGGCTTATTTTGATGATATTGTTCTATATTTGTAACTTCAAGGTAACCTGAGTGGGGGTAATTGGATAGACTATAGGAAAAATTTTACCTTCTGTTCTTTTAGGTGCATAACTGGAAAACAAAGTATAAAGATTGCTCCAAAGCCTCATTGAGCCATTAATAAAAAAAAAGCCTCAGGTATTCAGGAAATACCACACAGAAGAATGGATGTTTTATCTTCTTTTATAAAAAAGAGGTTTTTTTTTTTTTTTCCCCAAGCCACTCCTCAAATAGTCAACACCTGGCAGGATGGTTAGACAATACAATTGTTATAAAATTGGTGTTTTGTTGAGAGAGGTACTGTTGGGAACTGTTGTCACTCATTGAAGCTTTTGATTGTAGTTAAAGTTACTCCAATAGCATAAAACAAGCATGCCAAATGGAAAGTACCTTTAATCAGAACATTTTCTAGGGTTGCCAAATTAAAGCAGATGTGAGATATTTATCAGCTTCAATTTCTGGTGTTTAGATTACTCAAAGCAAATGCCGCTGGGACATGCTGATTAAGGTCAATTTATTAAAGTGGAGCCCAACTAACAAACATAATTTACACATTTTTTCTTCTACATATACCTTCTAGCTTTAGATTTTTCTAATAAAAGAAAATGTATTTTGTTTATTTTCAACCTTCTTAGTTTCTTGGTTATTGTATTTAGATGTATTTAGAACAGAATGCAAATTGTAATTGTTGCAAGAACATATAAATATTAAAAGAACTTCTAATGGAGTTATAAAATATTTTCCATTTATATTTTCAAGACAGGAAATAAAATAGACTTCCGAACTATTTTGTGCCTGGCATGGTGCTAAGTGCCTTTAAGATAGCCAGGTGGGAAGGGGTTCTCAGAGAAACTCCAGCCGGCCTTTGCACTGGGAGGAGTGCGCACTGGGGTGGAACCACAGAAGTTCGTGCCTTTTGCAGTCGGGAGGATCCTGGCGCTTCCTCTTCCTGGGTGTTACCTGGAATTCAGTCTGCCAAGTGGGAAGCATATATTGCACGACTCTCACGCTTCCTTTGTGGAGAGTCCCTGTTTCCTTTTCTTTTCCCTTTTCGCCCAATAAATTCAATTTTTCTCCCCTCTTAAATTATATGTGAGCCTAATTTTTCGTGATCATGTGACAAGGACTCCGTCTTGAGCTGAGCTGTGGAGAGAGTCCTGCAACACCTTCATGTAGACATTCTTGTAAGTATTATTGTCCTCATTGTACAGATGAGAGAAAAAAACACAAAGAAAATTAAACTGTTACCCAAGGTCATGCAGTTATAAAAGAGAGGTTTCCAATCTGTACTTTCTTACTACACTGCACTGTCCTTACTGTTTATCTGTGGTGATGTAGGCATAATCCTGTTACTAATGCAAATAATAATATAGTTAGGAGTGCAAACTTTGCTCTCACACCTGGATTGGAACGTTGGTGCCGATGCTTTCTAACTGTGATCTGAAGAAGTTTCTTAACATTTCAATTCCCGAGCCCTGAAAACTTGGGCCTCATGCTTCTAGAGTTATGGAGAGATTAATGCCAATATTAGCAATATTTTTTACCATATTAAAAAATTAATTTAGATACAAATCTTGTGAAAAGGCATTAGAGACTCACCTATAGTTGTTATTCTAGTTCATAAGGGTTGTTCTAGTTCCACTTGTTGAGAGGAAGTTTGCTTAATTTCTCTCCAGTTTTCATTCCATTATTTTAAATGTTAGCACCTGTTTCTCCTTTAGTAGTAGATTGTAGTCTTTTCACTCTTATCAACAGAGTTAGAGAATATAATATTTGAACATGTCTAGCATACTGGTCACTAAATAAATGCTGTCTTCTCTCCCCACTGTTGCTATCAAATAGTTCCATAAATTGGTTTCAATATAGCAATTGGGTTTCTAAATGCTTCTTGGGGATCATGGTGAAGACCTTTGTATAGGATCTGACACCAGAAGCATCTAATGTTGTTTGTCTTGATTTAGTCAGATGGAAGAATGTGGAGGAGGAAAATGAAGGGATATAGAAACAGGAAAACTCTGGGAATAGTTTTATTTTCTTAACCTCTGTCAGAAGTCGTTAATGAGGATAGTTTCACAATTTTTAAATCAATTGAAATTATGTATTTCTTTCTTTTTTTTTTTTTTACAGTGCATTGTCATTATTTTTCTTTATTTTTATTATTATACTTTAAGTTCTAGGGTACATGTGCACAACATGCAGGTTTGTTACATATGTATACTTGTGCCATGTTGGTGTGCTGCACCCGTCAACTCGTCAGCACCCATCAACTCGTCATTTACATCGGGTATAACTCCCAATGCAACCCCCCTCCCCCCTCCCCGTGACAGGCCCTGGCGTGTGATGTTCCCCTTCCCGAGTCCAAGTGATCTCATTGTTCAATTCCCACCTATGAGTGAGAACATGTGGTGTTTGGTTTTCTGTTCTTGCGATAGTTTGCTGAGAATGATGGTTTCCAGCTGCATCCATGTCCATACAAAGGACACAAACTCATCCTTTTTTATGGCTGCATAGTATTCCATGGTGTATATGTGCCACATTCTCTTAATCCAGTCTGTCACTGATGGACATTTGGGTTGATTCCAAGTCTTTGCTATTGTGAATAGTGCTGCAATAAACATACGTGTGCATGTGTCTTTATAGCAGCATAATTTATAATCCTTTGGCTATATACCCAGTAATGGGATGGCTGGGTCAAATGGTATTTCTAGTTCTAGATCCTTGAGGAATTGCCATACTGTTTTCCACAATGGTTGAACTAGTTTACAGTCCCACCAACAGTGTAAAAGTGTTCCTATTTCTCCACATCGTCTCCAGCACTTGTTGTTTCCTGACTTTTTAATGATTGCCATTCTAACTGGTGTGAGATGGTATCTCATTGTGGTTTTGATTTGCATTTCTCTGATGGTGAGTGATGATGAGCATTTTTTTATGTGTCTGTTGGCTGCATAAATGTCTTCTTTTGAGAAGTGTCTGTTCATATCCTTTGCCTACTTTTTGATGAGGTTGTTTTTTTTTTTTTTTTTGTAAATTTGTTTGAGTTCTTTGTAGGTTCTGGATATTAGCCCTTTGTCAGATGGGTAGATTGCAAAAATTTTCTCCCATTCTGTAGGTTGCCTGTTCACTCTGATGGTAGTTTCTTTTGCTGTGCAGAAACTCTTTGGTTTAATTATTTCCCATTTATCAATTTAGGCTTTTGTTGCCGTTGCTTTTGGTGTTTTAGACATGAAGTCCTTGCCCATGCCTATGTCCTGAGTGGTATTACCTAGGTTTTCTTCTAGGGTTTTTATGTTATTAGGTCTAACATTTAAGTCTCTAATCCATCTTGAATTAATTTGCACATAAGGAGTAAGGAAAGGATCCAGTTTCAGCTTTCTACTTATGGCTAGCCAATTTTCCTTGCACCATTTATTAAATAGGGAGTCCTTTCCCCATTTCTTGTTTTTCTGAGGTTTGTCAAAGATCAGATGGCTGTAGATGTGTGGTATTATTTCTGAGGGCTCTGTTCTGTTCCATTGGTCTATATCTCTGTTTTGGTACCAGTACTATGCTGTTTTGGTTACTGTAGCCTTGTAGTATAGTTTGAAGTCAGGTAGCGTGATGCCTCCAGCTTTGTTCTTTTGGCTTAGGATTGTCTTGGGAATGCGGGCTCTTTTTTGGTTTCATATGAACTTTAAAGCAGTTTTTTCCAATTCTGTGAAGAAAGTCATTGGTAGCTTGATGGGGATGGCATTGAATCTATAAATAACCTTGGGCAGTATGGCCATTTTCACAATATTGATTCTTCCTATCCATGAGCATGGTATGTTCTTCCATTTGTTTGTGTCCTCTTTGATTTCACTGAGCAGTGGTTTGTAGTTCTCCTTGAAGAGGTCCTTTACATCCCTTGTAAGTTGGATTCCTAGGTATTTGATTCTCTTTGAAGCAATTGTGAATGGAAGTTCATTCCTGATTTGGCTCTCTGTTTGTCTGTTACTGGTGTATAAGAATGCTTGTGATTTTTGCACATTAATTTTGTATCCTGAGACTTTTCTGAAGTTTCTTATCAGCTTAAGGAGATTTTGGACTGAGACAATGGGGTTTTCTAAATATACGATCATGTCATCTGCAAACAGGGACAACTTGACTTCTTCTTTTCCTAACTGAATACTCTTTCTTTCTCTTGCCTGATTGCCCTAGCCAGAACTTCCAACACTATGTTGAATAGGAGTGGTGAGAGAGGGCATCCCTGTCTTGTGCCAGTTTTCAAAGGGAGTTTTTCCAGTTTTTGCCCATTCAGTATGATATTGGCTGTGGGTTTGTCCTAAATAGCTCTTATTATTTTGAGATACGTTCCATCAATACCGAATTTATTGAGAGTTTTTAGCATGAAGGGCTGTTGAATTTTGTCAAAGGCCTTTTCTGCATCTATTGAGATAATCATGTGGTTTTTGTCTTTGGTTCTGTTTATATGCTGGATTACATTTATTGATTTGCATATGTTGAACCAGCGTTGCATCCCAGGGATGAAGCCCACTTGATCATGGTGGATAAGCTTTTTGATGTGCTGCTGGATTTGGTTTGCCAGTATTTTACTGAGGATTTCTGCATCAATGTTCATTAGGGATATTGGTCTAAAATTCTCTTTTTTTGTTGTGTCTTTGCCAGGCTTTGGTATCAGGATGATGTTGGCCTCATAAAATGAGTTAGGGAGGATTCCCTCTTTTTCTATTGATTGGAATAGTTTCAGAAGGAATGGTACCAGCTCCTCCTTGTACCTCTGGTAGAATTCAGCTGTGAATCCATCGGGTCCTGGACTTTTTTTGGTTGGTAGGCTATTAATTATTGCCTCAATTTCAGAGCATGCTATTGGTCTATTCAGGGATTCAGCTTCTTCCTGGTTTAGTCTTGGGAGAGTGTGTATGTCCAGGAATTTATCCATTTCTTCTAGATTTTCTAGTTTATTTGCATAGAGGTGTTTATAGTATTCTGTGATGGTAGTTTGTATTTCTGTGGGGTCGGTGGTGATATCCCCTTTATCATTTTTTATTGCGTCTATTTGATTCTTCTCTCTTTTCTTCTTTATTAGTCTTGCTAGCGGTCTATCAATTTTGTTGGTCTTTTCAAAAAACCAACTCCTGGATTCATTGATTTTTTGGAGGGTTTTTTGTGTCTCTATCTCCTTCAGTTCTGCTGTGATCTTAGTTATTTCTTGCCTTCTGTTAGCTTTTGAATGTGTTTGCTCTTGCTTCTCTAGTTCTTTTAATTGTGATGTTAGAGTGTCAATTTTAGATCTTTCCAGCTTTCTCTTGTGGGCATTTAGTGCTATAAATTTCCCTCTACACACTGCTTTAATTGTATTCCAGAGATTCTGGTATGTTGTGTCTTCGTTCTCATTGGTTTCAAAGAACATCTTTATTTCTGCCTTCATTTCGTTATGTACCCAGTAGTCATTCAGGAGCAGGTTGTTCAGTTTCCATGTAGTTGAGCGGTTTTGATTGAGTTTCTTAGTCCTGAGTTCTAGTTTGATTGCACTGTGGTCTGAGAGACAGTTTGTTACAATTTCTGTTGTTTTAAATTTGCTGAGGAGTGCTTTACTTCCAATTATGTGGTCAATTTTGGAATAAGTGTGATGTGGCACTGAGAAGAATGTATATTCTATTGCTTTGGGGTGGAGAGTTCTATAGATGTCTATTAAGTCCACTTGGTGCAGAGTTGAGTTCAATTCCTGGATATCCTTGTTAACTTTCTGTCTCGTTGATCTGTCTAATGTTGACAGTGGGGTGTTGAATTCTCCCATTATTATTGTATGGGAGTTTGAATCTCTTTGTAAGTCTCTAATGACTTGGTTTATGAATCTGGGTGCTCCTGTATTGGGTGCATATATATTTAGGATAGTTAGCTCTTCTTGTTGAATTGATCCCTTTACCATTACACAATGGCCTTCTTTGTCTCTTTTGATCTTTGATGGTTTAAAGTCTGTTTTATCAGAGACTAGTATTGCAACCCCTGCTTTTTTTTGTTCTCCATTTGCTTGGTAGATCTTCCTCCATCCCTTTATTTTGAGCCTAGTATGTCTCTGCATGTGAGATGGGTCTCCTGAATACAGCAAACTGATGGGTCTGGACTCTTTATCCAATTTGCCAGTCTGTGTCTTTTAATTGGACCATTTAGTCCATTTACATTTAAGGTTAATATTGTTATGTGTGAACTTGCTCCTGCCATTATGATATTAACTGGTTATTTTGCTCATTAGTTGATGCAGTTTCTTCCTAGCCTCGATGGTCTTTACCTTTTGGCATGTTTTTGCAATGGCTGGTACCGGTTGTTCCTTTCCATGTTTAGTGCTTCCTGCAGGGTCTCTTGTAAGGCGGGCCTGGTGGTGACAAAATCTCTAAGCATTTTCTTGTCTGTAAAGGATTTTATTTCTCCTTCACTTATGAAACTTAGTTTGGCTGGATATGAAATTCTGGGTTTAAAATTCTTTTCTTTAAGAAGACATTCATACAGCCAACAGACACATGAAAAAATGCTCATCATCACTGGCCGTCAGAGAAATGCAAATCAAAACCACAATGAGATACCATCTCACACCAGTTAGAATGGCAATCATTAAAAAGTCAGGAAACAACAGGTGCTGGAGAGGATGTGGAGAAATAGGAACACTTTTACACTGTTGGTGGGATTGTAAACTAGTTCAACCATTATGGAAAACAGTGTGGCGATTCCTCAAGGATCTAGAACTAGATGTACCATATGACCCAGCCATCCCATTACTGGGTATATACCCAAAGGATTATAAATTATGCTGCTATAAAGACACATGCACACGTATGTTTATTGCAGCACTATTCACAATAGCAAAGACTTGGAATCAACCCAAATGTCCATCAGTGACAGATTGGATTAAGAAAATGTGGCACATATATACCATGGAATACTATGCAGCCATAAAAAAGGATGAGTTTGAGTCCTTTGTAGGGACTTGGATGCAGCTGGAATCCATCATTCTTAGCAAACTATCACAAGAACAGAAAACCAAACACCACATGTTCTCACTCATAGGTGGGAACTGAACAATGAGATCACTCGGACTCAGGAAGGGGAACATCACACACCGGGGCCTATCATGGGGAGGGGGGAGGGGGGAGGGATTGCATTGGGAGTTATACCTGATGTAAATGACGAGTTGATGGGTGCAGCACAGCAACATGGCACAAGTATACATATGTAACAAACCTGCACGTTATGCACATGTACCCTACAACTTAAAGTATAATAATAATAAATAAATTAAAAAAAAAAAAAAAAAAAAGAATGTTGAATATTGGCCCCCACTCTCTTGTTGGTTGTAGAGTTTCTGCCGAGAGATCTGCTGTTAGTCTGATATGATTCCCTTTGTGGGTAACCCGACCTTTCTCTCTGGCTGCCCTTAACATTTTTTCCTTCATTTCAACTTTGGTGAATCTGACAATTATGTGTGTTGGAGTTGCTCTTCTCCAGGAGTATCTTTGTGGTGTTCTCTGTGTTTCCTGAATTTGAATGTTGGCCTGCCTTACTAGATTGGGGAAGTTCTCCTGGATGATATCCTGAAGAGTGTTTTCTAACTTGGTTCCATTTTCCCCCTCACTTTCAGGCACCCCAATCAGAAGTAGATATGGTCTTTTCACATAATCCCATACTTCTTGCAGGCTTTGTTCATTTTCTTTTCCTCTTTTGTCTTTAGACTTCTCTTCTCGCTTTATTTCATTTATTTGATCCTCAAGTGCTGATACTCTTTCTTCCAGTTGATCGAGTCAGTTACTGAAGCTTGTGCATTTGTCACGTATTTCTTGTGTCTTGGTTTTTATGTCTGTCAGTTCATTTATGGCCTTCTCTGCATTGATTATTCTAGTTATCCATTCTTCCATTCTTTTTTCAAGTGTTTCAGTTTCTTTGCCCTGGGTACGTAATTCCTCCTTTAGCTCTGAGAAGTTTGATGGACTGAAGCCTTCTTCTCTCAACTCGTCAAAGTCATTCTCCGTCCAACTTTGATCCGTTGCTGACGATGAACTGCGTTCCTTTGGAGGGGGAGATGCGCTCTTATTTTTTGCATTTCCAGCTTTTCTGCCCTGCTTTTTCCCCATCTTTGCCATTTTATCTGCCTCTGGTCTTTGATGATGGTGATGTACTGATGGGGTTTTGGTGTGGGTGTCCTTTCTGTTTGTTAGTTTTCCTTCTAACAGTCAGGACCCTCAGCTGTAGGTCTGTTGGAGATTGCTTGAGGTCTGCTCCAGACCCTATTTGCCTGAGTATCAGCAGCGGAGGCCGCGGAAGATAGAATATTGCTGAACAGCGAGTGTTCCTGTCTGATTCTTGTTCTGGAAGCTTCGTCTGAGGGGTGTAACCCGCCGTGTGAGGTGTGGAATGTCGGTCTGCACGTAGTGGGGGATGTCTCGCAGGTAGTCTACTCAGGGATCAGGGACCCACTTGAGCAGGCAATCTGTCTGTTTTCCAAAATTATGTGTTTCTTAAATAACATTGTGTTCTCAGATTGTAAAGCCAAAGGTTATATTTTAAGAATAAAATACTAAGAGAGCAGCCCACCTGAGGATTGACAGTGCAATAGCAAGGCTCTGGAGCCAGGAAGACCTGGATATGAGTCTGGACTCTGCTACCTTTTAGCTGCTGTGGGAGAGTAACTCAACTCTCTTTACTTTCCTAATCCGTAAGATGGGTATAATACCCATTTATTATACCCACAAACACAAAATAAAATTGTGTTGGTGTAAGAAATCAGTCCCTTGCAATATTGTATTTGAGATTATACATTTATAAACATGTAAACCTATATAATCATATATAGTAATTGATGTAATTTTTAATTTAATAGAAATTCCTAAATAAGTAGAATTGTTTTTTTTCCTATATTTGGCACAGGGACTATTTCCATGTGGATGTTTTGTTATTGATTACAATGAGTAGTATATCAGCAAACTGTTATGAGAGAGAAAATGTCCCAGAAACAAATATACATCTCAAGTGTTTCTGAGAAATATTTCTTTTCTCAGAAACATTCTATTTACTATGTCTAAATTATGGCTTATTAGAAATTGCTCCTCAGTCCTCATGTTATTCAGCTATTTAGCAGATTTATCTTTGTCATGACATATTTTGTAGTAGAGATATATCTCAAGTCTAGAGAACTTCTAGTGAAGCTGATCTGTAGAACTCATGTAAGAATTAGGTGCCATCATGTTAGTAAAGGCATATGTTCAATAAATGGTGATTATTGTTACTAGAGGAAATGTCTTATAAGACTATCAGTTGAGATAATGGCACCAAGGTATTAATTATTTACTATCCAAACTGGACGCAATTCAGTTGTTTACTGTAGATTTATCTTGGGTATTTTGAATGCTGTCTCAAATTGGGCTGGCTATTAAGTGGTTATTGACTGTATTGTTCCTTATATTTCCATGTGCAAATATTTTGTTCTACAGGTCAATAAAATATATATCTAGGAAGTCACTTCAACACATTTAGAGCTTAATAACCTACTTATAAATAAAGTGAACGCTTCTTGGCTAAGTCTCTAGTCACTGAAAACACTCTCCTTAGCCATCCTGGGACACATGAATTTCAAATGGATCTTGTTTGGGGTTTTAATTCTTGTGGGCAGGCAGCCCACTGAGTACTTTCCATGTGAAATCCAAAGTCTCTTCCTGGAACTTGTGAGTTGGGAGGAACTTCCTTAAAAATCTGGTCCAATTTCTTATTGCATTTTTGGTCACCAGTGCACTGAAAATGATTGGCAATTCATATGCGAATACTGCAGTGAAATCTTATTAAAGAGATGATTAAAATCGAGTGTAACAATATGAAAAGAACCATTATAGATGATATGAGAGTAACTGAACCAAGTTGGCAGGGTGGGTGAAGGACAGTGGGAGATTGGGTGAAGAGAATCTTCTTGGAGAAGATTATATCTGAGCTAAGACAAAAAGAAGAAAAAGATTTTCATTTTATCACTGTTAAAGATGGTACTAATTTTAATCTGTTTTGTAAAATATGATCTCATTATTCTTACAACATACTGAAAACAAATATGTTGAAAGATTATATTCTATAAAGGCCAAGCTAGTCTTGCCTTTGTTGTGATAGAAAGTGATGATATTTATTTCTGATGGTTAATGGGTGGCTTACATTTAATTTGATTAATTAATAATAGCAAACATTTATCAAGTGCTTTATTATGTGCCATTGTGGTACAAAACACATAATGGGCGTTAAATGACTTAATATATGGAAAGCACTTAGATTACTTACTGGCACATAATAAATGCTCAAAAACATTTTAAACAATTATTATAAATCTGTCTTATACAATCATATAATGGATGAAGGGACAGAAGTTTAGAGAGATTTATGTGCTCAAGGTCACAGAGCTAATAAATCACAAATTTGGGATTAAAATTCAAATATCTCTAACTCAGAATCCAAACTTTGAATCATTATGATACACTCCTCAGTTTATTAAAATTATTCTCAAGAACATGGAAGCTAAATTCAGATTAAGTAATATAAAAAACATGAGCTTAGGCACATTACTTCAAGCTAGGCTATTGTTAGGCAGTTTAAGTTTTGATAACGTGTATGTTGTAAAGAACAAAAATTTATTCATCAGTGAAATTTAAAACGTCAAGATGAAGCAGATGGGCATATACAGAAACTAAAGATGTACCAGGAGCCTGATACTACTTGTTGAAAACAAGTCTTAGCATGATAAATGAAATTGTGTTGGTGTACGAAGTAACATAGTGGGGAGCAGATAGGCCAACAAAGGAGTCAGTAACAGCAGGGGCAGTCCCCGAGAGAGCCAAGAAGCAAACCTGATGCTCCCTAGATTATATGGGGGATTTATATGGTTTTTGACTCCTACCATAGATCTGCAGAACCTTGAAGCAATTCACTTATCAGCCACATTTATCAAACTCCAGCCAAATAGGTGTCCTGGGTTTTGTTTGCTTATTATTTACTCTCCCTACTTTCTTTCAATTGCTGTTTTCCCCTTCATTTCTTTCCCTTTGATGCATTAATGAAATTTCGGAAGAGCAACTCAATTTGAAAGTAAAAAAAAATCATAAAATCTTTTCTTGAAAACCATAGCCTTTACTTTCCTGGCAATTGAAGGTGC
Source organism: Macaca fascicularis (assembly GCF_037993035.2). Taxonomy (NCBI): domain Eukaryota; kingdom Metazoa; phylum Chordata; class Mammalia; order Primates; family Cercopithecidae; genus Macaca; species Macaca fascicularis. The sequence continues at coordinate 100,068,039 of NC_088378.1, forward strand.
TCTGAGATGGAATCATGGGCCAGATCTATATTTTGAAAATGTGGAAGATCTCTCTTTAGACATTCTTCTAGGCTGATGTTGGCTTATTTCTGGGGCTCTAAGAAAGTACTTCTGAGATCTATCACCAAATCTGCTCCCATCAGACTGAAATTCCAGCATTAGGTGCTTCTCTCATAGCCTCCATAGCACAGAGGGAGAGGGTCTTCCAGCATAGTTAAAATGAAGCAAAGAAAAAAAAATCCACTTCTTTAGTGGTTATATGAGGAATCCCTTGGATGCTGTCCCCAGTGAAATAATCATAAGTAGTGAAAATTATTTAATTTGTAAGTCTTTGAAAATTGTCCTAAGGGCATACAGCAAATGAAGCAACATTTATTTAGGAGAATTTACTGTGTTATGGTAAGAATAGCAAGAGTCTGTTGTTGAACTAAGAGTTGCTCTCCTTCTTGCTACTTCCTGTCCTCCTTGCTACCTAGATTTAGCTCAGTTTGATGGCATTTCAGATGGGTATGACCAACTGGGTGCTTTCCTCCCCCAGCTCCCAGTCAAGGACTAAGGTATTTCCCTAAGAGGATTAGGCAGCCAAAATCTCTCATCTTCTCTAGCCTCATATTGCAGAGGCTAAATTCTAGACAAATAAAGCTAAGAGGTAAGAGAATCTCTTTCTCTATTAAGGACCCACTCACCAGATGAGACCATACTCCTGATGCAGCAAGCTATCAAGACCAGGACCCTGAGCTCTCCTGCAAGGTTGAGGTTGCATTCTAGGAGAGGAAAGCTGAGAAGACCAGAGCCTATCACCTCAACCAGGCCCTCAAGCAGAGGTTTTACTCTAAGACAAGTGGCTCTGTCTTTCCCCAGGCCCTGGGAAGTGGGCTCAGAAGTTTTGCCTGGGGTGTAAGTAGTGGGTAGAGATGGTCTACTGGGAGCTAGAGCTCCCAGGTTATCCCTAAAGTAATTGACTTTATTTAGAACAAAGTGTAGAGATGTTCAAGCCTAAGGATGCTCTTGAAAACAAAGGAAATTTTGGTGGTATGTAATTTATGAGAGACAACTAGCTCTATTAGAGCAACAAGATAAACCCTAGGTCAGATAGATTACCAGAGAGGACAGCTGAGAAAAGCCTGCCTGGAGTCAGAATAAACCTCAAAGACTGCTCAAAAACTATCTCTGCAATGGGGCCAGAAATGAATTGAATTAGACTGTGGAGCAAATTATGCCCCCAAGACATTGTGGAACACAAAAGAAAAATCAGCTGGCAATTAGTGGAGCTTAATGGCTGGGTGTAATACCAACAGAGGCAGACAAGTTAATTGAGACATCAGGGAAAGAAAGTCAAAAAGAGCTCTGTTAAAAAACTGTTATTTTAGAGTCACTATGTATACCCTTTGAGGAGAAACATCAGAGGCTTCACCCTGCAAGGGAAATAGATTTCACTAGAATATTCTAGCTAAGTCACTAAACCAATAACAAGAAGTCCTGGGGAGAAGAGGAAATCAGTATGTAGAGTTACCACAATATATTACTTAAAATGTACCGTTTTCAACAAAAAATTATAAGACATGCAAAGAAATAGGAAAGTGTGACCCACATGTAAGAAAAACCAGGCAAGAGAAACTGTGAGACGGCCCAGATACCTATGAGGGTCAGACATAACAAAGATTTCAAAATAGCTATTATCAATATATTAAAAAAACTAAATGGAACCATGAATGAAGAAATAAAGGGAGATGTGATGACAATGCCCCTTTAAATGGAGAGTATCAATAAGAAAATAAAAATTATAAGAAAGAATCCTATGGAAATCCTGGAGTTGAAAAGCACAATAGCTGAAGTCAAACATCCACTAGAGGGACTCAACAGTAGATTTGAACTAGGAGAAGAAAGAGTTAATGAATTTGAAAAAAGATTGATAGAGATGATACCTACTACATGCCCATGAATTACATGATTTAAACAAAATAATTTCTACAAGTACACAAACTATCAAAACTGACTCAAGAAGGAGTAGGCAATCTGAATAGACCTATACCAAGTGAAGATATTGAATGAATAATCAGAAACTATCTAAAAAGAAAGTCCCAGGCACAGACGACTTCACTGGTGATGTCTACCAGACATATAAAGAAGCATAATCATTATTTAGAAATTCTTCAAAAAACAGGAAAGAATATTCTCAGTTTATTCTATGAATCTAGTATTACTCCAATACCAAAACCAGACAACGATATCATAAGAAAAAAAATCAAACAAATAAACTATCTTTGTTCATTTGATCTTCTTTAAGAAAATATCTGCCACTGAGTAACCTATAAACAACAGAAATTTCTCACAATTCTGGAGGTGGGAAGTCCAAGATCAAGGAATTGGCAGAGTTCATGTCTAGTGAGGGCCCTGTTCCCTGCTTCCAAGATGATGCCTTGTTGCTGCACCGTTTATAAGGAACAGATGCTGTGTCCTCACGTGGTGGAAGGTGGAAGTACAAAATGGGCTTAAGTTAGTTCCCTCTAGTCCTTTTATAAGGTACTAATCAATTTATAAGAGTGATGCTCTCATGACTTAATTAATTCCCCAAAGGCCTTGCCTCTTAATACTGCTACAATGGAAATTGGGTTTCAATGTGAGTTTTGGAGGGGATACATGTAAATCATAGCACAAACAAAACCACAGACCAATATCTTTTATGAACGTAGATGCGAACATCCTCACAAAATACTAGCAAACAAAATAAAGTAGCATATAAAAGAATTTATATATTGACCAAGTAAGATTTATCCCAGAAATTCAAGAAAGGTCTAACATTTTAAAACTAATGAAATACACCATATCAATAGAATAAAGGACAAAAAACACACAATCATCTCCAAATACTCAGAAAAAGCATTTAACAAAATGTAGCCTCACTTCAGGATAAAAACACACAACAAACTTTGAGTAGAAAGAAACTTCCTCAACCTTATCAAAGGAATCTATAAACATTTCATAGTTAAAATCAAACTTAATGGTGAAAGAGCAAATGCTTTCTTCATAAGATCAGGTATAAAGATGTTTTCTCCTGCCACTTTTATTTAACATTATACTGGAGGTTCTAGGCGGGGCAATTAAGTAAGAAAAAAATAGAAGACTTCCAGATTGGGAAAAAAGAAATGAAACTATATCTATTTGCAAATGATATAATATTGTATATAGAAAATCCTAAAGAATCCATCAAAAAGACCATGAGAATAAATGACTTGAACAAAGTTGCAAGATTTGGGGTTAATATACAAAAATCAATTGAGTTTCTTTACACTAGCAATGAGCAAAGTTAAATTGAGAAAGCAATTCCATTTGCAACAGCATCAAAAAGAATAAAACACTTATGAATAAATTTAACAAAAGAAGTAGAAAATTTATATTCCGAAAGTTAAAGAAAAGTTGAGAGAATTTAAAGATGCCCTAATTAAATAGAAAGACATCCCATATTCGTGGATCTGAAGACTTAACATTGTTAAGGTAGCAGTACTCTTCAGACTGATATACAAATTAAACACAAGATTTATTAAAATCCCAGCTGGTTTCTTTACAAATATTGACAAGTTTCTCCTAAAATTTATATGAAAGTTCAAGGAACCTAGAATAGTCAAAACAACCCTGAAAAATAACAAAGCTGAAGGACCCACATGTTCCAATTTCAAAACTTACTATCGAGCTACAGTAATCAAAAAAGTGTGGTGTTGACAAAGGGTAGCCATATAGAACAATGAAATAGAGTTGAGAGTCCACAAGTAAACCTGTACATTGATGTTGAATTAATTTGGAACAAGAGTGCCCAGACAATTCAATGAGGAAAGAAATAGTCTTCAATGAATGGTGCTGAGATTCCTGGACATCTACATGCAAAAGATATTGGATTCCTTCCTTATACTATACACAAGAAGTAACTCAAATTAATCCTATAGCTAAATGTAACAGATAAGTTTATAAACCTCTTAGAAGTAAATATAGGTATGGATCTCTGTGACTTTGCTTTAAGTAAAGTCTTCTTAGATTTGAGCACAAGCAGCAAAATAAAAATTAGACAACTTGAAATTTATCAAAATTAAAAATTTTTGTCCTTCAAAGGAGAAGAGACAACTCACAATATTAGAGAAAATATTTGCAAATCATATATCAAAAAGTCTTATATCTAAAATATGTAAAGATGTACAATTCAATAATAAAAAAGATATAACCTATTTAAAATGAACATCGCATCTCAATAAACATTTTTCAAAAAAGATATAAAAATGACCAATAACCACATGTAATGATGCTCATTACCCATCGGGGATATGCAAGTCAAAACCACAATGAAATACCATTTCACACCCAGTAGATGGCTATAATCAAAGAGAATAAGTTGTTGGCAGAGATCTAGAGAAATTAGAACCATCATACAATGATGAGAATGTAAAATGGTGCAATTGCTTTGGAAATATACTGAGTAATTGTATTAGTCTGTTCTCATGCTGAGACTGGGTAATTCATAAAGAGAAGGAAGTTGAATGGACTCAGAGTTCCACATGGCTGGGGAGGTCCCACAATCATGGTGGAAGGTGAAGGAGGAGCAAAGTCACATCTTATATGGTGGCAGGCAAGAGAGCTTGTGCAGCGGAACTCCAATTTATAAAACTGTCAGATCTGGTGAGACTTATTCACTACACGAGAACAGTATGGGGGAACTGCCCCCATGATTCAATTATCTCCATCTGGCCCCACCCTTGACACATGGAACTTACTACAATTCAAGGTGAGATTTGGATTGGGACACAGCCAAGCCATATCACTAATATAACACACAATACATGAATATAGTAAATATTACCAAATATACTAACTACAGTAGAAACAGGTCCAGAATAGAAAAGCAAAAGTAGAACCAGGGCTGAGCAGAGGCCAGAAGCTCAGGAAATTTGGTGTCAAAGACTTTTGCTTTTGAAGTTCAATCTCAGCCTCTACAGGTACTTATCTTGCTCCTTGCCTATCTGACCTTATTAATGCTTACATTCAAATGCTATTGTAGGCGGGGTGGGCTGGATTACACTTTAAGTTGTTATTACTGATCTATACTCCAGGGCAAATGAATTTTGAAAAACAGTTTGATTAAAAAAATGGGGAAGAATCTGTAAGGCATCAGATATTGTAGAAAGTAGAAGATGAATGAAATTGTAAGGGGCTAAGAAAAGGAGTTAGAGGAAGCAGGAGCCTTCCCAGCTAAGATCATGACTCAGCCTAGCGCTCTCCTTGAGTTGCCACATTTTTGTAGACATGAATTCTATAGATAAAGGTTTCACCATCATATGGGCAGGCTGGCCAAGAAAGTCTTGATTCTTCTTTTAATGGGGACTCTTGGGGCCAATAGCTGTATCAATTGTACATGTGTGACAGGCCCAGTCTAGGTCAAATCGTGAAAGGCCAGGGCAAAGTCCTTTGTCTGGGATGTTGGCAATACTTGCTGGAGAATATGGGGCTCTCAAAATATAGCCTAGGTATTTTCAGTCTGAATGGTTTCCACTTATGTGGTTCAAAGACTCTAGGTGAGTAATTCTCAATTATTGGAGCATTTTTTCCCTGGAAAGGGGTGAAGATCATATTAGAATTTGAGGGATGGCAGTGAGTGGATATTTGACGATGCAAGTTCAATATACTTACTCCATTAGTAACACAAATTACAAACAATAAGTGGTTAGTGGAAATATGCAGGAGATAGAATGAGACAGCACTGTTAGAGTGTTAGAGACGTAGGATAGAAAGTGTTGATAAATAGTGCTGTAGACCAATAGGATATACAAAGAGATCTGGGAACAAAGGATGCTCCTCTTTGGTGAGTCACAAGGGTCCTTTGAGTCTGTGGAGTAGTGGAGCTGAGACACCATAGGACTCAGTGACTGTGAGTGCTGAGGAAAAGTGTGAGTTTGGCAATTGAAATGCCTTGTGTTGATTCCATGTTCAGGCCTCTTTCCAGCTTTTCCCATGGAGCTTCTCAAGAGGACCATTGAAAATTCTCGTTTGGTCTGTAGTCTCTCTGGGAAACTCATACTACATGTCAGAAAGTACATGGCTTAGTAACATGCATTTCCTGATGCTAGATTATTGGTTGGCCAGGTAAAAATGTCATATAGTTTTAGGAATATTGGAGGTTATGTGCTTTTTTTTTATTAGTAAGATTATACAAGGCTAGAATTTCAAGTAAAGTATTAAGCTGACTCTTTTAAATTGGAATGATTCAGACCTTTATTGTCATGAAGTATACCTTCAAAAATATAATCATTAATTCACAAATGTGCCGAAACAAAAGCGTGTTGGTTATTCTCTTTTTCCCTACCTTTCAGCCCTACTCCCTTCAAATCTGTTATCCATTCCTGGACTCTGGAAACTGACGTCCTAGGAATAAATCACTTGGGATCTTTCACTGGTTGGCTTTGGGTTGGGTTCAGGCAGTGGGAAGCACCAGCAGGAGATCAGAGGGAGGAGGAGACAGCTATTCTTTGATGTCCCCTCTCTGGCTAGCTGTGTCCTACTGCACTGCACCTCCTGCTGGGCGTCTTCCTCTCCTCAGCTGCAGCTCTCACTGGGCTCCCACAAGGATGTTTTCTCATTGCGTCTCTTCGGCACTGGGGGTGGTAGTGCCTTCCCACTAGCAAGTTCCTGTTTCTAGTTTCTGGATGCTTCACTATTGTTTGATAAGATTTCCTTAACTTGCTCACACTGCTGTAAATCATCTATTAAATTGTTAACATTTACTCTCTCTGGGAGAAATTTCTTCTGGGACTCTGAATAATAATACACAAGGAGCCACATTTTAAGAAAACTACACAGGATTAGACTTAGAAGTGGATTGCCCACAAACTAGTTCAGTGATCTTTGTGAAAATGCTTTGGCTTTTCTGAGGCTTTATTTCACCTCATGTAAAAAGGTCAGGGAATTATCTTCTGATCTGAAATCAAATATGGCATAAATGGCTGAAAGAGAAAGTGGCAAGTGGGACTGGATGACAAGCCTTGCCATTTTTAGATAGTGAAGACAGACACAAGCAGGCCAAATTGGAAACCATCTCAGGTGCTTCAGGGCAATTTTATCTTTGCAAGAGAAGAACCAAGAGACAACTTTCTTTCAAGCCAGATATAACCTAAGACTGGATTTCCTCTTGATAAGGAAAACTGATGCAATGGCCCAGGGAGGTTGGGGAGAACTGGAATTGTAAGGTGTTTATGTGGGGGAAGGCAGTCTTTTCCTTGATTCTCAAATGCTATAATCAAAGAGAAGTAAGTCACCGACTAGATAGTGGGTTGCCTTCATTGCTAAACTACATGTGCTGAGACTTGTAGCCTTGAAGATCTAGAGTCCTTGTGGAGTCCTTAGAGTTCTAAGTCCACTTCAAGCCCCAGTGTCTTGGTTCATTTAGTCCTGAGGCTCCACTTCAGGCCCTGGTGTCTTGGTTCATTTAGTCCTGAAGCTCTGACAGGTTCCACTCCTAATGAACTTTTAAAAATCTTATGTTTTTGACCTCAGTTTTCAGAAAGCATAAAAATGGATTGTTTAAAAATTACCATTACTTTGTGTTTTATTTTAAAAATCAGATAAATTTTCAATTAAACCAGATTTATTCATTATGGAGGGCTCTAATTTGCTATTAAAAGTTTCTGAAAAGGCTAGCTACTAAAATGTCAAGTGTGGGGATGAATGAGAGAGTGTGGAGGGAAAGTAAGCAGAGAAAACCAAAGCTGAAATTAGTGGAGAGAAGAAAGAGAGATAGAGAGAGACAGAGATTGATTCTGCTCAAGAGTGGGAAAAGGAATGATGGCCACAATATGGTAGTTTGTTGACTAAATCTAGAAGAAAGAAAAACTATCTCAGTGATATTTTGAGAACTTTTCATTGAGTATTTAATTTGGAAGTAAAAGTTCCTGAAGAAATGCTGAAGATGTTGATTCACCAAAATATGATATTTTAATAAATATTGGATGAAACTATGAGAAGATTCAAGGGTAGTTATCTAACGCAATTTAATAATTTTTGAAAATATGAACAAATGAATTAATACCCACCATTTGATTTTCTTCATTATTTCTCATTCATCATGAAAAAGAAAAGAAGGTTAACTGAGATCAGCATGGGCATTCTCACTAAACGTGACCACAATCATTTAATTGACATCCGTGCTTGGAATAACTTCTCCAGGTGTAAGAATCCTTCAGCTTCCAAAGCTAAGGAGCTCTCTGTAACACCAGTGATATTCAGATTGCATTTTGAAGCTCTTCCAGGTTTTATCAGTTATGTTTGGTTTCATTCAGGGTATTTTTTTTTTTCCAACTAGCATCATCTGCACATTAGGGTTCCAAGAGATTCTCATTTCAAGGGCAGCTTGAGTCAATTTAGCTGTGAAAAAATTCAATTCTGATAAGCTTTGGCATATCAGAACAAGACCCAAATGTCTCATCCTATTAGTGTGCTATCTTTTGGTATGCATGCCATTGTTATTCACAGCACTTTGTTCTGTTGTCATATTCATTTTCCTTGTTGCCTTATCCATAGCTCATGTTTTCCCTCAGGAAAACCACCAAGAAATTATCTTAGGAAAATCAATAGGCGGCCTGATTTTTAGTATAGAAGCCAGCAAAACCTGGAGATGTAGGGAAGAAACTATGTCAGAGAAATACAAAAGAGGGATTGGTGGACCAATTATCTAACTTCTCATGAATATAAGTAAGATATTATTTCCTGATAGTTATCATAGATTATAAGGAACTTCTATTTCTCTAAAACCAGAATAATTAGCTCTCTGAAATTATAGAATATAAATATCACCTGATTATTCTGGTGCTTTAGTTGTCTTTATAGGAGTAATATGTGAGAGATATGAGAGCTGATCTGAAATGAATTTCTTGAGTCCCCAAGTGCCTCAGAAACTTTACTTACAGTTTCTAAAGACCTCTTAAATGATGGGCTTACATTATAATGTTTGAGTGGGTTTTTACTTAAAAAGTGTGATGATACCCATAGGTACCGATAAACCCTTCAATATTTCAACTGTGAGTAAGCAAAGTAAGTTAGCAATAGTGGCTTCAAAATAATATATAATATAATCCAACATAGAGTTAAACTGAAAGTCAAAGTGTGCCCATCATATATATGATGTTGGGTATTTCTCTTGATGTTTCATTGGTGTTGTTTCCATTAGGATTCTAAGAATTTATCAGGATCCACCAAAGATAGTGATTTAGGTAGATTACGAAAGATAAAGATTAGGTTTCTCTAAAAAAAGATCAAAAACTTTAGACTGAAACTTAGGCTCATTTTGCAGTTTGCAAAACATACCAATGAAGCAATACATTTGGGATTTTACTATATTCACAGATAAGCACATTGCATCATAACTAGGAGATTTTAGTTTCCTAGAGGAAAGGTATGGCTGGCAGAAGAAACTATTTGTAAAAGTTTTGAAGGAACATAGAGTGGTGGAAGGGGAGACTGGACAGGCATAGGGAGGGTTGGGAGAGGAAAACAGAAACCAGATGGCAGAGAAAGGGTCTCTTGAGTGGAGGTGATGGGGACAAGATGGGAGCTAAATTTGTCCCAAGTGTGATCAGGTCAGATATGTCCATTTATTTAGTTTAGGCTTTCCCCTGGCACACCTGGGTCTCATAGCTGCTCTGGAATTTTCCCCTCCAGCCACTAACTGGGTAACAGAGAAGCAGCAATAATCCAGAGGGGAGAGAATGAGACTGGGGGCACCAGGTTAAAGTGTCTTTCTTACCGGAGGATGATGACTACTTTCCTCAGTTCAAAGGGGAAGCTAAACTTGTGTATAAAATGTCTGTTAGGTGACCTGTGAACATATTTGTTTTTATGGAATCACTAGACCAGAAGAACAGCAGCTCTTTCTCATTATGCGTCTGTTTTTGTGCCCTTGGAAACATTTGAGACACATTTACATTTTCTAACCAACACTGAATAAATGAAAACTCAAACCCCACAAATTTTGATGGAGATGTTATATTATTATTAAGGAACTTTTCTTCACCTGTTTCTCACTTTTATTTTTCATTAGAATTTTGTAGATGGAGACTTTGAAGGGCTCTCTTGAGCATGCAGCTATGCTCACTGTTCAAATGGATAATCATTTTCTAAACCAGACTTACCCTCAAGGAAGAACAACAGAAAAAAGCAGACAGTTCCTGCCCCAGGCATAGAGTGGTCCCATTTAAAACTATATCAAGATTCCAACTGAGACTGTTCCCTGGTGATTAATTTTTTAGATATTACTGAAAAAACCATCAAAAAAGCTTCTCAATCTACACTAAAGGAAACCCACGTTATAGATGGGTTATTGTTAAAACACACAGTAGGCACTCGGATATTTAATGGATAAATGAATGAGCAAATGTCCTCCTGGGAATTGAATGACTTACCCTGTAGACATATGATGTTTCAGTATAGAGACTAAATTGCTTGGACATGTCTCTTTGTGGGATTTTCACTATTTTGGTTAGATTGTTTTCATTAGCTCGTCTCTGCCTGGTAGCAAAGATTTGAAATCTAAGGATTTTCAAGTGCAATTTGTCAATCTTGAGCCCTCTATTTCAACAGAGCACACCTAATTTTTTTTATTACTAATTAATTTATTTAGAGGTACTGGGTCAGCCTCTTTTGGGAAACTGATGAGTGAGAGACTCCCTCCAAGCTGTCAGTTTACAGTATAGGATAAGCTCTCAGCTTACAGCAGAGGATAATTACTTAGGAAATACAAAAGTAACATCATCTGGAACACAGCTCAAACAGTAGTCTGTTAGCTGTCTAACACCTTTATCTGAATAAATTTTCGGAGAATTCTCAAAATGTGGCACAATTTACTAGTTTTTTCCTGTCTGCCTGTAAATCTATCACGTTTCCCCTTTTAAAAAATGATGCGTTTTTCACACGTTGTCTCATTCCTTCCCATTACTGCCACACTTTTTGGAAAATGAAAAGTCTTTTCCTGTTGTTTCCATCTCTTCTGTGTCAACTTAAGTCATGAGTCCGTGGATTATGACCTGCATCCCCATGACTCTGCTCTAGTGGCCCTGCAAGGTCACTAGGGATTGCAACATACAAAGGCTTTTCTTTCTGTATATTCTCTTGATGTTTGTTACATAAAACACTTTTAGCCTCCTCCGCTTTCTTGAAACTCTCTTTCCTTATTTCCCATGACATTAGCATGTGACAATTCTGCTACCTGAATGGCTGCTGCTTGTCTCTTCTGATGGAGGTACTCTCCTTTGTATCCTAAATATGTAGATAGCTGCAGGGTTGTCTTGCTTGCTCTGCTTCCATTCTTCTTTCTCCTGGTTCTAACATCTCCGTGGTTTTCTCTGAAGTTCCTTCAGAGAAGCAACTTCCATCTCATCCTCAACCATGTAGTCCTGGAGGTGTTAATGTAGCTGCCTGATTCTGGGGCTCAGCACCTGGCCCTGGCCTGTGCAATCAGCATATTCCATCTGAAATCCCCCTCACTGATTCACTGGGACATTGTTGTGTGACCTGAATTGAGCCAATCAATGTCAGCCCTGGAACATTTGCTAGAACTGTTGGGAAAGAAAGCTTTTTGTTTCTGGCAGTGTTGACTTTTTACAATATAAGTCTAAAGCTGCACAAGACAGTTTTACCTCTGCAGAAGTCAGGTAGGCATCTACCTAGGGGGAAGGAAGGATAAAGGGGGTACAGGGTAAAGAGGGCATCTGTGCAGAGTGACAGGGCCAAAGCAAATGAATATCTGCTCAGGGCTGCGATAGCCTGAAGTAGGGTGTTGGAACCCAAATGATGGGCTTTGATTACCTTTATTTCAAATATAATTTATTTAATTGCACATTCATATAATTTAAATTTTAATAATTTTAACAATTGATTCACAAAATTCCTGAAGATTTAACAGTGGATTCCAGCCCACTCGTGCCTCTAGTATGAATATCTGTTGATGTTTCTTGGCTGAACAAATTATTACTACCATGGCTACTGATATCGTTTGGCTCTGTGTCCTCTCCCAAATCTCATCTCAAATGGTAATCCCCACGTGCTGAGGGAGGGACCTAGTGGGAGGTGATTGGATCATGGGGGTGGTTTCCCTCATGCTGTTCTTGTGATAGTGAGTAAGTTCTCATGAGAACTGATGGTTTAAAGTATAGTACTTCCTTGCTCTCTGTCTCTCTCTTGCTGCCGTATAAGATGTGCCTTGCTTCCCCTTTGCCTTCTGCCATAATTATAATTTTCTTGAGGCCTCCCCAGCCATGCAGAACTATGAGTCAGGGAAACCCCCTTTTTCTAAAAAAAAAAATAAATTATGCAGTCTCAGATAGTATCTTTATAGCAATGTGATAACAGACTAATACAGAAAATTGGTACTGGCAGAGTGGGATACTGCCATAAAGATAACCTGAAAATGTGAAAGTAACTTTGGAACTGGGTAACAGGCAGAGGTTGGAACAGTTTGGAGGGCTCAGAAGAAGACAGGAAGATATGGGAGAGCATGGAACTTCCTAGAGACTTATTGAATGGTTTTGACCAAAATGTTGATAGTGATATGGACAATGAAGTCCAGGCTGAGGTATCAAATGGAGATGAAGAACTTCTTGGGAACTGGAGCAAAGTTCATTCTTGCTATGCTTTAGCAAAGAGAAGGGTGACATTTTGCCTCTGCCCTAGAGATCTGTGAAACTTTGAACTTGAGAGAGATGATTTAGGATATCTGGCGGAAGAAATACTAAGTAGCAAAGTGTTCACGATGTGACTTGGCTTTTTCTGAAAGTGTTCACTCATATGTGTTCACAAAGGGATGGTTTGAAATTAGAACTTATGTTTAAAAGGGAAGCAGAACATAAACATTTGGAAATTTTCAAACCATTTTCTGGGGAGAATTTCAAGCTGGCTCCAGAAATTCGCGTATGTAAAGAAGAGTTGAATGTTAATAGCCAAGACAATGGAGAAAATGTCTCCAGGACATGTCAGAAATCTTGGCAGCAGCCCCTCCCATCACAGGCTTGGAGACCTAGGAGGGAAAAATGGTTTTGTGGGGTGGGCTCAGGACCCTGCTGCTCTGTGCAGTCTCAGGACTTGGTGCCCCATGTTCCACCTGCTGCAGCTCTGGCTGTGGCTAAAAGGGACCATGTACAGCTCTGACCATTGCTTCAGAGGGTGCAAGCTTTGAGCCTTGGTGACTTCCACAGGGTGTTGGGCCTGCAGGTGCACAGAAGACAAGAGATGAGGTTTGGAAACCTCAGCCTAGATTTCTGAGGATGTATGGAAATGCCTGGATGTCCAGAGAAGTCTGCTGCTGAGTGGGGGACCCTCATGGAAAACTTCTGCTAGGGGAATGCAGAAGGAAAATGTGGAGTTGGAGCCCCCTCACAGAGTTCCCACTGGGGCACTGCCTAATGGATATGTGAGAAAAGGGTCACTGTCCTCCAGACCCTAGAAAGGTAAATCCATCAACAGCTTGCACTGTACACCTGGAAAAGCCATAGACACTTAATGTCAGCCCATGAAAGCAGTCATGGGGGGGCTGTACCTTGCAGTGCCACAGAGGCAGAGATGGCCAAGGGAGCCCACTTCTTTCATCAGCATGACCTGGATGTGAGACATGGAGTCAAAGGAGATTTTGCAGCTTTAACATTTAATGACTGCCCAGCCAGGTTTTGGACTTGCATGGGGCCTGTGACCCCTTTGTTTTGGTCAATGTCTCCCATTTGGAATGAGAACATTTACCCAATCCCTGTACCCCCATTGTATCTTGGAAGTAACTAACTTGTCTTTGATTTTCCAGGCTCATAGGTGGAAGAGACTTGCCTTGTCTCAGATGAAAGTTTGGACTTGGACTTTTGAGTGAATGATGAAATGAATTAAGACTGGGGGACTGTTGGGAAGGCATGACTGGTTTTGAAATGTGAAAAGGACATGAAATTTGGGAGAGACCAGGTGAAGAATGATATGGTTTGGCTCTGTGTCCCCACCCAAATCTCATCTCAAATTGTAATCCCCACATGTTGAGGGAGGGACCCTGATTGGATCATGGGAGTGGTTTCCCTCATGCTGTTCTTTATGATAGTGAGTTCTCATAAGAGCCGATAGTTTTAAAATGTGGCATTTCCTTGCTCTCTCTCCTGCTGCCATGTAAGATGTGCCCTGCTTCCTCTTTGCCTTCTGCCATAATTGTAAGTTTCTTGAAGCCTCTCTAGCCATATGGAATGGTAAGTCAATGGAACCTCTTTTGTTTATAAATTAGCCAGTCTTAATATATCTTTATAGCAGTGTGAAAATGAATGAATCCAGTTACCAAATGATAATTTTTATAATTCAGCATTGCTTCTCACTCATTAGTGTTCGACTTTAAATACCAGCTTTCTCTTTTTCTTACTTATTTATGTATGTGTTTATTTATATTAGTCTGGACTCATCAAGACTTATTTTTATTTAATAGATTATACTCCATTAATATCATTATTTCTTTTGATGATCAAATTGTCCGCAATTTGGTAAGTGGTAGGCCCTTCAAGCTGGTGCCTGTTATGTTTTCCTAATAATTCTTTTAGGACTTTTTTTTCAGGATTTTAGGATTTTTAAAAATTATTTTTTGTTACTTTCTGGTACAAGAAGATTATTCTCTGTATATTTACCTGTTTTCTTAATCCCCCATGTATGTAACCATTATCTCATTGCTGTTGCCTCCTGGAACATGATCACCCTCATCGTTTTACCTGCAGCCCACTCCAGGCCTCCCTGGAGGCCACTGCAGCCCTAAACAGACATTCAGTTTGTCTCTTTGGGCCCTGAACACTGTGTGGGATTTTGCTGACCTTGTCCCCATGCATAGATGCCCTCCTTGCCTTCCTTCGGCTCTGACACACACCCCTGCCTCACTTCTCCCTGTGTGGACTTGGTCAGGTTGTATTTTATGCTTTCATATGTTTTAGACTCAACTTGTTACTATTTTGTTGAGAAATTTTGCACTGATGGTCTGGAGTTGGCAAACTCCTTAAAGGATCATATAGTAAACATTGTGGGCCTTTAGAACACATGTTTTCTATCTCATATGTAACTGCTTGACTCTGTCATAGCAAGCAAAAGGATACGGCTGTGTTCCAGTAAAACTTTATTTATAGGTGGTCAGCCCACAGACTGTAGCTTGCTGACACTTGGTTTCTGTTTAGAAGGTCTGCAGTTTTGGTCTGTAGTTTTATTTTTCTTAAATGCTTTTGTCTATTTCAGTATCAGGGCATTGCTGGCTTGATAAAATGAATTGGGAAGCGTTCCCTCTTCTTTTATTTCCTGGAAGAGATCGTGCAGAATTAGTATTATTTCTTCCCTAAATGTTTATTAGAATTTGCCAGTGAAAAAACCTGGGTCTAATGCTCTCCATTACCTTTGACATCTCTGTCACAAACTGGGTTCTAGAGACCAGGAGCTAATCTCATAGCAATCGAGAGGGGTGCTTGATATGACTGCAATAGTGTAGATTTCTCATTTTCTCTGACCATCTTTTTTTTTTCTTGTAAAATCAAGCAACTGATTCTTGAAAGAAGAGTTTTTTTCTTTTCCTTTTTCTTTTTTTTGGTACAATGTGAACTTTTCTCTGAAATTCCTAGATGAGAATTTAGTTTCTTTATTATAAAAAAGGGCTCAAATTTTATTTTTTTAATTTAAAAAATGGTGAGAAAGGAGTTAAGATTATATATACACACATATATTTCTCTCTCTCTATATATAAAATCTCTCATATATATGAGAAAAAATAGTTATATGTAGTATTAATATATATAATACTAATATACCATATAGATAGATATAGATCTATATATCTCTCATATATATGAGAGAAAGAGAGTGAGAGACAGAGGAAGAGGGAGGAAAGAGAGAGAGCGAGATGGGGAGAGAGATAAAGAGATGTTGCAAACCCTAGCAAGCAGATAATATAAAAGATATTCCGACATACCTTTCATTACCATATAAGACACTCCTGGTCTTAGGTTAATATTCTGGACTTGCCATATGTTAAAATCTTACAGTGACATATCATTTCTCAGTCACAAATCCTGGATTTCAGTTGAGATCACTCAAGATATTCTAGTGAGAGGAAAGGAATTCCAGGCCCTTCAAACAAGGCCGATAGTTTATCATCAATGGGATATATACAGAGAAATGCTTCTTCCTGGATGCATAAAATGATTATTGGCCCGAGTAAAGAATATCAAAATACTATCACTTACATGTAACCAGCAACACCGTTGACCTTCTGGAAAGGAGTAATGTTTAAAATATATGCGTGTGACCTGTAATAATCTTAAGGACATTCATCTTCCCTGCTTTCTGTCACTTCCCAGTTAAACTTCTCTTTGTCAGGTGCTGTAATAAAAACAGCTGAGGAAATGGAATTACAAATTTATGCTCACCCTGCAGATGTGTCTGCTTGAAGTTATTTTGTTGCTACAAACAGATTAGGAGAACAAAATCCAAAATTAATGATCTTTTTGTTCTTGGGAATAATACATTCCCTAGCAGTGAATGAATCCCTGTCCTTTGACTTCACTGCCAAGGGTATGTTTGTGCAGCCCAGTTTGTGATCTGAATGATATATTTCTGTCCCAAGGACTATGCCAAAAGATACTGCATACTTTGTTAGTTTTAAGCCATCCTCAGCCCGGCCTGCTCCAGCCATTGCATTGTAACACAAATGCCGTACTGGGTTTCTTACCTTTGTTTCTTCAGAGTCACTTTCTCTCACTCTCAACCCTACTCTGTCCTGAGCAGGGTGACCTTTTGGGATTACATCAATAGCCTCCTTTGCTTGGGTTTGGCCAATGGGGAGGCATTAATAGATGATCCAAGTTGGGAAGGATCCCCCAGTCCCCTCCTTGTGGGTTCTTAACTGACCGATTATATCCCTCAACTGAGGGTCACAATTCTTATAAGATGGCTTTCTCCACACAGCTCTCTCAGTAACCACTGCCTTCCTTTTCCTCTTCCGGCTTAGAAGTGGTAACTAGAAATACTAGCCTGGAAGCTCTTGTAGTGTCCCTATGCCCTACCTTCACTTCTGTAAAGTAATTTTATTAAACTCTCCTCATATTTTCTTTATTTGACTGTGCCATCTGTTTCCTGCCAGGACCTAGACTGATACAGAAGGATCATTACAACAAATCTCTTTTCAATCTTTTTTATCTCTCTGATGCCATGCCATAATACTTTTTAGCTTAGCTTCCCTGGATTGAAATCAATTTATCAGAAAATCCCTGAGGGCGACAAAAAGGCTGAAAAGTCAAACTTGTATTTCTATTAGGTACGTAGTTTTGTGTATCTGCAAAGTTAATTGAATATAAGCTAGTTAAAGCATTTCGCCCAAGATTCTGCTCCGTAAGTTTTTGGCATTCACTTTATCTGTGGTTATGTATTAATCTAAAGCACCTTAGTGCCATGTTTGACCCTCATGTTCTTAAATACCTCCCCAAAGAAGAATTAAGAGATGAGGAAGGGTCCAACGGAGTCCTTTGTGTGGGATAATCTGGGTGAGGTCTAGGGAAATGTCAGAAAGGGTGATGCTTATTTTAAAAATTTACATTTAAAAACAGACTCATGTTTATTGCACTATTAATAATAATCAAGATATAGAATTAACCTAAATGTCCCATCATGGATGAATGGATAAAGAAAATGTGGTACATATATATAATGCAATCCTGTTTGGCCATGAAAATGAATGAAATCCTTTCATTTGCAATAACATGGGTGAAACTGGAGGACATTATGTTAAGTGAAATAAGCCAGGCACAGAAAGACAAATACTAGATAATCTCACTCATATGTGGGATGTAAAAGATTGTTCTCATAGAAGTAGAAAGTAGAATAGTGGTTACCAGAAGATAGAGAGGGTAGGAAAGATGGGGGAATGATGAGCGATTGCTCAATGAGTACAAAGCCACAGTTAAATAGGAGGAATAAGTTACGGCACTCTATTGCATATTAAAATGACTAGAAGTAATGATAATGTATATTTCAAAAAAGCTGGAACTTTTTGAATGCTCTCATCACAAAGAAATGACAAATGTTTAAGGTGACAGATATGCTAATTACCCTGTTTGATCAATTTATATCTGTATCATAACATCACATTGTACCCCATAAATATGTGCAATTATTATGTGTCAGTCATAAATGGAAAATAAATAATATCTGCCTAATGAAATTGTTGTGATAATGAAGTGAAATATGCATATGAAGCATTTTGCACAGTGCCTGACACAAACCTTCAAAAACTGTTAGTGTTTTTTCCTTTATAATTATGAAGGTGCTTACAATTTTGAAAACTGTGCTCTTATGTTGGAAAGTAAAACTTTATGAATATTTCTTTAAAAAAATACTCATGCCAATGGATGTACTTTCAGAAAATAACTCAGTAAATAACTGTACTCGTCTGAGATACCCTCCACCTTGGCTCTAATTTTTGCAATGAGTAGGAAACAGATCAGATCACAGATTCTTTTTTCAGTTTCTGAGAGCTAAGATATTAGCGATCTGGATTACATTTTCTCCTCCAGTTTGTTAAATACTCACAGGGAAAAATAAGTCAAACTGAAATTGTCACTTTAATAATATAAATCTTTCCATTTTGGGCTATAGGATGTCTTTCTCTCTTAATCATTCGGATATTCCTTTAAAACCTTCAAATAATCCCTATGAAGTTATTGCTGTATATTGTTATGACTTAGAAATATACACAGATTTTTTTTGTTAATTAAAAAATGTCAGAAGGGCTGATACTATTCTTCCAGGAGGTTGTGGCTTGTAGATTGTCAGATAATGGTGTACCTGTATTGTCATATATTATCTAAGTTGTGACCCTTTTCAAAATAATAGACCAGAAATGGAATTCATTTTTCTGGAAAAATGCTTGCATCTCTGATTCTTGATGGAATGATAGCTTTGCTGAAGGATGTAGAGTGCTACCTTTTGATGTGTGTTTGTTGGAAGAAGGCTGAATTTATTCCACATTAATTCCCTTTCAATAAGATTTTCTTTCTGTCTAGTTGAAATAATTTTTGGATACATTGATTAAAAAACAGCATATTCCATTTACTACTTAATATTACTTTAGATATAAATAATTTTCTCTGCAACTATTTATAGTAATTTTTTTGAAGTTTGGATTTAAAAATCAAAAGTGACATAAATTACTTCATGTAACTTTTACACTTATGATTACATTTACTTCTTCATCAGATTCCTAACCGGCAACAGTGGTTGTGATATACAAAGGTGACAGGAGTTCTTATAACCAGGAGAGGAAATTCTCCTGTGAGAGTCATTACTATGCATAGATTAGTTCTTTCTTTTCCTTTCTTTTTTCTTTTCTTTTCAAAAGATATAAGATGGGGAGAGGTTTTTGAGCAATGAGGTTTGTGGAGAGGCATACATGACATTTCCGTTTATCTCAAATTATGAATCTTGAACTGCGCATTTCCCAGCTATTGCAAAAGATTCTGGAGGGAGCCTTCTTTACTATTAGAGACATATGGGCTTACATTGCCTTTGCAGTCACATTTTTCAGGGTGTGTGTGGAACAAACTGCACGTGTAGAGTTTTATGGATTAATTTAAACATCATGAGGAAAGTGCCCAGGCCTTCCTAGCTATAGGACCTCATTTATTATAATAGCAACAGCAACCATCACTTTCACTGAAAATTCATATTCTGCTATTCGTGGTCATGAGTTTCTCAGCATCTTTATCAATGCAATTTTAATGCCTTTTTCTTAAAGTTTTGAATAATTGAGGGTTGAAGTTGGTGGAGATTATCTGTATTTAATTAAAATAGTTGTTTTATGAGACTGAGAACTTAAACTTAGGCTGTTGTCTGGAATCCTTAAGGAATTCTTTTTAGATTTGCGCAAGGCAGAAAAACAGCTCAAGGCATTTCTTGGGGAGAGTATTCATTTTGTCTTCTTAAAATTAATAATATTCTTGAACTGATACTCCAAGCCTCTTTTTCATAGAAAAGCTCTTTATGAAAAGTGTTTTTAAAATATGTGTATTATTTATCAAATAATATTTAAGAAAGCATTAGGGTCTGATTATAGCCAGGACATGCAGAGATTTCATAGGCTCGAGTCATCAACAATCTAAACAAGAATGAGATTAAGAAGTGTTAAAAACCACTAAAATAAGTTAAAAACATGGTACCAGTTAGTTCAGGCTTCTGTTGTGACATAAAATTGATGAAATATCAGTGGTCTTGATCCAGCAGATAGAGATGGTGCCGTTAGAAGTTTAAACACTTTTCACCAATGCCTATCCATCTCTGTTAGGAATTTATGTAAGCTTCATGGGACGATTCCAAGCCACTTCATCAAGAGACAAAAGAATTTCTCCTTTTTGAAGTTGTCAGGCATAGTCAGTGGCTACTCTGAAGCCAAATAATATACGACATAAGATTATTTCCCAAGATGATTGGTTTGTTTTATTATCTAAAGTTAAACTCCTCTATATGCCCCCTGAGATACTGACTGGCTCAGAAGCACATGAAATAAATACATACAACAAATCCCTTATTTTGAACATGAGGAGAGAACATACCATTTTTATTAGTAGAAAAACATGATTCTCTTTGACCGAACAAAGGTTCAAAAGAAATTTACTTATTTGTGGCTTGATGGGATACTCAGTGTTTAATCTTCTCTGGGCAGCCTCAGGTCTCTGACTGGCCCTGAGGATCAGACCATCCACTAATTTCCAGTTTCTGACCCAGGCTGGTCTTACAAGGCTGTGGTGAATCAACCCTACCCAGTCTTTTAGCATCCAAGTGCTGGGTTCCATACTCGAGTTCAAGGTCCGCTACGCTTGCTAACAGAGTGGCTTCCTGAGAGAACTTTAAACTTTTGAGTCACAGTTTGTTTATCTGCAAAATGGGATGAGGCTGTGGGAAGAGGATTGATTTGCATTGTCTGGGAATTCCCATGAGTTTTAACCTTCTTGAAATTTAACAATTTTGTTTATTTTAATTGTTTATTTTGGTAGGATATAATTATTTGATTTTTGGTTAAACATGAAACTAATCTTTAAAGAAGACTTACTCTTCATATCTAAAGGAAAAAAATGAGTTAAGTAAAAATTATCCCAGGCCTAAAAGTCAATATCCATCATATATCCACATTATATAACATCCATCTTTCCCCCATTACCTCAACCCATCACTCACCAAGCAGGGGAAGATTTTATTCAGATGTGGCCACTGATTGAACCAAAACTGAACATCTGACTCATTTGTGTTCCTAGAGCAAAGAACTGTGCCCACACATAGCTTATTATCTGCTCAGATTTCATTTTGCCAAAATTTATAATAAGAGACACAGACACAGAGAAGCAGATGGTTGGGGTTGAGGAAATCACAATAGAGTGTTGGAGTTGGTGACACTATTGTACTATATACTTGACTAAAGTATGACTAAGTTAAGCAGATATGGGGACACTTTAGAGGGAATCAGAGGTGAAGGACCACTAGCCCTGTGAGGGGCAGGAGGGCTTTCAGGTCTACACTCCCAGTGTCCATGATGTCTGGCAGTGCCTGCTGTTCCTTCGATCTGTGAGACCCCCATATCCTTTCCACTTGACTTTGGGCAATTTCTGTCTCTTGTAGCCAAAAGAGCTGTGAATGAGACAAATATAAAGATATTATTATAAAATCCAAATGAATTGGAATGAAGGGTGAATAAAAGCATCATGCTTTCCAAAGAACCCTGATCCCATCTGGGTTCAAGGTCTGGTACTCTCGCCAACAGAGGGGCTTCCTCAGAGAAATTTAGACTTCTGGGTCACAATTTGTTTATCTGTAAAATGGGATGTGGCTGTGGGAAGAGGTTTGATTTGCATCATCTGTAAATTCCCCTTAATTTTAACATTCTTGAAATTTACCAATTTTGTTAAATTTCAACTGTTCATTTTGGCAGGATTTAATTCTTTGATATTGGGGAGTTTTAGAGAGTAGAAAGAGGAAGGCAAAGAGGAGAGAATGATGGAAACCCAGGAGTAGGACCTTCTGGATTGAAGATCGAAGGGCCTCATCCAATATTGAATATGGCATCTGAAAGACATGATTCTGTGACAGAGCTTAAGAGTGTCCCTTTCCCCCGACATGTCAAAAGAAAGACAGGTTGAATAGGAAATGAAAGTTCCTATCTGCTTTAATTACCCACAGTGGGAACCTTTTCTCTGGGATTTGAAAATTTCCATTCTGACTTCAATGGCTAATAGACAATAAATTATTTTCCTGCTGGTCAAGAAGTTGGAAGGGAATGTAGACATTCTTTGATCATCTCTGGCTAAATGGACTTATGGAGATAGAGTGGGATGTAAGAATACTTATAGGGAAGCTGGAGGGTTCTCATGTGCTTCTTCCCACCATCCACTCAAACCATCCCCAGGTTTAAAAAAATTCATTAAAAATTGATGAATAAAATTATATATATTTGTGGCAAAAACATGTTTTGAAATATGTACACATTGTAAATAAAGAAAATACGATATATATACACAGGAGAATATGCTATTTAATCTTAAAATAGAAGGAAATGCCAGCTTTTATACCTAAAATTTCATCAGTGATAGTAAACACTGGCCTCTAGATGCTAGAGTCTCAAGATTTCAATTTAAAGTTAAAATTGTTTCCTTTTTGGAGTATTAGCAAGTTTGTTCATCTTCCCCCACTCCCCCTCCCCTCTCCTCCCCTTCCCTTCCTTTCCCGTTTGCTTACCTCTCTCCTCTCCTCTCCTCTTTCCTTTCCTCTCCTTTGCTTTCATCTTTCTTTCGCTTTCCTTTCATTTTTCCTTTCCTTCCAACGAATTTTACCAAAATAATTACCAGGATTCCAGGGATTAGGGGCTAGGGAAACAGTTAGGGGATAGAGAAATAGGCAAGGGGATGGGTGAAGGAAAGAAAGTAAGGAAGGCTGAAAAAAAAAAATGTTCCTGTCTGCATAATTGTTCCAAGGGCCCGCATGGTAGGCAGAGCAATGATTCCCAAAGATGTTTATGCCCAGTATGTTACCTTACATTGCAAAAAAGATCTTGAAGATGTGATTAAGGGCATGGACCTTAAGATTGAAAAGATTATTTTGAATTATCCACATGGGCTCAATCTAATCACAGGAATCCTTAAAAGCAGAGAACCGTTCTATGCCATAGCCAAAATAAGAGGAGATCTGACTGTGGGCAAAGAATTGTCAGAGAGATGAAACATTGAGAGCATTTAAAATGGAGGAAGGGGACCATCAGCCAAGGAATGCAGGTAGTGTCTAGGAGCTAGAGAAGGCAAGGAAACAAACATCCCCCTACAGCCTCCAGAATGTAATGAAACCCTGCAACACCTTGGCTTTTAGTCAATGAGACCCGTGCTGGGCTTCTAACATGCAGAAGTATAAGATAAATTGTGTGTGTGTGTGTGTGTGTGTGTGTGTTATGTGTTTAAGCCCCTGAGCTTGTGGTAATGTCTTGCAGCAGCAATAGAAAACTAACATAGCATGCACAATTATGAGTAGTGCTATGTCTACCTTCTCTCTAGAATCACGGTCTTCATTCCTGATGATCAACGCAAGGTTGGCAACCATTCATGATTTGTAGCCTTCCTGGAACTCTTTCCACTGAACAGGAACTCAGAAGGTCATAGTGGAAAGAAGACCAAAAGTCGAGATACATGGGTTTAAGTTTAGGGTCTGGGCTCTGCCACTTGGTAATTGTGTAACATGGCACAAAAACCCTCTGGCTCCAGTTTTTCTCAGTGCAACAATAAGTAGTTTAGATTAAGATAATCTCTAATTCCTTTTAGTGTGGGCCCTTGATGATTTTTCTGAGTGACTGCCTCACTCAGTCACTCAGAGTCAATGTTAATGACAGACTAAACATAGTCGTGCTTATTTGGTGAAGAATGGGTGTTTAAATGTATTTGTCAAAAAGAAATGTGTTATCTTAATTTTTCTTTTTTCTCAACAAGGAATGAGATTTGAGGACTACTTAGGATGTGAGAGGATTTAGATTAAATCTGGTACCAGAAACTTCTAGTTTAATTTTCAGCAGAATACTAATTACGTATTTTACATTATTGGAGGATACAATTTATTGATCCACAATCTTTTTTTCAATATGAAATACAGATTCCTTGATATTATATTTTTTTCTTATTTTTACCTTGATAAGGAGTTTTGCCTTTCTAGTTTGCATAGTATTACGTTGTCTTTTCACTTAGAGTATTCTCTACTATATTTTCAATATGATATTTATTCTGCCTCAATATATTTATTTAAATTTTTTACTCATTTGATTAATTTCAATAACTTTTTTATCCATGGATTTTTAAAAACCTATTAACAAAACCGAAACTTTCCTTAAGTTCTTTTTCGTTATTTTGCCAAAATATTGGCAATATTTTGTTAAATGGTTTATTTGTTATATGTTGGATAGCTTTGGCTACTGAGGTGGAGAAAACATTTGTTTTCGTTTTGCAGTAATTTTGCATGTCAATTATAAAACGTTTACTTTGGAAATTTTTATTCTTCTTTATTGTCAAGGAACTGAACATCAGGAGACCAGACACATTAGAGAAGAACCTCCCTTTTTAATTTTTTCCATCTGAAAATTAGATATTTATATGAAATACACAAAACATATCTTGAAGTAATAGTGTGATTCATGTAAACTGATATGTAATATTTAGGAGCATACAATCATGGAATATCAGAGTTGAAGGGACTAAACTGTTATTATCTTTATTATTACTTTTTCAATATTCTTTTACTGTGGTAAGAATGCTTAACATGAGACCCTCTTGACAAATTTTTAAGTGTAAAATACAGTATTGTTAATTGTAGGGACAATGTGTACAGCAGACCATCAAAACATGTTTATCTTGCATAATTGATACTTTATATTCTTTTATTAGCAGCTCCTCATTTCCTCCTCCCTTGAAAACCACCATTTTACCCTCTGATTATGAATGAATATTTTAGATACCTTATATAAGTGAAATCATGCAGTATTTGGCTTTCTGTAATTGGCTTATTTCACTTAGACTTGTAATGTCCTCAAGGCTCATCGATGTTTTCACATGTTGCATGATTTCCTTTTTTTTTTAAGGCTGAGTAATATTCCATTATATGTTTATATTACATTTTCTTTCTTCATTCATCTGTTGATGGACATTTAGGTTATTTCCATATCTTGGCAATTATAAATAGTAATGCACATTGCAGTACTAATATATGTATTTGAGATCCTAATTTCAATGTTTTTGATAAATACCCAAAAGTGGGATTGCTGGATCATATGGTAGTTCTATTTTTAATTTTTTGAGAAATATTCATACTTTTTTCATAGTGGCTCTACTATTTTGCACTCTCAGTAATATGGTATTAGGGTTGCAATTTCTTCACAGTCTCACCAGCACTTGTCTTTTGTTTTTTAAATAATAGCCATTCTTACCAGGTGTGAGATGATATCTTATTGTGGTTTTGCTTTGTATTTTTCTGGTCAGTGATGCTGAGCATCTTTCTATACAACTGTTGGCCATTTGTATAGCTTATTTAGAGAAATGTCTATTCAAGACTTTAGCTCATTTTAAAATCAGATTATTCATTTTTTTGGCTATTGAGTTCTATATATATTTTAGAAATTAATTCATTTGATATAGGGCTTGCAATTTTTTTTCATTCCTAAGTCTATCTTTTCACTCTGTTGATTGTTCCCTTTGCTGTGCAGAAGCTTTTAGTTTGATGTAGTCTCACTTGTCTATTTTTGCTTTGTTGTCTGTGCTTTCATTGTTACTTTCATAAAGTCATTGCCAAGACTAATATTTGTCCGATATTCATCAGGAATATTGGCCTTTAGTTTTCTTTTCTCATGATATCTTTGTCTGGTATCAGGGTAATGCTGATCTTATAAAATGAATTTGGAAGTGTTTCCTCCTCTTCAATTTTTTGAAGAATTTGAGGATTGATGTTAATTCTTCCTTAAATGTTTGGTAGAATTTATAAAGCCATCTGGTCCTGGGCTTTTCTTTGTTGGGAGGTTTTTAATTACTGATTCAATCTCCTTACGAATTTTAGATCTATTCAGACTTTCTATTTCTTCATGATTGAATCTTAGTAGGTTGCATATTTCTGTTTTTTTTTTTTTTTTTTTGAGACAGAGTCTCACTCTGTCGCCCAGGCTGGAGTGCAGTGGCCGGATCTCAGCTCACTGCGAGCTCCGCCTCCTGGGTTCACGCCATTCTCCTGCCTCAGCCTCCCGAGTAGCTGGGACTACAGGCGCCCGCCACCTCGCCCGGCTAGGTTTTTTTTTTTGTATTTTTTAGTAGAGACGGGGTTTCACCGTGTTAGCCAGGATGGTCTCGATCTCCTGACCTCGTGATCCACCCATCTCGGCCTCCCAAAGTGCTGGGATTACAGGCTTGAGCCACCGCGCCCGGCCAGTAGGTTGCATATTTCTAAAAACGTATGTATTTCTTCTAGGTTACTCATTTTGTTGGTGTAAAATTATTTATAGTAGTCTCTTAGGATCTTTTTTTTATTTCTGCTGCATCAGTTGTAATATATTTTCTTTAATTGTGATTTTTAAAAATTTAAGTCTTCTCTCTTTTTTTTTCTTAGTCTAACTAAAGGTTTGTTGATTTTTTGGTCTTTTAAAAAAACCCAACCCTCAGTTGTGTTAATTTTTTTGCTATTAGTTTTCTATTTTATCTATTTCTGCTCGAATCTTTAATATGTCCTTACTACTGGTTACTTTGGACTTAGTTTGTTCTTTTTCTAGTTCCTTAAGGTGTAAAGTTAGGTCGTTTATTTGAGATCTTTCTTTGTTTTTAGTGTAGACGTTTATCACTATACATTTCCCTTTTGGTACTACTTTTGCTGAATTCCATAAATATTGGTATGTTGTGTTTTCATTTTCATTTTCTCAAAATATTTTCTAATTTCTCTTTTGATTTTTTATTTGACCCAATGGTTGTTTAAGAATATATTGTTTAATTTCCACACATTTGTGAATTTTCCAGTTTTCCTTCTGTTATTGGTTTCTAGTTTCATTCCATTGTGGTTGGAAAAGATGCTTGGTATGATTACAATCTTAAATTTTTAAAGACTTGTTTTGGGCCCTAGCATGTGATCTCTCCTCAAGATTTCTTGTGTGCTTGAGAAGAATCTGTATTCCGCTCCCATTGGGTGGAATGTTCTGTATGTGTCTGTTACATCAATTAGTCTACGACATTGTTAAGTTTAATATTTCCTTGTTAATTTTCTGCCTGGATGTTCTGTCTTTTATTGAAAGTGAGGGTATTAAAGTCTTCTATTATTATTTTATTCCTGTCTGTTTCTCACTTCAGATCTGTTAATGTTTGCTTTACATATTTAAGTATTCTTGTGTTGGGTGCATATATATTTATAATTGTTAAATCTTCCTGGTGAATTCAACTTTTTATCATTATACAGTGCCTTTTTTTGGTGTCTTGTGACTTTTTTTTTTTTTTTTTAACTCAGAGTCTATTTTGCTCAAGTGTAGCCACCTCTGCTCTCTTTCTTGCCATTAGCATGGAATACTTTTTCCATCCTTTCGCTTTCAGCCTGTGTTTGCTCTTAAATCTAAAGTGAGTTTCTTGTAGAGGACATATAGTTATGATAGATCTTTTTTAAAAAATCCATTCAGGTGGTTTATGTTTTTTGATTGGGTATTTCAATCTATTTACATTTAAAGTAATTATTGATAGAGAAGTATTTACAGTTGCCATTTTGTTAACTATGTTCTATTTATCTTGTAGTTCTTTGGTCCTTTTTTTTTCCTCTTGCAAGCTTCCTTTGTATCTTGTTTTTTTGTATAGATATGCTTTGATTCCTTTTTCTCTTCAATGTAACTTTTATAGGTATTTTCTTTATGGTACCATGGGACTCACAAGAAATATTTTATAGTTATAATAGTCTACTTTAAGCTGATAATAATTTCAAACACATACAAAAACTCTACACTTTTAATATTCCCCTCCCACTTTATGTTATTGATGTCATAACTTATATCCAGTAATATTATGCATCTGTTAGTACATATTTTTAGTTGTAGTTGCTTTTGATAATTTTAATTGTCATTGCTTTTGACTTTTAAACTGGAATTTAAAGTGATTGTGTCCCCACTACTACAATAATACAGTGTTCTGTATTTGTCTCTGTATTTGCCTTAACCAATGGTTTTTATACTTTTTAAACACGATTGTGTTGCTGTTCAGCATTCTTTCATTTCAACTTGAATAACTTCTTATAGCATTACTTGTAAGGCAGATTTAGTGGTGATGGACTCCCTCAGCTTTTGTGTGAAATAACTTTATCTCTGTTTTGTTTTTGAAGGATAGTTTTGCTGCATATAGTATTCGTGTTTGTTTGTTTGTTGCTTTCAACACTTTCAATATATCATTCCACTCCCTTCTGACCTGGAAGATTTCTTCTGAAAAATCAGCTCATAATCTTAGGAGGCTCCCTTATATGTGACAGGTGGTTTTCCTCTTGCTGCTTTCAAAATTCTCTCTTTTATTTTTTTTTGAGATGGAGTCTTGCTCTGTCTCCTAGCCTGTAGTGCAGTGGTGTGATCTCGGCTCACTGCAATCTCCACATCCTGGATTCAAGTGATTCTTCTACCTCAGCCTCCAGAGTAGCTGGGATTAGAGGCACACACCACCATACCTGGCTAATTTTGTATTTTTAGTAGAGACGGGGTCTCACCATGTTGGTCTTGAACTTCTGACCTTAGGTGATCCACCCATGTTGGCCTCCCAAAGTGCTGGGATTACAAGTATGAGCCACCGTGCCTGACCCTCAAAATTCTCTTTGTATTTGACTTTTGACAATTGAACAATAATGTATCTTTTTGTAGATTTTTTTGGGTTTATCTTTTTGGGGCTTTTTAAGCTTACTGGATCTGATGTTCATGTCCTTCCCCAGCTTTGGGAAGTTTTTGACCATTAGTTCTTTGATTATGCTTTCTGGTATTTTTCTTCTCTCATCCTTGAACTCCCCTAATGCATATGTTAGTCTTTTGTATGGTGTCCCATACATCCCTTAAGCTTTCTTTATTTTTAATTTTTATTTTTCCTCAGCCTGAATAATTTCCAAGGACCTTTCTTTGAGTTTGGTAATCATTTCTTCTGCTTGTTAGCCTGCTGTTGAATCCCTGTAGCACATTTTTTAATTCAATTATTGTATTCTTCATTTCCTTGATTTGTATTTGGTACTCTAAAATATTTCCAATCTCTTTGTTGAAATTCTCGCTTTGTTCTTCTGATCTCAGTGAACATAGCAAATGATGGCTGTTTTAAATTCTCTTTCAGGCAAATACAATAACTTTGTTTCATTAAAGTTGGTTTCTGGAGATTTATCTTTTTTTTTTTTTTTGTTGTTGTTGTTTAGAATGTATTTCCCTATTTTTCTTTTTCATTTTCCTTGACTCTCTGCATTGTTGTCTGTGCATTAGGCAAAACAGTCATCTCTTCCAGTCTTCACAGACTGGCCTCATGTACTGGAAGATCAGCCCAGCCAGAGATCCTGGAGAACTCTCCAACCTTTGTGCTGGTTCAACATGCTTTCTTTGTTCTTAGAAACCCCCTAGGCAGTTGTAATACACTGTGTCCTGTCAGTGCTCCAAGACAGACAAGACTGAAACCCATTCCTTAGGAAGCTTCCCCAAAAGTTGGCTCATGGATGCTCTGTCATGCAACCCCTCCCTTCCACAAAGAGAAGCTGAGACCTGGGTTTTCCACCTATTCATACAGTGTGGATCTGGGTACGGGACGGGGCAGGGGGTGAAGGAAGGTGGTGATTAGTTGTGTGCTAAATGAAACCAATGTCTCTGCTCTTACTGACCTCCAGGTGGCTAGATTATGCTGGGTGTTATGAATGCTCTAAGACTCAGCATAACCTGGGTCATAAACAGAAGCCAGTCCTCTGGATAACACTGAAAAGTTGGGGCATTTGATGCATAATCCACCTTTTTTCTTCTTCTTCCCCAGGGAGAGACTGAGAGATGGGGCTTTTTGTCCATTCCTTCTGTGCTGAGCCAGGCTGAAGGCCTAGCTATGGTGACATATCAGCCTGCACTGCCATCTCTGTTTTCAGTGACTCCAGGTGGCTAGATTTTTCTGGATCTTGTCAGTATTCCAAGACAGGCTAGACAGATAACTGTCCTCTGGGTCATCCCCAGAAAAGTTGGGGCATTGGACATGTAATCTACCTCTTTCACCTGCAAAGGTGAAGTTGAGAGCTGAGGTTTTTCATCTGCTCATGGTGTTGAACCAGAGGAAAAGGTATGGGTCTGTGGCGATGCCAACCCACACTGTTGTCTTTGTTCTCACTACCTATACAAGGCCCGATTAAGTCAGATCTCACCTCCATGACAGGCTAGACAGAAAACAGTCCTCTGGGTAGTCCCGAGGGAGGAACTGTGATCTGAAGACTTTTGTTATCTCACCCTGTGCTGATCCAGTGGAGGGGGCTATGGACTATGGCAACTGCCAGCCCAAATCGGTATTTCGGTCTTTCGGTTTTCACTGGGCCTACGTGGCTATAAGAAGACAGGTATTGTCAGCATTCCAAGACATGCTAGACAGCAACTACTCCTTAGGCTAACCTCTAGAAAAGTTGGGGCATTGAACATGTTCACCTCTTTCCCTCCCTGGGAAGAAGCGGGGAGCTGAGTTTTATCTGATCATATGGCACCGTCCTGGAGGTCTCAAATTTTTCTCCCAGCTTTGATGTGAGTAATTTCATGCCCACCTGTGGCACAGGAACCTCTCAACTGGTTTCTAGGTTTTAGAATTTGTCCATCAACTCTTTTTTTTTATTTTGAGTTTAGGAGTGGAGGTTTAATAAGCAAAAGAAAGAGAAAGGAGAACAGCTGTCTCCTTGTGAGAGAGAGGGGTACCCAAATGGGAATTCCCCATCAACCGTTGTCAAATTGGTGTGTTTGTTGGGGGAAAGAAGGGTCCAGGGCTTCCTATTTTGCCGTCTTGCTGGTGTCACTCTATCATTACTATTATGGAAATGTTTACTAAACCTAAAATTATTAAAAAGTTAAATCTCAAGTGTAAAATAAACTTAGAATGGATAATCCAGTGTATATAAGTAATAAAAACAACCATAAGGAAGTTTATATTTATTTTATAGTTCTTTTGGAGCTTAAATTTTGGATTGCTAGTACCTCATGGTGATATCAAGTCTGAAACAAGCCATTGGCTATTTAGGGACTGACATGTAGCAATATCAATACTGACATTAGGCTCAAAGGTTGGGATACGTGCCCCAGTGCTGGCTCTTCCTAGCTGTGCAATCTTGGGTCAGTTCTTTTATTTCTCTCATCTTTAGTTTTCTTGTACACCAAATAAGGCTATCGATAAGCAGCTTAATGGCTTGTTAGTAATAAATGATTTAGATAAAAAGTGCCTGGAATATAGCAGGCATTCAATAAATTCTTATGCTTTTGTGTATACACATTATAATCTGTGAGGCTTAACGCTTCATACTGCAAGATGACCTGTAAGTTAGAATATATATTTGAGTAGTGGACTATCTCACCTGCATTGCAAGCAGTATAATAGGGAGATAATCTATATAAAAGTACTACAGATATGAGGCCACTGCATTGTTTACTAGAAATATTAGATCTATATTTGTCGTTCACCGGTACTAAGTGCATTGGAATTTGTGGCACCAATTTTTACATTTGCTCCATTTCCATTTTTTTCTTTTTTCTTTCTCACTTATTTTCAATTTATGCTATCTTGCTGTGTTTTACATAACTTTGTGTAATGCCATCACTCCATTCCAGAACAAAGTAGGTTACTAATGTGTATGTACATATGTGAGCATATATGCACACATATTAGATATTTCTAGTTTAAAAAATTATACACCACTCAGGAAGAAGTAGGTAAGCTTTTGAATCCTTTCTTATTTCTACGTGGTGTACCTCATAATGTCCTGAACAGTTGGGTGTAAATTTCAAGATGAAGAAGAATTAAATTTGGGCATCATCATAAAAAATTTCTTCCTTAGAAACATTGCATGCCTAATTTATGAAAGATTGAGCCAGTATTACCAAATTGGTTTATGGCCATTTATGACAAAATGTGTGATGCACACTGTTCTACAGATTAAACAAAGTAGCATTTAATTATCTCAATGATGATTCTCAATTTTCTGAATTACAAAATTGGGGAAACTTGCCCCAACAGTCTTACCGGCAATCTTTCTAGCTTTCCCAGGCAAGGCCTACTTCTTGAGTTTGTTACTCATTTGCATCTGGAATACATTGCTACAGGAGAGCATGAGAGTCTTTCTGCGTCCTGGGTTTCTTCAGGGGAACTGTTTTAGGAAATATGATGCTTGGGCAAACAATATATCAGTTTCAGTTTTACATGGACTCATTTATGGATTTAGTCTCAGTGACACTTTTTATGTGTATTAGACCCAAGGTCTCACTCTGAGTGGCTTTTCTTTTTCTGACCATCTTTCCTGTATGTACTCAGTTTGTGACAGCATGATGCTTGCAGAGATTGTTTATGTAAATCAGAACTGTTGATTAAGAGCTTTAGGACTTGTACTATACTACAATCTTCGTTCTTATAAATGGAAGGATCATTGAATAAACACAGAACAGAGTCCAAGGTGTAAGGACAGTGACAGGTCCTTGCATATCAGATATTTTCAGATGCCAGGTTTGGGGATTCTAGTTTTTTTGAAATTAATCTCATAGTTGTCATTGGTTTGTAAAAAATCAGTTTAGTTATTGACTTTTCCATATGTGAAATGCTTTGGGTTTAATCACTGAAGAATATAAACCAAATCAAGCAATATCTGGTAGAGAAAATATCGAAAAAATATTTGCTTAAATATTTGCTTGTTTTTCTAGATATCCCTAACATGCTAAAAAAAACTCTATGATCAACAAAATACTAATATTTTGAGAGAAAGAAAAATAAATAGGAGTGAAGTACATGCAGCAAAAATATTTTACATTGGGTATAGAAAGTTAATGTATTATAAGCTGATATTTCATTTCAGTAGGAAATAAGTACTCATCTACTAAATGATGTCATTTCATAATTGGCTAGCCATGTGGAAAACAATTAAATTAAATCCTCATTTTATGGTACACACAAATATAAACTCCAGATAGATTAGCAAGTAAAACATGAAAAGCAGAATAAAAATGTGGAGGAAAATCTGTGAGAGTTTATGTATTATCTAGAGACAGGGGAAACCTTCTCTACCAAAACCAGAACAAAGAAAATACAAAATATAAAGACATGTGACTATATAAAAATTGAGAGCTGTTGTAGAATTATGTGCTGTTCTTAATTTCTACTCTTGAATTTCATCCAAAGTCATTTGATTGGGCTACTTGGAAAACACACCACATTTGAAATTTTTCTCCTAGAAGAGCAAAATTTGTGGCTAAATGTCCAAGAAAAATACTCCAAAATAATGACACTCAGTAAGGGACACACTTTAATCACTTTAAGTAGGTCAAAAGAACAAGTCATTTCTTAATGATGATCGTACTCCAAGATCCTGTCTATGAAAGAAAGTATCAAATGTTCAAGAAGTAACAGAAACGGGAAGTCTGAAGGGCTGCAAATCTCAGAAATTATCCCAAAACAAAGCCAGGTAAAGGATGGAAAGTGAATTTTAATCATTTATAATCAGAAGTGGTATAACTTTTCCAACCAGTTCAGACTTGCCAAATCTTGAGGGAACAGGCAATGAGGACAGAAGCATTGGTGATTTAGTGCTTTTTGCTGATAGAGCTTTACATTAGATTTTCTTGAATTTCTGTAAAGGAGGCCTCAAAAACGAATAATTTATTTTAAGAAATACTATTTTTAAAATCAGTCCATTTAATTCTACAATATTTTAACACTGTAAAAATTGTATTAGATATAAGGTAAGAGTTATCTTTCATTTTCCTGCCCTTCCCAATGGTGAACACTTCTACTGGTTTGCCTTGTGATATCTGTCTTTTGCCTGTACACTTGCATGCATATGAGTGCATGTATTTGTATTTGAAAGTGTATGTACATCATACGCACTTAACATCCAAATGACATGTTAGAATCCATTGTTATGTAACTTGAGTTTTTACTTAGCAATATGTCTTTCGTGGAATGTCTGTTGTGAATACATGTAAACAGATATATCTGATTCCTTTCAATAGCTGTCTAGTATTCCTTGGAATGGGTATCATGGGGAAAAGCAGAATCAGGGCTCAGGGATTCTTGAACAACAACTCTGCCTCCAAAGTCCAACCCATGATACAGATTTGTTTGTAGACTCTCTATTATGTTGCATTGATTTATTTTTTCTTGTTAAAAATTTTGGCAGAGATCATATATTTTAAAACTTATAACTTGATAGTATATTTTTATATATAGTTGTATAATTTGAGAATTGACATTTTATAAAATTAATTCTTTCTATCAAAAAATACTGTCTTTGCATTTACCCATGTATTTTTTAAAGTGACTTTTAGTCAGATTTTATACGTTGTTCCACATATTTCTTGCAATTACTGGCTAAATGCACTTTATTTATTAAATTTTCTAGTAAGTTATTGTCCAAGTTTAAGAAAATGTTGAAGTGCTGTGCTCTGTCTCCAGCTATTATGCTAGACACAAGTTTTCATTTGTTGCATTTTCAAAATAGGCAATGAAATTATTCAAAAATAAGGACATCTTGTCTTTTCCTTTCCAATAGTGTATTTTTATAAGGGCTAGGACCATCTTTACACTCTTGAATAAAAGAGGTGAGAATGAACAGTCTACATTTTCCCAAGCTTTTTGGAATTGCTTTTTATCTTTCATCATAGAGGATAATATTTACTATGAGTTTATTGTAGCTAATTTTTGATGTTAAAGATATTTCTTTTAGTATTGACCTCAGTTTTTTAAAATTGAGAAATCAGAATTGGTTAATATGGCTCATCACTTTATCTATTTTTAACATTTGTTAAAATGATCAGGTATTTAGATATTTTCTCCTTCAGTTCCTTTTATTGGCATACTCTATAAAATTGTATATATACAATTGCTGGATTTAATCTTCAAGTATTCTACATAGTAATT
The DNA here is from genome assembly GCF_037993035.2 of Macaca fascicularis. NCBI lineage: Eukaryota > Metazoa > Chordata > Mammalia > Primates > Cercopithecidae > Macaca > Macaca fascicularis. Next base: position 100,103,213 of record NC_088378.1, read on the forward strand.
TTTGCAGTATGTTCACAGCAAGCACGGACAATGGTTGTCTTTTGCAGTGGGATAATTGTCTTCCTCTAATTTTGATGCAATAGTTATGCTACATTGTATAATGATTTGGGCTACTTTACTTTTAATATGATAAGTTGTTTTAAATATATGTCAATAACTGATTTTATGAAGATCTATTAAAAATTTCCTATAAGACGACCTAGGATTATTGTGTTTTTTAAAAAGGACAGATCCTTAACTATTTATTTCTTATATGATAGGTTTTCTACCTACTTGGGCCAACTTTGCTAATTTTTACTTTCTTTCTTTCTTTTTTTTTTTTTTAGAGTTCAAAAAGTTGTTAATTTTATTAGAAATTAATGAAAATGGTGAGATTCTTATAATGTCCATTAAGGTTATTTATTTGAAAAATACCCTTCTTTATTATTATTATTATACTTTAAGTTCTAGGGTACATGTGCATAACGTGCAGGTTTGTTACATATGTATACTTGTGCCATGTTGGTGTGCTGCACCCATCAACTCGTCAGCACCCATCAACTCGTCATTTACATCAGGTATAACTCCCGATGCAATCCTTCCCCTCTCCCCCCTCCCAATGATAGGCCCCAGTGTGTGATGTTCCCCTTCCCGAATCCAAGTGATCTCATTGTTCAGTTCCCACCTATGAGTGAGAACATGCGGTGTTTGGTTTTCTGTTCTTGCGATAGTTTGCTGAGAATGATGGTTTCCAGCTGCATCCATGTTCCTACAAAGGACACAAACTCATCCTTTTTTATGACTGCATAGTATTCTATGGTGTTAATGTGCCACATTTTCTTAATCCACTCTGTCACTGATAGACATTTGGGTTGATTCCAGTCTTTGCTATTGTGAATAGTGCCGCAATAAACATACGTGTGCATGTGTCTTTATAGCAGCATGATTTATAATGCTTTGGGTATATACCCAGTAATGGGATGGCTGGGTCGTATGGTACTTCTAGCTCTAGATCCTTGAGGAATCGCCATACTGTTTTCCACAATGGTTGAACTAGTTTACAATCCCACCAACAGTGTAAAAGTGTTCCTATTTCTCCACATCCTCTCCAGCACCTGTTGTTCCCTGACTTTTTAATGATTGCCATTCTAACTGGTGTGAGATGGTATCTCATTGTGGTTTTGATTTGCATTTCTCCGATGGCCAGTGATGATGAGCATTTTTTCATGTGTCTGTTGGCTGTATGAATGTCTTCTTTTGAGAAATGTCTGTTCATATCCTTTGCCCACTTTTGGATGGGGTTGTTTGTTTTTTTCTTGTAAATTTGTCTGAGTTCTTTGTAGGTTCTGGATATTAGCCCTTTGTCAGATGAGTAGATTGCAGAAATTTTCTCCCATTCTGTAAGTTGCCTGTTCACTCTGATGGTAGTTTCTTTTGCTGTGCAGAAGCTCTTTAGTTTAATTAGATCCTATTTGTCAATTTTGGCTTTTGTTGCCATTGCTTTTGGTGTTTTAGACATGAAGTCCTTGCCCATGCCTATGTCCTGAATGGTATTACCTAGGTTTTCTTCTAGGGTTTTTATGGTATTAGGTCTAACATTAAAGTCTCTAATCCATCTTGAGTTAATTTTCATATAAGGAGTAAGGAAAGGATCCAGTTTCAGCTTTCTACTTATGGCTAGCCAATTTTCCCAGCACCATTTATTAAATAGGGAATCCTTTCCCCATTTCTTGTTTTTGTCAGGTTTGTCAAAGATCAGATGGCTGTAGATGTGTGGTATTACTTCTGAGGACTCTGTTCTGTTCCATTGGTCTATATCTCTGTTTTGGTACCAGTACCATGCTGTTTTGGTTACCGTAGCCTTGTAGTACAGTTTGAAGTCAGATAGCGTGATGCCTCAAGCTTTGTTCTTTTTGCTTAGGATTGTCTTGGCAATGCGGGCTCTTTTTTGGTTCCATATGAACTTTAAAGCAGTTTTTTCCAATTCTGTGAAGAAAGTCATTGGTAGCTTGATGGGGATGGCATTGAATCTATAAATAACCTTGGGCAGTATGGCCATTTTCACGATATTGATTCTTCCTATCCATGAGCATGGTATGTTCTTCCATTTGTTTGTGTCCTCTTTTATTTCACTGGCAATGGTTTGTAGTTCTCCTTGAAGAGGTCCTTTACATCCCTTGTAAGTTGGATTCCTAGGTATTTTATTCTCTTTGAAGCAATTGTGAATGGAAGTTCATTCCTGATTTGGCTCTCTGTTTGTCTGTTACTGGTGTATAAGAATGCTTGTGATTTTTGCACATTAATTTTGTATCCTGAGACTTTTCTGAAGTTTCTTATCAGCTTAAGGAGATTTGGGCTGAGACAATGGGGTTTTCTAAATATACAATCATGTCATCTGCAAACAGGGACAATTTGACTTCTTCTTTTCCTAACTGAATACCGTTGATTTCTTTCTCTTGCCTGATTGCCCTAGCCAGAACTTCCAACACTATGTTGAATAGGAGTGGTGAGAGAGGGCATCTCTGTCTTGTGTCAGTTTTCAAAGGGAATTTTTCCAGTTTTTGCCCATTCAGTATGATATTGGCTGTGGGTTTGTCATAAATAGCTCTTATTATTTTGAGGTATGTTCCATCAATACCAAATTTATTGAGCGTTTTTAGCATGAAGGGCTGTTGAATTTTGTCAAAGGCCTTTTCTGCATCTATTGAGATAATCATGTGGTTTTTGTCTTTGGTTCTGTTTATATGCTGGATTACGTTTATTGATTTGCATATGTTGAACCAGCCTTGCATCCCAGGGATGAAGCCCACTTGATCATGGTGGATAAGCTTTTTGATGTGCTGCTGGATCTAGTTTGCCAGTATCTTATTGAGGATTTTTGCATCAATGTTCATCAGGGATATTGTTCTAAAATTCTCTTATTTTGTTGTGTCTCTGCCAGGCTTTGGTATCAGGATGATGTTGGCCTCATAAAATGAGTTAGGGAGGATTCCCTCTTTTTCTATTGATTGGAATAGTTTCAGGAGGAATGGTACCAGCTCCTCCTTGTACCTCTGGTAGAATTCAGCTGTGAATCTGTCTGGTCCTGGCCTTTTTTTGGTTGGTAGGCTATTAATTATTGCCTCAATTTCAGAGCCTGCTATTGGTCTATTCAGGGATTCAACTTCTTCCTGGTTTAGTCTTGGGAGAGTGTAAGTGTCCAGGAAATTATCCATTTCTTCTAGATTTTTAGTTTATTTGTGTAGAGGTGTTTATAGTATTCTCTGATGGTAGTTTGTATTTCTGTGGGGTCGGTGGTGATATCCCCTTTATCATTTTTTATTGTGTCTATTTGATTCTTCTCTCTTTTCTTCTTTATTAGTCTTGATAGTGGTCTATCAATTTTGTTGATCTTTTCAAAAAACCAGCTCCTGGATTCATTGATTTTTTGGAGGGTTTTTTGTGTCTCTATCTCCTTCAGTTCTGCTCTGATCCTAGTTATTTCCAGCCTTCTGCTAGCTTTTGAATGTGTTTGCTCTTGCTTCTCTAGTTCTTTTAATTGTGATGTTAGAGTGTCAATTTTAGATCTTTCCTGCTTTCTCTTGTGGGCATTTAGTGCTATAAAAATCCCTCTACACACTGCTTTAAATGTGTCCCAGAGATTCTGGTATGTTGTATCTTTGTTCTCACTGGTTTCAAAGAACATCTTTATTTCTGCCTTCATTTCATTATGTACCCAGTGATCATTCAGGATCAGGTTATTCAGTTTCCGTGTAGTTGAGCGGTTTTGATTGAGTTTCTTAGTCCTGAATTCTAGTTTAATTGCACTGTGGTCTGAGAGACAGTTTGTTATAATTTCTGTTCTTGTACATTTGCTGAGGAGTGCTTTACTTCCAATTTTGTGGTCAGTTTTGGAATAAGTGTGATGTGGTGCTGAGAAGAATGTATGTTCTGTTGATTTGGGGTGGAGAGTTCTGTAGATTTCTATTAGATCTGCTTGCTGCAGAGCTGAGTTCAATTCCTGGATATCCTTGTTAACTTTCTGTCTCGTTGATCTGTCTAATGTTGACAGTGGGGTGTCGAAGTATCCCATTATTATTGTATGGGAGTCTAAGTCTCTTTGTAAGTCTCTAAGGACTTGCTTTATGAATGTGGGTGCTCCTATATTGGGCACATATATATTTAGGATAGTTAGCTCTTCCTGTTAAATTGATCCCTTTACCATTATGTAGTGGCCTTCTTTGTCTCTTTTGATCTTTGATGGTTTAAAGTCTGTTTTATCAGAGACTAGGATTGCAACCCTTGCTTTTTTTGTTCTCCATTTGCTTGGTAGATCTTCCTCCATCCCTTTATTTTGAGCCTATGTATGTCTCTGCAGGTGAGATGGGTCTCCTGAATACAGCAAACTGATGGGTCTTGACTCTTTATCCAGTTTGCCAGTCTGTATCTTTTAATTGGATCATTTAGTCCATTCATATTTAAGGTTAATATTGTTATATGTGAACTTGATCATGCCATTATGATATTAACTGGTTATTTTGCTCGTTAGTTGATGCAGTTTCTTCCTAGCCTCGATAATCTTTATATTTTGGCATGTTTTTGCAATGGCTGGTACCGGTTGTTCCTTTCCATGTTTAGTGCTTCCTGCAGGGTCTCTTGTAAGGCGGGCCTGGTGGTGAAAAAATCTCTAAGCATTTGCTTATCTGTCAAGGATTTTATTTCTCTTTCACTTATTAAACTTAGTTTGGCTGGATGTGAAATTCTGGGTTTAAAACTCTTTTCTTTAAGAATGTTGAATATTGGCCCCCACTCTCTTCTAGCTTGTAGAGTTTCTGCCGAGAGATCTGCTGTTAGTCTGATGGGCTTCCCTTTGTGGGTAACCCGACCTTTCTCTCTGGCTGCCCTTAAGATTTTTTCCTTCATTTCAGCTTTGGTGAATCTGGCAATTAGGTGTCTTGGAGTTGCTCTTCTCGAGGAATATCTTTGTGGCATTCTCTGTATGTCCTGAATTTGAATGTTGGCCTGCCCTACTAGGTTGGGGAAGTTCTTTTGGATGATATCCTGCAGAGTGTTTTCCAACTTGGTTCCATTTTCCCCCTCACTTTCAGGCACCCCAATCAGAGGTAGATTTGGTTTTTTATATAATCCCATACTTCTTGCAGGCTTTGTTCATTTCTTTTTCTTCTTTTTTCTTTTGGTTTCTCTTCTCGCTTCATTTCATTCATTTGATCCTCAATCGCTGATACTCTTTCTTCCAGTTGATCGAGTCAGTTACTGAAGCTTGTACATTTTTCACGTATTTCTCATGTCATGGTTTTCATGTCTGTCAGTTCGTTTATGGCCTTCTCTGCATTAATTATTCTAGTTATCAATTCTTGCACTCTTTTTTCAAGATTTTTAGTTTCTTTGTGCTGGGTACGTAATTCCTCCTTTAGCTCTGAGAAGTTTGATGGACTGAAGCCTTTTTCTCTCATCTCATCAAAGTCATTCTACATCCACCTTTGATCCGTTGCTGGTGATGAGCTGTGTTCCTTTGCAGGGGGCGATGCGCTCTTATTTTTTGAATTTCCAGCTTTTCTGCCCTGTTTTTTCCCCATCTTTGTGGTTTTATCTGCCTCCGGTCTTTGATGATGGTGATGTACTAATGGGGTTTTGGTGTGGGTGTCCTTCCTGTTTGTTAGTTTTCCTTCTAACATCAGGACCCACAACTGTAGGTCTGTTGGAGATTGTCTGAGGTCTGCTCCAGACCCTTTTTGCCTGGGTATCAGCAGCAGAGGCTACAGAAGATAAAATATTGCTGAACAGCAAGTGTTCCTGTCTGATTCTTGCTCTAGACGCTTCGTCTCAGGGGTATACCCCACCATGTGAGGTGTGGGGTGTTGGTCTGCACCTAGTGGGGGATGTCTCCCAGTTAGGCTACTCAGGGGTCAGGGACCCACTTGAGGAGGCAGTCTGTCCGTTCTCAGATCTCAACCTCCATGCTGGGAGATCCACTGCTCTCTTCAAAGCTGTCAGACAGCTGTGAGACTCCACCCAGAGGTGGAGTCTACAGCAACAGGCAGGCCTCCTTGAGCTGCGGTGGGCTCCACCCAGTTTGAGCTTCCCTGCAGCTTTGTTTACTTACTTAAGCCTCAGCAATGGTGGGCACCCCTCGCCCAGTCTCGCTGCTGCCTTGCCGTTAGATTGCAGACTGCTGTGCTAGCAATGAGGGAGGCTCTGGGGGCGTTGGACCCTCCCGGCCAGGTGTGGGATATAATCTCCTGATGTGCCCCTTTGCTAAGACCCTTGGTTAAGCACAGTATTGGGGTGGGAGTTACCCAATTTTCCAGTTGTTGTGTGTCTCAGTTCCCCTGGCTAGGAACAGGGATTCCCTTCCCCCTTGGGCTTCCCAGGTGAGGCAATGCCTCACCCTGCTTCAGCTCTCACTGGTCAGGCTGCAGCAGCTGACCAGCACCGATTGTCCGGCACTCTCTAGTGAGATGAACCCAGTACCTCAGTTGAAAATGCAGAAATCACCTGTCTTCTGTGTCTCTCGCACTGGGAGCTGGAGACTGGAGCTGTTCCTATTCAGCCATCTTGCTCTGCCCCTGCTAATTTTTACTTTCAAAACGAATCAGTCATTTCATTAACATGTTCAATGCATTGATATAAATAGATTGGTACATTTGCATTTTCTCACAAATTAAAAAATCTGTTTCTGTAACTATATTGAATATACTTTTTTTTCTTTCTCTCTCTCTCTCCCTCTCTCTCCTTTGTCTCATGGCCCGCAGATTTTTGTCTATTCATCTTCTAAAAGCTTTTGATTTTAAGGGCAACGTGTTTTTTCTTTTTCTTTTAATTTCTTAAAATTTTTTTATTGCCTACTTTTCTTTTTTTCATTTTTAGTCTTTTTTTATTTTTATAATAAAGGACACAGGGCTACAAAATTTCTTCTGCCTATTGCTTTAGTCTTGCTTAATAGGTTTTGATAGTAATGTATTTTTTGTGGGTCGTCTGTCTTTTTCTCTGGGTAGCTTTCAGTATTTTCTTTTTGTATTTAATGTTCTCTACATTATGTATGAATGTGTATCTTTTTATTCTTGGTTAGCTCCTTCAATCTGAGAAATCATGTCTTTTTTAATGGTGGAAAATTCTCAACCAGCATTCTCCTGCTTTTCCAGTCTAGCTGGCAGAAATTTTCTAGTACTTATTTTGTGGACAGATAAACATTTCCTGCATTCCAAGTTTAATTCCAATTTCTGTGTTGCCCTGTGCCTGTGGTGTCATCACCTCTCTCAGGCTTATATACTTCTGAGACTTCCAGGAGTTTCTATAGATGACTCTAGTTTTGAGTTTTCTTTTCATTTCTAGCATCTGTAGGTTTTCCTTTTTTGCTTTTGAACATTCTTCCCCCCAGTAATTTATCTATGTTTCCAGTGGAGGGATGGACTTTTGGCATCTTCCTACTCTACTAGAGTGGCCAAAAGTTCTTGACTTTTAGTCCTTGTTTCAAGTCACTTCAATTTTTTCTGAATATAGAGTAAACCAGCTAAATAAAAATAAATCCTTACATTACATATATTCTCAATTAATCTGCCCCTGAAGCAAGCACATCTCTATTTAGAGGTTTCTAAAAGCATTAATCACAATCAGGTATAATGGAAAATACATGGACTTTGGGCTCAGAAATCCATGAAGTTGCATTATTGTTTTGTTGCTTATTGGCTTTTCATTGGTTTTGTTTCTTTTGAGCACATTTGCTTTATCTTCTAAGAGGAATAAAACTACTTCCCTGCCAAATTGTTGTGAGGATTGATAGTAATACAAATGAAATACAGAGATTAATAGTGTGTACTAAATAACTGATAGCTAATATTTTCCTTTCTGCCAGTGACTATCAGGAAATAGACAAGTATTACAACTTCCTTGTGTTTCCAGATATTGTGTTGATAAAAAGGGGGTATACATAAGGAATTATGGTTTATCTTTGGGCCCAAAAGTATTTAGCAAGATTCCCTTATGCTGTATTTGAAGAAACATCCAGATTCATTGTGTCACACAGAATCCTGGGCAGTTTCCATGAGCCACATTGGCTATCGGGGAATAGCATTTGTGGGAGTAGTATTGTGGGAATTGTAGAAGCTATTGTGGGAATTATAGAAGCATTTGTGATAATGGTAGAAGAAGAGATTCAAAGAGCAGCTCAGAGAATTTACCATCTGCCATCCCTTACTCTTTCATTGTTGTGTGAAGTTCTTCACTTTCCTCAGCCACCCCTTTCACTGCAACAAATCCTGCCCTGAGCTCACCTTCATCTCCATCCAGCAGGGGCATCAATTTCTGGACACACACACACACACACACATGCACACACTATTTAAGTAAGGATACATACAGTGTAAGTTATTATTATTTCTTGAGTTAGTTTTTTTAAAATTATTATTATACTTTAAGTTCTAGGGTACATGTGCACAACGTGCAGGTTTGTTACATATGTATACATGTGCCATGTTGGTGTGCTGCACCCATTAACTCGTCATTTACATTAGGTGTACCTCCTAATGCTATCCCTCCCCTCTCCCCACAATAGGCCCCAGTGTGTGATGTTCCCCTTCCTGTGTCCAAGTGATCTCATTGTTCAATTTCCACCTATGAGTGAGAATATGTGGCGTTTGGTTTTCTGTTCTTGTGATAGTTTGCTGAGAATGATGGTTTCCAGCTGCATCTATGTCCCTATAAAAGACACAAATTCATCCTTTTTTATGACTGCATAGTATTCCATGGTGTATATGTGCCACATTTTCTTATTCCAGTCTGTCACTGATGGACATTTGGGTTGATTCCAAATCTTTGCTATTGTGAATAGTGCCACAATAAACATACGTGTGCATGTGTCTTTATAGCAGCATGATTTATAATCCTTCGGGTATATACCCAGTAGTGGGATGGCTGGGTCAAATGGTATTTCTAGTTCTAGATCCCTGAGGAATCGCCACACTGTTTTCCACAATGGTTAAACTAGTTTACATTCCCACCAACAGTGTAAAAGTGTTCCTGTTTCTCCACATCCGCTCCAGCACCTGTTGTTTCCTGACTTTTTAATGATTGCCATTCTAACTGGTGTGAGATGGTATCTCATTGTGGTTTTGATTTGCATTTCTCTGAAGGCGAGTGATGATGAGAATTTTTTCATGTGTCTGTTGGCTGCATAAATGTCTTCTTTTGAGAACTGCCTGTTCATATCCTTTGCCCACTTTTTGATGGGGTTGTTTGTTTTTTTCTTGTAAATTTGTTTGAGTTCTTTGTAGGTTCTGGATATTAGCCCTTTGTCCGATGAGTAGATTGCAAAAATTTTCTCCCATTCTGTAGGTTGCCTGTTCACTCTGATGGTAGTTTCTTTTGCAGAAGCTCTTTAGTTTAATTAGATCCCATTTGTCGATTTTGAGTTTTGTTGCCATTGTTTTGGTGTTTTAGACATGAAGTCCTTTCCCATGCCTATGTCCTGAATGGTATTGCCTAGGTTTCCTTCCAGGGTTTTTATGGTATTAGGTCTAACATTTAAGTTTTTAAACCATCTTGAATTAATTTTTATATAAGGTGAAAGGAAAGGATCCAGTTTCAGCTTTCTACATATGACTAGCCAGTTTTCCTAGCACCATTTATTAAATAGGGAATCCTTTCCCCATTTCTTGTTTTTGTCAGGTTTGTCAAAGATCAGATGGTTGTAGATGTGTGGTGTTATTTCTGAAGTCTCTGTTCTGTTCCATTGGTCTATATATCTGTTTCGGTACCAGTACTATGCTGTTTTGGTTACTGTAGCCTTGTAGTAGTTTGAAGTCAGGTAGTGTGATGCCTCCAGCTTTGTTGTTTTGGCTTAGGATTTTCTAGGCGATGCGGACTCTTATTTGGTACCATACGAACTTTAAAGTAGATTTTTTCCAATTCTGTGAAGAAATCTTTCCAGTTCAGTGATCGTAGCTTGATGGGGATGGCATTGAATCTATAAATTACTTTAGGCAGTATAGCTATTTTCACGATATTGATTCTTCCTATCCATGTACATGGAATAGTCTTCCATTTGTTTTTGTCCTCTTTTATTTTGTTGAGTGGTTGTTTGTAGTTCTCCTTGACGAGGTCCTCCACATCCCTTGTAAGCTGGATTCCTAGGTATTTTATTCCTTTTGTAGCAATTGAGAATGGGAGTTCACTCATGATTTGGCTCTCTATCTGTTAATGGTATATATGAATGCTTGTGATTTTTGTATGTTGATTTTGTATCCTGAGATTTTGCTGAAGGTGCTTATGAGCTAAAAGAGATTTTGGGCTGAGATGATGGAGTTTTCTAAATACACAATCATATCGTCTGCAAACAGCGACAAATTGATTTCCTCATTTTCTAATTGAATACCCTTTATTTCTTTGTCCTACCTGATTATCCTGGCCAGAACATCCAGCACTGTGTTGAATAGGAATGGTGAGAGAGGGCATCCTTGTCTTGTGCTGGTTTTCAAAGGGAATGCTTCTAGGTTTTTATGTAGCTCTTATTATTTTGAGTCACCTTCCATCAATATCTAGTTTATTGAGAGTTTTTAGCATGAAGGGCTCTTGAATTTTGTCAAAGGCCTTTTCTGCATCTATTGAGATAATCATGTGGTTTTTGTCATTGGTTCTGTTTATGTGATGGATTACATTTATTGACTTGCATATGTTGACCCAGCCTTGCATCCCAGGGATGAAGCCAACTTGATCATGTGGATAAGCTTTTTGATGTACTGCTGGATTGATTTGCCAGTATTTTATTGAGGATTTTCGTGTTGATGTTCATCAGGGACATTGGTCTAAAATTCCCTTTTCTTCCTGTATCTCTGCCAGGCTTTGGTATCAGGATGATATTGGCCTCATAAAATGAGTTAGGGAGGATTCCCTCTTTTTCTATTGATTGAAATAGTTTCAGAAGGAATGGTACCAGCTTCTCTTTTTATCTCTGGTAGAATTCGGCTGTGAATCTGTCTGGTCTTGGACTTTTTTTGGTTGGTAGGCTGTTAATTATTGCCTCAATTTCAGAGGATGTTATTGGTCTATTCAGATATTCAACTTCTTCCTGGTTTAGTCTTGAGAGGGTGTATGTGTCCCGGAATTTATCAATTTCTTCTAGATTTTCTAGTTTGTTTATGTAAAGTGTTTGTAGTATTCTCTGATGGTAGTTTGCATTTCTGTAGCATCGGTGGTGATATCTCCTTTATCATTTTTTATTGTGTCCTTTTGATTTTTTTCTCTCTTCTTCTTCATTAGTCTTGCTAGCAGTCTATCAATTTTGTTGATCTTTTAAAAAAACCAACTCCTGGATTCATTGATTTTTTTGAAGAGTTTTTTTGTGTCTCCATCTGTTTCAGTTCTGCTCTGATCTTAGTTATTTCTTGCCTTCTGCTAGCTTTTGAATTTGTTTGCTCTTGCTTCTCTAGTTCTTTTAATTGTAATGTTAGAGTGTCAATTTTTGATCTTTCCTGCTTTCTCTTGTGGGCATTTAATGATATAAATTTCCCTCTACACAGTGCTTTAAATGTGTCCCAGAGGTTCTGGTACATTGTGTCTTTGTTCTCATTTGTTTCAAATTGTTTATTTCTGCCTTCTTTGCATTATTTACCCAGTAGTCATTCAGGAGCAAGTTGTTCAGTTTCCATGTAGTTGTGTGGTTTTGAGTGAGTGTCTTAATCCTGAGTTCTAATTTGATTACTCTGTGGTCTGAGAGACCGTTTGTTGTTATTTTTGTTCTTTTACATTTGCTGAGGAATGCTTTACTTCCAATTATGTGATCAATTTTAGAATAAGTGTGATGTGGTGCTGAAAAGCATATATATTCTATTAATTTGGGATGGAGAGTTCTGTAGATGTCTATTAGGTCTGCTTGTTGCAGAGCTGAGCTCAAGTTCTTGATATCCATGTTAACTTTCTGTCTCATTGATCTGTCTAATATTGACAGTGGGGTGTTAAAGTCTCCCATTATTATTGTGTGGGAGTCTTAAGTCTCTTTGTAGGACCCTAAGGATTTACTTTATGAATCTGTGTGCTCCTGTATTGCATGCATACATATTTAGGACAGTTATCTCTTCTTGTTGAATTGATCCCTTTATCATTTCGTAATGGCCTTTTTGTCTCTTTTGATCTTTGTTGGTTTAAAGTTTGTTTTATCAGAGACTAGGATTGCAACACCTGCTTTTTTTTTTGTTGTTGTTGTTTTCCATTTTCTTGGTAGATCTTCCTCCATCCCTTCATTTTGAGCCTATGTGTGTCTCTGCACGTGAGATTGGTCTCCTGAATACAGCACACTGATGTGTCTTGACTCTTTATCCAATTTGCCAGTCTGTGTCTTTTAATTGGAGCATTTAGCCCATTTACATTTAAGGTTAATATTGTTATGTGTGAACTTGATCCTGTCATTATGATATTAGCTGGTTATTTTGCTCGCTAGTTGATGCAGTTTCTTCCTAGCATCAATGGACTTTACATTTTGGCATGTTTTTGCAATGGCTTGTACCTGTTGTTCCTTTCCATGTTTAGTGCTTCCTTCAGGATCTCTTGTAGGGCAGGCCTGGTGGTGACAAAATCACCAAGCATTTGCTTCTCTGTAAAGGATTTATTTCTCCTTCACTTATGAAACTTAGTTTGGCTGGATATGAAATTCTGGGTTGAAAATTCTTTTCTTTAAGAAAGTTGAATATTGGCCCCCACTCTCTTCTGGCTTGGAGAGTTTCTGCCGAGATATCTGCTGTTAGTCTGATGGGCTTCCCTTTGTGGGTAACCCGACCTTTCTCTCTGGCTGCCCTTAAGATTTTTTCCTTCATTTCAACTTTGGTGAATCTGGCAATTATGTGTCTTGGAGTTGCTCTTCTTGAGGAGTATCTTTGTGGCATTCTCTGTATTTCCTGAATTTGAATGTTGGCCTGCCTTACTAGGTTGGGAAAGTTCTCCTGGATGATATCCTGAAGAGTGTTTTCCAACTTGGTTCCATTTTCCCCGTCACTTTCAGGCACACAAATCAGATGTAGATTTGGTCTTTTCACATAATCCCATATTTCTTGGAGTCTTTGTTCATTTCTTTTTACTCTTTTTTCTCTAACCTTGTCTTCTCACTTTATTTCATTAATATGATCTTCAATCACTGATACCCTTTTTTTTCTACTTGATCAAATCGGCTGTTGAAGCTTGTGCATGCATCACGAAGTGCTTGTGCTGTGATTTTCAGTTCCCATCACGTCATTTAAGATTTTCTCTACACTCTTTATTCTACTTAGCCATTTGTCTAATTTTTTTTCAAGATTTTTAGCTTCCTTGCAATAGGTTCGAACATCCTCTTTTAGCTCAGAGAATTTTGTTATTACCAACCTTTTGAAGCCTACTTCTGTCAACTCGTCAGTCACTCTCCATCCAGCTTTGTTCCATTGCTGTGATCCTTTGTAGGAGGAGAGGAGCTCTGATTTTTAGAATTTTCAGATTTTCTGCTCTGGTTTCTCCCTATCTTTGTAGTTTTATCTAGCTTTGGTCTTTGATGTTGGTGACCTACAGATGGGGTTTTGGTGTGGATATCCCTTTTGTTGATGTTGTTGCTATTCCTTTCTGTTTGTTATTTTTCCTTCTAACAGTCAGGTTCCTCAGCTGCAAGTCTGTTGGAATTTGCTGGAGGTCCACTCCAGACCCTGTTTACCTGGGTATCACCAGCAGATGCTGCAGAACAACAAATATTGCAGAACAGCAAATATTGCTGCCTGTTTCTTCCTCTGGAAGCTTTGTCCCAGAGGGGCAGCTGCCTATATGAGATGTCTGTTGGCCCCTACTGGGAGGTATCTCCCAGTTAGGCTACACGGAGGTCAGGGACCCACTTGAGAAGGCAATCTGTCTGTTCTCAGAGCTCAAATGCCATGCTGGGAGAACCACTGCTCTTTTCAGAGCTGTCAGACAAGGCCATTTAAGTCTGCAGAAGTTGTCTGCTGTCTTTTGTTCAGCTATGCTCTGCCCACAGAGGTGGAGTCTAGAGGCAGTGGGCCTTGTTGAGCTGTGGTGGGCTCTGCCCAGTTTGAGCTTCCCGGTGGCTTGGTTTACCTACTGAAGCCTCAGCAATGGTGGACGCCCCTCCACTGGCCAGGCTGCCATCTTGCAGTTCAATCTCAGACTGTTGCACTAGCAATGAGCAAGGCCCTGTGGGCGTGGGACCTACTGAGCCAGGCACATGAGAGAATCTCCTTGTCTGCCAGTTGCTAAGACTGTAGGAAGAGCGCAGAATTTGGGCGGGAGTGTCCTGTTTTTCCAGGTACAGTGTGTCACGGCTTCCCTTGGGTAGGAAAGGGAAATCCCCTGACCCCTTATCCTTCCTGGGTGAGGCAACGTCCTACCCTGCTTCATCTCGCCCTCCATGGGCTGCACCCACTGTCCAACCAGTCCCAGTGAGATGAACCAGGTACCTCAGTTGGAAAGGCAGAAATCACCCATCTTCTGCGTCGGTCACACTGGGAGCTACAGAACAGAGCTGTTCCTATTCGGCCATCTTGGAACACCCACCAAAGCATTGTTCTTAAAGACTTTATAGGTCTTCTCTTAATTTCTACAGTGTCTATGGGAGGTGATTAATTTGATTATCTCCGCTTTATTGATTAGAAAACTAAAGCAGAGAAACAAAACAACTTACCTAAGGTCATTTAGAAAGGATACAATCAAGATTCAAGCATAGGTAATCTTGTTCTAAACTCTATGCTTTTTTACCACTATGCTATGCTAACTCCCACATAATTCAAACTAAACAAGACTTGGGTTCAAATTTTGACTATGTTCTATATTCACTGAGCAACCCTGGAAACTAGGTCTCAGTTTTGTCATCTGTGAAATAGGGACAATAATACCTATTTTACTGGATTGCTGTGAAGATTGAATGAGATAGTTTATATAAAGGGACATATCAAAGTTCTGGTTCCAAGTGGATAGTAAACAAATGCCAGAGCCTTCTTCCTCTGTTACATTAGTGTTAAAAAATTTTAATGGAAAAAAATTTATTTTCCTCAAATGTGGCCTTTTTGAAACCTAGTTAAAATATTTGGGAAAGGATATCTTACTCATTTTTTGCATCCTTTAAGATTATTGTAAAGAAAAATGAAATTAGTACCTGTAAGCATAGAAAATTAATCATTCTCTCCTTTCTTTCACTTGTGCTTTGCTTGCCACTGCTTAATGGTGATTTTTTTTTAAATAATAGGATGGTAGAGATGAGAATGAAACAGATGGATTTGTGGCTCTTTTTGGAATTTTAAGTCCAAGAATGTTCCTTTGATTAAATATTGTTATAAATTTTCTTGAAAAGAACTTTGTTTGCTGAGTTTTGAATGAAGAATTATACAACACAGATCCCATATCTTGTAATAAGCTGGACCCTTGGTGAAAATTACTCTAATAAGAGAACCATATATAAAGAATTTTGTGGTGAAACTGGCATACAATGGAGGGATCCATTTCTTAGACATCACTCAGATATGCTCCTCCAGCAATAACTGGGTTGTTTATTGAGATGAAGGGTTCAGGCATTTCTGATGTCTAAATCTGAGGGCTGCGAATAGAGAAAAGTACAATTAACTCAGCAAACTTAAACCACATTCCTCCATCTGTTGAGTCCCTCTGTGTCAGGCTGTGAGGAACCGGTGCTGTGGGAATGGGGCAATAACAGATGGCTGAGAAATGTGCCCTTCTCCTTCCACCACTGTCCTTTATAACAGCTTAGCTTGAAAATCTTTAACATATCATACATTTATCTGGTATTAGATACATGGAAAAAAGTCAGCATTGTGCTCTGTGTGTCACAGGCTGTGGGTTTGGCAGGACATGTGAATGGGTTCCCAGGCCATGTAAACCCATGTGAGGAAGGGTAACCAAACCCCTTTTCCATTTCCAACCCATACACATGTCTGCAGAAGAAAAAAGACTAAACAAAATATTCTTTTTAAATTCAAAATCAAAACAAATAGAAGGATGAGTGGGAGCAAGATCTGGTCAAATTTACTTTAAATGCCTCCAGAAAGAGGCCCTTGCACAGTAAGTGAGAAATTCTTTGTTCCAATGTTTAAAGTGTCAGTACACTTTCAGCGAATGTTTAACCCATAAAGTCTTCTTAATACAAATAAAGTTCTTACTTAGTAACTCCTATCTGCCCCTTATTGCAACAGGTGCTGTAGGTCAACTGGGTGTAAAGCCTGTCCTCAAAGAGCTTGCAATTTTCTTTTTTGTTATTTTATATTTGTCTTCTGGATAAACATAGCAGAAGAACCCTGGATAAACACAAGTGTTCGTATCTGCTCTCTTTCAAAAATCTACTAAAATAATGATAAGGGAATAAAACAAGTATAAATTTGAAAGGATAAAGAGACAGAATGAAGAGATAACAGGCAAGAGAGGGCAACAAGTTTTTGGAAGCTAGAAATTAAAGAGAGAAGTAGAAACTGATTTAAAAGAAAGGTACAGCTGAAAGTGTCCCCAGAAGGGATACCCTAGGAAAGCAAGCTGAGTTTTCTCTGCAGAACATAGCAAAGGCTCCAAAGACAGAGGTTCCAAGTGCAACAAAGATCAAGGGGTTAAAAACAAGAGAGGTTAATTGACAATTTACATAGGAAGCAAACTCTCAGGTGCTTATTTTCTCCTGGAACATTGTGAGTCCCCCTCTAGGAGTGTAGAAACCTGCACTATTTCTTCAGAGACGCTAAAACCAGATTGGCTCTTCATTTAGGAAGGAAGGAGTGGAGGAGTAAACTGCTTCACTGAAAAAGGGAATCAAGTCGTCTTTATATTCAATGGTGAGCCACACTGCTCCCAACTCACTGCTGCCTACCAGAATGCTGGTTCTCAGGCAAACATTTCTCAGGCAGGAGATTGGAGAGTCCTTCTCTGGAGAAACTGAAAGGATGAAGGTATTCTGATAGAGGAGCCTCAGTAAGAAATCCATCTTGTTATCTATGCATCTGGTGAATCCTATGAATTGACAATTCCCTGTCCCCCTCCACTCCTAAGCTTCCCTTCTCATCACCTCTTCCTGCACGGAGTGTTCCAATTATCCTTTCAAGCCTTATTCTTAAACATGAACTGATATCCAAGGATGACCAAAAAATATTCAGTAAAATCCTCCTTCACTGAATAGAGGCTATAAAAATTAAACAGTAAAAAGGAAATAAATACAATGAAGGGATAGAAGGAAACTTTTTGCAAAACCTTGAGTTAATATCCTCAGAGAAATGAGAAAACACTGCATCCATAGCGTTAGAATAGGATACTATAAAGAGTAATATTGAGAAGTAGAAAAGACTCATAGGTATTAAAAATATGATACCCCAAATTAAAATTAAATACAAGTGCTGAATGGTGATATTGAAGAAATTTCTAAGAAAGCAGAATGGTGTATAAAAAGATAAGATAAAAAGAAACAGAAAGTTGAGGCTCAGTCTAAGTTCCAACAGGCTTGTAGAGGCAACATTCACTTAAGAGAAATTATAGAGGACCAAAAAAATTAAAAGAAATTTCAAATAATCCATATAAGGGCATGCATTTCCGTATTAAAGGGCCTGTCAAATGTCCAGAATAAAAAAAGACCCACATCAAGATTTATTAGGAGAGAGAAAATCCTGAAAGCATCCAGATTGATAAAATGTCATATTTTCAATCTAGAGCTAAGAATGGCATAGATCGATCCAAGAAAGTTTGTGAGCTAGAAAACAACAGAGAAGTACTTTCAAAATTAGGATGAAAAATTATTTCCTCCCTAAAAATTATAGTTCTTTAAAAATTATCTGTCCTGTATTTTTTTCTGAAAGAACCACAGGAGAATGTAAGAAATAGAAATACAGAACCCAGGAAACATAAGAAGTAAAAGGATTTTCAACATATTGACCAAGAAAAGTTTGAGGGTGATAGCTATTTCTGTGAATGATTAATTACATATTCATAATTATGTAATATTAGTTGGTTATTTTAACTAAAAATTTGATATATTAGGAGAATGGGGGAAGTAAAGTCAGGTTACTATTGTTGGCGATATTGGGAATGGTGATTTTGCTATAAAAGAGTAGAATCCTTGTTCTCACTCATAGGTGGGAATTGATCAGTGAGATCACTTGGACATAGGAAGGGGAACATCACACACTGGGGCCTGTTGTGGGGTGTGGGGAATGGGGAGGGATAGCATTAGGAGATATACCTAATGTAAATAACGAGTTAATGGTGCAGCACACCAACATGGCACATGTATACATGTGTAACAAACCTGCATGTTGTGCACATGTACCCTAGAAAATAAAGTATATACATATAAAAAAAGAGTAGAATCCTGATATACAATAATAGGAAGTAGTATTTAAACTGATAAATTAATGAATAACAGTATAAGCACATCATTTGGTGTCATATAGTTGAGTGTCATAAAATTTGCTAAAATCATGAAATTAGTTGCTTCTGGGAAATAGAACTCTTTTTAGTAACAGTGAGGCAGTATTGATTTTTTATAGCTTTTTAGTGCTATTAAAAATTTTTAATCTTGTGCCTGTATAAAATAAAAAGTGCATATAAAACTATTTTATGCTATTTGTATTGTACCTGTTACAATAGACTGGTTATGCCACAGTAACAAACAACTCCAGACTTTTAGTAGCATAATGCAAGAAAAGTTTATGTCTTGCCCGTGTCTTCAGGTGAGTCAGCAGAGGTCTCTGATTTCTGTCCTTCTATAGTCTCTCAGGAACTCAGGGATGAAAGCTTTGTGGGCACATCACTTTCACAATCATTGAAGCAGTGGGAAAGAAACTCTGGAAGTTTCTAGTTGGCAATCAAGTGCTCTGGCCACACTTCACTTCTGCTCGCAACTCATTGGTCAGAACTAGTCACAAGGCACCATCCCACCACAAGAATGCCAGAAAAGTTCACAGTTCCATCTGCACAAAAGGTAAGGAGAACCAAATATTAGGAAGCAGAAGGACTATCACATATGTTTTTCCATTTCACTTCGGTCTTTCTCCCCCATCACTCTCCTTTCAATTTTCTACTCCCCAACCCTAGTAATTGGTGTTAATCCAGTGACTGTCTTTCTATTCTTTGTGTTTTTATAAAAATGCAGCCATTGTATACATATGTTGCTCTGCACCTTGCTATCCCTACTTAGCAATATAGTGTGAGTATTCTCTAAGGTCAAAATATTTTGATCTAACTAATTGCTATATAATACGGCACAAATGTGCTGCAATTTATTTAATCAATCTCCTATGGATGGACATTTGGAATATTTCTGGACTTTTGTCACAGCAAATAGAATGACAGTGAACAGTCTTATACTTACATCTTTCCATATTAGAACTTTATTCTGTTATGATGATTCATAGACTTTGGGAATCCGTGTAATCTTTTATGTTCCTTTTGCTAAATTGATGGGTTATCAATTTAATTATGGAAATATGACAAATGTCCTTGAAAAGACTGGTAATTAACAGCATATGTAAACAAGAGAAAAATTAAGTGCTAAGGCAATAAGAGAAATTTTCAAGAGGGAGGCAGCTCTCAAACTATAAGTAAGTCAAAGAACATTCCAGAGGTGGAGACCAGCACAAACAACCACCCAGAGGCAGGGATGCTGCTGCCAAGTTTGTTGAACAGCAAGATATGCTTACTTAAAGTGGAAAACACATGCAGGACCATGGGGAAGAGATAGTTTTGGACTGGTGGGCTGGGAGAGAATTGTACTGAGTATTATGATAGAGGAGAGAAATTTAGACCTAAAATGGGAGGCAATTGTCAGCTGGTATAGATTTCTCCACAGAAAAGAGACTTAATAGGAAGAAGTGCTTAAAAGAAGAGCATTTTGGCAGAAGTTTACAGTAAACTTGAGTGGAGAAGAGCTAAAATGTTGTATTACAATAATACAGGCATGAAGGGGGTTTTACATGTCCAGTCAACATATCCTTGCATTTAACAAATACGATTTTACTAAAAGAAAGGATACAGTAACATAGGGTTAAACTGTATTTTTATTCGTTTTAAAACCCTTGAACACTTATCAGAATAGCAGAAAACAAAAGAACAGATAATTTAGGAAAATAAAAGCTGTAAGTAAAAGTAAAGGAATGAATAACATTTAATTAAAACATTCTGAATTAAGGAGAAAGCCACTTTATACAGCAAAAGGCAACAAATAATTTGGCAAGGCCATTCTCTGTATAAACACAGCTGTCAGCAAATAGGAGAACTCAAAGTAAAGCTACTTCTTAAGATGAGTAATATATTGTACAGCTACTACATGAAGGAAATCTTAATGTAGGTTAAACTTTTGGTATATTTTTGACCCATGAATTCAGTGCTACATAATTTGTTCATAATTTGTTTTTTTTTTCCATTTCAAAAATGTTATATCTTTGAGGCCTTTGTTTTAGACTGTGAGGAAAACAGAAGTGCTAATTTTAGAATGTGGAGTCAAACAAGAAAAAATAGTACGTGATAATCATATAATGGGAGAATATAGAAAAGCAGATGATACACAGAATTTTTAGAGATGAATATTACATGTGAATAGATACAAACCCTTTCTATGCCAATAAAATAGCCAAGTCACTTACAGGCCAATAAAAGTTGAGCAAATTTTAAAACCAAACCAAAAAAAATGTCTTTTTTTTTTTTTTTTGATGGACTTTTGCTCTTATTGCCCAGGCTGGAGTGCAGTGGTGCGATCTTGGCTCACCGCAACCTCTGCTTCCTGGGTTCAAGCAATTCTCCTGCCTTAGCTCTTAAGTAGCTGGGATTACAGGCATATGCCACCATGCCCAGCTAATTTTGTATTTTTAGTAGAGATGGGGTTTCTCCATGTTGATCAGGCTGGTCTCGAACTCCCGACCTCAGGTAATCCTAAAGTGCTGGGATTACAGGTGTGAGCCACCGTGCCCAGCTGTCTTATTTTTTTAAAATGTAAAACATTAAATTTCAATTTTATCATTTTCAGGTTTCATTTTTTTGATACTAAAATGTATCTGATGACTTTCTGGAATTTCTTATCAGTTTTTTGCATCTCTTTCTGCAACAGTATAGAAGGAACCATTTTGGCCCTCAATTTTTTCATTCTTACGTGACACTGAATTCTCAATTAAAATTTCTCAGAATGCACAGCAATTTTAATAGGTAATTCCAAAGTGATTTCTTTCAGTATTTTATTGCATTTTTTTTCTAGGAAAGGGTAATGTAATATTTGTGATAACTACTTCTGTTTTTCCTTTCTCAAGACTGGTTTTGTCTACCTGCCTTGACTTATGGTTCCTTTTATGCAGGCTATTGGATATTAGCTATGTGTATGTAATGTCATGATTTATCATTTTTTTCCCTCTGACCCCACAACCTTTGAGTCATAGCCTCCCTCAACATGTAGCCTTCACACTCGTGCCCTAGTCCTTCTTTTTGCATGTAAACTATAAAAGACTTAAATGTCATACCGGTGCAGTTCTGTCATCCAATAAAGTCGTAAGCCTATTTCTGACAGCAGCATCAAAGGGCATTCTGTGGAAAGTCATGGTTTCCTCATGGTACCAACATCAAAAGATTAGAAATTTAACTTCCAGAGCAATTTTTCCCAAATATCTTAGTTTTAAACATTAGTCCCTATAAATATTCATTGCTTTATATAAATTATATTGGTAAACTACTGGAAATTGCAAAAAGAAAAAAAGCAGGTGAGAGAGGAATTTAATTCCTTTCACATCCCATTTTCTGTTCACCTTTCCAAAGTGCATACGTTTTTTTGTATAGTTATTTTCGGATAGGAAGTTAGGCATTTTAAGAGAATACTGTGGTGAGATGACTGGGATGGACAAAAATTTCCTTTCTACGGCAACTTCCTACCTCCTAGTTTGGTGCTTCTCTAACTCTTCCCCCTTACATCTGCAGACTGATATCTTCGTAAATATAATGAAAACTAATAACAAAAATGAAAACAAAAACATACAAATTACAGCACCCCCAATTTAATGATTGATTTAATAAACACAAAATTACTTGGTTAAGTTCCTATAAACTTTGGAAATGATCATATCAAGTTCTGTACTTAATCTTAGATAGCAGCAAAGAGTTCGGGAACTAGCACCAGACAGTGGTGGGTCACACTTTGAGGAAGACTGTCATCGACCTTATTGCCAGTCAGTATTTTCAATTTCCCGGGATAGAGATCTTCCAGGTTGTGTAGCAGAACATGATCAAAGAACAAAATTAATGAAAAATAAAGAAATGGTGCCTTAGTCTGTTTTTTTTGTTGTTTATAACAGAATACCTGAACCTGAGTAATTTATAAAGAAAATATTAATTTTTTTATAATTCTGGAGGCTGGGAAATCCAAGGGCATGGCTCAACATCTGGTGAAAACTTCCTGGTGGAAACTCGGCAGGTTGGAAGTGGCACAGAGCATCACCTGGTGAGAGGGCTAAGTGTGCTAACATGTTTGCTCAGATTTTTCTTCCTTTTATAAAAGTCACCAGTTCCACTCCCATGATAACTCATGATAGCCCTCATGGTTCAGTGACCTCTTAACGGCCCCGCCTTTCAATACTGTCACATTGGGGATTAAGTTTCCAGCACGTAAAATTTGGAGCACACATCAAGTCAAAGCAAATGGCATACATTAGGCTCTGAAATGTACACAACTCTCAAAGCACCAAAATTGATTTAGTAACTGAGCCCTGCGATAACATGACTCATGTGGTGTGTGAAGGCTGAACAAAAGCCCCCTGCAAACTCAACAAAACTACAATATATGCTTTAGAATGTGATTTCAAAAGTGCCTATTTCTGTAAGGAGATGAATAAAATTATAGACCCCAAAATACTTTCTGTATTTTTCAGAAGAAAGTTTCTGACAAACCAATTTGAGGTAGAAGGTAAGGTCATAAGACACCAAACAAGGACAGATTGTTCTGTGTAGTATTCACGTAATCATCAGTTAAGTCTGTAAACCTTGAGTATGAATCCAAGCTCTGCCACTTACTAGATCTATGAGCCTTCAAATATAACTTATCTAAGAACTGCTTTTTGTATATAGAAAAAGGGGAGATAATATTGGTGTCTACCTTACAGGGTTGCTGCTAGGAGGACTAAAATACAGTACTCAGTATGTTAGTTATTATTGATAATAATAAATTATTTCATATGTCAACAGTATCTCTACAAACTCTAGGTTGTGGGGCAGATGTACTTTTAAACATACTTGCCTTGTGTTACATATGACAGCATTTCCCAAAATCTTACACAGAAAACCTACTGTGTTCCAAACAAAAAGGTCAATTAAATTTGGGATACTCGGAATGTTTTGAGATATATTATAAGACACATTATTATATCAAGGTTTCTGGGAAATCGTGTGCAAATAATCCTGTGCGCTTTTACTGAATACATCTATTCATAAAACTATTTGATCACACATTTTTTAAAAAGAAAAACATAGCAGCTAAAAAGAATTAACATATAATACATGCTTATTGTGTGTCAGGTCCTAATAGAATAGTTTGCTTATTTAATGTTCACTGTGGAATAGGTACCCTTGGTATCCCCATTTTACAAGAGAGATTACGTAACATGTTTCAAGTTCACACAATTCAGAGGCAATTCAGAACCAAACATTTAATCTCTGGTGACCTCATACTTACCATTTTACTTGATTTTACTTGTGGTTGCAGATCATGCATTTATTCTCTTCCTGGGATCTAGCATTATACAGAAGATACTTTAGGAATTCCTGATTTTGAATAATTTTTTGTTCAGGCTGGTGTACTCAGGTGATTTGTACACAACACATTGTTTGCACACTTATTTTTTTCCCCTTACACTATGCTATTCATTTGTCTCTTTTTCCCCCTCTCAAAATTCTACACTTTATCGTCGACCCTGGTTAAATCTTTTCCATGTAGTCTTCCTTGTAGTTCTAGCCATGGCGGTCTTACTTTCTCTGAATTCCTAGACGCTTAGCATCTGTTTCACCAAATTCACACATCATTATTGGACAGATGTTCTATTGAACTCTGGATATGCCATTAATGTGAATCTTGTCTTCTTAACTACCATGTAGATCTTTGAAAATGGGAACCATTTTATGCTGAAAATTCTAAGAATATAATAAATGCATGTTTATTTGAATGTTTTTTGCTTAATATCTGAAGCTGTTTCAAGTTTATTTGGTATGTGTCCCAAGTTGCTAGCAGGAAGGAAAAAACATTTCTATCAGTGGTCCTAACAATGACCATGCAAAACGGAAATAATCACCTTTGTTCTTTCATGTAAATGAATGATTCATAAGTTCAATTAAAAATCACATTATTTTGTCGTTGTAAATGTAGCAAATGACTAAGCCTATGGTCTTGAAATTGACAATAAATATTATTAAATATATTCATAGGGAATAGAACTTACCTGTTAAGGTCTTATTTTATTTACTTCTTAATTTGGTTACTAGAGTGACCTATTTCCCGGGTGGAGTAGGAAAGATCTGGTGGCAAAACTATTTCAAAACTGAATCATTGAAAAATCCTTAAAAAGTCATTTTATTCTCTTCTCCTTCCACTGAGATGTATGCCACTTATAAACTGCAGAGAGATTAGATTTTATGCTTGTGTAGGATTGGACATGACCCAAAGATGTGTAACTTTTTAAAATAGAAAACATTTAAAACATTGAGGAGGAAGAAATTCTTCCAAACTCATTCTATGAGGCCAGTATTACCCTGATACCAAAACCAGACGAAGGCACATCAAAAAAAGGAAACTATATGTCATTATCTCTGATGAATACTGATGCAAAATTTTCAACAAATATTAGTAAATCAAATTCAACAATACATTGAAAAGATTATTTATCATGACTAAGTAGAGTTTATCCCTGGGATGCAAAGACAGTTTAATATATGCAAATCAATTAATGTGATACATCATATCAACAGAATGAGGGATAAAAACTATATAACCATTTCAATTAATGCTGAAAAAACATTTGATAAAGTTCAATATCCCTACTAAACTCTAAAAAAAGATACAGAAGTAATATACATCAACATAATAAAAGCCATATATGACAGACCCACAGCTAGTATCATATTAAATGGGGGGAAACTGAAAACCTTTCCTCTAAGAATTGGAACACAACAAGTATGCCCACTTTCACCACTGTTATTCAACATAGTACTGGAAGTCCTAGCTGGAGCAATCAGACAAGAGAAAGAAATAAAGAGCATCCAAATTCGAAAGGAAGAAGTCAAATTATCCTTGTTTGCAGATTATATGATCTTATGTTTGGATCTTAACATACAAAAATCAGTAACATTTCTATGTGCCAACAGTGACAATCTGAAAAAGAAATAAATTATTCCCATTTACAGTAGCCACAAATAAAATTAAGTACCTAGGAATTAACCAAATAAGTGAAAGATCTCTATAATGAAAACTATAACACATTGATGAAAGAAATTGAAAAGGTTGTCAACAAATGGAAAGATTTTCCAGGTTCCTGGATTGGAAGAATCTGTATTGTTAAAATGTTTATACTACCCAAAACAATCTAAATATTCAATGCAATTCTTGTCAATACTAATGACATTCCTCACAGAAATAGAAAAAAACAATGCTAAAATTTATATGGAACCATGAAAGACCTAGAATAGCCAAAACTATTCTAAGCAAAAAGAACAAAACTAGAGGAATCACGATACCTGGGGTCAAATTATACTACAGAGATATAGTAATCAAAACACCATGGTACTGGCATAAAAACAGACACATAAATCAATGAGACAGAATAGAGAACCTAGAAACAAATTCATACACCTACAGTGAACTCATTTTCGACAAAGGTGCCAAGAACATACACTGGATAAAGACAATCTATTCAATAAATGGTGCTGGGAAAACTGGATATCTATGTGCAGAAGAATGAAACTGGACCCCTATCTCTCACCATATATAAAAATCAAATCAAAATGGATTAACTTAAATCTAAGTCCTCTCATGATTATTGTAGCACTGTAGTTCACTATAGCCAAGGTTTGAAAGCAACCTAAGTGTCCATCAACAGATGAATGGATAAAGAATGTATGGTACAGACACACAATGGAGTACTGTACAGCCATAAAAAATGAGATCCTGTCATTTGCAAAAACATGGATAGAACTGGAGATCGTTATGTTTAGTGAAATAAGCCAGGCACAGAAAAAGAAACATCACATATTCTCATCTATTTGTGGGATCTAAAAATTAAAACAATTGAACTCATGGACATAGAATGTAGATAGAGGGTTACCAGAGGCTGCGAAGGGTAGTGTGGGAGTGAGAGTCAGGGAAGCAGGTATGGTTAATGGGTATCAAAAATAATAGAATAAAGAAGACCTAGTATTTGATAGCATAACAGTGTGACTATAGTCAATAATAATTTAATTTTACATTTTAAAGTAACTGAAAAAGTATAATTGAATAGTTTGTAGCACTAGGATAAATGCTTCCCGGGATTGATGCCCCATTCTCCATGATGTGATTATTATGCCGTGTGTGCCTGTATTAAAACACCTCATGTAACCCATGCATATCTACACCTACTATGTACCCATAAAAATTAAAAAGTAAAAAAATTTAAAAGTAAAAAATAAAAAATACTCAAGTCTTTCTGTATGTCTTAATTCAATTTAAAGATAGTGGTTTACTGTTGTTTGGACATTTTCTGGGAAGTGTTAGTATATGGTGGTGGGATTTGTTCAAAACATAATCCAAAACAAGCTATGAAATAAAAATGACTGCAAAATCAAAATTTTAAAGCAATGAAAACGATTCTAAAATACAGAATATAGAAAAGTTTAGTAAAAGTCATTCTACAAATTAGTGGAACTAGGACAAACTGGGAAATCCAACTAGTGAATTGTTCTGGTCTTGAAAATGGGGTTTACCATGTACTATGGAATGAATGTTTGTGTCCCCCAGATTCACACTGAAATTCTAAACCTTGAGGTGATGATATTAGGATATGAGGGCTTGGGAGTGGATAGTTAGATCATGAGGGTGGGGCCTGATGAATGAAATTTGCTCTTATAAGAAGAAACACAACAGCTTGCTCTCTACTCTGTCAGGATACTGCAAGAAGGTGCCAGCTGCAAACCAGGAATGTGCCCTCACCAGACATCAGATTTGCTAGCATCTTGATCTTGGACTTCCCAACCTTCAGAACTATATGAAATAAATGTTTGTTATTTAAGCTATCCAGTTTATGATTATTTGTTATAGCAGCCTGAACTAAGACATCATAAAAATTCACTCATGGAGCCAATTTGCCATGATCTGATGCATATCGAAGCTTCAATATACTTCCAAGGCAAAAACCCCTCATTGGTTTTGAGAAGCGTATGCTTGTGTGTGGAGCAGAAGGCCATGCATATCTCTTGTCTCATACTCCAGCAAAGTGTTCTCTGTACTTCCCAGTTATCATGTCACCTGCTCAGCTTCAACTTCCATTTGGTAGAACTGGCTGCAGTATTTAACTTAGTTGCAGTCCAAACAAACTTTTTCCCGTCGCTCTGAGTTTAACTGTGATGTGTGCAGGGTTTGCTTTATATCCCCAGGACCAGATGCTATAGAGGTCAAGATAGACTGAGATTAGTGCCTAATGAGCCACACAGTTACAGAGAGTTGTAAAATACATAAAGGTGGCAATATGGTGAGTGCTGGGACAGCCCACTCAGGTGCTATAAGAGATGTAGGGGAAAAGTCAGAAAATACTGCAAAAAGAGTTAGCATTTGAGGTGGAGAAGAAGAGATAGAGATGGGCAGGACATCCTGGGGAGTGGAAAAAGCCCTTGCTAGGGCACCAGAGCATGAAGTGTGAGCTTGAGGAAAGAGCAAGGTAAAAATGAGAGGGCAGATGCCTGGCAGTGTTCATTAGAATATAGAGTTGCAAATGTAGGTCAGGCCCTAATTTGTTTTATCATTTGTCTTCCTTTGTGTTTTCATTAGTATTTGCTCTGTGTCTTCCATCAATTAATGCAGTGCCTAGAAGAGAGAGATGATTTCTACTTCCTTTATTTTTTCGTATCAGTCATCAGACAAATATTTGCTAGATGCTGACTATCTGCACAGAATCATGTTAAACTTGAAATAATTTGATAAGTTCCACACAGTGTGTAAGTAAACCTCTATGCAAGTCTTTGTTCACAATAATAAATTTCAAGATATGAAGATCCCATTACTATTTAATCAATTTATTCTTTTTTTAAAAAATAAGTGTTATTGTGTATGTTTAAGGTATACAACACGATGTTCTGGGACACAGATAGTAGTAAGACTACTGAAATGAAGCAAATTAACATATCCATGGCCTCACATAGCTTCCCATTTTTTGCGTGTGCTACAAGAGCCACAAGATCTACTGATTTAGTATGAATCCCAAATACAGTAAGATTTTATTATAGTTTTCATGTTGTACCTTGGATCGCTAGACTTCTTCATCCTATGTCATCTACTTTGTATCCTCTGATCTACATCTTCACACTTCTTCCGCCAACCCTGTTTGTTTTGTTCTCTGTATCTGTAAATATTTTTAAATAAAAGTAATTAAAAATATTTTGCTCATAGCATAATAACATGTAAGTATTTATTTTTGTAATTCTAAATTTTGAAGCCTCTTGATTTTTCAGGGCACAGAATATTTATACTTTTAGAATATATTTTGTTACCCAACTCCATCATTACAATACTGTTATAAAATTTATCACAGTATAGACTCAATAAATAAATGCTTTTCTTTGGCAATTTAATTATGATGGCATAAAGAGACATAGCATAATATATGTATTCATATAGAAATATATTTTGCAGGAAAATATAGTAGGTAAATCACATTTTGATAAATCACATAATAGGAACAAGATATTTAACAGGTCCCTAGTTTGACTGCTTTTGTAATGGGAGTACTTCTCTTCACTTGGCTTTTTTGGGTAAATTTAGATTTTTTATGTATCGATTACACTTGATGGATGGTGCATATCATCTTTAAAAATAATTCAAAAGATTTCTCCTGACCAAATTTACATTATTATGTAACTTTTAGAAAATAATAAAAGTATTTTTAAACTAAGGCTGTCAATGAAATGTAAATTAATTTCACATTATTTAAATGAGTGTGGTGGAAATTATTGCTCAGGTGCAGTTTTACTGATTTCTTAAAAAAGAATTGCAATTCACAAAAGACCTAAATATGCCAACTCTAATAGAAGGATGTAAGTAAGTGGGTTTATAGAAGAATAGTGAATGGTATTTTAGCTGGAGGATTGGACATATTAAAAATTTCAAGAATTAAAGGACAAGATAATCTGATTTATCCAGATATGAATTCTCAGCATGTCAGAGTTAGTGGTTCTTATTTAATTCAGAATTCCTGTTTTTAATATAAGTGAGGTTTCCAGCAGTTCTAGTGGGGAGTGTGTAATCGCCAATGTAAACCCATGCCCACTGTTCAGCCAGGAGCCAGGCAGGATGAAAGAATTGAGAAAAAGTGTGAACTCCTGCAACTTAGACTAATAGCCAGCTAAATTTGAGGCTTAATTAACCCATATATTTATACTATATTTTCACAAAATGGTAGCTGGAAATCTGAAGGGAAAAATGGAACTACTACTTGCAAATCCATCTGGAGACTGTTAAATATAACTTACTGATTTTTTAACATGAACATTTTATCTTGTTCTGCCTCCTTGGAAATATAAACTTTTATGCATGGTTGCTGGTACTCATTGCCATCAACTTCTGTCCTTCTGCAACTGATGTCCTATTATAGTGTTTTTTAAAAGCTCACAAAAGATAAAAAAAGAAATCAGCTAACACAATATATTTGCTAGCAAAGGAAAAAAGTTATTTATGTGCTAAATGGGAAGTAGAAAATATTTTATGATTATTTAGAGATAGAACCTGCTCTGTCATCCAGACTGAAGTGCAATGACATTATTATAGCTCAGTGCAGCCTTGAGCTACTGGGCTCAAGTGATCCTCCCATCACAGCCTCCCAAGTAGCTAAGACTACACCTGGCTAATTTTTTTTTTTTTTTGCCAGATCACACACTTTTTGTTAAAATCAACTTTGTATTAATACATTACAAGGCAATTTTGTGGTAATACATTATTTTATTTTATTATACTTTAAATTCTGGGGTACATGTGCAGAATGTGCAAGTTTGTTACACAGGTATACACGTGCCATGGTGGTTTGCTGCATCCATCAACCCATCATCTACATTAGGTATTTCTTCTAGTGCTATCCCTCCCCTAACCCCCAACCTTCTGACAAGCCCCGGTGTTTGAGGTTCCCCTCCCTGTGTTCACGTGTTCTCATTGTTTAACTCCCACTTATGAATGAGAACATGCGGTGTTTGGTTTTCTGTTCTTGTGTTAGTTTGCTGAGAATGATGGTTTCCAGCTGCTGCCATGTCCCTGCAAAGGACATGAGCTCATCCTTTTTTTTATGGCTGCATATTAGTTCATGGTGTATATGTTCCGCATTTTCTTAAGCCTGTCTATCACTGATGGGCATTTGAGTTGGTTCCAAGTCTTTGCTATTGTGAACAGTGCCACAATAAACATATATGTACCTGTGTCTTTATAGTAGAAAGATTTATAATCCTTTGGGTATATACCCAGTAATGGAATTGCTGGGTCAAATAGTATTTCTGATTCTAGATCCTTCAGGAATCGCCACACTGTCTTCCACAATGGTTGAACTAATTTACATTACCACCAACAGTGTAAAAGTGTTCCTATTTCTCCACGTTCTCTAGAGCATCTGTTGTTTCCTGACTTTAATGATCGCCATTCTAACTGGGTTGAGATGGTATTTCATTGTGGTTTTGATTTGTATTTCTCTAGTGACCAGTGATGATGAGCTTTTTTCCATGTTTGTTGGCTGCATAAATGTTTTCTTTCGAGAAGTGCTATGCATGATAATAGCTCTCATCTTGGGACTCTCCTTTGTAGAAGTTCCAGGAATTCTCTTTGCCTTGCTCTTGTGTTAAGTTCTCATTTCCTATTCCATTATTCCATGTCTTTTTCTTTTTTTTTTTTTTGTTAGTCTCTTTTGTTTTTCTCTCCCCTCCCCGCCCGCATTGTGGTGAAGAACATTCTCCAATAGATTCCTGAAAAATAGTGCAATAAGTGCACGGGAAATAAATAATTAGAAACCGTGAATGTCTGAAATTGTTTCCATTCTATCCACACACTATATTGATAGCTTGATGAGACATATACTTCTAAGTTGAAAATATTTTTCCTAAGAATTTTGAAGGTGTCACTCTATTATTTTCTAATTAACATTGCTGTTAAGAGCTCCAGTGACACTCTTATTCTCAGTTCCTTGTCTGTGACCTACTTTTATTTTCTGACAACTTTTAAACTCATCTCTTTTCCCGTAAAAATTTATGGTGAGAGATTTTAGAATGGATATTTAAAAATCTTCGTTGTCCTGAGTATTTGCAGTTGGGAACCTTGTGCTTTATAGTTTTGCAGAATTCTCTTTTATTATTTTTTCCATCAGTTCCAACATCCTAATAGATTCTGACATCCTAGATCCTTCAATGTTATTTCTTCTTTCTCTTTGTCTATCCTTTTGTTTTATTTTTTAAAATATTTTTATCTTTCATTTTATGTTTAAATTTTTATTTTTGCTGTCATATTTGTAATTTCTAAAAGCTCTTTTTACATTTCCTAATCTCCCTTAAAGATAACACATTTTTCTTTATTTCATAAATAGAATATACTTTCTCATCCCTGAGGGTGGATGATACAGTTTTATTTTTTAAATCCATTTTACCATGACATATGTTGGATTTGAATATGATCTTTTCTGGCGGGATATGAAGTCTTTCTGCTCGGAAAGTACTCCAGTCTTTTTAATCTCCCATTGAAGCTATAAACTTTTCAATAGACACTTCATGCATAGTTGGCAGCTCTGATTTTAAAAAGTGGAATGGATAGCAAAAATAGGAATTTGGAGTAACCGAAGTCCTGGGTAATCCTAAAATAATGCACATAGAGAACATATTTAAGACAATGGGTGTAAATCATATTTCTGAGAAGTGGGAAACATGCCTTTCTTTCACAGATCTACTAGTGAATTGTCATCTAAGCTATCTTAATATAAACCATAATGATGTAAATCCAAATCTCTACTAAATAAATGAAGTGTTTCTGTGAAGTTAAACCGATTAATACTGCCTGTTTCTAAAGCAACTTCTTATGAGCCTTTCTTTTAAAAGCACTTCCATTGTGACCATGAGGCTTCAAAACCTGCCTTCTTTCTCACCTCTTCTACTTCTGCAACAGTACTTATCCCTATTTTCTCTTTGCAAATCTTACAAGCAGGACTTTGGTTCAACTTTTATTTAATGAATTAACCTCTGAAATAATCTTCACACTGTTAGTCTTCTCCAATACATCTTGAAACACTTTTGCCAAATTTACTAAATTTAGCTTCATCAAGTGTAATTCTGACCATACACTCTTTTGCAAAAAAAAAAAAAAGTCCTTTTGTAGGCTACTCATTGTCTCCACAATTAAATGCGAATTCCTAAACTGGGCATTGAAGGATATCTACATATCCTTTCTGTTTGTCCTCTGCTATTTTCCTCATATATTCCATACTCTATTAGATACAATAATAATGCTCTTCTCTTGCAAATTCATATGGCTACAGGACTAGGCAGGGAGGGTTTTTAGTGACGTAGGTCTATACATTTTGTTTAAACAAGTTTATTGAGGTGTAATTGACATATAGTAAACTGTGTATATTCAAAGTGTACAATTTGAAAAGCTTTGACATATATGCATATTTGTGAAACCATCACTACAATCAAGATAATGAACGTATCTATCACTCCCAAAAGTTTTCTTGTATGCAGAAAGGAGGGCCTGGGATTGGCCCACAGAAACAGAAGATACTCGGGGTTTGCATCCCCTCACTGTGTGGCAGGTTTATCAGCCTCTGATTCTGCCTACACAATTTAGGCCATAAGATGGAGCCCTAGCCAGAAAATTTCAAATAGTTGCAGCCAAGTGTTTGGCTCTCTTCTGAAATTGGAAAAAGGATGATTTTTTTTTTCTTTCACTTACTGACTTTCCTGCAAGAGTGTGATCTTGTTTTCTACAGCCAAAACAAACAAGCTTGAAGATGATGATATGTATCATACCCAACCACAAAAGCAAGGGGATTATCTGAGGCATAGCAAATGGCTTTGGCATGTTTCCTGGTTTCTGCCTGTGCAACATACCTGATTAACTACAAAAATAGTCCTATAAGCAATGGAATTCTCTTTCTCCTCCTTTCCTCCCTGCTTTTCTTCCCTTCAGTATGAATTTGGGTGTGGACAAAGTAATTCCAAATGGAAGGTCCAATGATGGGTCTCTATGATGGAAGATTACAGGGGCCTGCAGTTACATGCAAAACCCTGGGGTGTGAGGAACCACCCTGTCTATTGCAGACAAAACACAAATCCTGAAGACAGTGAGCAATAACATATTTTGGCGTGAATATTAGCCACATCCATGTGCAATCAGTGTTAGTCATTCTCAATGACACCCAATTTCCTTCTAAAGACAATACACATAAACATATAACCATATTTCACATTTTTTGTTGTTTTGAGACAGAGTTTCTGCTCTTTTGTTTAAGATGAAGTGCAGTAGTGTGGACATAATTCATTATAGCCTCAAACTCCTGGGCTCAAGCAATCCTCCCATCTCAGCCTCCTGACTAGCTGGGACTACAGGTGCACACGATCAGGCCCAGGTAATTTTTTTTTTTTTTTTTTTTGGTAGAGACAGGGTCTTCCTATGTTGTCCAGGCTGGTCTCAAACTCCTGGCCTCAAATAATCTTCCCTCCTTGACCTCCCAGAGTGCTGGAATTATAGGCATGAGCCACTGGGCCTGGCCCCTATTTCACAATTTTAATAAGAAAGATAATTATTTCTTGTCCCTGGCAATACAGTGCAATCAAGATTTTTACATTAAATATTTGAGAAAAATTACCCTTTAGGTATTTCTGAAATGTGAATACCTTGAGCAAGGCCGAATGCTATTCCTGAAGATATTACTCGGCCCTTTACTCTCAAACAGGCATTTGAAGTAGTGGTCAAGATCTAATAGTCTCAGACCATTTAAGGGTCACTTGCAGGAGATCTACCAAGGGGATAGCATAAAACCACTACTCAAGGGCTTGCAAGAACCACTGGAAACCTTCTATTTGTAAATTCATGAAGTGAATAATATATCATTGCAAATGACCACCATGCTGGTACTTTGAAAGTAAACTTTCTGTTGATGTATAACAAATAAAGTGCACAGTTTTAAAATGTATGGCTGGATGAGTTTCCACAAAGGGCATATACCTACATAGTCACTCCTTGTATCAAGAAGCTGATCAGTGGAATCCCATCTTGCCCCCTCCTGATAAGGTAACCACTATTCTGGTCTGTAACACCACTGATTAGTTTCACATGTTTTGGAGATGTATACAAATGGAGACATAGTGCATGTACTTTTTTATATTTGAAGGATTTATCCATATTGTTGTGGGTAAGAGTTGCTTATTTTTGTCATTGCTGAACAGTATTCCATTGTATGAATATTTACAATGTATTTATTTGTTCTTCTGTTGATAGACATTTGATTTTTTCAGTATTTGCCTGTTTTTGTTTGTGTTACTCTTTAAATTTTTTTATGTGATTTTTGGTGCCTATTAGAATGTATTTTGAGGGTCATTATACTGAAGAATGGAATTACTGGTTCATAGAATTACCTTTTTGGTAAGCACATCTTTACCAAAGGGTAAGAAAAACTTTCCATTGCTTTTCATTCCTTACTACATTTATGTGTTCCATATAATAGAATTTTCCTTTTGCTTGAGAATTTCATTTATTATGATTTTTTTCTTTAGACCTTTCTGTTTTTGTTTGTCTGGAAATATCTTTATTTCACATTCTTTAAAAAAGCTATCTTTGCAGGGTATAGAGTTCTAGACAGTTTTTTTCTTTTGCATTTTAAGGCTATGATTGAGTTTTATTATGGTTTTCATCCTTTCTGCTCAGAAGTGGAATGTCAGTCTTAATGTTGCTCCTTAAATATAAAGTGTCTTTTTAATATGATTTATTAAATATATTTTTCCGTCTTTGGCTTTTAGCTATTTATACTGAAAAACCATTGCCTAGGTATAGTTTATTTTATATTTATCTTGCTTTGGGTTTCTTGCACTTCTTGAATCTATGACTTATGTCTGTCATTAGCTTTGGAAAATTCTCAATTTTCATCACTTAATGAATTACTTGGGATTTTATTTATATAGCTTTGTTTTCTGTGAATAAAAATAGTTTTATTATATTCCAATTTGGAAATCTGGAAATAAAATCCACCTTTTATTTTTCTATCTTGTCAAGTTGTCCTGGTTATAATCTCTACTATAACATTGAATAGGAGTGGTGAGAACAAATATCCCTGTTTTAGTTTTTATTTTAGAGGGAAAGCACTCATTCTTTTACTGTTAAGATTATGTTAGCTGTAGGTTTTTGCAGATGCCCTTTATCAGATTGCAGAAGTTTCTTTCTATTCTTAGTTTGTTGAATTTTTTTAAATAAGAAAACTGTGTTGGATTTTGTTTAATTCCTTTTATGTGCCTGATCACATAGTTTTTGTATCTTATTTTATTAATATGGTGAATTATATTAATTTTGAATATTAAATCAACTTTGCACTCCTGGAATAAATCTTACTTGATCATGGTGTATAAATCATCTTATAGTTAACTAGATTCAGTTTGCCAGATTTTTTCCATACATATTCATAAGTGTGAATGGTCTGCAGCTTTTTTTTCCTTGTTATATTTTTGTCTTTTTGGCATCAGGGTGATACACTGGTCTCATACAATGAGTTTGAAATTGTTCCTTCCCTTTCTATTTTATGGAAGTGTTTGTGAAAAATTGTTATTAATTCTTTTTAAAATGTTTGATTGAATTTACCAAGGAAGCTATTTAGGGTCTGAGATTTTCTTCCTGAGAAGTTTTAAAATTAATAATTAAATTTCTCTACTTGTTACAGATCTACTCAGATTTTCTACTTCTTCCGTTAGTTTTGGAAATTTATGTCTTTCTAGGAATTCATCCATTTCATCTATCTAATTTGTCAGCATACAGTTCTTTGTAACGTTCCCATATAATCCTTTTTTTTTTTCCCTGAAGGTCTATAGTAATACCGTCTTTCATTCCTGATTTTTGTAATTTGAATCTTCTCTCTCTTTATCTTCGTTAATCTAGATAAAAATAATTACTCTTTACTTGATTTTAGCCAAAAGGTCAAGAAGTATTGATAGATAATTACTCTTTAAATATTATTTATGCTCAATTTTATCTCTTGTTTCCCTCAAGGACTAAATGACACATACATAGACATATTCACTATAACCTATACATTTCACATTCTATTATGCATGTTCTACATATGCTATATGTTTTAGTTTAGAAATTTTTTACTGATCTGTCTTCTAGTTCTCTAATTCTTGCACCAGTGACAGCCATTCTGTAAATTAAACTCATTTACTATATTACTAATCTAGTTATTTTTATGTTTGATAATTTCTATTTTATTTTTTTTCTTATAGTGCAGTTTTCTGATTAAAGTTTCAATTTGTCATCCATTTTCTTAAAGGTATTAATCACACTTATTTTAAAGTCCACCTATGAGAACTCTAAAATCTGGATCACCTCTCAGTCTGTTTTTAGTCTGTTTATTTCTGGATTTTATTTCTTGGGAGACTTGGCGTATTATTCCATTCTCGCACTGCTATAAAGAAATACTGGAGACTGGGAAATTTATAAAGAAAAGAGGTTTAGGCTCACAATTCTGCAGATACTCGCATCTGCTTGGCTTCTGGGGAGACCTCAGGAACCTTACAAACATGGCAAAAGGCGAAGGGGGAGTGAGCACTTCACATGGCTGGAGCAGGAAAAAGAGACAGAGAGGAAAGGTTCTACACACTCTTAAACAACCAGTTCATGAGAACTCACTCACTGTTGTGACACAGTAGCAAGTGGGAAAATCTGCCCCCATGTTCCAGTCACCTTCCACCAGGCCCCATCTCCAACACACATTCAGCGCCAGCCCACGAAAGCAGCCATTGGGGGCTGTACCCTGCAAACCCTCAGAGGTGGAGCTGCCCAAGGCCTTGGGAGCCCACCACCTGCACCAGTGTGCCCTGGATGTGAGACATGATGTCAAAGGAGATGATTTTGGAGCTTTAAGATTTAATGACTGCCCTGCTGAGTGTCAGACCTGAATGGGGCCTGTAGCCCCTTTGTCTTGGCCTATTTCTATTTTTTGGAATGGCAGTATGTACCCAATGTCTATATCCTCATTGTGTCTTGGAAGTAACTAACTTGTTTTTATTTTACAGGCTCGTAGGCAGAGTCTCATAGCTCCACCAGGCAGTGTCCCAGTGGGGACTCTGTGTGGGGTCTTCAACCTCCCATTTCCCCCCTGCACTGCCCTAGTAGAGGTTGTCCATGAAGGCTCTGCCCCTGCAGCAGACTTCTCCCTGTCATCCAGGCTTTTCTATACAACCTCTGAAATTTAGGCAGAGGCTCCCAATTCTCAGCTCTTACACTCTTTACATCCACTGGCTTAATATTATGTAGAAACTGCCAAGACTCATGGCTTCCACTCTCTGATGTGGTGGCCTGAGCTGTATCTGGGGCCCATTTAGCAACTGCAGGAGCTGGAGCAGTTGAGATGCAGAGAGTAGTGTCCCAAGCCTGCACAGGGCAACAGGGCCCTGGACCTACCCCACAAAACCATTCTTCTCTCCTAGGCCTCTGGGCCTGTAATGAGAGACCTACTGTGAATGTCTCTGAAATGCTTTTGAGGTCCCTTCCCTATTGCCTTTGCTACTAGCATTTGCCTTCCTTTTAGTTGTTTAAATTTCTGCAACCTGCTTGAATTGTTCCCCTGCAAATTCTGCAAATGGGCTTTTCTTTTTTACCATATGGACAGGCTGCAAAATTTTTAAACTTTTATACTTTGCTTCCTCTTTAAACAGAAGTTCCAGTTTTAAGTCATTTCTTTGCTCACACATAGGAGCATAGGATATTAGAAGCAGCCAGGCTATATCTTGAATGCTTTGCTGCTTAGAAATTTCTTTTTCCAGATACCCTAAATCATCACTCTCAAGTTCAAAGTTCCACAGATTCCTAGAGCAGGGGCACAATGCAGTCAACCTCTTTGCTAGGGTGTAACAGAAATGACCGTTGCTCTAGTTCCCAATGAGTTTCTCATTTCCATCTGAGACTTCCTCAGCCTGGACTTTATTGTCCATATTACTATCAGCAGTTCAGGCACAACCATTTGACCAACATTGAGGGAGTCCCAAATTTTTCCTTGCCTTCCTGTCTTCTTCCAGGCCCTTCAAACTCTTCCAACCTCTGCTTGTTACCCTGTTCCAAAGCCACTTCAACAGTTTCAGATATCTTTATTTCAATACCCTACTCCTGGTACCAGTTTTATATTAGTGTTCTCTTTCTTTGTAGCACTGCTACAAAGAAAGACCTGAGACTGGGTAATTCATTAAGAAAAGAGGTTTAATTGGCTCATGGTCTCACAAGCTATACAGGAAGCATGATGCTGGCATCTGCTTTGCTTCTGGGGAGGTCTCAAGAAACTTACAAACATAACAGAAGGCAAAGGGGGAGTGAGCACTTCACATGGCCAGAGCATGATGAAGAGAGAGGTGAGAGTAAGTGCCACACACTTTTAAACAACCA
Source organism: Macaca fascicularis (assembly GCF_037993035.2). Lineage (NCBI taxonomy): Eukaryota > Metazoa > Chordata > Mammalia > Primates > Cercopithecidae > Macaca > Macaca fascicularis. The sequence continues at coordinate 100,142,001 of NC_088378.1, forward strand.
GATCTTATGAAAACTCATTCACTGTTGTAACACAGTACCAAGGGGAAAGTCTGCCCTCATGATTCAATTATCTTCCACCAGGCCCCACCTCCAACACTGGAGATTACAATTTGACAAGAGTTTTGGACAGGGACACAAGTCCGAACCACATCATTTGGAAATTTCTGACTGCATACCAGCCACTGTAAATATCATAGAAGTTTTGGGTGATATTGGCTTACAACTCATGAGAAGACTTATTCTATCCTCTGACAGGAAGTCAGAGTAAGGACAGACCACCTCAATCCACAAGTGTTCTCTCTTGATATTGGGTCATTAAGTATAATATAACACATTTAGGAAACAGAACAACTTTATTTTAAAGACAGTAGGTTTTTTTTTTTAAATTTTAAGATAAAATCCAGGATATTAATCTTTGAAGGTTTTACTTCAATATTGGTGGCTCCACAAAAGTCAACATAATGTTTGATTAGAAATCATTGATGGAAAAGGTTACTGTGCTCATTTTAAGCCATGGGGTGCTTAATACTGGAATACTGCAGAGTGTTTTGCTCACTGTCTCTCAGAGAGGTGGTAACTGGCAGGAACTTAGACCCTATTCCCATAGGTGATGAATAATACTTAGTCATTAAATTGAACAGCAGAGCTGATTATTTTGAGGACAGTAGTGTCTAAATTCTAGGATTGTTTTAAGGACTAATTGTGGAGCCAAACAAGCACTGAATATACTATAAAATTTACATTTAATATGTATTTATGTATATCTGTCAATCACTTATAAAAATGATTTTTTAACATACTCTTCCCTCCTTGCTCTCCTCTCCCCATCACTATACACATCTGTTGTTGCCTGTTTGCATGTTACCCTGGGCATCAGATCTCCCTTTAGCTAGCGTCTCTATACTACTCATTCTAATAACTGATTATTCAACATTTAGCTGGCCTATCTTCTGTAATGCTTATATTTTTTAGGTTACCATACCCTATAAGTGCTTATGTAAACCTCTTGCCTCAATGTTACTTGAGAAGAAACTATAGTAAAGTTTATTATCAAGTAAAGTCAAAATCAATTCAAACAAATTCCAAATCACTGTTGACTTCCCAGAAGATTTGGATAGGTGACATGAGCCTTAAAATTGTGAACTGATTAACCTAAGGCATTAAACATGGAGACAAAGAAATGTCGAATATGGCTTCAAGGTCTCTCACGTTATAAATGTAAAAATTGAAAATTTGAAGACAGAGGGAACTTTATTTTCCATAGCTTATTATTTTAGAATAAAGTAAACCAATTTCCCTCCAATTCTTTTGCAAATAAAATAAAGAGAACCTCATTCAGTTCAATTAAGTACTATCATGTTTTTATTTTTTTAATTTATAGGATTAAGATTGTTTATTGGATCAACTTCAAACAGAAAGGCTCCAAACCTCTCAAATAAGCCAAAATTGTGGCATTCCCCTATCCAATAGAGTTATTTTCAGAGTAAAGTGGTATTAATGTTTTTAGATGGAAACAACCTCAATGGAATATGGAATCCCAAGTTTTCCTTATAAGAAAGCACTTTTTACTGAGCTGTTGAGAATGCTGACATTTGAAATGCACAGGCATGGTTAGTTGGTGGTATGTTTAGACTGGATTGACTTAGCGGGAGAGAAATTTTAAAGGTCGTGCATGAGCCAATGAAGTTGAGGAAGTGACTTGGCAAGGTTTAAGCATGCAGCTTTCTGATATCCAGAAAAGCATTTGTTAGTGCTAAGTCCTAATGAAAGGAATCTTTAACAAACTGGCTACAAATGTAGTTGTTTTCCTCCCTTTAAGAAGCTGATGAGGCCTGTCCTTTGGATCATCACAAAACTGAGAGATCTATGCATTTTTAGTAAATAGCCATTGTGTTCCTACTTCTTTCCAGGAAGAAACAGCTTCTCAACTACAATTTCCCCTGCCAAAGAAAGATTTTATTTGTGAGAATCAATTTGAAAATTGAGTAGGAATTGGTATTTTGTACTCGTTAAGAGACTTAATAAGTTAAAAAATAATAGTGTAGTGTGATGCCTCCAGCTTTGTTCTTTTTGCTTAGGATTGTTTTGGCTATTTTTGGCTCTTGTTTAGTTCCTTATCAATTTTAGAACAGTTTCTTCTAGTTCTGTGAAAGATGCCATTGGTAATTTCATAGGAATAGCATAGAATCTGCAAATTGCTTTGGACAGTATGGCCATTTTAACAATACTGATTCTTTCTCTCCATGAGCATGGAATATTTTTCCATTTGTTTGTGTCATCTCTGATTTCTTTCAGCAGTTTTATGGTTTTCATTGTAGAGATCTTTCACCTCGCTTGTTAGCTTTATTCCTAGGTATTTTATTCTTTTTGTGGCCGTTGTAAATTAGATTGTGTTCTTGCTTTGGCTCTCAGTTTGGTAACAGTTGGTGTATAGAAATACCATTAATTTTTGTACATTGATTTTGTATCCTGAAACTTTGCTGAAGTTGTCTACCAGATCTAGGAGTCTCTCTGGACAGAGACTATGGGGTTTTCTAGATATATAATTATATCATCTGTGAAGGGAGATAGTTTTTCTTCTTCTCTTCTCATTTGGATGACTTCTATTTCTTCCTCTTGCCTGATTGCTCTGGCTAGGACTTTCGGTATAGGGCAATAAACAGACATTTCTCAGAAGAAGACATACAATACACATGACCAACAAACACGAAAAAAGGCATAAAATCACTAATAATTAGAGAAATGTGAATCAAAACCACAATGAGATACCATCTCACACCAATCAGAATGGCTATTAATAAAAAAGTCAAAAAATAACAGATGCTGGCAATGTTGTGGAGAAAAGGGAATGCTTACACACTGCTGGTGGGATTGTGAATTAGTTCAGCCCCTGTGGAAAGCAGTTTGGAGATTTCTCAAATAACTTAAAACTGGACTACTATTTGACCCAGCAATTCCATTACTGTATATATACCCAAAGGAATTTAAATCATCCTATGAAAATGACAAACACACACACTTGTTGATTGCAGCACTATTCACAGTAGCAGAGACATGGAATTACCCCAGGTGCCTATCAATGGTGGATTGGATAAGGAAAATTCGGTGCGTATACATCATGGAATACTAAGCAGTCATAAAGAAGAATGAAATCATGTCCTTTTGCAGCAATGTGGATGCACCTGGAGGCCATTATCCTAAGCAAGTTAACACAGGAACAGAAAACCAAATACCATGTGTTCTCACTTGTAAGTGGGCGCTAAACATTGAGTACATTTGGTGATTATTTGAATGATGAAATAATATATATACCAAACCTCCATGACACACAATTGACCCATGTAACAAACCTGCACATATACCACCTGATCCTAAAATAAAATTTGGAAAGAAAAAGTAATAATAGTGCAAACAGCTAACTTATTTTATAGGACCTATTAGCAAACTGAATATGTTTTGTTAGACACTTTGATGAAAAAAAATGGTCTTCTTATTCAATTAAGGTTTATAACTGAAGGGCTGAAAACCTAAGAAGAAACTCCTTTGGTTTATTTTATTGAAAACTCGGAGACCTTGCTTTTGAAAATTAGTCATTCTCATCTTTCCAATGCATAGGTTGGGAATCAGTGTGCTCAACAGGATATGTGCCTACTTCAGGGAGATCTGTTCTTCTGTTGCCTCTACAAGGAAGATACTTGGGCCCATCACCCCTTCATCACCAGAGAAAGATTGTTTTCCAGGAGTCAAGGGGTAACTTGGAAAAGTTGGATGGGACCATTTGAGATTTTAAAATAATGGTATTTCCTACATATGTCTTGGGAATTCAGTGTGGACACAAATTATTTCTCTGGGGAAGTAAAAGCACAGGAAGCCAGACATAAAATAACAAAATGCTATTAGTATCCTACCAGGTGCCAAAGCATACTCTAAAGTTGGTTATCAAAATGTTACATTATTAGTATTCAAATCAATGGAACAGAACAGAAAATACAGAAGGACACCTTAGTAGTTAGAAGAATTAGTGTATTATCCATAAAGGTGGTCCTACAAATTAGTAGTAGAGAGGATTATTGGGTCATAATTTAACAAAATTGTCCTGTGATGATTGACTGATATTTGGAACATATAAAGTTAAAACATCACCTTATTTTATATGCCAAAGTAAACTACAGATGGGTTAAAGAGTTACATATAAAACCATGTTTTGAAAGAAAAATATGAATAAAATTCATCTAATTTAGACTAAAAATCCTTCTAAGAATAAAAGCCATGAGGAAGTGCCAAATATTTAAACTACATTAACATGCTGGCATACAAAGTTTAACAGTATCACATTTTAGCTATGTAAGAAAGCAAAAAAGCATCAAAATGAAAAGATAAATGTGGTAGAGGGTTAATATTTTTCTCACAAAGAGAGCTGTAAAAATCATTAAGCAAAACAAGGCTCCAATAAAGTAATGCTCAAACAACATAAAAAGAAGAAATATAAATGGACTATAATGGATACTAAAAAATTAAAATTCATCAGTAAGTGAAAATGCAAATAAAAATGGGATAATATTTCACAGATCATATGGAAAATGATACTAGGATTGCTGGCAAGGATGAGTGTAGGGAGCTTAGTCCCATCCCACATTGATGGTAGGATTATCAATTGTTATTAATGTCTGGAAAATAATACAGCAATGTGTGCTGTCTAATGAGGAGTACTTATTATTGTAATTATTATAGAAATCAATTATTTTACTAAAAAATTATTTTTATTTTTGATTCAGGGGTACATATGCAGGTTTGTTAAAAGGATATATTGTGTGATACTGGGGTTTGGGCTTCTAATGATCCTGTCACCCAAGAAACAAGCATAATACCTGATAGGTAGTTTTTCAGCCCTTCCCCTTCTACCTGTCTCCCCTTCTTGGAATCCCCAATGTCTACTGTTCCCATCTTCATGTCCATGTGTACCCATGTTTAGCTCTCACTTATAAGTGAGAACACACGGTATTTGGTTTTCTGTTCCTGTGTTAATGTGCTTAGGATAATGGCCTCCAGCTGCATCCATGTTGCTGCAAAGCACATGATTTCATTCTTTTTTTATAGCTTCGTTGTATTCCATAATGTATATGTACCACATTTTCTTTATCCAATCCACCATTGATGGATCCTGGGTTGATTCCATGTCTCTGCTATTGTGAAGAGTGCTGCAATCAACAAATACATGTGTGTGTCTTTTTAGTAGAATGATTGATTTAAATTCCTTTGGATATATACCCAGTAATGAGATTGTTGGGTCAAATAGTAATCCAGTTTTAAGTTATTTGAGAAATCTCCAAACTGCTTTCCACGGGGGTTGAACTAATTTGCATTTCCACCAACAGTGTGTAAGTGTTCCCTTTTCTCCACAACCTCACCAACGTCTGTCATTTTTTGACTTTTTATTGATAGTCATTCTGATTGGTGTAAGATGGTATCTGATTGTGGGTTTTGACTTGCATCTCTCTGACAATTTGTTATGTTGAGGATTTTTTCATAATGTTTATTGGACACCTCTATATCTCTTTTGAGAAGTGTCTGCTCATGTTCTTTGGCCACTTTTTAATATGGTTATTTGTTTTTTTCTTGTTTATTTGTTTACTTTTCTTATAGATTTTGGGGCATCACTGTGTTTCCCAAGCTGGAGTGCAGTGGCTATTTACAGGTGCAATTATAGTATACTGCAGCCTCAAACTCCTGGCCTTAGCAATTCTCCTGCCTCAGCCTCCTGAGTAGCTGGGACTAAAGGCATGTACCGCCATGCCTGGCTAGGAATGATTCTTAAGAAATTTTCACATTTAGAGTTAAATGCTAGTGGACAAAGTTTTTTTTTTTGCCACATTATTTATAGTGAAAAATAAGATGAAAATGAAAACAAAACTTGCTATGCATTCAACAAAAATAAAATTATCCAATAAAATAAAGAAAATATTATATAATTATCGTAAGTTATGTTTTCAATAAATGCTTAAGAACATGGAAAAACACCTATGGTTTGATATCAAGTGATACAAGGCAGGGTAGAAAGTTTATAATAAATACTCTATTAATTTTGGAAAATTTTAGGCATATATGTACATATGTAAATATATAGGAAAAAAACTGGTTGAAAATATATTAAACTGTTAACACTTTCTTGTGGGTGGTAGGATTACATGTTTTAATTTTTGCTTTTTATACGTTATTATTTTTACTATTTGTACATGAAATTTGAGTTGATTTTAATGAGAAAAAATAGTACCTTTTAAATTTAACATTCAGTACTTAGTAAAGAAATCAATATACTTGACATTTTTTAACTTACAATGTATAACGATGAGCTATGTAAAAGTGACTAATGTCTTGATGGATATCTGTGACTCAAACATTTAACACATTCCTTACATGTTTTAGCAAGGGAGGGGCATCCTTGTTCTCCCTCCAGGTCTGTCTCTTCACCATAAGATGTGGCAAGAATAGTGAAGCAATGAACTTCTTCAGGTAAATGGTGCAATGGGAAAAAAAAAAAAATTCAGACATTTCCCCATAGAATGTTGTCATCCATTTTACTCTTGGCAAGACACTGATGGTTAGCAAATAGAGAAGTTGTCCCTAAGGTGACAGGCATTTATTTCCTCTGGTATAGGCAACTTTTATCCGCTCAAATGGAAAAACTGGCAAAGCAGTGTGATTAGGAAATTGAACCCATAAGCGTTCTATTGCTCCCCTTCACCTCTGCTGTACTTTAACCGTCCCCTTTGCTGTCAAGTCTCTTGAAGAGCTGGTCTGCATCCATATCCTGGTTTCCTCAGCACTTCCTCCACCTTTCCGCCCCCAGCAGTGTAACTCCTGTCCTTTCCATTTCTCTAGAAGTGTACTCTTCTTTGAGAGACTGCCCAGTACCCAGATCCAAATGACCTTGCCTCAATTTTCTATCTTCTTGACCTCTCTAAAACATATAAAGCTAATCACCAGTCCCTTTTATTTTGAAATAGTCTTTTTCCTTGCCCCTGGACACTGTATCACCCGTGCTAACGGAGGGTACTCTTCAAAATTTCATTGGCTCTATGTATTTCTGTCTTCCTAGTCTTGGGGAAGGGGAAGAATAAAATTACATTCTCTTATTTTAATTATTACTGCCTTGAGATTGCTATTAATAGTTTATTCATTTCTTCCATTATGATGATGATGATGATAATGATGAAGAAGAATATCAACCTTCAAAGTGCCTTAGATGAATTAACTAATTTCAATTTCCCAATAATGCAATGAGGTAGATACTACTATTTTCCATATTTTTCTAATGAGGAAATTGACACACAGAGTTTAAAAAACTTGCCCAGATCCACGCCTGTAATCCCAGCACTTTGGGAGGCTGAGGAGGGCGGATCACGAGGTCAGGAGACAGAGACCCTCCTGGCTAACGCGGTGAAACCCCGTCTCTATAAAAAATACAAAAAAATTAGCCGGGTGCGGTGGCGGGCGCCTGTAGTCCCAGGTACCGGGGAGGCTGAGGCAGGAGAATGGCGTGAGCCCGGGAGGCGGAGCTTACAGTGAGCCGAGATCGCGCCACTGCACTCCAGCCTGGGCGACAGAGTGAGACTCTGTCTCAAAAAAAAAAAAAAAAAAAAAAAAAAAACAAAAAAAACACAGAAATCATGTTTAAAATGCTGACTGTTTTTCTGAACGTGATTGGGTGCCCCGATGGATTCTAAACTGGGTAGAGACATAACGAGACTTTCATTCTATGAAAATGACCCTGGAGCCTATACCGAGGATGGAGAAAACAAGTTGCAGGCAGGGTAAATGGGTGATCCAGGGAAGAGATGAGAGGGCAACAACTGAGACATGCGCATTTGCAAGGGAGATGAGGGCCAGACACAACCTTAGAGGGTGGAATTCACAGAAGTAGTATTTGATTACATGTGGGGAAAGATTAAAAGGAGGAGTAGAAGCTAAGTATGACTTTTATGCTGCAGACTGGGGTGGAAAATGATCTCAATTCCTAAAATGAGGAATCAAGTAGGGGAAGCAGGTCTGTGGATGAAGATGAGGAATTCAGTTCTTGAAATGCTGAGTTACAGTAGGTGACTGAGTAGCAGATTAAAAAGGAAGCTGCAAATGTAAGTCTTGGAGTAGGATGAGTGGATTTGGGGGTCCTGGATATGTGAAAGAATGGTAAAGAAGACCATTTGGCGGGAATAACAAGAGGAGTCAGGCAATAGATTCCCCAGAAAATATGGATATTTAAGGGACAAAAGTAAGCAGAGAAAGCAGCAAGGGAGTCAGAGAGAACTGCCAGAGAAGTTTTTGTACAGTTTTGTTAAATCTTTCCAAATTCATAAAGGGCTGACCAGTGTCCTGCTTACTTAAAATATAAGTCTAAATTCCAGGAAGCCCTGGTGAGAAAGCAGGTCAGGAAAAGAAGAGGCATTGGTGAGGAGTTTGGCCTTCTTGCTTTCTTTTGTTCTCTAAGTGGCAAAGAGTAAGCTGTTCTCAAAGGATAAACAGAAGGATCTACAATGAGGTGTGCAATCATTCTGCTGGGCTGACCATCTGTGCGAGAAGAACCAAAAACATAAAAATAAATAATGGTCTCTCCTGAAATGATATGACAGCTTAGGACAGGAATTTGGCTACTTTTTATTTTTTGATTTAATATTTCCAAAATAGCTTTTCTTTGATCACTTTTCAATTTAGATTTTGCTTTTAGAATCATAGAATCATATGACACAGAAATTCCACCCAATTCTACCCAAGAGAAATGAAAATAAATATACGTCTATACAAAAGCTCAGAAAATGAATGTTCACAGCAATGTTATTCCCAATAGCCAAAACTGGAAACAATCTAGCTGTCTATCAGCTAGTGAACAGATAAACAAAATGTGATATAGCCATACAATGGAACACTTCTCAGCAATAAATAAGAACAAACTGTTTGATATATGCTGTACATGACTGACTCTTAAAAAGTTATGTTAAAAGAAAGACTGAAATGAAAGCAATAGTTGCTTGGAATTAGGGGTGGTAGCAGGAATTTACTGCATATGGGCTGAGGGAAGTTTTTGAGATGATGAAAATGCTCTAAAACCATAAATTTACTAAAAAATAATGTATACAGTTACAATGGGCACACTTTATGATACATAAATTATACCACAATAAAGCTTTATGTACCATAAAAATCATAGATTCATATCTTATGGCTGAAAGAGATCATCTATCTAACTCTTTGTCTCAGGTTCTTCCAGTTTTTTCCCACCTATTTCAAATTATTCCTCTTACTCATTGACAAGCTTCTACACATGATGACCTTTATTTAACCTGGCTAGGAGACAGAGTGGATCATAGACCCTTATAGACATGTTGAAACTCTGTAGTTACCTTCCCAAATGACTAAACCTGTATACTTTAGTAACTGAAACTTTTGTAGTTATTTTTCCAAATGACTAAATGGATTTGGCTGAATTCATATCCAATACTAACTACAACATATTTAAAAATTATCAAAATCAGTTGTTGAAGGTTGGGACAAAACTTGTCAGTTGTGATAAAGTTTATGTTGCCTGTTGATTTTCTGAATTCCTTCCCTTGTGTAAATTACAATATTGTTGACTGATTGGGAAATTTTAAGAATTCTTGAAGTTTGGATATGTTTCTCTCTGATTTTTCCTTCTAGAAGACTAATTCTCTCTCATTTTTGACATGTAAACTATTTCTGGTGAATCTTACAAATTGTCAGAAGGAAGATCCTTGAAAATCATATGTATTGTTCATTATTCTCATGTATCTATGAGTGTCACAGCTTATTAATGATAAAAACAGGATCAGAGGCTAGTGTAGGTTTAAAATTCCTAAGTGGTTTTTATGATATTGTTCAAAGATTTTATTCTAGTTACCTGTTACCTCTCTTGAACTCTTCTCTCACAGTCAGACTTGTTTATCTGATTCCAAGTACAAATGTACATTCGGATGATTTACAGACACCTCTCCCTCAAAGAGTGAAAAATTGAAGTCATTATGTTCTCCCTAAAATTGTGTTCTGTTGAATTTCAAGTCATAGCTACACTATGTGTTAGTTTTATGATGTTGTACAGTAATTTAGCCTCTTTAAGCCTTAGTTTAATTTTCTATAAAATAAGGATCATAATAGTATCCATTTCATTGGTTTGTGGTAAATATTGAGATAATTTTAAAAGTATCATAGACTTGATAGTTTATAAATAGCTGAAATTTATTTCCAATAGTTTTGTAGGCAAGAAGTCCAAGATTAGGGTACCATCATGGTCAGGTTCTGGTAAGGACCCTCTTCTGAGTTGCAGACTATTATCTTCTCATTGTCTTCTTACATGGTACCAAGAGAATAAGAGAGCTTGGGGTCTCTTTTATAAGGGTGCTAATTTCATTCATCAGAACCCCACCCACCTAATTACTTCTCTAAGGCCCCATTTTCTAATACCGTTACATTAGGGGTTAGGATCGCAACATAAATTTGGGGAGACACAAAAATATTCATTCCATTGCAGGTATCTTCATCAGAGTATCTCTGAACTGTGATATTAGCGGTTGCTCCTGGCTGTGCACCTTTCATTTCTGATTTTCCTACAAGGTTCTATGAACCAGATTCTTTTAATAAATTCCTTAAAAGTTTTTTTAGTAGGTTTCTTCTATGGTCTGAATGTGTCCCCTCTGAAACTGATGTTGAAATTTGATTTCCAATATGGCCAAATTTGATTTCCAATGTTGGGAGGTGGGGCCTAATGGGAGGTGTTTGAATCAAAGGAGATTTTCTTTCATGGGAGACTTCATGCCATTCTTGTAATAGTGAGTTCTCACTCTTGAGCATCTGGGTTAGTTCTCACAGGAATGAATTAGTTCCCATGAGAGTGGGTTTTTATAAAGTGAGGATGCCCCTGAGTTTTGCCCCCTTGCATGTAGTTTTTTCCCCTTTGACCTTCCACCATGTGATGACGTAGAACACAAGCCCTCACTAGAAGCCAGTGCCATGCCCTTGAACTCTCCAGCCTACAGAATTGTGAGCTAAATAAACCACTTTTCTTGGTACATTATCCAGTCTCAAGTATTCTGTTTAGCAACACAAAATGGATGACAGTTTGTATTGTTTGCAATTAATAGCCCTGACTGATAAAGCTGTAGAAAACTTTCGTCAAATGAAAGCTTACCTAGAATATGGAATGTGTAAAACAAATAAGCATTTTTAAAAATGAGGAAATCCAAGAACAGGCAAGCTGATCAACTTACTTATGGAATTGCAACCAGTAGGAGTGACTTTTATGGTGATTTGGGGGGAAGAAGATTTGATGGTCTGGAGTAACGGAAGCTGCTCAGGTTCATTGGGCCATATCACTTTGGCCATGAGTAACTGAGGCAGCTGTTTTCTCATGGAAGTTGAAGAAAGAATAAACTTGTTTCTTATTACTTCTTGAGTTTTCCTAGCGAAGGCCTGGTAGTCTGCTATGTGGACTTTTCACTAGGGTATTCTGTAGGCTTCCCATATGGGACCACCCCTTTGTGAAAAGCACAGGGGGTGGAAGTGGTGAGGTGTGGTTGGGAGCTGATGCTGCAGTTTGTTTTAGTCAGCCTTCCCAACTAGGTCATACAAATAGAAAACATGCTCTCATGCTCTTAAAGATAGAGAATGGCTTCAGGCTGCAGAATTTAATGAGACAATTTAGGTGCCAGGCCAGTCACAGCTTTTGGAAGGAGAATATACATGGACTAGGTCTTCTACACTACAGATTGCTTGATAATTACAATGTGTAACTGGTTGCATTCTATACCACAGAGCAAGAAGATCTCTTTTTGCCAAATGTCCAGAAGGGTTCACCCAAAGTCATGACAGGTGTTTTTATTTCACTTGCAGACTTCTTTGAAAAGCTCTTGGCATGAATAAGTATTTGGCATGGAAGTTTAACCTGAAGGGAGTTCCAAGTTGCAGAAAGCCTTTCCTTTGGCTAATAAAATTCCTCTACCTCTTTCATTACCAATATCTTCCCTCTGCTTCCAGGAATATTTTATTGTGAGAGGTCTCAAACTGGATCACACTAACATCTGCATACTGAAAGCTTGATTCTATACTTTTGAAGATTTTAGAGGTAGATAACATATATCCTCTTTTGCTACTTCCATATTAAATCTGTGCCTTATCTCAGATTCTGGGGCCTCACTGTCCTTGGTGGGTCCACAGACACATTTCTGTAGAATAGAAACACTGATAAAATTTGCTTATCATATGATCTTTTGTGGGTTAGTTTTTGTGTTTCATATAAATCTCTTCCTTATCTGTTTGGTCACTGTTCCTTTCCTGACCATTTATTTCCTTTGTTTCCAGCTTTTTTTCCCATTTTGTTTTGCCATCTGCATCATTGCCGTTCTTCAGGGTAGTGAGAAGGAAATGTATTCATGTTGTCCTCTTTTTTGATTATGATTTTCACAGTTCTACTAAATACAAGCACAAATACAAGATAAGATCCTTCATAGAAGTGTTCAATGCCATGGGCAGCACAATTCTGTCATGTCTACTTGCATCTGATGGGAGTTCACTGCTTGGTGATGATGTTTCTCAGGGTAGAGGGGACTTTTTGAGGGGCATCCCCTGTCTCAAGAAAGACTTTAACCTACTTCATTCCACATAGATTCTTTGCCAATGGGAATTTTATAACCTCTTCTAGTGTCTAATGATGTCTCATGAATTTCTGCCTTCTGTTCAGACATGTATATAGATGGTATAAACTGAAAAGGTGTCAGCTCCTGTTGTCTCTTCATTTCAAAGGATAGTTTGATGCTGAGATAGACTGGGAATTTCAGATTAAGCTCCAGGTCAGATTGCAGAGGTTGGGTTGTAAAGAAATCCTCAGGCTTTCTTTGAGCAAATTGTTCTGAATTTTAATATTGTCAGGATGGCCTTAGAACTTGCCAGCTTACAGAGGCTTTTTATGCTGGGTGTGCAAAGACCGGAATTTTCCTCGTGGAACTTGGCCTCAGTGAATATCCCCAAGGCCAGGATATAATTTGCATAATTTCTGGGGGTGGAAACAATACCTTCCTTTCCCCAAAATCACTTTGGTATTAGATCATCATGAACATACATTTTCTCCCTATAATCAGGGAAAGGAGAGCAACTAACTAAATTAAATGGAGAGCTATTCTCCATTTAATAGTTATTGATAAGCATAATTAATGGAATCAAACTGTGTATATAACTGACATGTAACTCTTACTGTGCATGAGCAGAAAAGCCATTGTATGTAGGGCCAAATCCAGGCAAATTCTGAGATAACAAAATATAAAGTTTTATATTTTAAATCTCTTTATCTGGGACCTCTCCTATCTTCATTAATATTCTCTAATACTAATTCATATACCCCACATGCACCCAACACTCTTATGTGTCCTTCGTACTTTCCCTTTTAAAAACTTTCACTCAAGAAAAGGTAAAAATGCATTCACACTATTCAGCACTACCAGCACTATTCACACCAAGCAGAGCTGAATACAATCAATTATAAAACTCTCTGTGGAATATTAATGAATTTATAGTGTGAGAGATGTAGTTCTGTATGGTGGATTTTACTCCATGGAAACTATACCACAGAGAAAATCGGACTATGATATTTGACCTGAAGTCAACCTAATTATTTTGAATAGTTCTTATGGAATGATAAGACAAAACGTTTGGTGTAGAGGTTGTCCTGGAAAAATTAAGACACAAGATCATTGCACACTGGTGAGATCACCCATCATATCTTCATAAATTCTGTTTTGCTGTAGTAATTTTAGGACTAAATCTGGCCTAACACGACCTTTTCATTTTTTTGTTAGCCATTAGTTAACAGTAGACTAATGTAGACTATTAATATAAACTCGGTCGACCATAAGTTATGTTGATGGGAAAACTAGCACATATTAAAAATTCTTAGAAGTCACTTTCACTTCAGTAGTACACATAATATAGACCTTGTGTAACTGGATTTCAGGATATGATTATTGAATTTATTTGGAAATCATTTCCAACAAATATAAAAACCACCAGTTCTCTATAATTTTTTAATGGGGCTGCCTTCCAACATGGAGGAGTTAGGTTAGTATTCACTTCTAGCCTGGAGCAAATTGCAAGTTTTCTCAAGTATTTATATAAATGACCCTTTACCAGACTATTCTAGAAAAATACATGATAAAATAAGCCTGTTTGAAATGCAGCATTTTCAAAATTCTAAATTTGAGGCAAGAACTCTTGATCCTAATTTAAATAATTTGTATATGTTTTTCATACCTTTTGTTCCTCACTAACATTTAATCCCACTTTAAATTATGGAATAGTTTTTTTTTCTTCTTAGGGAGAAAAATCTATGTTCACATAAGGAATAGATATATAAAAGCTATCATTGAATAGACTACTTTAGTATGTTATCCTGGAAGGTAAGGAATACAAATCTTCCATGCCTTTCACAGTCGTTGGCCCAGGGTAGATACTCAGTAAATATCAGTTTAATAAACAGAAGTGAAAAAAAAATGAATGACCAATTTGAATGATAGACTCAAATATTTTCCTTTGAAAAGCATCACACATTTGTGATTTAAAATGACATCTGCCTAAAAGTCCTCCATGGACTATCTTCTAACATCTTCTAAAACAGTTAAAAAAATAAATATGTAGTGAAAATGAAAACAGTCTAAATGTAATTCTTGTAGACAACCTACTGTACAGTCTTGGAGAAACTCCAAAGACCAATATTACCAATGTCTGGATTGAAACAATACAACTATTATCCTAGACTAAATGTGTTTTGCCACATCAAATTTTACCTACATGAAATAATGGAAGATATCTACCTCAATTACTAATCTCTGATTTAGACCTGGGGCAAATCAGCTAGAGAACTAGAAAAATAAGTCTTCTACTCATACTCATGGAGGAGGTCAAAATTCTCCCATTTTTTTCTCTATATTAAAATAAAGTGAGCTCATCAAGATGATATATATATACCTAGGAGATGTCAACTCTTCAGAAGACTATCAGAAAACCTGTTGACCAATCAGAACTAAATTTATTAGACCTGATGCCATAAAGCAGAAGCCCACCTTGATCATCTTAGAAGTGTCATAGAAGAGGCACATCACAGGAGGATTTTTACAAAGGTTATCCAGACTTAAGTGGCTTAAGTTGGTATTTCAAGGTGGAAACATGTTAGAATTGAGCAAAGTTCATAACATAATAGTTTAGGATTGACAATTACAATGGTGTGAGGATCTTGAATGATTCCTAATAAGTAAAATATTTCCTGGGCAAGCTGCTTAGATTTTTTTTTTTTTATGAACTTGCTTTCAGGAATTTCCTAAAGCAATAAATGAAATTATGTATTTGTTGACACCCTTATCTTCCTTTAATAATGTCCTAGCATAAATAGTTAAGTCATGTTGACACAGGTGTCCTGACTTCCTAGTCAGGACAGCTTCACTATCCAATACCAACCTTTGGATAGTGAAGCTCTGTGGATGCAAGTGTTTTCAACTCTCACCAGTTAGGAAGTAGGGAGAAACTGAGGTGATCATTGCATCCTAGAACATTTAAAGCAGAGGTAAATAGTCTGAAAATAGGAAGAGTCCTGATTTCAGGAAATGCCGTGGATTGTAAATTGTGCACAATCTCTTAGGATTATCAGACACTTAAGAGGTGGAATTTGAAGACAATCTCACCTAAATTTAGCTGAACCACATGAAGACCTGGAAGACACTGGGAATTAAATTAGAAACTGCACATGTTAACCTGCAGTAAGCCTCAAATGGAATTTTGACTGGCATCCAGCCGAAGAATGAGCAGGGCCAATGACCTGCTATTTCCCTAGTCTTTTGGAAATACCACATCTTTATAGGGATCCTCTTATTTGAAGATAAGTACACAGAACAAAACTTACACAGGGCCAATACAAATACAATTGGGAATGGAAGAAAAAAAATCATGTGTAGGCTCATGGAAGGGCATGTTGCTCAAAATGATTTATCTTGGAAATCACAGAAAAGTTTATAAGCTATTTGGTGTTCTTGCTAGGGTGCACAATGACCTGACCACCCTGAAAAAGGAGCAAAAAATTATAGGCATTGAAGAACTCAGATGAAATGAAAAAGGCATAAAATAAAGAGATGAGAAGATAAGATACAGGGGAGCAAGAAGAAAATAATTAAGTTAACAGTTTAATAGCACATTCTTTTACAGGTTCCTTGTTGAAGAATAAACAGTTTTGAATTGTGTTGCAGGATTTGTGACTTTAGAAGCAATTTTTCTTTTAAACATGCTACAGCAGAGACAAAGAACTGCTGTTCAAACACTGGAACTAACAGTTTTTTGGTAACATTTTTTGGTACTGGTGGAAACAAGAATACATCTTTGGGGAAGAAAATTAAAAATTCAAAAATTACATTTGTTTGGTTTATGAATTACCACAATCACATTAAAATCACACTTCATAATTCTTAACTTTTGGAAAAGCATTTAGAAGTCTACAGTGCATATGGCTAAAAACAGGCCTTTATAGTAAATGAATTTAATAGTAGTATAGTCCTTATTTCTATGCACTGAATCGTGGAAAAACAACAAAAATAATTTCATTATATCAGAAAATAGTTATAAAATAGATCTTAGTTTAGCTCATCAGGTCACAAGTACTGTGTATCCTCTAACCTCTCTGACCAGCAAAGAGAATATATGTAGAACACAGTATTGGAATAAAAAATTAAAAATTTCCTTATAAATAGATGAGTGGCTTCATAATTTTATTTTAATCAAAACTGACTTTCTTTTTGAAAGGAGAATCACATTTGTGGTTACAGATTTTTGTCTCTCTCTCAAAATGACAATGCTATATCCTTTAATTTAGATATGTGTAAGACATTCTATAACTAGATTTCAGCAGAGTAATTGAATTGGAAAAAACTAGTTAATACAAAGTTAGATATAAATAACTTCATAAAGCTGGTTACAAAATTTAATAGAAATTTCCTGGATAAGAGTGAAATGAAGCTGCCCTGAAGAACATCCCTACTCCAATTCATAATGAACCGAAAGAAAATAAGAAAGTACAAATCAGCACCCCCACATCTTTCGCCTCCAACAAATAAAAAAGTCCACAGCAGCAATTAAAACCAGAATGGGACAAAACCCAGTGCTTCAAAGAATTATAGCTAAGGAAAGAAACATGACTGTGGAATGGTAAGCCTCTTAAACCCAACCTACTCCTCAGGAGCCCTAGTGACAAATAGAAAAATTCCTGAGAATTTTGTCTTACATTCCCCCATCTGGAGAGAAGCGACCTGAATCGTGACCTTATATTTGCCCTGACTGGAGTTAGGGGAAGTCGCCATGTTGGAAATTAATGATTCAGGTACAATGAACAAGGGCTGCCCCTCCCTGAGAGAAGTAAAAACTTCAGAACTAACAATGAATTTGGGGCCTGATCCAAAATATGAAAGCATATCTCAGAGAACAATACTTTGCCATGTGGAGTGAAACTGATGCAAGAACTTCAAAGCCCAGATCCTTTTAACAAAGATTACTCAACATTGTAACTGAAGTCTCTTCCTCCCTCTACTGCCCTGCTCTCAAGCCACTGGGGAAGAGAATGAAAGATCCTGTGTGAAGCCAAAGGAAAAATCCTCAGCTAATACTGCCACATTTGGCAACAATGAAAAAAAAAAATCAATGCTTTCATTGTGTTTAAGGTTTATCAGTGCTAATAAAAGATCATCTTCTAGGAACTTAGAATTGTAAGACAATAGAGCACATTGAACAATTTTTGTTATTGCTCAGAAAGCATCACAGACTATGTATATTTCTGAAAATACAAAAACGTAGAAGAAACAAATCATGGTAATGCCATTCTCCATTTAAATGATGATCATAGACCTATTATCAAACACATTAACAACATTGTAAAACAAACAAATACGTTAAAAAAAAATTTTGTGGCCGGGCGCGATGGCTCAAGCCTGTAATCCCAGCACTTTGGGAGGCCGAGACGGGCAGATCACGAGGTCAGGAGATTGAGACCATCCTGGCTAACACGGTGAAACCCCGTCTCTACTAAAAATACAAAAAAACTAGCCGGGCGAGGTGGCGGGCGTCTGTAGTCCCAGCTACTTGGGAGGCTGAGGCAGGAGAATGGCGTGAACCCGGGAGGTGGAGCTTGCAGTGAGCTGAGATCCGGCCACTGCACTCCAGCCTGGGTGACAGAGCAAGACTCCGTCTCAAAAAAAAAAAAAAAAAAAAAAAAAAAAATTTGTGACACCATGTAATTTTCCAATGAATAAGGCTTAAAAATTTAAGTGTTAACAAGGCCCAGAGTAGTGTTTTGTAAACCAAGGGTCTTATACAATTAAATAATTATTTGATCCTAGTGGCTCAAAATTAGTATTTTTAAAAATTATAAAATAAAATGGAACAGAATAAAAGTATCGTTTATCCTTAAACAACTTGTGTGTTAGGGCTGTTGACCTCCCTGAGAAATAGAAAATCCCTGTGTAACTTCTGACTCACCAAAAGCTTACCCACAAATAGCCTACTGTTGACCAGAAGCCTTACTGGTAACACAGAAAGGTGATTAATGTATATTTTGTATGTTATATATATTATACACTGTATTCTTACAATAAGCTAGAGAAGAGAAATGTTATTTAGAAAATCATAAGGAAGAGAACAACACTTGTTGTTCAAGGCTCCACTGAATATCAATGCATTTTGTAAAGGTAAGTGTTTTTTTGTAAAACTGTTATTTAATTTTTGTGTGTGTATGTGTTCACAGAGTTGTGAGGTAAAATGCATTTCTTTCTGGGGATTATACAAAAGAATTTTTAAGGCCACCAGTCTACAAACTAAAGATTACATTTCAGATGCATGAAGAACATCTTATATCTTACATTAGATAAAACAAAACACAAGAGAGAAAATCTTTTACAATAAATGGCAGAGCATACCAAAATCTAATCTTCACTAGTCAGCAAATCAATTCTGTTTAGGTAATTAGACTAGAAAAATTCAGTTTTTTTAAATCATCTTAAAGTGAGGCTCCCTCCAACATTTCTTTTAATTAAAAATGTATCATTAAGCCCTAGAGACCACTTACATTCTTGTCCTAATTCCCACCTATTCCAAAAGATTACTTTTTTTAAAACTCAAGATTTATGAATTTTACTCTACAATTTTCTTACTAAATACTTGCAATTTCTAATTCTAAATTGATTTTATAGACAATATTAAATGTGAAAAGGCTATTCATTAAAATTTCACAGATATAGCCATCTCTGTACACAAAAGCAAATTCATAGCTTTAAATCATATATTAAATATAGAATAGGAGAAACAAAAAGCAGATAGGAGACAGGACTAACATGCAGCTCCCACTTTCATGGAAAGAACAGCATCTAAAGACTCACATTGTGAACATTTACTTCAAGAACAACTGCAGGAACATACCAGGAAAATAGAAAGATTTCACAGATCCTTTGAAAGAAGCAGCTTGCTGCTGTGAACACTGTGAGAGAGCCAAAAACCTGTGAGTTCCCAACGTATGAGAGGGGAAAAAGCCTCCAAACACACATTCCCACTGGAGAACCTGAAAATCCAGGTCACTGGAGAAGGATTTAACCTTACCTATAGCTGGCATGGATTTAGGGGACTGAACAACATATAAAAGTACAGGAAGCAATGGGAAGGGCCCTGTAGGCACTCCCAGTTCTCAGCTCAAGCTCAGGGAAGCCATTATTGGCCTTATGTCACAGAGGTCCTTGGGGAAGAGAAGGCAGTCAGAGGAATTTGGGAGGGTCCACAAGGTGAAGGAAGCTCCTAGCTAAAGTTTGTAATAATTTCAACTGGGCATGAACTTTCCTGAGCAGTATCCAGTATTGGTAGGGAGGAGGGGTGAACAGGAAGTACAGATATGAGTGCAGAAGCCACAGCCAAAGGTGTGGGCAGGGAGGGAGGGGCAAGGTCTGAGAGCCCTGCTTGCTTTCTCAGCAGGGAGGCTTATAGCCTGGGGCAAGGTCTCAGCCCTGCTTGAAGGCTGCCTGGATATAAACTCAGCATGATTAGGGAGGCATGGCAGGAGTGAGACTAGCCTTGCTGGCTGTGTGTGAGCTGGGGGAGGCCTGTCACTGCTGGCTTTCCTTCACTTCCCTATGACACAGTAGAGGCAGCCATAACCCCCATTGGCCTGGGAACCAACCCCAACCCCCTATACTGGTCACAGTTTGTCCCACCCAGGAGAGTCTGCGCTCGGGCCCACCTAATCCTGCCCCTACCTGATGGTTTTTTTCTACCACTTGGTAGCTGAAGACAAAAGGCATAATGTCTTGGGAGGTCTGTGGCCCTGCCCATCACCTGAGAAACTAGAGTACTCATCCTGGCCAATGTAGGACAAGATTATATCCCCCTTCTACTGTGTCTGGAATTGGTGGGTTCTTGGTGTCTCTAACTTCAAGAATGAAGCTGCAGACCCTCGCGGTGAGTGTTACAGTTCTTAAAGATGGTGTGTCTGCAGTTTGTTACTTCTGGTGGTTTTGTGGTCTTGCTGGCTTCAGGAGTGATGCTGCAGACCTTCACAGTGAGTGTTACAGCTCTTAAAGGCAGCATGTCTGGAGTTGTTCATTCCTTCCAGTGGGTTCATGGTCTCACTGACCTCAGGAGTGAAGCTGTAGACCTTCGTGGTGAGTGTTACAGTTCATAAAGGTGGTGCGTCCGGAGTTGTTCATTCCTCCTGGTGGGTTCTTAGTCTCACTGGCTTCAGGAGTGACACGGCATACCTTCACAGTGAGTGTTACAGCTCATAAAGGCAGCGTGGACCCAAAAAGTAAGCAGCAGCAAGATTTATTGTGAGGAGCGAAACAACAAAGCTTCCACAGCAGGGAAGGGGACCTCAACAGGTTGCCACTGCTGTTTCAGGCAGCCTGGTTTTATTCCCTTATCTGACCCCACCCACATCCTGCTGATTAGTCCATTTTACAGAGAGCTGATTGGTCTGTTTTGACAGGGTGCTGATTGGTGTGTTTACAAACCTTGAGCTAGACACAGAGTGCTGATTGGTGCATTTACAATCCTCTAGCTAGACATAAAAATTTTCCCAGTCCCCACTCAACTCAGGCACCCAGCTGGTTTCACCTAGTGGATCCTGCACTGGGGGCCGCGGGTGGAGCTGCCCACTAGTCCTATGCCTCGTGCCCGTACTCCTCAGCCCTTGGGTGGTTGATGGGATTGGGTGCTGTGGAACAGGGAGTGGTGCCCGTCGGTGAGCCTCGGGCCATGCGGGAGCCCAAGAGGGGGGCCTCAGGCATGGCAGGCTGCAGGTCCCAAGCCCTTCCCAGTGGGGAGGTGGCTGAGGACTGGCGAGATTCGAGCGTGGCATGGGCAGGCTGCCAGTGCTGGGGGGCCCGGTGCACCCTCTGCAGCTGCTGACCCAGGTGCTAAGCCCCTCACTGCCTGGGCTGGCGGGACAGTCTGAGTGCAGGCCCTGCTGAGCCCACGCTCACCTGGAGCTTGCGTTGACCTGTGAGTGCCATGAACAGCCCTGGTTCCCACCTGTACCTCTCTCTCCACACCTCCCCACAAGCAGAGGGTGCTGCTCTGGCCTCGGCCAGCCCAGAGAGAGGCTCCCACAGTGCAGCGGCAGGCTGAAGGGCTCCTCAAGTGCAGCCAGAGTGGGTGCCGAGGCTGATGAGGTGCCGAGAATGAGCGAGGGCTGCCAGCATGCTGTCACCTCTCACTACTACTGCAGCTGCAACTCTCTTGAAAGTGCCACCTCCTGGCTGGAGGCCAACCAATTCAAGCCATTACAGCAACTTAGAACAGAACAACATTGCTCCAATGAAGGAGAAAACAATAGCTAATTCCACTACCTGCAACACCCTGGCTAACCAGAGGTCTTCAGTCTGTCTACATGACAGCTTAGCTGTTAGCAAAACCATCAGAAAAACAGTTTACTAAACAAAAGTATAACCAAAGACTCCCACAGAGTCCACTTCACTTCCCTGCCACCTCAAATGGAGCAGGTACTGATAACCATGACTGGGAGACCTGAAGATGAATCACATCACAGGACTTTTTGCCAACGTTCCCCAGCACCAGCCTGGAGCTTGGTGTCCCTGCTGGGTGGCTAGACCAAGAAGAACAATAACAATCACTGCAGTCTGCCTCTCAGGAAGCCCTATCCTTAGAGGAAGAGGGAGAGCAACACATCCAGGATCAGTCTGTGAGACAAAAGAATCTGAACAGCAGCCCTTGAGTTTCAGATCTTTCCAGTGATGCAGTCTACTCAAATGAGAAGGAAACAGAAAAGTAATTCTGGTAATATGACAAAACAAGGTTCTATACCTACAAGATCACACTAACTCTCCAGCAATGAATCCAAACCAAAAAGAAATCTCCGAATTACCCAAAAAAAGAATTCAGAAGGTTGATTATTAAGCTACTTAAGAAGGCAGCAGAGAAAGGTGATAACCAACTTAAATAATTTAAAAAACACTACAGGATATGGATGAAAAAGTCTCCAGAGAAGTAGATATAAAGAAAAGATTATCACAAGTTCTAGAAAGGAAAGACACACTTAGAGAAATGCAAAATACACTGGAAAGCTTCAATAGAATTGAACAAGTGGAAGAAAGAAAGAGCTTGAGGTTAAATCTTTTGACTTAACCCAATCTGACAAAGAAAAAATATTTAAAAAGTGAACAATGCCTCCAAGAAATTTGGGATCATGTTAAATGACCAAACATAAGAATAATTGGTGTTTCTGAGATAAAGGAGAAATCTAAACATTTGGCAAACTTACTTGAGGGAATAATCAAGGAAAACTTCCCCAGCCTTGCTAGAGATCTAGACATCCAAATACACAAAGCTCAAAGAGCACCAGGAAATTCATTATATAAAGATCATCACCTAGGCACATAGCCATCCAATTATCTAAAGTCAAGATGAAAGAAAGAATCTTAAGAGCTGTGAGGTAAAAGCATCAGGTAACCTATGAAGGAAAACTTATCAGATGAACAGTGGATTTCTCAGCAGAAACCCTGCAAGCCAGAAGGGAATGGGGCCATATCTTTAGCCTCCTTAAACAAAATAATTATCAGCTAAAAATTTTGTATATAGCAAAACTAAGCTTCATAATGAAGGAGAGATGGTATTTTTCAGACAAGCAAATGCTGAGAGATTTGCCACCACCAAGCCAGCACTACAAGAAATGCTAAAAGGGGTCCTGAGTCTTGAAATAAAATCTTGAAATACACCTAAATAGAAGCTCCTTAAAGCATAAATCTCACAGGATCTATAAAACAATAACACAATGAAAAAAACCCAAGGTATTCAGGCAACAACTAGTATGATAAATAGAACAGTACCTAACATCTCAATACTTACGTTGAATGTAAATGGCCTAAATGCTCCACTTAAAAGATACAGAATGGCAGAATGGATAAAAATCCATGACCCAAGTATCTGCTGTCTTCAAGAGACTCACCTAACACATAAGGGCTCACATAAACTTAAGGTAAAGGCGTGGAAAAACTATTCCTTGCAAATGGAAAACAAAAGTGAGCCAGAATAGTTATTCTTAGATCAAACAAAACAGACCTTAAAGGAACAGTTGAAAAAGACAAAGAGGGGCATTATATAACAATAAAAGTATTAGTCCAACAGTAAATTATCACAATTCTAAATATACATGTGCCTAACACTGGAGCTCCCAAATTTATAAAACATTATTACTAGATCTAAGAAATGAGATAGACAGCAATGCAATAGTAGTGCGGGATTCAATACTCTACTGATAGCACTAGACAGGCCATCAAGAAAGAAAGTCAACAAAGAAACAATGGACTTAAACTATATTCTAGAAAAAATAGACTTAACAGATATTTATAGAACATTCTACCCAGCAACTGCAGAACATACATTCTTTTCATCAGCATATGGAACATTCTTTAAGATAGACCATATAATAGGTCACAAAACAAGTCTAAATAAATTTAAGAAAATTGAAATTCTATCAAGTACTCTCTCAGACCACAGTGGAATAAAATTGGAAATCAATTCCAAAAAGAACCCTAAAAACTATGCAAATACATGGAAATTAAATAATCTGCTACTGAAAGATCTCTAGGTTAACAATGAAATTAAGATGAAAATTAAACAATTAGTTGAACTGAAAGATAATAGTGACAAAACCTATCAGAACCTCTGGAATACAGCAAAAGTGGTGCTAAGAGGAAAGTTTATAGCATTAAATGCCTGCATTGAAAGTCTGAAAGAGTACAAGTGGACAATCTAAGGTCACATCTCAAGGAACTAGAGAATCAAGAACAAATAAAACCCAAACCCAGCAGAGGAAAAGAAATAAAAAAGATCAGAGCAGGACTAAGTGAAATTGAAACAAGAAAAACAATACAAAAGATAAATGAAACAGAAAGCTGGTTCTTGGAAAAGATAGGAGCAATATTGATAGACCATTAGTGAGATTAATGGAGAAGAGAGAAGACCCAAATAAACTTAACTAGAAATGAAATGGAAAGTATAACAACTGATACCACAGAAATACAAAAGATTATTCAAGGTTACTATGAACAGCTTTACACACACAAACTAGAAAACCTAGAAGAGATGGATAAATTCCTGGAAATATACAACCCTCCTATATTAAACCAGAAAGAAATAGAAACTGAACAGACACACCAATAACAAGTAGCAAGATTGAAACAGTATTAAAAATATTGCCAACAAAAAAAGTCCAGGACCAGATAGATCCACAGCTAAATTTTATCAGATATTCAAAGAAAATT
Organism: Macaca fascicularis; assembly: GCF_037993035.2. NCBI lineage: Eukaryota > Metazoa > Chordata > Mammalia > Primates > Cercopithecidae > Macaca > Macaca fascicularis. Next base: position 100,166,846 of record NC_088378.1, read on the forward strand.
GGTACCAGTCCTACTGAAGCTATTCCAAAAGATAGAGGAGGAGGGAATCCTCCCTCAATCATTTTATGAAGCCAATATCACCCTAATAACAAAACCAGGCAGGGACATAACAAAATACAGAAAACTACAGACCAGTATCCCTGATGAACATAGATGCAAAAATCCTCAACTAGCTAACCAAATGCAACAGCATAGCAAAAAGATAATCCACTGTGATCAAGTGGGTTTCATATTAAGGATGCAGGTTTGGTTTAACATATGCAAGCTAATATCACAAGTCAATAAATGTGATATACCACATAAAGAAAAGTAAAAACAAAAATAATATGATTATCTCAATAGACACAGAAAAAGTATTTAACAAAATCCAACATCCTTTTATGAATAAAACCCTCAGCAAAATCAGCATAGAAGGGACATATCTTAAAATAATAAAAGTCAGTTATGACAAACCCAGAGCCAACTTTATACTGAATGGGGAAAAGTTGAAAGCATTTCCCTTGAGAACTGGAACAAGACAAGGATGCCCACTTTTGCCACTTCTATTCAAAATAGTACCAGAAGTCCTCTCCAGAGCAATCAGACAGGAGAAAGAAAAAAAGGGCATCCAAATTGATAAAGAAGTCAAACTGTCACTCTTTGCTGATGATATGATCACCTACCTAGAAAACCCTAAAGACTTATCCAAAAAGCTCCAAGAACTGGTAAATGAATTCAGCAAAGTTTCAGGATACACAATCGTTGTACACAAATCCATAGTTCTGCTATACACCAAAATTGCCAAGCTGAGAATCAAATTAATAACTCAACCCCTTTTACAATAGATGTAAAAGCAAATAAAATACTTAGGAATATACCTAACCAAGGATGTAAAAGACCTCTACAAGGAAAATTACAAAACATTGCTGAAAGAATTCATAAACAACACACACAAATGAAAACACACACAAATGATGTATTTTCATGGATAGTGTCAGTATTGTGAAAATGACCATACTGCCAAAAGCAGTCTACAAATTCAATGCAATTCCCACCAAAATACCACCATCACTCTTCACAGAACTAGAAAAAACAATCCTAAAATTCATATGGAACCAAAAACGAGTATAGCCAAAGTAAGACTAGGCAAAAAGAACAAATCTGGAGGAATCACATTACCGAACTTCAAACTATACTATAAGGCCGTAGTCACCAAAACAGCATGGTACTGGTATAAAAGTAGGCATATAGTAGGCATATAGAAAAATAGAACATAATAGAAAACCCAGAAATAAAGCCAAATACTTAAAAGCCAACTGATTTTTGACACAGCAAACAAAAACATAAAGTGGGGAAAGGACACCCTATTAAACAAATGGTGCTGGGATAACTGGTTAGCCACATGTGGAAGCATGAAACTGGACCTTCATCTCTCACCCTATACAAAAATCACCTCAAGATAAAGACTTATCTAAGACCTGAAACCATGAAGATTCTAGAAGATAACACTGGAAAAACCGTTCTAGACATTGGCTTAGGTAAAGAGTTCATGAACTTTTGGGTTCAAGAACCCAAAAGCAAATGCAAAAAAGACAGAGATAAATATATGGGGCCCAATTAAACAAAAAACTTCCACACAACAAAAGAAATAATCAGCAGAGTAAACAGACAACCCACAGAGTGGGAGAAAATATTCACAAATTATGCATTGGCAAAGGACTGATATCCAGAATTTACAAGGAACTCAAACAAATCAGCAAGAAAAAACCAATCCCATCAAAACATGGGCTAAGGACATGAATAGACAATTTTCAAAAGAAGATATACAAATGGCCAACAAGCATATGAAAAAATGCTCAATATCACTAATTATCAGGGAAATGAAAATCAAAACCATAATGAGATACCACATTACTCCTGCAAGAATGGCCATAATTAAAAAATCAAAAAATAATAGATGTTGACATTGATGTGGTGAAAAGGGAACACTTATACACTGTTGGTGGGAATGCAAACAAGTACAAACACTATATATTTTACCTAACAACTAGAAATGTTACAACAAAACAAACATAAGGAAGAAAAAAAGAGAAAGAACTGATAAATACGAAAGCACACAGAAATGATTTTGAATACAGAATGGATAAATAAAATTGATGTATTTCTTTGGGAAAAATTATAACTATGGCAAGATTTAAAAAGCTAAAAGAGAAACCCCATCCCCTGCAGAATTAAAAACAAATTTGAAAGAAAAATGGTATTTATTACCAGATAAAATAAACTATTGAAAATTACAAAAGAATAATATGTGCAAGCTCTATTTGGAAATACCTGAGACTAGGGATATTTTTTGAAACAAATTAAAATTAATAGCAGAAAATATTAGTTGTTCAATAATACTGGAAGAAATAATAAAAATTAGTTATCTTTCCCAAAGATTGCAGTCAAATGGTCTTAAAGAGTAGTTATTTTAAACTGCTACGTTGTAACTATTTCCCTCAGTATATTCAATTTTTGAAAGTATAGAAAAAATGAAAACATTTTCATTAGGTTTTATGAAGGTAGCATAATGTTGATACTAAATGATAACAAAATTTTAAAAATTTAACAAAAATTTAAAAATGAAAATAAATATAAAAGAAACTACTTAGCTCATATTTGAGTTTAAATGATAAAATGTTTAGTAAAATATTAGCAAATCGAGTTTCAAGCATATTAGAAAGAAATATTGAGATCAAAAAGGGTTTATTCCAGAAATAGAAGGGATTTTAAAAATGGTAATTCATTAATATGTTAATGTCAAAACTGTATATTTTAATATTTCATATAGTAGTGGTATTAAAGAAGGACAGTTTTCTTATTTAAAAACAGCAAAACATTAAAAACTCTTTGTAAAATAGGAATATATCAATATTTTTGAAACTTATAGAGGTTATCTATTTTCAAACAATAGACAAAAGGGTGCAGGAGCCAATGAAACATGCTCCCAATGGCTAAAGCTAGAACAAGTTGAACAGTAAAATTTTAAAAAAGTATTGGATTGTAACTCAAAGTATAAAAAACTATGCACGAGTTCATACAGATATGAATAAATGATCATATCAATTGTTTGATGAGGGAGAAGAGATAAATTTATTTTGCGACTGGGCATGGTGGCTCACGCCTGTAATCCCAGCACTTTGGGAGGCCTAGGCGGGTGGATCACGAGGCCAGGAGATTGAGACCATCCTGACTAATATGGTAAAACCCCGTCTGTACTGAAAATACAAAAAAAAATTACCCAGGCGTGGTAGCGTGCGTCTGTAGTCCCAGCTACTCAGGAGGCTGAGGCAGGAGAATGGCGTGAACCCAGGAAGTGGAGGTTGCAGTGACCAGAGATTGCGCCACTGCACTCCAGCCTGGGCAACAGAGCAAGACTCCATCTCAAAAAACAAAAAAAATTGTAGAATTCCAAGTGAGTCATGTAGATATTCTAACCTAAGAACAGAATAAAACTTTCCATCCTTTAAGACTACATATAATGACTTCTTTCTAAAGAGTACGGTATGGAAAGAGGGAAAAATGTGTAATATTACAATGGATAAATCTGACAAACACATTTCATGCAGGTGACCGAGGTAAACATAAACAGTGATAGGTTATGACATTATATTCCCTGGATATGACATGAAAAGGCATTTTATATTTGTGGTCTTCTTTCTTAAACCCCGTATATCTAGTCTAATCAAGAGAAAAACATCAGAAAAATCCTAATAGAAGTCTGGAGAATAACGTCCTCAAAATTGTCAAGGTCATCAAAAACAAAGAAAGTCTGAGAAAATGTCACAACCAAGAACCTAAGGAGCCAGGACAACTAAATGTCATGTGGTAACCTAGATGGGATCCTGGATCATGAAAAGCGATCAGGTGAAAACTAAGGACATCTGAATAAACTATGTATGGATTTTAGTTACTAATAAATGTGTCATTTGTTCATTAATTGCAACAAATGTACCCTATTATAGTTATAACTAGTATTATTTTAAATCAATTGTGGTTTTTTTGCCATTAAAAGTAAATGGCAATTACTTTTGCACCAACCTATAATATAAAATGTTAATAAGGGGAACCTGTGCAGAACATATGGGAGCTCTTTGGAGTATCTGTTCAATTTTTCTGTAAATCTAAACTGCTCTAAAGAATTGTTAGTTAAACACATACAAAACGCAATTGCCACATTCAGTCTGAGCAGTGAAAACCTATTCTAGGGGATTTTTTGATTACTATAGTTCTTTTTAGAAGTTCTAACAATCAATAGTACATGAAACAGAAATATGGTTCAAAAATAGTTGAAAAATAATCTTTCTTTACAGGAGATAGTACAGTTTCCTAGAAAATTCAACAGAATAAAAAAAAACCTCCTAGACATAAAAAGAAAATTCAGAAAACTGAGTGTGGCTACAATATGTATATACTTTTCATACATCAGTAATAACTAGTTATAAAATAAAATGGAAGATCTCATTTGTAGTCCTCCAAAATAGAAAATACCTAAGAATTAATAGGAAGTTTCTACGTGAAAAAGAAAACCTTGCAAAACTATACTGAAAGATGTAAAATATTTGTATAACGGAAACAAGGCTCTTTGTGGCAGAATCTGATAGTTGTTGTCTGATACCCATTTTGAATTCTTCCTTTTAGGGATAGAACCCCATGTTTTTAGTGGGGTACATGTAACCCAGGAAGAGTTCACATTTCCCAGCCCATCTTGCATTTGGGTGCAGTGGTCACATAATTAAGTCATGGTCTATTGGATATGAGTGGAAGTGATGTGAACACCTAGGCCACATCCTTAAGAGGAAACTGCTCTCACTTTTTACTCCTCCATGCTTGGGTCTGCAACACAGATGTGGTAGATGTGATGAGCTCCTGATTTACTGAACTTTCCTTAAGTGGTAGGTTATTTAAGATGCACTCTCACTCTGTTGCCCAGGTTGGAGTGCAGTGGCACAATCTCAACTCACTGCAACCTCCACCTCCCAGGTTCAAGCGATTCTCCTGCTTCAGCCTCCTGAGTAGCTGGGACTATAGGCACATGCCACTGTGTCCAGAATTGGTGGGTTGTTGGTCTCACTGACTTCAAGAATGAAGTCCTGGACCCTCGTGGTGTTACAGTTCTTAAAGATGGTATGTCTGGAATTTGTTCCTTCTGATGTTCGGATGTGTTCGGAGTTTCTTCCTTCTGGTAGGTTCCTGGTCTCGCTGGCTTCAGGAGTGAAGCTGCAGACCTTCAGGGTGAGTGTTACAGTTCTTATGGCTGTGTGTCTAGAGTTGTTCATCCGGGGGGGCGGAGGGGGGGGGTGCGTTTATGGTCTTGCTGGCCTCAGGAGTGAAGCTGCAGACCTTCTCAGTGAGTGTTACAGCTCATAAAGGCAGCATGGACCCAAACAGTGAGCACCAACAAGGTTTATTGCAAAGAGTGAAAGAACAAACCTCCCACTGGGGAAGGTAACCCAAGTGGGATGCCACTGCTGGCGCCGGCAGCCTGCTTTTATTCCCTTATCTGACCCCACCCACATCCTGACGGTTGGTCCATTTTACAGAGAGCTGATTGGTCCGTTTTACAGAGAGTTGATGGGTCCGTTTTGACAGAGTGCTGATTGGTGCGTTTACAATTCTTTAACTAGACACAGGGCTAGACAGAAAAGTTCTCCAAGTCCCTACTAGGTTAGCTAGATACAGAGTATTGATTGGTGTATTTACAAACCTTGAGCTAGACACAGGGTACTGATTGGTGTATTTACAATCCCTTAGCTAGACATAAAGATTCTCCAAGTCCCCACTAGACACAGGAGCCCAGCTGGCTTTGCCTAGTGGATCCTGCGCTAGGGCCTCAGGGGAGCTTCCCGCGGTCCCGTGCTGAGGCGTCACTCCTCAGTCCCTGGGCGGTCAATGGGACTGGGCACGACGGAGCAGGGAGTGGCACCAGTTGGGGAGGCTCTGGCCCTGCAGGGAGCCCATGGCAGGGGAGTGGAGGGGGGAGTGGAGGGAGAGGCTCGAACATGGCAGGCTGCAGCTCCCGAGCCCTGCCCCGCTGGGAGGCAGCTGAGACCCTGGGAGATTTGGAGCGCAGCGCTGGCGGGCCAGCACTGCTGAGGGACCTGGGGCATCCTCTGCAGCTGCTGGCCCAGCTGCTAAGCCCCTCACTGCCCAGGGCTGGCGGTGCCAGCGGGCAGGCTGCTCTGAGTGCGGGTCGCCAGCCCACACCCACCGGGAACTCGGCGCAGGCCCAAGAGCACCGTGCGCAGTCCCGGTTCCCACCCGCACCACTCACTCCACACCTCCCTGCAAGCAGAGGGAGCTGGCTCTGGCCTTGGCCAGCCCAGAGGGGGGCTCCCACAGTGCTGTGGCGGGCTGAAGATGTCCTCAAGCTCCTCCAGAGTGGACGCAGAGGCCGAGGAGGTGCTGAGAGCGAGGGCTGCTAGCGTGTTGTCACCTCTCACCACCACGCCCAGCTATTTTTTTTGTATTTTTAGTAGAGACAGGATTTCACCTTATTAGCCAGGATGGTCTTAATCTCCTGACAAGCTCATAAAGCCCGCCTGCCTTGGCCTCCCAAAGTGCTGGGATTACCAGCATGAGTCACCATGCCTGGCCAAAAGCTTATTTTTGTCTTCATTTTTAGCTTTAGTATTTTCTTTCTCCAGAACCAATTGTTCCCGCCCCCCCAGATGTTTAGAAACTATAAAGTAACCTTGAAAGACTCCGACATAACACCTTGACTAAGCTTGAATCATGCGACTATGTTGCCACCTTGCTCTGTTTCTCCTGCCCTTGAGGCCTTTGGCAACATCCTCTGTGATATGAATACCATTTGTAGTTTGCCTACACTTTTAATAAAACCTTTTTGCTGGGATAAGCATTGCTCCTTCCAAGTTGTTGCTTGCCCAAGAAGGCAATGCCCATAAGTGCCACCATATGAGCAAATCTCTTGCAAAACTTGTGTCTTTGGTTTTGTGCACAGGTGCTGATGAAGAGATGTTCTTCCTAAGGAATCAGGTTATTCAGGCTTAGTGGCATATTTTTCCGGTTGAAGCTTGTTTTAGAGATTGTGGTAAAGTTTCTTTTAGCATGTATAGAGAAATAAGTAAATCAAATAGTGAGATATCCTCATTGTAAGAAGAAAGTCAAAGAGTATCTTACTTATTTTTCTTACTTACTTTCCTCCTGTCTTGAAACAATGCCACTAGAATGGAAAGGTTGTACAAACACAGTTCTTAAGGAAATTGACACATGCTGAACATTGATTGTCGGGGTAGGTGTGGGGGAGGTGGAGCTTAAGCTGGTCTATTTTCTATTGCAATTCCAACTTGCCTAGTTGTCTGTCAATCCATTCTCTCCTCATCTTATCTCCTTTCTCTACTTGCTTAGTGGAGCAGCTTCTGGAGATCTTCTTGTTGAGTGTATGAGCACACACATGCATACTCTCCAGTATCTGAGAAGGGCAGAATCAGCCCAGTTCCGCCCATGTGACTGGACAAACAATTCCAGATGATGTTGATAACACCTTTGTTTATAAAACAAATGTTACTAATGTTCTTATGACAAATGGGTTAAACTGATTGTTTAAGATCCCTACATTTGGCTTGCATAGTAGATTTTCCTCGTTTGCAAAATGAAAATTGTTATATTATTCTAACTGCAAAATAATACATGTTTTTGTAAAATGTTCAGATATTAGAGAAACATATTAAAGTAAAAGTTACCTACATTTCAGTATCTAGAGATAACCACTCCTACCACCTTGGTGTGTGCTTCCAGGTGGTTTTCCATGCAAGCTTTCTCAAACTGCTCTCTGTAAAATGCTGGTTCAGATTATTTTTTAAAGTAGAAGACTTTAATGAAAAATTTGAGATATGCTGGGTTAAACAATGTTAAGCATGCTTATTGTAGGCCACAGAATTTTTATTCCTGATTGTGCTATGAGAAACTCTAAAAAAGACTTAATTTGCAGTACTTCCCAAATCTATGAGACTGGACTACTTTTTTTTGAAGAACAAAACGAAACAAAAAATCTGGAAAATGCTATCCTTTGAACATTTACTCGTACATTAAGACATGTCATACAAATGAGATAAAAAACTCAACCTAGTTTTTGTCCTGTTTCCATATAAACTCAGCAATGTATGATGAACATTTGCCCATATCCATAAATAGAGATTTACATCATTCTTAATGGCTGTGTAATATTCTGTTGTATATATGTATTATCCTCTAGTGAACCAAATTCTCTGTTAGTGGATGTTGGACACAAAGGAACATTGAGCAAAGAGGCAAAAAAAAAAAAAAAAAAAAAAAGAGAAACATGCACAGAATTCACAAAAATATTTGCAAAAACTAAAATGAAATCAGTAAACAAACAGGTCAGTATATCTTTAAGAACATGTACAGAGAACACAGAATTCACAGAAAGAGAAACAATAGACCATTATAAATATAACATAATGTTCAGCTTTACATCTATGCCATGCAAATAAGGATATCCAGTTATAATATTTAATTGATTAAAGTAGCAAAAAATAAAGACTACAAAATATGGCATCGTTGAGGATTTGGGAAAGTGTACACATTTACCCTGTTAGTGAAAAATGTAAATTGGTGCCACCTTTCTTAAGGGTAGGGTATCTACACCCATTAAAAATTTCAATAAGCATATCCTTGGAAACAGCAGGTCCAGTTTAGATTACTTTTTTGGCTGCAAGACTATGATCTCCTTTTTATAAACAATCCCTTATTGAGATCTTGCCCTGGGCTGCACACTGTGCTAGATTCATGGACAGGACAATTTTCTCAAGAAGTCTATGATATGTAGAGTTTGAGCAAATAAGGCTCACACAGAAACCACTGGACTGTCTCCCAAAACTTTTGAATCTCCAGTAATGATAATGCATTTGAATAAAATAATAATTATAACACTGAAATTAATCAAGATTTTTCTAAACAGAATGTATGTAGTTTCAATAGTGATTAGAAGAAAGTTTATATTCCTTTAATTTCCTGGCAGAGCTAGCATTTACTACAACTGGAAATCCTGCTAGTGAGTATAAGCTAATAAACAGCCGGTTTCAAAAATCAGGATTTTTTTATTCTGAGACATGCTTTTCTGTCTTTTTCTTCTTCCAAATAATTACACTTCTAGTTCCGTCATGTTTTCCTACTTCAGTCACTGCGTGGTAGCTTTCTTCATCAGAAAAATAAATTCTGATGCAGAGGAAGAAGTCAGCTGGATGCATATATTTAATCCATTCTGTTGGAAGCTCTGTGAGGGAATGGATTGTTTTACCTCCACAGATCCCCAATACCCAGTGCCTGTTGCTAAGCCCATTGGGTGGACTCAATATATTTGTTGACTATAGTTTGAGTGGACCTCACATAAGGTGATATTAATGAACTTAGAGCTTTGAAGATGAGTTCTAGATGGAAAGATTAGCCATGATATCTATTCCACATCCAAGTACTTTTTAAACATAATTGCCTAGAGAGAAATGTAAAATCACTGGATAGAAAGAGTAGAAACTTCACAGCCAAATGCAAATTTAGGTAAATGAAAATTATAAGAAGCAAGTATTTGGAAATTCCCCTTTGTCTAAATCAGATTGAGTCATTAACATAGAATATCAAGAAATAAGTGATTTGATAAATATGAAAATAAAATGGAAGGAGAAGGAAAGGGGATCAGAAAAAGTATGCACTAAGGACATTAAGTACAGATTATACCTTTAGGGATATACTACCTTTAATCCTCCCTATCCCTACGATGCTGCAAGATTATTGTTACTGTGCTTATTTTACAAACGAGGATAGAGTGTGTATAACAGTTTAAAGAATTTACTAAAGACCACCTGTCCTGCTAGTACCTGGAATACATTGGAAATAAGCTCTGCCATTCCTTCTTATAGAGAAAGACTTGCCAAACACCGTGAAGATAGCAAATCGAAGGAACAGCATAAAAATTATCCATTTGATATACTATGGAAGTGGTTCTCACACTTTAGTGTGTCAGAATCACCAAAGAGCTTGTCAAAACCGGCTTTCTGGGCCCCACCTCCAGAGTTTCTGAATCAGTAGGTCTGGAATGGGATCAGATAATCTGCATTTCCAACCAGTTCCCAGGTGCTGCTGTTGCGGCTGCCAGTCCAGGAAACACACCTTGAGAATCATTGAACTAGAGGAATTTCATTATTATCATCTGTCTTGATTTTAGAAGGGCATTTGCAAAGTCTTTTTATGATATCCATTTGGTCAAGATTTTTTAAACTATTAATTCATAATTAATTCAACAACTGAGTCATTCAGCAAATAGAATAGTGATGGAGACAAAGCATAGAATTACAGTTGAAACCTGTTCCTAATATATAAAAAGTGACTTAATAACTTAATAGATATTTTAAAAGTTTAGATCACAAAGTCAATATATGGTTAAAGGAAAGAGGCTCTAAAATTACTAAGGCTTCTGATTATACTAATACAGGAAGTCTATCTATTTTATTAATTTTTTTTGAGAAATCTGCTCCTGAATTCATTGATCATTTGAATGGTTTTTGTGGCTTGATCTCCTTCAGGTTAGCTCTCAGTTTGGTTATTTCTTATATTCTTCTAGCTTTGGGATTTGTTTACTCTTGGTTCTCTGGTTCTTTTAGTTGAGATTTTAGGTTATTGACTTGAGCTCTTTCTAGGTTTTTGATATGGCCATTTAGTGCCATAAATTTCCTTCTTAACATTGTCTTAGTTTTGTCCCAGATATTCTGATTCATTGTATTTTTGTTCTCATTAGTTTCAAAGATCTTGATTTCTGCCTTAATTTCATTATTTACTCAAAAGTCATTCAGGAGTAGGTTATTGAATTTCCTTATAATTATATGGTTTTGAGTGAATTACTTAGTCTTGAGTTCTAATTTGATTTTACTGTGGTCCAAGAGACTTATGATTTCAGTTCTTTTGCATTTGCTGAGGAGTGTTTTACTTATGATTATGTGAGTGATTTTAGAGTAAGTGCCATGTGGTGATGAGAAGAATGTGTATTCTGGTTTGTGTGTGTGTGTGTGTGTGTGTGTGTGTGTAGTTCTGTAGGTATCTACAAGGTCCAATTGATCCAGTGCTGAGTTCAGGTCCTTAATATCTTTGTTGATTTTCTGTCTCAATGATCTGTCTAATATTGTCAGGGGAAAGTTAAAAGTCTCCTGCTATTATTGTGTGAGGGTTTAAGTCACTTTGAACGTCTCTAAGAACTTGCTTTATAAATCTGCGTTCTACTGTGTTGGGGGCATATATATTTAGGTTAGTTAGCTCTTCTTGTTGAATTGAACCCTTTATCATTATGTAATACCCTTCTTTGTCTTTTTTGATCTTTGTTGGTTTAAAGACTGTTTTGTCTGAAAACATAATTGCAACACCTGCTTTTTTTCTGTTTTCTATTTGCTTGGTAAATTTTCCTTCATCCCTTTATTTTGAGTGTCTTTGGATGTGAGATGCATTTCTTGAATGCAGCATACTAATGGGTCTTGGCTCTTTACCCAGCTTGCCACTCTGTGTTTTATAATTAGGGCATTACATTTAAAGTTAGTATTGTTATACATGGATTTCATCCTGTCATTGTGATGCTAGCTGGTTATTTTGCCAACTTGTTTATGTGGTTGCTTTTTAGTGTCACTGGTCTGTGTACTTGAGTTTATGTTTGTAGTGGCTGGTAGTGATTTTTCCTTTCCATATTTAGTGCTTCCTTCAGGAGCTCTTCTAAGGCAGGTCTGGTGGTAGGCATAATATGACAATTATGGGAAGGAATCCCACTGTTCCCTGGATTGAAGAGAATATGTAGATTAATAAACTTAATTCCAGGTGCCTCTTCAAAAAGTAGAAGAGACTCCAGAGTAGTGAAAGTTCTAGAACTTGTACATGAAATGCCAGGACACAAGGAAGAGTAAGTGGCTCAACTTACTTGGGTTGTGGAGTAGCAGCTCCTATGCTGGTGAGGAATTGTACAAAATAAACTCCATCTGCCTCTGACTTAAGATTTAGTTCAAATTTTAGGGGAAAGACACATAAACAAACTATTATACTGCAACATAAAAGGAACCAATTGCTATAATAGGGCTTATTAAAAATCGGCCAGGAGAGAATAGGAAAGAGGGAGTAGATAGGAGCATCATGATCCAGCAAGGTTCACAGGAATGCTGCATCCAAGGTGAGTCCTGAGAAAGTAGTAGAATTTCAAAATGTGGAATTTAAATTTATTCAATTCAACCAACACTTGTGGGACATTTATTGCATGTGGGACTAGGCCCCAGATACAAAGATAAATACAATATTGTTTCTGCCCTCCAGAGTGCTGACCATGGCAGATGTTGTGCTAGTTGCTGGGTATAGGGTGGTGGGAAGAAAACAGAAGTGGGTTCTAAGTCTCATGAAGTATGTATGACAGAAATTTGTATAATGGGATAGAAATTTTGAAAGAAGGTGGAAAGGAACTCTATGGAAAGAGCATGAAAAGAAACACTAATATGGCTGTCAAATGCAAGAGGTACTCTCCTTGGCTGAGCAGTTCACTTGTGGGAGTGAAGATGTGAATAAATACAGTGAGAGATAGTTTGGGTGAGTATTAGTGTAGATAAATGAAGGGGACATGCCTGGTGAAGTTTAGACCTAATTAATTGGGTAACAGGATTTATGTAAAAGATGTGGGAAAATGGGGTTGATATCATCCAGTCTGTTTGGGAGGATAACTGGTGACCACATAAAGGACAGATTTGAGAAGCAAGAGGTTAGATGTGGGGAAATTAGGTGAGAGGTCACTGCTCAGGACCTTGTGAAAGGCGAGAGCTTTTGCTCATTATGTTAGAAAGTTCAAAGATGATATTAAAGAAAAAATGTACATGGTATATGCTTAAAAATATTCAAAATAGCCATTTCCTTTCTTCTCTCTTTCCTCCCTGCCTTCCATATCTATTTGCCTCTCCTCTTCTCTTACATTTTCTTACTGTTTGGAAAGATGTTTCTAGGTCCAATAAAATATTTTTGTGTTAAAATTACTAGAGGGATTTTTCCTGTGTTTGACTGAGAGATTCTAAGGGGGCAGTTTGCTAAATTGTATCACTTATTTATCAGTTGGTAAAAACCAAATCCATATTTTCATAGCATTCATTATGATTTGGACCATAGGTATGAGTGCATGCATTGCATATTTTATTGTGTTTTCCTTTTTGGCATGGTGCATCGTAAAATGATTTTGTTATTAAGCTCTACTTTTAATGTAATATTATTCCAGTTCTATGCTGAAGGTACCGTGCTGCCAGAGCAGGGAGTTTTCTGTACTACTTACCAGTCATTGGCTTATCTTATACCAATGTCCTTTCCTTTGGAGCAGGAGAACCCAGGGAAACAAATAAAGCATAGGTTAAATAGTCATCAAGTCAATAGCATTTTGGATTTCAAACAAGACAATAGAGCACCACTAACAAATCAATGTAAAATGCTAGTGAGGCTAAGAAGTTTAACATCAAGGGAAAATAATAAAATTAAAACTTCAACAGTCTGCTCTCCACACTAAACTGTTCTCAAGTTTATTTGGTAATTCTCTTATTCTGACTATATTGCATCAGTACAAACAGCGAGAGGAAAATCTATCTAACTTATGATAACTTAAGAACTATGGCTTAGAACTATCTGTCTAACTTATGAACCTATGGCTCTCATTAAACTCTGTGACATAGTTTATTTGCAATGAGGGTACTTAATGTGGTCTTTGAGTTATTGTTTCAAAGAATTCCATTTATCAGAAGGGTATTTTCAATGGCTGTGGATTCAGGCAACATTTATTTGTATATTAGATTGATTAGATTACTTCCACCAATTTTAAAATAATTATGTCAGAGAATAGAATTTTTTGTTTGGTGTGATAAAGTTAATTATATTGACTTGAATAACAAAAATAAATATGATTGAGGAAAGGGAATGAGATAATATTTCTGTTAGCCTGTTAGGATAGGAGCAAGTGATAATTGTTGAGAGTCCACAGGTTTGGCATTAGCCAACTGAAAAATAAGAATACATGTCACTGTAAGGAAGAAATATTGGTGATAATGTGCTCGTGGCTATTTCTGTAACTCTAGCTCTTTATACCAGTGGCACAGATGCTACTTCTGAGTGTAGAAAGATACAAAATTTGCAACTTCAAACAAGTAAGCAAGAAATGGAACTCATCTAAATGATCTCAACTAAGACCTATCTAGGAATCTGTACTCCACGAACATGTAACATATCCAGTTTCAGTTACCTTTGGAAGTTCTTCCTTCCCAAGGCCATACCAGAAAGCAGAAGGCATAAAGGGCCATGAGAGAGGCTTTCATCTCAGACGTTGAGTGGTTGCTGACACCTCATTAATGAAGCCGGCCTGGGCTGTTGTTTATGGTGCTGCTGCTCCTGCGCCAATGTGAAGGTGAGAATCTTGGCCTAGGCTGAGAGTTCTGGTGTTTAGGGCTCATTTTATTTGCACTCTAATATATTTTCCTGGCATTCCAGCACTTTATGGGGACTGGCTCCCCAGTATTCTTGGGATCCTGTAGACCCTATCTTCTTCATAGCCTCTGAGAATCTCTGCTTTTCTTACTCTCAAGATTATTTTTGTTCTCCCACTCTCCTCTTGGGATCCAGAGGACAATCCTTAATTAGCACAGACTCAGACCCTTGTGAAAGATTACAAGGGGATTTTTATCCAAGCTGAAGGAGATGTTAAAAAGGTCTTGCTTTTGGTTTGGAATAGGGGAAAAAATCTCTAAGGCAAACAACTATAAAATAGCATGTTGGTATATTACAACATTTCTTATGTTGCTTCCTTTCTCTGGTGATGCAGATGTGGGCTTACTAGTATAGACTGGTTGGGTCTCTTTATGACTGTGGAGGGCCTATGTGTTATACAGCTGGGGGCTCCATTCCCCTCAGAGTCAAGCTATACAGAGTCAGCATGGTTGCACACCAGCCTGGGTTCAGTGTTGGCAAGCAGAATATCCTGACAAACATGGTAGGTTGCAGAATTAGTCCTGCATCTTGCCACCTCTATCCACCTCTCCCTCATCCCCCTACCTCTCTCAACATGTGACTCTTATTTCCCTATATTTGCTTTTCTTCACTTCTATGATCTGTTATGTGACTCCGTTCTTCTGATTTTCTTATTTTGAGTTTCCCTTTGAAGGATAAGCGATGCAGGAAATTTCCTCTGTCAACATGGCAATGTCCTTGTCCCTTTGTGTCCGAGCATCACAAGATATATAAGATATCTATACAATAAGATGGAAAATACATCTGACTTCACTCCTATTTGTAAACATTTGGGTCTGGGAAGAATGCAGAAAGGAAATGCTAATAATACATTTCAAGCTTATAAACATTTATAAAAATACATGCATCAAATTTGTTTTTTAGATACCATTTTGCAACATGTAGATGCAAATCATACCAAAATAACTTCTTTGACAGGTGTTTCTCTGAGTAGGCATGGTGTCAGTTCCATTAAGGCAGAGGGCTTGATACATTTTTTGATGTTTCGATGTCTAAAGTTCCCTTCCCTTCCCTTCCCTTCTTCCCTCCCTCTCTTCCTTTTTTCCTCTCTCTCTCTCCCTCCCTCCCACCTCCCTCCTTTTCTTCCTCCTTCCCTCTCTTCCTCCCTCCTTTCCTTTCTTTCCTTTTCTTCTTCCCTCTCCCTCCCTCCCTCCCTCCCTCCCTCCCTCCCTCCCTCCCTCCCTCCCTCCCTCCCTCCCTTCCTTCCTTCCTTCCTTCCTTCCTTCCTTCCTTCCTTCCTTCCTTCCTTCCTTCCTTCCTTCCTTCCTTCCTTCCTTCCTTCCTTCCTTCCTCTCTCTCTCTCTCTCTTCAACACAGTTTGGCTCTGTCACCAGGCTGGAGTGCAGTGGTGTGGTGTGATCTTAACTCACTGCAACCTCTGCGTACATGTTCAAGCATTTCTCCTGCCTCAGTCTCCGAGTAGCTGGGATTACAGGTGCACGCCACCACATCCAGCTAATTTTTGTTTTATTAGTAGAGATGGGGTTCCACCATGTTGGCCAGGCTGGTCTCAAACTCCTGACCTTGAGTGATCCACCTGCCTCAGCCTCCCAAAGTGCTGGGATTACTGGTGTTAGCCATGGCACCCAGTCTAAAGCACCATTTCTATGTGAACAGCATACCAAAATTTTATTCCGGACTAAAATCCCAAACAAAAGACAAAGAAAATCTGTAAAATTCTTGCAGCAATTTTATCATGTTTTGTTTATTGGCTATATTTTAAATAAATAAATGAAATATTACATCAAATGAAAGCATCCACATTGAATTCTAAACAAATAAAATGGAATGAGCAAAATTGAGTCAGGGAGCAAGAAGTATTTATTTGAAGCCCTGTGATATGCCTGATACTGTTTTAAGTGCCCAGGAATGCATGAAAAACATATAAAAATAATCCCTGCCAATAAAGAGTGTTAAATCTAGATTGAAAAACTATGTGTAGAAAATAGCTCAAGAACAATGTAGGAAATGACAAATTTCTTTTAGTAGGTACAAACTTAAGTACAATATGATCAGAATATAAATTTATTGTAGGTTCAGTTAGGAAAGTGAAGTTGCAGTAGGACCAAGAAACATAAAATCGAAGAATCAGTTTCCTACTTTCAAGACACATTTGAAGTCTTGCTCGTGGTTGGAAGAAGATACACGGATTATAAATATGTTTAATATGTTTTACTAAACTTATTTTTTTTTTATGTAGAAGTGCTGTTTTTTATTTATTTATTTATTATTATTATACTTTAAGTTCTAGGGTACATGTACATAACGTGCAGGTTGGTTACATATGTATACTTGTGCCATGTTGGTGTGCTGCACCCATCAACTCGTCAGCACCCATCAACTCGTCATTTACATCAGGTATAACTCCCAATGCAATCCCTCCCCCCTCCCCCCTCCCCATGATAGGCCCCGGTGTGTGATGTTCCCCTTCCTGAGTCCAAGTGATCTCATTGTTCAGTTCCCACCTATGAGTGAGAACATGCGGTGTTTGGTTTTCTGTTCTTGTGATAGTTTGCTAAGAATGATGGTTTCCAGCTGCATCCATGTCCCTACAAAGGACACAAACTCATCCTTTTTTATGGCTGCATAGTATTCCATGGTGTATATGTGCCACATTTTCTTAATCCAATCTGTCACTGATGGACATTTGGGTTGGTTCCAAGTCTTTGCTATTGTGAATAGTGCCGCAATAAACATACGTGTGCGGCCGGGCGCGGTAGCTCAAGCCTGTAATCCCAGCACTTTGGGAGGCCGAGACGGGCGGATCACAAGGTCAGGAGATCGAGACCATCCTGGCTAACACGGCGAAACCCCGTCTCTACTAAAAACACAAAAAATTAGCCAGGCAAGGTGGCGGCGCCTGTGGTCCCAGCTACTCGGGAGGCTGAGGCAGGAGAATGGCGGGAACCTGAGAGGCGGAGCTTGCAGTGAGCTGAGATCTGGCCACTGCACTCCAGCCTGGGCGACAGAGCGAGACTCCATCTCAAAAAAAAAAAAAAAAAAAAAAAACAAAAAACATACGTGGTGTGCATGTGTCTTTATAGCAGCATAATTTATAATCCTTTGGGTATATACCCAGTAATGGGATGGCTGGGTCATATGGTACATCTAGTTCTAGATCCTTGAGGAATCGCCATACTGTTTTCCATAATGGTTGAACTAGTTTACAATCCCACCAACAGTGTAAAAGTGTTCCTATTTCTCCACATCCTCTCCAGCACCTGTTGTTTCCTGACTTTTAAATGATCGCCATTCTAACTGGTGTGAGATGGTATCTCATTGTGGTTTTGATTTGCATTTCTCTGATGGCCAGTGATGATGAGCATTTTTTCATGTGTCTGTTGGCTGTATGAATGTCTTCTTTTGAGAAATGTCTGTTCATATCCTTTGCCCACTTTTTGATGGGGTTGTTTGTTTTTTTCTTGTAAATTTGTTTGAGTTCTTTGTAGGTTCTGGATATTAGCCCTTTGTCAGATGAGTAGATTGCAAAAATTTTCTCCCATTCTGTAGGTTGCCTGTTCACTCTGATGGTAGTTTCTTTTGCTGTGCAGAAGCTCTTTAGTTTAATGAGATCTCATTTGTCAATTTTGGCTTTTGCTGCCGTTGCTTTTGGTGTTTTAGACATGAAGTCTTTGCCCATGCCTATGTCCTGAATGGTACTACCTAGGTTTTCCTCTAGGATTTTTATGGTATTAGGTCTAACATTTAAGTCTCTAATCCATCTTGAATTAATTTTCGTATAAGGAGTAAGGAAAGGATCCAGTTTCAGCTTTCTACTTATGGCTAGCCAATTTTCCCAGCACCATTTATTAAATAGGGAATCCTTTCCCCATTTCTTGTTTCTCTCAGGTTTGTCAAAGATCAGATGGCTGTAGATGTGTGGTATTATTTCTGAGGACTCTGTTCTGTTCCATTGGTCTATATCTCTGTTTTGGTACCAGTACCATGCTGTTTTGGTGACTGTAGCCTTGTAGTATAGTTTGAAGTCAGGTAGCGTGATGCCTCCAGGTTTGTTCTTTTGACTTAGGATTGTCTTGGAGATGCGGGCTCTTTTTTGGTTCCATATGAATTTTAAAGCAGATTTTTCCAATTCTGTGAAGAAACTCATTGGTAGCTTGATGGGGATGGCATTGAATCTATAAATTACCTTGGGCAGTATGGCCATTTTCATGATATTGATTCTTCCTATCCATGAGCATGGTATGTTCTTCCATTTGTTTGTGTCCTCTTTTATTTCACTGAGCAGTGGTTTGTAGTTCTCCTTGAAGAGGTCCTTTACATCCCTTGTAAGTTGGATTCCTAGGTATTTTATTCTCTTTGAAGCAATTGTGAATGGGAGTTCATTCATGATTTGGCTCTCCGTTTGTCTGTTACTGGTGTATAAGAATGCTTGTGATTTTTGCACATTAATTTTGTATCCTGAGACTTTGCTGAAGTTGCTTATCAGCTTAATGAGATTTTGGGCTGAGACAATGGGGTTTTCTAAATATACAATCATGTCATCTGCAAACAGGGACAATTTGACTTCTTCTTTTCCTAACTGAATACCCTTGATTTCTTTCTCTTGCCTGATTGCCCTAGCCAGAACTTCCAACACTATGTTGAATAGGAGTGGTGAGAGAGGGCATCCCTGTCTTGTGCCAGTTTTCAAAGGGAATTTTTCCAATTTTTGCCCATTCAGTATGATATTGGCTGTGGGTTTGTCATAAATAGCTCTTATTATTTTGAGGTACGTTCCATCAATACCGAATTTATTGAGCGTTTTTAGCATGAAGGGCTGTTGAATTTTGTCAAAAGCCTTTTCTGCATCTATTGAGATAATCATGTGGTTCTTGTCTTTGGTTCTGTTTATATGCTGGATTATGTTTATTGATTTGCGAATGTTGAACCAGCCTTGCATCCCAGGGATGAAGCCCACTTGATCATGGTGGATAAGCTTTTTGATGTGTTGCTGAATCCGGTTTGCCAGTATTTTATTGAGGATTTTTGCATCGATGTTCATCAGGGATATTGGTCTAAAATTCTCTTTTTTTGTTGTGTCTCTGCCAGGCTTTGGTATCAGGATGATGTTGGCCTCGTAAAATGAGTTAGGGAGGATTCCCTCTTTTTCTATTGATTGGAATAGTTTCAGAAGGAATGGTACCAACTCCTCCTTATACCTCTGGTAGAATTCAGCTGTGAATCCATTGTGTCCTGGACTTTTTTTGGTTGGTAGGCTATTAATTATTGCCTCAATTTCAGAGCCTGCTATTGGTCTATTCAGGGATTCAACTTCTTCCTGGTTTAGACTTGGAAGAGTGTAAGTGTCCAGGAAATTATCCATTTCTTCTAGATTTTCCAGTTTATTTGCGTAGAGGTGTTTATAGTATTCTCTGATGGTAGTTTGTATTTCTGTGGGGTCGGTGGTGATATCCCCTTTATCATTTTTAATTGCGTCTATTTGATTCTTCTCTCTTTTCTTCTTTATTAGTCTTGCTAGTGGTCTGTCAATTTTGTTGATCTTTTCAAAAAACCAACTCCTGGATTCATTGATTTTTTGGAGGGTTTTTTGTGTCTCTATCTCCTTCAGTTCTGCTCTGATCTTAGTTATTTCTTGCCTTCTGCTAGCTTTAGAACGTGTTTGCTCTTGCTTCTCTAGTTCTTTTAATTGCGATGTTAGAGTGTCAATTTTAGATCTTTCCTGCTTTCTCTTGTGGGCATTTAGTGCTATAAATTTCCCTCTACACACTGCTTTAAATGTGTCCCAGAGATTCTGGTATGTTGTATCTTTGTTCTCATTGGTTTCAAAGAACATCTTTATTTCTGCCTTCATTTCGTTATGTACCCAGTAGTCATTCAGGAGCAGGTTGTTCAGTTTCCATGTAGTTGAGCGGTTTTGATTGAGTTTCTTAGTCCTGAGTTCTAGTTTGATTGCACTGTGGTCTGAGAGACAGTTTGTTATAATTTCTGTTCTTGTACATTTGCTGAGGAGTGCTTTACTTCCAATTACGTGGTCAATTTTGGAGTAAGTACGATGTGGTGCTGAGAAGAATGTATATTCTGTTGATTTGGGGTGGAGAGTTCTATAGATGTCTATTAGGTCTGCTTGCTGCAGAGATGTGTTCAATTCCTGGATATCCTTGTTAACTTTCTGTCTCGTTGATCTGTCTAATGTTGACAGTGGAGTGTTGAAGTCTCCCATTATTATTGTATGGGAGTCTAAGTCTCTTTGTAAGTCTCTAAGGACTTGCTTGATGAATCTGGGTGCTCCTGTATTGGGTGCATATATATTTAGGATAGTTAGCTCTTCCTGTTGAATTGATCCCTTTACCATTATGTAATGGCCTTCTTTGTGTCTTTTGATCTTTGATGGTTTAAAGTCTGTTTTATCAGAGACTAGTATTGCAATCCCTGCTTTTTTTTGTTCTCCATTTGCTTGGTAAATCTTCCTCCATCCCTTTATTTTGAGCCTATGTATGTCTCTGCGTGTGAGATGGGTCTCCTGAATACAGCAGACTGATGGGTCTTGACTCTTTATCTAGTTTGCCAGTCTGTGTCTTTTAATTGGAGCATTTAGTCCATTTACATTTAAGGTTAAGATTGTTATGTGTGAACTTGATCCTGCCATTATGATATTAACTGGTTATTTTGCTCGTTAGTTGATGCAGTTTCTTCCTAGCCTCGATGGTCTTTACATTTTGGCATGTTTTTGCAATGGCTGGTACCGGTTGTTCCTTTCCATGTTGAGTGCTTCCTTCAGGGTCTCTTGTAAGGCAGGCCTAGTGGTTACAGAATCTCTAAGCATTTGCTTATCTGTAAAGGATTGTATTTCTCCTTCACTTATGAAACTTAGTTTGGCTGGATATGAAATTCTGGGTTGAAAATTCTTTTCTTTAAGAATGTTGAATATTGGCCCCCACTCTCTTCTGGCTTGGAGAGTTTCTGCTGAGAGATCTGCTGTTAGTCTGATGGGCTTCCCTTTGTGGGTAACCCGACCTTTCTCTCTGGCTGCCCTTAAGATTTTTTCCTTCATTTCAACTTTGGTGAATCTGGCAATGATGTGTCTTGGAGTTGCTCTTCTCGAGGAGTATCTTTGTGGCATTCTCTGTATTTCCTGGATTTGAATGTTAGCCTGCCCTACTAGGTTGGGGAAGTTCTCCTGGATGATATCCTGAAGAGTGTTTTCCAACTTGGTTCCATTTTCCCCCTCACTTTCAGGCACCCCAATCAGACGTAGATTTGGTCTTTTTATGTAATCCCATACTTCTTGCAGGCTTTGTTCATTTCTTTTTCTTCTTTGTTCTTTTGGTTTCTCTTCTTGCTTCATTTCATTCATTTGATCCTCAATCGCTGATACTCTTTCTTCCAGTTGATCGAGTCGGTTACTGAAGCTTGTGCATTTGTCACGTATTTCTCGTGTCATGGTTTTCATCTCTTTCATTTCGTTTATGACCTTCTCTGCATTAATTACTCTAGCCATCAATTCTTCCACTTTTTTTCAAGATTTTTAGTTTCTTTGCGCTGGGTACGTAATTCCTCCTTTAGCTCTGAGAAGTTTGATGGACTGAAACCTTCTTCTCTCATCTCGTCAAAGTCATTCTCCGTCCAGCTTTGATCCGTTGCTGGCGATGAGCTGCGCTCCTTTGCTGAGGGAGATGCGCTCTTATTTTTTGAATTTCCAGCTTTTCTGCCCTGCTTTTTCCCCATCTTTGTGGTTTTAGCTGCCTCTGGTCTTTGATGATGGTGATGTACTGATGGGGTTTTAGTGTAGGTGTCCTTCCTGTTTGATAGTTTTCCTTCTAACAGTCAGGACCCTCAGCTGTCGGTCTGTTGGAGATTGCTTGAGGTCCAGTCCAGTCCCTGTGTGCCTGGGTATCAGCAGCAGAGGCTGCAGAAGATAGAATATTTCTGAACAGCGAGTGTACCTGTCTGATTCTTGCTTTGGAAGCTTCCTCTCAGGGGTGTACTCCACCCTGTGAGGTGTGGGGTGTCAGACTGCCCCTAGTGGGGGATGTCTCCCAGTTAGGCTACTCAGGGGTCAGGGACCCACTTGAGCAGGGAGTCTGTCCCTTCTCAGATCTCAACCTCTGTGTTGGGAGATCCACTGCTCTCTTCAAAGCTGTCAGACAGAGTCGTTTGCGTCTGCAGAGGTTTCTGCTGCTTTGTTGTTGTTGTTGTTGTTGTTGTTGTTTAGCTGTGCCCTGTCCCCAGAGGTGGAGTCTACCGAGACAGGCAGGTTTCCTTGAGCTGCTGTGAGCTCCACCCAGTTCGAGCTTCCCAGCGGCTTTGTTTACCTACTTAAGCCTCAGCAATGGCTGGCGCCCCTCCCCCAGCCTCGCTGCTGCCTTGCCGGTAGATCACAGACTGCTGTGCTAGCAATGAGGGAGGCTCCGTGGGCGTGGGACCCTCCCGGCCAGGTGTGGGATATAATCTCCTGGTGTGCCCGTTTCCTTAAAGCGCAGTATTGGGGTTGGAGTTACCCAATTTTCCAGGTGTTGTGTGTCTCAGTTCCCCTGGCTAGGAAAAGGGATTCCCTTCCCCCTTGCGCTTCCCAGGTGAGGCGATGCCTCTCCCTGCTTCAGCTCTCGCTGGTCGGGCTGCAGCAGCTGACCAGCACCGATCGTCCGGCACTCCCCAGTGAGATGAACCCAGTACCTCAGTTGAAAATGCAGAAATCACCGGTCTTCTGTGTCGCTCGCGCAGGGAGTTGGAGACTGGAGCTGTTCCTATTCGGCCATCTTGCTCCGCCCCCTACTAAACTTATTTAGGTACCATTGGTCATGTTGGGAGGGAGTAACTCCCAACTTAGGCCAAATGCTCAGTGGGGAAACATCCTACCTTGGCAGGAGAATAAGACGAAAGGTGAAACAATAAAGCATTTTCCAGGTTCAACCAAGTTCTGTGTAAACTGAAGAAGCTAGGGTGAGAGCAAGACAGAATTGTAAAAAGATCAAATGAAAAAGAATTTGTGCACTGACTTGCCTCTGTGACTAATTTGAGAGTGAAATTGTTATCACATAAGCCATTTCCTGAAGTTTTAAAAAACATCAGGCCCATCTTTGAACTCTGGTTTATCTACCTCCAAAGTCTGTGTTCCGGCATCCTTCATCTTCCAACAAAGAGCCCCGGCAGGTGCTGTTGGGAGAAATATATCATGAAATTGCTTGAGGCACTTCTAGGAGACAGAAGACATTGTGGAACTAGCAGTAGAGCAGAGAGATTCAAACTCTAGCGAATCAAAAATGGTCTAGGAGACAACTGGGACTGGTGGTGACTGTGGAAAGTATACTCATGTCTCAGAGGACCCCTGGCTAATCAGCCTCTGCCAACTGTTGTCATAAGGAGATGTGGGTATACTTAGTCCTCCAGTGTTTCAAGAGGAACCAGACATCTAATTGTTCATGTAAAATATCTCTCATATTTTAAATGCTGGTATTTATTCATTTGTTTTTAAAAATAAAAATATTCTATAGGTCAAATAAAACATATTTCTGGCTGGTAATTGGTCTATGAGTCAGGAGCTGGCAAACCTGAGATGGTGTGCCATGCTGAGCAAGGCTCATAATTTGAAGGTTTCTTGTTTCAGCTCTTCTTTTACTTGAGAAAGCCTTTAGGGAGACAAGGGTTATCTTCCTTTGTGCTTTTGACTTTCAGGAGAATGGAGCTATTCTGGAGAGAGAATGGCAATGGATTAAAGGCTCCGAACCTGCCTAGGTCTCAATCATAGAAACCCGAAACAGCCATTGGACCTCATTGCTAATCCCTGTGCAGTCTATAGTTACACCTGGAGTGTCAACTTTTATAGGTGGAGGTAAGCTTTATATACGTTCATTGTAACTAGGCCAGGTTGAGACAGAATGTGAATACCCAAGAAACACCTAATGCTCACAAAACCATTTAATGTAGATCTAGGCATATGAAATGGATAATATTTGATTGTTTTTGACCTTAAAAGAGTCAATTTCATATTATTGTTACTGGCTCAAAGCCATTTCCTTTCTCAGATACTAGCCCATATAAGCAGATTTGTGAAGTCATCAGAGTTTGTTTTTGAAGAAATTTAGCGTGATGGTTAAAAGTATGGGGCTATGGAGCCAGGTTACCTGGGTTTGAATACTGGCTCTCCTACCTTCTAGCTGGTTTGCCTCAGATTCCTTATCTGTACAATAGAGCTAAAAGTAGAAACTACCCTATTATAATATGTTTGAGAATGCCAGAGGCATTATTTCATGTAAGACTTAGAGGTACAAGCATCACAAGGTATGCTCTTGGCAAACGAAAGTTATTATTTTCATTTTCTCTTTCTTCACTTGCCTGATTTGATTGATTAGGAGTCCTTTCCTGTTATGCCTTACCCAGTCTAATTTTTCCCTTCAAAATGACCTCATTTATATCCTTATCCAAATTTCTTACCCATCAATCCTAACCTTGGTTGACACAAGAAACACAATTGGATAAATATGACTGATGTTAGCTTACTAGGTAACTTTTCCCAGTAGCATTTTCGTTTTAAACACTGGAAGAAGCTTGAATCTATATTTGTAATAACTACCTCACGTAAATTATTATTTCCAGTCAAGTTTGGGAACACTGTTTTAAACCAAATAATGCAATTTCTGATGATGGCACACCATCCTCTATGATTGACACATTTTCTTCCCCTTTCTTTGGGGGAGTTTGCATATGCACTTCTAATGCTCCCTAAATAACAAACATGGGCAACTTTCTTCTCCACCCACACAGATAATCTGAGATCTTAATTTTAAAATTAACTGCGAAGCACACCATTTCCTCTCCCCACCCCAATTAGTTATTCTGCCTTAAAGTCTTCAAGGAAAAGATCTTGCTTGTATTGTTGCTCATACAAATACTTTTCAGATTAGTGCCATTCAAAGTGAGGAGGAACAGGAGCATTTGCACCATCTGAAAACATGATAGACATGCAGGATTTCAGGCCACATCTCAGATCTAATTGACTCAGAATCTGCATTTTAACATGCACACTAACGTTTGAGAAGCACAGGTTTAAAGTGTAAGTCCTTGCTGATACACATTTAATTTATTCAATATAGTTTAGTTGGCAGTGAACTTTATAAAACCTCTTCTGTGTTCTTGATATTATTATTATTATTTGAAACAGAGTTTTGTTCTTGTTGCCCAGGCTGGAGTGCAGTGGCATGATCTCGGCTTACCACAACCTCTGCCTCCCAGGTTCAAGTGATTCTCCTGCCTCAGCCTCCTAAGTAGCTGGGATTACAGGCATGCACTACCATGCCTGGCAAATTTTTCTTTTTTCTTTTTTTCTTTTTTGTATTTTTAGTAGAGGCGAAGTTTCTCCGTGTTGGTCAGTCTGGTCTTGAACTCCCGACCTCAGATGATCTGCCTTGGTCTCCCAAAGTGCTGAGATTATGGGCATGAGCCACAAGACCCAGCCTCTTAATATTATTTTTAAGGTAATATAGTGTTTTATATTTTGACAATATTTTAGATGAAAGCAAAAGCCTTATGTTGCATATTTCTATCTGTAGAGAGCCTTTTCTGTATGTTAAATCTTCCTACACATAGGTAACACTTTAAGCAGTGCATTTTAGCCAGACAGTAACCATATAGCTAACCAACCACCATGAACATTGGCTCAGTGAAAGGGCTGAACATGCCTTCCATACATGGCAACTTACAGAAAAAACACATGAATGCGATGTGGATTTTCTATTTACTTGACATACTGGTGCTTTCTTTGCAGACTACGTCTCAGCCACCTCTCTTTAGCATTTTGATAAAAAGTTACACAGAATATCTAAAACGAATTTAGATCAATGACATTTGCTTACTAGACAGTAGTACTCATTTTTCCATGTTTAGTAGGGAGAGCAATTCACATTTAAAAAATTATGCTGACTTAGATACATGTAATAAAAATTAACATTTTCTTTTTATCTCCTTAATCTTCACCTCTCACTTTCCACCTTCCAGCCCCTGATCCTCTCATGTAGCATGTGCCCCATTACAGTACTTGCTTATTTAATATTTGTTGAGTTATAAAAGAATTGAGTTTCACTCATGACTGTGCTGCTGGTCCTATGTCAGTCTTTTCAGTTATGTCTAAATACACATGTAATGCTGGTGGTCCACATCATCTTTATGCAAGAGTCATCCAGCTCTCTGTGGACACTCATTAAACACTTATTGAGAATGAGGTTGTTTTTGCAGAGCATGTCTCTTTGAGAAGAAACATGAGCATGGCAACATGCTCGTATGGATTTTTAGTCTATTCTGAGGATCATCCACCTCTAAGTGACTCAGATTAAAAATATGTTATTTCATGAAATAAAAAGAAGCTGTTGACTCAGTGTTTAGAGAGTATATGTATTCTACCAGAAAGGTAATCAGCTTCTCTGAGTCATCCATACTCTCGAATGGAACATATACCAGGAAAGGGGGATGTTCAGATCAGTTTTATTTACAGAGGATCACAGGGTTTAAATAAAGGCAATCACAAATCATTGGTATTCCTGTCTTTACTTTCTACAACCATAACCTCTCTACCCATATTTATAAGTCAAATCTATATGGAGAATTGGCTTATTTAAAATAGAATTTTAACAAATACAAACAACAACCCAGAAGTGGAATTGTTTTTATTAGTCTTGAAATTGACTTGGGGATGTCTTTGCCATCAGAATATTGTTAGTATGACACCATTAGAAGGTTCAAAATATGGTGCAGCACAAAGCAAAGCATGTAGTCAACTCAAATTGTGATGGTGCAGAGCATGACACTAAGTATGTAAATATCAGTATTGTTTTACTTTATAATAGCCATAAAATTTTTCATAGCTTTTTTACTGCCACATGTGGGTTTGGATTAAAAAAAATTCTCTCGTATTTTAAATTCAAGCAGGTTCCAAATCACAAACATCTGGAGAAGAGTTCTTGAAAGATTATTAATTTCACAGTACTTTATTTTCAGAATATTTTACATTTAAAAACAAAATCAACTATGTATTTCAACACAAAGAAAGCAGAATGAAGTTCATTATGTGGTGAAATGCCAAGACCAGATGTTTTTAAAATGATCTTGGACACTCAGTTTCTAAGAGCATAGAAAAGTATTAGCAAAACCATGTTTAAACTGAAAACTCTGATAAACAAAATTGTTTTTATATTTTTCAGTTAGAAAATGTAATACATGCACCATTGTACCATTGTGAATTATAAACTTAAACTTTTTTTTTGAAAGGAAGGAATGCTATCCATGATGATGCAAAGCTGCGAACCCCTCATGATCTATTGTTAGATCTATTGCCTCTTCTAAAGGAAGTCTACAGCTGTGCTGTTCAATATGATATCCACTGTATATAAGGGGCAGTGGCCACATAAAGTTTGGCTACTAAGACTAAAGAAATCCATTCTGAAATTTTATTTAATGTTAATTAAATTAAAAATTTAATAGCTACATGTGACTAGTGGCTATAATATTGGTAAGTGCAATCTTACACAATAAAAAAGAAAGAACTCTAGTTCCTAGGAAATCATTTTTGGCTTTTTAGTGCCTGAAATTTTGGCAGTAGATTGCTATATCCCAACTGGGCTCTTAGATTTTTCCAGACTAAACAGGTTAATGTAGATGAAAGTTTAAGCACAGTCTGTGACAGTGAAGTGGTATGTATGCTCACTCAATTACTTTACTACCACGGTTGTTAATGTTTCTACACAGGCATCTTTCCTTCCAAATTCCCTGGCTTTCTAAGAAGTTCACCCACAATTCTGCATGTTGGAGAGCAGCTTTGGTGTGAGTTTCTCATTGCTCTTGGCTCCACTTCACATTTGACTTCTTTCAGGTAATGACTCCCATGAGTTATCTATTTGAGTAGGGAGGGAGGGCCAGGATTGCAACCATATCCCATATCTTTCATTCAGTCTCTAGAGATTAAAGGGCTATGTAAATAGGATTTCCATTCATGCTGAAAATGACTAGGAGATAAAGCCACAGGCACACATCACAAAGAAATAAAGCGGAATAAAGGCAGACAAGTAATAGAAGCCTAAAGAGTCAACGAAACTATTGAATAAAATATATTCACTAATCCTGGAGAAAATACATGTTTAATACTCTAAGTTAGAAGACATGAAGGTAAAAAATTTGACCAAGGAATGTATGAATCAATCAGATTTTACTGGCGCAGGGAATGTTTTGAAGAGTAATTTCAATATCTTATGTAATAATGAAATGCACCCAGAGAGAATAAATGAGTTGAGTCAGATCACATGTGTATGGAAAGAGCTCTGGTCTATACTGTGAGTCAAAAATGACTAGGCCAGTGGTTTTAATTGATAAAACATTTCATATTTCTTTAATATTCTGCAGAGAATGCCACTTACTGTTGTTTCTGAAGTGACCTGAAGGACAGTGGAGAGCCAACCTAATGCAGGAATGTCTCTTGTCTCTTTTCCCAGCGCTCTCTCCAGAAGGGAAAATCCCCAAACAAGTCTTCAAATATGAGCTTTTCAGCTATCCATAATAACCTATAATTTCAAGCTTTTTAAGGTCATTCTGGGAGAGAGGTTTAAGATGAGAGAATTCTTTTTCCTTTTGAAAAAAGAAACCTCTGGTTTTCCAAACATTTCATAAACCTCTGGAATTCTTTGGAGTGAGCCAGAAGTGGGAAAAGTAACTGAAACTGCTTGGGAAAAATTAGTAGTAGCTGCTGAAAAGAGCATTTATCAGTAATCCAGACATTGAGGACGTTTAGACTTTGTTGAACAGGCAGTTTGTGGCAAGAAATGACTGGATTAGGGGCATTGCTGGTCAGACAAGCTGGGCTAGAAGTGGCTGGGTTGTATTGGTTTCCTAGGGCTGCTGTAACCAAGTACTACAAACGAGGTGGCTTAAAACAGTGTAAATTTATTCTCTCACAGTTCTGGAGGCTATAAGTCCAAACCAAGTTGTCCTCAGGGCCATGCTTTCTCTGAAGGCTGTAGAGGAGAATCTGTTCCATGTCTTTCTCTTAGCTTCTGGTATTGCTGGCAATCCTTCATGTTCCCTGGCTTGTAAATGTACATCAATCTTGACCTCTGTTACATGACGTTCTGTCCTGCAGTGGTATCCTCTCCTCTTCAGCATGTGTCAGTCTTATGCAAATGTACTTACCCACACGGTGACATCTAGTGGGTCTGAACATAGATAGTTGAATCCTCTTGAATGCTGGAATCTCTTGATGGTTTGACTATCTCTTTATTTGAGGATCATAAGCCTATGTGTTTCCAAGGAATTTTGCTGACACTATGGAGCTATCAGCATGAAATGAGGCTGATACTAGTAGCTCTGTGAACGTAATAGATGGAAACTATACTTGACCTGTTTTTTTTTTCTTAGAAAGCCAATAAAATTTCACACAAGCCAGGATGGAACATGAGACACAAGTCATTTCCTCCACCATTAATATCTTTAAGCCATAAGAGAGGCAAAGTCTCATCTGAAAGAGACTTCACATATTTGTGTATAAAGTTTTCCTCATTAAATGTGACTCTTAAATGGAAAAACAAAGGTATGTTTTACTCAGAGTCCTCTTCAACTTTTCTTTCGTCACCCTCTTCCTCCCCCGCCGACAGCTTTGTTTTCATTCCTTAAGAGCTATTTGTCTTATCCACAGTGGACGGATCATGTTTTCAAGAGCTTCTGCATATGTAGTCACAATCCTAAGGGAAAGTTTATTGAGATGTTCAAGTATGGTTTGGTTTAAATGTTTATAATTATATATATATGTGTATATATATATAATGTATATATATAATGTATATATATATGTGTGTGTATGTGTGTGTGTGTATATATATATATATATATATATAGAGAGAGAGAGAGAGAGAGAGAGAGAGAGAGAGATAGCGCTGATATGAATGAAGAACCACAGGTCAAATTTTAAACATTAGGTGAATAACATTAAACAAGTAGAAATGTTTGTTTCTTGTGAATGTAGTCATTGGTTCAAATGTGAATGTTAATGTATTATCAGATTACTGTGTAATGCTTTCAAGGGGGCCAGGAAATAAAGTAACTGCTTGTTCTAAGATAAATGGTCTCACAAAAGACATGCTACGCTTTGTATTTTCTTTCTGAGAACCTAGCAAAACAAAAATAGTCTTAGCCAACCATTTTTAATTTTTGCAACTATGTAAATTTCAGCATGAGAGCTTTCTCAGAACGTGAATCATAAAATATCATTATTAAAAAAAAAATAGCCAGCCCATTTTCTTGCCTTTTCTTCCTCAGTTTCCCAAGGTGAACTATTGTTGGGCTTACATTCAGGCCTAAACGTAGTCTGGGTCCTAAGTCAAGAGTTTCCTTGCACAGCAGCTCATCTTTTTGCGGGGCATTGAGTTACACTGTGTTGGGCACAACCTTGCTGAGCCAAAGCCTCCCTTGGTTGTTGGCCCAGTCAGACATTCATGTAGCTTCCTCGTGTCATATGCTAGTTTTTCTATAAAACAGATGGTAGTCTGCCTTCTTGACTGAAGCCCTGGTGCCTTGGTTAATTCTTACAATCCTCTTTCCAGGGAGTTTGATCCTGTTCTCTGAACTCCCACGTTCTGGCTGAGTGCACCTACCTTCCAGGGTCATGGTGCTACTCACTTTCCTGTTGCTGCTGGCCAATGCAAGCAACTGACTCTGTGCACCAATAGCTACTTCTGATTTCTTGTTACTTGTTCTTGTTTTTGTGTTTTTGTGAACCACACTTAAACTTCTTTTTTTTTCTTTTTAGACAGGATCTTTCTCTGTTGCCCAGGCTGGAGTGCAGTGGTGTGATTATGGCTCACTGTAGTCTCGATTTCCCAGGCTCAAGTGGTCCTCCTACTTCAGCTTTCTGAGTAGTTGGGACTACAGGCATGTGCCACCATGCCCTGCTGTTTTTTTTTTTATTATTATTTTTAGTACAGACAGGGTCTCACTATGTTGCCCAGGCTGGTCTTGAATTCTTGCGCTCAAGCAATCCTCTCACCTAGGCATCCTAATGTGCTGGGTTTATGGGCATGAGCCACTGCATCCAGCCTTTAACATATTTTGACACTACCATGAACTGACTGGGTTCCCCTCCCCACTTCATAGGTGTTTCCCCAGTTTCATTAAGTCAGTTCCTCAGATTTCAGATGCCACCCTCCTGCTCTCCAGAGTTTCCATAGGTGGGGCTCTCTCTGGCTGTGCTCATGATGGGGAGAGGCCTGTGTTCTGCTCTCCTAGACTTTGTATAAGGAAACTAGGATGGCAATCTGATTGGAAGGGAAGGTCTGTGAGATTTGCTGGGAAGCTGCATTAAGAACAGACACACCATTTTCTTTAGATTAAACATGTATTAGAGTTGACTGTGGGAGAGGTTGGGTAGTGGAGTTTAAGCACTCTGCGGTACCCGTTAGTGCTACTGCAGAGCCTAAACATATCTTTCTCATTTTCTAGGAAACTTTCTTTTTTTTTGTCTCAAGAACTTGATACATAGTAGAAAAAAATTACTAAATTATTACATTAAAAAAACCCAATATAATCGTATTAACAGCTGACCAAAGGGCCTAAATATCTTGATCCAAAGAAATGACTAATTACAGCCACCTTAGGCATATAGTATGCCAAGAATGGGGGCGGTAGTCTTGGTAATTTGTAATTCTTGGTTCAAGATGTGATCTTCCTAAACTTTACGTATGAGGCAACCCAAACAATGAGAAGAGAGTGCTTACTTATGTGTCACTTTTCCCCCTAAAGTCACAGCGTGATCCTTTGGCATCTGGAACAAGTAAACTTCCTCATAATAATGGAAATTTGCTTTGGGTTTCAATTTCTCCATTAAAAAAAGCTCCTCATCATTTAAGTATTTTAATAAAATGCCTATTCAAGCCATTTATTCTTCTTACTCCTTTCTTGACTGCTTTTCTATTTGATCCTTGCTTATTTATTTTATGTCAGTCTCTTTTTTCGGTGACTCTACAATAACTCACACTTCGGTGTTGCTACCTCAGGTTGCTTGCTGAGAAAATAGAGTTTAAGACAGAGGTTCCTCCAATGCTGTGTCCTTAAAAAAGGGCTTGAAGATAGGAGCCTAAATCAGTCAACCATTTGAGGTAAGGACAAGTAAAACACATAGCCCAGAACCAGGAGACAGGTTGTTTATTTATTTTTTAAAATCCCTAATCCAAAATTAAGATAGGCAAAATTTTCAGCAGAAGTGAGAACATCAAGGAAATACTAGAAGCCATTACTGAACTAGAATTCTCAAAGTTTTATTTTGTTTTGTTTTGTTTTTAGAGCCGTCATTGACTATGGCCAAGACCCTTAGGCTGAGGCACTTTTCTCAGTGGATGTGAGGCCATAGAAAATTTAAAACTGATTTGGGAGCCAAACTTGGAGAAAATAGGAACAAAGATGGCAGATAATAAATTTTGTAAGTTATCACATGATGTTGCCTTGAATACTTTTACCTTGATCTTGAGTTGATAGGTCAAAGGATTCCAGATTTGCTTTTACTTTACTTCGAAGTGGACAGCACATTTTCCTAGACTATATCCTTAAAGCAAAAATCAAATCTTCACCCTAGAAAACAGAAATCTATTTTTCATGTAATGGAAATTATGTCTGAGAAAGTCTTTACTGCTCAGTTTTCCAGTTTTTAAGTTAAAAAATGGTCTATTTGCTTCCTATGACAAGTACACATTATAAAAAACAAAACCTTCTTCGATTTCATGCTATATCAATATACTAAATGTCTAGAAGAAAATAGATCAGGACTGATCCTTGAATCTGGGTGCCAGGTTGAAGTTAGTGTGGTATTTGATGGACGGGTAGTATGCATGAAAATTAGCTTTGCTGTTGCAAGCATTGTTTATTGTCACAGAATAGTTTGCTCTGCACTGACTGCTACAAAATTGTAGTTTGGTAAACAACAACAGCAAAACACAGAGGTTGTGATAAGGGATCAGTAGGAGTGTGTACATATGTGTGCGTGGATGATCAAGTTCATGTGTCCGTGCTTATGCATAAACCCTGGAATTAAACGTTTCCCTTTTTTCATGCCATACATTTCAGTTTCTCCTTGTAATTAATTTGTTGTATTTGGAGTAGCAAATGGACAAGGAAGCATCGCCAAATTTGGAGCTGGTTGCATCCATTTCTTGTAGGGTAAGAAGGACAAGGAGGACAATTTTATTGTTTTTCCTTCATAATTAGGACAAAATAGAATATGATGACCTCTGCAGATCTGTCTAGCTTTATGACTTTATGATGTTAAATGTTAATGTTAAATGATAGGCAAAACTGAACCTTCATGAGTAAAAGACATATTATACCTTTGTACAGAGAGCTAAAATATAAGACAGCATGAAGGTAGGAATTGTGTGAAACACTTACCCTTGTGTATAAAATGGCTGCTGAGTGTGTAGATATAACTCACAGCTAGTGATGACCAGGGATATTGAATTATTATTCAGCATGGTCCCATAGCCTTCCAGTAGCTGGGTCCCTACCCCTTGAACTAAATACCATGCACTGCAGTGATTTAAACTGCATTTTCATTAAAATATCTATGATTGTAGAATGAAAGATTTTGCATTGTTAAATGGATTTAAAGAATCAATGAAGAGAAAAAGGTAATTGGGGATGAGAAAAGTTAAGGAAAATGTGATTTTCCTCTGAGATGACATAAAAATGTCCAATTGTCTGTTCTGTATGATTGAGTGCTATGAATCTACTATGGACAAACTTCACAAGATGCTGAGTGTGATTTGCTTAGAAGAGCATGGGATTTGAAATTCAAGGATGCTTCAACTTGGGTTCCTCCGGAAACAGAATCTGAGATAGAGATGAGTGTCTAGGAAGCTTATTAGGAGCTTCCTTGAGAGTAACACCCATCGAAGGGAAGAGAAGCAAGGAGTGAGGAGGAAGAAAGTGAACTCTGAGGCAGCTTCAGTGGAGGCCACAGCTGACATCAAGTGGGAATTGAAGGCTTCCTAGCTTGCAGAACAAATAAAAGAAAAAAATATAAGTTAGTTAGTTCTTTACGCCAAATCATACCTCTTCCAAGGTAACCCACATGCAAGGACTAATATGGGATTATAAGGGATTGGTCCTCTCCCCTATCTTAAGACAGTTCAGAGAAAACTGAACTCTCCTTGGAGTTTCCTGCAACATCTCACACTATTACTACTATCACCATGAAAGATGGTGAAAGTGTCATTGAATGAAAAGCTTCTACTTATCTTGGACTCTATAAAGTGTAAGAACTGAGTGATTTGATTTATATGGCAAATTTGTTCTCATAGTTCCTTCTCTTTTGTCCAAACTCTCCCTTTACTGGCACCACTTCCCTCACTCTTTCTACTAGTTCACCCATTGCATGTATTTTGCTAATGAGTTGTCTGTATTACTTTTCAGAATACATAATTTGTACAGAAAGATTTTTTTGATTAACTATGATGCATATAATAGCTTTAGGAAAAATTACTGAAATGATAATTGTGATAGTCTTTACTTAAGTGAAATCTGCCTATGATACTATAAATGTATACTACATACTTTTGTTAACAGGCATAGAATTTATGCTGCTATTTGTGTATGCAGGGTAATAATTTCCTAAGCAATCTGTTTTATAATTACAACATGTTTCTTGAATCTCTTTTAAGATTGACAGGACACAATTCTCACCTACTTGACTTTTTTTGGGAGTTCTAAGTTAGGAATGATAATATTGCCAGTATTAACAGAGTCAGAATAACACACATGATGTCTTTAACATTTGGAGTTTGAAGATTTTAGAATTTCTTTTTGTGTGTACACATCACAAATATAGTTGAGCATATAACCATCTCTAGATGTATATATTTATAAATGTTACATGTTCATATTTGGAAAAAAAGTAAAAGCCTAAGGATAAAGTGTACGTTTTAGGTCAAGGGAGCAAAATACTTCATGTTATGAAGTTGCATTTCGATTATGGTTTTCTCAAATGGAAAGAAATATCCAAGAATGAATCAAATCTAGGCTTACTTGACTACTCAAGCTTAGTTCTTTATTGGAGTTCTGAAATCCAAGAGAATAATCTCTAATTTGGCAATATTCAACTGACTATTGATTCAGGCTATAGAATTGGCTTGTTTCCTCTTTTTCTTCATCTGGCATCACTCATTTTATCTCATTGTCTTCTGTCTTCCTATAAATTCTGATTCTTTTATGGCTAACCGAAGTCCTAGGGTTACATTTTAAGTAATGAAGACAAAAAATGTACTTTTCTTAAAGGATTAAAGTTCTCCAACTCTTTCTCTTTGTAATTCTATCTAAAATGTGTGACAATTATGGAAAGAACTGATTACATAAATGTATTCTCCAGCAGTAAATGTGGACCCAACTTCTACCTATGGACACAGCTCCAGGGGGCAACAAACAGCCCTGAGAGTGAACTTAGTACAACATCCAGTAGCACAGCATTGTTACTTAGAAACTACTGAGAAAACTGAGGAAATGCAGTTATTCCGACAAGTGCCCTGACATAGCCCTGACAACTTCCATAATCTTTAATGAAGACCCTTGACTTTTCTACTTGTGGGAAGGGAATTATAAATTTATATCTCAGCTTAATTTCTTTAGGGGGGTTGTGATTTTGGTAAGGGTTTAGCTAAAAGTGCCCCGTCCCCAACCTAGAATTCTTCTTATGCACAAGAAAAACTGGGCTTATCCAAGTCTTAGTGACACTTAGAAGAATTCAGTAGACTAATGACTGAAAATGCACGTTGTCAAAATAAGAAAACAAAATAGGGACTTCATCAACCAAACCAATATTTGAAGCTTTGCTGGAAGTCAGATGGACAAAAACCAAGAGTAACCAATGAGTCATAGCTCAAAACTTTAGTGAAGAATCCTGTCATACAGGGCACGCAACATTATAAAATCTGTTGAAATGCTTCAGAGATTGGGACCTGTGCCGATTCTGCCAGGCAGGGTTCTCAGCATAGGCTGCTTTCCATCTTGCTGAAATCAGTCCACTTTCAGCTCCAAGCTCCAATGGGGGACATGCATTGCATCAGACTTGGGCTTTTGATCCAACAGTGCCCAGTTGCAGCTTGGACAGCGTTGTTTGAGGTGATGTGGCATAAAGTGCTGTCTAATTCGGGGAAGTAATTAATTAAGGTCAGAATGTAAGGAAAGAACATTGATAATAAGATGAGGGCTGAGTAGACATGCATTAGTGGGTCTCTGGCATATCATATTTCTAATTTGACCACAAGTATCCTCAGCTAAAGTGAACTGAGGAAGCCTCTGCTTGCTACAGGCAGCTTGACATTAACACTTGACCCTAAGTGTCAGCCACTCTCTCTTGTGGCTTGGTGCTGACAGTCAAGAAATCTGATCACCGCTGGTTTCATCATCTTTGGTAGGAAAAGCCACATTATCTGCCTTATATAAAAGGATGAACCAACCAAAGCCAATAGGTAGTATAGAATGACTTCAGAAAAAAAAAAAATGAGGTTGTGGAGTTGTGAAAACCTTAGGGGTAAAAGTTGTCTCTCCAAATGCTTCTCCCTAGTTTTGGTAGACATTAACCTCCATTCAAATGGAAACACCTTCATTTAAGCAAATGCCAACTGGTTAATGTAAAAATGAATCAGTAAAATTCCTTTCAAACCATCCTTTGGATTTTAGGCATATTATTACTTCTAAGTCTTGAAAAATTACATGAACAAGCTTATTTTAAGGTTGAACAGAGGACTGACAGTAGAAAATCTTGAGACATCAAACAAGGGAGCTTCTGAAATTTGTGAAGTACATTCATTTTAAGAATATGAGGGTGTGCCTGCATGCATTTTTGGCAGCTGTGGTTGTGTGGCTAGGTGAAAGTGTTCAGATGAATTATGAATGGGAAAGAGTTGATTATTCAGTGCAGAGCACAGGGTGTTCAATTTGGCACACAGGGAATAAGATGATGTGGTGTAATGCCAGCTGTGTCCATGTGCTCTTGTGGACCTAGTGTATTAGCAAACTGGAAAAGTTATCTCCTCTGTTGATGTAAGCATGCCACTGATATTCCTCATTGCTAGATACATTCCAACCATTTATATTTCAAGCTTCTTGGAAAACAAAATCTCAGACTGCCTGGAAGGTTTTGCTACTTCGTGACATTGCTGCCAGTATTTCATTAGAAACATATTTAGTTAAGTACCTTCAGAAGAATTTTATATACAAAAAGAACCCCAAATTAAATTTTAATATTTTGTTATATTTTGACAAATAGCAGTTAACTTGAAATATAAAATTCTTTATATTTTATATTTAATATAGAGTAGCATTATTTGTTGACTCAGTATTTACCTATATAACAAATCCAAAATATTTGTGTTTCAAAAAAAAAAAAACAAAGGATGAACTGAATGTTTCTTTTATATTGTGCCACATAGACCCAATTTAAAGGCTCAAGAGAAAAACTCCCCAGGAGGGTGTGAAATCTGATTCCTCATATGCCCTCACAGGTCCAATCAAGCACTAATGGAGGAAATTTGGCTTCAGTGAGATCATTATATATACATGCATTGCTTAACAATATCAATAATTTGTATTCCTAAGTTATTTTTGTGGCTGTTTGTTAGTTTCTGGGAACTTTGACATTAACTGTTACAAAATCAAAAATGGGGAAAGGTTTATTTAGAATCAATCAATTGGTGGAAAGAAATCCATTAAACCACTTGGCTGATAATAGTGAACAGTTTCATTAATAGGTTGATGAGGGTATGTGAATGAGTAGATCCTGAATGTGACTCCACTAATGTGGCAACATTAACATCCTGAATGCAGCTCTTCATGAAATAAAGAAAAAGTTAAATTCAAATGTATTTAAAATACATTTAACTATAAGCACATTCAAGGCTTCCTAATTCTGACAAATTGCAGGGAGGATTAGTATAGCACTAAGCTACTTTTCTAGGTTGGCCCAGTAAGGAAAAGAGTCAGAAAATTGTTGAAGGTCTTCAGGGGCAGTCGATGGTATCTATTAAAACTTAATTGAG
This sequence comes from Macaca fascicularis, assembly GCF_037993035.2. Classification (NCBI taxonomy): domain Eukaryota; kingdom Metazoa; phylum Chordata; class Mammalia; order Primates; family Cercopithecidae; genus Macaca; species Macaca fascicularis. The sequence goes on from NC_088378.1 coordinate 100,205,425, forward strand.
TTCAGCATCTTCAACTTATATAAAGTATTATAAGTTCTTCTATAAAACAGCATGTGATTTATGAAAATTAAATATGCTACGTGCAATTTTATTAACAAGATAACGTTGTCCAGAAGCCCTTCTTTCCTGGACCGTATGAATGTAAATATTGCTTTGTGCCATTAAAAACAATTTGGTAGTTCAAAGTTGTGGAGTCTAAATTAATATTGAAAACTATAGAGAACCAAAATATCACAGGACAAAGTTTAGATTCATTTTAGTAATTTTAGATACTTTTACAGAAAACTCATGTCACTAGCACGTGCATAAACAGGCACTATGATTTGGAGAAAACTATAATTAATCTATGTTTTGGGATTCTTTTTTAAAATTTGATCTAGTTGTATTTTTCTTCTGAAATCTATCATGCCATGTTTTATTGTGTGGAAAGCTAAGCATAAATAGTAGGGGCTGCATTTTTCTCCTGTGGTGGTTTGTGGTAATTTGAAACAGGCAAGGCTCTTCCACATTCTGCATCTGTACCGGTGCTCTGTACCAGGACCTTACACTGATCACAGAGCACGGCTGTCCTTTGTCTTTGAATCTCTACTCTCCTTCTACCTGGTGGTCCTTGGATTTTCTTTCAGCACTTCCCTTCCTACTTCTCTTCCTCCACATTGTTTTCTCCTTCCATTCTTCCCCCTCCCTGTCTCCTATTGCTTCTCATTTTCTTTCTTTCCTTTCTATCCTTTTCTTCAATATCTTTAAAAAATTCTCTTTCTTCAATAAAATACTCTTTCTTCAGTATCTTTAAAAAATTTTATGAAAATATTAATTTGAATTGTTGAAAATTAGAAAAGTACAATGAATAAATGTCATCTTGCCACCAACCACAGAACACCATGTGGAAACTCTAATGTGTGTCTTTCCAAATTTTTCATATGTATAAAAATACATTTTATAAACCTATAGTTTTTTATATATACACATATAGCTTTTATGTATATTTTACATGTTATGTGTTTATATACATGTAAATATATGAATGTATGTGTGTATTTGTGTGATTGGTTGTAGTATAACCTGCTTTTTCCAGTTAGCCATCTTTCAGTCTACTGTTTCAGTACATTTTCATCTAATATGATACCAAACCTTATTTAAATTTCTTCAGTTGATTCCAGAATGACTTTTGCTGCTGGTTTATCTAAACAGTATCCAATTCCCAGCCACAGTCTGCATCTGGTGGGTATATCCCTTTGAGTCTATTTTCATTATTTTTCTTATCCATCAGGATATGCCTAGATATATACCATTTACATCAAAACATATTGGATCTTACTGTCCTCTTTCAGTGTGCAGATTCAGATCTTTCCTCAGCCCAGACATATTATATTTTCATGTGTCTGTTTCATTGCTTTCTTCCCAAATACCCAATATTTGCTTGTCAGGTTTTCCATAACTTTTAATCGTTTACCACATGCCTTCTACTACTTCCTGTGTTTTAAGCTATAATTTAATTCCTGTGCTTTAAGATTTATTAACATTAGGTTACTGATTTTGGTCATTCACTGGTTAAACTCGTTCTTGTTTATTATCAACTGATTTGTTTTCATTGGAAAATAATGATTGTACTCTCCAGAGGATATTTTGTTTTGTTTTGTATTATGTTTGGATCTCCTTCAGCATTCATTATTAATTTTTTTCAGATGATCATCTGTCTGATATAGCAGTGCATGTATCCACATTGTTTGCCTGGTCCTTTTATTACAGGTTGTGGGCTGTGGTAAAGATGTCAGCTCTCCTTAGGTTATAGGAAGAAGCTTCCCTATTCTCTGTCATCCCACAGTCCCTCAGCCAAGTGAAGGTAAAGAAGACTTTTCATTTTCAGCTGGAAACTAAAGAACAGATCATTGAGAGAAAACACCCACAGCCCAAGAATCCTTTACACAACCAGAATTCATTTACATGTCAGGAAAAATGTGAAGTTGCGGATAGGCAAGCACTAACTGAATGCCACCCAAGTTCCCCATATGAGGAAAATGCACGAGAAAAGACTCTAACTAAACAACAAACTACCCCAGGCAGACACCTCAACCTGGACCAAGATAAAAGAAACAATCATGGTGGGGCAAGGCAGTGTGGCCCAGGAATTATGTAAACAGGCTCTGAGCAGCACACCTGGATTCAGTTTCTGATTATGTCACTCACTGGCTGTGTGAAATTAGGCAAGTATTTAACATCTCTTTGTTTGACTTCTTCATCTGTAAAAGAATAAGAAAAACGGTGGAGCTTATCCCATAGTATGGTCGCAAATATTTAATATTTCTATTAATCTTCATCTATAAGATCAGGCTCCAGAAAACAAACAAACAAAAACCAAAACAAAACAAACAAAAAAACCCAGATAGTTCACTCAAATTAGAGCAATTTCAGAATGGTTTGAAAAAGATATTATTTATCGAAACAAGGGCATAGGGTAAGAAAACCAAAAAGAGTAATGCAGTATGCCAGCTAGTAGCAGTGGAGTTGTTGCCACGCTTGTTGTTGAAAGGAGAAGGAGAGGAAGCCCTAATCAGAATTTGGAAAGAGGAAGTGGTACAGAGGATATCCTCAGTGACTTTCTGTGGAGAGTTACAGCCAGCCTGAAATGACCCACTGGGGAAAGAGGCAGTGGTGTGTGTGTGCGCGTGTGTGTGTATGTGTGTCTGTGTGTATAAAATGTCCTTCAGTCTCACTCTATTCCTTATCTCCTGGTATTCTCTATCTGTGAGCCCAACTGGAAGCCAGAGGGCCCTGCAGTTCACTTAAATGGTCCATACTGGTCAGCCTCCTGGGTCACACTGGAGGGGCAAGCTGAGCTATCCAGAACATCAACAAATTAAGAGTGAGTTCTCAATCTAAATAAATACCTCTAACATATTTCATGCTGGGAAATTACAGGTTGTCACCTAAAAATATGAGATCTATTTTGTTATAGATAATCAACAAACTACTGGTTTAAATCATATTCACAGGCTTTCTTTGCAGGAAAAAGGAAAAAGTCAAAAATAATTGAGTTATATTATTAAGTCGAGCAAGTTGCTAAAGTACATTTGCAATGTGTTCTTATAAGGAGTGTAATTTACTTGCCTAAAGTTTTGAGACAACATGGAGAAGATTTCAATTAAAGAATCTCAAGAGCGTACTTAAACATTTTAAAGAATCTTAATAACCCATGTTGGATCAATATTTAAGTGACACATATGCTACAGAGGGGAACTGAAGTTGGAGTTTTATTTTGATGAAAGAAAAATTATCCCCATCTGGTGAAGGAAAGACAGCAACTTGTACAGTGACTTCTATTTCACTAGTCAATTAGTCCCTAGCATTGGCTTTGGCTACCATTTACAGTCACATTGATGTGGCATTAAAGACATCAAGTGTGAAACAGCAATCAGTGGTCTAACCAATATTGATCAACACTGTGGCTTGACATTTAGGCTTCCATAGATATTTCAGAATGGCTTCTTCACCCTTGTTAAAGAAATCCAGCACTTCTTGACCACTGCAAGGTAGTGGGTGTCTGGGCAGAACAGAACAAAAGAAAATGAAGAAATAAGACATGGGTTTATTTTCCTTGCTCTTATTTGCGTGTGCATTCCGTCCTCCTTTTTGATACCATCATACCAAACTGGATGAGTAATTAACTCTCAAAAATCTGTGGCTTCTCTTATTCACTGATTGGGGTTCTACAGTACTACTGAAACCTCTCAATGTCAATAATAACATGAAACACCAGGATATGCCAGGGTCTATCCCTTTCCTTTGATTTCCTGGCTTCTCCTCTTTTTATAACTCTTGAAACTCTTCAAGACTTATGCCAGCAACTTTGATAGTAAATTTACCTATGATGTCAAGTAACAGGATCATAAAAATTAAGAGGTGAGAAAAATCTTAGGGATCATCTAGTCCAAACTCTAATTTTAAGGATGAGAAAAATGAGGTCAACAGACTACTTAGCTGTGCAGAGGGCATAGTCATTAGTGGCCAGGACTAGGAACTTATATCTCTTTGTATCTAATTAATTGCTTTTTCTATTATTTATTATTAACTGTTAAATAAAAAGTACAATTTAGAGAAAAATTTTATACCTACCTGAAAAATATATCTAAGAAAGCATTTAAAGAAAAATAAAAAGAGATAAGTAGAGCAGAATTGTGCTGCTAACAATTATATAGATTCTTACCCTAATGCCTAAAGTAAATTATAATTACATGTTAGAAAAAGTGATATCAAGTTTTATTGTAACTTCAAATTAGGGTACTTATTTGATCACATGATCTTCTAGTGTTTGAAATATGGTAGACAATACATTGCATTTCTTTATTTTTTTAGGAGTATTGAAAGTAAAGAGAAACTCTTACAGCACATTTTTTGGAAGGAGAGAATAGTTAAAAATTGTTTGTAATAAAAGAATGGTTAGACTTATAGAACCTTATAATTTGAAGGGCATATACTGATTTCTAGTCTACCTTTCTACCTAAAAATAGGAATTCCTTTTGTAGTATCCCTGAGAAGCAGACCATGGTATCTGCTTACATTTTTCTAGTAATAAGAAACACGTGATTTGTGCAGAAATAGTTTTTGCCAAGATGACATACAATTCTTCCATATGGAGCCTAACTCAGTCCCTGCAACACTATACCTTTAACTCGGTAGTATTAATTCTTATTTCCTCGAAAGTAAATAAAACAATTTCTGTAATGTTTTTAGTAGCCATTGCACATACATTTAAAGATTGCTATTCTATTTATCCTAAGTGTTCTATTGCACCAGCCCAGCATTTTGAGTTTTTTTAGTTGTTCCATGTAAAACATGGCTTTGAATTTCCAGCTATTTTAGTGATTCCTCTGAATATAGTAATTTGTCAATGTACTCCTAGAAATGGATTCTTACATAACTATTGTGGATTCACAGTTCTTTCTTATATATTCCAGGTATTGTTTACCACCTGAAGTGGTTGGTACATTATGTTCTTGGATTGGGGCATAAAGCTTTCAGTACAGTTCTGGTTCATGTTCACTAGGGAGGCAGGGATTGATAAAATATCCGAGATCTTTTCAACATGAGCCTTGTTTAAATCTCCCTGATCCTATCCTGGTGAAATTCAGTTGATAAAACTTAATTATAGAACTCTACATGTTTTCTTGCTAAATTTTTTCATGAGTTGTTTACAGTATTCTAACATTGTGAATGACATGAGCAAGTGACAAAACTTGGGTGTGGGGACATTCTGGCTTTTAAGGGAACACACCGATGGGGATAAAGAAATATTGGCCAGGCATGGTGGCTCACGCCTGTAATCCCAGCACTTTGGGAAGCCTAGGCAGGTGGATCACCTGAGGTCAGGAGTTCGAAACTGGCCTGACTCATATGGCGAAACCCTGTCTCAACTAAAAATACAAAAATTAGCCAGACGTGGTGGCAGGTACCTGTAATCCCAACTACTTGCGAGGCTGAGGCAGGAGAATCGCTTGAACCCGGGAGGCAGAGGTTGCAGTGAGCCAAGATCGCCCCCACTGCACTCCAGCCTGGGCAACAAGAGCGAAACTCCATCTAAAAAAAAAAAAAAAAAAAAGAAATATCGAAACAGGAATGAGGCAGAAGGGGAAAAGTAAAAAGCTTCCTAAAGGCAAACTTGAATAATCTGTAATTTTGTCTGGGGCTGACTAAATATAGGGCTTAACAAAAAGACATATTGATATTTTATTATATAGAATTCATCTTTTATGCCAAAAATGTCATGGGGGTGAATTAGGGGTACATTAGTCAAAGATTCTCTATTATTTTGGTGTAAAGTTTTTTAGAGCAGGACTTTTCAACCCAGTGCTATTGACGTTCGGGACCAAATAATTGTTGTGAGAGGCTATCCTTTGAATTGTATGATGTTTAACAGCATCCCTGGGCGCTACCTGCTAGATGCCAGTAGCACTCTTAGTCTAGCTGTGACAACTCTCAAATGTCCCCCTGCTGGGATTACAGGCATGAGCCACCATGCCCGGCCTAATTATTTTTTTTTCCCAGCGCCTCCATGCTATTTATTTGCAAAATATGTAAAATATTAATTCATTAAGTTAATACTTTTTGAATTTCTACAATGCTCTTGGTGTAATTCTACACACTGGGGTTACAGCAATAAATAAGAAAGTGGAGAACCCCTGCTTTCATAAAGCATGAGTGTCTGTGTATGTGTGTGTGTGTGCACGCTCATGAGTGGTGTGCTGGAAGTGTGATAAAGAAACAATAAAATTAAAAAAAAATATCACAGTGCTACAAAGTGATTGAAGTACCATGAAGGAAACGAAAGCAGAATAAGACAGGACAAAGAGGGTATGTATCCTTTCATTAATTGGTGGAGAAGACAACTTGTTTGAGGAGAGGACATTTGAGTAGAAGATGGGATTGTATGAAAAAAAATGAAGCATGAAAGTTCTTAGAAAAGAATATTTTAGCTAGAGGAAATAACATTCTTATGGGATGAATTGCGTTCCTACAAATTCATACATTTAAATCCTAATCCTGGTACCTGAGAATGTGATTTTACTTGGAGATAAGGCCTTTGGAGATAGGCTAATTAAGGTAAAATGAGGCTGTATGACTGATCCCTCAATTGAGTATAATTAATGTCCTTGTGAGAGGAGAAAATGTGGACACAGATAATATGTGAGCATAGAACAAAGACCATGTGAGGACCCAGAGAGAAGGTGGCCGTCTGCAAGCTGGAGAGAGAGAATAAATCAGACCTGCTGACTGATACCCTCACCTTGGACTTCCCGCCTCTAGAATTGTGAATAAACATATTTCTGTTGTTTAAGTCATCTAGTCTGTGGCTTTTGGTATGCAAAACCTAGCAAATGAAACAAGCATGTCAACTAGAGGTCTTTGATGTGTTTGATGAACAGCAGGCAGGCCAGAATGAAAGAATGAAAGGAGGAGAGAGTAGTAGAAGGTATGACTGGAAAAAAAAAAAAAAAAAAAAAAAAAAAAGACAGGGATCAGACCATGTGGTGATAAGGGGGTTAGACTTTGTTCTGAGTATAATGTGGTCAGGTTTTTGAGCAGGTAACTGACACGAGTGACTTACATTTAAAGAACAGCAGTTTACTGCAGCATGAACCATTGACTTTAAAGAGCTAAGAACAGAAGCTGTCGATGGATTAATAGGCACGTGTAACAGCCCACATGAGAGGAGAATGTGGCTTGGACAAGGTTGCTGTCGGAGTAGGTGAGAAATTGTTTGATTCAGGATATGTTCTGAGGGCAGAGCCAACAGATTTTGCTGATAGACCTGAAGTACTGTGTAAAGGAAAAAGAAAGCAAATACAAATCTTAGGTTTTGCACCTAAGCGAAAGAGTTAATGATGGTTTTATTTTCTGAGAGGGGGAAACTTGAAGGAAGAAGCCTCAAATGTATGCTTATTGCAGGATCTGGCCGGCAGCCCTCAATGCAGCGGGGCTCTCTCTTTGTTCCCAGGTGGATCGGCAGGTCGAGAAATAATAGACACACACAAGATAGTGAAAGCTGGGTCCAGGGGGGTCACTGCCTTCTGGTCCCGCGGTGCCAACAATGCACTGGATAGGCCAGCTTTGTTATATTATGTGCATAATGAAATATTTTTCCTTAATTAAAAATGATAAATGGAGTAGCTGTGGTGAAAATGCAAAAAATATAGGAGTATATCGAATAAAAAATTTTCTGTTTGTAATCTCACTCCTGAGAGTTGAACAAGGCACTGTTAACAGTTAACACTGCATCTTTCTAGACCTTTTGTTCTAGGTATCTTTAATCTCTCTCTCTCTTTTACACACACACACTTCTTAGAAAACTGATTTATATTATCATGAAAAAAGTACCAGAATTCTAAAAATATTATTGAAATCAATGGAACATGTATTTATCTCCTTAAAAAAATTTAAGTGAGCTTGCTAGAATTGTATGTAGAAGGTCAGCTAGTGGGTGGTAAAACCACCACTTTGAGGAAAAATGAGTGACATTCTCAAATGGCAATCACTGCTGTTATTCTGGGCTCCAGATTCTCGATCTTTGTTGTCAACTGGATTTAGTTTTTATTAAGGTGAACTTTGTTCAATTGATTCAAATGTTATTTGCCTATAATTTTACAAGTGTATCATTTTTGGGGTCTGGTGAAAAGTTATATACATATATTAGCCACTGGAGTAATTTTTTGTTTGATAATTAATGTTATTTTAAGGGCTATATCTTTTTTATGCAGTGATTTTTTTTTTTCTAAAATTTTTACGTGATTAAACCAAATGTGAACACGGAGATTTAAGAAACCAAATTTACTTGCTGAATGCACCAAGTCTCTAGATGGGAAAAACAGAAATGAACAGATTCCATATAAAACATGCAGAGGAAAGGGCAAAATAAATTCAAAATCTTCATCTAAAATAATTTAACAGACCGAAGTTTTTAACCCATAAAGCACTGTAAAATAAGATAAAGTGAAAGTTATGTGTGTGGCTAATAAGTTAGTATATCACATAGAAATAAACATTGTAATATGTTGTGTATGATTCTTGAAGAAAGATTCTCAATCATAAACCAACAAATTATCCACAGTCCACACTATCCTGTTCTTTCTGGTCCTTCTTTCCCTCAATCCCCATACAACAAGAAATATATTCTAGAGCAAATGAGCGATACAGTGCTCTGAAAAAGAGTGAGTAAATTCAGAGGACCACATGTGGCTCTGGAAAAAGGAAACATGGCTCACAGGCTGTATGGGGTCTTTGGAGAGAGAAACAGTGTATCTATGCCAGTCACTGTGACTAGCCTTTGACATTGACATCTCATTTAATCCTTACAATCTGATGAGTATTGTTATTCCATTTTGTAGACAAGCAAGCAGACCCAGAGACATTAAGTGACTTGCCCAAGTTCTTCCATTTAGTAAGCTTCAGGAGCAGAGAGGTATACAGACTTGTCGGACCTCAAAGATTAGGTTCTCTCCCACGTGACACAGTGCCCTCTGCTCTGCATCTGAGTACTGAACAGGTGTTTACCAAAGTAATAATCAATGAGGGATGTCATACATTTGTCACTTACTATTATTTCCTTTATATTAGAAATATTTTACAATTATATTTTCTATTTTCAAACTAAATATAAAACTCATTGTATCTCAATCAACTTTACATCTTGAGCCTTTAGCATTGCGTGTCACATAGAGTGAATGTGAAACAGACATTACTGATGGGATGGTGAAGGTCAATCTTTTGGCATCCCAAAAAGAGAGAGTGTGTTTATGACAGAAGCCTATTTTTTATTTAAAACTATCTTATACATACATTATACCATCTTAATATACATGAGGAAAATAAAATTGAGAAATATGAAAAATTTTATTTAGAAATGTAAATACAGAATCTATAGCTTCCAAGACCTACAGACAAAATATATAATCAGTTATGGTTTCTTTCCTGTTGGGTTAATCTTTTTTAGTGTTGAATACACATAGGACTTTTGTTATTTCAAATTATTTATTAACATTAATATAACTCAGGACTGGTGCAGTGGCTCATACCTGTAATCCCAGAACTTCAGGAGGTGTAGACGGCCGTATCACTTGAGGTCAGGAGTTCGAGACCAGCCTGGCCAACATGGTGAAACGCTGTCTCTACTAAAATATTAAAATTAGCCAGGTGTGGTGGCGGGCACCTATAATGCCAGCTACTCTGGAGGCTGAGGCACAAGAATTGCTTGAACCCAGGAGGCAGAGGTTGCAGTGAGGCGAGATTGTGCCACTGCACTCCAGCCTGGGTGATACAATGAGACTCAGTGTCAAAAATAATAATAATATTAATATAACTAATTACTCTTCTCTGAGCTGCTAATGTGTTGTAAATGTTTACCAAATGGGATAGGTTATTATTGTGCATGTATTTCCCCATCTAAATGTTAATATTGACATGTAACTCCGGTTTTGAATGTTCCTTATTTCTTTACATTTAACTAATAGAGCTCATTTAAAGATGTCCAAATTTATAGTTTTGTGGTGTTATATTAAGCAATAGAATATTATTTATACTACATATTACTCCTGAATCTTGAGCTTTTATGATACATGTAAATAATTCATATGCCCACTACATTTCTCATAAATAATTTCGTCCTAGCTACAGGAAGGTTTCTTCTACAAACAGGCTAGATACCAAATAGGAGTGAAAATTGCTCCTTGAACTTTAAAACTGGAAAAGGTGGGAATAACATTTTTAAGAAATTTAGCTAATAAATTCTTGTCTTTATATTTCCAAGACCCAATTTCTTTATGAAGAACTTCAGTTGGCTGAAGCAGATCACAAGTTTCTCTCATTGTAAAGAAAGGATAGCACTTTGCAATTAAGACTGAGACAAATATCTTTTCTCCAGAAGAAGCAGGGCAAGGTGTAGACAAAGTTCTACTAAGAGGGGAAGAGGAAGTAGGAAACCACCTGCATTTTCCATGGGATTGTGGGAAGAGGAAGATGGAGGTCAAATATATGACAGGACTTCTTACTTTGGACCCAAACATCAGGGAACAAGTTGTATTCTTTACCTTAAAGTCTAAAGCTGAGGAATATTAGATCACTCTCTCTTTTGGAACCCTAGAAAGACACTGCCTTAGCTTATGGTCTCAAAATAACATAGTGGGATTATAGTAATGACGTCCATTAGTTTAGCAGTAGCCAAAGAAGATGTCTGGATAAATAAGCTTGACTGGGAATTCTCAAGACTGACCTCGGACTCTGATGTCATAGAAATTCCGACATGCTCTGAGGGAGAGGGCGAATATAGTTAAAAATTTGACTGGTTAACTTGGCAGAGACTTATTCTAATTAAGACAAACTGATGTTTCACAAGGACTGGAGAAAAGGAAACTTGTTGAGGCAGGAACTGAAGAGAAGTTATAGACAGACCTCATAGGAGACCCACAGTGCAAGTATAAGCTAATGTAGGGCTGGCTCAGCAAGATATGCAAACAAGAGAACACCAGTTGCCTGGAGACCAACAGGGTGCCAATGATGAGGCTGACAAGCGACAGCACCATGAAGAACAGAGATCCCAAAAGACACAGGGCAAGACAAGGACATTTATGTTGTTCCTCCCCAACAATGAAGCCTTATAAACCTTCTATCTTTCTTCACTTATATCTTTAACCGAGATCCACCTTGAAGGTGAGCATGGAGATGGAAGAAAATTTGAATGACTGAACATTTACTCAAAGAAGACAGAGTAATGGAACAGGGTCTCTTGTACTTGAAAAAGTTGAGACACCACTGATCTGCAAGGCTAAGATCTCTCTTTCACCTTGGCATGAAGACATGAAGATGAGTAGATAATTTTTTTTCTGCCCATTTGTAAACCAATGCGTACTATAATTCTTGTTGACAGTTTTTTAGGCATCTTTTAAAAAATCAATTATTTTCCTAGATTGAGACACCAGTGAGGCTCGTAGCCTCTTTCCTCTAATGTGGTGGAGAGCTCTTTAGCAGCAGTAGTTTTGGCATGTACTATCTGGCCGCACACTTTTTTTTCAGAAGACTTTAAAGGGTCTTTAACTCAGTGAATTATTCCTGGGTAGTAATAGATCATGAACAGTAGCACTTTCATCTAGCTTCACTTTTAAGTTTTCCCTTCAGGCTTTAAGAACCATTATTGCTGATCCTCTAAATATGCACTAAAATGTCTATTTGGCCAATTTCCTCAACTTTGGTTGATTGGTTGATTCATTAACTTATTCAACAAATAAGTACAGAGTACTATGTGCCAGGTATGGTAAACCAAGCTGAAAACTTACCTATTGTCTCTGTCCTTATGGAACTCATATTTTGATTATTTGGATTATTGTCACCACAAAGGCACACTACAGCTCTTGCTTACGTAGTTTGTCCTTTATTCTCTACAATTGTTCCTATTGTTAAACAACTCATCCTTTATGTATGTGCAACATTTGCCTTTTTTATCTCCACTATCAGTTTTACCTTTTTCTGCTTTTATTTCCCTTGTATTTTTATGCCTTTTAATATCATTTTAAACATTCTCACTATGTCTACACTTACAGTGTCTTAAAAAGTTTCTAATGTTTGAAAAACAGTTAACCCATACCTATAGAAAGCACATCAATGAATGAGGTGCACAATAACCAAATGTGTAGCAATCTGCTACAGTTACTAACATCATCTATTGGTGATCAGCTTTCGCTCTGAGACATAGTTTGTTCATATCTATGGAAATTCCTGAGTTAAAGTTTGTAAACTAAAAACAGAACATGTGTTTAATTATTCAGTTGAAGTAAGAAGAAATGATCAAGCAGTAACCAAAGAGACAAAAATTAATAATTAAAAATTTCTGCCTTTAGAAATGTATTCCCTGGATGCGGAGACCATTATCTAAAAATAACTTTTAAAATATGTTATGTATAAGGTTTTAGGTGTATAATAAATGAAGGTGTGTTTAATTATCTACAAAGAAGAGGTTACATTTGATGTGGGCCTTGAATACCGGGTAAGAGCTGGCTGAGCAGATGGGAAAGAATGATGTAGGCACAGGAAATAGCACATGCCGATGCAGAGAGGTGGGAAGGTTGCCATGAGGCACAACATGGGAAAGAGAGAGGGAGCTGGAAAATAAATCAGGATCTGAAGGTGCGGGGTTTTGTGTGTCATGCTAAGGAGGCTGTAGTTAATTCTATAACAATGAGAGCCCCTAGATGCTTTAAAGTTGACCTGTTCACGTTTAGGTTTTGAAGCTGTCTGGCAAGTGGACAAAGGAATATTTGTGCTGAGAGAAGGGTGAGGAAGTAGTGCTATCACTGGAATATATTCCTTATTTTATTTTATTTTATTTTATTTTTTTGAGATCATTGCTTGTAACAGGAGTATATTACAGTTTGGATTTAAAATATCAATATGAATATCCTACAGAGTGAAAATATGTCTACTGAGTTACATACAAGGTATCTATGCAATTATTGACTTGATCGCTTTCTAATAGTGCGTTTTATTGCTGAAAACAACCCAATTCTCAGAAACATGAGTTTTATCTGATCAATAGCACAAGTTTACAACTTGTAATTTCCAATACTTCCAGCTTATTCGGTGTAGACATAGTTATTTCAAGTTTTTCAAGTTCTTATTTGTAGAAAGTGTATTTGGTTCATTCATATTTGTAATCCTGATATGCTTTACACTTTAGTTATTTTTTAAGGTAACATTGCCGAAGAGAGTAATTGGATTGCGCTTCAAATGAAAATAAATCTAAAATTATTTTTCCTTACAAAAAATCTAAAAAATTGTTAACAAATTTGTAAACTCTAAAAATGTGCAAAAACCTATGCTAAGGTCAATATAAGGCATTTTTTTCATCTTGGCTTTATTTCTAAGAAAATAAAATTTAGAGTTGCCATAAAATCCTATGGTAAATTCAATTTAAAAATTCAGCACTGAGTATAAACTGTCTAACACTATGAATGCAGATTTTGGGGGAGCATCTTGTCATAGTATACATAGTGCTCTTATGAAATTAAAAGATATATAGAGATCTCCATTTGGAATTGATTGTCAAAATGTATAATTATTTAAACACACATTTAGAATAACTGAACTATAATTCTTTGTGAAAACGGTGACATTGAACAAAACAAGGCAATGCATATATTTTCCCTGTACCTACCAATAATTAGATGCTAAAATATACTTAAGCAGGAACCAATCTAGTTTACAATGGAATTGCGGTGTTTGTAAAGATGTCCTTTAAATGTTGGCTCATTTTTTTTTTAAAGTTTGTTGGAAATCTTTAATCAAAATATTTAATAAATAAAGTCTATAGTGATTGTCTATCATAACTTGGATGGTAATAAAATAAAGTAAAAAAATTTAAAAAGAAAAATAATAGATACTACAATCAGATGATTGACAAGTATGTAAGGAAAAGTTTCCACTTGTATAACATCATGTTAGCTATTATGACAAATGCAGGGATAAAACAGACTCTTATAGCCTGCTAGAGGAGATACCATTTACATTCATGAAAAATGACTGTGTTTAACCTATTGTAGTTGTAATTACATATCTGTGTGGTTACAGCAGTAGAAAAGGAGTTCGAGATAGGAGTGAATACTGTGACCTGAGGTTATCATTTCATCTTTACAATATGCTTAGCACTATGTAAGAAATTGGAAATACAAGAAGACAGAGTTCTTATTCTCAAGAAACTCAGAATCTCCTGAACCAAGGTAAGCCTCAGGTATCAGGTGAGATACACCATTCTGGGCAGTAGAATAGAACTTCTCATAGAGGAATAAGCATTGTAGGTGGAGTGAGCTTTGTTTATGAGGGCGGTTGGCTTGGCTGGAGTGGAGGGAGCATTGAAGAGTGATGGGAGGTAAGCCTGAGTAAGCAAAGTAAGAAACTCCATAATAAAAACACTCCGGATTGCTTTCTGAGCATGGCATTTGGGTGTAGTCTGGCATAAAAGTGTATTTCTGAAGACCTGCTAGGTTGCTAAGTTTTGTGTTAGTAGCTTTATAATTCTTCCATTCCTCCTGTATTACATGGAGAACAAATAATATGGGTTTCACTCTTGTTAACACTAGTTTCTGTATCAAGCAGTTCTCAATCATGTGGAAGGATGGCATTAGCAGCCACACTATGGTGTTGAGTTATTATGTGGGTAAATTTTTTTCACACTTTTGACACAAAAAAACATTCTGCACAATAGGATATTAGACCTCATTTCTTTGTTTTATGGAAGGAAACCACAGTCCATAACAGTTGCCTAAGATCCCACTCAATGTGTGGAGGGCCAGGACCCAAATTACATTCTCCTGATGCCTGGCAGGGGCTTTTTCCACTATATCAGCATCTCCACGATGGGATCCCAGGAATACTCATTCCAGAAGTGTTAATTGAGGCTCACAGAACAAAAGTTTCTAGGGAGAAAAATAACCTTGGAAGTATTGCATGTTAAATCCTTCTCTCGAAGATCCAGAGTTCACAGTAGTACATTAAAGACTTACAAGAGTTCCAACAGTAAAGAAGAAAGTTATTTAACAATGTTAAATAGTTAAAATGACTTATTCATAGAAAAGACTTTTCTTTGTATACTTTTCTAATGGGAAATTATTTTCCCTTAAGTTTGAAATGACTTCACTGTCTTCATCCTCATTTCTCAAATTTAGGGTAGCCCAATAGACTTTGCTGCAGGTAGCTGAGATGAGGAGGGCCAGTATTCATACTGAAAAGACAGCAGAAGGATTTCACAGCAGGGCTTCAGCCTCAGAGATTACTGAAGGAGTAACTGGAACCCTGTTTTATTGAGTGTCACCAGACTGATGAGGCTTGTACTGGGCTGAAATATGAGCTAAGTGTATCTTATTTCTCACTTATTGAAAGCAGTGTGGCCAGCAGTTGAGAGCTTGATCTATGTGTCAACTAGCCTTGTTCTTGCCTTGTAGTAACTCTGTGATGTTGAGGAAGTTATTTCAGCTTTTCGAGCCTCCCTTTTCTCATGTAGGATGGGGCTAATGATTCCTAAGTCTTAGAATTTTTGTTAAGGCTGAGATGCTGTAATATGGACCATCTAAAGTGTTACATATAATGTATGATATATAGTTTTTGTAAGGTTCCTAGCAGAATTCTTGGCACACAGTTTGTGCTTGTGTTCAGCTCTATGGGGATTATGTGATAGCTCCTGCTTACAGAGTTGAGTGAACGTGACTCAACTCTATTATATTAGAAATAATAGCTGCTGTTTAGTGAAATGTCCTGTATGCCAACCACTCTACTAATGCTTTTTATGAGTTTCCTCATTTAATCTTATCAATGATCATGTTCATTCTTTTAATATTTTCATTTTATGGAGCAGAGAATTGAGGCACAGAAGGGTTGCATAACTTTCCGAAGGTTACACTATTAATACATTGGCAGAGCCAGGATTCAAATCCAGGAAAATGTTTTGTTTTTCTGCCTCTTTAATCAAGATAAACTATAGATTCATTTTAAAATTTCTATTTTTGTGTTAGACATATAAGCATAGTATAATACAATAGATATTCAGAAATTATTTTGAAATATATAAAACAATATTAAAATTAGTATAAATTTTAAAAAATCTATTATACAATCATCCAAATGTAGTTTTCACATGATATTTTTCCTTTTAGCCTTTGTGCAAAATAATATTTTCCATATTTATAACCAATATTGTGTTGTTTATCAGTAATAATATATCATAAGTTTTAATTTTCATTTTAGTTTTCATAGTTATTTTTAATCACTAATATTTCCTCAAGATGACATAACATAATTTGCCTGATCATTCTTCCATTGCCAGACATTTTGATGTTTTCCAACCTTCTAATTGTTCTGCATACATGATTTAGGGTCACTTTTCATAAAAATTCATAAAACCCTAAAAACAAACAAACAAACCTGAATCATCTATATACATCGTTGATTTTAAACTTAGTATTTCTTTAACAAACCGAATTCTGGGATTTTAGTTACAGAATATCACTATCCTTTGGAAAAGCAACTTAGTATATTCTAGGATTTTCAAAGCCTGGCCAGGGTTGCACAGATGCCATTCTTTGGAAGAGGAACTGGTACAGCCTGCTCACACAAGCATCCCCTTGGACTTTTATCATCACACATATTTTACACTCAGAAATGGAAGAGGGAGTGAACAAACAATGCCAAATTCCTACAGAAGAGAAACCCATTTCATATTATCAATCACCTCTTGGAATAAGTAACATGGTGTCAATCACGCTGCTAAAATGAACTTCCATTGCTGATTCCGTTTTCTGTTATTTTTCTCTTCTCTTTTTCCTGTAAGCTATACTCAGAGTGTTGCTGTTAATAAAAGAATATTATTCTTCTGTTTCTCTACAAAGATACCTAGTATACCTCTGTAATGTATGGATCCAGAAAACATTATTTTTCCTAATTGAATCCACCAGCACTAAAATTACATTTTTCATTCTCCGTATTGCCTTCATTATTACAAATTTTAACAGAATATGAGATATTCATACACATTTTATTCATCAGACTTTTTTTCTGAAGTTATGGAATACATTTAGAAATGACTTGGTTCATTTTGTCATCTAGCTTTTAGCTACTGAATAATGCCATGTTATCTATTTTGGGTCATACTTATATTAGAAAGAAACATCTATTGAGATTTCAAAATTTCTTATTTTTTTCCAGAGTAAGGCATACATCAAATTTGGTATTACAATTTATCCCAACAGTACTGAGCCTGCTTAGGAAACAGTTCATTTTTTCAGAGTATAATGAAAGGTTAAGCTTTGTGTATCTTTCTTGGAGGGCCAAGTACAGCTTGCCTACATCTGCAATCTTAGGGGAAATGATCACTGCATAAACTTCATATTTTTAATGGAAAAGAACAAGCAATAGCTCTCCAAAGACTCTTTTAAGAAAGGCAAAATTATGGAACTTGAATATTTTCTGAAATGTTTGGCTTCATGATATATTTACATTAGGAACTCACTGTTTTCCTTGAGCCCTCAAACTTTTATTTTAAGACTTGTATCATTCTAAAGCTATAAGTTAACTGCTGAAGGATGGAATTTTACAGGATGTATTGTGGACAGGGTGCAGGCAGAGGAAAGCATATGTTCTCACACTTTAAGTTGCTAGGGGAAAAAGGTATTTTAGCCCAAATTGGCATCAGATGGCAGGAAAGTCTTGGTTGGTTAAAAAAAAAAAAGTCTGCTCTTTGAACCACAATGAATGAGCTCCTCAGAATCATGTACGTTTAAAAAATGATTCATATTTTTAAGCAAACTTGGAGAAAATTTGGGAAGGAAGGGATCTTGAGATCGTAGGTCGAGGTTAGATTTCCGTCGGCATTTTCTTCTTCCATTGTGGTGCCAGTGTTGCAATATCCATTCTAGCTGAGGAAAATACAACTAGCGCTCATTCTCAAAATCTCCAACCACCAGACATTTCCACTGAAACATCCTGCCACCATCTGAAACTCATTTAATGTTGGACTGATCTTTTCACTTCTCCCCGAACCTATTCCTTTGCTTTCCTTCCTTATATTAATATAATCATTTTCTCATCCCTTAGACGTGAAGACTTGAAATTAATTTTAACTTTCTCTCCCTCACATTCAATGAGTCACCAAGTTCTTTATTCCATCTTTCCTATGTATCTGTCCCCTCCTGCCCATCTCTACAGCCTCTTCTTATACCATACCTTGGAAGCAGCACACACCTGATCCAGAACAGATTTTTGGACTCTGGACTCAAATTAGATACCCTGGACTCAAATCCTAAAACTGTTATTTACTAGCTTGGGAAAATAAAATAGGGTTGTTAGGGCCATCTTATAAAATTGTGATAACTAAAAAATAATGTATATAAAGCATAATACTTGACACAAACCAAGCTCTATAAATGAAAATTGATATCTGTCTTGCTGCTCTTCTTTTTTCCAAGCTCAACACTGGCAATTCAGTCTAACTAAACCATTTTCAGCATTCTATCCTTAGCCTCTGGACTTGCCAGTACTCACTGCACCCCAAAGACTGGTTTTAAGCTATGTGGTTATCATCTCTTCCTCTACATACTTGAATGCTTTACTCCTTCTAACCAGATTTTTTGTTTTAACAATCCCCAGAAACTGGTTTGCATTTTCCCACCTTTCATTGCTGTCCTGCTTTGGCTGATACTACCTATTCACTAGGAGTATCTTCTCTCTGTAAATCCTTTCTACATATCCAAATCTTGTAAACTCTTTAGAATAATGTCAAACCTATCATTACTGAAAAGTCATGCCTAACTGTGGCAGATGAGAGTAATTTTGTCATCTTCTGAACTTTTGTAGTTCTTAGTGTCAGTGACTAACTTTTTGGGCATAACCTTATGCCTTATGATATGGCTTTAGTATTATTCTGAACTTTTCTTGTTGTGTGTTACTGTTACTTAACCTTCCACGTATTTATTTCTTAGCTCTTCAGTTGTTTTCTCAGTTCCCTGAAGGCAGAGAACATGTGTTTTCCTCCGTAGTCTCTGTCATAATATCTAGGACTTAGTAAATCTTACTAAATCATAAGTGATTGAAGAGGATACAATTACTCTTGCCTGACATTCAGATATCTTGCATTAATATATGGGGCAAACTTTTGTAGAGAAATAAAGTTGTGGAGCACTTGCTTTGTGCTAAGTACTAAAGTGGGTAATGGGGATAGAGAGATTGATAACATGGTTCCTCAAGGAGCTCACTCTGGGAGAAATGGACATGTAAATACATTCATGCAAGAGGGGGTATGTTTCAAGTAGTACTAGACATACTTGCGGCACAAGGGAGGTTGTGTTCCATTCTGCATAAGGAGGCAGAGATGGTGACACAGAGAAGCAGAGGAGAAAGCTGAGAGCTGGTTCTTATAGAATGAGAAGTACTTTGCTCAAGAAATGGATGTGTGTGTTAGTATGTGGGTGGGAAAAAGAAGGAGTATCCTTTGAGGTACATGGCAATTCATAGAAAGAGATCATCTGTAGGAAATATAACAATCCTTTCAGAAGAATATGGAAATAGAGACTTCCGGTTCCAAAATTGTGTCATAGAAGCAAGTTGGCTCACTCCCACCACAGAAAACCAAAACTAAATATATAGCACCAAGATTTATGAACAGTAATATCCCAGGACTCACATATAAGGAGACAGTTCCCAAGGCACAGAGAAGTGAAAAAACTCCAAGCAGGTGGTAAGAGAATAGGACTTCCATTCTGTGATGCTCCTCCTCCAAATCTGATTGGCTCCAAAAATGCAGAAAATTTCTTCCCAACTCATGGTCTCTACACTAGAAAAAGTGAGGTCATGGTGAACAACCATTTTCCCTAACATCCTGCGTTCCCTGGCAGGCAGCCTATTCCTATCTCAACCCACCATCAGGAACCATCAAGAGAGCCTGAAGGAAGAGATATTCCTTTAGGCAGAGACAAATGAAGGCAGGACAACAATCCCCAGCCCAGGAAACTCTGCTCTGTAACTCAGCACTGGTCAGGAAGTTTGTTCCCACGTATGTCTTGGGCAAGAGCCCCTAACCAGCTTTCCCACACTGCCAAAATAACTCTTTTAGTATCTCCCTCATCTGGGATGGGCAATGCTCTTATCATTTACTAGAGCTGAGGGAAACCTGGACTTAAGGTGCCATCTAGTGCTGAAGAAAGACAGCAACTTACCAGAAAAAATGATATTTGATAGGTAAATTACAAAAAAACTCTAAGCGGGGGGGCGGAGCAAGATGGCCGAATAGGAGCAGCTCCAGTCTCCAACTCCCAGCGCGAGCGACACAGAAGACCGGTGATTTCTGCATTTTCAACTGAGGTACTGGGTTCATCTCACTGGGGAGTGCCGGACGATCGGATCTGGTCAGCTGCTGCAGCCCGACCAGCGAGAGCTGAAGCAGGGCGAGGCATTGCCTCACCTGGGAAGCGCAAGGGGGAAGGGAGTCCCTTTTCCTAGCCAGGGGAACTGAGACACACAACACCTGGAAAATCGGGTAACTCCCACCCCAATACTGTGCTTTAGGAAACAGGCACACCAGGAGATCATATCCCACACCTGGCCGGGAGGGTCCCACACCCACGGAGACTCCCTGGTTGCTAGCACAGCAGTCTGTGATCTACCGGCAAGGCAGCAGCGAGGCTGGGGGAGGGGCGCCCGCCATTGCTGAGGCTTAAGTAGGTAAACAAAGCTGCTGGGAAGCTCGAACTGGGTGGAGCTCACAGCAGCTCAAG
Source organism: Macaca fascicularis (assembly GCF_037993035.2). NCBI lineage: Eukaryota > Metazoa > Chordata > Mammalia > Primates > Cercopithecidae > Macaca > Macaca fascicularis. Next base: position 100,226,220 of record NC_088378.1, read on the forward strand.
GAAACCTGCCTGTCTCTGTAGACTCCACCTCTGGGGACAGGGCACAGTAAACCAAGACACACAGACACCTCTGCACAGACGCAAACGACTCTGTCTGACAGCTTTGAAGAGAACAGTGGATCTCCCAACACGGAGGTTGAGATCTGAGAAGGGACAGACTCCCTGCTCAAGCGGGTCCCTGACCCCTGAGTAGCCTAACTGGGAGACATCCCCCACTAGGGGCAGTCTGACACCCCACACCTCACAGGGAGGAGTACACCCCTGAGAGGAAGCTTCCAAAGCAAGAATCAGACAGGTACACTCGCTGTTCAGAAATATTCTATCTTCTGCAGCCTCTGCTGCTGATACCCAGGCAAACAGGGTCTGGAGTGGACCTCAAGCAATCTCCAACAGACCTACAGCTGAGGGTCCTGACTGTTAGAAGGAAAACTATCAAACAGAAAGGACACCTACACCAAAACCCCATCAGTACATCACCATCATCAAAGACCAGAGGCAGATAAAACCACAAAGATGGGGAAAAAGCAGGGCAGAAAAGCTGGAAATTCAAAAAATAAGAGCGCATCTCCCCCGGCAAAGGAGCGCAGCTCATCGCCAGCAACGGATCAAAGCTGGACGGAGAATGACTTTGACGAGATGAGAGAAGAAGTCTTCAGTCCATCAAATTTCTCAGAGCTAAAGGAGGAATTACGTACCCAGCGCAAAGAAACTAAAAATCTTGAAAAAAAAGTGGAAGAATTGATGGCTAGAGTAATTAATGCAGAGAAGGTCCTAAACGAAATGAAAGAGATGAAAACCATGACACGAGAAATACGTGACAAATGCACAAGCTTCAGTAACCGACTCGATCAACTGGAAGAAAGAGTATCAGCGATTGAGGATCAAATGAATGAAATGAAGCGAGAAGAGAAACCAAAAGAAAAAAGAAGAAAAAGAAATGAACAAAGCCTGCAAGAAGTATGGGATTATGTAAAAAGACCAAATCTACGTCTGATTGGGGTGCCTGAAAGTGAGGGGGAAAATGGAACCAAGTTGGAAAACACTCTTCAGGATATCATCCAGGAGAACTTCCCCAACCTAGTAGGGCAGGCCAACATTCAAATCCAGGAAATACAGAGAACGCCACAAAGATACTCCTCGAGAAGAGCAACTCCAAGACACATAATTGCCAGATTCACCAAAGTTGAAATGAAGGAAAAAATCTTAAGGGCAGCCAGAGAGAAAGGTCGGGTTACCCACAAAGGGAAGGCCATCAGACTAACAGCAGATCTCTCAGCAGAAACTCTACAAGCCAGAAGAGAGTGGGGGCCAATATTCAACATTCTTAAAGAAAAGAATTTTAAACCCAGAATTTCATATCCAGCCAAATTAAGTTTCATAAGTGAAGGAGAAATAAAATCCTTTACAGATAAGCAAATGCTTAGAGATTTTGTCACCACTAGGCCTGCCTTACAAGAGACCCTGAAGGAAGCACTAAACATGGAAAGGAACAACCGGTACCAGCCATTGCAAAAACATGCCAAAATGTAAAGACCATTGAGGCTAGGAAGAAACTGCATCAACTAATGAGCAAAATAACCAGTTAATATCATAATGGCAGGATCAAGTTCACACATAACAATATTAACCTTAAATGTAAATGGACTAAATGCTCCAATTAAAAGACACAGACTGGCAAACTGGATCAAGAGTCAAGACCCATCAGTCTGCTGTATTCAGGAGACCCATCTCACACGCAGAGACATACATAGGCTCAAAATAAAGGGATGGAGGAAGATTTACCAAGCAAATGGAGAACAAAAAAAAGCAGGGGTTGCAATACTAGTCTCTGATAAAACAGACTTTAAACCATCAAAGATCAAAAGAGACAAAGAAGGCCATTACATAATGGTAAAGGGATCAATTCAACAGGAAGAGCTAACTATCCTAAATATATATGCACCCAATACAGGAGTACCCAGATTCATAAAGCAAGTCCTTAGAGACTTACAAAGAGACTTAGACTCCCATACAATAATAATGGGAGACTTCAACACTCCACTGTCAACATTAGACAGATCAACGAGACAGAAAGTTAACAAGGATATCCAGGAATTGAACTCATCTCTGCAGCAAGCAGACCTAATAGACATCTATAGAACTCTCCACCCCAAATCAACAGAATATACATTCTTCTCAGCACCACATAATACTTACTCCAAAATTGACCACGTAATTGGAAGTAAAGCACTCCTCAGCAAATGTACAAGAACAGAAATTATAACAAACTGTCTCTCAGACCACAGTGCAATCAAACTAGAACTCAGGACTAAGAAACTCACTCAAAACCGCTCAACTACATGGAAACTGAACAACCTGCTCCTGAATGACTACTGGGTACATAACGAAATGAAGGCAGAAATAAAGATGTTCTTTGAAACCAATGAGAACAAAGATACAACATACCAGAATCTCTGGGACACATTTAAAGCAGTGTGTAGAGGGAAATTTATAGCACTAAATGCCCACAAGAGAAAGCAGGAAAGATGTAAAATTGACACTCTAACATCGCAATTAAAAGAACTAGAGAAGCAAGAGCAAACACATTCGAAAGCTAGCAGAAGGCAAGAAATAACTAAGATCAGAGCAGAACTGAAGGAGATAGAGACACAAAAAACCCTCCAAAAAATCAATGAATCCAGGAGTTGGTTTTTTGAAAAGATCAACAAAATTGACAGACCACTAGCCAGACTAATAAAGAAGAAAAGAGAGAAGAATCAAATCGACGCAATTAAAAATTATAAAGGGGATATCACCACCGACCCCACAGAAATACAAACTACCATCAGAGAATACTATAAACACCTCTACGCAAATAAACTGGACAATCTAGAAGAAATGGATAATTTCCTGGACACTTACACTCTTCCAAGACTAAACCAGGAAGAAGTTGAATCCCTGAATAGACCAATAGCAGGCTCTGAAATTGAGGCAACAATTAATAGCCTACCAACCAAAAAAAGTCCAGGACCAGATGGATTCACAGCTGAATTCTACCAGAGGTACAAGGAGGAGTTGGTACCATTCCTTCTGAAACTATTCCAAGCAATAGAAAAAGAGGGAATCCTCCCTAACTCATTTTATGAGGCCAACATCATCCTGATACCAAAGCCTGGCAGAGACACAACAAAAAAAGAGAATTTTAGACCAATATCCCTGATGAACATCGATGCAAAAATCCTCAATAAAATACTGGCAAACCGGATTCAGCGACACATCAAAAAGCTTATCCACCATGATCAAGTGGGCTTCATCCCTGGGATGCAAGGCTGGTTCAACATTCGCAAATCAATAAACATAATCCAGCATATAAACAGAACCAAAGACAAGAACCACATGATTATCTCAATAGATGCAGAAAAGGCTTTTGACAAAATTCAACAGCCCTTCATGCTAAAAACGCTCAATAAATTCGGTATTGGTGGAACGTACCTCAAAATAATAAGAGCTATTTATGACAAACCCACAGCCAATATCATACTGAATGGGCAAAAACTGGAAAAATTCCCTTTGAAAACTGGCACAAGACAGGGATGACCTCTCTCACCACTCCTATTCAACATAGTGTTGGAAGTTCTGGCTAGGGCAATCAGGCAAGAGAAAGAAATCAAGGGTATTCAGTTAGGAAAAGAAGAAGTTAAATTGTCCCTGTTTGCAGATGACATGATTGTATATTTAGAAAACCCCATTGTCTCAGCCCAAAATCTCCTTAAGCTGATAAGCAACCTCAGCAAAGTCTCAGGATACAAAATTAATGTGCAAAAATCACAAGCATTCTTATACACCAGTAACAGACAAACAGAGAGCCAAATCAGGAATGAACTTCCATTCACAATTGCTTCAAAGAGAATCAAATACCTAGGAATCCAACTTACAAGGGATGTAAAGGACCTCTTCAAGGAGAACTACAAACCACTGCTCAGTGAAATAAAAGAGGACACAAACAAATGGAAGAACATACCATGCTCATGGATAGGAAGAATCAATATCGTGAAAATGGCCATACTGCCCAAGGTAATTTATAGATTCAATGCCATCCCCATCAAGCTACCAATGAGTTTCTTCACAGAATTGGAAAAAACTGCTTTAAAGTTCATATGGAACCAAAAAAGAGACCGCATCTCCAAGACAATCCTAAGTCAAAAGAACAAAGCTGGAGGCATCACGCTACCTGACTTCAAACTCTACTACAAGGCTACAGTAACCAAAACAGCATGGTACTGGTACCAAAACAGAGATATAGACCAATGGAACAGAACAGAGTCCTCAGAAATAATACCACACATCTACAGCCATTTGATCTTTGACAAACCTGAGAGAAACAAGAAATGGGGAAAGGATTCCCTATTTAATAAATGGTGCTGGGAAAATTGGCTAGCCATAAGTAGAAAGCTGAAACTGGATCCTTTCCTTACTCCTTATACGAAAATTAATTCAAGATGGATTAGAGACTTAAATGTTAGACCTAATACCATAAAAATCCTAGAGGAAAACCTAGGTAGTACCATTCAGGACATAGGCATGGGCAAAGATTTCATGTCTAAAACACCAAAAGGAACGGCAGCAAAAGCCAAAATTGACAAATGGGATCTCATTAAACTAAAGAGCTTCTGCACAGCAAAAGACACTACCATCAGAGTGAACAGGCAACCTACAGAATGGGAAAAAATTTTTGCAATCTACTCATCTGACAAAGGGCTAATATCCAGAACCTACAAAGAACTCAAACAAATTTACAAGAAAAAAACAAACAACCCCATCAAAAAGTGGGCAAAGGACATGAACAGACATTTCTCAAAAGAAGACATTCATACAGCCAACAGACACATGAAAAAATGCTCATCATCACTGGCCATCAGAGAAATGCAAATCAAAACCACAATGAGATACCATCTCACACCAGTTAGAATGGCAATCATTAAAAAGTCAGGTAACAACAGGTGCTGGAGAGGATGTGGAGAAATAGGAACACTTTTACACTGTTGGTGGGATTGTAAACTAGTTCAACCATTATGGAAAACAGTATGGCGATTCCTCAAGGATCTAGAACTAGATGTACCATATGACCCAGCCATCCCATTACTGGGTATATACCCAAAGGATTATAAATCATGCTGCTATAAAGACACATGCACACGTATGTTTATTGCAGCACTATTCACAATAGCAAAGACTTGGAATCAACCCAAATGTCCATCAGTGACAGATTGGATTAAGAAAATGTGGCACATATACACCATGGAATACTATGCAGCCATAAAAAAGGATGAGTTTGAGTCCTTTGTAGGGACTTGGATGCAGCTGGAATCCATCATTCTTAGCAAACTATCGCAAGAACAGAAAACCAAACACCGCATGTTCTCACTCATAGGTGGGAACTGAACAATGAGATCACTTGGACTCAGGAAGGGGAACATCACACACGGGGGCCTATCATGGGGAGGGGGGAGGGGGGAGGGATTGCATTGGGAGTTATACCTGATGTAAATGACGAGTTGATGGGTGCAGTACAGCAACATGGCACAAGTATACATATGTAACAAACCTGCACGTTATGCACATGTACCCTACAACTTAAAGTATAATAATAATAAATAAATTAAAAAAAAAAAATTTGGATAATATATAGTCACCTGGCCCTATTTCACCAGGTTAAATTACACAAGACTGACTAGCTTCTTGTGGTGGTGCAATTATAGGTCTTTTCTACCAGTCCACAGATAAGGAGTAGAAAACCTTTATCTGTTATAATACTCTGGCTAATGAGTTGCTGAGAACGGCACCCAACCATGTAGTTATATAGGAGTATAATTTGCAGAAAGATGACTAACCATCCATTAAAACATTTGTTCCCTTTCATTTTTTAGATACAGAGAAGTAGGAATTATACAATATTTTAATTTTTTTTCAGGCCTACTCAATTCCAGATATGGCCGAGGATGGGTCGAACACAGACGATTAGCTGTAAACAGCTTTCGATATTTTGGATATGGCCAAAAGTCTTTTGAATCTAAAATCTTGGAAGAAACCAAATTTTTCACTGATGCTATTGAAACTTACAAAGGTAGACCTTTTGACTTTAAACAATTAATAACGAATGCTGTTTCAAACATAACCAATCTGATCATTTTTGGAGAACGATTCACTTATGAAGACACCGATTTTCAGCACATGATTGAGTTATTTAGTGAAAATGTGGAACTAGCTGCCAGTGCCTCAGTCTTCTTGTATAATGCCTTTCCATGGATTGGCATCCTGCCTTTTGGAAAACATCAACAGCTGTTTAGAAATGCATCTGTGGTCTATGATTTTCTCTCCAGACTCATTGAAAAAGCTTCAGTCAACAGAAAGCCTCAGCTCCCTCAGCATTTTGTTGATGCTTATTTTGATGAGATGGATCAAGGTAAAAATGACCCATCATCTACTTTCTCCAAAGAAAACCTAATTTTCTCAGTGGGTGAACTCATCATTGCTGGAACTGAAACTACAACCAATGTGCTACGGTGGGCGATTCTTTTCATGGCCCTTTATCCTAATATTCAAGTACTGGAGAGACCCAGAAGTGTTCCATCCTGAGCGATTTCTGGACAGCAGTGGATATTTTGCCAAGAAGGAAGCTTTGGTTCCTTTTTCCCTAGGGAGAAGACATTGTCTTGGAGAACAGTTGGCTCGGATGGAAATGTTCTTGTTTTTCACAGCATTGCTTCAGAGGTTTCATTTGCATTTTCCACATGAACTAGTTCCAGATCTGAAGCCCAGGTTAGGCATGACATTGCAGCCCCAACCCTACCTCATCTGTGCTGAAAGACGCTGAAAGTGCCTGGATGTTTTCGGGAGCAAGGATGTATATTTGCCTTATCCCTGAACTTGGTTTAATCAAATCAATATGTGTATTAGAATAAAAGTCACAGCATCATAAAGCCAAAAAAAAAAAAAAAAAAAAACTCTAAGCATATTCAGTAATAACCAATATGAGCCAGACATAGAAGACTGGCATAAATAATTCTTTAATGCAAAGACATAGAAATATATCCACAAGAAACAACAGCAAACAGGGAACCATGACTCCTCAAATGGACAAAAAGAAATGACTCACCCTAATAAGATAGTGATATGTGAGTTGTCTGATCAGGAATTGAAAATGACACTTTTAAGGAAACTCAGTGATCTCCAAGATACCACAGAAAGAAATCAAGTCAGAAACTTAGAGAAATTTAATAAAGAGATTAAAATAATTTAGAAAAACAAATCTTGGAACTTAGAAATACATTTACTGAGCTGAAAAATTTATTATAGGATTTCTACAACAAAATTGATCAAGCAGAATAATTAGTGAGCTTGAAGACAGGCTATTCTAAAATACAGAGGAATAAAATAATGAAGATTATATATGAGATACAGAAAATTACTTAAAAGGATCAAATTTAAGAAATGTTGATGTTCAAAAAGGAGTTCAGCAACAGCAAAACTTTTTCATATAAATAATAACAGAAAACATTCCAAAATTGAGAAAGATCTAAATATCCGGGTACAGATAGAAGGGCAGAGAACACCAAAGAGATTTGACTCAAATAAGACTACCTTAAGGCATATAATAATCAAACTGTCAAAGGTCAAGTCAAAGAAAGGATCCTAAAAGCAGAAAGAAAAAGGAAGCAAATACCACATAAATAAAGGAGCTCCAATTCATCTGGTAACAGATGTTTCAAAAAAACAAAACAAAACAAAACAAAAACAAAAACCCAACTATACAGGTCAGGAGGGCATGGAACAGCATTTTCAGTGCTGAAAGTAAGAAACTGCCATCCAAGAATACTGTGTCCAGCAAGACTATTCTTCAAATGTGAAAGAGAGATAAAGTTCTTCCCAGACAAACAAAAACAGAATTCACTACCACCAGATTCATCTGGCAAGAAATGCTAAAGAGAATTATGCAATCCAAAGGGGAGAAAAGCATTAAATGTGCAAAACAAGCAAACATTTAAAGGTATAAAACCCAATGATAAAATTAAATACAGGGACAAGCCCAGAATAATCTAATACTGTAATTGTGGTATGCAGTTAACTCATAACTTTAATATGAAGCCCAAAAGACAAATCTATCAAAAACAATAACAGCTACAGCAACCTGTTAAGAGATAGGCAATATAAAAATATATAAATTGAGACAACAAAAAGTTAGAATATGGGGAGGATGGAGTTAAAGTACAGAGTTTTTGTTTTGTTTTGTTTTGTTTTTTACTTTTTGTTTCTTGTCTTTTCTTTGTGATCTAAGATAAGTTATCATTTCTTTAAAATAACTTGTTATATTGATAAGATGTTCTTTGTAAGCCCCATGGTAACCACAATGCAAAATCCTATAATGGATCCACTAAAAATAACAAGCAAGCAACACATCAAGCCACAAGAGCAGAGAACCACAAAAGAAAATAGAAACAAAGGAATATAAAAATACAGGAGTTGCAAAACAACCAGAAACAAGCAACAAAATGGCAGTAGTAAGTCCTTAATATCGGTAATAACACTGAATGTGAATGGACTCAATTCTCCAATTAAAAGGCGTAGGAGAATAAAGACAGAATGAATAAAGAAATATGACCCAACAATATGATACCTACAAGAAACCCATTTCTCCTATAGAAACACAAATAGCCTTAAAGTGAAGGGATGAAAAATGATATTACATGCAACTGGAAACCAAACAAGAGCAGGAGTAATTATACTGGGATAAAATAGACTGTAACTCAAAAAGTACAAAAAGAGAAAAGGTTACTATATAATGATAAAGGGGTCAATTCAGGAAGTGGATGTAACGATTACAAAATATCTATGCACCCACCACTGGAGCTCCCAAGTATTTAAAGCAAACATGAATAGATGTAAAGGGAGAGATAGATGGCAATACAATAATATCAGGGACCTCATCACCTCACTCTCAATAATGGACAGATAATCTAGACAGAAAATTGATGAAGAAACTTTGGAGTTAAACTACACAATAGAGCAAACAGGCCTAACTTATATTTGCCGAACTTTTCACACAACACATTCTTTTCATCAGCACATGAAACATTCTCTAGAATAGACTATATCTTAGTCCACTAAAGAAGTCCCAATAAATTCAAAAACAGACAAATAATATCAAATATCTTCTTTGACCACACTGGAATAAAACTAAAAATGAATAACAAGAGGAACCTCAGAAACTACATAAAAACGTGGAAATTGAACACATGTTCCTGAATAACCAAATGAGTTAATGAAGAAAGTAAGGAGAAAATTTAAAAATTTATTGAAACAAATGAAAATTGAATTATAACATACCCAAATATATAGGATATAGCAAAAGCAGTACTGAGGTAAGTTTATAGCAATAAGTAACTACATTAAAACAATAGAAAGGCTTCATATAAAAACTCAAGCATACATCTCAAAGAAGTAGAAAAGCAAGAACAAACCAAACATAAAATTAGTAGAAGGAAAAGTATAATAAAAATGAAACATTAATTTAAAAATTGAGACTAGAAAAAAATATAAGACTAACAGAAGCAAAAATTGATTTTTGAAAAGATAAACAAAAGTGACAAAATTTTAGCTAGATTAACAAAAAAAGAGAGAAGGTCCAAATAAATAAAATCAGAAATGAAAAGGGAAACATAGCAACTGAGACCACAGAAATAAACAGAATCATTAGAGACTATGATGAGCAACTCTATGCCAACAAATTAGAAACCCTAGAAGAAATGGATAAATTCCCGCATCCATACAACCTACCAAGATTGAACCATGAAGAAAAGGAAAATCTCAACAAATTAATGCATAATAAGATTGAAGCTGTAAAAAAGTCTTACATCAAAGGAAAGTCCAGAAACTGATGGCCTCACTGCTGAATTTTACCAAAAATTTAAAAAACTAATACCAATTCTACTCAAACTTCAAAAAAAATTGAAGTGGAGGGAATACTTCCAAACTCGTTCTATGAGGTCAGGATTGCCTTGGTACCAAAACCAGACAAATACGCAACTAAAAGAGAAAACTACAGGCCAATATCCCTGATGAACACAGATGCAAAAATCCTCAACAAAATACTGGCAAACCAAATTCAATAGCACATTTAAAAGATAATTTACCATGATTACATGGGATTCATCTCAGGGATACAAGGATATTGCAACATAAACATATAAAAAAAACCCCATAAAACATTACATTAACAGCAGCAAGAACAAAAAACATATGATCAGTTCAATAGGTGCAGATATGAAAAAGCATTTAATAAAATTTACCTTCCCTTTATGATGAAAACCCTCATAAGCTAGGCATAGAAAGAATATACCTCAAAATAATAAAGACCATATATGACCAACCAACAGCAAAGATTGTATCTAATGGGGAAAAATTGAAAGTCTTTCCTTTAAGATCTGAAACAACAAGGATGCTTACTTTCATCACTGTTATTCAGTGTAATACTGGAAGCTCTGGCCAGAGCAATTAGACAAGAGAAAGAAAGAGTATCCAAATTGGAAAGAAAGAAGTCAAAGTAGGCTTGTTCACAGACAACATGATCTTATACTAAGAAAACCTAAACTATTCATCAAAAAGCTGTTAGAACTAATAAGCAAATTCAGTAAAGTTACCAGATACAAAATTGACCAAAAAATCAGTAGTATTTATATATGTCAAAAGTGAAGAATCTGAAAAGGAAATCAAGAAATCTATCTCACTTATAGTAGCTGCAAAGGATATAAAACAGCTAAGAATCAACCAAAAAAAGTGAAAGATTTATACGAGAAAATGTATAACCACTCATGAAAGAAATTGAGTAGGACACAAGAAAGGAAAATATATTTTATGCTCATGGATTGGAAAAACTAATATTATTGAAATAAGAATACTACGCAAGGCTATTTACAGAATCAGTACAATCTCTATCAAAATACTAATGACATTCTTCACAGAATTGTCATCGTATTGGCATAACAACAGACACATAGACCAGTTGAATAGAAGCGAGAACCCATATATAAATCCACATACCTACAGTGAACTCATTTTTGACAAAGGCACTAAGAACATAAAATGGGAAAGGATTGTTTCTTCAATAAATAGTGCTGGGAAAAGGTAAATAACCATATGCAGAAGAATGAAACTAGACTCCTATCTCACCATAAGTAAAAAACAAATCACAACAGATTAAAGACTTAAATCTTAGACCTGAAACTATGAAACTACTAGAGGAAAACATTGAGGTAATGCTACAGGACATTGGTTTGAGCAAAGATTTTTTTTGTGTGTAAAACCTCAAAGGTTCTGACAACAAAACTGACAATAGATAAAAACTGAAAATAGATAATTAGGATTACATCAAGTTAGAAAGCTTCTGCATAGCAAAGGAAACTGTCAGCAAAGTGAAAAGATAATTTCCAGAATTGGAGAAAATATTTACAAACTATCCAGATGACAAGGAATTTATAAATAGAATCTATAAGGACCTCAAACAACTCAAAAGCAAAAACAAGAAAACCAAACCATCACATCACAAAAAACAAACCAATTAAAAGCAGGGCAAAAGACCTGAATAGACATTTCTCAAAAGAAGACATAAAAATGGCTAACAGGTATATGAAAAGTGCTGAACATCACTAATCGTTAGAAAAAATACAAATCAAATCTGCAGTGAGATATCATTTGCAGTTAAATGGCTTTTATCAAATAGGGAATAATGGATGCAGGTAAGGATGTGCAGAAAAGGGAACCCATGTCCACTGTTGGTGGGAAGGTAAATTAGTTCAGCCACTATTAAAAACAGTGTAGTGGTTTCTCAAAAAACTAAAAGAAGATATACCATATGGCCTAGCATTTTCACTGCTGAGTATATATCCAAAAGAAAGGAATCAATATATTGAAGAGATATCTGCACTCCAATGTTTATTGCAGCACTATCACAGTAGCCAAGATAAGGAATCAACCTAAATTTCTATAAATGGATAAATAAAGAATATATACATTCTATATATACATTTCTATAAATGGATAAATAATACACACACACACACACACACACACAAAATGAAATATATTTAGCCATAAGAAAGAATGAAATTCTGTCATTCACAGCAACATGGATGGAATTGGAGGTATTATGTTAAGTGAAACAAGCCAATAACAGAAAGACAAATACCACATTTTCATACGTACATGGGAGTTGAAAAAATGGATCTCATGAAGATAAAGAGTAGATTGCTCATTACCAGAGCCTGGGAAGGGTAAAGTGGAGGTGAGTGGGGGTGGGGGTGGGGGTGGGGGACAAAGATAGGCTGATTAATTGGTAGAAATGTATAGTTAGAAGAAATAATTAGTGTTTGATAGATCAGTAGGATGACTATAGTTTACAAAACTCTATTGTACATTTCAAAACATAGAAGGGAATACTTTGAATGTGTCTAGCGTACAGAAAAGACAGATATTTAAGATGATGGATATCTCAATTATCCTGATTTGATCTTTACATATTATATTAATGTATTATATCATCATATGTACATCTATTATGCATCAATAACAATTTTTGAAAAAAGAACATGGAAAAATAAAGATGACTTTTTAATAATGAATAATCTGTAATTTAATTTCCAAAAACTTGTTCACACCAATCCTCTGTTTTCCTCCCACTCTCCTCCTTCCTTCCTTCCTTCCTTCCTTCCTTCCTTCCTTCCTTCCTTCCTTCCTTCCTTCCTTCCTTTCTTCCTTTTTTATTCCTTTTTTTCCCATTTAGGCTAGACATCTAGAGCAATCTTAAACCTGCTAGGATGTATTGACCTCTTGCTGTGTGCCAAGCTCTGTGCTAATCTCCATCATATATGATCTCATTTAACCCTCATACAATCCTAGGATGCTAACATTATTTCTGATGAAGAACTTGAGGCTTAGTGAGGAAAATAACTTGCTTAAGGTCAGGTAGCTGACAAGTCATATAGCCGAGGCTCTAAACCCTGCCCTTAGTCACAAAAACAAAACTGCTTCACTCTCCCTATTCTACTCCATAATATTCAGCACATCGTAAGTCCTGCCATTTTTAACTCCTAAATATTTTTCATTGTTTTCATCCCTATTACCACAGCCCCAATTCTTGCCTAGACAATTATCACTTCCTCCTGATGGGTCTGACTGCATGTAGCCTTTCTCTAGTTACGCCTGTCTTAGATGGTGGTCAAAGTGATATGCTTGAAAGGCTGCAAGTCTTCTTGTTGACTATCAGACACTTTAGTCAGGTGATGCTGACTGATAGTTTGGAACACACATTGAGAATCACTGCCCTGTAGTGTTTTGTCTGAGTTTCAGAAGAGGAAATGAAAGGTAAAAATATGGCAGATAGAAGACTGAAGAGAGCAGAGAGTAACCCCTGGAAATCCAGATGAATTATTTGGTCTTTACTTGAATGTTTGGCATCACAGATATAGAACTTGAGAATGAACAAGCTCATTGCTAGGTAAAGTCAAAGAAAACTGATTCACAGATAATTTCGTGTATGCATTAAAAGAAAGTCTGAGCAGTGAAAATCTGCATCATCCTTGAAAATCAATGTGGAGGTATATGTGCTAATTTTCACCCTGGTATTTAATTTTCTGAAGCTATTTTTTTTGTGTCTAGTTTTCCAGATATACATTTTATTAACATAGTTCAATAATGAAGTATTGACATAATTAAATAATACAGATTGATTTGAGTCTTCTCTTAATATAAAAGTGGGAGAACATGATGAGTGAGTCACATTTTATATCTTTCCACATTCTTTTATTTATATTTAGATTGAAGTTGGGAAAAGCAATCACTGTCAGAAAGCAAACCCTCTTGTGCCTGGTGCTCAGCTGGAAGATTGTTCTGGACTCTGGGTGGGTATCGTATGTGTATGTACAGGGCTGTATACTCGCACTCAGAGATCGGGACTCTTAAGCAACTCTAATTAGGAAGTTAAATAAATACAGAAATCTTTAAGAATTATCTCAACCCTATTCTCTTCTCAATCTATGTATCTATCTCTGGATCAGGCCATTGTGTGATATGAAAATCTTTCCTATGTTAGGAAGCAGAATGAGGTTATGATGTATTATTTTTATTGTGTTAAGTTTTCTTTCAGTGTAAAATTCAAGAGATTAAAGCCAAAATAGAATTATATAAACTACACTGTGTATTCAGTTGTGTGCCTCTGTATGAACAATTATATAAACTTGTTCAAATTGTTCCTAGACTGTTTTTTAATATTCATTTAAATTGCAATGTGAACTCTTAATCTCATTTTTGATAGATGATTATCATAAATTGTCTACAAGTGGATTCCTTTTCTGTGATTTTATTTTTTTATAACCCTGAATCTGACCATGTTTTTTAAATTATGTGTTTGTCATGCTTGGCGGTCCCTTCCATGTTTGGCCATTCCTAAGCTTCTGTAATTCTTTAGAGGGCTCCAAAAGGTCATTGTGTGCCCTGACCTCCTGCTAGGAGAGCTGCTTTTTTCTCTCTCCAGATGTTTTGCAGTTTAAACTTTTATTGTTGTACTCTGTATACAAGTCATATATGAAAAGTGTCAAATATCATTGTCCAGCAGTGAAATTAGGACTCTTCCAAATTGGAGGGGAATGTTAACAGAGTGCAACTGTGTCCTGCCAGTGTTTCTCCTGGCAAGCTGGCTCTGAGAACGCTGTTTTCCCTTTAGCCATCTGTGCTTCCATAAACAATCTGCAGTGGTTTCTTCTTCTAATTCAAATTCTAGCAGCTGGTTTTCCTCCTTAATTCCTTTTGATGCTGTGACACCAGTAGCAGCACACCCATGAATCTTTGTGCTTCTTTCTACTTTTAGGGATTATATCACCAAAAATGTTAAATAAGCAGTTCACCATGAGTTTCCCACATGGGGATTCTGCAATGCATGTGCTAAAGTAGGCCAACTGACTCCTGCGTGAGAAAATGGAATAGAGCGTTTTATGCCCCCTGCCCAACTTTAAATGTCCATGCTTCTTTTTCTCTATTTAAAAACAGGTAAATCTTCCTATCTAGTTAACATTTTTGTTGTTGTTGTTGAAAAATCTACCTCATTACTCTATCCCCACTATCCACCAATGCTACCTACTTCTAGTATCATGCACTTCAGCTTTTTGGATTCAGTTCAAAAAGTTTTTTTTTTTTAAATAAATAAATATCTTAGTTTGTTAGGTATTTGTAGATGTAACCCTGCCTAGTGAAAGTCTTTAGATATGTAATTAGTGTTACTATATATGTAATATATAAGGTTCATAGAACAGAACACACACTCTTTATTCCTGTTTAAATTCATCTAATGCACAAATATTTTGCTGTTCAATGGAATTAGCAGTCATTAAAATTGGAATTTTTCAGAATACAGTATATTGCCTTTTTATAATTTAAAAAAGTTAAAAAAATCTTACAGTAGTTATAATTTTAGTAATATTTCCTTGCAAAAGATTCATGTTGCAAAGTCTATAAAATATGTTTTCCTTAAAGGAAAGACAAATGTCAGAAAATAAGATGTTATATAAACAAAAAGTAAATTTCAAAATATTTTTCAGAGGGGTTTGTGAGTAATTGAATTGGCAACCTGATAGTTGAAAGCAGAAGACCAAGAGAGAACACAATGACTTTTCCAAAAAAAAAAGAGAAAGAAAACACCCAAAACCAAAAAACTAAACTAAAAAACGTTAGTGGCTTAAATGACAGAAAAAGCCCATAGAGATAAAGATAAATTAAACCATCCAAACATTAAATACTTTTTCATTGTGATACAAAAGATTTGGATTTAGTGAAACATTCAAGTGATTGATCAATATTCCTCTTTTCACTGAGCAGTTTTGTTGATTTGTAGGATAAGGACATTAAAAATGAACTTGGCTATTGGTCTTAATACGATACTGTTAGTTTCATGTAGTTTCATATCACTAGACTCATTTCTAGAAAATATTTCTTTCTCATAAGAAATATTTTCTTGAATTCAATCAGAATAATGAGCTTTTCGTTGAGAAAACATTCTTAAATTCCTATGAAATATCAATTAATGAATCCTGATAAATAATGCTGAGCATCCAATATTACATGAAGACTCAGGAATTGATTTCCATTAGCTAAAAGTTCCACAGGGTCAGTGGTTATCTTCTTCATTGTGGTCTCAGTGTCTATATGGTAGGCACTCAATTAATGACTGGAAAAAAAGTGAATGAGTGTTAAAATAAGGTTTGAAATTCGTTACTCTTAAGTGGCATTGGAGGAGATGCAAAGGCTAAAAATCAGAAATTCTGGTTTTACTACTTGGCCATTTGCGTAGCCTTGAGAAAGGCACTTGATAGCTGCTGGTTTCCACACCCCTAAAATGAAGGGGTTGAAATAGACGGTTTCTAAATTCCCTTGCGGCATTATTCCAGTGTGATCTCTAGGAGGAGCAGCATCATCTCATTTATGCAATAAATATTTATTGAGCACTTTGCTAACACCATGCTGAAGTAAATAACACAGAAGTTAGGACATAATGGGAAAAATAACTTGAGTAAATGGATAAACTTTGATAAATACTGTGAAGGGAATGCACTAGGCTTTTTCAGGGAATGTCACATGAAGGGAATCTGGTCTAGATTAGGAGTCTGTTGGGATCTCTCTGGGCATGTGATATTTCTGTAATTCAAAGTATAAGTTAGGCAGAGGATAACAGGTATGAAAAGTATTATTAGAAGATAGTAAATAAAGTGAAAACCCAGAGGAACCAAAATAAAACATTATGTGGTAGGAGCATACTGGATGATGTTAGAAAGCAGCAGATGAGGAAGAAGAGAAGCAAATTAGGAGGCCCATGCCATGGTCCAGAGGAGCGACAAAGTAGGTGGGGACTAAGGTGAGGCAGTGAACTGGGGAAAAGTGGATGAAATTCAAATTTATCTTGTACCCACAGCCAACAGTCCTTGGATAGGCTTTTTATGAAGCATGAGTGATCAGGCACCATCAAGTGATTCCTAAAATTCCTGCTTGCTTGACCCACTGAGTAATGGAAGTCTCATTAGTTAAGGTGAAGAATTCAAGTGGGCAGGAGATTTGTGCATATAAAGTTTGACTTGTGGACATTAAGTGGAGATATCAAGCAGGCAACTGGATGTACTGAGCTCAGGGGTGAGGCTAGGAGTCATCAGAATATATAGATGGCATTTAAATTATAAAATTTGGAGCAATAAATGCAAGTATATTAAACCTAAAGCAACTCTAATACTTTTTGTTTCAAGAGGTATTTAATGTTATCTGATCCATTAGAATGTCTTTTTCAGTTGAGGTGATATATGAAGTAGTCATTAATAGCCAAAAGTTTTAGTGGCAAGATTGTGCAGAGATTTTTGTCTTTTTAAATCCACATTTTCTAAATATTACAGAAATATTTTTGTATCAAAGAGTAGTCTTTGATTAGAGATATATTTATGTAATATATACATTTAAATGTGAATTTGCTCCATGAAACTCATATGGGAGAAATGTCACATTTTAATATTTTGTGTTACTCCAACTTCACAGGCTTTTATCCTCCATACTCTATTGGTGGGAAATTCAACCTTAGTTTTGCTTTTCTGAAAAAGTTCTATTCTTTCAATGGCCTTGACAGAATTCCAGAAATTTACCTGGTCAGAAAACTTGACCAAGGACCCTCTGAGCTCTTCACTTTCCCATAGTAGACTGCTCAAGCCATCTATGGCTTCATCAGGCACTGAGAAGCTATCTTTGCCTTAAAGAAAGCTGCATAGGATTTAATTTTGAAAAACAGTTTGGGCTGATCTTCCAATCAGAATTCCTATTATGTTGCTCACTTCTTCAACAGCCTAGGAATAAAAAACTTGGCTAAGAAAATCTCTCTCTTGTTTTATAAAACCCTTTGCATTTCTACATGGGTTTCTTGGATAGAGGGATCCAGGCTGTGAGCACTACAGGCCCTTCCTGTACTCCGGAGAGGCTGGTGCTGTCAGATCACAGACAAGCCCTCTTCTACCAAGTGTCCATCACCAGGGAGAATTTCAAGATTTTCTTCTTTCCTAACAGGATGAGAGACTATTTTCTTGTGGGACCAGGCAATTTATCTCCCATGCTGTGTCCTCATATGACAAAAAGAACTCTGTTCTCTTCAGCCCCTTATAAGGGCACTAATCTCATTCATGAAATTTCTTCCCTCATGACACAAGCATTCTATCTATAGCAGGTACCCTAGCCAGAGCCCTCCAGATCAATCTATTGTTATAGTCTATATATTCAGACATCTTTTCAACCAGCCTCCTGGTGTTTATCCAAAAGGCTGACATACCCTGCTCTCTGGTGTTCAACCACATCCAGGAGCCTGTTTGATTACTTGAGACATTCATTCGAAGTCACTAAAGTAGTAATGGCTTTGACAGCATGAAGATCACCAAGATTTGATCCTAAGACAGCCCATTGACTGCCCCCCATTGCTAAAGTATTTGGTAATACATCCCAGCCACAGTTCATATATCTCTTAGGCTGGGAGTATCATTCTTGGAAAATGAATTCAATTATTGATAATTTGCTTTTTTCATCAAAAGGAGTACAGCATTCCTGTGTGTTCTTTTTATTTAGCGAGAGATTTTCTTCTGAGAAATTCAGGGTCTGAGATAAGAACATCAAAAATCAATTTCCATGCTCCTCCATTTTTGGTATTTTTTTAGTAATGAGAGAGAAATATATCTCTTGGGCAACAAAACTGCACTAGTCTTTTTTTTTCCTTTCTCAAATTTTTGAATATTGTTCTATATTTTCTTAGGAGATTCAAATCATTCTGTACATGCTTTCAAACCTAGTTCTGTTACATCTGTTTTCTCACATTCATCTTTTTCAGCATCCACATTCATCTTTGCACAACAGTTTTCCAACAGGGTCACAGCTGTGACTGGTTTCCCCGACAGTCTAAACTCAGTGGAAAGTGAATATGAAACCATTCTATTTTTCTCCAGTCACTTACTGCAACCATACTCAGATGAATCTCTTTTTCTTATAACTTAACAACATCTTGGACAGATGAACATCTTAGACATCTTGGACAGATATGGGTCACTTTAGATTATTTAAAGTGAGTCCATTTTAAGACTGTAATTTCCTGTCTGATTGAAACATTAGCCCCTCCTTTTTCCCCAGTAGATCTGAAATGGGGAGTGATCATGATCTCCTCTTTTTTTCTTCTTTTACTTGTGTGGAGTGAGGCTGGAACTGGAATCCCTCAGGGATAACTCTTCTCTCTTTTCTCTCTTCTTATGCTATATAGCGCTTCCTGTGAATGGAACAGGGAGCAGAAGATGGAGAATATATCACCATTGTCACTGGCTACTACTGTCAATCATCACTCTTTCTTTGACTAACACTGACTTGCTGTTAGCTTTGCTGTGCTGGCTCTGGCGGGTGTGTATTTTCAGAGGGCCCTATGGGGGCCTCCTATTCCACAGTTTTTGGCATGAGAGATCTGGTTGCAGCTTCAGCTCTTCCAACTGTTTACAGAATTATCTAGTGTTGCCTCAGTCAGCAGCCAGCCTTCCTGGGTGGCAAGTCTGCTCATGTCTTAAGACTGTGTGTTGCTCTAGTTATTTGTGATTTGCTTCAGGATATGCACCTGGTAGTTGTTGTCACTTTATGTCCAGTATTTGGCCCTAGCAGTCAATTCTGGGCTTCTGAAAGAAACTCCACTCAAAAATAACATTGCTTTAGTCACGATAGGATAGGTTGTGTTGCAGTTGCAATTACAACATCTCAGTGACTTAACACAGTGTTTATTTCTTGCTTATTTTATAAGTCCAACACGGATTAGTTGGACAGCTCTGCTCATTATAGTCAGTCAAGAACCCAAAACAATGGAGGATCCATTTTGTCATATACCTGCATAATTACAGAAAGAGGAAAAGAGAACATGAGGAATCTCACTTTCCTAAAGCTTCTACCTGGAAGTGACATAAGTCACTCTTTATTGGTCAATGTGTGCAATATTTCTAAGCCTACCCTCAAAAAGAGTGAAGTGTAACACTTTCATGTGTTAGGAAGGAGAATGGGAACACTTGTGAATAGCCCTAATGACTGCCAAAGGCTGACCTTTCTGGTTCCCAAATATTTGGTTCCCCCTTACCCAAAAGTTCCATCCAGTGACTGCATTCATTGTCGAGTCCAGGATTTCTGAATGGTGCTCCACAATCTTTTTATCACATCTGGGCATGGCTCCTCTTAGTCTGCAGACCTGTAAGTGCAATTGAAAATTGTCTATCTCTTATACACCCATTATACAATGGTGGGAGCGGGATAGGATAACAACAACAACATCCTCATTAAGTAAGGGGAAAGAGTATGAGACACAAAGCACTGCATAGCAATTCTGAAATCCAGTCAGGCCTACACTGACAGTGAAAAATGTTATTTAATGAGACCCCAATTCTGCCATTTGGGAGGGCTTCCCGTTCACTACTCCCCGTGGTTCCTGGCTCTGCTGCTTAGAATATTCTTCCTTTTCCGTTACCCTTTGATGTAATCTAAAGTAGACACTGGAAAAGTTATCTGCCACTGAGTGCTGAGCAGTTTTATCAGTCTGCTTCCTAACTGTGGAAGGTTGGAGACCTAAAATTATTTTAAGACGCTGACCTTTTTCAGTTTAGGTATGTGGTTCCTTTGGTAGTGTAACTGTATTAACACATAGCATCATATGTATTAGATTACATTCAATGTTGTATGCCAACAACCACACATAGTTTGGTTTTAGACATACTAATTAGATTTATTGTATTTCCCCTCTGTCTCCACCCTCTGTTAATTAGGAACCTACCAGGTTTTTTTTTTTTTTTTTTTTTTTTTTCCTTTCTTCTAAACCATTTTTTCAATGGAAAGGAATAAGTAAGCATTAGGCCTTTAGTTGCACTTGCTCATCTTGCCTTCTTAATCTAGCTAGAGCTTGTAAGAATGGGTTTGAAAGCTATACTCTTTATTTTATCCTCATTGAGTTATAATTGGCCTTGTCATTTTAAGACGTTCTCAAGCTTTTCTTGACAAGTTGAAAAAGGAAAAATAGTAGCCTCTTGCAGCTTTGTATGTATATGTGTATTTTTGCTATTCAATTTTTATTTCTATAAAAGAAAGTGGCTGAAGTTAACCAATTCTTTTCTGAACTCATCTCTTCTTCATAATACCTTATCAAATGAAGCCAACAGCAATCAGCACAGCACACAAAGCTAACATTATTTTCTGATCTCTTTTATGAAAGCTGCAGGCCTTTTAGATACTTCGTCTTCCTTCCAAGCCACTATAGGAAGCAGTTTCACCAAAAGGACTATTGATTATAATCCTTCTAGCTTCCTTGCTACTTACCACTTGATTGCTAAGCAATTCTATGTATTAATAGCTTTATATTATGCATTATGACTACATCTCACATTGGGTTCCGATTTCTATACCAATCAGAATGTGTTCATTATTCTGTATATTGCAGGTAGAGCTTACAAGAATATGTTGTACTAACAAACATCTCTAAAATTTAAGTGGTTTAATCCAACAGAATTTATTACAATTCAAATGGATTAACTCAAAAAATTATTTCTTGTTATGGTTACATGTCTAACACAGGACAAAAGAAGAGCTTTGTTCACATAGTTGTTCAGAGATTCAGGTTGATGGAGGCTTCAGTTGATGGATGTTCCATGTAACTAACTTTCATTGGCTATAGCTACTCACTTGGCCATGTGTAACTTCAAATTGATTAGGGAAGACTAATACTACCAGATGCCTGGAAAGAAGACTGGAATGTTTGTGAACGGTCCTAATTAGCTGTAGCTTGTAACATTTTAATTTGCCCATGTGTGGTGCAGATGTGAGATATACAAGGATTTTTTAGCAATTCTGATATTTCTTTAAGCCTGCTTCTTCCATAGTATTCCCATTCTACTTAATAACAATTCCATTTGTTAAATTATTTGATCAAAAATTGTGTATCTTTCACAATTATCTTTTTATTGCACTCAGCGTTCACTGGAATACCAATCCTATTGGTTTTACCTTCAAAATATATCCATAATTTTATTGCCACTTCTTACTACCTTCATCCCTACCAAGATCTAAGCTACTATTATTGTTAATCTTCTAGCTGGTTGCCCAATTTCTGCAATTTAATCCTGTGTAATTATTCTTAACATGCTTATCATATTAATGCTTTCAATGCATAAAACATATAACTTGTTTGCTCAAAACTCTCCAAAAATATCACATTTTACTGCATGACCAGCACCTTCTAAATTCTTCTGTCCCTCTCAAGTCCTTCCTTTTTACATTCCTTTGCTCAGTGTACTCCAGCTGCATTATTTTCCTTACAACCCCTTAAACATACAATCACTTCCTGCTCATTTTCTTCTTCAAGAGATCCAGTAACTTACTCTCTCACCTCTTTCAGGTGTCTGCTTGCCAACCAACACATTAAAATGTCCACACCTCCAACACCCTCTCCCTGCTTTCTGCATTCGTAGCAATTATCACCATCTAATGTATTTTTACTTATTTATTTTATCATCTCTATCCACTAGAATGTTAAACCCAGCAGAGCAAGAGGGCTTGTTTCTTTTACCTTTTCTCTTTCCCTTCCTCCTCCTTATTCTTCTTAATTACTATTATTTTTTTCAAAAAATATTTTTATATTGCTGTATCTCTAGTACCTTAAACAGAAGAACAGTGCCTGGAACATAGTAAGTATTCAGAAAAGTTTGTCAAACACATGAGTAGAATATTGGAGCATAAAACATGAAACCTAACTGAATAACCACACAGCAATTGTTGTAAACGGTGAAAGTGACTTTTCATATTGGTGAAGAAAAGAAGCATTTGCCATAATGAGTAGTTATGTAGAAAAATATAAATTAGGATTTCCTCAAAAGTTGCTGCTCACTCCAAAATAGATTGCAAATATATACAAGATTTAAATTTTTGAAAAATTATAAAATACTAAAATAAATGACTGGAATATGGGAAAGTATTTATGAGCATGGTGTAATAGCTGGAAACTATAAAATAAAGGATTGATAAATCCAGTTTATCAATTAGAATATATGCAATTCAATTGCATATCACTATAAACAAATTGTGTATGGCAAATGTACCATAAAAAATCAAAACAAATAAATAGGAGAACAAAAATCTTTCAGACTTATAAGACAGACAAATAGTTAACTTTCTTGCTATATGATATAATCACTTCTTCCAATTCAAGACAAAAGGAAAAAGAAAAACCCAAACAATGAAATGCATAAGGAATATGACCAGAGAGGAAAAGAAATAGAAATGGCTCTTAAACATATTTTAAAAATCACAATCTCACTGCTAATACTGCAAAAAAGCAATTTAGAACTGCAATGAGATACAATTTTTAAAAACATATTATTGGTAGAAATAACTTGTTTTTAAACATCTGGTGTTTGGCAAATAGGATAAAATTATACTTCTAGGAGAAATGATAAACACCAGATTAAAAAGAAAATCTATCATAAGCCATACATGCAAATAAAATTCCATCACAAATTTGTTAAGCACTTTCTGTTAACACTTCATTTTCCCAGGAAATACCGATATTCTTTAAAATGTTCTGAGATTCTCCGCATAAGGAGAAGAAATAATGATGCTCATTCCTTTACTCTGATTGGATTGGGTGCTGAGTCAATGAAGAGTTTTCTTTGGATTCTTGATACATTATGGAAAGATCGTTGAGAAGATTTTGTTTCGTTTCTTACCAGGAAACATATTTACTGAGAGAAAAACCTTGTTTAGCTTGTACTTAACAGACAGAGGGATTATCAGGATCATACCATTATGCAAACCATAGATATAAGAGTAATAGAGCTGCCTATTCAATTTTGGGGACCCATCAAAGGTGGTGGATTCTCCATAGGCAGCATGGCTGTTATGCTTTATTCTCGTTCCTAACACCTCTATACCAGTGCCTTTTTGCTGGCAGAATTCTTGACATTGATTTATCTTATTGTCTGTGGCAGCTGAGCTCTAGAGCTTTTGCTCAAATGAAAAGGCAACAAATTAATGCAATATTTCTTCTTGGATGTCTGGAGGAAGAAAGAAGGATCTTTAGAACAACTGGACAGGATGCTTAGCTGTCTGACACAATGCTTTTGAATTCTTTCACATTCTCCCCCAATCCCTCTTCTTTCCTGCCTGCTTCTAACTCATCTAGGTCTTCCCACAGAGGTCTCCCGCACCCTCCCAGTCTGGCTATGTTTTCCCCAGGCACTAGAATTGGAAGTACTTTCTGTTAGGCAGGACTGGATTTTCAGTAAGGCCAGTAGGAGGATATGTAGAAAGAACAGGCTGTGGGGGCAGTGAAGCTGTTTCTAAAATCTTGCCTTGAGGCTCAGAACATAAACCTAAACTACTAGTAGGAAGCCATAAATCCTTGATTTCAGTGAAAGGGTTGTAATACACTTTTTACAGCTCACAAGGAGGTTAACAGAAAAACATTTATCTTGTCTAACCTTGTAAAATTGTTCCAGAAACAGACTAGAAGGGGACAAAAATGATGGGAAAGCACTAACTACGAAGTCACTGTTCTTACAGGCAGTCCTCTGCAGGAGGGAGCTATGCATCCACACAAAAATGCTTTCATGGTCTGGCTCCATTTCTTTGGCTTGGATGGGAGGCCAGATTCAAGGGTTTCCTTCAGGGAGATCTGCTTGAGATTTCATTTACCCTGGGCCCCACTTCACTACAGTTATATTTTTCTGTCTCTGATAATGATGATCCGTAAACAGTCATGGCCTCTCTGTGGCAACCCAGATGTGAGTTATACACTATGATGCAGAGAGAATTAAAAAAAATAAATTGGCCCAGTATTTTCTTTGCGACATTTAGAATTCCTTTGAGAGGAATTTTCCAACTTAAAGGTCTTTTTTTCCTCTCATAAGTATTTTATAAATCTTGCAGAATGATTAATCATTCTAAATAAAACATTAACTACTCAATGTCTAAATAAGGTATTTGAAAGGCAAAAAGGTCTTTGTCTCTTCTTGAAATAAAACATTTCTAACAATTTTTAGATGAAAGGATACTAATGTTCTTAGGTTGAAATGTGTCAAAAAATTTGAGACAATAGGGATGAAACCTATTTACCTGGTGACCTGGCTGTATTACTGCTCTGCATTTATGTTTTGTTAAATGATTTGTAGCATATTGAGCCTGGGAGGCCTTAGCAGTGTTCCAATGCATTCCATTATATTTTCACTGCTAACATAATTACAGACATCTACAGAATATCAAGTATGTATAAAAATGAATCATTCTATTTCTGCTGGCTTAACAAGCTTCTCAAAAGAAAGAGAGAGAAAAAAGGAGTGTGTCTATTAATAAGGCTCCCCTCCTTCCTCCTTTCAGTTTCCCAGTATAGGGTATTTCTTTAGCTACTATGACATTACCTTCTTTATTTTTTTCTCATTTCCAGGTTTAGTGAATAATAAACTTCCAAATTTCCTTCCTTCACAACAACTGACCATGACTAACTCTTTGTGAAAGAACTCTGAACACTATAAGGTACTGTAGTAATGTTAAGTAAACTTTGCCATAGGAAGAAAAAGGAAAAGTAACAGAAATAAAATGACAGAAATAAAAAAGAGAAAAAAGGCATAAATAGAGAAAAGTTTAATTATGTAGTGATAATTATGGGAGAGACAAAATATAAGGTAAGTTTTGTTCAGAGATAAGAAAATTAGGGTTCCAGTGATCCCTGATTCAAATATTAACATAATTTTGATGAGTGGGCAAAAATATGAGATGAATAGAAAATGGAAGAGATACCTGGTCCTTTTAATTATCATTTTCTTTATATGACTTGGGAAACCAATAATTTGGGTAACTTAACCCAGTAGTTCTCAACTGAGTTGTTTTACCTTCCCCAGGGGGGATATTTGTCAATGTCTGGAGACATTTCTTGTTGTCACAAATAGGAGGAGGTGTGTTACTTGTGTCTAATGAGTAAAGGCCAGGGATGTTGAGAAATATCCTCTAGCACACCGGACAGCCCCATGTCCTCACAAGAAGAATTATTTGGCCCCAAAGGTAAAAAATGCTGATGTTGAGAAATCTTCGCTTAATCCAATTCATTTTTAAAACCAAAATGATGGGTTTTAAAACCCCAAATAAGCAAACACACGTAAAAACTGAGCTTCATATAATCTTCAGTCATTCCTTCTTTTTGGTCTGTTCTGTGATCTAGTACTATTGAACTATCCAGAGCCCCACTACATGGAACTTTATGATCCTGTACTTTAGTACTTTTTTCCTTTTTCCTTTCCACATTTAAGGATCTTCAAGACTTTTCTTATGTATTACCTCTCCTGTGAGAGATTTTCTGTGACATTGCCTCTACAAGACTCTGTCTCCTAGGAAAGGTGAACTATATTCTAAACAACCAGTGTCTATGCCTTTACTATGTACTAACTGTATTAGTCTGTTTTCATGCTACTGATAAAGACATACCCAAGACTAGGAAAAAAAAGAGGTTTAATTGGACTCACTCTTCCACATGGCTGAGGAGGCCTCAGAATCATGGTGGGAGGCGAAAGGCACTTCTTACATGGCAGGGGCAAGAGAAAATGAGGAAGAAGCAAAAGCGGAAACCCATCAGATCTCATGAGACTTACTCACTATCACAAGACTAACAGGAGAAAGACTGGCCCCATGATTCAATTACCTCCCCCTGTGTCCCTCCCACAACATGTGGAAATACTGGGAGATACAATTCAAGTTGAGATTTAGGTGGGAACACAGCCAAACCATATCACTCACATTCTATTATTTGTTCACATGCAACCACCTTCCCCAGACTACGAGCCTTTGAGGGCTCTTTCCTGGATATCTCTCAGGTTTCTCAAACTCAACCTCAACAAAACCAAATTTATTTCTCTTTCTAACTCATTTCTTTTTGCAAATGCCCTGTATTAAGATAAATATACAACATGAGGATCATTGTACACCTTTTTTTGTTTCTCAAATGACTAAACTCAATTGCTTTCAAATTCTTCCTTCTCATTTCCGTAACCGCTGCTTTACTTCAGAAATCTCACTCATCATTCTGTTGCTTCCAGAATTTTTTTAAATGTAAATCTCTCCTGTCCCCTGGTTAAATTGTTCAAGGGTTCAATGGCTCTTCATTGTTGGTAAATAAAATCCATACTCTGTAGACCGATAGTACAGAACACTTCATAATATTACTCCATGATATTATCTCCCTAGCCTTATCTCATCTCACACCTACATATGTGCTCCCAGCACACCAGTTTGTGGTTTCTTAAATTACTATGCTTTGTCCAGTGCTTTTACCTGTTTTGTTTCCCTTGCCTAAAATCACCTTATGTCCCAATCCCTTTTGTCATTCACCCACTGTCATCCACCATGCACATCTCTCCCGAAAGTATCACTTTTATCTTCAGGATGGATTGGTGTCCTTTTTCTGGGTTCCCAGCTCTTTCTGCCTGTATTTCTAGCACAGCTCATTTTTCCTAGTGTTGCCAGTGTCTGTCATCCCTATTAGATTGTGACTTATTTAAGGAAGGAGAAGGTATGACATCTCTATCTTCCTATTGCCTATCACAGTACTTGTTACAGAAGAGTCAATAAACATAAAGCCTTTCATGTGGAAGGTAATCAGTAAATACATATTCAGTTAAGCTGAATCTCAGAGGAAGAGTCCATTGGAAATACATCTGGAGGTGTCATGGTTGCAACATCTTCAGGTGTCTTTCATGTATGAACATCACTTAGTGGAACAAAAACTCAAATTGTCTCTCCAAAGTATGAAGCTCCAGTCTCTTGGTTTGTCTGCCATATTGACTTCTGCTAATCTTCATTCCTATGCTATCTTTTAGACCGTATTTAGCAATTCAAACTCGCAAAGATACC
Organism: Macaca fascicularis; assembly: GCF_037993035.2. Taxonomy (NCBI): domain Eukaryota; kingdom Metazoa; phylum Chordata; class Mammalia; order Primates; family Cercopithecidae; genus Macaca; species Macaca fascicularis. Next base: position 100,254,216 of record NC_088378.1, read on the forward strand.
ATTCAATTACTTTGTTGAGTGGAATTTAGTTTGGCTTTTAGAAAAGTACCCTAACTCTTTCCAGCCACAGGTTATCATTTAGTCAGAGTATTGTGGTAGCAGTGGTTGGAGAATGAATGTGGAGGTGATGGTGGTCTATGACGATATTGCAGGAAGCACATAAACGGCAGGAGCAACGTCCAAGTACACAATGTGAGAGAAAGGATAACTGGGTGTTAGGTGAGGTCCAACAATGAGATAATCCAAGTAGCATTTCCAGCTTTCAGCTACTACAGGAATTTTGAAGATTTAAAAATAGATATAATATGTTCCTTGTTGCATTCCCAGACATGGAAGGGCTCTTCTGTCACATTCTCAGACTCTGTGGGTCCTACAAGACATATAAAATAGAGAATGGGTGTTTAAGTCTGGACAAAACAGAGGCACAAATTAACGTTCCACATTCCAAAAGGAAAAAGAAAAACCTCGAAACAAAATCACATCACTCTATATCCTTGCAGACATAGCTGAGGTTAATGTTAAAAGTGTTAAATCAGCTCTGTTTTTTTTTCTCTTTCTGAGAAGTAAAGTATTGGGGGAAAGGAGGAAATAAAGTTTAGGCGGGTGAATACATGACTTATAGTTTATATTTTATAGAAAAATGTAGTTCTGGAAAAAATGTTGAAAATTGTATTATTACAAATTTTGAATGCAGGTACATTTTATCAAAATGAAAGTCAAGTAGTTCACCACCCAAAAAGCATTCATCCTGCTTTTTGTTGATGCTAAATGTTGTTATGTAGTTATTTAGTTGTTATTTAGTTGTAATTTAGTTTGTTATTCAGATTTTACCGATGTGTAGGTCAGTTCTGAGTTACGGAAACCTTTATGGACTCATGTATGACAAGAAAGTACATGAAAATCTTTTATGTATTATTTTATTATAGTTTAAACTTTTAACAGTGAATATTTTATTCAGCAGTTTATTTCTTAAAGTAACAGCTAAATTAAACATAGTGAATTGTATTACCTGAGAAATCACCTATTTATTAGGAAAACTACGCATATTACTGACATTTGATCAAAAAGAGGTTAAGAAATATTTTGCTGAGGAAAAACTGTAAAAAGAATTTTTCTTAGTTTGTGAAAATGAGTAGAAGTCAAGGACAGAGCCTCTTCTATCATTCATAGTGGAAGGATTAGTTTGGTTTTTTAAACATGGGTTTATGGGGAAAATTGAAGGGATGAAAATTTCCACACCACTGATTAAAAACTTGCTTGGGCAAATCCACTTGCCACCCTGTGTTTTAGTTGTCCCATGTATAAAATGAGGTGAGATTAAGTATGCAAAATTTCTCTAAGCTTTAAAATGTAATGATTCTTTTAGCTTCTTAATTGCCTTAAAAAAGTTGATTGAAAAATATATAACACTATAAAATGGGTATTGTAGCACAAGTCTTTGGAAAAATGAACATTATTGAAGATAAAAGATCAGGTAATATTTAATTTGTTCTTATCTTGCTTTTGTAGTTAAATATTTTTTAAATGAAAGAATAACAGTTCTATATGTTGAACTGTTTAAAGAGGTAGTAAAATACACATTTTGGTCAGATGCTGAAAGTTTGGGTGTTAAAGTCAATGTCTAGTTAAAGACGAGGTTAAACAGCATCATAGAAAGAGTGCCATAGAGAAAAACCTGAAATTTTATCAAAAAATTTAATTGTTATTAAATTTTTCATGTTAAAATGTTAAACATTTTAAAGAGGCAATTTATGCAGGAGCAATGATCTCTGAGCACTGTCAACAACAAATTTCTCTTGAGATTCCTCTCAACCGTATTTATGTTGAATTAATGTTAGTGGAAGAGCCTTACTTTTCTCTAGCACCACCATTGTTTTTTCTTCATATTCTTTTTAATTTCTAGATAGTAGAAACTTTTCATTGTCATTGCCAATGTGATTTTGGATTCCCACCCTAAAATCCTGGCTATCTTGAGATGTTAAATCTTGAAATGTTAAATTAATATTCTGCTTTTAGTTCATCTTGACATGTAAACATTGCAAACTGGTACTACACTCCTTGAAACATTTATGACCTAAAAATAAAAAGATATAGGTACATGAGAAAACACCAAGACATTAATCTTTCCTAAACATTGTAACTTTTGTTATATAATCACTTATTTATGAAACCAAAACCCAAAAACTTCTTAAAATGTTTTGTCTTCATATACATGTGTCCAATTCATTTGGTTGCAAAACGTTATCTGAACTGACACCCATCTCTTTTTAATGTTTATTTACTTAGAATGACTACCATACTGGGAAAGTATTAATGTGTTTGATTACAATTAATTCCCAGATCTACTGGGGAGTTTACATAACACATATTACATATACCATGTAACCTATCTAATAGCTGAATAATTCTGAATTCTACAATACATCCTACCCCAAAGATGTCAGATTTTCCAGTTGTTAGGAATATGCTGTGGAAAATTGTGTTTTCCAAAGACGTCCTCAACAAAATTTCCCATTCCACACTTTCTTTTAGAACCTTGCCACTCTTCCATCCAGAGGTGGTGTCTAATTCCTTTCCCCTGAATTTTGGCATATTTAGCAACATTTTTTATAACCAATGGAATGTGGCATTGGTGATGCTATGTGATTTCTGAGACTAGATTTGAAAATGCCACAAAATTCCCTTGTTCTTACGGGATACTCACTCTTGGAAGCCCTAAAAATGTATTAAAAGGCTCACTCTGGGATCCCGGTTCCACAGTCTTAGTTGAGTTTTCAGCCAATAAACTGTACTAATGTGTCAGCCACATGAGCAAGACATCTTAAAAGTGAACTCTCCAATTTCTAGTTGAATGACTAGGTGACACTATGCTTAGTCCTGCTCAAATTTCAGACCATGAAATTTGAAAGCATTCATAAGCAAATAAATATTTTTTGCTGTTTTAAGCCACTTGGGGTAGTTAGCTATGTAGCAATAACACTAGAACCCTAACCTGCCTTACAAGCAATTCAGTTGTCCTGGGAAGACCATGCAATAAAGAAGCCCAAACTATCCCACGTGGAGATCTCATGGAGAAGCTCTGGGACAATGTTTAGAAAAAAGATACCTGGCCAGTCACCTGGTCGAGCTCCAGCCAACATTTGACTGCAGCCACACGAGACGCCTGGGTTAGAACCTCCTATCCAATATCTTCTTGAGTTCCTGATCAACAGAAACTGTGATTGGAAATACAACAATTGTTTTGAGCTACTAAGTCTTGAAGTTATTTGTTACATAGTGATAGATAACTGGAACATCTGCACATAATTTTTAGAAAACAAAAAGGAAAACTATGAACTTTAAGAAACAGAAGAGGCAGCAGTTTGAAAACCATTTGTACAGAAGACCAAGCTAACTCTGATAGTCCCTGTAGTCATGGGTTCTGGGGCTCTCACTCTTTTTTTTTTTTTTTAATTATACTTTAAGTTCTGGGGTACATGTGCATAATGTGCAGGTTTGTTACATATGTATACTTGTGCCATGTTGGTTGACCTAATACCATAAAAACCCTAGAAGAAAACTTAGGTAATACCATTCAGGACATAGGCATGGGCAAGGACTTCATGTCTAAAACACCAAAAACAACGGCAACAAAAGCCAAAATTGACAAATGGGATCTAATTAAACTAAAGAGCTTCTGCACAGCAAAAGAAACTACCATCAGAGTGAACAGGCAACCTACAGAATGGGAGAAAATTTTTGCAATCTACTCATCAGACAAAGGGCTAATATCCAGAACCTATAAAGAACTCAAACAAATTTACAAGAAAAAAACAAACAACCCCATCCAAAAGTGGGCAAAGGATATGAACAGACATTTCTCAAAAGGGGCTCTCACTCTTATCTCTCTCAAAGAGGATAGACCTTCACAGAGTATGTACCAGTATGCACATATGCATGGGACCACAAAGAGGAGGGTGATTAATTCTACTCTGTAGCATTTGTAAGCACTTTGCAGGACAAATCATATTTAAACTGGATCTTGATGGGTAGTTATGAGTTTTCTGCAGGTTCCAAAGTGTGTGTTGACATGTGCTGTGGCTACGTGGCCAGAGAGAATAGGAAAAAGAGAAACAATTGTAAGAATAGTTACTTAGAGTTCCAGTGGCTTATTATTGGTTTCTGTGCTTCCTGATGCCCCATTAAACTTTCCTTAAAAAATTTCCTTGAGAAAGATATTTAAAATAATTGAACTTTTTTTTTTAAAACTAGCCATCAAAAGTCTTGACTAAGACAATTCATCTTTTTAGCGGTTTCTCTATTCTAGATATAATGATATTCATATTGCATATAAACCTGTTTAATTTTTACAACTGCTTTTTGAAATGAATATCATTGTTCACATTTTGAAAATAGGCAAGTGGAGACTTAATAACCTGTTATAAAGTGAGTATCCTGGATTTCAAATTTGGACTTTTGCTCTTCAGTGTATAATGGCTCTAATATATGATCTTACTACCTTTATAGCTCACCTCGTGTGTGTGTGTATGTGTGTGCGTGTCTGTGTGTGTGTGTGTATGTATTAGGTGAGCCATAAAGATGATATACACACACATTTGTATATCAGGTGAGCTATATATATATGTCTGTGTATATATTATATAAATGTGTGTATATACACACTTACATATTTGTGGTGTCCATATTTTTTGTGTGGACATATTTTATCCCCTAAATTTAGAGTAAGGCAGAATTTGTATTTATTTTTCTTTTCTTTTAGAGCTGGCATTGTGTTTTGTCTAGGGTAGATGCTCTGAATGTTTAATTGACTCAATTTATAAAAATAATTTAAAAAGCTATTGGAAGATAAAAGTTTTAGATGATGTTAAGACTTGGATGAAAATGAGAAATGGGCATGTTTCTTCTGTTTCTTTCCTTGGGAGGGAGGAAAGAAGTCTGTGACCTCTGGGTGTGTTGAACTTTCAGGGTATCTATAGTAGGCTGGAGATCTGGAAGGCCCTGCTGGAAGAGCTACTTATCTTTGTTTTTTAGCTGTTCTCTAAGATAAAATAGACGTTGGAAAACAATTCTTGAATTCTTTGTAGATGACTGAATTTAATATTATTGCCTTTAAAAAGCTCTTGCCTTTGTACAGCAAGATTCTCCTTAAATACTACAAAACTTTTGTTTCTACATTGTTATTATTTACACTCTTCTCTTGCCTCAGATACGCCTATTCCTTTCTTGTCATTGTGATAAATAGTGACAATAACAAATCTAATAATTAGTTGACTAATGTCTTTTGGAATATGGATAAATTAGATATATGCATATAGATTCTATGATATAATTTCAATTCATTCAATTTTTATTAAATCTTTATCTCCATAATATCCCTCAGGTTAGCCTAATATATTAAATAGCTTTTCAAGTTGAATCACAGGATGATAGAATTTGGTACTTGGAAAAAGGAAAAGTATGAAAAGTGAGATCTAGGCTTTACAAAAAAACAAATAAAGACAAAAACCTCTCCAGGTGCCCCGCAAAGCCAAGCCAGGATTGAAAACCAGCATTCAATTCCTTTATTTTACCAATGAAATAATTAGGTTATAGGGAGCGTTGGTAGAATGACACATTTTATACCAAGTTCTCACGTGCTACTATTCCTCTTCATTGTTGAACTTTATCCTCTTTCATTGCAAGACGAATTTATCCACATGGTAGCAAATGCGTTTGCCAATGATTTACATATTTGACACCTCATTATTCTGAAGGCCCTGAGAAGAGAATGACCTCAAGCTTTCCTTAGGACTGAATTAAGATATCCTAGAAAGGGATTCAACATGAACTGGGCACAAACCCTAAATCAAGTTGGACCGGGGGACAAGGTTACACTGTATTGAAAGAAGCACTCCCATATAAATCAGGTTGATAGTGGAAGAGGCAGTTTTTAGAAAAGGAATACTTAGCAAACCATCTCAGTTACCTACTAAAAGAACTTAATAAGTTACTTAATTTTAAAAATACATTACAGATATTTTAAATTTTATTGAAAAATCTTTACATGAAGTATGATATAGTGCTTTCTTGGGAAATATTTAGTTTCTTCAGAGTAGAATCTTCCAATCCCTTGGGCAGTAGGGTAGCCTGAGAACCCCTCAGCTCAACAGACAGACTTTTACTTACTCTCCTTGCATTTAGTCCTTCATTTCATTTCTGTATTTGGGTCTGCAGCTTAAAACATCCTAGTTCAGTTTTGTCTAGTCTAATTTCACCTCTCTTTATATGGCAAAGGAGTAGGAGAAAGAGTCTTTTTTTTTCATTGTACTTTAAATTCTAGGGTACATGTGCACAACGTGCAGGTTTGTTACATATGTATACATGTGCCATTTTGGTGTGCTGCACCCATTAACTCGTCATTTACATTAGGTATATCTCCTAATGCTATCCCTCACTCCTCCCCCCTCCCCACAATAGGACCTGGTGTGTGATGATCCCCTTCCTGTGTCTAAGTGGTCTCATTGTTCAATTCCCACCTATGAGTGAGAATATGCAGTGTTTGGTTTTCTGTTCTTGTAATAGTTTGCTGAGAATGATAGTTTCCAGCAGTATCCATGTCCCTACAAAGGACAAAAACTCATCTGGCTGCATAGTATTCCATAGTGTATATGTGCCACATTTTCTTAATCCAGTCTGTCACTGATGGACATTTGGGTTGATTCCAAGTCTTTGCTATTGTGAATAGTGCCTCAATAAACATATGTGTGCATGTGTCTTTATAGAAGCGTGACTTATAATCCTTTGGGTATATCCCCAGTAATGGGATGGATGAGTCATATGGTATTTCTAGTTCTAGATACTTGAGGAAACGCCACACTGTTTTCCACAAAGGTTGAACTAGTTTACAGTCCCACCAACAGTGTAAAAGTGTTCCTATTTCTCCACATCGTCTCCAGCACCTGTTGTTTCCTGATTTTTTAAATGATTTTCATTCTAACTGGTGTGAGATGGTACCTCGTTGTGGTTTTGATTTGCATTTCTCTGATGGTGAGTGATGATGAGCATTTTTCATGTGTCTGTTGGCTGTATGAATGTTATCTTTTGAGAAGTGTCTGTTCATATCCTTGGCCCACTTTTTGATGGAGTTGTTTGTTTTTTCTTGTAAATTTGTTTGAGTTCTTTATAGGTTCTGGATATTAGCCTTTTGTCACATGAGTAGATTGCAAAAATTTTCTCCCATTCTGTAGGTTGCCTGTTCACTCTGATGGTAGTTTCTTTTGCTGTGCAGAAGCTCTTTAGATTATTTAGATCCCATTTGTCAATTTTGGCTTTTGTTGCTGTTGTTTTTGGTGTTTTAGACATGAAGTCCTTGCCCATGCCTATGTCCTGAATGGTATTACCTACGTTTTCTTCTAGGGTTTTTATAGTTTTAGGTCTAACATTTAAGTCTCTAATCCATCTTGAATTAATTTTCGTGTAAGGTGAAAGGAAAGGATCCAGTGTCAGCTTTCTACTTATGGTTAGCCAATTTTCCCAGCACCATTTATTAAATAGGGAATCCTTTCCCCATTTCTTGTTTTTGTCAGGTTTGTCAAAGATCAGATGACTGTAGATGTGTGGTATTATTTCTGAGGGCTCTGTTCTGTTCCACTGGTGTATATCTCTGTTTCGGTATCAGTACCATGCTATTTTGGTTACTGTAGCCTTGTAGTATAGTTTGAAGTCAGATAGCGTGATGCCTGCAGCTTTGTTCTTTTGGCTTAGAATTGTCTTGGCAATACAGGGTCTTTTTTGGTTCCATATGAACTTTAAAGCAGTTTTTTCCAATTCTGTGAAGAAAGTCATTGGTAACTTAATGGGGATGGCATTGAATCTATAAATTACCTTGGGCAGTATGACCATTTTCACGATATTGAGTCTTCCTATCCATGAACATGGTATGTTCTTCCATTTGTTTGTGTCCTCTTTTATTTCACTGAGCAGTGGTTTGTAGCTCTCCTTGAAGAGGTCCTTCACATCCCTTGTAAGTTGGTTTCCTAGGTATTTTGTTCTCTTTGAAGCAATTGTGAATGGGAGTTCATTCATGATTTGGCTCTCCGTTTGTCTGTTACTGGTGTATAAGAATGCTTGTGATTTTTGCACATTAATTTTGTATCCTGAGACTTTGCTGAAGTTGCTTATCAGCTTAAGGAGATTTTGGGCTGAGACGATGGGGTTTTCTAAATATACAATCATGTCATCTGCAAACAGGGACAATTTGACTTCTTCTTTTCCTAACTGAATACCCTTGATTTCTTTCTCTTGCCTGATTGCCCTAGCCAGAACTTCCAACACTATGTTGAATAGGAGTGGTGAGAGAGGGCATCCCTGTCTTGTGCCAGTTTTCAAAGGGAATGCTTCCAGTTTTTGCCCCTTCAGTATGCTATTGGCTGTGGGTTTATCATAAATAGCTCTTATTATTTTGAGATATGTTCCATCAATACCGAATTTATTGAGCGTTTTTAGCATGAAGGGCTGTTGAGTTTTGTCAAAAGCCTTTTCTGCATCTATTGAGATAATCATGTGGTTTTTGTCTTTGGCTCTGTTTATAGGCTGGATTACATTTATTGATTTACATATGTTGAACTAGCCTTGCATCCCAGGGATGAAGCCCACTTGATCATGGTGGATAAGCTTTTTGATGTGCTGCTAGATTCAGTTTGCCAGTATTTTATTGAGGATATGTGCGTCGATGTTCATCAGGGATATTGGTCTAAAATCCTCTTTGTTTGTTGTACCTGTGTCAGGTTTTGGTATCAGGATGATGTTGGCCTTGTAAAATGAGTTAGGGAGGATTCTCTCTTTTTCTCTTGATTGGAATAGTTTCAGAAGGAATGGTACCAGCTCCTCCTTGTACCTCTGGTAGAATTCGGCTGTGAATCCGTCTGGTCCTGGACTTTTTTTCGTTGGTAGGCTATTAATTATTGCCTCATTTTCAGAGCCTGCTATTGTTCTATTCAGGGATTCAACTTCTTCCTGGTTTAGTCTTGGGAGAGTGTAAGTGTCCAGGAAATTATCCATTTCTTCTAGGTTTTCTAGTTTATTTGCGTAGAGGTGTTTATAGCATTCTCTGATGGTAGTTTGTATTTCTGTGGGGTCAGTGGTGATATCCCCTTTATCATTTTTTATTGTATATATTTGATTCTCCTCTCTTTTCTTCTTTATTAGTCTTGCTAGTGGTCTATCAATTTTTTTGATCTTTTCAGAAAACCAGCTTCTGGATTCATTGATTTTTTGGAGGGCTTTTTGTGTCTCTATCTCCTTCAGTTCTGCTCTGATCTTAGTTTTTTCTTGCCTTCTGCTAGCTTTTGAATGTGTTTGCTCTTGCTTCTCTAGTTCTTTTAATTGTGATGTTAGAATGTCAGTTTTAGATCTTTCCTGCTTTCTCTTGTGGGCATTTAGTGCTATAAATTTCTTTCCACACACTGCTTTAAATGTGTCCCAGAGATTCTGGTATGTTGTATCTTTGTTCTCATTGGTTTCAAAGAACATCTTTATATCTGCCTTCATTTCGTTATATACCCAGTAGTCATTCAGGAGCAGGTTGTTTACTTTCCATGTAGTTGAGCAGTTTTGATTGCGTTTCTTATTCCTGAGTTCTAGTTTGATTGCACTGTGGTCTGAGAGATAGTTTGTTATAATTTCTGTTCTTTTACATTTGCTGAGGAGTGCTTTACTTCCAATTATGTGGTCAATTTTGGAAGAAGTGTGATGTGGTTCTGAGAAGAATGTATATTCTGTTGATTTGGGGTGGAGAGTTCTATAGATGTCTATTAGGTCCACTTGGTGCATGGTTAAGTTCAATTCCTGGATATCCTTGTTAACTTTCTGTCTCGTTGATCTGTCTAATGTTGACAGTCGGGTGTTAAAGTCTCCCATTTTTATTGTATGGCAATCTAAGTCTCTTTGTAAGTCTCTAAGGACTTGCTTTATGAATCTGGGTGCTCCTGTATTGGGTGCACATATATTTAGGATAGTTAGCTCTTCCTGATGAATTGATCCCTTTACCATTGTGTAATGGCCTTCTTTGTCTCTTTTGATCTTTGATGGTTTAAAGTCTGTTTTATCAGAGACTAGTATTGCAACACCTGCTTTTTTGGTTTTCCATTTGCTTGGTAGATCTTCGTCTATCCCTTTATTTTGAGCCTATGTGTGTCTCTGCATGTGAGATGGGTCTCCTGAATACAGTAGACTGATGGGTCTTGACTCTTTATCCTACTTGCCTGTCTGTGTCTTTTAAATGGACCGTTTAGTCCATTTACATTTAAGGTTAATATTGTTAGGTGTGAACTTGATCCTGTCATTATGATATTAGCTGGTTATTTTGCTCGCTAGTTGATTCAGTTTCTTCCTAGCATCAATGAACTTTACATTTTGGCATGTTTTTGCAATGGCTTGTACCTGTTGTTCCTTTCCATGTTTAGTGCTTCCTTCAGGATCTCTTGTAGGGCAGGCCTGGTGGTGACAAAAATCTCTAAGTATTTTCTTCTCTGTAAAGGGTTTATTTCTCCTTCAGTTATGAAACTTAGTTTGGCTGGATATGAAATTCAGGGTTGAAAATTATTTAAGAATGTTGAATATTGGCCCCCACTATCTTCTGGCTTGTAGAGTTCCTGCCAAGAGATCTGCTGTTAGTCTGATGGGCTTCCCTTTGTGGGTAACCCGACCTTTCTCTCTGGCTGCCCTTAACATTTTTTCCTTCATTTCAACTTTGGTGAATCTGACAATTATGTGTCTCGGAGTTGCTCTTCTCCAGGAGTATCTTTGTGGCGTTCTCTGTATTTCCTGAATTTGAATGTTGGCCTGCCTTACTACGTTGGGGAAGTTCTCCTGAATGATATCCTGAAGAGTGTTTTCTAACTTGGTTCCATTTTCCCCATCACTTTCAGGCACACCAATCAGATGTAGATTTGGTCTTTTCACATAATCCCATATTTCTTGGGATTTTATTCTATCACTGTAATAAATCTTTGCCATTAGTAAAATTATCTGCTGAGTCCTGTAATTCCTTCTAGTGAATCACTGAAAGTGTGAGTGGTCATTGGACACTCAAAAAGGTAAGGGCACACCTTAACTCTCGGGTTTATGGTATTCCCAGTTTCTGAATCTCTCTTCAATATCACCTCCCATCAGCTTTCTATCTTCCAGGATGCAATCTGTCACTACTGCTGCAACAGTGTTGACTAATACAATTTTTCACTACTGTAAGGCCATTTTAGGGCAGATTCATGCCAGAAAAGATATAAAGAAATGTGGCTAGGCTATTATATATAAGTGGAAGTCCACTAATATCTTTAAGAAGTTTCCTGTTCTATTTATCCCAGTCACTTTTTGAAGAACACCAGTTCTTTATATTTTGGATCCCTAATATCAGTCCTAATGTCTTTTCCTCATCATTTTATCGATTCATTCATTTCCTCATTTTGTATAAATTTTTCTGAAGTTACTTTTCCATACTGCTATTAGAGTATTCTGTATACTGATGATTTGATGTTATAAATTTTCAATTGGTATTATTTTTCTCCATAATTTTTGTTTGGTTGTGCTTATTTAATTTTTAAAATAAAACAGCATCCTTGTGATAATGTTAACTCATTTTTTAGCATGCTTCATTAAGTCTTCAACATTTCTTGATTGTACAGACACATTGGTTTAAGTTTTTAAATGATACATATATATCGTAATTTCTAAAAATTCACATATTTCTGATATCCACTGTTCCTTTTCTTTTTATCATTTTTATAGCTATAATATTTTTATCATAATTCCAGGTTACACTATTTTTCTACCTATTTGTCTCGTAGTGGATGGTTATTACTGCACCTGCTATTTGCTCCAGAATAATGTGGTTGCAATTTATTTGACTTCATTATTTGTTTACTTGTGCATTGTATAAATATTCCTTTTCAAGCTTGAGGTTTAAATGTTAATAGTTTATATTTTCTTCAGCAGTCTACACTTTTAATATCACACCATGGACAGATAAAATCTGAGTTCTTGTTTTGCTCTGTTTTACTTCCATTTGCCCAATTTTTCTATAAATTTGTTGAGACTCTTGTGATACAAATTGTGACACTTCAGTTTTGCTTGGTTCACCTTGCTTCTGCATAAGCCAGCACTTTGGTGAGAATTCAGTTTAGAAAAAAGCTCAAGTTTTGTTTCATAGATGAACACATGTTTTGTTCCTCACTGCCCTTCCAAAGTTATCTTTGGTATGAAACTGCAGAGCTGGCTTTGAGAATATTCTTTTTTACTTCTCAAACAACCCATCCTCACCTTCACATCTAACATCTGTCAGTTAAGAAGTAAAGTTAGAGGAGAAGTAATAGTAACAGATAATGCTAATAGGTAAGTTCCCGGTGTCTCTTCCAGATTCATCTCCACAGATGACCTGTGGATATGGGGCAATGTATAGAAATTTCCTGTCTTTCCCTCTCTGCTCTCCAGTGCTTGTGCCCACATGCTGGGGAATGTTAGTGGAACACTTCCAAGGTCGTCCTTCATTTTGGACTAAATTATATCTTTCTTAAATTATTTGATGCATCTTAGGTGAATTGTGAGATGTTCCGCCATTTGAGAATAGATACATTTCCTTCTGTATTATTTCTTATTTTATTTCAGCTAATTCTGAAAGTGTTTTCAATGTACACCAAAAATAGTATCTTCTCCAGAAGCCTTTAAAATAGCAAACTGCTCAGATTGATATTATATGAAATTACTAGCCTTAATGGAAACTTTTGGGTAGGTTTAACTAAAAATAAAATGATCCAAAAGATGGGGCTTCTCTGCCATCACACACATTGACTCACCTACATCACATATGGTGACTTAGAAAAGGTATCCTCTCTACATTGATAAATTGGAAAAAAAGATTCCGCTTCTGGCTTCACAGAGTGCAAGTGAAACAGCAGCACTTGGTAGGTGAAGCAAGAAATATTTTGATCATCACTCAAGCTTCTTGGCTGGCTATAAATTGCATGATCATAGCAAGAAATCCTACATAAAAGCACATAGATGTCTAATAAAATCAGCAGTGTTTACTTTCTTTCTTTCTTTCTTTTCTTTTCTTTTCTTTCTTTTTTTTTTTTTTTTTGAGATGAGTCTCACTCTGTCGCCCTGGTTGGAGTGCAGTGGTGCAATCTTGGCTCACTGCAACCTCTGCCTCCTGGGTTCAGGCAATTCTCCTGCCTCAGCCTCCCAAGTAGCTGGGACTACAGGTGCATGCCACCACGCCCTGCTACTTTTTTGTATTTTTAGTAGAGACAGTGTTTCACTGTGTTAGCCAGGATGGTCTCGATCTCCTGACTGCGTGATCTATCCACCTTGGCCTCCCAAAGTGCTAGGATTACAGGCATGAGCCACAACGCCCATCCTAGCAGTGTTTACTTTCTATGCGAAAGAAATCAATTTTTTTTTCCCCTTTGGTCATACTAGTTTTATAGTTTTAGTTATCTGTGTATTTAACTATATTTCATTGTTGTCATCATGCCTTTTAAATAATTTACAGATAAGATGGGGAAAATGCATTTCAGTGACTATCTTACTTCATGCTCAGTTTACAAAAAGCTGTGAGCAATGGTAGAACTTGCTGATTTTAGGACCTATGATGCTATTTTGTATAATTTCATACAGATGATAAGTTTAAAACTTTATAAATTTAGGCTATTAGACAAATGAAAACTGCAAATTACTTAAAATATTACTAATGTAATAGCATTCTGCTACCTGAAAAATTTAAAAATTTAACAAATTTTAAAAAGTGAATCCCATGAACATAGAGAGCAGATTGATAAAATAGAACAATAAAGATGGTAAATCATAGACGTATATTGTATCTCAATAAAAACAAAAATAAATCTGTGCTATCAAGAATTTTTATTGGCTGGGAGGTAATCCCAGCACTTTGGGAGGCCAAGGCGGGTGGATCACAAGGTCAGGAGATCGAGACCATCCTGACAACACAGGATGGTCTACTAAAAATACAAAAAATTAGCCAGATGTAGTGGCACACACCAGTAGTCCCAGCTACTCAGGAGGCTGAGGGAGGAGAATAGCTTGAACCTGGGAGGTGGAGGTTGCAGTGAGCCGAGATCATGCCACTGCACTCCAGCCTGAGCAACGGAACGAGACTCCATCTCAAAAACAAACAAACAACAAAACATATAATTTTTATTAGGTAAATTAACTACAGCATATTTTCTGTACATTCTCACGCTCTGAGTTTAGTTTTCTGGAACCTATTCACTATCCACTTATTGTTTTTAGCAACTTCTAATGCAAACACTACATAGAGTAATTGCTAAATTTCTTTGGCAGCAGAACTGACATTCAAGTGGATAAAATAAGATTAAAGTACTCAAAATACAAAAACAAAAACTAAGTCTGTCATGTAGAGTTTTCTGTTAGCACCAGGAATTGCAGATGGTCTTGTCACCAAATGGATCTGCCATATATGTTATGGGATTATGAAGTTGAATTTTTAAAGCTGTGACAGCATTCTCTGGTTGTTACCACTCACAATATTTTTAAATTGTTTACTTCATTTTCTAAATATTAGTTCTGGGTTTCTGCTGCCATAAAAGAAGATAAATGAGAGGCAAATGTAGCAACTGTACATATAGGGAGGATGAAATTTTGCAAATTATTTCAAAAACTTTAGTTGAGGCTGGGCACGATGACTCATGCCTGTAATCCCAGTATTTTGGGAGGCTGAAGTTGGTGGATCACTTGAGGTCAGGAGTTTGAGATCAAGCTTGGGCAACATGGTGAAATCCCATCTCTATTAAAAAATACAAAAAAATTAGCCAGATGTGGTGGTGCAGATCTATTTTCCCAGCTACTCCAGAGGCTGAGGCAGGAGAATGGCTTGAACCCAGAGGCAGAGGCTGCATTGAGTCGATATCGTGCCACTGCACTCCAGTCAGGGCCATAAAGTGAGATTTAATTTAAAAAAAAAAAACAAAAAACAACAAAAAAACCTTGGTTGACAAGTAATATTGAATTATCATCCAATTGTTTCTTTTGACAACACCTTTAATACTGAGTCCCACCGACACTGAAATATATTTTAAAAACAAACACAGATAATTTTATTCCTTTGGTTACAAGTTTAAAGCTACTCAGTTTGGCCAGGTTCAGTGGCTCACGCCTGTAAACCCAGCACTTTGGGAGGCCAAGGCAGGCAGATCATGAGGTCAGGAGATCGAGACCATCCTGGCTAACATGGTGAAACTCCATCTCTACTAAAAACACAAAAAATTAGCCAGGTGTGGTGGCATGTACCTGTAGTCCCAGCTACTTGGGAGGCTGAGGCAGGAGAATTGCTTGAACCTGAGAGGCGGAGGTTGCAGTGAGCCGAGATCATGCCCCTGCAATCCAGCCTGGGTGACAGAGCTAGACTTCATCCTCTCCCCCCAAAAAAAGATACTCGTTTCATGAAAAGTTTTACATATTAAGTGGAATGGATTATATTTGGAACATTATTTATATTAGACATATGGAAATATGATATATACATATGAATAGAATAAAATAATTGCATGTGTGGATTAAGGTATGTTATTGCCATTCAGCACTCTATCAAGCTTCTCCGATTTTGGTTAAGTCAACACTGTGGGGAACATGATATATTGACTTAAACAACTTCAAGTATTTAGTTCCTACATATTGGTTGCTCTTTCCTTTTTTATTTTGGCATAGATCTATTGGGTCTACAAAGATCTGAAGTTACATCAACACATTTAGTATACAAACTATTATTATAACATCTCATCACAAAAGAAAAATGCTATTGAATTATCAAACACAAGCAAATAGGCCCAGCAGATAGAATAGTATAAATATAAATTAGTGGGAGGGGGGAGTTATTGGGTTATAAGGTTTTCTTTTAACATGAAGAAACTTGATAGGTAAGCAAGGACTCTGGATTAATATCCTTTGTGAAAAAGAATTCTTATAGAAAAGACAGAAAACTGCAATTGGTCTAAATTCTGAGTTAAAGTTTGTACTCTGATTGATTCAGCTTATATAATAAAAATTAAAATAAAATACCCCAGATATGAAATATTTTCCTGAACAGAAGTGGGAAGATAAGAACTTGGTTATTACCCAATTGATAATTTAATGTGTATAAGAGTTATACATCAATCAATGAAAGATTGATCTACTCATTTAATAACAAAAACAACCTTGATGTGAATGTATAATTATCTGATTTGGGGGATTCTGAGAGTCAGATAAATTAAAGAATTTGTTTAAGTGTTACCCAACTTATAAATGCACATGAATAGAATGTTGTTCAATCTCAAATGTTCATCAGATTTTGGTGATACTGCAGATAAAAGCAAACAAAATTAATTTATAAAATATACAAAAGAAGTATTATTTAAAATTTCTGTCTCTGAACTTGATTTTAGACTTGATATAAAATTCTCTTATAGTCCTACTCACAGCAGATTAACACAAGTGTCTGACAGTAGGGAAGCATAACCTCAGCTTTAAAGTTACTGAGAATACCTTTAGCAGACTCAATTTTAATTAAGCCCTTAGTAAGTCACATGTTGCTAAGACAACAGGTAGTTCTTAACTATGCCTATTAAGGAGGCTATTAAAATTCCCATAGTATTTCGGGTGACATTTGCTTAAATCATCTGGTACTCGTCATTCAGCCATGTGATGCAGTTGGAATAACAGGTATTTATAAACTTTAAGAACCATTCAATCTATGGACAGATAGAATTTTCTTAATTATCCTTAGTTATTAAGAGTAATTTTGTCATCATAGATGTGGGCATGGGTTAATAGACAATATAAAGAACAAAAATAAATATATTTTTCATGTATATTAAATATCAAGTTGTGAACTCACTTCTCCCATGCATTTCCAAAAAGTTTTAGAGAGAAATTTGCCAAACAGTACACCCCACCCCCAACACGCTTTTTTTTTTAATACAATACATTTAAGAGGAGAAAAACAAATATGCCCAATGTAAAACTCAACATAATTGTTCTGAAAACATACATTCTGATAAGAGATCACCAATGCAAAAAAGACGACGTTTTAAATTAATGTAATTTTCATTTTCAGAGAAGAGAAAACAAGCTGGCTGTTGAGAAAGACAATTCTTTTCCTAATGACCAAACTTAGCAAAAAATAGGCAGCAGTAGTTTCTTAGTAAATCTAGAATCAAAATTCAAAGGCTTGCTTCCAATATTACCTTGATAAACTGAGGATTAAAATAAAAATGTAAGTCTGTGACCAACACCCTGCAAGGAGTTAATATAACAAGATCCCAGGTATCGATTCGGTGGAGTGGACTTTGAGGTAGACCTTCAATGACTCACTTTATTAAAGAACATACTTTTTAAATTTTTTTCTTTTGTACGATGGAGTCTTGCTCTGTCACCCAGGCTGCAGTGCAGTGGTGTGATCTTGGCTCACTGTAACCTCTGCCTCCTGGGTTCAAATGATTCTCCTGCCTCAGCCTCCCAAGTAACTAAGATTACAGGCGTGCATGCACCACCACGCCCGGCTAACTTTTGTGTTTTTAGTAGAGATGGCATTTCACCATGTTGGCCAGGCTGGTGTCAAACTCCTGACATCAAGAAATCTGCCTGCCTCAAATTCCCAAAGTGCTGGGATGAGATTCAAAAGTTTACTTATAATTTTAAAAGGAATGTGCACAAAGCATATATTTTAAATCATCTTCTATTCTGTAAATATCTCACATCACTTAAAAGCAACACTGTATTAACTTTGAGAAATTAGACGAGCAGGCGATATGATCATTTGGTGTTAGTGAAAACCTAAAAGACTGCCAGTGTTCTCCCCTGGATGAAAAGACCCGCCGCTTCCATAATGAGCTGGAAAGACGATCTCTAGTACCTGCCTCTTAAGCATGTATGTTTCAATATTTGCTGTCATGACTGTTGAGATTTATGATTGTTACGGGTTGAATTGTGTCCTCTTTCCTATGCTGAAGTCTTAACTCCCAGTATCTCAATAGTCTTTACCAAGTTAAAAATCAGGTGATGAGAGTGAACTCAATTCAATATGACTAGCATCCTTATAAAAAGGAGGAATTTGGAGCTAGACTCACATATAGGGTGAAGACCACATGAGCATGAAGATGGCTACGCATAATCCAAGGAGAGTGTCCTGGAACAGAGCCCTTGGAAAAAATCTGACCCTTCTAATACCTTAATCTCAGATCACTAACCTCAGAACTATGAGACAATAAATTTGTTAATTAAACCACAAAGGTTATGATATTTTGTTATCATAGCCCTAGGAAACTAATACCATGGTGATGACATAACTTCTAGATTTAGAAATTCTGAACATGCATCAGAATAAATCCACAAATTAAAATAAGTGGAAGGAAAAATGTAGCTGCCTTTCTTTCTATTAGTCTTCATGTTTAGTTGCCATTTTCCACTGAATATAACTGTGTAGTGTCAACCAATACGTACCTCTAAGCTGTTAACCAGTCACAAATTGTTGCAGAGCACTTATGGGTTTTTAGAATACATATAAATTCTTTCATTTGCCATTTAAGTGAAAACAGTGATTTTACCAAATGAGGGTTTTAGATTTAAGTGCTTTGATGATACAGCTATTAACTGTAATAGTAACTAAAGGAAACATGTGCAAGCCAGCATATTATCTTAAACTGTCTAGATTTTTCCCCTCTAACTTCTCTACATTTTATGGTATGTCATCTACTGGGAGACCTGTTTTCTTAGGCAGTAGTAATTCTACTTACAAGGTAGCAGAAGGAAATTCTTTTAATAAAGAAAAATTATTGGACCAGTGAGATGACTGGTTGTCACGAGAACTTATTGGCCACTAAAGTACCAGCTGGCACACTGTGCGCTATGCCTGCCACACACCTGTACATCCTTCAGATCCCTCAGTCACCCTCTGGACTCCTGCTGTCTACTAATGAGTGATTCCATATGAGGCACTTAAATGGTGCGACTTAAATGACACTGAATTGATTCTGTATTTTACACTTAAATGACACGACTCTTTTCGGAGCCTTTTTCATAATTTCAAAAGAAGCATTTTTTATAATGTTTCTAGACTAAATTCTGCTTACGAGTACCTTGAAATTTAATGACAAATCTGGTCCCTTTCATGTGGCAAAACTTCCACCATTAAAATAAAGTACAGAGAATAGTACAATAGCAAATCTTATTTTAATTAGTATGTCAGTTTCACAAATTGGAATGTAAAGTTGTGTAATGGTGCAGACTTTAAAAGAAATAAACAGCCATGTAAATAGTTGAGATAATCCCACAAAGTTTGTTAGTAAATATTTTCTCTGAAAAATGTGGAAGACACATGTAAATAAAGTTTTAAAAATTCCTGAAGGAAACAGGAGAAGCTATTCACATAATTTCCAGTAATAGAACAAATCCCTGAGGAAAGTATGCTTACTGTTAACATATTTTATTAAACTGTTTTGCATTCAGAGACACAATTTTATAATCTGTGGGGAGTGACTGTTAAGATTACATATTCTCCAGGTGCAAATGATTTTCTGACCTATTTTTAGTGTGTTTTAAAAATATAGATTGCAACCGATAGGGATGCCTTTTCTTTGAAGAACATTTGTTAAATACAGTGTGATTTTTAGATTTACAGAGCTGGCTCTTCTGCCTTGCAATGATATGTCTTGCTTATAAAGTCATGCTTTTATTTTCAAGTGAAACTGAAAGAAAACTAAATCTTTGTGTCTTTGTCTAACTTCAGCTTTTGACTTTCCCAGACTTTCCCCCGAACATTAAATATAATTGCTAAGGTACATACACATGTGTAATCACAGGATAGTTAGTTAAATGGTTATTGTCCACTAAGGACTGAATCGTTTTTCCACAAGTTCATATGTTAAAGCTCTCATCCCTAACACGTCTATATTTAGAGATAAGGCCTTTGAGGAGGTAATTAAGGTTAAGTAAGGTCATAAAGGTGTTGTCCTAATTAAATAGGACTGCTGTCCTTAAAAGAAGAGCAGGAGACACTAGAGATAGCTCTTTTCTCTGTGCATGCACAGGGGAAAGGCCACATGAGGACACAGCAAGAAGGGGACTCAGCAAGCAAGGCAGGAAGGCATGCAAAGAAACGAGCTCTGCTGGCATCTTGATCTTGGACTTCTAGCCTCCAGGGCTGTGAGAGAATACATTTATTTCTGTTGTTTAAGCCATCCAGTCTGTTTTTTTTTTTTTTTCCTGGCAGCCTGAGCAGAGTAATACATTGTCGAAGCTACTTCAGTGTCCATGGCATACTGGCTTTTGTTCCTTGGCTTGTCTCATTATGGTTGCAAAATGGTCACTCAAGCTCAGACATCACCTTTCTCACTGCCTCCAACAGAGGCAGAATGTGGAGTGTCTCATATCTTTCTTTTTCTCAGGAAGGAAACATTTTCCCAGAAGCCCCAGGTATACCTCCTCTCAAGTTCTATTGGCCAAAATTGAGTCATATGCCCATGACCATAATGCAGAGGAATCTGGGAAAGTTAGTTATTGGCATTTCCAGCCTTAAAGTGTGAGGTGAGCTCTGCTAGCCAGTAAGATGGTTTAGGGAATGATTGTTAGATAGACAACCAATATTGTCTGTATGTATATGTGTATAAATACTTTTGTAAATGATAATACGCAATACAATAATACTTGCTTTCCAACAAACTATGTATTATGAATATTTTTCCTGCCATCAAATACAATCTGCATATTTTAAATACATACGTAGATATACATCCCTGTTTCTCCCCCCATCACCCTCAAGAATGGCATACAGCTAGTAAGAAAGTCAGGAATAGAATCAGAACCCATGCTTTTAAAACGAATATAATGCTATTCTTTAAGTAATCTTCCTCTTTTGGATAGTTAGGTTGTTTCCAAGCATTTGCTATTATAATATACGCTTCAAGGAGTATCCTTTTAATATCTTCTATATATACGTCTAATTACGTTTTTGAGTTAAATTCCTAAAAATTAATTTGCTAGATTGACAGGTATACATATAACAAGGATTTAATATGTACTTTCATATTACCTTCTAGAAATGTGATATGTATTTACACTTCTACACCTGTTTTTCTATATTCTCCTTAAAACTATGCATGATTACTAATTTACTAATTTTATTCTTTAACATTTCATTAGATAATTATCACATGACCTTATTTTAAAAATTCTCAAGTTTCTCCTTAATGATATCAATATATATATATATATTAGCCATTTGTATTTTTCTTTTGTATATTATATGTTTATTTGCTTAATTCATTTTTTTATTCAGATATTTTTGTCTTTCTTGTTCATTTGTAGGACAGACTTTATGTATGAAGTTGTGTCAATGAAAGTTCTCTTTCTCTTAGCAAGTGTGGAACATACTCTGGGTGGGTGGTTGAGGCTGGTACAGGTTACGGCTCCCCTCCCATCTGTAATATATTAACCTAATTTATTTAACTGATTTTCCCTACTAGACCATAAATCTCTTAAGAGCAACCTTTATGTTTTTCAAGTTTCTGGTATTCATCAAGTACTTAATGCATTTTGAAGAAGTAAGAAATAATTTACTTGCTTTCAAAAATTAGTACAATTTCATGTTTTACTTAAATGACATTATAGACAAAACAATATTGTGTTGAGCAGCTCTGAAATTATCCATCTGATAATGGAAACCAGTTATAAATTTTCAATAAACACCCATTTGGTTATTTAAAAACCTCTCCAATATGTGAGGATTGTCCCAAAGCATATATTTAAATAATGTTTTATGTCGTTATGTTTCAAAATCTGCTAATAATAAGAGGTGCTACAATTCCTGACAAGTGTGTCAGGAAGAATCCTGTACACACGGTTTGAAGAGCTATGAGGACACTGATGTTCAGCAGATCCAGACCACAGGTATTCCGTCAACACTAAAAACAGATTTGCCAATGGGGATTTCCCAATTTCTGTTTCTTCAGAGCATATGTGCTCAGTAACATTTGGTTTTGTTTACCAACTTGTCCTTTTAAATAGATCACTGTGCTAGCTACTGTGAAGAATTATAAAGAAAATCAGACTTCCAGACTTCATATTGAAGATACACTATCACTGAGTCTGCTATATTGACTCTAAGGATGTGTCTTGCAAGAAGCCATCAGAGCACAAGTCTCATCATCTCTCCCACACTTCATCTAAAACCACTCTTATGTTGTGTTTTGTCTAAAACACCATCTATAGAAGCACCTCTGATTCAGAGATCCCTCTGCTTCTCTTGTAAACTCCCATGGAGGATACAGTGTTCGATGTCTCTGGCTCTTCTCGGAAAGTGGTAGTGGTGGGGTATCCAGAGGCCTGCACTGGTGACTGTCATCAGTAGCACCGGCATCATCCTGTGGTGTGTGTGTGTGTGTGTGTGTATGTGTGTTGGGGGCAGGGAAGGGAGCTTCCTGCTCCTGTTCTCCTACTACAGGTAATCCTGGCACCACATCTTGGTACTGTAAACACATCTCCAAAAGGCAGTTATCACACATTAAAATTTACTGTCACAACTGATTTGTTAAAATGTAACTTTAACTTTCCCAAGAGTGTCAACTTCTGCTCACTGGAAAACACTCAATATCACTACTTCTAAGTAACATTGATTCAAAACAGTTGCTTTCAGGAAATTATGTAGTTTAGTATCCAAAAACAAACAAACAAACAAACACCCCTCCCAAGTGGTTTCCCCTATCTAGGGGCTTACAAGGGGAAGTATATGTGACTCCATTGTGTAGGGACCTCAATTACCTCTCTCGGCAATCAAAACCCTCCCCCTTAGTTTCTACTAGTGATGTCAGTCCTTTCAGTCTTGATGATGCTTCTCATCTTTTCCTTGGAATATCCAGATCCCCGCTAAAGTGTTGGAGGATTTAGCAAACAAAAATGTCGGATGCTCTTGGAATTACAAAATGGAGTGTGTTCAGTGCTGTTACTCCAGTGGTCTTCGGGGAGGCAGACAGCTCTCCTCCTCACTCCCCAACATAGAGAGATGAGGCCCATGGGCGACATGGTGTTAGAAACTCCTGGTTTGCTGACTACGAAGCACTTCATGTGGGAAATACATTGAAAGAATACCAGAAGTGACCCACCTACTCATCCAGAAACTAGTAGCTCCCTGTGCACCTGGGCTTCACAGTCCATCAAGTACTGTGGTAGCCACCATGGAAGTTCAAAAAAAATGGCCAAAAGATTGCTGAGAAGGAAGTGACAGATAGGAATTGGAATCAAGAAGATGAAGCAGAAGAGCTGGGAACATTCTCAGTGGCCAATGAGGAAATTTTGAAGAATAGAGTTAAAAAAAAAAAAAAAAAAAAAAAAAAGGCAAAACATAGAAATGTTGGATTTCAATCAGATAGGCGATTGGGCTTTCAAAGATTTCAATGGACTGGTTGTATATTCTGAAAGGAGAAGCATTTTCTGAATTTGGGAATGGTAGTGTAGTTAGCCTTTACAAGGACTGCCAAATGGAAACAACAAGAACTAGTGCCCTTTTCTTCACCAGTCCAAATGCAGCCGGGAAACCAAGGCAACGTTTCATTCCATTCTTGTAATTGAGGAAAAAATTTTCAGATCTACAGTCTAATAGCGACAGTCAGTAGCCTCACACTTCTGTTTTTACCGTGAGTAAATCATGCCGTAGTAATCCCTGTACCACACAGGCAGTTAGCTGCTTTAAACTGTTTATGACTGGATAGTTAAACACTTGAATGCAAGCCCACTCTGTGATGTGAAACCTATTTTTAAGAACTCTAATAAATATTTAGCAAATATTGAACAGCAACATGGGAACAATGACCTTAGTAATTCTAAAAATGAAGCTAATAAAATATTAGCTGAAACATAGTCTCCTTACCTATTTATTTCAACAAAATTATAGCAAGAATCAACATTTTGGTTGTATCTCAGCAGCAGAACTGAGAACATCTGTGAGGAAGATGGAGGCTGAGTCTGAAAAAACAATGAACCCATCAGTAGGAGCACCAAGTGCCTTGACAAGAAAATTGATTGCTGTGTTTTAGTTAGGCTTGTTTATCTCTGGACTCTTGATTGGATTTTCATTTTCCCCTGGACACTCCAGTTTATTTGGCAAAAATATTACCCAGAGTAATCCAGGCTTTTGTTGTGTTGTTGTAGTTGGTTTTAACCATTTTCCAGTAAAACATTGCAGAGTCAAGGAAAAGATGGCAGTAATGAATGTAAAGATGGAGACAAAGGGAGAGAATCAGGAGCCAACTAGAGTAATAGTTACTGAAGTAAAAGCAGAACTTTTTATTCCAGAAAGTTTAATGCTTTTTTTTTTACAAGAAAGATAAGTTTAAAGAGAAGGATGTAGGTACCCTTCTCTTAAAATCTGTAGCAAATCAGAAGAACAGTTGTTACTGGGGGCAAACACCAATTTAGGCAATGTACTGCTGAATATTCTGATTCTACCTAATATGTTGTGTAATTGAATAGAAAGAACAATGTACTTATTTTCTGTGTTTCAAATCTACCAATTTATGAGAAAGATGCCATGACCTCAGCTAAGATATTAATTTGGTTAAATCTAAGTGATCATGAAGATGAGTAGGACAAAACTTCCTAAGGAAAAAAGATGCCTGAAAACAATCAACTGAGCAATCATGGCCAAGTTGCTATTTCCCCTCTACCCCCTTAAACTTAGTCAGCTTTTCTTCTCTTCTACTTTAACATTTTGAGAGTTTACAGCTGACTTAAAAACTTGTGAGGAAAATTACCATGACCAAGGAAAATTTAATATGTAATTGACAAGAAAAATATACAGGATACCCAGTTAAAATTGAATTTCAAATACATAAGAAATAATTAAATATTTTTTTATTTATTATTTTTATTTTATTTTATTTTTTCATTATTATTATACTTTAAGTTCTAGGGTACATGTGCATAATGTGCAGGTTTGTTACATATGTATACTTGTGCCATGTTGGTGTGCTGCACCCATCAACTTGTCATTTACATCAGGTATAACTCCCAATGGAATCCCTCCCCCTACCCCCTCCCCATGATAGGCCCCGGTGTGTGATGTTCCCCTTCCCGAGTCTAAGTGATCTCATTGTTCAGTTCCCACCTATGAGTGAGAACATGCGGTGTTTGATTTTCTGTTCTTATGATAGTTTGCTGAGAATGATGGTTTCCAGCTGCATCCATGTCCTTACAAAGGACACAAACTCATCCTTTTTTATGGCTGCATAGTATTCCATGGTGTCTATGTGCCACATTTTCTTAATCCAGTCTGTCACTGATGGACATTTGGGTTGATTCCAAGTCTTTGTTATTGTGAATAGTGCCGCAATAAACATACGTATGCATGTGTCTTCATAGCAGCATGATTTATAATCCTTTGGGTATATCCCCAGTAATGGGATGGCTGGGTCATATGGTACTTCTAGTTCTAGATACTTGAGGAATCGCCATACTGTTTTCCATAATGATTGAACTAGTTTACAATCCCACCAACAGTGTAAAAGTGTTCCTATTTCTCCACATCCTCTCCAGCACCTGTTGTTTCCTGACTTTTTAATGGTTGTCATTCTAACTGGTGTGAGATGGTATCTCATTGTGGTTTTGATTTGCATTTCTCCGATGGCCAGTGATGATGAGCATTTTTTCATGTGTCTGTTGGCTGTATGAATGTCTTCTTTTGAGAAATGTCTGTTCATATCCTTTGCCCACTTTTTGATGGGGTTGTTTGTTTTTTTCTTGTAAATTTGTTTGAGTTCTTTATAGGTTCTGGATATTAGCCCTTTATCAGATGAGTAGATTGCAAAAATTTTCTCCCATTCTGTAGGTTGCCTGTTCACTCTGATGGTAGTTTCTTTTGCTGTGCAGAAGCTCTTTAGTTTAATGAGATCCCATTTGTCAATTTTGGCTTTTGCTGCCGTTGCTTTTGGTGTTTTAGACATGAAGTCCTTGCCCATACCTATGTCCTGAATGGTACTACCTAGGTTTTCTTCTAGGGTTTTTATAGTTTTAACTAACATTTAAGTCTCTAATCCATCTTGAATTAATTTTTGTATAAGGAGTAAGCAAAGGATCCAGTTTCAGCTTTCTACTTATGGCTAGCCAATTTTCCCAGCACCATTTATTAAATAGGGAATCTTTTCCCCATTTCTTGTTTCTCTCAGGTTTGTCAAAGATCAGATGGCTGTAAATGTGTGGTATTATTTCTGAGGACTCTGTTCTGTTCCATTGGTCTATATCTCTGTTTTGGTACCAGTACCATGCTGTTTTGGTTACTGTAGCCTTGTAGTATAGTTTGAAGTCAGGTAGCGTGATGCCTCCAGCTTTGTTCTTTTGTCTTAGGATTGTCTTGGAGATGGGGGCCCTTTTTTGGTTCCATATGAACTTTAAAGCAGTTTTTTCCAATTCTGTGAAGAAACTCATTGGTAGCTTGATGGGGATGGCATTGAATCTATAAATAACCTTGGGCAGTATGGCCATTTTCACGATATTGATTCTTCCTATCCATGAGCATGGTATGTTCTTCCATTTGTTTGTGTCCTCTTTGATTTCACTGAGCAGTGGTTTGTAGTTCTCCTTGAAGAGGTCCTTTACATCCCTTGTCAGTTGGATTCCTAGGTATTTTATTCTCTTTGAAGCAATTGTGAATGGAAGTTCATTCCTGATTTGGCTCTCTGTTTGTCTGTTACTGGTGTATAAGAATGCTTGTGATTTTTGCACATTAATTTTGTATCCTGAGACTTTGCTGAAGTTGCTTATCAGCTTAAGGAGATTTTGGGCTGAGACAATGGGGTTTTCTAAATATACAATCATGTCATCTGCAAACAGGGACAATTTGACTTCTTCTTTTCCTAACTGAATACCCTTGATTTCTTTCTCTTGCCTAATTGCCCTAGCCAGAACTTCCAACACTATGTTGAATAGGAGTGGTGAGAGAGGGCATCTCTGTCTTGTGCCAGTTTTCAAAGGGAATTTTTCCAGTTTTTGCCCATTCAGTATGATATTGGCTGTGGGTTTGTCCTAAATAGCTCTTATTATTTTGAGATACGTTCCATCAATACCAAATTTATTGAGCGTTTTTAGCATGAAGGGCTGATGAATTTTGTCAAAAGCCTTTTCTGCATCTATTGAGATAATCATGTGGTTCTTGTCTTTGGTTCTGTTTATATGCTGGATTATGTTTATTGATTTGCGAATGTTGAACCAGCCTTGCATCCCAGGGATAAAGCCCACTTGATCATGGTGGATAAGCTTTTTGATGTGCTGCTGAATTTGGTTTGCCAGTATTATATTGAGGATTTTTGCATCAATGTTCATCAGTGACATTGGTCTAAAATTCTCTTTTTTTGTTGTGTCTCTGCCAGGCTTTTGTATCAGGATGATGTTGGCCTCATAAAATGAGTTAGGGAGGATTCCCTCTTTTTCTATTGATTGGAATAGTTTCAGAAGGAATGGTACCAGCTCCTCCTTGTACCTCTGGTAGAATTCAGCTGAGAATCCATCTGGTCCTGGACTTTTTTTGGTTGGTAGGCTATTAATTATTGCCTCAATTTCAGAGCCTGCTATTGGTCTATTCAGGGATTCAACTTCTCCCTGGTTTAGTCTTGGAAGAGTGTAAGTGTCCAGGAAATTATCCATTTCTTCTAGATATTCTAGTTTATTTGCGTAGAGGTGTTTTTAGTATTCTCTGATGGTAGTTTGCATTTCTGTGGGGTCAGTGGTGATATCCCCTTTATCATTTTTTATTGCATCTTTTAGATTCTTCTCTCTTTTCTTCTTTATTAGTCTTGCTAGCGGTCTATCAATTTTGTTGATCTTTTCAAAAAACCAACTCCTGGATTCATTGATTTTTTGGAGGTTTTTTTGTGTCTCTATCTCCTTCAGTTCTGCTCTGATCTTAGTTACTTCTTCCCTCTGATAGCTTTCAAATGTGTTTGCTCTTGCTTCTCTAGTTCTTTTAATTGTGATGTTAGAGTGTCGATTTTAGATCTTTCCTGCTTTCTCTTGTGGGCATTTAGTGCTATAAAGTTTCCTCCACACATTGCTTTAAATGTGTCCCAGAGATTCTGGTATGTTGTATCTTTGTTCTCATTGGTTTCAAAGAACATCTTTATTTCTGCCTTCATTTCGTTATGTACCCAGGAGTCATTCAGGAGCAGGTTGTTCAATTTCCATGTAGTTGAGCAGTTTTGATTGAGTTTCTTAGTCCTGAGTTCTAGTTTGATTGTACTGTGCTCTGAGAGACAGTTTGTTATAATTTCTGTTCTTGTACATTTGCTGAGGAGTGCTTTAATTCCAATTATGTGGTCAATTTTGGAATAGGTGTGATGTGGTGCTGAGAAGAATGTATATTCTGTTGATTTGAGGTGGAGAGTTCTATAGATGTCTATTAGGTCTGCTTGCTGCAGAGATGAGTTCAATTTCTGTATATCCTTGTTAACTTTCTGTCTCGTTGATCTGTCTAATGTTGACAGTGGAGTGTTGAAGTCTCCCATTATTATTGTATGGGAGTCTAAGTCTCTTTGTAAGTCTCTAAGGACTTGCTTTATGAATCTGGGTGCTCCTGTAATGGGTGCATATATATGTAGGATAGTTAGCTCTTCCTGTTGAATTGATCCCTTTACCATTATGTAATGGCCTTCTTTGTCTCTTTTGATCTTTGATGGTTTAAAGTCTGTTTTATCAGAGACTAGGATTGCAACCCCTGCTTTTTTTTGTTCTCCATTTGCTTGGTAAATCTTCCTCCATCCCTTTATTTTGAGCCTATGTATGTCTCTGCGTGTGAGATGGGTCTCCTGAATACAGCAGACTGATGGGTCTTGACTCTTTATCCAGTTTGCCAGTCTGTGTCTTTTAATTGGAGCATTTAGTCCATTTACATTTAAGGTTAAGATTGTTATGTGTGAACTTGATCCTGCCATTATGATATTAACTGGTTATTTTGCTCGTTAGTTGATGCAGTTTCTTCCTAGCCTCGATGGTCTTTACATTTCGACATGTTTTTGCAATGGCTGGTACCGGTTGTTCCTTTCCATGTTGAGTGCTTTCTTCAGGGTCTCTTGTAAGGCAGGCCTAGTGGTGACATAATCTGTAAGCATTTGCTTATCTGTAAAGGATTTTATTTCTCCTTCACTTATGAAACTTAGTTTGGCTGGATATGAAATTCTGGGTTTAAAATTCTTTTCTTTAAGAATGTTGAATATTGGCACCCACTGTCTTCTGGCTTGTAGAGTTTCTGCCGAGAGATCTGCTGTTAGTCTGATGGGCTTCCCTTTGTGGGTAACCCGACCTTTCTCTCTGGCTGCTCTTAAGATTTTTTCCTTCATTTCAACTTTGGTGAATCTGGCAATTATGTGTCTTGGAGTTGCTCTTCTCGAGGAGTATCTTTGTGGCGTTCTCTGTATTTCCTGGATTTGAATGTTGGCCTGCCCTACTAGGTTGGGGAAGTTCTCCTGGATGATATCCTGAAGAGCGTTTTCCAACTTGGTTCCATTTTCCCCCTCACTTTCAGGCACCCCAATCAGACGTAGATTTGGTCTTTTTATGTAATCCCATACTTCTTGCAGTCTTTGTTCATTTCTTTTTCTTCTTTTTTCTTTTGGTTTCTCTTCTCGCTTCATTTCATTCATTTGATCCTCAATCGCTGATACTCTTTCTTCCAGTTGATCGAGTCGGTTACTGAAGCTTGTGCATTTGTCACGTATTTCTTGTATGATAGTTTTCATCTCTTTCATTTCATTTATGACCTTCTCTGCATTAATTACTCTAGCTATTAATTCTTCCACTTTTTTTTCAAGATTTTTAGTTTCTTTGCGCTGGGTACGTAATTCCTCCTTTAGCTCTGAGAAGTTTGATGGACTGAAGCCTTCTTCTCTCATCTCGTCAAAGTCATTCTCCGTCCAGCTTTGATCCGTTGCTGGCGATGATCTGCACTCCTTTGCCGGGGGAGATGCACTCTTATTTTTTGAATTTCCAGCTTTTCTGCCCTGCTTTTTCCCCATCTTTGTGGTTTTATCTGCCTCTGGTCTTTGATGATGGTGACGTACTGATGGGGTTTTGGTGTAGGTGTCCTTCCTGTTTGATAGTTTTCCTTCTAACAGTCAGGACCCTCAGCTGTAGGTCTGTTGGAGATTGCTTGAGGTCCACTCCGGACCCTGTTTGCCTGGGTATCAGCAGCAGAGGCTGCAGAAGACAGAATATTGCTGAACAGCGAGTGTACCTGTCTGATTCTTGCTTTGGAAGCCTCCTCTCTGGGGTGTACTCCACCCTGTGAGGTGTGGGGTGTCAGACTGCCCCTAGTGGGGGATGTCTCCCAGTTAGGCTACTCAGGGGTCAGGGACCCACTTGAGCAGGCAGTCTGTCCCTTCTCAGATCTCAACCTCCGTGTTGGGAGATCCACTGCTCTCTTCAAAGCTGTCAGACAGAGTCGTTTGCATCTGCAGAGGTTTCTGCTGCTTTTGTTGTTGTTTGGGTGTGCCCTGTCCCCAGAGGTGGAGTCTACAGAGACAGGCAGGTTTCCTTGAGCTGCTGTGAGCTCCACTCAGTTCGAGCTTCCCAGCGGCTTTGTTTACCTACTTAAGCCTCAGCAAAGGCGGGCGCCCCTCCCGGAGCCTCGCTGCTGTGGTTAGATCACAGACTGCTGTGCTAGCAATAAGGGAGGCTCAGTGGGCGTGGGACCCTCCCGGCCAGGTGTGGGATATACTCTCCTGTTGTGCCGGTTTGCTTAAAACGCAGTATTGGGGTGGGAGTTACCCGATTTTCCAGGTGTTGTGTGTCTCAGTTCCCCTGGCTAGGAAAAGGGATTCCCTTCCCCCTTGTGCTTCCCAGGTGAGGCGATGCCTCGCCCTGCTTCAGCTCTCGCTGGTCGGGCTGCAGCAGCTGACCAGCACTGATTATCCGGCACTCCCTAGTGAGATGAACCCAGTACCTCAGTTGAAAATGCAGAAATCACCGGTCTTCTGTGTCGCTGGCGCTGGGAGTTGGAGACTGGAGCTGTTCCTATTTGGCCATCTTGCTCCGCCCCCTAATTAAATATTTGAAACATACTTATGCTAAAAATTGTTCATTCTTTATCTGAAATTCAAATTTAACTGGTCCCATATTTTGTCTGGCAATTCTATCTGCTATGTCCTATAACACATCACCAAATCACATGCATATTCTCTTGCTTTTGTTAGAAAGGAAAAGAGAAAAGAAAAAAAAAAAAAAGAGAAGGAAAGAAAAAAGATAGATGAGTAGAATAAAGGAATTTAAACCCTAAATTAAATATTAATCTTGAAAGTAACTTTTTCTGTCTTTTTAAATATGATTATTTTAGATTGAAGGTGGTGCTTGTGTATGTTTGTTGTATCAGTACATTGCATAATGCTGGAGTTTGGGCTCCTACTGTACCCACCACCCTAATACTGAACATAGTACCCAATGTGTAGGTTTTCAATACTTGATCTCCTTCTACCTTCCCTTGTTTTGGGGTCCCCAGTGTCTATTGTTTCCATCTGTATGTCTGTGTGTATGCATTAGCTCCCACTTATGAGTGAGAACATGCGATATTTCTGTTTCTGCATTAATTCACTCAGGATAATGTCCTCCAGCAGTATACATGTTGCTGCAAAGGATACAGTTTTATTCTTTTTTATGGATGAGTAGTACTTCATGGTGTATATGTAGCACATTTTCTTTCTCTAATCCACTGTTGATGGCCACTTAGGTTGATTCTGTTAGAAAGTAACTATTTCAATCAGTGTTATCTAGAATATAACCTGATTCGTCTCAAACTTTAAAAGTCTGTGGGTTGGCCTAAGACCTAGAAAACACCTCACCAAAATACCTATATAGATGGCAAATAAGCATGCAACAAGATGCTACACATCATATGTCATTAGGGAAATGCAGATTTAAACAACAAAATGCTACTATACACCTATTAGGATGCCCCAAATCCAGAAAACTGACACCACCAGATACTGGTGAGCATGTGGAACAACAGGAACTCTCATTTATTACTGGTGAGAATTCAAAATGGAACAGACACTGTGGAAGACAGTTTGGCAGCTTCACACAAAACTAAAGATATTCTTAACATAGGATCCAGAAATCATACTCCTTGGTATTTACCTAAAATGAGTTGAAAATACACCCTCACAAAAACCTGCACGTGGATGTTTATAGCAGCTTTATTAATAATTGCTCAAACTTGGAATTAACCAAAATGCTCTTCCATAGGCAAATGGATAAATAAACTCCAGTACATCCAGACAATGGGATATTATCCAGTGCTAAAAAGAAATATGCTATCAAAACATTTTAAAAGTGTGGTACACTTTAAAACTTAAATGCATATTGCTAAGTGAAAGAAGCCAATTGTAAAAGGTTACACACTGTGTAATTCCAACTATATGACATTCTAGAAAAGGCAAAACTATGGAGTCAGTAAAATGATCAGTGGTTGCCAGGGGTTAGACGGGGGATAAAATGGTGAATAGAGAGAGTGTAGATTTTTTGGCAGTAAAACTATCATGTATGATACTATAATGGTGGATACATGTAGTCACACATTTGTTAAAATACATAGAATATACAATGCAACCCTAATGTAAATTACAGACTTTGAGTACTTTCTGTTCAATTTTCCTGTCAACCTAAATTGCTCTAATAAATAAAGACTATTTAAAATGAGGGAAAGCCTGTGAGAATATATTAGGTCACACTAGCATTTAATACTCAAAATTTTCTGTACCTCAGTGTTGCTTCAAATTCTTTCCAGGTATATCTGTAAGTCCCCAAGATTGTCTCACAGGTGCTCAGGAAATGTGTATTTACATTATTTGACTAAAGCTGCTTATGTGAGGTCCACCATGTCAACAACTCGAGAAACATCCCCACTGCCATCAGGACTGCTGCTGGAGCTTATGGATAGAATGCTGCTTTTCAGGGGAGGGTGTTCTGGGGTCCATCTTTTTTCTGTCCAGCAAAGTAGAGCATGGTGGTATTCCGTGGCGACTACCTTGAGTGGTCAGGTGGTGAGCTGATCACCCATACCTAAGTAAGGGGGAACTGACCCTCTGTAACTCTGTGTTGCACTTTGCTATATAGAGGCCCAAAGCTGCACAGTTCTATGTTCGAGCCCCAGTATCTCAGATGAAAAAATTCTTTCTTTTATGTCTTTTTCTCCTTGGAGCTTCCTAAAGAGATGAGACTGTTGTGGGTATGGGAAGGCTTAAGAGCCATCCCCTTTATTTTCTTCTTTCCTTCACTCTTTGGAATTGGAAAGTAAACTAACTGAAATAAAAAATCAAATTTATTGGAGGTGTACAACAACACTATTGGGCAGACAGCTTAAAGGAGATTGGGGAACAGAGTTATGTTTAAATGAAGTTTTTGTATTTCTATGAACTTAAATTGGTATTGACCTGAACTAGATTGTCATAAATTAAGGTGATAATGACAACCCCCAATGCAACTACTAAGAAAATGACTTAATAATATACAATAAAAATGAGCAAATTAAACTTTTAAGTGAAAAAATAGCTATTTAATGAAAAAGAAGGCAGTAATACAGGAAAGAGGGAACTAAATGACATAAGACACATAGAAAACAAATAGCAAAATGACAGACAAGTCTTTCCTTATCAGTTAATGAATGAAATTTATTAAATTCTTTGATGCAAAGGTAGAGATTGACAGACTTGGAAAAAAATAAACATGATCCAATTATATGCTTTATGTAAGAGCCAACATTTTAGATCCGAAGACCAAATAGGCTGAAAAAAAAAAAAAAAGGAATCTATATGCCATGAAATTGGTAAGCAAAAGAGAATTGAATTGGCTATCTTAATATCAGACAAAGTAGTAATACAAAAATGGTTACTAGAAACAAACAAAAGAAAAAAAAAAAAACACTGTGTAATGATAAGAGGCCATTCCACCAAGAAGATATAACAATTATAAACCTACATGCACCTCACATTAGGGCCCCAAAATACATGACAAAAAGCTGAAATAATTGAAATAAACACATCAATAATAATAGTTGATTACTATTATGCCCCATTAAAAATAAATAGAACAACTACACATTATCAACAAGAGAATAAAATACTTGAACAATGCATAAACCAACCAGACCTAATAGATATCTAGAAACCACTTCACTGAAGAGCAGCAATCTGTACATTCCTACGTGCATATGGAACATTCTGCAGTACAGATAATATGCAAAGCCTGAAAGGAAGCCTCAAAAAAACTTAAAATGATTAAAATCTTAGTGTATTTTCTACAACTATAATGAACTGATATTAAAAATCAATAACAGAAGAATATTTTAGAAACTCACAGATATATGGAAATTAAACAATGCATTCCTATGTAACCATTGTGTCAAAAAATCCAAATGGGAATTAGAAAATAAGAAGATAAATGAAAATAAAAAATCAACACACCAAAATTTAGGGGATTTAGGACAAACAGTGCTCAAAGGGGAAATTTATATCTTTAAATGCCTGCAAGAAAACAAAGCACATCTTAAATCTATTACCTGTTCTTTCTTTTTAAGAAAGTCGAAAAAGACAAACTGAAAGCAAGAAGAAAGAAAGAATACAGATTAGAGTGGAAGTAAATGAAATAAAAAAGGTAAAAAAGGGAGAAAATTGGTGAAAATAAAAGTTGGTTGTGGCAAAGGACAACCACTTTGGCAAATCATTAGTTATACTGACCAAGAGAAAAAGAGAAAATTGTATTTGAATTCAATTTATTAAAATTAGGAATGAATGAAGGGAGATTACTACTGATCTTAACAGAAATCAAAGATTATGTGAGAACACAACGAACAATTGTATGCCAACAAGTCAGATGACTTACATAAAATGAACAAATTTCTAGAAAGACATAACTATCAAAAGGAAAAAAAAAATATCGGATTATATTAGATTTACCCGATGTAAAGATATTGTTTTAGTAATCACAAAACTTAGCACAGAGAAAATACCAGGACCTGAGGCCTTCACTGATGAATTCCAACAAATATTTAAAGAATTAACACCAAACTCTTCCAAAAAATAGGAGAGAAGGAAACATTTCCTGACTAATTTTTTTGAAGCCAAACTTACCCAGATAGCAAAATCAGACCATGATATAATAAAAAAGAATAATATAGGCCAATACTCCTTATGAATACAAACCCTAAATTCTCAAGAAAATACTGGCATATCACAACCAGCATCATATAGAAAGGATCAAATACCATGCCTAAGTGGGATTTATTACAGGAATACAAGCTTAATTTGACATATAAAAATCAATCAACGTAATACACCATATTTTTAGAATAAAGTTTTTTTAAAAAACACACAATCATCTCCGTAAATGCAGAAAAAAATCTGACAAAATCTAACATCACTTTATGACAAAAACACTCAGCAAATGATGACTAGAAAGGAACCTTCTAAACATGATAAATTACATCTTTGCAAAACCCACAGCAAATATTACACATAAAAGTGAAACACTGAAGGATTCTTCCTAAAATCAGGAACAAGACAAGCATATTAACAATTTTCACTACTATTCAAATTTTACTACAGGATATAGTCAAGACAATTAAGTAGGAAAAATAAAGGTGTCCAGATTGGAAAGGAAGAAGGAACCCTATATTTGAAGGCGTAATACTATATATAAAATTTTATAATTTTATATATAGGAAACCCTTAATAATTCATTCAAAAAACTATTACTTGCTAATAGATAAGTATAGCAAGGTTGAAGTGTACAAGATCAACATACAAAATTATTTGTATTTTTACATACTAACAATGAATAATCCTAAAATGAAATTGAGAAAATTTTATTTACAATAACATTAAAATATTTAACAATAAATTAAAAAATAAAAGTACAGGGCATGCATGCCAAACATGAAATGTTGAGAGAAATAAAAGAAAATCTAAATAAATGGAAAAACATCTCTCATTTATGAATTGAAAGGCTTAATATTATTAAGATGGTAATACTCTCCAAATTTATCTACACATGCATGAAAATTCCTATGAAAAGAACAACTGCTGTTTGTTTTTACAGAAATGACAAACTGATCCAAAAATTTATATAAATAGTAAAAAAGAAAGTTAAAAAGAAGAACTAAGTGGGAAAACCCACTTCTTGATTCAAAACATACTACAAAGCTACAAAAACCAAGATTCTGTGGTGCTCAAAGATATGCATATAGATTAACAAAGTAGAAGAACCGATAATCCAGATATCTACCATATACTTATATTCAATTAGTTTTGGACAATCTTCTGTACTTCTTCCAAGTACAGAAGATCTTTTCCTCAGATAGCGCTAAGACAGCCTGATATGCACATGCAAAATAAAAAGTGTGCACATATATTTTGTATCATATGCCATAATAAGCCCAAATATGAACCAAAGACCTAACTAAGACCTGAAACTATAAAAACCATAGGAGAAATCACAGATGTAAATTTTCATGATCTTGCATTAGGCAATGATTTAGCTATGGACACTGAAAGCAAAAGCAACCAGCGAAAAAGTAGATAAATGGTACTTAACCAATTTTTTAAAAACGTGCTTCAAAAGATACTAGCAAAGAAAGTGAAAAAACCCTGCAGAGTGGGAGAAAATATATGTAAATCATATATTGGATAAGGGTCTAGTATCCATAATATGTAAAGAACTCTTACAACTAAAAAGTAAAAATCTAAATAACCAAATTTAAAACATGGGCTAAGATTGTGAATATATATTTCTCTGAAGAAGATGTACAAATAACTGATTAGCCCCTAAAAAGCTAATCAACATAATCAGCCATTAGGTAACTTCAAATGGAAACCACACGAGATACTACTCAGTTGGATCCTCACACCTACTGGGATTGTTCTAATAATAATTGTGGACAATAACAAGTGCTTTCAAGGATCTGAAAAAATTGGAACCCTAACACATTGTTAATGGAAATGTAAAGGGTGCAAAGGCTGTGAAAAAGTGTTCCAGTTCCTCAAAAAGTTAATATAGAGTTACAATATTGTCCAGTAATTTTACCTTTAAGTATATATGCAAGAGAAATAACACATCTTCACACACAAACTTGTATAGGAATGTTAGTAGCAGCATTTATCATAATGGTAAAAAAGTAGAAACAATCCATATGTCCATCAATATATAACAGAATATTATTCCACTGTAAGATGAAGTTCTGATGTATGTTACAACATGGAATGAAACTGGGAAACATGCCTGTGAAAGAAGCCTGACAAAACAGACTTGTGAAAGAAGCCTGAAAAAATACCATATAACATAATTCATATTATATGATTCCATTCAGATTAAATATCTAGAAGAGAAAATACCAGAGGCAGACAGTAGAATATTGATTGCCAGGAAATGAGGGGTGGGAGAGAAATAAAAGTGACTGCTAACAGCCCTAGGTTTCTTTTTAGAGTGATGTAAATAGTTTTGTATTAGATAGTGGTGATGGTTGTATAACCTTGTGAATATATTAAAACTACTGAGTTATACATCTTAAATTGTGAGCTTCATGGCATGTGAATTAAATCTCAAATTAAAAAATTAAAGATTGAAGGAGGACTTTAGTTACCAACAAATACCCTTATTACATTAATTCGGGCAAGTAAATGCATAGGAGTTCAAAGGGCTTACATACAATTTTATACTCAGTTTGAAATCATATATGTTTATAAATTTATTTTAATAGAGGGTTCAAGATATATTACATTTCTTTCTCTCTCCCTCCTTTCTCTTTAGAAACATAAGAAAGCTCTGTGTGAATTATGCTGCATGTAACATTCTGGGAAAAGCTTTTGGGTCCTCATTCCATGTTGGCTATCACTGCCAAGATAATGTTTCACAAGTGTGTAGGTGGATGGCCAGGGAGCATTCATTCTGATCTTGGTCAGAACATATCTTCCTACAGCTTCTCAGACACAGTTCTTAATTTTAAGTGCCTTGAGTTCCCCTTGGTTTTCCCCAACAGAAGTTCCATCATCTCCTGTGATATATCTGCAACATAAATCCCCTGAAATGTGATTTCACTAATTTCTTGGGATAAAGAAAAAAATATATCTACAGCAGAGAGAACAAAACACTTACAAATTATCTTGCCTTATAAGTGGAGAAAAAAATGCCTGAATGACTTATACCAAAATGTGTTGAGTGCTTATCTTTGGATAACGGGAATGATGATTTTAAATTTCTTTCTCATGCTTCTTGCAGCAAAAAAAAAAAAAAAAAAAAAAAAATTAGTAATTTTTTAAATCCTGGTTACAAAATTCAGTTTAACTAGTAGACTAATGATTAATTACAGCCATACATTGCTAATATGTATCAAGTAATTTGGAAAGTAATAGGGAAATGTGATCTACATTTCAAATATATTTGTGTGATTATCACATATAAAGCACTTAGTATAATGCCAGGCATTTAATAAGGTTCAATAATATGACATGGCCAGAAATAACACTAAAAACATTTATTACTTTCAAATGGAAACTTGTAAAGGAGAATAGCTTCTAATTTCTATAGATTCTATTTTTGACTCATAGCTATTTTTGACTCACCCTTTTGAGTCATGGCTGGCGCTTGAGTGGCTGGGATGCAGGAAGCCATGTCCTGAGTCTGGGCAGGACAGCAGGGCCCTGGGCCTGGCACACAAAAGCATTCTGTCTTCCTTGGCCTCAGGGCCTGTGATGGGAGGGGCTGTCTTAGATCTCTGAAATGCCTTCAAGGCCTTTTTCTCCCTGTCTTAGATTTTAGTACTTGCATTTTTAATTGTTAAAATTTCTCTAGTAAGTGGTTGCTCAGCAGCCACTTGAATTCTTCTTCTAAACATGGGCTTTTCTTTTCTACCATGACCAACCTGCAAATTTTCTGAACTTCTATGCTCTGCTTCCCTTCTAAATATAACTTCCAGCTTTAAGTAATTTCTTTGCTCCTGCATATGAGCACAGGTTGTTAGAAGCAGTCAGGTCAAATCTACAACACTTTGCTGCTTAGAAATTTCTTTAGCTAGATACCCTAACTCATCACTCTCAAGTTCTTAGTTCCACTGATTTATAGGGCAGAAGCACAATGCAGCTGAGTTCTCCGCTAAGGTGCAACAAAGGTGACCTTTGCTTCAGTTCCCACTAAATTTATCATTTCCATGTGAGAGCTCCTCAGCCTGGATTTTATCATCCATATCACCATCAGCATTTTCATCACCAACTATTTAATCAGTCTCTAAAACGTTTCAAACTTTCCCTCATCTTCCTGTCTTCTTCTGAGTTCTCCAACCTCTTCCAACCTCTGCCTGTTACCCAATTCCTAAAGTGTTTCAACATTTTCAGATTTCTGCATTTTCTTTATAACAACGGCCCGCTCCTTGGTAACAATTTTCTGTATTGGGCCATTCTTGCATTGCTATAAAGAAATACTTGAGACTGGGTAATAAAG
The DNA here is from genome assembly GCF_037993035.2 of Macaca fascicularis. NCBI lineage: Eukaryota > Metazoa > Chordata > Mammalia > Primates > Cercopithecidae > Macaca > Macaca fascicularis. The sequence continues at coordinate 100,293,717 of NC_088378.1, forward strand.
AAAAGAGATTTAATTGGCTCATGGTTCTGCTGGCTGCACAGGGAGCATGATGCTGGTATCTGCTCACCTTCTGAGGCCTCAGAAAACTTACAATTATGGTGGAAGGTGAATGGGGATTAGGCATGTCACATGGTGAAAGCAAGAGCAAGAGAGTAAGGGGGGAGGTGCTACACACTTTTCAACAACCAGATCTCACAAGAACTCACTCACTGCCACAGCAGTACCAAGGAGGGTGATGCTAAGCCATTCATAAAAAATCCTCCCCTATGATTCAATTACCTCCCACCAGTCCCCACCTCCAACACTGGGAATTACATTTCAATATAATTCAGATTGAGTGGGGACATATATCAAGACTATACATGCAGCATATCACTGTATAATATTAGCACTTCCATGATAGGTTTTTTTTTTTTTTTTTTTTTTTTTTTTTTGAGACGGAGTCTTGCTCTGTCGCCCAGGCTGGAGTGCAGTGGCGCGATCTCGGCTCACTGCAAGCCCCGCCTCCCGGGTTCACGCCATTCTCCTGCCTCAGCCTCCCGAGTAGCTGGGACTACAGGCGCCCACAACCGCGCCCGGCTAATTTCTTTTGTATTTTTAGTAGAGACGGGGTTTCACCGTGGTCTCGATCTCCTGACCTTGTGATCCGCCCGCCTCGGCCTCCCAAAGTGCTGGGATTACAGGCGTGAGCCACCGCGCCCGGCCCATGATAGGTATCTTCATGTGATTATCACATATGAAGCACTCAGTAAAATGCCAGGCATTTAATAAACATAAAATAAAAAGGAAATTTGGGAGTGATCATGTAGACAAGTTTAGTATAACCATTTGGTGTAGGTAACCCCCATAGACAAAGTTTATTGATAGAAATAAGTTTGGCCTTTCCACACACACACACACACACACGTACACACACATACACACACATACACACACACACACACATACATGCATACTAAAGCATTTAGAAATTCAGAAGCAAGGGCTGTATAAGTTGATTTTTAAAAACACTTCTAACACTAAGGCTCTCAATTTAAATAATTTGGGGAAGTAAGTGGTTCTTGGGACATAAGTGGTTCTTGAAGAAGAGAGCTGCTTTTGTAACCTCAAATCAGAATTGAGACTTTTACATTCTAATAATTCAATTAGGTCTAATGATTCTAATTATCAAAATAAACTTGTTATAGAGAAATAGAGACCAGTGCAGACTTGGAACGAAGTATTAGCAGTGGTGTAAGTGGTCATGGATGTGCCTGTTGTCAGTGGTTAGTGTTTTGATCAAGTCCATATTTCTAAAAATATATAATTTTACTCAAGTTAATGCCAGTTGGGTTGAGGCTTTAGAGTATGGATTTATTTTCTATTCTGACAGTATGATGCCATTTGGTTGAGATGCATGTACTACTGCTTACTCCTGGAATTGCTAGACTGTGGCAACGTTTGCCAAGTTTTCCATCTATGTATGTGTAGCTCTGGGTCAAATCTGTTTTTCCTTAACGTTCTATTTCCTTAGAAAGACAGTTTTGGCCTCCATAAATCTCCCATACAATATTTTTGTGAAAAATAGAATTTAAAATAATTATCTATCCTACTCTACAATACACCTGGGGTTTATTTCCTTTGTTAATTTTTTTTCGTTATTCACATTGCAAGAGAAACTTGTTTATGTTCTATTAAATAATCACAGAATAATTTTAATAGATTGATAAATGATGACTGTGAAATTGATATCAATTTTCAAGGATATTAAAATTAATGCAAATTTTCATTTTTAAAAGGTAAGATTTATTTTGAAGCTTTATATTAAAAATAGCAATATCATCTTTTCATACTCAAGGCTTAATGAAAACAATAGGAAATAAGGAGGAATAAGTTGTTAATTTTTAGTTAATGCAAAAGGCTATTTCACTTTGAAAATTGATGTGAGTGCCATAGAAACTTAATGCATCAGGTATTCCAAAATGTTCTGTTACTTTGTTAGGAATAAAATGGATTGTTATTTTCTTCAACAGATATGTAGAGTTTCCCAGGGACATTTTCATTACATATCAGGGACGTGATGAGAGGCTAAATTTTGACTGGAACAAAATAACAGCAATCATTATAGTGGTCATGGATATGCCTGACATGTGTGGTTAAGTATTCTGATTAAGTACATACTCTGAAACTTTATTGTTTTACTCAATATGATATTTTATGTAAAAGCCTAGACATTCTCAATGTGCAAATTTTTCTCTTCCTCTATAATAAGCTAAAAGTTTTAATTCATACCTACATATTCAAAACCTTTGTAACCAATATTCCACTCTCAGTTTATCTTTATTTTAATATCAATGTCATAGTAACCCTCCTATGTGATGCTACTCCATTCCATAAAAATTATGAATGACTCTCTATCGTTTTAAGGAAAAACATACTATCCTTATCTTGAAGTTCGAATCTCTTCACAATCTAGCTCAATATATCTTTCCATGGACGCAGCTGGAAACCATCATTCTTAGCAAACTATCACAAGAACAGAAAACCAAACACCGCATGTTCTCACTCATAGGTGGGAACTGAACAATGAGATCACTTGGACTTGGGAAGGGGAACATCACACACCGGGGCCTATCATGGGGAGGGGGGAGGGGGGAGGGATTGCATTGGGAGTTATACCTGATGTAAATGACGAGTTGATGGGTGCTGACGAGTTGATGGGTGCAGCACAGCAACATGGCACAAGTATACATATGTAACAAACCTGCACGTTATGCACATGTACCCTAGAACTTAAAGTATAATAATAATAAAAAATAATTAAAAACAAACAAACAAACAAACAAAATATATCTTTCCAGCTTAAGCTCCTAAAATTTGCTTTTTTGGACCCTTACTTTGTCCCAAACTTGTCTATGTGATCACTCCCAAATTTTTTTTTTCTTTCTTTTCTTTTTTTTGAGACAATTTTGCTCTTGTTGCCCAGGCTGGAGTGCAGTGGCATGATCTAGGCTCACTGCAACCTCCGCCTCCTGGGTTCAAGTGATTCTCCTGCCTCAGCCTACTGAGTAGCTGGGATTACAGGCACCCGCCACCACACTTGGCTAATTTTTGTATTTTTAGTAGAGACGAGGTTTCACCATGTTGGCCAGGCTAGCCTTGAATTTCTAGCCTCAGGTTATCCGCCTGCTTCAGCCTCCCAAAGTGCTGGGATTGTGAGCGTGGGCCACCATGCCTGGCTCCAAATTTCTTTATGGTTTCTTTTGTTAAAGTTCACAAGTTTCTTGGACCCCCTATATCAGAATTGCAGTGAGTGAATGTGTTTGTGTGATATAATTTTTTGTTAAAAATTCAGGTTCTCAGTCACACTTCAGACCAATTGAATCAAATATCATGATGCAGGCCCCCCCAAATATTTTGATAAGCATCTGCATGATTCTTACTCATGCTAAGCATTTGTCTTCACCTTTTCAGCCACCTGTAATATTATTGTTTAGTGTGTCCACTTTATGTAACTTTCAGACTTCTGTTTAAATCTCAGTTCTTTCAAAAAATTCTTTCTGTTTCTCCAAGATATTTAAAAAATTTTATTTACTTTCATGTTGCTTATTGTTAAGATTCCTCACATAAAACTTATATGCTCTGGTCCTCTGACATCACTGGACAATCCCTTAAAGCAGATAATTTTAATATTTTTTCTTGACCCATATGTAAGATACTTTACACCAGGGTTTAATGTGTGTGCATTAAAGGGTGCACACACACCCTTAAACTGAAAAAAAAATCAAAAAACAATATTAATTCTTATTTCATTAAATACATTTTGGTTATTCCTATTCTGTTCTGTTTTATTCTATTTCATTAACAGATGCTTGTAGAGACCTATTTCAAAATATTATGGCTCACTCATGGGTCACTCTAAATGGTTTGAAAAACATAGACTTAAAGGGCTAGTTTGAGGCCAGCAAAGCATGTTGTAATATTTTCCTAAGTGTTTAATTCCTGGAGAAAGCATTAGTTTTGGTAATAGAAAACAGATTATTTTAAAATGATAAGATTGTGGTTTGGCTGAAATTGAATATTCAAATGCAATATGTTTAACTAATTACATGATAATTTTGCTTTGAGCTGGTTTTTGTCAGAAATACTTGCCTGGGCAAATAATTTAAAAGGCTTGAAGAAATTGCTTCGTCAAAAGATTATATGATCATATTCTAAATACAAAAGAGTGGATGAATTTTTCTGTAGACTGGGATACAACGTCTGTCTCTTAGAGTTAGTTTGGCCCTTACATTTTTATAAAACAGTCTCTTGTACCTAATTAAATCAGAGAAGTCTCTTTTAAAGTCTTGGAGCATATCTACTAAGGATGTTGAGGTCCCTCAAGGACTATAACAGATAGACATTGTAATTTTCCATCTAAGAACCTAGCACAGTGCTCTTTACATACTAAATGCTCAATAAATCTGCTTGTCAGGTACTATGCTTATTACCTGGGTGGCAAAATAATCTACACCAAACCCCCATGACATGTAGTTTGTAACAAACCTCAAATGTACACATAAACCTAAAATAAAAGATAAAAAAGAAACCCAGAAATAGATTTCTGCATATTAGTAAAATAACCTTTAAGATCAGTTTTAAATTTTATTTTTTTTGTCTACAACAAAAAATGCATATATGATTACGACTGATGATGTATATCATTTCATGATCTGGCAATGACAAAAAGTAGCCTACATCAATATTCCTGGATTTTACTTTCATTCATGGTCATTCATTTATTTGAATATAAATGCAATATCTTATTACATTTCTATTTAAATAAAGATGCTAATGGGAGTTTTAGAAATATAGGCACAGGAAAAATGTAAAGTTACTTTCTATATGATCATGATTGTATCAACGAGATTTTAACACTAAGCAATAAAAATTTTATTATAATAAAAAAACTATAGTTCAACACCCTCGAGTCTTCATTAGCTGACTCGATAAAGCTATAATTTAAAACTTCATTAATTTCATCTTAAGCCCTTGAAATCCATATTAGATTTTTAAAAATTTTATTTTAAAATAATCTTAGATAGATAGAAAAGTTGTTGAAGTAATAGGGTTCTCACATATTCTTTACTTAGTTTTCCATAATGTCAACCATTTATATAACCATGGTCCTTTTGTCCATACTAAGAATTAACATTGGTACATTGCTATTAATAACTCATTCATAAGTTTTATTTTTATTTTTTATTTTTTTACTAATGTCCAGAACTGAATCCAAGATACCATGTTTCATTGGGTAGTAGTGATGCCTCCTTAGTTCCCTACAGTTTGTCAGGATTGCTTTGTTTTTCATGACTTTGATACCTTGAAGCATACTAGCTACGTACTTTGTAGAATGTCTTCGTTTTGGCTTTGGCTAATGTTTCTGTCATGATTAGACTGGGTTCATGGGTTTTGAAAGAATATCACAGAAAAAAAGTACTTTTTTCATCACACATATATCGAGAGTAGTACACAATATCAACACTGTATTGATAATGCTAACCTTGATAACTTGGTTAAGGTACTGTTTACTAAGTTTCTCCACTGCAAAGTTACTATTTTTCCCTTTCTATATTCTTTGACAGTGAGTCACTAAAACTGTTTTACACTCAAGGGGGTGGGTATTAAGCTAACTGCCTGAAGAAAGTAGTATATATACATGTAGTATTAGGAGTTCTCTTGTAAGAAAAATGCATTCCTTCTCTTCCAGCATTTATTTATTAAAATAATTTATTCATATTAGCATGGACTCATGTATATTTATTTTATATTTTTGGTTGTAATATAAAACTTTCCTTTTTTAAAAATTTAATTGATTTAAAATATTTTTTTCGTAAGTTTAAAGAGTTGCAAAGGATGTAATTTTCAGAATATTGCAAATATTGTAATTTTTAAATAAAATTTTCCATATCTAAAGGAATCCAAACATACGTATATAAGCTCTTTCTTTTTTTTTTAAATTATACTTTAAGTTCTAAGGTACATGTGCATAACGTGCAGATTTGTTACATATATATACTTGTGCCATGTTGGTGTGCTGCACCCATCAACTGGACAGCACCCATCAACTCATCATTTACATCAAGTATAACTCCCAATGCCATCCCATCCCCCTCCCCTCTCCCCATAATAGGCCCCGGTGTGTGATGTTCCCCTTCCAGAGTCCAAATGATCTTATTGATCAGTTCCCACCTATGAGTGAGAACATGCGGTGTTTGGTTTTCTGTTCTTGTGATAGTTTGCTGAGAATGATGGTTTTCAGCTGCATTCATGTCCCTACAAGGACACAAACTCATCCTTTTTTATGGCTGCATAGTATTCCATGGTGTCTATGTGCCACATTTTCCTTATCCAGTCTGTCACTGATGGACATTTGGGTTGATTCCAAGTCTTTGCTATTGTGAATGGTGCCTCAATAAACTTACGTGTGCATGTGTCTTTATAGCAGCATGACTTATAATCCTTTGGGTATATACCCAGTAATGGGATGGCTGGGTCATATGGTATTTCTAGTTCTAGATCCTTGAGGAATCGCCATACTGTTTTCCACAATGGTTGAACCAGTTTACAATCTCACCAACAGTGTAAAAGTGTTCCTATTTCTCCACATCCTCTCCAGCACCTGTTGTTTCCTGACTTTTTAATGATTGCCATTCTAACTGGTATGATATGGTATCTCATTGTGGTTTTGACTGGCATTTCTCTGATGGCCAGTGATGACGAGCATTTTTTCATGTATCTGTTGGCTGTATGCATGTCTTCTTTTGAGAAATGTCTGTTCATATCCTTTGCCTACTTTTTGATGGGGTTGTTTGTTTTTTTCTTGTAAATTTGTTTGAGTTCTTTGTAGGTTCTGGATATTAGCCCTTTGTCAGATTAGTAGATTGCAAAAATTTTCTCCCATTCTGTAGGTTGCCTGTTCACTCTGATGGTAGTTTCTTTTTCTGTGCTGAAGCTCTTTAGTTTAATTAGATCCCATTTGTCAATTGTGGCTTTTGTTGCCGTTGTTTTTGGTGTTTTAGACATGAAGTCCTTGCCCATGCCTATGTCCTGAATGGTATTACCTAGGTTTTCTTCTAGGGTTTTTATGGTATTAGGTCTAACATTTAAGTCTCTAATCCATCTTGAATTAATTTTCGTATAAGGAGTAAGGAAAGGATCCAGTGTCAGCTTTCTACTTATGGCTAGCCAATTTTCTCAGCACCATTTATTAAATAGGGAATCCTTTCCCCATTTCTTGTTTTTGTTAGGTTTGTCAAAGTTCTGTTCTAAGAACAGAACCCTCAGAACAGGGCTCTGTCCTCAGAAAAAAAAATACATTTATTTTGTATTTTTGGTTGTAAAACTTTTCTTTCTCAAGTCATTTCAGCTTTTACTGCTCAAAGTTCATTCAGATTGGCTCCTGTGTCAATTTGACGTGACCCACAATTTATTTATTTATTTATTTATTTATATTTATTTATTTGAGTATTTCCTTACTTTCTGGCACTACAAGATGCTTCAGGCTCATCTTGTATTTTGACTATTCCAGGCTTAGAATCAGCTATATATTCATGTAACCATTATATACAATAATAATATAAACAACTTAAATTCAAAATGATAGAGAACAATAAAGCAGCAGAAATTAGTAAATACAAAAGAAAAAGTTAATGAATTAGAAAGCAGAAAAATTAGAGAACTTATAAATAAATCTAAAAGCCAGTTCTTTGAAAAATATCCATTTTGTTGGTTGAAATTCCTTGTTGAAAGAGAATTCTTTTTGAAAAACTACCAACAGAATAAACCACTGACTAATCTAGCAATATAAAGAGAAGAAAGCACAAACAGATGAAATTAGAAATGACAAGAGGAAAATAACCATCAAAAAATAATTTTCAAAAGGAAAATTTTTAAATGATGAGACTAATTTGCACAATCTTTGCAAATAAATTTGAAGGCTCAGATGAAATGGCTAATTTTCTAGAAAAATACAACTTAACAAAATTGAAATCATCCGAAACGGAAAATCTAAACAGACCCATTATTATATAAAAAATGGAGAAAGAAAGTCTCCCACCCAGTAAACACAAAATACACCAGGTCTAGATGGTTTCATAGGGGAATTCTACTAATCCATTAATGATCAGATGTTTCCAATACTATTTAGTGATTACAAATCATAGAAAAAATCCAAATTATGTCAAAAAACACCTGAAGTAGATGATATACATTATGCACATTATTTTGCAACTTATGTTAGTGGTTTAACAGTATTTATTGGCCATCCCATGGGTTAAGGTGTATGAACCCTAAATTATAATTTTAATGACTAGTTTCATACTTAGTAGACAGACATAATAATTTATTAAGTCATTCCCCTATTCCAGTTGTTTTCAGTTTATTTTTCTTGCAAACAGATACAGAGTTACAGCTAGATGTGTAGAATAAGTTTCAGTGTTATGTAGCACTGTAGAATGAATTATTTTTAAAAAGTTAGAAGGGATGATTTTGAATGTTTAAAACACAAATAATAAATGTTCAAGGTAATGTATATGCTAGTTATTCTAATTTGATTATTAAAGTTATCAAAATATCACTCTGTGTTTACAACTATTATGTGTCTATTAAAAATAAAAAGGAAAAAATCCTGTGCACATATTCCTGGGGATCAGAGCTTTTGTTTTGGTAAAACTAAGAGGCCAGTCAAGGTGATGAGAAACAAATTATTTAAGGAAATAAATATAACACAAGCTGAGTTCAAGAACATGTGTAGTTAGTTCCTAGAAAATCATTATTATTATTAATTAATAATAATTATTCATTAATACTGTTAAAATACATAGTCCATCATCTGTATTAGGTATTTCTTCTAATGCTATCCCTCCCATAGCCCCCCACCCCCTGACAGTCCCCGGTGTGTGATGTTCCCCTCCCTGCATCTATGTGTTCTCATTGTTCAAGTCCCACTTATGAGTGAGAACATGCGGTGTTTGGTTTTCTGTTCTTGTGTTAGTTTGCTAAGAATGATGGTTTCCAACTTCATCTATGTCCCTGCAAAGGACATGAACTCATCCTTTTTTATGGCTGCATAGTATTCCATGGTGTATATATGTCACATTTCCTTAATCCAGTCTATCATTGATGGGCATTTGGGTTGGCTCCAAGTCTTTTTTATTGTGAACAGTTCTGCAATAAACATATGTGTGACCTGCACATTCTGCACATGTACCCCAGAACTTAAAGTATAAGAAAAATAAAAATACATGGTTAATATAGGTCAATGAATATTATCAACATTTGTCTAAATTTTTAAAATCAGAATTTCAAGTAAGTTCAACAATGCAATCAGTGTGCTTCCTCAATGCCGTGTGATATGGTTTGGCTGTGTCCCCACCTAAATCTCATCTTGAAATGTAGCTCTCATAATTCCCACAAGTCATGGGAGGGACATGGTGGGAGGTAATTTAATCGTGGAGGTGGGTCTTTCTTGTGCGCTGTTCTCGTGTTGGTGAATAGGTCTCACAAGATCTGATGGTTTTATAAAGTGGAGTTCCCCTGCACACACTCTCTTGCCTGCTGCCATGTAAGATGTAGCTTTGCTCCTCCTTGCCTTCTACCATGATCGTGAGGCCTCCCCAGCCATGTGGAACTGTGGGCCCATTAAACCTCTTTTTCTTTATAAATTACCCAGTCTTAGTTATGTCTTTATCTGGAGCATGAGAATGGGCTAATACACCATGTATTTCAATAAGGTATTTCTTTTACAGAGAAACATTAATAATCACATTTCTGAAGAACACCAGCTGTGCACATCTTTTGCTTAAATTATTTCAGTCAATTAAATTTAAACCAAGAAAAGAAACACTTCAAGATATATTTAAAATGGGAGTGATTTAGAGATAGTTATAAGAACTCTTAGTTAATAATCATTTTGCTACCTGAGTAATATTCCAAAATAACCCTTTTCCATTATTATTTGAACTACGTGTTTAAACCATTGCAGTTTCATGGTATTAAGTTGCTTTATTTTGGTATATTCATATTAATAATAAAAAATTTACCTGTTATATAAATGAAAAATACTGTGAATCTGACAAATTAAATATCCTGTTTTACTTAGTAATCCATAACACTGAATGCAATTTATTTATTTTTTCTTTATTATTATTATGTTTTGAGACAGAGTCTTGCTGTGTTGCCTAAGCTGGAGTGCAGTAGTGTGATCTCAGCTCACTGCAACCTCCATTTCCCAGGTTCAGGTGATTCTCCTGCCTCAGCCTCCAGAGTAGTTGGAATTACAGGCACGCCCTACCACTCCCAGCTAATTTTTGTATTTTTAGTAGAGAAGGTGTTTCACCATGTTGGCCAGGCTGGTTTAGAATTCCTGACCTCAAGTAGTCTGCCCGCCTCAACCTCCCAAAGTGCTGGGATTACAGGCATGAGCCACCACATCCAGCCACTCAATGTAATTATATCTATGTGTATATATGTATATTATGTATTAAAGTGTACATGTGTTTACTAGAATTCATACATGCAGAGGAAAATGTACATTATTTGATCTAGAGCTAATTTCTGCTTCATCAGTTCTCACATATTGTTTAGCTGAAAAAAGTATAAACTTATTGTACATTCTGGCTTTAGACTTGGTCTGAACTGATATTTTCAGTAGTCACTTTGGTAATATTCTGTCTCTTAATATCATCTTCCTTCCTCTGCCTCTTTTCTTAAGATAGTTTTGGAATATAAGTGAACAGCGGGTGAGAGCTTGCATGCCTTAGTGGTATGACTGGGAAAAGTAGTGGTCTCTTATCTTTGGTCTCTTATCTCTTATCTTCAGCCCTGAATGCCGGCTGCCTGGGGTCCACTGGTTTCTGGGGTGATAACATTTGCCATAGCAGATGGTTCCTAGGCCTTCCAGAGTCTACAGCTGGTGAAACTGAGGTCTCTTATTTCTGAGAAACAATAGGGCACCTGCCCTTCACCGATTCATATTCCTCTCACTTCCTCCTGGATCTGCCACATACTCCATACTGTCTGTCAGTCTTGTAAGCAATTTCAGACCCTTTGGGACCTTGGCAGCCCTGTTGACTCTCCTGTTAGGCTCCAAACTACCCAGGAAGTGAGAAAGGCTCAGGAAAGCCAATCAGATTCTTTCTCTGTCTCACCATACTTCTACACTCTCCTAATTAGGCTGGGTTGAGATGTATTGGCACCTGGTTCTCTGCATAGTAATTTCCTGATACCCAGATTGGGCAGTTGAACATTAGCTCCTGTTCTCTCCGTGCCTATCCTCTGCTTCGATTTATCTAACACACATCCAGAAATAGAAAATAAGAATGCATACTGTATCACTTCTTCCATTTATTTCCTCTTGTTTGTCAATATCGTGGACCAACCAGATTATAAATGTCAAGAACACTGGAAGGCAAAGGGAAGAACACAAACAATATTTTTATTGTAACTTGTGGCATATACATGAATATAAAGTGGTATTTCCTCCTAAATCTTTTTAACTTCCTTCCAACCAGAAAAATAAATCTAGTATAAAACCAGTTCAGCAATTAAAAATAATATAAATTACTACACTGAGGAAGTATTAATTCTGATTTTTTTTTTCATGTGCTCTTACATACTTCTGAGATTTGGTAAAAATAAAAGATGATTTCCACATTTTTCTTTAGTTACTGAAGCTAAACAACTCATTTTTATAAGACATGTTTATTATAATGTTCAATGGAAACTTCATTGTTTATATTAATTATATTCAGTATAAAGACAAAGCTAACCAACCTTGAATTCACATGATGTCAAACATTTGGATGAAAAATTCACATAATCAGCTAAATGTTTCTAAAGATGTAATCGTTGACACTGTGTAGAAAGATTCAGACGACTAGCTGAATTCTGTAATATTTATTTAAATATTTTTATATAATATGCACTCAAGCTTTTACTCAGCACCTTAGAACTTAAAAGTATGTAGTTTCATGGAAGAATATTTTTAAAATATTGGAGTACAAATAAAAATCTTCTATTTTATGACTTGGACTCTCAAATCAACAAGTTCATTCACATCTTGTAGCATTTAAACACCAAGAGTTTTGCTAAACCAAGCATGTAAGATGCATGACAGAAATAAGAAGTGCCAACAAAATTTTCAATAATTTGAGTTCTGTCATTAAATTGTGTTATCACAATTTAATCCCATAAAACCCTAGCATATAATGCTTATTTTGTTTTCTGATTAGTTTGGTAGTGTCAAGTCATGGCATTAGGAAATCTGCGAATAAAACAAAGGAAACTCTCTAACTATTCATAAAGTAATGATAAAAGTGTCTGAAAAAATGATTATTTACATAGTGAACTTTATATATTCTTTCTTTAAACTTAGCTCTTTAAAATTGTATTATGTATGTTTGTGCAATTAAAAACACAGTAGAAATGTTAGGAGGTAAACTTGTTTTTATTTATTGTATTTACAAAATTTAATGTGCATAGTGTACATGAAAAATACAGGGGCAAATATATTGAGAGAAAAAATAAAGACATGCAGAATGCAGCCAAAATTATAGAAATGCTATAATAACTATAAACTTGTAAAATAATTATTGTAACCACGTTGAGGGCACATTGGTAAATTCCAAAAGTATTTTAAGATAAAAAAAATTAAGTATGGATTTCACAGCACATGGCGTTTTTAAAAAACTGTATAGCTGTGACTAGAAGGAAAGCTTAACTATAAGAGACTTTTTTTTAAAATAAAGGAAGAGTTATGCTAAAATGTAGTAAAATTTATAAAATAAAAGATTTTTAGTAATACTTTAATTATGTGGTCAATAAGCTAGCATAGGTCTTAAGATTTGTTATGCCTCCCACCTCTTCTCCCTATCTATGCTCATTCATTGACCTTATGTTGAAAGAAAGAAAGAAAAAAAAAACACTGTTGAAAGAAAGAAATTGGATTATTGGATCATTGGTAATCGATGACAGTCTTTCTTTTTTGTAAAACTAGGGTTATTTATATTTCTTAAGCCTCCTTTCCCACCCCAAAATGAAGAATTGGACTACATTATCTCCAAGATTTCTTGCAGGTTCAAATCTTTTTTGTTTGTTTATTTGTTTTTGAGACGGAGTCTTGCTCTGTCACCCAGGCTGGAGTGCCGTGGCACTATCTCAGCTCACTGCAAGCTCCACCTCCCGGGTTTACGCCATTCTCCTGCCTCAGCCTCCCGAGTAGCTGGGACTACAGGCGCCCACCACCAGGCCCGGCTAATTTTTTTTTTTTTTTAAATGGAGATGGGGTTTCACCGTGTTAGCCAGGATGGTATCGATTTCCTGACCTCGTGATCCTTCCACCTCGGCCTCCCAAAGTGCTGGGATTACAGGCGTGAGCCACTGCGCCCAGCCCTGGCGGGTTCAAATCTTATGACTGTATTTGATAGTCTGTGAACAAAAACAAAAACAAAAATTCCAAAATTTGAATGTGCAAATGATAGAAAAAGGAAGTGATGGGTAGGAAAGTATAAAAAGATCACGCACTTCCCTTCTTGTAATTCATGCCCAGGTCACTAAGGGGTGTATAATACAGACAACCGCATTTCCAGATGTGAGGAAGGAAACTGTGCCAGAAAACATTAAGAAAGGATTTTTCTGCTTTTAAAGTAGTCAGAACATAGGTTAAGGATCAGAGAAGCCTAATAAGCCATGAGGCTTCGAAGTGAGCCTCTCAGCATCCTGTTGTGATCCTGAGGAAAAAAAAATAGTTTTACTGACTTCTTCCAATGTCTCCTCTATGTAAGTAGAAACATGTAATATCAGAAATGGTATGCCTACGGCTACTCACACTAAACTCAGAAATAAATAAATCTACTACAAGGCTTCCAGTTTTATCCCAGAGATGTATACAGCTGGAAAGCATCGTTCCCATCCCACAATAAAATATAAGCCCGAGCAAAAGAAAAAGTAACAATTTTTCTTACACTCATCAGAAAACTAAAGTTGCAAGGCAGACAGCTTACCTGAAATCTGTAGAGAGACAGGAACCTGCAGGGAGAAACAGGACCTATGCATTTGCTTATTTGAATTGATGCCAGCAAATGCCATACAAATCAGTAGGAAGATTAAAATAATAATTTTTAATGAAGTAATAAAGGCTGAGTTTAGGTGAGTGTGGAAAGCTAGAGTGGCTATATTAATTTCAGATAAAGTAGACTTCAGAATAAGAAATATTATTACGAACAAACAGGACACATTATAAATTCTCCAAGAAGACATGGAAATCCTAAATGTATGTATGCACCTAAAAACAGAGCTTCAAAATAAGGTGAAAATTGATAGATTTGAAAGAAGAAATAGACAAGTTCATTATTATAGTTGGAGACTTTATTATTCCTCTCTTGGTAATTGATAGAATAAATAGGTGGAAAATCATTAAGGGCGTAGGAGACCTGAACTATAAGTATGTAACTATGATCAACCATATATAGTATCAGTCAATATACTTAATACACTTACTTATGCTATAAAATCTCCTCTGACAATTTTTATCAATGTCCAATATATTCTAATACATCAGTTTTTCCCTTTTTCCTTTTTTTTTCAGAAAATCTATAATTTTGGTCCATATATCTCCTCTCAGACTGAAGATTTTTATTTGCGAGCTTTTTAAATTAATAGGAATGCACTTTTTGCTTTCTAATGCTGTTTTTATAATTTATGTTCTTAAAGTCTATCGAGGTTAACTTGTGGTCTAAAATATACTCCTGTATTTGGCAAATGTTCCATGTATACCTACAAAGAGGATATATTCTGTACTATCAAGGTTTAGATTTACTTTACTGGTTATGTCACATAGGTCTTATTAATGTTTTATTGACTTCATCACAGTTGGATCAGCAAGGTGTATTAAAATATTCTACTATTATTGTGTTTCTGTCTATCTTGGAAACTCATGTAGTTTCTGCCCTATGAAAGCTGTTTCTTTCTCATTGGATGAATAAATACATATCAATAACCATATATTTTATAAAATTTAGCACTAGAAAGTATCCATTTTTGCCTTTTAAAATATTCTGATTGCCAAGTTTCAATAGGTATAAAGTTTCAGTTACGCAAAATGAAAAATTTCTAGGAATCTGCTGTACAACATTGTGCCCATAGTTAGCAAAAATGTACTGTACACTTAAAAATCTGTGAAGAGAATAGTTTGTATTATGTTTTTTTAACCACAGTAAAGAAAAAAAAGAGAGTATTCTATGTAAAATAAATTTGAAGTCTTTGAAAAAATAAAAAAAATAAAAATAAATAAATAAAATATTCTGGTTGCTAGGCCTTCAGATATTAAAAATTTTGAAATTTACTTTCTTTGTATTTCTATGCTTGTATATTTGTCCTATTATTTTATCATTATGATTTTTTTTGTTGCAGGTATGTCTTTAGTATATACTATAGCATTTATTTTTGCTCTGTTGACCCATTTGAACATTTTTTCTTTTAATATATGTTTTGCACATTTTAATTTATTGGTAAGATTAACATGTTTGCCTTCAGTTCTGCAATATTGTATTTCATTATATATGGATATATTATCTATGTATTAACAAAAGTATGGATGTAGATGTAGTCTACTATGTAATTTGATTTATTTGTTTTCTATTTTTTATTATAGTATATTTAGAAATGTTTGTTTTCTCATTCTAATGGTTACCTGCATATTAATTCATTTATACAATACTTTTAATGCCCATCCACTTTTTGGAGGCTACTAATTTATTCGCTACTCTTAGAAGAAAAATTAACTCGTACTGTCTTCCAGTCCCTAATCTTCTTATTCCTCAGCAATCTAAATTTAAACAATATACTTGGTATTAGTGAGCTTGTTCTACTACTCATATACATCTCCAATTCATGAATGATTGTTGTAGTTACACTGTTTCTATTTTGTAAGAGAATGTAACTATCATATACTATATTATCTTTTAAGAAATGCTTATTTACTTTTATTTCAACAGGTAAATATAAATGTTATGCTCATAACTAGTCTTTATGCCAGTGAATATCTGGTCATTTTAATATCTTGAAGCTTATTTTCTAGCAGATTATTTACGAAGTTCTCATGGCAACAATATTTCATATTCCTTATGGTTTATTTATAAAAGAAAGTCTAAAATTCTCTTTTTTTGTTGTGTCTCTGCCAGGCTTTGGTATCAGGATGATGTTGGCTTCATAAAATGAGTTAGGGAGCATTCCCTCTTTTTCTATTGATTGGAATAGTTTCAGAAGGAATGGTACCAGCTCCTCCTTGCACCTCTGGTAGAATTCAGCTGTGAATCCATCTGGTCCTACACTTTTTTTGGTTGGTAGGCTATTAATTATTGCCTCAATTTTAGAGCCTGCTATTGGTCTATTCAGGAATTCCGCTTCATCATGGTTTAGTCTTGGGAGAGTGTAAGTGTCCAGGAAATTATCCATTTCTTCTAGATTTTCTAGTTTATTTGCGTAGAGGTGTTTATAGTATTCTCTGATGGTAGTTTGTATTTCTGTGGGGTCGGTGGTGATATCTCCTTTATCATTTTTTTATTGCGTCTATTTGATTCTTCCCTCTCTTCTTCTTTATTAGTCTTGCTAGTGGTCTATCAATTTTGTTGATCTTTTCAAAAAACGAACTCCTGGATTCATTGATTTTTTGGAGGGTTTTTTGTGTCTCTATCTCCTTCAGTTCTGCTCTGATCTTAGTTATTTCTTGCCTTCTGCTAGCTTTTGAATGTGTTTGCTTTTGCTTCTCTAGTTCTTTTAATTGTGATGTTAGAGTGTCAATTTTAGATCTTTCCAGCTTTCTCTTGTGGGCATTTAGTGCTATAAATTTCCCTCTACACACTGCTTTAAATGTGTCCCAGAGATTCTGGTATGTTGTATCTTTGTTCTCATTGGTTTCAAAGAACATCTTTATTTCTGCCTTCATTTCGTGATGTACCCAGTAGTCATTCAGGAGCAGGTTGTTCAGTTTCCATGTAGTTGAGCGGTTTTGATTGAGTTTCTTAGTCCTGAGTTCTAGTTTGATTGCACTGTGGTCTGAGAGACAGTTTGTTATAATTTCTGTGCTTGTACATTTGCTGAGGAGTGCTTTACTTCCAATTATGTGGTCAATTTTGGAATAAGTGTGATGTGGTGCTGAGAAGAATGTATATTCTGTTGATTTGGGGTGGAGAGTTCTGTAGATGTCTATTAGGTCTGCTTGCTGCAGAGCTGAGTTCAATTCCTGGATATCCTTGTTAACTTTCTGTCTCGTTGATCTGTCTAATGTTGACAGTGGGGTGTTGAAGTCTCCCATTATTATTGTATGGCAATCTAAGTCTCTTTGTAAGTCTCTAAGGACTTGCTTTATGAATCTGGGTGCTCCTGTATTGGGTGCATATATATTTAGGATAATAAGCTCTTCCTGTTGAATTGATCCCTTTACCATTATGTAATGGCCTTCTTTGTCTCTTTTGATCTTTGATGGTTTAAAGTCTGTTTTATCAGAGACTAGGATTGCAACCCCTGCTTTTTTTTGTTCTCCATTTGCTTGGTAGATCTTCCTCCATCCCTTTATTTTGAGCCTATGTATGTCTCTGCACATGAGATGGGTCTCCTGAATACAGCAGACTGATGGGTCTTGACTCTTTAATCCAGTGTGCCAGTCTGTGTCTTTTAATTGGAGCATTTAGTCCATTTACATTTAAGGTTAATATTGTTATGTGTGAACTTGATCCTGCCATTATGATATTAACTGGTTATTTTGCTCATTAGTTGATGCAGTTTCTTCCTAGCCTCAATGGTCTTTACATTTTGGCATGTTTTTGCAATGCCTGGTATCAGTTGTTCCTTTCCATGTTTAGTGCTTCCTTCAGGGTCTCTTGTAAGGCAGGCCTGGTGGTGACAAAATCTCTAAGCATTTGCTTATCTGTAAAGGATTGTATTTCTCCTTCACTTATGAAACTTAGTTTGGCTGGATATGAAATTCTGGGTTTAAAATTCTTTTCTTTAAGAATGTTGAATATTGGCCCCCACTCTCTTCTTGCTTGTAGAGTTTCTGCTGAGAGATCTGCTGTTAATCTAATGGGCTTCCCTTTGTGGGTAACCGGACCTTTCTCTCTGGCTGCCCTTAAGATTTTTTCCTTCATTTCGACTTTGGCGAATCTGGCAATTATGTGTCTTGGAGTTGCTCTTCTTGAGGAGTATCTTTGTGGCGTTCTCTGTATTTCCTGGATTTGAATGTTGGCCTGCCTTACTAGGTTGGGGAAGTTCTCCTGGATGATGTCCTGAAGAGTGTTTTCCAACTTGGTTCCATTTTCCCCCTCACTTTCAGGCACCCCATTCAGATGTAGATTTGGTCTTTTTACATAATCCCATACTTCTTGCAGGCTTTGTTCATTTCTTTTTCTTCTTTTTTCTTTAGGTTTCTCTTCTCGCTTCGTTTCATTCACTTGATCTTCAATCGCTGGTACTCTTTCTTCCAGTTGATCGAGTCGGTTACTGAAGCTTGTGCATTTGTCATGTATTTCTCGTGTCATGGTTTTCATCTCTGTGAATTCGTTTATGGCCTTCTCTGCATTAATTATTCTAGTTACCAATTCTTCCACTCTTTTTTTCAAGATTTTTAGTTTCTTTGTGCTTGGTACGTAATTCCTCCTTTAGCTCACACCAGTAACTGACAAACAGAGAGCCAAATCATGAATGAACTTCCATTCACAATTGCTTCAAAGAGAATCAAATACCTAGGAATCCAACTTACGAGGGATGTAAAGGACCTCTTCAAGGAGAACTACAAACCACTGCTCAGTGAAATAAAAGAGGACACAAACAAATGGAAGAACATACCATGCTCATGGATAGGAAGAATCAATATCGTGAAAATGGCCATACTGCCCAAGGTTATTTATAGATTCAATGCCATCCCCATTAGGCTACCAATGAGTTTCTTCACAGAATTGGAAAAAAAGTGCTTTAAAGTTCATATGGAACCAAAAAAGAGCCCGCATTGCCAAGACAATCCTAAGTCAAAAGAACAAAGCTGGAGGCATCACCTACCTGACTTCAAACTATACTACAAGGCTACAGTAACCAAAAGAGCATGGTAATGTTACCAAAACAGAGATATAGACCAATGGAACAGAACAGAGTCCTCAGAAATAATACCACACATCTACAGCCATCTGATCTTTGACAAACCTGAGAAAAACAAGAAATGGGGAAAGGATTCCCTATTTAATAAACGGTGCTGGGAAAATTGGTTAGCCATAAATAGAAAGCTGAAACTGGATCCTTTCCTTACTCCTTATACGAAAATTAATTCAAGATGGATTAGAGACTTAAATGTTAGACCTAATACCATAAAAACCCTAGAAGAAAACCTAGGTAATACCATTAAGAACATAGGCATGGGCAAGGACTTCATGTCTAAAACACCAAAAGCAATGGCGACAAAAGCCAAAATTGACAAATGGGATCTAATTAAACTAAAGAGCTTCTGCACAGCAAAAGAAACTACCATCAAAGTGAACAGGCAACCTACACAATGGGAGATAATGTTTGCAATCTACTCATCTGACAAAGGGCTAATATCTAGAATCTAAAAAGAACTCAAACAAACTTACAAGAAAAAAACAAGCAACCCCATCAAAAAGTGGGCAAAGGATATGAACAGACAGTTCCCCAAAGAAGACATTCATACAGCCAACAGACACATGAAAAAATGCTCATCATCACTGGCCATCAGAGAAATGCAAATCAAAACCACAATGAAATACCATCTCACACCAGTTAGAATGGCAATCATTAAAAAGTCAGGAAACAACAGGTGCTGGAGAGGATGTGGAGAAACAGGAACACTTTTACACTGTTGGTGGGATTGTAAACTAGTTCAACCATCATGGAAAATAGTATGGCATTTCCTCAAGGATCTAGAACTAGAAGTACCATATGACCCAGCCATCCCATTACTGGGGATATACCCAAAGGATTATAAATCATGCTGCTATAAAGACACATGCACATGTATGTTTATTGCAGCACTATTCACAATAGCAAAGACTTGGAATCAACCCAAATGTCCATCAGTGAAAGACTGGACTAAGAAAATGTGGCACATATACACCATGGAATACTATGTAGCCATAAAAAAGGATGAGTTTGTGTCCTTTGTAGGGACATGGATGCAGCTGGAAACCATCATTCTCAGCAAACTATTGCAAGAACAGAAAACCAAACACCGCATGTTCTCACTCATAGGTGGGAACTGAACAATGAGATCACTTGGACTCGGGAAGGGGAACATCATACACCAGGGCCTATCATGGGGGAGGGGAGGGGGGAGTGATTGCATTGGGAGTTATACCTGATGTAAATGACGAGTTGATGGGTGCTGACGAGTTGATCGGTGCAGCATGCCAACATGGCACAAGTTTACATATGTAACAAACCTGCACCATGTACCCTAGAACTTAAAGTATAATAATAATAATAAAAAAAAGAAAATAGAGGGTAAGTTGTTAATTATAGTCACCCTATAGTGCTGTAAAACACTATAATTTATTCCTCCTATCTAGCTGTAATTTTGTATCTGTTAACCAACCTCTCAGAATCATCCTGCCATCTTCTCAGCCTCTGGTAACCACAATGCTACTCTCTACTTCTATGTCATCAACTTTTTTCACTTCCACATATGAGTGAAGCATTAGGAATTTATCTTTCTGTGCTAGGCTTATATCGCTTAACATAATGTCCTACAAGCTCATCCATGTTGTCTCAAATGATACAATGTCATTCTTTTTTGTGGCTGAATAATATTCTATTGTTTGTGTATACCACATTTTCTTTTTCTAGTCATCCACTGATGGACATTTCGGTTGATTCTATATCTTTGCTATTGTGAACAGTGCTGCAATAAACACAAGACTCTTTTGTCTTGCTCATTTACTTTCCTTTGGATAAATGTCAAAGAGTGGGATTAGTGGGTCATATGATAGTGTTTTTAGAAACATTTCCATGTTGTTTTGCATAATAACTGTTCTAATTTACATTCCCACTACCAGTATAGAAGAGTTCCTCCTCATCCTCTCCAGCATTTGTCATTTTTGTCTTTTTGATACTATCCTTTCACTGGGGTGAACTGATACTTCTTGTAGTTTCAATTTGCATTTCCCTGATGATTAGTGATACTAAGTATATTTTTCATATACCTGTTGGCCATATTTATGGTTTTTTTTTTATGAGAGATGTCTTTTTAGCTCATTCCTCATTGCTTAATTGGAATTTTGTTTGTTTTTGTCTTTTTTCTTGCATATTCTGGGTATTAATATCTTGTCAGATGAATAGTTTCCAAATATTTCTTCCATTTTGCAGGTTATCGATTCATTCGTTGATTTTTTTTCCCTTGCTTTGGAGATTTTTTAGTTTAATAATATCTCACTTGTTTATATTCTCTTTTGTTGCCTGTGCTTTTGAGTTCTTATTGATAAAATCTTTGCTCAGACCAATGTCCTGAAGCATTTCCCCTATGTTGTTTTCTAGTAGTTTTATACTTTCAAGTTTTACAACTAAGTCTTTAATCCATTTTGTGTTTATTTTTGTATATGGTGAGAGATAAGAGTCTAGTTTCATCCTTCTGCATATGGAAATCCAGTTTTTCCAACACCATTTATTGCAGATTGCAGAGACTGTTCTTTCCTCAATGAATATTCTTGGTACCTTTGGTGAAACTCAGTTGACTGTAAATACATGGATTTATTTTCAGTTTCTCTATTCTCTTATTAAATAGCGGATTTTCAGTCTCTTTTTTACAATTTTTGATTTCTGTCTGTCTTATGTGACATAAGTATTTCTACTCCTGCTCAATTTTGGCTTGTTTGTATGGGCTGCCTTTTTCGAACTCTTCATTTTCAGTCTATCAGTGTCTCTTGAGGTGAAGTGAGTTTCTTATGGGTGTTCTATGTTTGAATTTTTTTTTAATTATTCATTCAGGCAGTCTATATATTTTGATTGGGATGTTTAATCTTCTTACATTTAAGATTGTTATTGATAAGGGAGGATTTACTCTTTTTTTATTATTATACTTTAAGTTCTAGGGTACATATGCACAACGTGCAGGTTCGTTACACATGTATACACTTGCCATGTTGGTCTGCTGCACCCATTAGCTCATAATTTACATTAGGTGTATCTCCTAATGCTATCCCTCCCCCTTTCCCCCATCCCACGACAGGCCCTGGTGTGTGATGTTTCTTTTTCTGTGTCCAAGTGTTCTCATTGTTCAATTCCCACCTATGAGTGAGAACATGCAGTGTTTGGTTTTTTTGTCCTCGTGATAGTTTACTAAGAATGATGGTTTCCAGTTTCATCCATGTTCCTGCAAAGGATATGAACTCATCCTTTTTTATGGCTGTATAGTATTTCATGGTGACTATGTGCCATATTTTCTTAATCCAGTCTATCACTGATGGACATTTGGGTTGGTTCCAAGTCTTTGCTATTGTGAATATGCTGCAATAAACATACGTGTACATGTGTCTTTATAGCATCATGATTCATAAACCTTTGGGTATATACCTAGTAATGGGATGGCTGGGTCATATGGTATTTCTAGTTCTAGATCCTTGAGGAATCGCCACACTGTCTTCCACAATGGTTGAACTAGTTTACAGTGCCACCAACAGTGTAAAAGTGTTCCTATTTCTCCACATCGTCTCCAGCATCTGTTCTTTCCTGACTTTTTAAGAATCACCATTCTAACTGGTGTGAGATGGTATCTCATTGTGGTTTTGATTTGCATTTCTCTGATGGCCAGTGACGATGAGCATTTTTTCATGTGTCTGTGGGTGGCATAAATGTCTTCTTTTGACAAGTGTCTGTTCATCTCCTTTGCCCACTTTTTGATGGGGTTGTTTTTTTCTTGTAAATTTGTTTGAGTTCTTTGTAGATTCTGGATACTAGCCCTTTGTCAGATGAGTAGATTGCGAAAATTTTCCCCCATTGTGTAGGTTGCCTGTTCACTTTGATGATAGTTTCTTTTGCTGTACAGAAGCTCTTTAGTTTAATTAGATCACATTGTCTATTTTGGCTTTTGTTGCCATTGCTTTTGGTGTTTTAGACATGAAGTCCTTGCCCATGCCTATGTCCTGAATGGTATTGCCTAGATTTTCTTTTAGGGTTTTTATGGTATTAGGTCTAACATTTCAGTCTTTAATCCATCTTGAATTAATTTTTGTATAAGGTGAAAGGAAGGGATCCAGTTTCAGCTTTCTATATATGGCTAGCCAGTTTTCCCAGCACCATTTATTAAATAGGGAATCTTTTCCCCATTTCTTTTTTGTGTCAGGTTGTCAAAGATCAGATGGTTATAGATGTGTGGTATTATTCCTGAGGGCTCTGTTCTGTTCCATTGGTCTATATCTCTGTTTTGGTACCAGTACCATGCTCTTTTGGTTACTGTAACCTTGTAGTATAGCTTGAAGTCAGGTAGCATGAATGCCTCCAGCTTTGTTTTTTTGGCTTAGGATTGTCTTGGCAATGTGGAACCTTTTTTGTTTCCATATGGACTTTAAAATAGTTTTTTCTAGTTCTGTGAAGAAGGTCATTGGTAGCTTGATGGAGATGGCATTGAATCTATAAATTACCTTGGGCAGTATGGCCATTTTCACGATATTGATTCTTCCTATCCATAAGCATGGAATGTTCTTCCATTTGTTTGTGTCCTCTTTTATTTCATTGAGCAGTGGTTTGTAGTTCTCCTTGAAGAGGTCCTTCACGTCCCTGTAAGTTGGATTCCTAGGTATATTATTCTCTTTGAAGCAATGGTGAACGGAATTCATTCATGATTTGGCTCTCTGTTTGTCTGTTACTGGTGTATAAGAATGCTTGTGATTTTTACACATTGATTTCGTATCCTGAGACTTTGCTGAAGTTGCTTATCAGCTTAAGGAGATTTTGGGCTGAGACGTTGGGATTTTTTAAATATACAATCATGTCACCTGCAACGGGGACAATTTGATTTCCTCTTTTCCTAACTGAGTACCCTTTATTTCTTTCTCCTGCCTGATTGCCCTGACCAGAACTTCCAATACTATGTTGAATAGGAGTGATGAGAGAGGGCATCATTGATTTTTTGAAGGGTTTTTTGTGTCTCTATCTCCTTCAGTTCTGCTCTGATCTTAGTTATTTCTTGTCTTCTGCTGGCTTTTGAATGTGTTTGCTGTTGCTTCTCTAGTTCTTTTAATTGTGATGTTAGGATGTCAACTTTAGATCTTTCCTCCTTTTTCTTGTGGGAATTTAGTCCTATAAATTTCCCTCTACACGCTGCTTTAAATGCGTCCCAGAGATTCTGGTATGTTGTATCTTTATTCTCATTGGTTTCAAATAACATCTTTATTTCTGCCTTCATTTCATTATGTACCCAGTAGTCATTCAGGAGGAGGTTGCTTAGTTTCCCTGTAGTTGAGTGGTTTTGAGTGAGTTTCTTAATCCTGAGTTCTAGTTTGATTGCACTGTGGTCTGAGAGACAGTTTGTTACAATTTCTGTTCTTGTACATTTGCTGAGGAGTGCTTTACTTCCAACTATGTGGTCAATTTTGGAATAAGTGTGATGTCGTGCTGAGAAGAAGGTATATTCTGTCTATTTGGGGTGGAGAGTTCTGTAGATGTCTATTAGGTATGCTTGTTGCAGAGCTGAGTTCATTTCCTGGATATCATTTTTAACTTTCTGTCAATGTTGACAGTGGGGTGTTAAAGTCTCCCATTATTATTGCATGGGAGTCTAAGTCCCTTTGTAGGTCTCTAAGGACTTGCTTTATGAATCTGGGTGCTCCTGTATTGGGTGCATATATATTTAGGATAGTTAGCTCTTCTCGTTGAATTGATCCCTTTACTATTATGTAATGGCCTACTTTGTCTCTTTTGATCTTTGGTGGTTTAAAGTCTTTTATCAGAGATTAGGTTTGCAACCTCTGCCTTTTTTTGTTTTCCATTTGCTTGGTAGATCTTCCTCCATCCCTTTATTTTGAGACTATGTGTGTCTCTGCATGTGAGATGGGTCTCTTGAATATAGCAAACTGATGGGTCTTGACTCTTTATCCAATTTGCCAGTCAGTGTCTTTTAATTGGAGCATTTAGCCCATTTACATTTAATGTTAATATTGCTATTTGTGAATTTGATCCTTTTATTATGATGTTAGCTGGTTATTTTGGTCATTAGTTGATGCAGTTTCTTCCTAGCATCAATGGTCTTTAAAATTTGGCATGTTTTTGCAGTGACTGGTACCGATTTTTCCTTTCCATGTTTAGTGCTTCCTTCAGGAGCTCTTAGGGCAGGGCTGGTGGTGACAAAATCTCTAAGCATTTGCTTGTCTGTAAAGAATTTTATTTCTCCTTCACTTACGAAACTTAGTTTGGCTGGATATGAAATTCTAGGTTTAAAATTCTTTTCTTTAAGAATGTTGACTATTGGCCCCTACTCTCTTCTGGCTTGTAGAGTTTCTGCCAAGAGGTCTGCTGTTAGTCTGATGGACTTCCCTTTGTGGTTAACCCAATCTTTCTGGCTGCCCTTATCATTTTTTCCTTTATTTCAACTTTGGTGAATCTGACAATTATGTGTCTTGGTGTTGCTCTTCTTGAGGAGTATCTTTGTGGCATTCTCTGTATTTCCAGAATTTGAGTTGGCCTGCCTTGCTAGGTTGGGGAAGTTCTCCTGGATAAGATCCTGCAAAGTGTTTTCCAACTTGGTTCAATTATCCCCGTCACTTTCAGGTACACCAGACACAGGTTTGGTCTTTTCTCATAGTCCCGTATTTCTTTGAGGCTTTGTTTATTTATTTTTACTCTTTTTTCTCTAAACTTGTCTTCTCACTTCATTTCATTCATTTGATCTTCATTCACTGATACCCTTTCTTCCAGTTGATCAAATCGGCTACTGAAACTTGTGCATTCATCACATAGTTCTCCTGCCATGGTTTTTAGCTCCATCAGGTCATTTAAGGAATTCTCTACACTGGTTATTTTAGTTACATGTTCGTCTAATCTTTTTCAAGAGTTTTAGCTTCTTTGCAATTGGTTTGTACTTCCTTCTTTAGCTCAGAGAAGTTTGATCGTCTGAAGCCTTCTTATCTCAATTTGTCAAAAGTGAACAGAGATATTCACCTTTGTTCCCTTGCTGATGAGGGGCTGTGTTCCTTTGGAGGGGGAGAGGCACTCTGATTTTTAGAATTTTCAGCTTTTCTGCTCTGTTTTTTTCCCCATCTTTGTGGTTTTGTCTGCCTTTGATCTTTAATGATGATGATGTACAAATGAGATTTTGGTATGCATGTCCTTTCTATTTGTTAGTTTTCCTTTAAACAGTCAGAACCCTCAGCTGCATGTCCATTGGAGTTTCCTGGAGGTCCACTGCAGACCCTGTTTGCCTGAGTATCAGCAGCAGAGGCTGCAGAACAGTGAATATTGCTGAACAGCAAATGTTGCTGCCTGATCGTTCGTCTGGAAGCTTCATCTCAGAGGGGTACCTGGCCATGTGAGGTGTCAGTCTGCCCCTACTGGGGGTGCCTTCCAGTTAGGCTACTGCCTTGAGGAGGCAGTCTGTCCATTCTCAGATCTCAAACTCCATGTTGGGATAATTACTACTCTCTTCAAAGCTGTCAGACAGGGACATTTAAGTCTGCAGATGTTTCTGCTGCCTTTTGTTTGGCTATGCCCTGTCCCCATAGGTGGAATCTACAGAGGCAGGCAGGCCTCCTTGAGCTGCGGTGGGGTCCACCCAGTTCGAGCTTCATGGCTGCTTTCTTTACCTACTCAAGCCTCAGCAATGTTGGGCACCTCACTGCTGTGTTGCAGTTAGATCTCAGATTTCTGTGCTAACAATGAACAAGACTCCATTGGTGTGGGACCCTCCGAGCCAGGTACAGTATATAATCTCCTGGTGTGCCATTTGCTAAGACCATTGGAAAAGCACAGTATTAGGGTGTGAGTGACCCAAAAAATTTTCCAGGTGCTGTCTGTCACAGCTTCTGTTGGCTAGGAAAGTGAATTTCCTGACCCCTTGTGCTGCCTGGGTGAGATGATGCCTTGCCCTGCTTCGGCTCATGCTTGGTGGGCTGCACTCACTGTTCTGCATCCACTATCCAATAAGCCCCAGTGAGATGAACCCGGTACCTCAGTAGGAAATGCAGAAATCACGCATCTTCTGTGTGGCTTATGCTGGGAGTTGTAGACTGGAGTTCTTCCTATTCGGCCATCTTGGAACCCAGTTCGAGGACTTACTCTTATGTTTTTAATTGTCTTTTGGTTATTTTGTATATCTTTTGTTCTTTTATTTCTGTTTTTCATGGAGGTTTGGTGGTTTTCTGTGGTGATAAGTTTTTATTCCTTTTCCTTTCTCCTCTGTATCTGTTCTAGCAGTGAGTTTTATACTTTTGTGTGTTTTCATGATGATAGTTATGACCTTTGGCTTCCAGATGTAAGAATTCCTTGAATATTTCTTGTAATGCTAACTAGTTGTATTGACTTTTTTAGTTTTTCTTGTCTGGGAAAGACTACTTCTCCTTTGTCTCTGAAGTATAACTTTGCTAGGCATAGTATTCTTGGTTAGTACTTTTTTTTTGCCTCAGCACTTTGGATGGATAATCCCAATATATTATGGTCTATGAGGTTTCACCTGAGAAACCTGCTGTTGGTCTGATGGAGATTCTCTTATATGTGACTTGTTGCTTTTGCCTGCTGTTTTTAGAATTCTATCTTTGTGTTTTGACAATTTGTCTATAATGCTCCTTGGAGGGTACATTTTGAATTTAATGTATTTGGGACTCTGAGCTTCCTGGATCTGGATGTTCATACCTCTCCCCAGACTTGGAAAGTTTTCAGCTATTATTTTAGTCAATAGATTTTTGGTGCTTTTTTTATTCTCTTCTCCTAGTCTCTTCTGGTAATCCCATAATGCAAAAATTTGTGCACTTAATATTGTCCCATAAGTCCTGTGAGCTTTCTTCACTCTTTTTCATTCTTATTTATTTATTTTTCTCTGATTTTACAATTTCAAATGACTTATATTCAAGTTCAGAGGATTTTTTCTTCTGCTTGATCAAACCTGCTGTTGAAGCTATTAAATTCTTTATTTCATTGATTGAATGCTTTAGCTATACAATTTCTTTTTGGTTCTTTTGTATGATATCCATCTATTTATTAAATTTCTCATGCCCTTCATGACTTGTTTTTCTGTTTTTGTTGAAATGCTTGTCTGTATTCTCTTGCATCTCCCTGAGTTTCCTTAAGATTATTATTTGTCATTCATTTTATGAAAATTCATCTCTGTGGTATGTTACTGGAGAGTTATTGTATTCTTTTGGTGCTATCATATATCCTTGCTTTTCCATGTGTTTTGTGTCCCTACATTAACGTTTGTGCATTGGTGGAGCAACTACCTCTTTCAAATTTTGCAGAGTGGCTTTCATAGAAGAAGACTTTCATTTGGAGATGGGTCTTTGTGTCAATTGAGAAGAGTATGGTGGCTTTGGTTCCAAGTAGGTACAGTGATATAACACCCATGAGACTTCCTCTGCTGCTGTCAACATCAGTGAATAGTGTGGATGCCTCAGTGACCTAGGCTATGGGAGTTTGTAAAAGCAGTGGTGGTGCCATTATCAGTTGTTAAGTTTCTTGGTGTTGAGGGCTTTTGAGGTCCTCCATTGTTCTCATTTTCTCCACAATGAGGAACTGAGCCAAAGGAATCTCTCTTCCTGTTAGTTTTGATATGATCTACAATCAACTGCAGCCTCCAGTCCCTTTGGATAGCAAGAGTGGCCTTTATAGTACTGTTTTCCCAAGTATCAGAGTACCATTTCAGCTCATGCACGGGAGGATGTTGCTGCTCTGGGAGGCCAGAACACCTCTTCCTTGGGATATCAGGTGTTTTAGCTACAGCACAGGAAGATAGAGTGCAGCAGGAACTGGGAGGAGTATATTGCATGGCTTTGCCAAAGTACCTCTTCCATAAAAGGCTGTATGTAGCTTTACTTTGAGTCCCATTGATAGGGACAGGAGGTAAGGGAATTCTGAGCAGAAGAGGTGGGTCCCTAGCAGGGACCACAGCCTCAAGCCTGGAACCACAGCCCAAAGTGGTTCCCTGTTTTCTTGCTCAAATATTGCCTTTTCCAAAACCACCCATGGCCAAACCCTACCGCACCCCTGCCAATCCTGTGCCCATAAAATCCCCAGGCTCCACCAGTAAAGAGAGAAGAGGAGAAGCAGCTGGACAATGGAGACTTTGTTTGGATGTTGGAGAGAAGCAGCTTGACTTCAGAAGGATGGCTTGTTGGTGTAGCTTTGGACAGGAGTCTGGTTGGGTATGGCTAGACTCTGGGGGAAGATTATATTCCTGCTTCATCCCCTTTTCAGCTCCCCTTCATTGAGCCGACAGTCACTTCCATCAGCAATAAAATCCCCCACACTTACTATCTCCAATTTGTTTGTGTGACCTCATTCCTCCTGGATACTAGACAAGAACTCAGGTGCAGGTGCAAAAGGTCACATTAGCCCTCCACTGAGCTCTGAACACTTAAGCCATCTGTGGATGGCAAAGCTAAAAGGTCACCGACTATAATACTCCTTCTAGGACTTTAGGAGTCAGGAGCACCCTGCTGGATGCTGCTGTGGAGTCAACGCAGTTTGTTCCTGCCAGCACCCAAAAGTGCTCACCCCCAGCTCCTGCACTTGCTCACCAGCATATTCCCTCCTGTGAAGGGTTAAGCACAGTGGGTTCAAGTGATTGAAGCTCACCTATTCTGGTGCCTATGCACTCCAGTTCCCATCCATGAAGGAGTCAGGGAAAACCATGGAGCCAGGTAAAGATACAACTGGGAGGGGTTTTTGGAACAGTTCTGCCAAAGCACCATTTCTGCAGGAGGCAGTGTCCAGCTTCAGCTCTGGCTCCTATACGCATGGCACAGCAGCAACTGGAAGTGGTAGATGTAACAACTCCACCAAAGGACTATTTCCCTAGGAAGGAGTGCACAGCTTTAGCTCTATCCAAGGGTGCAGGGCACAGGTGTGACTGGAAGAGACAGATAAAGTGGCTTTGTTAAGGTATTGTTTTCTTAAAAGGCCATCAGCAGCTTCACCTCAGATCCCTAGGGGCAGGGTGCAGCAGCCATTGGGATGGTTAGATGTAGCAGCTCTGCCAAGGCATCATTTCCTTAGGAGGCAGTATCTGGCTTTTAACTCCAGCCTGAGTGGGCTGTGGTGCAGCTGTGACTAAGCTGAGTAGGCAAAGTGGCCCCGTTGCCACTTAGACCCAAAAGGAAGAGTGTAACAGCTGCTCACAGCTCTGTTGTGCCACTCTAGTGCCACTTGCACTAGAAGCAAGACACACTCTTGCAGCAGTTTCAGTTCCAAGATGATATAGTGCAGTAGCCATGTGGGCTGCAGGGGCAGGACACAGTGTTAATTCTTTCTCTAGGGAGAGCATAGAGGTGTGGACTCCAGGCACCTCTCTCAGCTGGATTTAGTACCTGTGAGGCTGCAGGGTGAAGATTGTAGGTGTTCAAGGGGTTGGGGACTGCTAAAATCTTCTGATTGACCATTTCCCCTCCAGCAGAAGTTTCTCCTGCTTCCTGGCTGATTCTGGCTCAGGGATAGGGTGATGGAGGCTAGGTGTTTCCTTCTGTTCTCTATCAGAACTATCCTGAGCTTCTGTGATCACCAGTTTCTGTTAATTCTTTGATGTGCTCTGGTGCTCTCCTTTACTTATTTCTCTCAACATGTATTTGTTTCTTGGTTGTTTTGGTTGTCTCTATTTGGGGGGTGGCAAGGATGAGTGCTAAAGGTCTCTAGTTGGCCATCTTGCTGACGTCCGACTCACATGATCTTCTAATATATAGTTTCAAGCCTTTTTGAAATTTTAGAAATAATTTTCTTTGGTTGTAATGTTTAGTATTTATTCTGTCCTATTGCTTTGGATTTCATCTTCGGTGACTTTTGTTATGCATATATTGAGTCGTTTTGCAAGTTGTCTATCTAGCACTTTCTCTCAAATTCTTTTAATCACTTTCATTATTTGTTTTTCAATCATGTTATTTCCATATCTCTTTCTCTTTGTCACTTTGTTATTTTTATTTGCTTTAGTGTTATTTTCAATTTGTTCTTCAATTGTGAAGTAATTTTTGAATTCTTTTATTATCTTCCTCTGCAGATCTTTGTCTCCTTTATTCTCATTTATGAGTTTTTCTAATTCTGGTTTATGCCAATCCTATTTTCTTTATTGCTCTGATATGTCCTCAATTTCTTTTAACTTGTTTTGACATTTTCTTTATTTTTTATTTCTTTTTTTTAACTTTTATTTTAAGTTCAAGGTACATGTACAGGTGTTTATGTAGGTAAACTTGTGTCATGGGGGTTTGTTGTACAGGTTATTTCATTACCAAGGTATTGAGAATAGTACTCACTAGTTATTTTTCCTGATTCTCTCCCTCTTTCCACCCTTCACCTTCTGATATGCCCCAGTATGTGTGGTTCCCCGTTGTGTCCATGTGTTCTCATTTACTTCCCACTTATAAGTGAGAATATGTAGTATTGGTTTTCACTTCCTGCGTTAGTTTGCTAAGGATAATGGCCTCCAGTTCCATCTATGTTCCTGCAGACAACACGATGTTGTTCTTTTTATGGCTGCATGGTATTTCATGGTGTATATGAACCACATTGTTTTATCCAGTCTATTATCAATGGAAACTTAGGTTGGTTCCACATATTTGCTATTGTGAATAGTGCTGCAATGAACATATGCATGCATGCATCTTTGTAATAGAAATATTTATATTACTTTGGGTATATACTCAGTAACGGGATTGCTGGATTGAATGGTATTTCTATTTTTAGAGGAATTGCCACACTGTCTTCCACAATGGTTGAACTAATTTACACTTGCACCAACAATGTATAAACATTTCTTTTTCTCCACAACCTTGCCAGCATCTTTTGTTTTTTCACCTTTTAATAATAGCCATTCTGACTGTTGTGTGATATCACATTGTGGTTTTGATTTGCATTTCACTAATAATCAGTGATGTTGGGCTTGTTTTAATATTATTGTTGGCTGCATGTATGTCTTCTTTTGAAAAGTTTTTGTACATGCCCTTTTCCTTCTTTTTAATGGAGTTGTTTGTTTTTTTTTCTTGTAAATTTGTTTAAGTTTCTTATAGATGCTGGATATTAGACCTTTGTCGGATGCATAGTTTGCAACAATTTTCTCCCATTCTGTAGGTTGTCTGTTTACTCTGTTGATAGTTTCCTTTGCTGTGTAGAAGCTCTAGTTTAATTAGATCCCATTTGTCAATTCTGGCTTTTGTTGCAATTGCTTTTGGCATCTTTATCATGAAATCTTTGTCCATTCCTACGTCCTGAATGGTGTTGCCTTTTTGCTATTTGCTTTCCATATATCTCGATGTGTTTTGGTCCTTCTCTTTCTCCATTACTGCTGTATTTTGTCTTCAATATATATTTGTTATTGTACCATTTTAATTCTCTTGTTTTTTGTACTATATATATTTTTAGTTATTTTCTTAGTGGTTGTCTTAAGGATTACAATTAATATCTTAATTTATGCAAATGCAGTTTGGTTTAATATTAACTGATTTCAATAGTATACAAAACTGCTCTTAGATTGCTCAGTCCCCCACATCCTTTATGCTGTTATTGTCACAAATTGCATCTTTATACATTGTGTGCCTGCTAACTTAGATCTAGAATTATTTCATTATGCTGTTTTTTAAAAATAATATAGAAAAATAATGAATTGCAAACAAAAATACATGTATACTGTCTTCTATATTTATCCATTAGTTATTTAGATGTCCTTAAATACCTTGAACCAAAAAGTCTCTCAGTCTTTGAAATGGGGCTCTGTATGCATTTTGAGTACATTTCAACACTCAGCCAGGCAGCTGACAACTCAACCTTATCCTTCACTTCCTGATTGCATAGAGCCTCAATGTCAGTCTGAAGTCAGAGCTTAGAGCATTCTCAGGTATTTCCTAAAAATGCACGTAGCACTGGTCATGAGCATATCCCTACACTCATGTGGCCTAGGCTAGATTTTCAGGAATACATCAAAGCATTTCAGATCTCTCCTATGGCCATCTCATTCCTCTGCTTTTCTTTTTAAAACAGTTTGGTTAGTCTAAGATTTCCCCCAGTGCCTGTCCACAAAGGTAACCACAAAGTAAATAGTTGCCTATAATTGATTTTGATAACACCACTACAGGGAAAGGCTTTTGAGCAGGAAGGGAGAAAGGGAAGGATTTTCATACTGGCTGAACTCTGAGTCAGGTCAAATGCAGATAGCCTTGCAAGTAAGATGTTTTAGTGAATGACCAGATAAGTTAAATAATGACAATTCTTTGGGAACTTGAGGTTATTTCAGATTTTGAAAGAGCTCTGGTCTCCTTCTTCAGGTGACTTGCAGGCTGCTGGTTCTCACAGAGTATGGGTTGTTGTTTTACAAGGCTACTATGAAGCTGAAGAATAAGGATGGGACTTGGGCAGGTTAAAATGACACAAAGCTTGCTGTTCTTACTGAGATAGAGCTTATTCTTTCCTTTTTTCCTCCTTCCATCCCTCCTTCCTTCCCTCATTCCCCCCTCCTTTCTTATTTCTTTCCCTCCTTCCCTCTTTTCCTTCCTTCCTTCCTTTGTTCGTTCGTTCGTTCCTTCCTTCCTCTCTCCCATCCTCCCTTTCCCTCTCTGTCTTCCTTCTCTCTCTTTCCCTCTTTCCTTCTTTCCTCCCTCCCTTCTTCCTTCTTCCCCCCTTTCTTCTTTCTTTTTCTTCCTTCCTTCCTGCCTGCCTTCCTTCCTTCCTTCCTTCCTTCCTCCCTCCCTCCTTCATTCCTTCCCCCCTTTCTTCTCCTTTCCTTCCTTCCTTCCTTCCTTCCTTCCTTCCTTCCTTCCTTCCTTCCTTCCTTCCTTCCTTCCTTCCTTCCCTGTCTTCCTCTGTCTCTCTCTCTTTCCTTTCTAAAAGCCCCCGGGTTGCTGCAAACTTTTGGTTAATTTCCAGAGTTCTGAAGTAGTCAATTTTGGCCACTTTTTGCCAGTTTTCTCACTGCTTTTATGGGGGAGAGAATTTTCAGAAGTCCTTATCGAGACATTGTACTGACATCCAGAGCCACTGGACTTTAAACCATGGAGTATACTTGTCTAATGAGCTTATTGGCAGTGATATGGATGGACTAAAACCAGAGAGGTTTTCCTGTAATGATTACTCTGCTTTAGATTCCAGGACCTTCCTACATATATGGGATAGATTTGGAAAAGATATCCAACAAAGATGATTGAGACTAAATTTAGTATTGAGTTAGATACTCTGGGGGCCTTAAAGTGAGATTTAACTGAGTCAAAGAAATTAAAGTTACTTGGCATTTCCTACACATTGGACTTTGAAGTGGCAAATTAATATCTGTTACGGTAGCCTCTAGCTGCTTTTCTTCTTTCCTTCCTTCCTTCCTTCCTTCCTTCCTTCCTTCCTTCCTTCCTTCCTTCCTTCCTTTTCCTTTTCCTTTTTCTCTTCTCTTCTCTTCTCTTCTCTTTTTTCTTTTCTTTTCTTTCACCTTGAGTCTCTTTGTCTTCACAAACTCACGATTGGTGAGGCTTCTAAACACCTCAGTGTCATCCAAAGGCTCCTTTGTAGTTTCCCAATTAATTACAGCAATTAAAAAAAATAACAGAGAGCTTCTGGGGCACCAAGAGCTCCCTACGCGTGCACGCACACGCGCACGCACACACACACCCCATACAAATAGGGCTTTTGTTTTATATACTAAGTTTCAACATATGATGGTTGATTGCTAAGAAAAATGTTTATAACTGATAACTTGAAGGTATTTTTTCTTAAACACAAATGAACTGGTGAACTTGATAAAGACAGATCCCCTGCCTTCACCGTCAGAGATACTTATATATAGTAGGTTTATATGGTGAGTATAATACAGGTGGTCTTCAGACAACCATTTGGAAAAAGCAAAATACGATGTACAAGAGTATGAAAAAGGCAGCATTCAAAATGTCTCATCAATTGGTCAACCCTAGTTTTGCAAACTTGAAAGAGGCTGTTTTCCCAAGATTGTCTGTTGTATGTATTTTGCCCGTGCTGTGCCTTGGCCGAATTATTTACTGCTATCTGACGTGCATTATTTGTCTTTTATGCTTGACTTCATTCTACCCTTCCTTAAAGTTTAGCTGAAATTTCACCTTCTCCATTTTATTGACTCTACCTAATTTAACCTACAATGATCAGAAGGACAAATTGGGCTAAATACTA
The DNA here is from genome assembly GCF_037993035.2 of Macaca fascicularis. Classification (NCBI taxonomy): domain Eukaryota; kingdom Metazoa; phylum Chordata; class Mammalia; order Primates; family Cercopithecidae; genus Macaca; species Macaca fascicularis. The sequence goes on from NC_088378.1 coordinate 100,329,039, forward strand.
CTGTTTCTCCAAGTAACAGCAATGATTGCTCAGTTTAAAATTTTCTGATTTCATCACCTTAGGGTTTAAATATGACTTGCTTTTCTCTCCCTGATTAGCTGGAAACTTGCTGGGCCTGTCAGCCAAACCTGGCCTGAGACCACAGGGCAGGGAGACAATCCTGATCCAAAGATGTGTCTAGAAACAATATGGGAGTGAAAAGCCAGGTGAATAGCTCCTCTCACATGGTAATCTGGCAGGATAGAGAGGCAAAACCCAGATGGAAGCCACTGAATAGAAATAAGGAGCCACAGATGAGAGCAAGTTCTGAGTAAGGGCAAGGATCCAGTGCCAGTGTTTTTACTGTGAGCTTCATTTTTGCACAGTATGGGCTTGGGTGGAGACATCATTGGAGGCCCTGACAGAGAGATGGAATCATAAATTATAAATTACATTTTTCTTGCTCTTAAAAAGGATAAAAAACCACAATAAACTAAACCTAAACTCCCTCATCAATAAACTAAACCTAAACCTAAATGGTCACAACTGGCTTAACTCACTCCTAGAGAGACTATCTTTGGCCTTGGGTTTGGTTTTTTACTATCTTCATTCAGTCTCAATATTAAGAGTTCCTCCAGGTACTAGAGGGTGGAGGGAAAAATATGAAATAATCTTATGCTATGTTGATGGTAACAGAGGCAAAATAAATGTTTATTGCTTCCATTTTAAATTTGAAATACTGATAATTATAGAGGGCTACCATTGTACTATATTAAATCAGCATTAAAATATATTTAACAATTTTGTAATTAATATACATAATATTTGTACATAAGAGAAAAAGCTGATTTTTTTTTCTCCCACAAAACTACTTTCAGTGTTATTTAAAATTATTTAGGCTGCTGTGATGGTTCATGCCTATAATCCTAGCACTTTGGGAGGCTGAGGTGGGTGGATCACTTGAGGCTAGGAGTTCGAGACCAGCCTGGCCAACATGGCAAAACCCTATCTCTACTAAAAATACAAAAATTAGCCAAATGTGGTGACACATACTGCTGTAGTCCCAGCTACTCACGAGGCTGAGGCATGAGAATCTCTTGAGACTTGGAGGCACAGGTTTCAGTGAGCCGAGATCACAACACTGCACTTCAGGCTGGGTAACAGAGCAAGACCTCTTGTCTCAAAAAAACACTCTTGACTTGTTACCAAAAATGTTAATATAATTTTTTCTTAAATCACTCTATGCCATTTGATGATGCTTTCATACAATTTTCACGGTCAGTATACATACATACATATACATATATATGTATGACGTGTGTATGTGTTTATACATTCACATATATATATGTTTATTTATCTGCAAGTATAAGCATAGTAAGACAGAATAGAAATGTTACTGTGTATGTCCCTTTTCTCTTGTACTCTTCATTTCAACCTTTGCTTTTAATCTTATTCTTTCTTAATCTCTAATGCTCCTTGATTGATAGAGTGTAATATTTCCTTACTGTCATTGACATATTAAATAATTGTAGAAATGATACATATAATATACAATGGTACTCTCTTTTCTAGGGGAGGATGACCCCCACTGAATGCCTGAAACCATGAACAGTGCTGAATCCTACGTGTATTATGTTTTATTCCATTAATAAATACCTAAAATAAAGTTTAATGTATAAATTAGGCACAGTAAATAATAAAACGCTAATAAAATAATAACTAATAATAAAATAGGAAAATGTGAACAATATACTGTGCTAAACGTGATGTGAATGTGGTGTCTCTCTCTCTCTCAAAATATCTTCTTGTGCTGCACACACCCTTCTTCTTGTGATGATGTGAGATGATACAATGCCTACATGATGAAGTGAGGTAAATGGCAGCATTGTGATGCAGCATCAGGCTACTATTGACCTTCTGTAGTCCTGAATTTGTGTAACTATCCTTCATCCTTTACTTGCAGTAAATGGCTTGGTGTCACTCAGTGTAGTGAATTCTTTGCTAAAGTCTTCATTCAGCTTAGCCTCAATGCTTTCTGATGCAATACGTTCCCATTAATCAGAACACATTTTCTGTTCATGTCTTCCACCCACAAATTCAATGCCTTTTCCATCTTAACTAATCACTTATCACACCCTGTGCCTATAACTTGCAGTTTGAGGTACAACAACAAAACTAGCACAACTTTTTTTTTTTTTTCATAATTTTGTGGATAGAAGATTGGTTCTTACCATAGATCTTTGCAATCTCAGCATATATTTGTTTCTTTCTTTACTGAGAAATTTCATCTTTTCACTTAAAGGAAGTACTTTCTACTTTCTCTTTGGCATATCTGAATTGTCAGTATCACTACTCTTGTGTTTTGGGTCCATGAGTAAGTTTCTTGACCACAAGCACTGTGATACCTCAACTGTTGATCTGGTAACCATGATGGCTACTAAGTCACTTAACAGGTGGGACACGTCTATAGCACAGATGTGCTTAACAAAAGGCTGATTCACGTCCTGAGTGGGATGCACAAAATTTCATCATGCTACTCAGAACAGCAGTCAATTAAAGCTTATGAATATTTATTTCTATAATTTTCTGTTTAATATTTTCAGAGTATGGTTGACTGCAGTAACTGAAACTGTGAAAAGCAAAATTGCAGATAAAATGGAGTACTGTATAGTTAAATCCTTGAATAAACAAGAGACATTTATAGAAAGTGAATAATTTGTATAGCAAATTAAAGGGCATTAAATATAAGTAACTATAGGTAGAAAAATCTTATCTTTATGGTTAGATATGTTTTATAAATTTTTTAAAAGCTAGTATTTATATAAACACATGCACAAAACACCTCAAGGTGATTGGTTACTCCTTAGACTTTCAGACAATATGTTGAGTTTGAGGCTGAGAGAGAGGTTGTTTGATTTTTTCATTTTTCATTCATTTATTTATTTGTCGAGCACATACTACATGCCAAATAAGCGACATAGGCAGTCTCTATTCTCATGGAGCTGCTATTCCAATGAGGGAAGGCAGAAAGAAAGCAGGTAGACAGTTATTAAAAATGATAAGATTTCAAATAGCTTTCAGAGTTATCACAAAAATAAAGGTGAGGAGTGGAATATGGGGAGAGAATGACTGGAGGAGGCAGTGCTTTAAATGTAATGATAGGAAAGGTATCCTTGAGGAGGTCTATCTAATCCAAAGCCTAAAATATGAAAAGCAGTTAGGCTGGTGAAAATATGAGAGAAACTGCTCTAAGCAGAGTGCGAACACCCGGAGGCAGGAACACCCAGCGTAAACACCCAGAGGTGGAGTCAAGATTGGAAATGTGTGGGAGAGGAAGAAATCTAGGCATATGAGGTCTAATGAAACAGGAAGCAAGAAAGAGCTGATGTAGAAGTAGTCAGGAGCTGGATGGTATAGAGTCCTGTGGACTATGGTAAGGGATTTGGCTTTATTCTAAAATTTATGAGAAACAAAAAGATTTCAGACACGAGAGTAAAATAATCTGATGATGAACAACATGGGCTACAAAGCAGGCAGGGGACCATCTGGTTTGGCTTTAATAGGTATATCAGGTCAGTCATCCTAATTCTGTTCCTCTTTATCTTGTTTTAACTGCATCCAGAGCCAAGCAGGGGACTGTGAAGGGGCTAACCTCTTTTGAAGAACATAGTGGTTTAAAGGAATCTTTTGGAGAGTACTGAAGACCATAAAATGTTTGAATATTGGTAGATTGCCCGTGAAAGAACAATTGCCAGAGGGATTTTAAAATGCATATCAGGAACAAAATGTTCCCTTATTCATGGAATGCAGAGTAGAAACAGTGTAATTTCTCTCTGTTTCTCTCCCTCATTATAACTTCCTACATTTCTCTTTTTTAGCTGGTATATTGTTTAATCCATAGTGTTTGATATCATTGTAAAAAAGACATTTAATAGCACAGATTTTTTTCTCAAGTATTTTATAATAAAGGCCAATACAAAAGAGAGAGACCTAATATGAGCTGTATTTCCTTCTACTTCAGTTTTCTTCTCTTTCAATAGGTGATATAGTCTCTTCTTTGCTAGAGCTCATAAGGGGGCACAATTGATAGGTCAATTATATTTTATTCTGAAGGAATACAATTTCAATTAAAATATTATTTATTACAATCATGTTACTATTTCATATTGCATATTATTCCATATTGCATAGTATTCTTTTTTTATCATTATACTTTAAGTTATGGGGTACATGTGCAGAACGTGTAGGTTTGTTACATAGGTATACACGTGCCATGATGGATGCTGCATCCCTCAACCTGTCATCTACATTAGGTATTTCTCCTAATGCTATCCCTCCCCAGTCCCCCCACCCTCCGACCGGCCTCAGTGTGTGATGTTCCCCTCCCTGTGTCCATGTGTTCTCATTGTTCAACTCCCACTTATGAGTGAGAACATGAGGTGTTTGGTTTTCTGTTCTTGGTGTTACTTTGCTGAGAATGATGGTTTCCAGTTTTATCCACGTCCCTGCAAAGGACATGAAGTAATCCTTTTTTATCGCTGCATAGTATTTAATGGTGTATGTGAGAACTACAAACTACTGCTCAAGGAAATAGAAGAGGACACAAACAAATGGAAAAACATTCCACATTCATGGGTAGAAAGAATCAATATCGTGAAATGGCCATAGTGCCCAAAGTATAGATTCAATGCTATCCCCATCAAACTACCACTGACTTTCTTCACAAAATTGGAAAAAACAACTTTAAATTTCTCATAGAACCAAAAGAGCCTGCATAGCCAAGACAATCCTAAGCAAAAAGAACAAAGCTGGAGGCATCACGCTACCTGACTTCAGACTATACTACAAGGCTACAGTAACCAAAACAGCATGGTACTGGTACCAAAGCAGATATACGGACCGATGGAAAGATCAGAGGCCTCAGAAATAACATCACACATCTACGACCATCTGATATTTGACAAACCTGATAAAAACAAGCAATGGGGAAAGGATTCCCTATTTAATAAATGGTGCTGGGAAAACTAGTTAGCCATATGCAGAAAGCTGAAAGTGGATCTCTTCCTTACACCTTATACCAAAATTAGCTCAAGATGGGTTAAAGACTTAAATGTAAGACCTAAAACCATAAAAACCCTAGAGGAAAACCTAGGCAATACCATTCAGGACATAGGCATGGGGAAATACTTTATGACTAAAACACCAAAAGCAATGGCAACAAAAGTCAAAATAGACAATTGGATCTAATTAAACTAAAGAGTTTCTGTACAGCAAAAGAAACTATCATCAGAGTGAACAGGCAACCTACAGAACGGGAGAAAATTTTTGCAATCTATCTGTCTTACAAAGCGCTAATATTCAGAATCTACAAAGAACTTAAACAAATTTACAAGAAAAAAACAACCCCATCAGAAACTGGGCAAAGGATATGAATAAACATTTTTAAATTTTATTTTATTTCTTGAAACAGGGCCTCTCTCTGTTGCTGTAGTTGGAGCATAGTAGCATGATCATAGTTCAGTGCAGCCTCAAATTCCTGGGTTCGAGAGATCCTCACACTTCAGCCTCCTGAGTAGCTGGGACTACAGGCATGCATCACCACATCTGGATAATTTATTTATTATTATTTTTGGTAGAGATAGGGTCTTGCTATGTTACCAGGGCTGGTTTGAACTCCTGGATTCCAGCAATCCTCTCAACTAAGCCTCCCAAACTGCTAGGATTACTTTGGGTGTGAGCCACCATGCCCAGCCAATAAATACTTTTTTATATTTCCAAATAATTAGGTAATATTTTAAAAATATTGTCAAACCAGTTAGAAAGAATAAAAATACTTATAAAATTATTTAGGTAAAAAGCATTTGGTTTTTTAAAAGACGTATTTGGGCCCTGTGTGGTGGCTCGTGCCTGTAATGCCAGCATTTTGGGAGGCCGAGGTGAGTGGATCATCTGAGGTCAGGAGTTGAAGACCAGCCTGGTCGACATGGTGGAACCCCGTCTCTACTAAAAAATACAAAAATTAGCTGGGTGTGGTGGTGCACACCTGTAATCCCAGCTACTCTAGAAGCTGAGGCAGGAGAATTGCTTGAACCTGGGAGACAGGGGTTGCAGTCAGCCAAGATGACATCACTGCTATCCAGCCTGGGTGACAGAGCAAGACTCCTCAAAAAAAAAAAAAAAAAAAAAAAAAAAAAAAAAAAAAAAAAAGAGAGAGAGATATTTCATCTGATTGTCTACAAAATCCAAACCACCAATATCTCCAACTGTCTCCTAATTATTTTCAAAAAAAAAAAAAAAAAATATGTTCTTTTTTTTAATTGGCCCAGTAAGGGATTCTATCATAACTGTTCAAAGTAGGCTTGGAGTTGATGAATAGACTGGTTCATACACTTTTGCAGCAGCTGCTCTCTGCCCTCATCATTTCCTTGCGTGCCAAGACCCCCAAGAAGTCCCAGGGTGGACTACAAACAGCTCTGGGTGGCCTGGAGCTGACCAAGGACCTTTGTGTATCCTGTAGGCCTTCTGAGACCACCTTAAGATTTTTTTGGATTTATTATTTTATGAAAAAGATATATGTGATAAATATCCAAGAAATATTTCTCTCTCTATATATAGATATTAGATATAATGTATAGCAAATAACACATCACATAAAATATAATATATATTTTAAGGAAAACAGAATCACAAGATATATTCTCTTTCAATTAAAAAAAAAACTGATTTAAAAAAAAATTAACCAAAGGAAAGCTAGTAAGGGAATTGTTAAACTTCAAATAATTTTTCCTTTCAACAAAATGTAATTAATCTTAGAGGATTCTTCTAAAACTAATAAAAACCCTTATGAAAAACTTAAAGGTTGATGACTATTTTAAAGCTATACGTTTCAGCAAGACAAAATTGGTTGATTAACCTATTTTAAAGATGTGGAAGTACCTCATTTAAGCTTCCTCGTTTTCCCTAATAATCAGAATACACTCTGAGTTTGATATATTTTAAATTTTACAATTCTAAGACATGTAGCATTTATAGTCTCTGTGAGCTACCATTCCCACAATTTTTTTTTGTACTAATCTAAAATATACCACGAGTTCATTTTACTATGGCTTCTCCATTTTAGAGTTCCTCGTTGGATTTATCTTTTGTTTGATTCCCTTTCACTGTCATTTTTATTTATTTGTTTGCTTGCTTGCTTTCATGTTCCAAAGAAGTACTACTCATAACTGCTGCTTTTCCTGAGTTCTTGAATGCACTGAATATTTTTCAGATATCTTCATATTTGAAGAAAACAGTTGAATTTAATGGTTGATTCACATTTGCTTCCATGCATCAATTTACCCAACATTATTAATTGACTTTTTATTATGTGCCAGGGACTGAGGATCCAGGGTAAACAGCACAGACAACACTGTTGCCCGTGTAAAATGTACCATCCAATTATGGTTAGAAACACAGATAAATGCATGGATTTTACATAGTGATGTGTGTTGCAAAGAAGAAAAATAGGGTAATGGATAGGGTGGCTGTGAGTCATTTTAAGTGAGAAGGCTAGATAGTGTCTTCTTGGAGATGACTTTTGAGCTGAGTTAGTAATGACTATAAAAGAAAGTCAGCTAAGTGGAACTGGTTAAAAAAGCATTCCAAGCAAAAGAAACAGCAGAAAAACAAGTGCACAGGCCCTATAATAGAAAGGCAAAAAAGTTTTTTGAAGATTTGGGGAGGCAAAGATAACATAGTTTTTGCTGAAAAGTAGTAAATGAAAGTGGGAGTGGGTGTTGTATTAGTCTTTTCTCGTACTGCCATAAAGATGTTACCTGAGACTGGGTAATTTATAAAGAAAACAGGTTTAATTGACTCACAGTTCTGCATGATTGGGGAGGACTCAGGAAACTTGGAATCATGTTGTAAGGTGAAGGGAAAGCAAGGCAAGGCATGTATTCACAAGGCAGCAGGAGAGAGCAAGCAACTGCAGATGAAACTACCACTTTTTAAATCATCAGATCTCCTAAGACTTCACCCACTATCATGAGAACAGCATGGAGGAAACCACCCCCATGATCCAATCACCTCTCACAAGGTCTCTCCCTTGACACATGGGGATTACAATTCGAGATGAGATTTGGGTAGGGACACAGCCAAACCATATTATTCTGCCTGACCCCTCCCATATCTCATGTACTTTTCACATTTCAAAGCCAATCATGCCTTCCCAACAGTCTTCCAATTTCTTAACTCATTCCAGCATTAACCCAAAAGTGCAAGTCCAAAGTCTCATCTGAGACTAGGCAAGTCCTTCTGCCTATGAACCTGTAAAAGCAGAAGCAAGTTAGTCATTTCCAAGATATAATAGGGGTATGGAAATAGGGTAAATGTTCCAATTCCAAATGGGAGAAATTGGCCAAAACAAAGGGACCACAGGCCACGTGCAAGTCTGAAATCCAGCTGGGCAGTCATTAAATATTAAAGCTCCAAAATTTCCTTTAACTCCATGTCTCACATCCAGGGCATGCTGATACAAGGAGTGGGCTCCCAAGGCCCTAGGCAGCTCCATCCCTGTGGCTCTGCAGGGTTCAGCCCCGTGGCTGCTTTCATGGGCTGTTGTTGAGTGCCTGCAACTTTTTGAGGTGCCTGGTGGAAGATGTTGGTGTATCTATTTTTCTGGGATCTGGAAGACAGTGGCCCTAGTAGGCAGTGCCCCAGTGGCAATTCTGTGTGGGGGCTCCAATCCCATATTTCCATATTTCCCTCTCACACTGCCCTAGCAGAGGTTCTCCATGAGGGCTATGACTCTGCAGCAGACTTCTGTCTGGACATCAGGGTATTTTCCTCTTTTTTTTTTTTTTTTGGCAGAGTCCAGCTCTGTTGCCCAGGCTGGAATGCAGTGATGTGATCTCGGCCCACTGCAACCTTCACCTCCCAGGTTCAAGTGATTCTCCTGGCTCAGCCTTCTGATTAGCTGGGATTATAGGTGTCCACCACCACACCAGATGAAATTTTGTATTTTTACTAGAGATAGGGTTTCTCCATGTTATCTAGGCTGATCTTGAACTCCTGACCCCAGGAGTTCAAGATCAGGAGTTTGAACACCCACCTCGACCTCCCAAAGTGCTGGGATTACAGGCATGACTCATCACACCCAGCTCATCCAGGTATTTTCATACAGCCTCTGAAATCTTGAGGGGTGGGTTCCAAAACCTAAATTATTAATTTCTGTGCACCTGCCAGCCCAACACCACATGGAAGTCACCAAGGCTTGGGGTTTGCACCCTTTGAAGTAACAGCCTCCAGTACATTGGCCTCTTTTAACCATGGCTGGAGCTGCAGTGGCTGGGACCAGGGCACCGAGTCCTGAGGCTGCACAGAGCAGTTGGGCCCTCGACCTGACTCACAAAATTATTTTTCCCTTCTTGGCCTCTAGGCTTGTGATGGGAGAGGCTACTGGGAAGGTCTCTGACTTGCCCTGGAAATCCCATGATCTTGGCTATTAGCATTCAGCTCCTTGTTACTTATGCAAATTTCTGTAGCAAGCTTGAATTCTTCCCCAGAAAACGAGGTGTTTTTTTTTTGTTTTTTTTTTTGTTTTTTTTTTTTTTCCTCCCGCATGATCAGGCTGCAAGTTTCCCAAATCTTTATGCTCTGTTTCCCTTTTATACACAAGTTCCAATTTCAAGCCATCTCTCTGTGAACAAATATAACCGAATGCTTTCAGAATAAGCCAGGTCACCTCTAGAATGTTTTTCTGCTTAGAAATTTCTTCTGCCAGATACTCTAAATCTTCTCTCTCAAGTTCAAAGTTCCACAGATCTCTGGAGCAGGGGCAAAATGCCACCAGTCTCTTTGCTAAAGCATAGCATGAGTAACCTTTGCTCCAGTTCCCAACAAGTTCCTCATCTCCATCTGAGACCACCTAAGCCTAGACTTTATCATCCATACCACTATTATCATTTTGGTCAAACCATTCAACAAGTCCTTTGGATGTTCCAAAGTTTTGCACATTTTCCTGTCTTTTTCTGAGCCATCCACGGTGTTCCAACCTCTGCCTGCTACCTAGTTCCAAAGTCATTTCCACATTTTCAGTTTATCTTTATAGCAGTTCCCCACTGCCTACCAATTCTGTGTGTTAGTCCATTCTCACATGCTATAAATATACTACCCGAGACTGGGTAATTTCTACATAGAAGAGGTTTAATTGACTCACAGTTTGGCATGGCTGGGGAGGCCTCAGGAAACTTACAATCATGGTGGAAGGTGAGGGCATGCAAGGCATGTCTTACATGGCAGCAGGAGAGAGGCAGAGAGTTAGGAAGTGCCACACTTTTAAAACCATCAGATTTTGTGAGAACTCATTATCATGAAAACAGCATGGAAGAAACCTCCTCCATGATCCAATCACCTCCCAGCAGGTCCCTCCATCAGCACATGGGGATTACAGTTTGCAATAAGATTTGGGTGGGGACAAAGAGACAAACCATATTAGGACTGTAGACCATGTAAGGCCTCATAGGCCATTGGAAAAGATTTGGGATTTTTGTAATTGCAATGGGAATTCCACCTTCTACTCTAGGCACTCTCCTTTTTGCCCCCAATTTCTCATCTGATATTATTTTATCTGTCCCTTTCAGACTTCTCTCATCACCACTCTAAGACCTCATTGACAAGCATACAAATAGCTATACGTTTGCCTCATGTAGGAGTCATTTCTCTGCCCTTAACTTTCCTGAGGTTATAGTAGCATTTTATCACTGACCACTTCCTTTTTTTTTCCATTGGCGTGTATGACACAACCTTTTATGGTTTTCTCCCACCTCAGACTTCTTCTCAGTCTCTTTTTTATGTATCTACTCCATATTTATGAATAATTGTATACAGTCCTATGACTACGATATCATCTGTGTAACAGCATCTCCCAAATATCATTGTCCTAGTCCTTCCCAGAACTCCAGTTTCATATATGAACTGCCCACTTGACCTCTCCACTTAGATCCTTAATATACATCTGAAACATAACATGGCCAAAATCAAACTCTTCTTTGACCATCTTAAACTAGTGCTCTGACAGACTACACATCTCAGTCACTGGCACCCCTTTCCACTCAGCATTATTCTTGATTATTCTCCTTCCCTTTTACCCTAATACAATTAATTCATTAGCAAGTACTGTCACTTTATGTCTAAAATACACCTTTGGTCAGAACAATTTGCTCCATCTCTAAGATAAGCAGCCTCACCCTAGCTGCCATTATTGCTTTCTTATGCTAATTCAATAAGGTTCTAGACAATCTGATTGGTTCTAATCTTACCCCTACAAATTCACTGTTTTCCGAATAACCAGAGTGATTATTTTAGAATGTGAATTAGGACATGTCACTCCATGACTTAAGTTTTTCTAGTGCCTTCACATCACACTTATAAAAAATGTTTCTAAAATGCTTATCTTAGATTCCAACTGCTACCTGCCCTTTTATGCTTACCTTGGCTCACTCTCCTCATTATTTAATGATTTGTAGGTTAAGTGGAAGTCTTCAAAATTGTCAAATATATTGAGTTCATTTCCTCACACTTTTCCAAAATTTTAGTCAATATGTGTTAGAAATCCATCAAAGGGTTAGTTTCCACCACAACTGTTTTTTTTTTAAAGTGAAAAATCTGGACAATAAACACCGTATGTCCTTAATTGCACCAATTATTAACATGCCAAATTTACATGTGCTCTCTTTCTTATAACCCTTAACACCTCAACATATGTATATAAATAAGGGCATTCTCCAATCACAATACTAGTATCCTATACAAAAATTAAAAGTAATTCAATATTATCTGATATCCAGTCCATATCCACATTTCTCCAGTTGTCTCAAAAATGTCATTAAAGCTCTCTCAACTAGGATAAAAATAAAAATGTTTGATTAAGTATTTTAAACAAATATATATTAGAAAGAACTTTAACAGGAAAACAATCTTATATGCAGATATTAGCCATTTCTGATGTTCTTTTATTTGTGAAGATCTTGGTTTTCCTCTGGTATTACTTGTCTTCATCCTGAAGATGTCCTTTGGTTTTTTTTATAGAGTAGGTCTGTTGGTGATTAATCCTCTTAGTTTTCCTTTATCTTAACTTTCTTTATTTTGCTTTTATTTATAAAGGATATTATCACTGGATATGAAATTTTATTTTCTTTCAACAACTTATTGAGATGTTGTTCTATTGTTTTATAGACTATGTGGTTTCTGATGAGAAATCTGAGAAATACAAATTGTTGTTCCGTTGTGTGTTACGTGTTGCTTTTCTGTAGCTACTTTCAGGACTTTTTCTTCAGCTTTGAATTTCAGTAGTTTGATTATGATGTTTCTAGACATTAAAAATAATTAATTTTATTTAAAGTTTGCTAATCTTCTTAGTCTGTAAATGTATGTCTTTCATAGGATTTGGGAATTTGTTGCCTATTATTTAAAATATTTGTCTTCTTCAATCTCTTCTTGACTTCTGACATTCTAACTACATGCATGTTAGACTTTTTAATATTATCCCACAGGTCTCTTAGGCTCTATTCATTTAAACACTTTTCTTTTCTCTTTTCTTCTGGGTAATTTCTATTTAATCTGCAAGTTCCTGAGTTCATTGCTACCTTATCTGCACTCTGTTATTCAGATTATCTAATTCATTTCGTTCATTCAGATATTAATTTTTTAGCTCTAAAATTTCCTTTTGTTGTTTTACATATTTGGTATTTCTCCACTAAGATTTCCTGTTTTCCTTTATTTCTAGTGTGTTTATTTATTTTTTTTTTAATTTCATGGAATGTAGTTACCATAATACCTTTTATTAAAAAAATTTTAATTTCCATAGGTTTTTGGAAAACAGGTGGTATTTGGTTACATGAGTAAGTTCTTTAGTGGTGATTTGTGAGATTTTGGTGCACCCATCTCTCAAGCAGTATACACTGAACCCAATTTGTAGTCTTTTATCTCTTACTCCCTACTCACCCTTCCCCCTGAGTCCCCAACATCCATTGTATCAGCTTTATGCCTTTGTTTCCTCATAGCTTAGCTTCTACTTATGAGTGATAACGTACAACGTGTGGTTTTCCGTTCCTGAGTTACTTGACTTAGAATAATTGTCTCCAATCCCGTCCAGGTTGCTGTGAATGCCATTAATTCATTCCTCTTTATGACTGAGTAGTATTCCATCATATATATACCACAGTTTATCCACTCATTGACTGATGGGCATTTGGGTTGTTTCCCTATTTTTGCAATTGCAAATTGTGCTGCTATAAACATGTGTGAACAAGTATCTCTTTTGTATAATGACTTCTTTTCCTCTGGTTAGATATCCAATAGTGGAATTGCTGGATCAAATGGTAGTTCTGCTTTTAGTTCTTTAAGGAAGTTCCACACTGTTTTCCATAGTTTTTGCAGTGGTTTACATTCCCACCAGCCACACAGAAGTGTTCCCTTTTTTCTGCATCCCTGTCAACATCTATTATTTTCCAATTTTTAGTTCATGGCCATTCTTAGAGGAGTTAGGTGGTATCGCCTTGTGGTTTTGATTTGCATTTTCCTGATCCTTAGTGATGTTGAGTGTTTTTTCGTATGTTTTTTGGCCATTTGTGTACTGCTTTTGAAAATGTCTATTCATGTCCTTAGTCTACTTTTTGATGGAATTATTTGTTTGTTTTCTCTTGCTAATTTTTTTGAGTTTGTTGTAGACTCTGGATATTAGTCCTTTTTCAGATATATAAATCCTGAAGATTTTCTCCCGCTCTGTGGGTTGTCTATTTACTGTGTGGACTGTTCCTTTTGCCATGCAAAAGCTCTTTAGTTAATTAAGTTCTAGCTATTTATCTTTGTTTTTATTGCATTTGCTTTTGGGTTCTTGGTTGTGAAATTCTTGCTTAAGCCAATGTCTTGAAGGTTTTTTTTTTTTTCCCAGATGTTATCTTCTATAATTTTTATAGTTTTAGGTCTCTGATCTCATATTTAAGTCCTTGAGTTGATTTTTGTATAAGGTGAGAGACGAAGATCCAGTTTCATTCTCCTACATGTGCCTTGCCAATTATCCCAGAACCATTTGTTGAATAGGGTGTCTTTCCCCACTTTAGGTTTTTGTTTTCTTTGTCAAAGATCAGTTGGCTGTAAGTATTTGGGTTTATTTCTGGGTTCTCTATTGTGTTCCATTGGTCTATGTGCCTATTTTTATACTAGCTGGAGGTTTCCTCTGGTAGTTCTCCCCAAGGACCCCATGAGACAAGGCAGAAATGGCTCACCAGGGAACCCAGAGAGCCCATAGGGATTTTCCCACTGTTTCCTCTGCACCTGTATTTCTCTTGGCTCTCTAGATTGACTCAGATCCAGGTAAGGTCAGAATCTTCTCCCATGATCTAGTCCTTCAGTTTCCTCAGTTGGTATGTGTGTTCAGGGACAGACGATCCCCCTTTCCCACTTCCACAGCTTGGACACGCACAGTATTTGGAGTTTCTCCTGGGTCCTGCAGGGCAATCTGCATCTTTCAGAGGGTCTGTGGGTTCTCTCATCTTTCCTGGTTTATTCCTGAACTAGTTCTGGGGCGCAAGTTCATGACGTGAGTCTCCACACATTGCTCTGTCCATCCACATGGGAGCTGCAATCTAGTCCTGCCTGCTATTCAGCATGATCCCTCCGTCATCAGTTAGTATAACACCTTTAAAGACTTTGTCTAATTACCCCAATAAATTTGTTACCCTGATGTCATTCTCTTGAGAATGTTTCACATTTTCCTGATTCCTTGTATGTCAAGTAACTTGGACAATATCTGGCCAATATGACAGTGAATGTCATACTGTAGATTATGGGCTTTGCTACAATCTTTTAGAGTGTATCTGTGTTCTTGTTTTAACAAAGAATCAATACAGTTAGGATCCAGTTGCAATTGCTATTTCACCTTCTATACGTGGTGATTCGAATTCTAATTCCCTGTGTTTTGCTTTGCATTTAAAGGGGTCAGTCTTATGCATGCATACTTCAGGGGTTAGACCGAAGTGTTTATATTCAAAATTAAAGAAAATACAGGGAAAGAGCTCTTCCTCTGACAAGATTTTTTCCCTCATATATTATTTCCTTCCTAATAATTACTCTGACCAGTAATATGGCAGGGGGTTTCCACTGTAGTTTTAGGCTCCTATCTACACTGTTCCACCACAGGAAAAAAAATAAATAAATAAAGGCAGGAAACTCACCCCGTGCTGGTTACTTCTTCAAACTGAGTCCCCTTCACAATCTACCTACTTTTGTTTACCTTTCACATTTATCTAGTAGCTTTTTTTTTTTTTTCCTTTTTCTTTTGTCCGGAGTTCATAGTTATAATCAGTGGGAGGTATGTTCTGCCATAAAAGAACCAAATCTCCTAATCTAGCTACATTTCCATCAAAGCTCAGAATTTTCTATCAAAATTTTCTGAATTTTAGAGTTCATGCAGAGACACCAGGTGCTTCACTCTTATCCATCTTCTTCTATTTATAGATTTTTATTCAATGTTTTATCATTAATAGCAATTATTATTATTTTTGATGCTCAAATTTCCCCAAATTTGGCTATTAAGAGCCTCTTCAGATGTCCCAGTCTTTTTTATACTTTTTTAGTGCCAAGACTTCAGTTAGCCAGTTTTTTTTTGTTTGTTTTCATTTTTTCAAAAGAGTCTTGCTCCCTTTTGGTGGAAAATGCTTTCTGGTTTTATGCTTGCATTTCCCAATCAAAATGCAGTTCCTAATCAAGCCTAGCTAATGAAGTTCTTTAAAATTTTGATAATTAAATAATTCAATGAATATAAAATCAGATAAATCTAGAAGATTAAGCATTATCCAAGACAACTGACCTACATTCATTTAAAAAATGTAATGTCTTCAGGAGAAGAGGGAGAGAAGGATAGTTTATTTTCTACAGATTGAAAGGGATTAAGAAATATAACTACCAAATATAATCTGTGGATCTCTATTGAATCCTGAAATAAAAATTTGAATAGCAATGGCAGAAGAGTATTAACACTATTCCCAAAATTGATAGACATTTGTTCTTGTCCTTAAACATAATTCATAAAATTCATTCTTCATGACATATACTTCAAGGATATGATCATTCTTAAAATTTAATAGGATTTGTTTTTCTCTCATTATCAAAGGTATTGGTAAATTTTCTGGAGCTAATATTAATTAAAATAAAAATTTCTTGCTGAATTTCAAAATAGATTTTCCTGAGACATAACTCTATGCTGTCCTAACAGTCTTAATCTTTTTTTTAGAATTTAAATAATAAAGTGTAATACAAAAAAAAAATACTACCAGTGAACTGCTTATAACTACTTTTTCAAAGTTAATTTTTTCCTTTGAATTTATGAACTTTGACACAGTTTATTACTGCAATTCATGACATCCTTGCAATTTTAGTTTTTTTCCCAGGTACTCAAAACTGACTGTAATTAAGCTTTTTTACCCTCTTTATTTGAGGTAACCATTAAACAAATATGTAAAGATAATAATGTTTTGTAAGTAATGAAAATGGACATTTTCTAATTTGTGCAAAGTTAAAGACAAATTTAATTATTCTTTTCCCTCCATCTAATGAATTTACAATAAAACCTGTATCACTTAACTAAAAAAGTAGTGCTCTGAAAAAGGTACTATGTTCTATGTTTTTAACCATTTCTTTTCTAGTAATTCAATAAGAATTTGACTATATTGAAAATATCAGATTCAACCCAACATTTCAGTATAGTTTGAGAGTAACTGGCCAGTTAAGCCAAACAACTCATGTATTTTTTCAAACTCAATTTTTTTCTCCCTTATCAATAGACTTTCGTGTATGAATTAAGAGATTTAGTCAATTGTTTTGTCATTGAACTTACATAATCCTTTTACTCACCAAATTACCAAATAAGAGGCAAATATTGTATATTATTGACATAATTTTATTTTTAAATGCAACTCAAAGACTATAGAATTATTTGAAGTTAAACAATTCTTAGAATTAGAGGGTGTATATTAATAAATATTATTTTACTTCTTTAAGTTTTCAGTTATTTCTTACAGGTTCCATTCAAAATATTTTGATGGGTTTTGTACTGCTAACTTGGTTTAATTCATTTTTTTCAAGGTAAAAAGAGAAACGGCTAGAGGGTCTTTAAATTATTCCTTCACTCCATTAACATACCTATGTTTTAATTTGATTTACAAATACATTAATAATTTGAATTTATAATTTTGAAAGAGTTTGTGTCTATATTTTTTATTTCACAGGAAATTAGTAAAGATCATAAATGTTAGAATAAGACAAACCTCAGCTGATCTCCCAATTCTGTCTAAACTTGAATTTCTTGCAAACATATATCTGATAAAAGGTTAACATTCAAAATTTATAAATAACTTATACAATTCAGTAGAAAAACAAATAACCCTATTTGAAAATGGGTAAAGGCAGGAGATGGAGCTTGCAGTGAGCTGAGATCGTGCCACTGCACTGCAGCCTGGGAGACAGAGTGAGACTCCGTCTCAAAAAAAAAAAAAAAAAAAAGAAAATGGGTAAAGGATCTGAATAGACATTTCTCTAAAAAAGACATAAAAGTGGCCAAGAGGTATATGAAAAGAGGCTTAATATCACTAATCATTGAGGAAATGCAAATTAAAATCACTATATCACCTCACAATTGTTAGGATGATTATCATGAAAAAGCCAAAAGAAGGTAAATGTTGGTGAGGGTATAGAGAAAAGGGAACCCTTGCACACTGTTGGTGGGAGTTTAGATTGGTGCAGCCAGTATGAAAATAGTATGGAGATTTATAACAAAATTAAAGATAAAACTACCATATGACCCAACAATCCTTCTTCTGAGTGTATACCCAAAGGAAATGAAATTGCCACCTCATAAAGGTATCTGCACTTCCAAGTTCATTGCAGCATTATTCACAGTAGCCAAGATATGGACACAAACTAATTGTCAACAAGTAGATGAAGAAACTGTGGTGTACCTATACACAATTTCTTTATCTGTTTCTACATATATAGGAAAAAATTATTCAGCCTTATAAAAGTAGGAGATTCTGCCTTTTGTCACAGCATGTGTGAAACTAGAAGTATGTTAAATGAAATCAGTCAAACAGAAATAAAAATATTGCATGATCTCATTTACATGTAGATTTTTTTTTTAAATAAAATATACAGAGATAGAGAATAAAAGAGTGGTAACCAGGGGTAGGAAGTGGGTGTGGTTAGGGAATAAAGGAGATATGTATGTCAAAGGATACAGACAAGTAGATATGTAGTATGAACTAGTTTAGAGATCCAATGTACAGCATGTGATCTGTAGCTTATAAAATTATACTGTATTTGGGATTCCTGCTAAATGAGTAGATTAGCTACTCTTGCTATGAAAACAAAAAAAATAAGTAACTATGTGAGATGATGAATATGTTAATCCAGTTTACTATAGTAACCATTTTACTAGATGTATCTCATAACATCATGGTAAATGCCTTAAATATACACAATTAATTTTATTCTTTTAAAATATTGGATTTTATAAATTTTTAAAGTCAATAAATATTGTTGGTTATAGACAATTTATTAGGTAGAATGTATCAGATGCTCAAAATACAGTGGAAGGATAAATAGACTTGGATCCTACCTTAATAAAGTTTAAATTTAGTGATTTAACCTCTCTAACCCTCAGTTTTTTCAGTTACAAATAGTTTAATTTATTTTTAATTTTGGGGGGTACATAGTAGCTGCATATATTTATGGGTTACATGAAATATTTTGATACAGGCATACAATGCATAATAATCACATCAAGGTAAATGTGGCATCCATCACCTCAAGCATTTATCCTTTGTGTTACAAGCAATCTAATTATACGTATTTATTTTTAAATTTACAATAAAATTATTTTTGACAGTAGTCACCTTGTTGTCCTATCAAATACTGAGTCTTATTTATTCTTCCTATTTTTTGTACCCATTAACCATCTCCCTTTCCCCTCCAACGCTCCACTACCCTTGCCAGCTTCTGGTAGCCATCTTTCTACTCTATTTCCTTGAGTTCAATTATTTTAATTTTTAGATCCCGCAAATACATGAGAACAGGCAATGTTTGTCTTTCTGCGCCTGATTTATGTCACTTGACATAATGACCTCCAGTACCATCCACGTTGTTGCAAATGGTATGATCTCATTCTATCACAAATGTGTGGTAATTGTGAATGGCAATTGTGAGTTGCATTCCTGATTTGGCTCATGGCTCGGCTGTTGTCAATGTATAGGAATGCTAGTAATTTTGGTATGTTGATTTTGTATCCTGAAACTTTACTGAAGTTGTTTAAAAGCTGAAGGAGCGTTTGGGCCAAAACTATGGGGTTTTCTACATATAGAATCAGGTCATCTGCAAACAGGAATAGTTTGACTTCTTCCCTTCCTATTTGGATGCTTTTATTTCTTTCCCTTGCCTGATTGCCCTGGTGAGGTCTTCCAATACTATATTGAATAGGAGTGATGAGAGAGGCCATCCTTGTCTTGTGTTGATTTTCAAGGGGAATGCTTTCAGCCTTTGTTCATTCAGTATGATGTTGGTTGTGGGTTTGTCATAGATGGCTCTCATTATTTTGAGATATGTTAAGAGTTTTTAACATGAGCAGGTGTACAATTTACAATGTTATTGAAAGCCTTTTCTCTATCGAAATAATCATGTGATTTCTGTCTTTAGTTCTGTTTATATGATGAATCACACTTTTTTGGTTTGCATTTGTTGAAACAACCATGCACCCCAGGTGTAAAGTCTACTTGATTGTTGTGGATTAGCTTTTTGATATGCTGCTGAATTTTGTTTTCTAGTATTTTGTTGAGGATTTTTGCATCCGTGTTCATCAAGGATATTGGCCTGAAGTTGTAGTGTTTTTTCGTTGTGTCTCTGCCAGGTTTTTGTATCAGGATGATGCTGATCTCATAGAATGAATTGGAGAGAATTCCCTCCTCAATCATGGGGAATAGTTTCAGTAGAAATGGTACCACTTCTTCTTTGTATGTCTGGCAGAATTTGGCTGTGAATCTGTTTGGTCCTGGGCTTTTATTGGTTGGTAGGCGATTTATTACTGATTCAATTTTGGAGATTGTTATTGATGTATTCAGGAGTCAGTTTCTTCCTGCTTTAGTCTTAGAAAGGTATACGTGTCCAGGAATTCATCCATTTCTTCTAGTTTTTCTAGCCTGTGTGCATAGAGATGTTCATAGTAGCCTCTGATGGTTATTTGTATCTGTGGGGTTGTTGGTAACATCCCCTTTTCATTTTTAATTGTGTGGTTTTTTTTTTTGGATCTTCCCCCTTTTCTTCTTTGTCTAGATAATGGTTTATCTTATTAATTTAAAAAATGTCCTGGATATCTTTGTTAACCTTCTGTCTCCGTGCTCTGTCTAATATTGACAGTGGGGTGTTAAAGTCTCCCATTATTATTGTGTGTGAGTCTAAGTCTCTTTGTAGATCTCTAAGGACTTGCTTTATGAATCTGGGTGCTCCTGTATTGGATGCATATATACTTATGATAGTTAGCTGTTCTTGTTGAATTGATCCCTTTACCATTATGTAGTGGCCTTCTTTGTCTCTTTTGATCTTTGTTGGTTTAAATTCTGTTTTATCAGAGACTAAGACTGCAACCCTTGCTTTTTTATTTTTAATTTTTTTGCTTTCTATTTGCTTGGTAGATCTTCCTCCATTCCTTTATTTTGAGCCTATGTGCATCTTTGCACATGAGATAGGTCTCCTGAATACAGCACACCAATGGGTCTTGACTCTTTATCCAATATGCCAGTCTGCATCTTTTAATTGGGGCATTTAGCCCATTTACACTTAAGGTTATTATTTTTATGTTTGAACTTGATCCTGTCGTTATGATGTTAGCTTGTTATTTTGACCATTAATTGATACAGTTTCTTCATAGTGTTGATGGTCTTTACAATTTGGCATGTATTTGCAGTGGTTGGTACCAGCTGTTCTTTCCATGTTTATTTAGTTCTTTATTCAGGAGCTCTTATAAGGCAGGCCTGGTGGAGACAAAATCTCTCATCATTTGCTTATTTGTAAAGGACTTTATTTCTCCTTCACTTATGAAGCTTAGCTTGGCTGGATATGAGATTCTGGATTGAAAACTTTCTTTAAGAATGTTGAAAATTGGCCCCCACTCTCTTCTGTAGGGTTTCTGCCAAAAGATCTGTTAGTCTGATGGGCATGGACTTCCCTTTGTGGGTAACCTGACCTTTCTCTCTGGCTGCCCTTAACATTTTTTCCTTCATTTCAACCTTGGTGAATCTGACAATGATGTGTCTTGGGGTTGCTCTTCTCGAGGAGTATCTTTGTGGTGTTCTCTGCATATCCTGAATATGAACGTTGGCCTGCCTTGCTAGGTTAGGGAAGTTCTCCTGGATAATATCCTGAAGAGTGTTTTCTAACTTGGTTCCCTTCTCCCCATCACTTTCTAGTACACCAATCAAATATATATTTGGTCTTTTCACATAGTCCCATATTTCTTGGAGGCTTTGTTTGTTTCTTTTTACTGTTTTTTCTCTAATCTTGTCTTCTTGCTGTATTTCATTAATTTGATCTTCAATCACTGATATCCTTTCTTCCACTTGATCGAATCAGCTATTGAAGCTTGTGCATGCTTCACGAAGTTCTCTTGCTGTGTTCTCCAGCTCTATCAGGTCATTTACGGTCTTTTCTACACCGTTTATTCTGGTTAGCCATTCATCTAATTGTTTTTCAAGGTTTTCAGCTTCCTTGCGATGGGTTAGAACATGTTTATTTAGCTTGGAGAAGTTTGTTATTACCGATCTTCTGAAGCCTACTTCTGTCAACTCGTCAAACTCATTCTCCATCCAGTTTTGTTCCCTTGCTGGTGAGGAGCTGCAATTCTTTGGGGAAAAGGTGATCTGGTTTTTGGAATTTTCAGATTTTCTGCTCTGGTTTCTCCCCATCTTTGTGGTTTTATCTACCTTTGGTCTTAACTGTTGTTGACCTACTGGTGGGGTTTTGGTGTGGATGTCCTTTTTGTTGATGTTGATGCTATTCATTTCTGTTTGTTAGTTTTCCTTCTAACAGTCAGGACCCTGAGCTGCAGGTCTGTTGGAGTTTGCTGGAGGTGCACTCCCAACCCTGTTTGCCTGGGTACCACCGGCAGAGGCTGCAGAACAGCAAATATTGCTGCCTGATCCTTTCTCTGGAAGCTTCATCCCAGAGGAGCACCTGCCTATTTGAGGTGTCTGTTGGCCCCTACTGGGAGGTGTCTCCCAGTCAGGCTACAGAGGGGTCAGGGACCCACTTAAGGAGGCAGTCTGTCTGTTCTTGGAGCTTGAACACTATGCTGAGAGAACCACTGCTCTCTTCATAGCTGTCAGACAAGGATGTTTAAGTCTACAGAAGCTGTGCCTTTTGTTCTGCTATGTCCTGCCCTCACTCCTACCCATAGCTTTACTCCAGTGTGGAATAAATTTTCTAGACAAGGTGATTTAGAAACATTGGTTCATTTTTTAATACAATAGTTTGTTAGGTTACCTAATTTTTGGCTTTTTATGACTCCCCAGGAAGAACTGACTATTCTCTTCATCATACCTCCAGATATTCTGTTTCTTCTATCTAAAATATTGCATTGCTCTTTCTTATTTTCATGTTTTTTCTCCTATTAAAGGGTACATCTTTTAGAACCAAGAGCTATGGTGTGTTTGTCTTTGTGTTCTCAGTGCCAAACATAGTAGATTCTCCCCAGGAAACAGATGAATGAATGAATAAATATGTAAATTCATAAATGAATGAAGCATGAAGCAGCTGGCTTGAAACTCCTTTTGGAATGTCACCTAATCATCAGTTAGAGCTGCCTACCTGCCAGAAATTACTCAGAACTATGGTTTTGGCTCGCTTTACTGCTTTCCTTTTCTCATAGACTAAGATAATTTTAAATAGCCAGGTATGAAGATTATCAGCAATCTGAGGGGACAATGGATTTTTTTTTATATTTGAATTTTTGTAATGATTAGAAATTTCAGCTATGCGCTACCATATCATGTAAATGTAACTAACCTGATTTGTAGACTAGAAAATAATACAATAGGACCCTGTTTCTTCTGGCTATATGACTACACTTATAGTAGGGAAATAAAGTAGGAGGAGGTTTCACAAGCCAAGAATGATGTATTTTTAACAAAATAATTTTGGAACCTGCTGGAGATTTTCAAACAAATTAAAATAAGAGCTTGCTTCTGGATTGCTATTAGCCACATCACCTTCTCTAGATCATTTGAAGTGGGCTTCATCCCTGGGATGCAAGGCTGGTTCAACATATGCAAATCAATAAACATAATCCAGCATACAAGCAGAACCAAAGAAAAAACCACATGATTATCTCAATAGATGCAGAAAAGACCTTTGACAATATTCAACAGCCCTTCATGCTAAAAACTCTCAATAAATTTGGTATTGATGAAACGTATCTCAAAATAATAAGAGTTATTTATGACAAACCCACAGCCAATATCATACGGAATGGGCAAAAACTGGAAGCATTCCCTTTGAAAACTGGCACAAGACAGGGATGCCCTCTCTCACCACTCCTATTCAACATAGTATTGGAAGTTCTGGCTAGGGCAATCAGGCAAGAGAAAGAAATAAAGGGTATTCAGTCAGGAAAAGAAGAAGTCAAGTGGTCCCTGTTTGCAGATGACATGATTGTATATTTAGCAAACCCCATTTTCTCAGCCCAAAATCTCCTTAAGCTGATAAACAACTTCAGCAAAGTCTCAGGATACAAAATCAATGTGCAAAAATCACAAGCATTCTTATACACCAGTAACAGACAAACAGAGAGCCAACCATGAATGAACTTCCATTCACAATAGTTTCAAAGAAAATAAAATACCTAAGAATCCAACTTACAAGGGATGTAAAGGACCTCTTTAAGGAGAACTACAAACCACTGCTCAGTGAAATCAAAGAGGACACAAACAAATGGAAGAACATACCATGCTCATGGATAGGAAGAATCAATATCATGAAAATGGCCATACTGCCCAAGATAGTTATAGATTCAATGCCATCCCCATTAAGTTACCAATGACTTTCTTCAGAGAATTGGAAAAAACTGCTTTAAAGTTCATATGGAACCAAAAAAGACCCTGCATTGCCAAGACAATCCTAAGCCAAAGGAACGAAGCTGGAGACATCACCCTATCTGATTTCAAACTATACTACAAGGCTATGGTAACCAAAAAAGCATGGTACTGGTACCAAAACAGAGATATAGACCAATGGAACAGAACAGAGCCCTCAGAAATAATACCACACATCTACAGCCATCTGATCTTTGACAAACCTGACAAAAACAAAAAATGGGGAAAGGATTCTCTATTTAATAAATAGTGCTGGAAAAACTGGCTAACCATAAGTAGAAAGCTGAAACTGGATCTTTTCCTTACTCCTTATATGAAAATTAATTCAAGATGGATTAGAGACTTAAATGTTAGACCTAATACCATAAAAATCCTAGAAGAAAACCTAGGTAATACCATTCAGCAAATAGGCATGGGCAAGGACTTCATGTCTAAAACACCAAAAACAACAGCAACAAAAGCCAAAATTGACAAAGGGATCTAATTAAACTAAAGAGCTTCTGCACAGAAAAAGAAACTACCATCAGAGTGAACAGGCAACCTACAGAATGGGAGAAAATTTTTGCAATCTACTCATCTGACAAGGGGCTAATATCCAAAACCTATAAAGAACTCAATCAAATTTACAAGAAAATAACAAACAACCCCAACAAAAAGTAGGCAAAGGATATGAACAGACACTTCTCAGAAGAAGATATTTATGCAGCCGACAAACACATGAAAAAATGCTCATCATCACTGGCCATCAGAGAAATGCAAATCAAAACCACAATGAGATAACATCTCATACCAGTTAGAATGGCAATCATTAAAAAATCAGGAAACAACAGGTGCTGGAGAGGATGTGGAGAAATAGGAACACTTTTACACTGTTGGTGGGACTGTAAACTAGTTCAACCATTGTGGAAAACAGTGTGTTGATTCCTCAAGGATCTAGAACTAGAAATACCATTTGACCCAGCCATCCCACTACTGGGGATATACCCAAAGGATTATAAGTCATGCTGCTATAAAGACACATGCACATGTATGTTTATTGCAGCACTATTCACAATAGCAAAGACTTGGAATCAACCTAAATGTCCATCAGTGACAGACTGGATTAAGAAAATGTGCCACATATACACCATGGAATACTATGCAGCCATAAAAACAAATGAGCTTGTGTCCTTTGTAGGGACATGGATGCAGCTGGAAACCATCATTCTCAGCAAACTATTGGCAAGGGCAAAAGACCAAACACCACATGTTCTCACTCATAGGTGGGAACTGAACAATGACATCACTTGGACACAGGAAGGGGATCATCACACACTGGGTCCTATTGTGGGGAAGAGAGGGGAGGGATAGCATTAGGAGACATACCTAATGTAAATGATGAGTTAATGGGTGCAGCACACCAACGTGGCACATGTATACATATGTAACAAACCTGCACGTTGTGCTCATGTACCCTAGAACTTAAAGTATAATAAAAAAAAAAATAAAGAAAATTTCCAGTGAAAAGTCGTTGAGACTCAGAGTTTGTGTAGTGCGCTCTTTCTCTCCAGAGCTGTTGTTTCTGCAGAAATAAAGGAGAAATTTGATCTTGACTGCATTCCTGGAGTCCATGCCTAAACTAATTTATTCCCAGTGGAGCTGCACAAGGAAGAGTTGGTGAGTCTGCTAGCCAGACCTATCACTGCAATACTTTCTTCAGAATGTTTTGCCATCTGGAAAATGCATGATTCAGCTGGAATGGCACAAGTACATCATTTGTAGGAAATAGAAGAACAATAATATTAATTGAACAAACTTCAAAATAAATACAGAATATTTGTACAGGAATGCTAACCAGTTGGTGAAATGTGAATAGGTCTAAATGGCTTTCATCTTGAATGGTCTGGACACTCTGTTTCAGTCTGTTTTATTTTTGTAGTAGAAATGCTAATTTTTCAATGTGGTGAGTATAAAGAAAAAGAACGAAAATGTAGTATGTAAAACATATCAAAAATAAGGGAACCCTAAAATATGGGAATTCTGGACTGGAAGATAGGTTTTTATTCCATGAAGAATATTGCCCACAAAAATTATGCCACAAGCAACTGAGAAACAGTGATAATAAGCTCCTAATTTTAGTGTTAGCACTGACAATGAAATGTTTAACTTGTGTGGTATCAGAATAGTAAACTTTAGTGACATGATTAATATTCTGAAAAATTGGTTGCTATCAGAAGATATGAAACGAAAATTTTTATTAGGTCACACCTCAGACCGTTACCTTTCTTGCTCATTTTGTATACATCTATTTTTTTAGATGCACCTCCATGAATACAGCTATCAGGTGTTCATTCCCAAATACATAAACACACACTTCATCAAGTACAAGGATACATTTCCCAAGTAGTATTCATCATCTTCATCATCATCATAATCACCATCATCATTGATACAATGATAAGACTATTTACTAAGCACTACCAAAATTTAATAGATTGAAAGATGCACATTTTTTCATATTTTAACATTTCTGATGTCAAAATGTATCTTTCAATGAATGTTGTTTTACAGTTATTATCAGCCAGGAGGTGGACATGACATAGTTGTTTAACTGACATTTATGGAAAGATCAAGAAAGGGCCAACATGAAAATATATACAAAAAGTGCCATCACCTTGAAATATTATCCTGGAGACAATGGTGAAGTCTTTTAAGAAAAGCTGTGTGACCAATGATCATGATGAAATTGAGAAGAATTATTTTGTGGAAAACTACCGAAATCAATGAATTTTATTCTAGAAGTGTTCAGAATGTTCTAAGTACTTGAATCAACTAATTTTATTTCTATTTTCTTTTTATTTATGTAGAGTGATGTAGGATAAAAAATATATACTATATAGGTCTAAAAGTTTAAAACACACACTCTAGCTTTGGTTATGAGATCCATGGTAGATTCTCATAGTTTACAGTAGAGAAAAATAAAAACCGGAGCAATTTCACTCTCAGACATGTAGCAGTAGAATCACATAAAGAAAACAGACACTCAGTTCTCAGCCAGACTAAGAATGCATTAAGATGGGAATACAAAGACAATTTAATTCAATAACTTCTACCTTCTACATTAGGTAGGAGGAAAGCCTTCTAATAAGAATGGGAGGTAAGAAAGAAGAGTAGTTGGAAATTTAAGATGAAATAAAAATTCCAAAAAAGGGAAGATGTTGTGGAGACACAAATATAAAATAACAAGTAGCAGTAAAGGCCTATAGTGAAACAGAGATGAGAAATCCTGTTTCTGGGACATCTGGGAATCCTTTTATGAAGGACCTTGGCCTCCCTAACCATTTTCCAGCAGGATTTCTCATGACCACTGATATGGTTTGGCTGTGTCCCTGCCCAAATCTCATACTGATTTATAGTTCCCATAATCCCCACATGCATGGGAGGGAGCTGGGCGGTAATTGAATCATGGGGCAGTTACCCCCATGCTGCTCTCATGATAGTGAGTGAGTTTTCACGAAATCTGATGGTTTTATAAAGGGCTTTTCCCTCTTTTGCTCAGCACTTCCCCTTCCTGCCGCCATGTAAAGAAGGATGTGCTTCCCTTCTGCCAAGACTGTAAGTTTCCTGAGGCCTCACCAGCCCTGCAGAACTGTGAATCAATTAAACCTTTTTCCTTTATAAATTATCCAATCTCAAGCAGGTCTTTATGGCAGCATAAGAATGGACTAATACAACCATCTAGAGAGCTACTGAAAAGGCAGATCTCTTGACTTCCTTTATAGAGACTCAGATCTGGTACACCTGCATTGGCGACCAGGCATCTCTGTTTTGAACAAATACTGCAGGTGGTGCTGATGCTAAACTTTTACGAACACTGGTTATACAATTAATTAACAATTATTTGATGATTCAGTACACAAATAACTCTTTGCAACCAGGTTTATGTTATTAGAAACAAACTAACTAGATTTCCCAGGTGTGGAAAGCTTTCACAACATACCCTAACTTAAATAAACTTAAAATTACCCATGTAAATATTTACTAAAGATTTTTAATATAAATGATAGTGATACACAAATTTGAGTAATAATTCAAGAAACTAAGTGCACAATTAGGCTGTTAACTGCTGTTTATCTGATTATGTGAAATACCCATTAGCTTCCCTCCACCCTTTACTCTAACTGCCATAAAACCCTCCAACCAAGCCACCAACCTATACCCACCATACTTACCACTCTGTCCTCAAACTCCTGTTTGGGCATTTGCTCCTGATTCTTGAAACTTCATTCTGAGAAGCTGAATAAAATTCCCTCCTTAGAAAACACTCTGTTCATGGTTAAATAACTAATAAATAGTTGAGCCAGAATCTGAATCCAAGCCTATCAAAAGCCTGAGTGAATTGAAGCAGTTCAACTGGTTCTTATTCTGTCACAGTTGTAAATCCATACACTTTGTCTATGGTAGGCAGAAAGCTTAATTTTGGCTTGTCTCCAGAATTCTATTGAAGAGATATCAATGGACTCTGTAAAAATTCTGGACATAAAGAAGTTTAGCGAAAGGCATTGTCAGCCTTCAGCATCACTTTGATTATTTTCTCAATTCCTTGGTCTTTAACGACTTTATCTAAGGACATCACTGCCAGTGGCTTCCACCACCAAGGCCTAAAGGCAAAGAGAGCCAAAGTGTCTTATATAGCTAGAGGTAATAAAAAGTGCAAGTTTGTCTGAGTGTTTCAGTTACCTAATGCTGTAAAATAAATTACTCAAAAACTTTGTGACTTACATGAAAATCAGTTTATTATTTCTCAGTGTCTGTGAGTCAAGAAATTAGACTGAGTTTAACTATGTGGTTTTGGATTGAAGTTCATCAAATTATTGCAGTCAGATGAGAAGGTGAGTGGAGCTGGAATAGTGCATGGTATCAGCTGGAAGCTCACCAACCATCTCTCTCTCTTATCATAGGGTCTCTTGCATATGCTAATTTGGGATTCTTCACAACATGGCAGGTTCAGGGCTGTTTGACTGCTTACATAGTAGCTGGCTTTCCTGTAAGTGAGTGTCCCAAGAGAGCCAGGCAGAAGACATATCATGTTTTATTATCTGACCTCACAGAGCATCACTCCTACCATTTCTATTGATTGATGGGAAGAGTGTCAAAATCTTTATGAACATGATTTTTAAACACCACAACCAGCCACTGCCAAAATATCTTCTGGTTATGAGCTATTCTGAGTGTCCATAGCAGGAAAGGGAAAGGACAAAAAATACACTGCATGTGGTGCACAAGGTGGCTTATATGTACACAGTGTCTATAATGACATATCTCAGGGATTATATGGATATAAATATTTAAATCTAGAAAGTCATATAGAGTTGTTACTTCCAAAGTGTTTGAGGGTCTCTTAGGGTAAGCATACATGTATTATGACTAATACTACAAGACATGCATAAGTGTCCTGCTTGAGTGATGAAACCACTCTATATTTCTATTTATTTAAATGGCTGGAAAATGCTCAAAGATAAAAGACACAGTGCCTTTAAAAAACTGAAAGCAGATCCTTGGTAGATGCTAAATTTTTAAGTGGCAAAATAAATAAATCCACTTGATGATTAGGCATTGCTTATGAAGGAGGTTGGGGTTGAGTGAGTGAGTTGAATTCATTGCCAGAAATATCATTTCCTTGTTAGAAGTAAAATTTCACAGATTTTTAAAATACAGATTTCATCCAGCTTATGCGCAGCATCTGAGGAGACAAATTCATGTCTTTCAGATTAAACTAAGCCTTATGTAGTTGATTACTGAGGTAGATTCTACAGATCTAAGAAAAGTTATGGAAGAAATGGAAGTATGAAGAAAACGCCTAAGGTCTTTCTATAACTGGTTTTGAGTATTAAATAATTTTATCCCTAAATGACTCAGATGAACTGCTGCAAGGTCAAGAGAACAAGGTCCCAAGTTAGGGCTCAGTATATGTGGGGTTTCCTCTACCCCTCATGGTTCCCTGGATTGCTGGTAAGCTTACTGTCATCCTGCATCTTTTTCCTTAAATATTCTTTATTACTAATTACCCAAGCAGCAGCCATGACTTGACCTTATGATCCCTTCGCACCCAATTTCCAGCCAACTAGGCTCAATTTCTTACTTCTTCCCAGTTAGAAAATAAGTATGTCTTACAATCTGGGATGTTATTTTCTATGTCTCCATTTAGAAAGAAAAATGTGGATTTGAGTCCTCTCATAACTGCCCTTCATACAGAATAAGTGTCTTCATGATTATCAGTACTTGAGATGATTTTTATTGCAGTGAGTTTAGTAAAGAAAATTGGTACCATGAATTTGGCTTGGGATATATGCCATAGCCTGGCAAGATTTCAGCATTTAGAATGACATTCTACTGTCTTTTTTCCCTTACTCTTCTGCCTTGTCAATAACACTTAGATCCTTGAGAAAGCTTTCTCATTAAATTTGTAGTGCTAAAACTCTGTCACAATTTGTCTCAGTTCCTTCTTTTGTCTTAATGCAGGTTTTAAATTTTCTCAACGTTTTGCATTGCATCTATTTGAGTCTTCTGTTCATCTTTTTATCTGTTCTGGTACTGAGATATTTCATGCTCAGTGTTAAATATGCTCTTCAGAATTTTCTACCGGGAAACAAGAATTTACAATTTAGTGAATTTCTGTTTCTTCCTGGCTCTACTTAGGGTTGCCTTAATACCAGTTCAGATTAAGTGATATGTCTCTTGTCTCTGAAAAATTCATCCTCTGTGAAGGTGCTACAAAACCTTGAATTTCATCTCTAGATAGTCATTCTCAAACTTACTTCTTGCTTACTTCTTTATAAGCATTACTTGGGAAACTTGTTGAACATGGAGTCCCTGCCTCACCCAAATCTCGTTAATGAGAAGCTATAGACAGGGAATGATTCTTTGTATGTAATACATACTTCTCTCTATATATCACAAGTACTAAGATAAGTACTAATAATTTTTAAATATACATAACAGAAGCCCACAGAGCATTTTATTCCAAGGTTTGCATAAGCTTGAGTTGTAAGTAGAATTGTAGCTATCATTTCTACTTTTACTTAGATCTTCAATGGTAGTGAACTTCCTTAATAAGGTATAAAGTTTACAACCAAGCAGTGATTGCATAGGTAACAAGAATTGTGATCACTGACATTGTTGATAATAGAATTTGTGTGTGCGTGTGGTCTAAAATTTTCTCCCTATCTCACGCCATTCTTCTGCCTCAGCCTCCTGAGTACCTGGGACTATACAGGCGCCTATCTTCTTAAACTCACTGGGTCCTCTGGTAGATGTGTTTGTTGAGGCATGGTGAGACTTAGGTTATTTTGTTTGTCAAGAGACTTTTAAAATTTGATTTAAAGATAGAAAAGAAAATTCACAACATAAAACGAAAAATAAATAATACTCAAAGACATTTTCATCAGGAAAAGGGAGAAAATTAGACAGAAATTATCCACTTCAAGAAACAGCTCTCAGTTTTAATCCACATTTATATTTGACTATCTTATTAAGGACAGAATAAATGAAGGCCTTTTGCCTTAAATGTTGACTTAAAACCATGCCATAGAATTTAAATACTGTCCTCATTAACCCAATAGGAAAGCCAACATCTTTTGGCTTGGACTATCCTTGTGTTTGGCAGAGACATTGGAGACACCCCGGATTGACTCGGTGTGGCACATGAGCATGACTGGGTAATTTATTTCCAGATGGAAACATATCGTAATAAACTATAATTCTAAGAGGAAGCAATAATAAAGAAAATTTTTTCCAGAATTGGGGAAGGTCGTGGTGTCTGAATTAAAATGAAGTCTTCAGAAAACAAGCTTACATAGCAAAAATAAAATTAAAGCCATCTTAGTAGTTATCCGCTATAAACATTTCACTTTCCACTTTTAATTATTAAAGACAAAGGAGTCAGTTTTTGTAAAACTGAGTAGTAATGACAAGGTATTGTGAAAAATTTTACTGTTTTTTTTTTTCCCAGTAGAAAAAAATTCAGTGCTTTGAATGTCAGACTATTGGAAAGTATAGACAAACATTTTCCTTTAAATCAATAAAAACCTAGATTGCTTCAAGAATACATAAATATTAACTGCCAAAGTATACATTATAAATATATTTTTAAAAAGCACTAGGGGAAAGTTAAAGTAAGTTGTCACATGAGGAAGGGACAATAACATATTCTCCTAATTGAAACCAATACACATTTGGTTCTATACTATAATTATTTGTGTAAATATCTTATTCTTAAACTTGAAGAGGATCAGTTGGATAGGTTGAACATTGCACTGTTGCCTAGATTGCCTCTTCCAGTATCAACATAGTTCATTCTCAAAAAATGGTTAAAATGAATTTAAATCTATAAATCCAAAGTTGTTTGAAGAAATAATAAATGAGGCAATATTATCCTAGGTTAATTTCTCCTACATGCATAGGAGAAAGGTATTCTGATATGTTCTCGTATTATTTGGGAAGATTGAGGTTATGAAAGTATGACTCAGTTAACAATAATATAAAAAACACAGGGTGAAGATAAGAAAATAATTCTGACTACTATCAAGCCTGGCACAATATCATGTGGTATATGGACTGACATATACTATGTGATGTGAAGCATCAGAAGAGAGCATCCACTCAGAAATATTGGTATTGTCAAGTAGAAATAGAGAGTCAGTATATTTCAAATCTTATGCATGCTACATGCAGCTCAAAGTATGTCTGCTCTAACCCTCAGTAGGATAAAAGTCACAGATCCTTTCTCCCTTGTATGACTGATTCATTTTGACAAAGTACCCACACAGCCTCCATTGTTCCCATACTTTTCAAAGTGATTTGCACCAACTGCTTCCTGAAGTTGTACCGCTTGCATTCCTGAAACCCTCAGATTGGTCCTTGATGTCGCTTCTATTGTTATATTGAAGAGCCAAGTCAAGGCAGCTTGTAGAGGTACCACTGTCCTAACAAGTCACACCAAATTTGCTTCCATAACTCTACTGTCATATGTGGTTTCAAATGAGGTCCTTGCTCTCACCATTTTCAACACCTCTGAGCAATCTGCTCTTCCTTCTCCATAGCCGCTGTAACTGCTATAATCCAAAATAAAATTGGAACTTCACCACTGCTAATAGTTCTTCAGCTCTTTGAGGGCTCTTAATCCTCACCCTGGGCTAAAGATTTGGTTGATCATTAAGTAGCCACCTGAAGATGCTGTCTTTGTGGACACTTAGAGGGGTGTCTGCTTCAGACAAAAAGGGTTTGCTCTGGTAAACATCCTGACTTGGGAGTTAATTAGGATAGACAGGCCATTTAGTTAA
This sequence comes from Macaca fascicularis, assembly GCF_037993035.2. Taxonomy (NCBI): domain Eukaryota; kingdom Metazoa; phylum Chordata; class Mammalia; order Primates; family Cercopithecidae; genus Macaca; species Macaca fascicularis. Next base: position 100,362,511 of record NC_088378.1, read on the forward strand.
TAATATTTTTTGATCCTAAGCCTTAGGACCCAGTTCCCACTTTGGGAAACAGTGGCCAGACTTCCTATAAGTCTGACTGAGCAAACGTTCACAATATACTGATATCAATAAGCTTTTTATTTGTTTGTTAATTTCAGAGATATTTTAATAAATAAAAAAATGTAACTAGATTTTTCATTGGCTTTGCCTAACTCCAATCATCTGTCGTATCTCCCTGCTACTGTTTCTGAGTATTGATACAATGGAATTGGGGATAAATTTGTCTTCAGGTTTCTCAATAAAGAGTGGAAAGCTTGAGTTTATCACTTTTCAATTAATAGTTTGGGATCATGTTTACTATCCTAGCTAGAGAAGGGCACATGCACCCCAAGAATACATTTTATATAAGGGCCCCAGTTCTTTCACTTCATTTGGTCTGTGTGTCTGTATTAGTCTGTTCTCACACTGTTTTATAAAAAAGTACCTGAGACTGGGTAATTTATAAAGAAAAGAGGTTTAATTGACTCATGGTTCTGCAGGCTGTACAGGAAGCTTAGTGGCTTCTGCTCCTGGGGAGACCTCAGGAAACTTTGAATCATTGCAGAAGACTAAGGGAAACCAGGTACATTTTACATGGCTGGAGCAGGAGGAAGAGAGGGAGAGCGAGAAAGTGCTACACACTTTCAAATGACCAGATCTCATAAGAACTCTATAACTATGCAGTACCAAGGGGAGAGTGCTGAACCATTCATGAAAACTCTGCTCCCATGATCCAATTACTTCCCAACAGGACCAACACTGGGGATTACAATTTGACATGAGATTTGGCGGAGATATAGATCCAAACCATATCAGTGTCTATATTCTAACTCTCCTCAGAATGATATATTTCTACATCTCTGTACAGAAATCATGATGGAACAATTGCATTTATTATAAACTGTGCAAATTTAATTAAACACAAAGTCTCATCCTCCCAAATTCCCATATTCAATTAGAAATATTTTTCTTGTCCAAAAAAAAAAAAAAAAAACCAAGAAAGCATTGGAGAAACAAATCCATAAAATATTTTATACTCTATCCTGTAAGTAGGGTGTCCATCACTGTGCCATCATTTACTCCTTGTAAGCACCTTAATTATTACTCCCCTGGCAGCTTTTTAAAAATTGATTTGATTTACTAAACTGTCTGCTAGAAATCTTGACTCTTCCTGAGCTATGGCATTTTTCTCCTATTTGACATTGACTTCATGACTTTTTAATTTCCTTCCTTCCTTCCTTCCTTCCTTCCTTCCTTCCTTCCTTCTCTCCCTTCCTTCCTTCCTTCCTTCCTTCCTTCCTTCCTTCCTTCCTTCCTCCCTCCCTCCCTCCCTCCCTCCCTCCCTCTCTCTCTCCTTCCTTCCTTCCTCTCTCTCTCATTCCTTCCTTCCTTCCTTCCTTCTTCCCTCCCTCCCTCCCTCTCTCTTTCCTTCCTTCCTTCCTCTCTCTCTCTCTCCTTCCTTCCTTCCTTCCTTCCCTTCTTTCCTTCTTTCCTTCTTTCCTTCTTTCCTTCTTCCTTCTTCCTTCTTCCTTCTTCCTTCTTCCTTCTTCCTTCTTCTTTCTTTCTTTCTTTCTTTCTTTCTTTCTTTCTTTCTTTCTTTCTTTCTTTCTTTCTTTCTTTCTTTCTTTCTTTCTTTCTTTCTTTCTTTCTTTCTTTCTTCTTTTCTTTCTTCTTCAGTGAAAGAGCCACTTCTAGTTGCAACCCAAGGGGAATGTCACTGGTGTCATCAGTTGTAGAATTTTTCTTTATAGTGACTTTCTCTGTTATAGCATCATTGTCTACCTAGGGAAACATCCATGGCCAAGAATACATGTTTCATATTTTATGCCTTTTACATGAGTATCCTACAGGATGATAAAGAAACACACTAACTGACATATTTAAGTTCATTTAAAATAATTGACCACTTTTTGTTGATTATCTGGGTGGTTCATAATCTGTGTAAGAAACTCAAATTCAATAAGAATTTCATATCACTGTACACCCAGACTTTTAAAATATTAAGTAAACTTGTCTTTTCTTACACTGGATTTAAGAAATTTTGGAAAAGCAAGGAGAAAAAAATCCTGAAATAAACAGCCGTATTTTGCCAAGGAGACTTCAAATTGGAATTCTCAACTAAGCACAGGCATGTGGTATTAAATCTCCACTGGCATGAGCTAGTGAATTTTGCAGAAAAGAGTACATGTGAAAATCAGCAAACTCAAGCTTTAGGGTAGTTCACCAAGGGAATTGAATGACAGTACATCTTGAATCTACTGGTTTTTGGCATGTTTAGTGTTTGTCTTAGGACAAGTTTAAATATTGACTTCTGTTTGTCAGAATGAATGTAATCATAACAATTATGAAAAAATTCTTTCCTATCATAAAGATTCTGAGTGTAGCTGAATTAAAAAGTTAATAGGAATGTTTAAGAGAAAAGACTCATGGATTTTCCTTTGTTAACTCAGTTTTCCTCTTTATGTCTCAACGGAATAAAACAGAACATTCTGACATTCTTTTAAATTAAAGGAAGAAAAAATTTCCAGGGAATCCCATTCCATTTAAACTCTTCTGACTCTGAACAGAAGTGTTATTGCTATTCAATGTGACAAATTATAGTTTAAATTATTCTGCCTAAAACAAAATGAATATATAAATAAATAGGTTTTCAGCCAACATCTTGATGATTTTAGCAATATATCCACAATGAGGATGATCTCTTTTGTTCTATGACTTAGCACTGTCCTTATTAGACAACACAAGCTTCAGTATAACCTTGTTAGGTATTGGTATGCTGCAGATAAGCAAAAAAAAAAAAAAAAAACAAGGCAAAATAATCTTATTTTGCAGATATTCTTTTCCAAATATTAATTTTAATATAAATAAAATCCAGACAATATTTTTGTGTGGTTAATCAAATATACACTATCATTAAAGGATTTTTGACATTTTAATGATCTTTGGGTCATATTGCTATTTCACATCCTACCAAGTGTTTCTTCCAGTTTAATTATATAACAGTAGACAAAATGTTCCAGTAGTATATGAACTGGCATCCAGCTACAAACACGAAACACATGTGTTTGCAATTTAAGTCAGAGAGGGCACTTTGGTTAAGACTCAGGAGGAGTCTGTGTTGCAGCTGGAAAGGTGACTCCACTGGAGTTGGGTCCACTGGACTGTGAGGCGGGGTGAGAGGCTGGGCATCAAATACACATCACTCCTCATAGTGTTCCATCGCGTGGTAGTCACTCAGCCTCTCTATTTTTTGGTTTGCTCACCTACAAAATGGGGAAATATTTGTCAGCTAAATATATTTAGGGGTCTCCAAAACTTTACAAAAAACTCAAAAATCAAATGAATGTAACTAGCCCAACATGAGAAATATAATTGCCTGTCCATTTATCTTAAAATTCAAACTAACTCCTGGGGAATTCTAAATATGAATTGCTGAAAACTAGTTCAAAAGATGGTATTTATTATATTTTTGAGTGTAAAATCTGTGATGTTAAGGGCTCTGCTTCTGCTGCTTCTGCTTATTGGCATTTACAATCTTGATATTGGAAGTATCGTCATATATATAATTCAGCACTTACACTATCATAAATGCACTCATTAAGTCAGTGCAAAATGAAAAACTCACACTCAACATGCTAATAATAAAAACATTTATATAGCACTCAATTATGTACTAATTGTCATTACATTAATGATTTGTTTTATTTTTGCACTAACGCCTTTACAATAGGAAGGCCAAATGTTGTATTACACTCCCCTTACTGGTGAGGGAAGTGAGGCTTAGAGAAGTTGTGACCTGTCTAAGGCAAACAGCTAATATGTGAGAGAGACAAAATTTGAGCATATCTTTCTTTGTGGTTATAATATCAAGTTAGCGCAGGTTAAAGGCTGTAGAAAAGTTACATTAAACATAAAGCAATTATGTTGCAGGAAATCAGACATTAAATTTTTATTAAGACCGTTTGACCCTTATATTTTTCACATTTTAATTGTTGTGTATATTTTGCTCATATTATTGATAAAAATGAGAAAGACTTGAAATGGTGGATTAAATTCTACAAAGCAAATACGTCACTGAGTTTATAGCATACTTGAATTTACCCAGAGAATTTTTCCAGAAATCCTCACTGTCTTGGGTGAAGATTAGCCCTGTCATCACGGGTGGTACAAATTCTGAGAAGTTCTGTAGCAGAATAAATGGTTTTATTTCCAGGTTTTCCTATCAGTGATAGTAGCATTGGGGGAAGCAAGTAATTTCTTCACAGATGGGGTCGAACAAATAATAGCGTGTGACAAAGTGAAGAAACAGTAAGGCTACGAAGTAATCAAAGAAAGAAAAATTATTGGCACCTCACTTTTATCTTTGGCATACACAGGAGCACACGTTTAGAAACGAAGGAAATATTGCCTTATGTTGTCATATACATTAACAGGTTCAGGAATCCTGTGGCAAGAAAGTATATTCTAACTGATATATTCTTTGCTACAGGTAAGTTTTTCGCACAAACTTAAGTGCGTTATCAAAACGGAACTTTAGGTTTTTTGGTCAAATTGTTATGGGATCCTTGGGGGTGTTGCTTTTCTAGCCAGAAACCTCTGTGGCTGGTGGCGCCTTTTCCTGAGTTTTGCTCGGGCCTGCTGGGCCCACTTGGCCAGGCTGCACTGGGCTTGCACTGCCGGCCTGGATTCCACGTCTCTGAAGAGACTGGAGCAGAGCGGCAAGAGGTGTGTGAGTGAGCAAAACTGTAGTCTGGCCACGGCACACAGGCACGCTGGCTGCTGCAGGGGGGTGGGCAGCTCCACATGCCAACACAGGTGCCAGTTCCCTGTGAGGCTGCAGCTGGCCCAGTCGCACTGCAAGCAGCTTTCATGGCTGCCACCAGGGAATGTGGTGGTGCCTGAGAGCTTGGAGACTCCAGGAACTGCGGGGCCCCAAATGAGGAGTCACAGCCCTGGCTTGGGGAGCTCCCAGGTCTGGGCCCCCTGAAGGGCCCCAGCTCTTATCTCCTTCTCTCTTATCTCCCTCTTGTCACCTGAAAGGTAGCAAGCAAGGGGCGTGTTTCAGCTCTGTTTGTATTACAGCTTTTTTAGCCCCACCATTCGGTGGGTCCTGAGTTCTTGTCCTGCACACAGGAAGAATGACATATGCAGACAAGTGGAGGGTGAGTAAGATGAAGAGGAGCTTTATTGAGCCATCGAACAGCTCGGAGGAAACCAGCAGAGGGTAGCTCCTCTCTGTAGCCTGTGTGTCCTAATGAGTGTTCAGCTCTCAGCAGAGAGAATAGATCGTCTCTGCAGGCAGGTTGTCCCAATTACAAAGGCAAGACTCCAATGATCTGTTCATCAAGGAAGAAAAAATTATGGGTGAACCATGAAAAATGTGGTGATGAACGAATTTGTAATTTTTATCATTTGGTATCAATTTGTAATTTTTATCATTTAATGCCATTCTCAAAAGAAAACAAGAGAAAGATTGTGAGAGAAAATAGTAATAAGGTTCAGCTGCAACCATGATTGCACTGAAAAGTACGCAAAAAGCAACAGGATCTTCCCAATGGAACACATGCCAGGGCACAGCTTCTTTTGTTCTCATTACTTTGACAATAAATTTTAATATTTTCCAGAAATTTGGATGGATATGATAAGCAACTATGTTTATAGTAATTTGATTACATCTGTTAAATTAAAAACAGCTAAGAAGTTCATGTATTGTTTGCTATTTGGTGATTAATGAGCAACTAAAGAGACTGGCATCTGTAGAAATTCCAAACAACTTTGGTCCCATTTAGTTCTTATAATAGTTGAAATGAGGGCAAGATTACATATTCTATGAGATCATCTTGCCTGAACTATCTTACTCAATTATTCTCTTCCTGATATTGAGTTAGTTCTATTGCATCATTAAAAATTTTTATGATGCTACATTAGTTATGTACTTTATCCACATCTTGAAATTTATTTGGTGTTTTGTGGACTATGTAATTTGAGTTCCTGCAATTCTACATGCATCATCAGTATTCATAGCTGTAAAGCATGCATCTCTTTCTAAGTGGCTTTTCAATAAAATTAATAAGAAAGTACAATGCCACTGGAAACGTGTTGACTCTAGTTCATCTTGTTAACTGGAAGTAAAAATATTACATGCAACCTCTAGCAATCCTGTTTTATACAATATTATCATACTAGTCTAACTCACAAAATTATAACCATTTTGTTGGTGGACCAAATCTTGCCAACCAAGATCCAGGTTAATGGGTTCAGACATATTAAAATAAAGATAGCATGTAGTACAAATACTTCTATTAATTGCTAGTTGACCAGGCACACATTCTCTTGGAAAACCAGCAAGGCTAATCCCTTGATTAAATTTATTTTATGAAACACAAAGAGTAAAACTTTAGTTATCTGAAAACCATTTGGAGACTAGTTTAATACAATACCATTAAAATGTTTATAGGCCTTACAATCTGCTAGACATAGTGCTAGTACTGGAGAAAATAAGATGGATCTCTCCCTGAAGGAGATCAGAGTTATATCGACAAATGATGCCAGAACATTGTGGTAAATTCAATAATGAATATGGGGCACAGTGATGGAAGGCATAGGAGTAGAATGGGTACATTCTGGGGAACAACTGCATGAGGTTGCAGAGAGGTGGGGGACTGAACAATGAGAAAAGACATGTGAGAAACAAAAAGGTAAGGGAAATAAAGACAAGAAGAAATATTCCAGTCAGAGGGAAGAGAGGCTCACGAAGCACTGAGAAAAACAGTGTTATAATAAGATATTTGAAGAATTGCAAATATGTCATGTTTACAGGGAAGAGAAGTTTGAAACTATACTGAACAAGAATCAAAGTCACATATGTAGGGAGGAATGACTTGCACAGCATGTAAGAACCTTGGAGATTTGCATGTATACCAGTGGTATCAAAACACACAATGAGTAAAATAAAATAAATTTTAAAAGAGCATTTGTTTGACATATGTGTTTACTTATTTATATAATTGTATGTAAACTTCATTAGAGTATTAATTTTTTAAAACAAAAACCTATTGTATTTAATGATATCTTTCTATTGTCAATAACAGTACCTGGACATGGGAGTCTTAATAAGTCACTATTGAGTGAATGATATACCTTATTAAACCCAAATAAAAACAAATTCCAAGGGGATGTTCTAAAGGTGAAAAAAAAATGTAGTTTTAAGGGTTCTTCTAATTGGGATGGGTTTATATTGTTATTAGCTGATATGCAAAGTTCAATATATACTTTACTTGAGGTTCATCCCTCATGAAAGCAGATATAAATTAATATTTCTGGTAGTCTTCTTAATAATGTTGAACATTTTTGCCTAGCGTCTTATCAAATCTTTCTAGATCATCCTTTTCTTTACCTTGAGATGGCACTGGGTGTTAAGGGAAGAAGATGTTTCAGTTCTACAAGTTTTAACTTGCTCTTTGTGCTTATATTCTTTTTTTTTGTGCCAAGGCTCTTTATTCTTTTTTTTTTTTTTAATGATACTTTAAGTTCCAGGGTACATGTGCACAACAAGCAGGTTTGTTACATATGTGTACATGAGCCATACTGGTGTGCTACACCCATTAACTTGTCATTTACATTAGGTACATCTCCTAATGCTATTCTTCCCCACTCCCCCCACCCCAGGACAGGCCACAGTGTGTGATGTTCCCCACCCTGTGTCCAAATGTTCTCATTGTTCAATTCCCACCTATGAGTGAGAACATGCAGTGTTTGGTTTTTTGTCCTCGTGATAGTTTGCTAAGAATGATGGTTTCCAGCTGCATCCATGTCCCTACAAAGGACATGAAGTCATCCCTTTTTATGGTTGCATAGTATTCCATGGTGTATATGTGCCACATTTTCTTAATCTAGTCTATCATTGATGGACGTTTGGGTTAGTTCCAAGTCTTTGCTATTGTGAATAGTGCTGCAATAAACATACGTGTGTATGTCTCTTTATAGCAGCTTGATTTATAATCCTTTGGGTATATACCCAGTACTGGGATGGCTGAGTAAAATGGTATTTCTAGCTCTAGATCCTTGAGGAATCGCCACACTGTCTTCCACAATGGTTGAACTAGTTTACAGTCCCACCAACAGTGTAAAAGTATTCCTATTTATCCACATCCTCTCCAGCACCTGTTGTTTCTTGACTTTTTAATGATCACCAATCTAACTGGTGTGAGATGGTACCTCATTGTGGTTTTGATTGGCATTTCTCTGATGGCCAGTGATGATGAGCATTTTTTCATGTGTCTGTTGGCTGCATAAATGTCTTCTTTTGTGAAGTGTCTGTTCATATCCTTCGCCCACTTTTTGATGGGGTTGTTTGATTTTTTCTTGTACATTTGTTTGAGTTCTTTGTAGGTTCTGGATATTATCCCTTTGTCAGATGAGTAGATTGCAAAAATTTTCTCCCATTCTGTAGGTTGCCTGTTCACTCTGATGGTAGTTTCTTTTGCTGTGCAAAAGCTCTTTAGTTTAATTAGATCCCTTTGTCAATTTTGGCTTTCCTTGCCATTGCTTTTGGTATTTTAGACATAAAGTTCTTGCCCATGCCTATGCACTGAATGGTATTGCCTAGATTTTCTTCTAGGGTTTTTATGGTTTTAGGTCTAACATTTAAGTCTCTAATCCATCTTGATTTAATTTTTGTAAAAAGTGTAAGGAAGGGATCCAGTTTCAGCTTTCTACTTATGGCTAGCCAGTTTACCCAGTACCATTTATTAAATAGGGAATCCTTTCCCCATTTCTTGTTTCTCTCAGGTTTGTCAAAGATCAGATGGCTGTAGATGTGTGGTATTATTTCTGAGGACTCTGTTCTGTTCCATTGGTCTATATCTCTGTTTTGGTACCAGTACTATGCTGTTTTGGTTACTTTAGCCTTGTAGTATAGTTAGAAGTCAGGTAGCATGATGCCTCCAGCTTTGTTCTTTTGGCTTAGGATTGTCTTGGCAATGCGGGCTCTTTTTTGGTTCCATATGAACTTTAAGTAGTTTTTTCCAATTATGTGAAGAAAGTCATTGGTAACTTAATGGGGATGGCATTGAATCTATAAATTACCTTGGCAATATGGCCATTTTCACAACATTGATTCTTCCTATCCATGAGCATGGAATATTCTTCCATTTGTTTGTGTCCTCTTTTATTTCATTGAACGGTGGTTTGTAGTTCTCCTTGAAGAGGTCCTTCACATCCCTTGTAAGTTGGATTCCTAGGTATTTTATTCTCTTTGAAGCAATTGTGAATGGGAGTTCACTCATGATTTGGCTCTCTGTTTGTCTGTTGCTGGTTTATAAGAATGCTTGTGATATTTGCACACTGATTTTGTATCCTGAGACTTTGCTGAAGTTGCTTATCAGCTTAAGGAGATTCTGGGCTCAGACGATAGGGTTTTCTAAATATACAATCATGTCATCTGCAAACAGGGACCACTTGACTTCCTCTTTTCCTAATTGAATACCCTTTATTTCTTTCTCCTGCCTGATTGCCCTGTCCAGAACTTCCAATACTATGTTGAATAGGAGTGGTGAGAGAGGGCATCCCTGTCTTGTGCCAGTTTTCAAAGGGAATTTTTACAGTTTTTGCCCATTCAGTATAATATTGGCTGTGGGTTTGTCATAGACAGCTCTTATTATTTTGAGGTACGTCCCATGAATACCTAATTTATTGAATGTTTTTAGCATGAAGGGCTGTTGAGTTTTCTCAAATGCTTTTTCTGCATCTATTGACATAATTATGTGTTTTTTGTCTTTGGTTCTATTTATATGCTAGCTTACGTTTATTGATTTGCATATGTTGAACCAGCCTTGCATCCCAGGGATGAAGCCCACTTGATCATGGTGGATAAACTTTTTGATGTGCTGCTGGATTGGTTTTGCCAGTATTTTACTGAGGATTTTTGCATCGATGTTCATAAGGGATATTGGTCTAAAATTCTCTTTTTTTGTTGTGTCTCTGCCAGGCTTTGGTATCAGGATGATATTAGTCTCATAAAATGAGTTAGGGAGGATTTCCTATTTTTCTATTGATTGGAATCATTTCAGAAGGAATGGTACTACCTCCTCCTTGTATCTGTGGTAGAATTTGGCTGTACCATTTGGTCCTGTACTGTTTTTTGTTGGTAGGCTGTTAATTATTGCCTCAATTTCAGAACCTGTTATTGGTCTATTCAGGGATTCACTTCTTCCTGGTTTAGTCTTGGGAGGTTGTATGTGTCCAGAAATTTACCCATTTCTTCTAGATTTTCTAGTTTATTTGCATAGAGGTGTTTATAGTATTCTCTGATGGTAGTTTGTATTTCTGTGGAATCAGTGGTGATATCCCCTTTATCATTTTTTATTGTGTCTATTTGATTCTTCCCTCTTTTCTTCTTTATTAGTCTTGCTAACCATCTATCACTTTTGTTGATCTTTTCAAAAACAGTAGCTCCTGGATGCATTCCTAACATCAATGGTCTTTACAATGTGGCATGTTTTTGCAGTGGCTGGTACCGGTTATTTCTTTCCATGTTTAGTGCTTCCTTCAGGAACTCTTGTAGGGCAGGCCTGGTGTTGACAAAGTCTCTCAGCATTTGCTTCTCTGTAAAGGATTTTTTTTTTTCCTTCACTTATGACGCTTAGTTTGGCTGGATATGAAAATCTGGGTTGAAAATTCTTTTCTTTACAAATGTTGAATATTGGTTCCCACTCTCTTCTGGCTTGTAGAGTTTCTGCTATTAGTCTGATGGGCTTCCCTTCGTGGGTAACTCGACCTTTCTCTCTGGCTACCCTTAACATATTTTCCTTCATTTCAACTTTGGTGAATATGACAAGTATGTGTCTTGGGGTTGCTCTTCTTGAGGAGTGTCTTTGTGGCATTCTCTGTATTTCCTGAATTTGAATGTTGGTCTGCCTTGCTAGGTTGGGAGGTTCTGGATAAGATCCTGCAGAGTGTTTTCCAACTTGGTTCCATTCTCCCCGTCACTAGGTACACCAATCAGATGTAGATTTGGTCTTTTCACATAGTTTCATATTTCTTGGAGACTTTGTTTGTTTCTTTTTACTCTTTTTTCTCTAAGCTTCTCTTCTCACTTCATTTCATTCATTTGATCTTCAATCACTGATACCCTTTCTTCCAGTTGATCAAATCAGCTACTGAAGCTTGTGGATTTGTCATGTAGTTCGCATGCCACAGTTTTCAGCTACATCAGGTCATTTAAGGACATCTCTACACTGGTTATTCTATTTATCCATTCATCTAATCTTTTTTCAAGGTTTTTAGCTTCTTTGCAATGGGTTTAATCTTCCTCCTTTAGCTTGGAGAAGTTTGATTTTTCTGAAGCCTTTTTCTCTCAACTTGTCAAAGTCATTCTCTGTTCAGCTTTGTTCCATTGCTGGTGAGGAGCTGCATTCCTTTGGAGGGGGAGAGGTGCTCTGATTTTTAGAATTTTCAGATTTTCTGCTCTGTTTTTCCCCATCTTTGTGGTTTTATCTACCTTTGTTCTTTAATGATGGTGACGTACAGATGTGGTTTTGGTGTGGATGTCCTTTCTGTTTGTTAGTTTTCCTTCTAACAGTCAGGACCCTCAGCTGCAGGTATGTTGGAGTTTGCCAGAGGGCCACTCCAGATCCTGTTGCCTGGGTATCAGTGGCAGAGTCTGCTGAACAGCAAATGTTGCTGCCTGATCATTCCTTTGGAAGCTTCATCTCAGAGGGTTACCTGGCCGTGTGAGGTGTCAGTCTGCCCCTACTAGGGGGTGCCTTCCAGTTAGGCTACTCAGGGGCCAGGGACCCACTTGAGGAGGCAGTCTGTCCATTCTCAGATCTCAAACTCCATGCTGGGAGAACCACTACTCTCTTCAGAGCTGTCAGACAGGGACATTTAAGTCTGCAGAGGTTTCTGCTGCCTTTTGTTTGGCTATGCCCTGTCCCCAGAGGTGGAGTCCACAGAGGCAGGCAGGCCTCCTTGAGCTGCGGTGGGCTCCACCCAGTTGGAACTTCCTGGCAGCTTTGTTTACCTACTCAAGTCTCAGCAGTGGTGGGCACCCCTCCTCCAATTTCACTGCCGCCTTGCAGTTCCATTCACAGACTGCTATGCTACCAATGAGCGAATCTCCTTAGGCGTGGGACCCTCTGAGTCAGGCGCAGGATATAATCTCCTGGTGTGATGTTTGCTAAGACCGTTGGAAAAGCACAGTATTAGGGTGGAAGTGACCCAATTTTCCAGTTACCGTCTGTCACAGCTTCCCTTGGCTAGGAAAAGGAATTCCCTGACCCCTTGTGCTTCCCGGGTGAGGTGATGCCTCGCCCTCCTTCGGCTCATGCATGGTGGGCTGCACCCACTCTCCTGCACCCACTATCTGATAATCCCCAGTGAGATGAACCCAGTACCTCAGTTGGAAATGCAGAAATCACCAGTCTTCGGAGTCGCTCACACTGGGAGCTGTAGACTGGAGCTGTTCCTATTTGGCCATCTTGGAACCGCACCCGCTGCTTATATTCTTAGTATTATCTTCAGTCAGTGATGTTTTGGGATGAATATTTTTAACCACTCATTCATTTTCTGAAATTTTGTCTAGTAAAGACTAAGTGATATAATTAATGATATGGTTTGGCTCTGTGTCCTCACTCAAATCTCATGTCAAGTTTTAATTTCTATAATCCCCGTGTGTTGAGGCAGACACCTGGTGGGAGGTGACTGGATCATGGGGGCAGTTTCCCCCAGGCTGTTCTTGTGATAGTGAGTGAGTTCTCATGGGATCAGATGGTTTTATAAGGGCCTCTTCCTACTTAACTCTCTCCTCTTCCCTGTTTCCATATGAATAAGGTCCTTGCTTTCCCTTTGCCTTTTGCCATGGTTGTAAGTTTTCAGAGGCCTCCTTAGCCATGTGGAACTGTGAGTCAGTTAAACCTCTTCCTTTTATAAATTATCTTTATAGCAGTGTGAAAATGAACTAATATAATTAATAAATGCACTTGCTGATACATAGAGTGGGAGTGTCACCATCAAACTTTTCATGGAGGCACCTCATCTCTTACCTCTGAATTCTTCTTATTTCCTGTGTGACCACATATCAGTGGAGTTGAGGCAAAGTACCGGGGCCTAACTATATATTTAGCATCAATACAGCTCAATGCATTTCTTTTTAAAGATAAAAAGTGTGGTGCCATAAATGTAAATGTTTTAACATTTGTTTCTTATACTGTAAAGGATTGTCTTTTCCCTCTGAAGAGTATGCATCACCAGTTGGAGACCATGATTATGAAAACTGAAAATGATGGAAAAGTATTGAAAACAGAGTGACATGTTTAGACTTCAATTAAAATAATTGCTCTGTAACTAAGTTTCTTAGACAGCTTTAAGTATTTATTTTAATTTTGTCATTTTGGCTGAATAGAAAACTTTCTAATATGTAGTTTAGATTTCTTTAATTTATTAATTACCATTATAACAGTACTTATATTCTTGTTTTTAACACTATTATAATGTGCAGCAATACAGAAAGCTCTTTAGATTCTATTACAGTTTAAAAAAAAACATGTGTTGGCTGGGCACTGTGGCTCATGCCTGTAATCCCAGCACTTTGGGAGGCCAAGGCGGGTGGATCACTTGAGGTCGAGAGTTTGAGACCAGCCTGATCAACATGAAGAAACCCCATCTATACTAAAAAGATAAAATTTACTGGACATGGTGACACATGCCTGTAATCCTAGCTACTTGGAAAACTGAGGCAGGAGAATAGCTTGAACCTGGGAGGCAGAGGTTGCAGTGAGCCAAGATAGTGCCATTGCACTCCAGCCTGGGCAACAAGAGTGAAACTCCATCTCAAAACAAACAAACAAACAGACAGACAAACAAACAAACACTCTATATTGTGGCCCCATATTGTTATTCTTTTAAAATCCCTGTTGTTGATTTTCAGAAAGCTTTAGCCTCTTCTCCTATATCTAGCTATTGTTATTATTATTATCATTTCCTTCTTGACTAATCCAATTTAATATATATTTAGAGAACATGAAACCAAGATTACAGGGCTCAGAAAAATTATATCTAAAATAAGGCAAGATGTTTCTGAGTTCGGGCCTGAGGGATATTCCTCTATGTAAATTGAGTATGTGGTTGATTATGTGGACTCAATAATTCTGGTCTTTCGGGAAGCTTTTTTGGCTCAATTTTTGAGTGTAGGATAAATTCCAGATAAATATACATACTACTAGACCTCTGAGTTCTGGACAAAGAAAGCAATGCCTCTGTGTTTTACACATAGTGTTGATGGTTGCTCTTTATAAAGACTGGTTAACATTTCTTTTCATTTGTTAGGACATTTGAACTTCTAAATTTGCTGAATGGTTGAGTAGATATAAACAGGAAAACCTTGATCTTGACACACAAATTGACTACTGAAAGCAGGATGAAGAAAGAGGAAGAAAAGAGAGAGTAAGGAGGGTAAATGCATACAAAATCTAGAACTTACTGTGAGCAGGGGCCCTTTCAAACTGCAAGTGAACCCTGCATAAAGTCACAGTGTAGAGGTATAAGAAGAGGTACCTCTGCAGATGGTCAGAGGGAGGCCATGGCCACTTGGGTGTGACACAATAATGATACCTCGGCAGTGCACACTGCCGGGCAAACAATACTCAGTGGGTGTCTAAGAGGAATTTAGGCTGAGCTGACTTCCAACTAAATCAACTTATGATAAACAAAACTGTCTCCTTCATACGTTATTGGGTGCCCAATGAATCAAGATTGTATTTATTCCACTGACTATCGGGCGATTCACCCATTTTTATAAAAATTTTCATAAATACAGAAAAGCTCTAAAGGCAATATAAGAACACATACACATCTTCTCAAAATTATCCTATTTACCTCAGGCTTGTTTAAAGGAATAAAGTGTTAAAGATGCAGTTTAATTTCTTTTTAAATCTCTTCCCAGCCTCAGAATTGAGAGAGTGCGCCTTCTACTACCAAGGGCAATTTTGGAGTTTGAGAAATTAGCGGGAAAAAATAAATATGTGATTTTATTTTCATCTCATATTCTGGGTTATGCTGTACATAAAGTAAAAGGAAGTATTACACATTCTTTTTCTATAGATTTGTTTTTCTTTTTCATCATGTAATAGTGCATCAAATGTCTCATCAGATATTCATTAGGTCTACTTGATGGATAGCAGTACATTTGTTTTGGCACATACTATGTGGGTAAGGAGTTTCTAAAGTCGTGTTTAATGAAGTTACATAGTTTTAATACCTGACGAGGGAGTGCCCCGACTGAGCAACCACAAGGGAAATAAAATGATTAAAACATCCTAGCTGCTGTTCTTTTTCACTTAGGAAACACAGAATACCAGATGCAGATATTTCGGGTGCAGAGTTTGCCTGTAGACAAATTATTTGTCTTTCCCATATGATATTTTATTCTGGATCATAAGATAGGAAAGATTGTCACAGGTTGCATTCCCAGGAAGCAGACACAGATTTGGGGTTTGCATGCAAGGGTTTTATTGTGTAATGCCTTGGAAACACTCCTGATGAGAGTGAGGGAGGCAGGCTTTTGCAGAGGAAAAAGTTGAACTGTGATGCAAATGCAATACAGGACTTAGCTGATCCCATGGAGCTCTTGAAAGCAGGGTGGCCCTTCTCACCTTTCCCCATTTGAGGCAAGAGTAAAAATGCTTGCTTCTGTGGAGGGAGAGATAGCCTTCAGTGAGGCAGTTCCTCATGGTCTAAGGTAATTTCACGAGAGGGCCTTAAGTGCACACCGTCAGCAGGAAACACTACCAGCATCTGGAGAAATGAGTGCCAGAGTCCTGAAGGGGGAATCCACAGGGCTCGCCATAGCACTCAGCCTGTACATGCAGTGTATTTAAAATAGCATAAAGCAGATACAAGGGCATGCATATTGTTAATAGTCAAATCACATGTTGTTAATAGTCAAATAATCATTCAATTTCATCAGGGCAGCTATCCAAATTAATGTAATTTGATTTTTCTGCCAATATATATTTTATTCTTAGTAGTAAAATTATAAAAGTAGGTGAATGTTTTTTCATATCTTTAAACAATTAAACCATTGAAATATCTATTTAAGAACTATTTCATGAAGATGATCTCAAGCAATCAGACAGTAAGGGGATGTGCAAAAGTAAGAAAAACCATGTTCATTCTAAAGAAACAGTAATATAATTTGACAGATTAAATACACAGATGAGAACAATCATGTAACAACACATAAGAAAGTGCACAATAATGTCATGGAATGAAAATTCTAGCACAATATAGATTGCGGAAGCTGCCAGAGTATGTTGGTGTCTGTGCTGGTGAAGAAATATCATTAATAAAAGGAACACTTGAAGTTTTTCCTTTTACATTTCTCCAAAGGTACTGCTTTTAGTAGGTTAAAGGTAATTACTGTCTCATTTTTCTTTTTGTAAATACCTAGGTTATCAAAAGTTATCAAAGGAAAAATGGAACAGATACATGTTAGTTTCCAAAACTGTTTAGTCCAGTAATTAATTTAAATGATGTTGCAATTGTATGACTTTGGTTACAATCTGGATTAAGTAATTTCCCCGAGTAGTTCTTTGTATACCTATAATGGAAAAGACATAGAACATAAGTATTATTCTTGTGTTCATAAGAGCAGAGTCGTAGTCCTGATCTACTAGAAGTCAGCATTCTGGTGAAAATGCATTTACCATGTTGTTAACCATATCTCTGCGATACACAGCTACTGTCCTCTATATGATAGCCTATGATGTCAACTATTCCTTAAGTTTAGAAAGAAAACAACTACATTTAGAAGTACTAATCCTGTAGTTCCATAGGATTCTGGAAGAAATCTGACTACTGAGGCTGATTGATTGATTGGAATGATATGATGTTTGAGTGAAATGTCTGAATATAAAAATTATATAGTATAATCAGGGCCCAGGCTAGACTACGTTTTGTTCTGAAAGCTTCCTTGAAAGTTTGGAGTTCATGGGAAAATTTACCCAGTAAGCATCATTTTCCTTAAAATAAAGTTACAAATGAGAGGCAGTCCTAGGCTAGTTCTCAGATGTTTAACAAAACTCGATTTTCTTAGATCTAACTCTGGGTCAAGGTTTCACTAAGTATGGATCCCTTGGTGAGTTGTGAGCTCCAGAGGTGACATGGAAATCTGGTGGCAGAAGAGGCCCCAGGGAGAGGAGAAAGAAGGAACTGGAGCTTCCAACAACCTGTATCTCATCATGGAGAGAAAAAGTGAGCTGAGCAGTAAAGGAAGAATGTCTGTTGAATACATTAATGCCATTTCAATCTACAAGTTGTTTCCATGTTAGGGATTGTTTTAGATGATATTTTAGGATAATACTTTAAATAAATAACATTCAGTTTGATGGTTTTAATTCAAATTCATTTTGATATTTGACTCAAATTTATTTTACTTTGATAATTTTTCACTTGCTTGTGGTAGTTTTAAAATATGTCTTTACTTTATGGTCTTAATTTTTACTTTCTTTTGGATTGTATTTATTGCCTAAATAACATTATAGTAACAATACAATAAATCAAATAGAAGAAAAATTTACTCACCATCTCCTCATGTTGACATATCAGCTGCTTTCATTTTTCTGTTTTTTTGTGTAGTGTTTCCATACATAAACATTATAACCAAAACAGAGACACTTTTGTGCTCTGCTCTTTTTCACTTGACAGTGTATCATGTTTTATGATTTTTCATCCTTTACCCTCTACCACTCCTAAAAAGGAGAAACCTTTGCTTTCCAGATTCCATGTTGGGTGCCCAGGCTTGTAAACCTCTGCCCTGGGCAATGACTTTTTATGCATCTTCCTTTCATGATGGGGCTATATGTTCCATCTATGAGAACATGCATCTCTGTGGATGTCTTCTCCAATTAGAAGGGAATGACTTTCCATTCTCCTCTTAAAAGTGCAAAGAAACTGCACCTTCTCAGACACCACTTTGGGGATGCTTATTATTTTCAGTGTCATTTGAATTTAAAGGTAATTTCAAGTTTTATAGTTGAAACACTTCTCAACTGGTTCCCTTTGTGTGATGCCTGGCATGTAGCAGGCATGCAATAAATGTTTATTAATGAAGAATATTTTCATACAGGATTGCAATCAATTACATTAGCAGAAGAAAATTTCTCATGATGCGTCTCCAAAAGAAAATTTGTGTGCCTACAAGAATAATTATTAAAAATAAACAAACAAAACTTCCTAAAACAAAAGTCATAATGCATTGAAACATACAGTTTGAAGAATAATGCTAGCCATTGTCCTATTTGCTTACAAACTCTTTTAAGCTTCACAACAACAACAACGTGTGATACTTTTATTTATACTCCTGTCTTGTAGATGAATATGATGCAAAGAAATTAAGCTTGCCGAATTAATAAGCAAGTGTTGGAGCTAAGATTTGAACACTGCCCTTTTGAGTTCCAAGTCTGTGTTCTTATATCTTTGTAGCACCTACAGGATGCTTGTAGGTTGTAGACAGCATAAAGATCAGAATGCTGTAGAAAGAGGCTTCTAGGTGTCCCTTTAAGTATGATGAGTTGGTGCTTTCGAGTGGGAATGTCAGAAGCTGTGATTTCCTGGTGGGGATGTTCCTGATTCCATCCTAGTGTCTTAGAGCAGTTAACCTCTAGATTTTCTGAATTGTCTATAGGTGTAGATATGAACTTTTTAGGACCTTCAGTCATTTAAAAGTGCTCATACCTGGTACAGGTTACTTAACTGCTTAGGAAACTATAGAGAAGATGATACTTCTATATTATACTTGCATATGAAGTGTTTGGGGTTGGCAGGGGAATGC
Organism: Macaca fascicularis; assembly: GCF_037993035.2. Classification (NCBI taxonomy): domain Eukaryota; kingdom Metazoa; phylum Chordata; class Mammalia; order Primates; family Cercopithecidae; genus Macaca; species Macaca fascicularis. The sequence continues at coordinate 100,381,358 of NC_088378.1, forward strand.
TATGGGTTCTGCCATGGAAATTTCTAAAAATTACAAGTTTGAAATTTAATATAATCAAGCAAAAGGAAATAAAATGAAGTGAAAAAAATTACATCTTTTAACAAGAAAAAGGATTGAATGTAATACTTGATTATATGTAGAGATGTGTTTTGTGAAATTATCTCACAATTAAAAAACTTATAAATGCTAGAAGGAATATCTAATGTTTTATAAAATTCTATAAACATATATTTTACTTTTATTTATTTTGAATAAATTGTAATATTAAACTCTGCATATCAATAAATACAACCTTAAGATAAAAATAAGTATGTTGTAGAATTCCAATTAAAAAATATACAATATTTTAAATATTGCATGAAATATTAATATTAAATATTAATAATAATTATTAAATATTAATAATAAACATTAATTAATAAAACTTATTATTAAATATTATTAATATTAATTAATAAAACTTATTAAATATTAATATTTAATAAGCTATGAGTACTTATAATTTAACCTTTATTAGAACTAGTAGTAATTTTTTTTTAAAAAAGCCTTAATTAGAGCAAGCATCCACTAAGTAATGGTTGCCTTCTTCAATTCCCTGGGAAATTTTAAAGGACATAGCTAAACATTCTTAAAAATACTTCTGAGAAATACAACTCCACTTCATAGATATAGTAAGTCTGTCAAAAACATTAAATGTCTGAGCACAATAGCAACATTCTATTTTGGTGTCAGGAATTAATTTTAGGAAATATGAGCTTGTATTCACAATGTGATGCTATAATTGTAGGTTATAGAAATATGCTGGGAAGATAACACCATAAATGTCTCTTCCATAAATTACATAAAGTGAGGCAATTTGAAATGAAACTGTATGGTTTTTTTAATGATTAAATTAGTGTACTTTATGTTATTCGAAATACTCAGTTTTCAGAATGAGGCAAGGATGTTACAAACTAGTAACTTAGAATTAGGATGCGGATCCATGTTTGTATAATATATAGCTCATGAACTGTGCTTCTGACCTGCCAATATTTCTCAAGATTTTTCCTAGAAAGGCAGCATAAATTTGAAACACAAATCAACAAAATTAAAACTACAAATGCACTAAAAACTATAATTTTGAGTTTTGAAAAAATTATCCATCTGCTTAAGTGATGAGGTCGTGACTAGCAACTAAACTGAAGACGAAAGATACACTGATTAAAAATGTATCATCTATAATGCTTTTGCATATCTGTTGGAGAGTCTCAACTTTTGTATTTGAATAGCCTTCCTTAGTTGTTAGTGCTTCTTAATATTTATGCCAAAATGAAAATATGTTTGAGGCATATATAATAAATCTACCAGAATTCACTTTTCTCACTTATATCTGGAACGATATTAGCCCAGTTAATTTTATCACTAGCTTATTTGTGTGAATTGCATTTAATAAAACAAAGAGTTACTATTGACAGTATTAAAGAAAAACATTCGGTGGGTGTTGGCCATAGCCAGGTATTCACTTTGGGCTTTACACTCTTTATCTCATGTAATCTTCAAACAACCCTGTGAGATGGAAATATTATTATCTCTATTCTATAGATAGAATTTCTATAAAATTATAGACAATTTTGTTTTCAAATATACTGTTTCTTCCTTGCTATGTCTAAGGTATAAAGAATCCATCCTTAGTATAGAACTAACATAATAATCTAACTTGATACAATTGAAGAAATCTATCTTTGTAGACTTTCAGATAGTCTTTCAGCTGCATATTACTACCATCCTTAAATAAAGGATTTGTTTTGTACCAACAACTTTGGAAAATATACTTTTGGGTTACTCGAAAATTTACTAACTTCATTGTCAGGGTTAAGGTTAGATGCTTACTGAAAGAAATTTATCAAGATCTGCCATTGACACTACAGTTGTCCCTCAGTATATACAGGAGGTTGGTTCTAGGACACCTCGTATACTACAATCTGCACATTCTCAAGGCCAGTTGTCAGCCCTGAGGAAACTGAGTATACCAAAAGTTGGTCCTTCCAATATGCCTGCTTTGCATCCTAAGAACATTGTATTTTCAATCCACGTATGGTTAACAAAAATCTGCCTGTAAGTTGACCCTTGCAGTTCAAATCCATGTTGCTTGAGGGTAAACTATATTTGTAAATAATTAGTGAGTAGGAATTAACCATGAGGCAAGGTTTTTTTATTGCACTGTAAAAAATGTTCAGCACACTTTTCTAAAATAGCTTAATATTATGGCTGTACAGCTAAAGGTGAACTGCTAAGCACAGATATCACTGTAGTGAATTGAACTGAATAATGATTAGAAGAACAAATATTAGAGTGAATAAACTCAGCAGAAAGGCCATGCTCTTTCATTTTTTTGTGTGTAACTACCTAGGTTTGGACAAGCTGAGTCATATGGCAGGTATATGTTTACTTTTTGAAAAACCCGCAAACTGTTTTCCAAAGGAATTGTTCCATTGTACATTAAGACCACCAATTTATGAGTGTTCCAGTTCCTTTACATCCTTGCTAGCAGTGGGAGCGTTAGTCATTCTAATCAGTATGTACTGGTACCTAATTATGATATGAATTTGCATTGCCTCATAACTAATGACGTTGAGCTACTTTTTCTGAGTTTATTTGCTATCTCTACATTTTCTTTGGTGAAATATTTCTTAAAATCTTTTTCCCATTGTTTTCATTGGGATATCTGTTTTCTTATTTTTGAGTTTTGAGAGTTATTTATATATTCAGGATGCAATTTATATATTCAAGATGCCAAGTTTTCTGAGGGACACATGATTTGTAAATATTTTCTCCCAGTGTATAGCTTGTCTTTTCATTCTCTTAAGAGGATATCTTAAAGGCTTAGACATAAATGTTCATATAAGCATTATTTGTAACAGCCAAAATATAGAAACAACCTGAATATACATCCACAGGTGAGAAGATAAACAAATGGTGGTATCTAATCCATGGGAAACTATACAGCAATATAAAGCAAAGAATTGTTGACACATAACATGTCAGCTGAAGAATAATGAGGTTCATAAATTTAGAGAATTCTGTGTTTTATAAAGGGTTGCTACTGGGGAAGTGCAGCCTCTGATAGAAACCAGAAGCAGATGTTCGTAGAGAAGAGTGACATAGAAATTTATGCTGAATGAGTCAACTAAGTATACGTATTTAACAGTTTATATGAGAAGTTGTAAATATTCACAAAGGGGGCTTGCATACATGCATAGTAAGCAAACTTACATGTTAACGTATGTCCCATGTTTACTTTCAGTGCATGAAAATTAGGCTGTATGCATCAAGAGGTGAAATGCAGGAAGCAAAGTCATCTTGTATGCAGCCTCTGTAAACTGGCCAAAAGCAGTCTATTATTGGTGGTCCTTTATCAGAAAGAAATACAGGTCAGTTGTATAGATCAGCAGCAAAGCACATCTTTCAAAAGAGCTGGTTTCTGTTTAACATAGGGGACTGGTTTCTGTTTAACTCATAGCCTAATGGCGATTACTGAAGGAGGAGATTTAAGAAGGTTGTTCAACCTCCTATCTTCTGATGGCCCAAATTCAGTTTTTAAGTTTCTCTGGGGTGCCCTAGCCAAGACAGGGTTTGTTCAGTGGGTTGGGGGACTTAGGATTTTATTTTTATTTCTCAAGCAACATGGGTTGCTCTCAAAATAATTATGCTGAAGCCAGACTAAAAAGAGTACACACTTTATAATTACATTTATATAAAATTCTAGAAAATGCAAACTAATTTATAGTGACAAAACACGATAAGTAACTGCATGGAAATAGGAGGGTGGGAAGTGGGAAGGATGACATAAAGGCATGAGGAAATTTTTGAAGGTGATGAGTACATTCATCATACTGCTTTCAGTGATGATTTCATGGGTTTATTCATGTGTTCAAACTTGAATTGTATACTTTAAATATGTACAGTTTGTTGTATGTCAATTGTACCTCAAAAAAGCAGTTTTTAAAATCAGCAGAAATTTTGCATTATACTCCTTTTACTTGTACTGTTAATTGAATTTAAAAAAGGAATTATTAAAAAAAATTTTAAAAAAAGGAAAAAAATTACAGAGTACATAGTACTCTAAAGTTATACTGCATTTCATTCCTATTGTTGCAACACCATTTGGCTCCTTCTAAGGTAAAACATTAACATTGCAAAGGGATAAAATTCTTGCCCTTCTCTTTTAAATTTTAAGATGAAGAAATTTCATTCGGAAAGTTCTATTTAGAAAATAATGCATCATAAAATTCTCAGTATTTATATTGACTGTGAGAAGAACATATTAAAAAACTGTTTTTCATAGAAAACATAATAAATTCTGTCCTTGGCAAGGTATGTAATTAAAAACTTAAAAAAATACCACCAGCAGGCATTAATTTCATATGTCAGGTCATGCAATAGGAAATAATTGATTTTTTTTAAGTTGGATGATTGAAATGAAAGCATATTTATAAAGGACAGCATGAAGTAAAGCAGGTCAACAGAATCATTTGGGGAAGGGTTATAAATTTCACTGAGCATTGTTGGCATATTTTCCGGTTTTCCCGTTTTATGGCCCTTGAAATATACAGCACAATTCTTAATACTGAGTTAAACAAGACTGAATTCCAGCAGAAGGCCGGAGGCAGGTTCCATGGGATCTGCTGGGAGTAGCAACAGTTTACAGCTCACCACCCACAGGCAGCAGCTGGCTCAGGACTGTTCTCCCCATCTCCACTCCCCACTGCTGCCCTCCCTTATGTGCCACAGAGGAAGAAAAGGGTTTACTATTCTGCTCCATTAGCCCTTGTTTCTTATATTTTTTCCCCCTAGATAATAGATTATCTTTTCATTTTATTCGTATTCCTTAGCCATGTCCTATTAGTGAAAATAAATACTTTCATCCTGAATTAGCATTTAGTCTACCTTAATTCTCCCTGTTTGTTCCTTCCATTTATACATTTCCTTAATTTACTGTTTCAAATCTGCTTAGAGTATTGGACATCCTATTAAAGTTGTTGCAACTACAGAGGACAGAGAGAAAGAAATTTCAGAGGACTGCTTCCTTCATTTAAAAGTTGTGAATATTATTTACTTCTTGCTTGAATTACTTTGCAACATACCTCCTTGACTTTATAGATAATTGTAGATATTTAATGTATTAATGATAATAATAATTTCAATAATTTTTAATAACAGTGGAACGCTTCAAATGAGAATTTTGAAGAATTTTAGCATGCCATGTAATGAAAGTGTAAATGTAAATTACTTCTTAATAATTAAGAAATGCTTACAACATGATTAAAGGGAACATTTTCATTTGGGATAAGAGCGAAAAAATACAAACATCTTTTTGCTTTCATAAATGTCTTACTTAGAATGGTTTTAGATTTATAGGAAATTTTTTTTTTGAGATGGAGTTTCGCTCTTGTTGCCCAGTCTGGAGTGTGGTGGTGTGATCTTGACTCACTGTAACCTCCTTCTCCCAGGTTCAAGTGATTCTCCTGCCTCGGCCTCCTGAGTGGTGTCAACACAGGTGCCTGCCATCACGCCCAGCTATTTTTTTTTTTTTAATTATACTTTAAGTTCTAGGGTACATGTGCATAACGTGCAGGTTTGTTACATATGTATACTTGTGCCATGTTGGTGTGCTGCACCTATCAACTCGTCAGCACCCATCAACTCGTCATTTACATCAGGTATAACTCCCAATGCAATCCCTCCCCCCTCCCGACTCCCCGTGATAGGCCCCGGTGTATGATTTTCCCCTTCTAGAGTCCAAGTGATCTCATTGTTCAGTTCCCACCTATGAGTGAGAACATGCGGTGTTTGGTTTTCTGTTCTTGCGATAGTTTGCTGAGAATGATGGTTTCCAGCTGCATCCATGTCCTTACAAAGGACACAAACTCATCCTTTTTCTATGGCTGCATAGTATTCCATGGTGTATATGTGCCACATTTTCTTAATCCAGTCTGTCACTGATGGACATTTGGGGAGATTCCAAGTCTTTGCTATTGTGAATACTGCTGCAATAAACATACGCGTGTATGTGTCTTTATAGCAGCATGATTTATAATCCTTTGGGTATATACCCAGTAATGGGATGGCTGGGTCATATGGTACTTCTAGTTCTAGATCCTTGAGGAATCGCCATACTGTTTTCCATAATGGTTGAACTAGTTTACAATCCCACCAACAGTGTAAAAGTGTTCCTATTTCTCCACATCCTCTCCAGCACCTGTTGTTTCCTGACTTTTTAATGATTGCCATTCTAACTGGTGTGACATGGTATCTCATTGTGGTTTTGATTGGCATTTCTCTGATGGCCGGTGATGATGGACATTTTTTCATGTGTCTGTTGGCTGTATGAATGTCCTCTTTTGAGAAATGTCTGTTCATATCCTTTGCCCACTTTTTGATGGGGTTGTTTTTTTCTTCTAAATTTGTTTGAGTTCTTTGTAGGTTCTGGATATTAGCCCTTTGTCTGATGAGAAGAATGGAAAAATTTTTTCCCATTCTGTAGGTTGCCTGTTCACTCTGATGGTAGTTTCTTTTGCTGTGTAGAAGCTCTTTAGTTTAATTAGATCCCATTTGTCAATTTTGGCTTTTGTTGCCATTGCTTTTGGTGTTTTAGACATGAAGTCCTTGCCCATGCCTATGTCCTGAATGGTATTACCTAGGTTTTCTTCTAGGGTTTTTATGGTATTAGGTCTAACATTTAAGTCTCTAATCCATCTTGAATTAATTTTCATATAAGGAGTAAGGAAAGGATCCAGTTTCAGCTTTCTACTTATGACTAGCCAATTTTCCCAGCACCATTTATTAAATAGGGAATCATTTCCCCAGTTCTTGTTTTTCTCAGGTTTATCAAAGATCAGATGGCTGTAGATGTGTGGTATTATTTCTGAGGGCTCTGTTCTGTTCCATTGGTCTATATCTCTGTTTTGGTACCAGTACCATGCTGTTTTGGTTACTGTAGCCTTGTAGTATAGTTTGAAGTCAGGTAGCGTGATGCCTCCAGCTTTGTTCTTTTGACTTAGGATTGTCTTGGAGATGCGGGCTCTTTTTTGGTTCCATATGAACTTTAAAGCAGTTTTTTCCAATTCTGTGAAGAAACTCATTGGTAGCTTGATGGGGATGGCATTGAATCTATAAATTACCTTGGGCAGTATGGCCTTTTTCATGATATTGATTCTTCCTATCCATGAGCATGGTATGTTCTTCCATTTGTTTGTGTCCTCTTTGATTTCACTGAGCAGTGGTTTGTAGTTCTCCTTGAAGAGGTCCTTTACATCCCTTGTAAGTTGGATTCCTAGGTATTTTGTTCTCTTTGAAGCAATTGTGAATGGAAGTTCATTCCTGATTTGGCTCTGTGTTTGTCTGTTACTGGTGTATAAGAATGCTTGTGATTTTTGAACATTAATTTTGTATCCTGAGACTTTGCTGAAGTTGCTTATCAGCTAAGGAGATTTTGGGCTGAGACAATGGGGTTTTCTAAATATACAATCATGTCATCTGCAAACAGGGACAGTTTGACTTCTTTTTTTCCTAACTGAATACACTTGATTTCTTTCTCTTGTCTAATTGCCCTAGCCAGAACTTCCAACACTATGTTGAATAGGAGTGGTGAGAGAGGGCATCCCTGTCTTGTGCCAGTTTTCAAAGGGAATTTTTCCAATTTTTGCCCATTCAGTATGATATTGGCTGTGGGTTTGTCATAAATAGCTCTTATTATTTTGAGGTACGTTCCATCAATACCGAATTTATTGAGCGTTTTTAGCATGAAGGGCTGTTGAATTTTGTCAAAAGCCTTTTCTGCATCTATTGAGATAATCATGTGGTTCTTGTCTTTGGTTCTGTTTATATGGTGGATTATGTTTATTGATTTGCGAATGTTGAACCAGCCTTGCATCCCAGGGATGAAGCCCACTTGATCATGGTGGATAAGCTTTTTGATGTGTTGCTGAATCCGGTTTGCCAGTATTTTATTGAGGATTTTTGCATCGATGTTCATCAGGGATATTGGTCTAAAATTCTCTTTTTTTGTTGTGTCTCTGCCAGGCTTTGGTATCAGGATGATGTTGGCCTCATAAAATGAGTTAGGGAGGATTCCCTCTTTTTCTATTGATTGGAATAGTTTCAGAAGGAATGGTACCAACTCCTCCTTGTACCTCTGGTAGAATTCAGCTGTGAATCCGTCTGGTCCTGGACATTTTTGATTGGTAGGCTATTAAATATTGCCTCTATTTCAGAGCCTGCTATTGGTCTATTCAGGGATTCAACTTCTTCCTGGTTTAGTCTTGGAAGAGTGTAAGTGTCCAGGAAATTTTCCATTTCTTCTAGATTTTCCAGTTTATTTGCGTAGAGGTGTTTATAGTATTCTCTGATGGTAGTTTGTATTTCTGTGGGGTCGGTGGTGATATCCCCTTTATCATTTTTTTATTGCATCTATTTGATTCTTCTCTCTTTTCTTCTTTATTATTCTTGCTAGCGGTCTATCAATTTTGTTGATCTTTTCAAAAAACGAACTCCTTGATTCATTGATTTTTTGGAGGGTTTTTTTGTGTCTCTATCTCCTTCAGTTCTGCTCTGATCTTAGTTATTTCTTGCCTTCTGATAGCTTTTGACTGTGTTTGCTCTTGCTTCTCTAGTTCTTTTAATTGTGATGTTAGAGTGTCTATTTTAGATCTTTCCAGCTTTCTCTTATGGGCATTTAGTGCTATAAATTTCTCTCTAAACACTGCTTTAAATGTGTCCCCGAGATTCTAGTATATTGTATGTTTGTTCTCATTGGTTTCAAAGACCATCTTTATTTCTGCCTTCATTTCGTTATGTACCCAGTAGTCATTCAGGAGCAGGTTATTCAGTTTCCATGTAGTTGAGCGGTTTTGATTGAGTTTCTTAGTCCTGAGTTCTAGTTTGATTGCACTGTGGTCTGAGAGACAGTTTGTTATAATTTCTGTTCTTGTACATTTGCTGAGGAGTGCTTTACTTCCAATTATGTGGTCAACTTTGGAATAGGTGTGATGTGGTGCTGAGAAGAATGTATATTCTGTTGATTTGTGGTGGAGAGTTCTGTAGATGTCTATTAGGTCTGCTTGCTGCAGAGCTGAGTTCAATTCCTGGATATCCTTGTTAACTTTCTGTCTCGTTGATCTGTCTAATGTTGGCAGTGGGGTGTTGATGTCTCCCATTATTATTGTATGGGAGTCTAAGTCTCTTTGTAAGTCTTTAAGGACTTGCTTTATGAATCTGGGTGCTCCTGTATTGTGTGCATATATATTTAGGATAGCTAGCTCTTCCTGTTGAATTGATCCCTTTACCATTATGTACTGGCCTTCTTTGTCTCTTTCGATCTTTGATGGTTTAAAGTCTGTTTTATCAGAGACTAGTATTGCAACCCCTGCTTGTTTTTGTTCTCCATTTGCTTGGTAGATCTTCCTCCATCCCTTTATTTTGAGCCTATGTGTGTCTCTGCATGTGAGATGGGTCTCCTGAATACAGCAGACTGATTAGTCTTGACTCTTTATCCAGTTTGCCAATCTGTGTCTTTTAATTGGAGCATTTAGTCCATTTACATTTAAGGTTAATATTGTTATGTGTGAACTTGATCCTGCCATTATGATATTAACTGGTTATTTTGCTCATTAATTGATGCAGTTTCTTCCTAGCCTCGATAATCTTTACATTTTGGCATGTTTTTGCAATGGCTGGTACCAGTTGTTCCTTTCCATGTTTAGTGCTTCCTTCAGGGTCTCTTGTAAGGCATGCCTGTTGGTGACAAAATCTCTAAGCATTTGCTTGTCTGTAAAGGATTTTATTTCTCCTTCACTTATGAAACTTAGTTTGGCTGGATATGAAATTCTGGGTTGAAAATTCTTTTCTTTAAGAATGCTGAATATTGGCCCCCACTCTCTTCTGGCTGGTAGAGTTTCTGCTGAGAGATCTGCTGTTAGTCTGATGGGCTTCCCTTTGTGGGTAACCCGAACTTTCTCTCTGGCTGCCCTTAAGATTTTTTCCTTCATTTCAACTTTGGTGAATCTGGCAATTATGTGTCTTGGAGTTGCTCTTCTCGAGGAGTATCTTTGTGGCGTTCTCTGTATTTCCTGGATTTGAATGTTGGCCTGCCCTACTAGGTTGGGGAAGTTCTCCTGGATGATATCCTGAAGAGTGTTTTCCAACTTGGTTCCATTTCCCCCCTCACGTTCAGGCACCCCAATCAGACGTAGATTTGGTCTTTTTACATAATCCCATACTTCTTGCAGGCTTTGTTCATTTCTTTTTCTTCTTTTTTCTTTAGATTTGTCTTCTTGCTTCATTTCATTCATTTGATCCTCAATCGCTGATACTCTTTCTTCCAGTTGATCGAGTTGGTTACTGAAGCTTGTGCATTTGTCACGTATTTCTCGTGTCATGGTTTTCATATCTGCCCATTTGTTTATGGCCTTCTCTGCATTAATTTTTCTGGTTGTCAATTCTTCCAGTCTTTTTTCAAGTTTTCAGTGTCTTTGCGCTGGGTACGTAATTCCTCATTTAGCTCTGAGAAGTTTGATGGACTGAAGCCTTCTTCTCTCATCTCGTCAAAGTCATTCTCCGTCCAGCTTTGATCGTTGCTGGTGATGAGCTGCGTTCCTTTGCAGGGGGCAATGCGCTCTTATTTTTTGAATTTCCAGCTTTTCTGCCCTGCTTTTTCCCCATCTTTGTGGTTTTATCTGCCTCTGGTCTTTGATGATGGTGACGTACTGATGGGGTTTTGGTGTGGGTGTCCTTCCTGTTTGTTAGTTTTCCTTCTAACAGTCAGGACCCTCAGCTGTAGGTCTGTTGTAGATTGCCTGAGGTCCACTCCAGACCCTGTTTGCCTGGGTGTCAGCAGCAGAGGCTTCAGAAGATAGCATACTGCTGAACAGCGAGCGAGTGTACCTGTCTGATTCTTGCTTTGGAAGCTTCCTCTCAGGAGTGTACTCCACCGTGTGAGGTGTGGGGTGTCGGTCTGCCCCTAATGGAGGATGTCTCCCAGGTAGGCTATTCAGGGGTCAGGGACCCACTTGAGCAGGCAGTCTGTCGGTTCTCAGATCTCCACCTCTGTGTTGGGAGATCCACTGGTCTCTTCAAAGCTGTCAGACAGAGTCGCTTGCGTCTGCAGAGGTTTCTGCTGCTTTTTGTTGTTGTTGTTGTTGTTGTTTAGCTGTGCCCTATCCCCAGAGGCGGAGTCTACAGAGACTGGCAGGCCTCCTTGAACTGCTGTGAGCTCCACCCAGTTCGATCTTCCCAGGGCTTTGTTTACCTACTTAAGCCTCAGCAGAGGTGGGCGCCCCTCCCCCAGCCTGGCTGCTGCCTTGCGGTTAGATCACGGACTGCTGTGCTAGCAATGAGGAAGGCTCCGTGGGCATGGGACCCTCCCGGCCAGGTGTGGGATATAATCTCCTGGTGTGCCCGTTTGCTTAAAGCGCAGTATTGGGGTGGGAGTTACCCGATTTTCCAGGTGTTGTGTTTCTCAGTTCCCCTGGCTAGGAAAAGGGATTCCCTTCCCCCTTGCACTTCCCAGGTGAGGCGATGCCTTGCCCTGCTTCAGCTCTCACTGGTCGCGCTGCAACAGCTGACCAGCACCGATTGTCTGGCACTCCGCAGTGAGATGAACCCAGTACCTCAGTTGATAATGCAGAAATCACCGGTCTTCTGTTTCGCTCGCACTGGGAGCTAGATACTGGAGCTCTTCCTATTCTTCTTTTTTTTTTTTTTAAGCCCAGCTAATTTTTTGTATTTTTAGTAGAGATGGGGTTTCACCAGGTTGCTCAGGCTGGTCTCGAACTCCTGACCTCAAGTGATCTGCCTGCTTTGGCCTCCCAAAGTGCTGTGATTACGGGCATGAGCCAATGTGCCTGGCCATATTTATAGGAGATTTTTGAGGATACTACAGTCACCACATACTCTGTACCTAGTTTCCCCTATTGTTAACATCTATAGATGTTATGATACTTTGTCACAACTAATGAACCAATATTGATCCATTATTATTAACTAAATTTTATAATCTATTTGAATTTTGTTAGTTTTTCTTAATATTCTTATTCCGTTCCAGGATCCCATCCAGAATACCACATTACATTGAGTCATCTTGTCTTCCTAGGCTCCTCTTGGCCATGACAGTTTCTCAGGCTTTCTTTGTATTTGATTACCTAGAAAACACTGAAGAATACTCAGAAGTATTTTGTAGTGCCCCTCAATTTGGTGATGTTTTACTCATAGATTAGTTAGACTGGGATATAGGATTTGAGGAGGACATCACAGAGGTCAAGTATCATTTTCATCGCATAATATCAAAGGTGCATACTATCAACATGATTTATCCCTGATCATGTAAACATAGATCACCTCATTGAGTAGTATTTGTCAAATTTCTCCATTATAATCTCCTCCGCCTTCCACTCACCCCTCCTGAATGTCTATACTGTGCTCTTTGAAAGGAAGACACTAAGTGTAGCCCCACTCAAGGGAAGAGTGAGTTAAACTATGACTTTTTGATGGGGAAGATATACACAAATTATTTGGAGCTCTTCTGTACACATTTCTCTTCTCTGTCATTTGTGTATGTCTGTATATATTTAATTATTTAAGCATTCATTTATATCAGTATGAACTCATAAATATTTACCTTGTGCTTTAGGATATAAATACTACTTCATTTATTTTGTTGCTCATATTGCTTCAGCTTTGGCCATTGGGAGTTCTTCAAGTTGGCACCTTTGTTGCTACCCCATCATTTTGTGTTTTGAGCACTTCCTTCCTCTCTGACACTACAATATGCTCCAGGCTTATCTTGTATTTTTCCTGTATCAATCCTAGAAGTCACTTCTTTAAGGAGATCTGTTTCTTTTTATTGGAGAACGTTATTAGAAACTATAATCTGAATACCAGGTATGCTCTTGCTACTTGGCATTTTATTGGTTCTGAGCACTCTTAGTTGACAAAACTAGGAAATATGTATATGTGTAATAACCCTTGGATGTACACACATCTATAATTATTCATCCGTTAGCGTTTTGCATGTTTTAAAAACTAAAAAACACTACCATATTCCTTGTAACATTATACAACTTCCTGGGCTCAAAGTATTTTAAAGATGCTAAAATTTATCCATTTTAAAGATCTATCCATTTTGTCCATTACTTTATCTTATTAATAATCTACAATTTATGTACTTATTCCTTTTTGATGTTAATCTAAGTTTTTAAAAATTTGTTATTACAAATGATGTTATTTACAATTTAGGCCATAAAAGTATTTTCATTTATTTCTGAATATGTGTCTCGTAAAGTTTCTCCAGAGAATACCAAAAAGTGAACTTGCTGGATCATAGGCTATTTATATATTGCTAATATAATATATATAATATTATATATATATAATATATATATTATATAATATATATAATATATATAATATATTATATATTATATATATAATATATATAATATATATATATTGCTAAGTTGCTACCCAAAATGATTGTTCTAATTTATATTCCCAACACAAATGTAAGGAAATTTTTGTTCCTACATATTCTCACCAGAAATTTATACTGTCTAATTTATTGATTTGTATGAATCTTATATTTTCAAAATAGTGGCTCACTATGGCTTTAATTGGCTTTTTCTTGGTACTCATGAGGTTGCATATCTTTTTTTAGGTTTATCAACCCCTGGGTTTGTCTCATCTTTGTCCATGGTATATTTTGTTGTTCAGAAGTTTATCTTACTGTGATTTAGTGTAAAATTAAATGAACTTTTCCTTTATGCTTTGTAATTGTTGTGTGTGTATAGGTTTATTTTCATAATTCTTCTCTACCCCCAAGTTATAAAGGTATTTATATTTTTAAATAATGTTTATTCGACTTTTGGTTTCAGGGTTATATTTTTAATCAATCTCAGGATTTATTTTTTGCAAACTGTGAGGTAAGTTTCTAATTTTATTATTTTCCTCATGGCTGGTCAATTCTCCCACAAAGTTTATGGAATTCTCTATCCTTGCTGTATTAATTGAGTAACACATCTGTCACAAATCAAAATCATTTTTATACATGATTTATTTCTGTGCTTTCTGTTCAGATTTGTATTTTTTTGTTATCTTTGGTTTATGCATTTTATTTATAAAGTTATAAAATCTGGAGTAATTTCCATTTAACAATATAGTAACTTAGATTATTACAATTTGAATAGAGATTGTTGTAAATGTAGCTATCTCATTTAAGTGTATCAAAATGGAAATAAATTTTCATGATAAGAGTTTAATTATATTCATATTTAAAGTTGCATCTGACTAGTATTTTAGAGATCTTACTAGGGATACACAAAAGAATAAAGAAAACTTAGACTTGAAGACAGTAGAATTGAACTTATGATAGGATATAGGTAAAATTTCCAATCTTTCACCTCCTAATTATCTTACTTATACTGGGGTTGATGCAAGTTTTAGACTCACAAATTCACGTTTCCCAGTAATGCGAGCCCATTCCGCTTGTCCCTTCTATAATATATGGTCATGAAAATTTAATGAAGCATTGAACAACTCTTACTCATTGAATGAAAACCTGCCTAAAAAGTTTTTTGAGAGGCAGCCCAGGCAGTCCTTCTCCAAACAAGTTTATTTATTAGAATATGTAATTAACAACTGTAAAGCAAATATGGGGAGGAAAAAATAAATAAAGTCAAAGAATAGACAGAAGAAGAAGGATCATGAAGAAAAATGTATTGGAACTAGTTAAGAAGAGAAAGGTCAGAATGATCCAGGTGCTGTTTTTTCATTTATTGTAATGAAAATTTTTTAAAGTTAAAATTTAGGATAAATTTGACTATTACATATCAGTAATGAAAGAGGATGAACTGTGAGATAAAAATAATTACATATCAAAATTGTAACCACATAAAATATAGCAATTAAAATTTCTGGAAAGAAGTGAAGGTTAAGAATTCTTATGATTGAAATATATTGCAACACAAATAGTTCTAGTTATGCTGTATTGAGAAATTCAACAAACAGGTGAACATATAAAATCCAACATGAGAATTGTTTTAGTGAAGGATTTGTAAAAATATGTTACATAATAATGAAGACATCATTATTCCATATTGATATTATTCTCCATTCATTATTTTACTTCATAACTTTTTTTAAAATCTGAAAGTGAAATGAGGGAACCTGAAGAACCTGTACTTGTAGCTTTGAATGAATTAACAGGGACCAGGTTTAACCCCGTTGTCATAAACGACTGAAAGATTCCCGCCCCCCGCCAACCAAAAAAATAGCACCACTCTTCATCATTGAACTATAGACATCAGGACCATGATCACTGAGAAAAGGAAACCTAATAAGGTGAGGGGAGTGCCACAATTCCCTCAGTTTACTGACTAGAGGCAGTTCCCAAGCTGTAGTGAGCTGAGAAGAAACTCAAACAGAACCCCAAAGTCTCACTGAATTGTAGAGACAGAGATTGGGAATTTGGGAATCCAAGACAGCCACAATCTGTGGGACAGAGAGGAGGGAGTTGCATAGAATAACTTCAGAGATCTGTGGGCAGGGATGTGGTATGGTGGGGAGGCTCATCACTGGCTGAGTACTTACCTATGGCATGTACTAGAGGAAATTACCCAGATGTGGGAAAACAAAAGAAAAATAAAACAAAATAAAAATGCTGTAAAGCAGTAATCCAAGCAGATAAGAAAATAGTTTGTATTCCTACAAATGACAGTGGAAAAATCTCATGATACCTGTGGCACTGGGTTGAATCCTCACAAGAATGTTGTGTTGGTAATGGAGTTAAGTTAGCCTTAACCTAAAAATCCACCCTAATGGAGCTCTGGATGCACTCTAACTGAGCTTAAAAGAAAGTCACAAAAGGCCAAACAAACTCTAATACTCTTTAACAGAATACAACAAAATCCAGCAATGAACAAAGTGAAATTATATAATACACATTGCCAACCATTTGATCATATTTTCCTGCTTCTATGAATGCAGGGAAATTCAAAGAATGTAAGAATTCAAAAAAGCAGGAAAATGTAACCCATGATCAGGAAAAACAAAACCAATATAAAAAGATTAGGAAATGGCAGATTTTTATTTTTTAAAAAATAAATTGATTGACTTTTCTCTTTGCCTCAAATATTATAAAGTCTTTCTCCTCTTGTTGGTGGAATTCTCACGCATTGCTAGTGAGAATGAAAAATGCCACATCTACCTTGGAAAATATTTTGGAGTTTCTTTATAAAGTTATGTGGATGCTTACTGTGAGATTCAACATTCTTACTTTTAGGTACCCAGGAGAAATTAAAACATACATTCTCACATGTTTGTATATAAATGTTCATAATATTCAAAACCTTGATAGTATCCAGACATCCATCAACATTTCAATGAGTACAATGAGTAAACAGATTGTGGTGTATCTATTCTACTCACTAACAAAAGGAACAAACTGGTGATAAATACAACATGAATGAATCTCAAAATCATTGCTAAGTGAAAGAAGAGAAATACAAATATTTAGAAGATATGACTAGAAAAATCAAAATCTTGGTGATGAAAAGCAAATCAGGGGTTGCCAGAAGCTGGAGCTGGGGAAAGAAGATTGACTATAAGTGGCATGATGAAATATGTAAATATGAATGCATATAGTTTTCAAAACTCATTGAATTGTACACTTAAAATTGGCGAATTTTATTGTTATGTAAACTTTACCTCAATGAACTGAGTAAAAATAAGTGGAATTGATTTTGGGGTAGAACAAGTTTCTGAGACCTAAGACAGCTTGAATAATTTTTAAGTTTACTAGTCTTAAAAGAGAAACAGTTTAGTAGTAAAAATCAATAGGAAATAATTGCCTGTGGTAAAGTAAAGCTTCTTGAATTAATGTCAAACAAAGAAAACTATGTCCACATTCAAAGAAAGCCTTGTAATAGTCCAAAGTAAACTAAGAAGCACTAAAATAGTCAGAAATAAACACTACATCAGAGTATTAGGAAAGCTAAGATTTTTGCAAGATTTAAGGTATTTTTAAAAATCAAATATATGGCCTTGAGTTCATTGCTGAAATGGTTAAGGTTTTTTCCCTCTTTTGATTTATACAGTACCAGACACTTGTAATGAAAATAAAATTTAAAGATCAAGAATTGCATAAAATCGGTGACACGACTCATAGCTCTTCTCAGAGTTGGCATACTCCTTGTGGAAAAAGACAGTCATCATTCTCATTTTGAAACACTCTGGTGGGCAGCTCCTCCTCATTTTGGACAACCAAAGTATTTGCTCAGAAGGGTTTTCTTAAGAATTGTTTATTGCTTTTTCACGGTAACTGATGCAGTTAGGAAAATATGTTACTTTCAACATCATCATTCTTTATGCTGATTGCATGCTTGTTAATATGAAAAATTTGTAGCAGCAATTTCATCCACAATTAAATGGCTGGTCCTTCACTCGAGATATGTTCATTAATTTGTTCTTTTTTCTTCGATTAATTTACTCAAGATCGATTGTACATCTCATTTAATGATGCTGCAGGAGAGCCACTATCATTCAAACTTTTAACAAAGCCTTAAAGGTAAAAGTATAGTGAGACTGAAAAAATTAGCCAGGCGTGGTGGTGGGCACCTGCAGTCCCAATTACTTGGGAGGCTGAGGCAGAAGAATGGCCTGAACCCAGGAGGCGGAGCTTGCAGTGAGCCGAGATGCCGCTGCTGCACTCCAGCCTGGGTGACAGAGAAAGACTCCATCTCAAAAAAAAAAAAAAGAAAAAAAGAAGAAGAAGAAAAAAAAAAAAATATATATATATATACACACACACACACACATACACACACACACACACACATACACACTCAGAGAGAGAGAGAGAGAGAGAGAGAGAGACTGTCAAAGTCCAGTCATTCTGTATGGTTTTGTGGAATCTGAGTAGATTTCGTGTAGTAATCTGACCAAAGCACAGAAATCATGTGTCTTTTTAACCCAAGGCTCTGCGAGAGGAAAGTTTCCTAGTTTATCTTTCATTGTTCCCAGTGTATTAGTCCTGAGAAGCCAAAACTTTCAAATCTATGAAAATAATTTTAAAATCCTAGAGAAAATTTGGGCCTTTTAAAATAAAAACTTTACAAGATCTTGTTTGTGAAGGATTCTTTTTATTTATCATTGAAGGCTAGAATTATTTAAATCAAATATGCTTGATTTTTCTTTATTGGAAGGCTCCCAAAGGTCATGAAAGTTCTGTTAAATCAAGTCCTGAAATTTTCTTGGGCTTCTAGACTATTGAAGCTGGACGCAGTTATGTTTATTAAATCCGTCTTTGCATTTTTGGCAATCAGTTTCTCACACCTTGACTTTAGAAATCTGGGAATCATTGACATGTCCAGGCTTCAAAATATCTGAGGCTAATTTTTCATAGACCAACATGCCTAATTATTGATAATACTTTTGGAAATGCTTCCATTACTGATCCTCCAGGGATTCACACATGGCAAATGCATTTAAAACACCATCTATCATCTAGACCCCTACTTTCAAGTCCTCAGGAAATGTTTTTGTAAACAATTGGCCCTTGAATATATCCTTTGAGCCAAGAAGTTTGTGTTTCATCAGACCAAAAGAGAAGCACATTCCAGAGAGGAGGGTTCTCTGAGGACAAAACAGTGTGTCAAGATCTGCCACATTCTGTCATTTCTGAGCTTGCTGCAAGTGATGTCATAAATTTAAGGTCAAGAAGAACCATTACATGCCACCTCCAAAGACCCACTTTTACAGTTTCTAGCATGTGTTGTGAAAGGTTTCTTCTAATTTCTAAAATTGAAACAATTACTATGATCTACAAAATTTGAAGAACAACTATAAATTAATAATTTACTGCTATAACCAACAAAGGATAAACTAACTTCATCTGACACATGCTGAAGAGTCTACGTAAATATGACTGCAAGTCATGGCAAGTATTCGTAAGTGGTAACTAACAATGATAGTGACATTTACACAGCCAATCTGAGCATTTATAAGGGTCACTTGGAAACGTAAGGGTAGGCGTGGCTAAAAAGGAAACTGCCCAGAATTTCTACTTAAGACACTGTAACAAGAAACACCTGAAGTGCATGTTAAAAACACGATTCGTAATCATTACCAGTAAAGATGCCAGATAAAATACAGGATATCAGCACATTTGAATTCCATATAAACAATAAATAATTGTAGTTCTGTATATTTTATTTCAGATAAATAATATTTCCATATTTTATTGCTGAACGGGGCAATATGCAGGGAATGAACCTTCATGTTTAATTAGAATCACAGGTGATTCTTATTATCAAGAGAGTTAGAAAAACAGGGCTAGAGGCGAATGCTGCCATTTTCTTTCTCCGGCAAAGAACTTCTAGTTCTTAGTTAGACTTGGTAGGACTTATTCTCTTTTCTTGAGGAATTAAGACTGGCAAGGTAGCCTGAGTCCTTCTCCAGGCAGGAAGGGAGAAGCAGAATGACAGAACCTTTGGTCCAGCTACAGTTGGGAGCAGGTAGTGCCAGATTACCTGTCAGGTAAACTCCTTTACTTTTTCCCTTTTCTACAGTGGTTCTACAGGAAGAAATACCTAGATTATGTAATATTATCTGTGTGTGTGTGTGTGTGTGTGTGTGTGTGTGTGTGTGTGTGTGTGAGAGAAGTGGTATAATATAGAAGTTCTGTTTAGAATAATTTATGTTAGAATTGATGGCTAGAGATGTATATAAAAGAAGATTGGCCAAGAATTGATAATTATTGAAGTCACATGTTATATATTTGGGTGTCTGATATTATTCTATGTTGGTGTATTTTTGAAATATCCTGTAACAAAAAAATTGAAGAATTTCAAAAAAGATCTTTGTTAACTGCATCTTGTGTGATTAGAGTTTAATGCAAGACAACTGCAGCAAAACCAAATCATTTAAGATAATTAAATTATTTCACTAGCATATTTCCATTGCAGTCATTCTTTATAGTTCTTTGTCTAATATGTCGTGCCTAGAACCTTACAATGACATCCCTACAAGCCTTTATTTGTTAATGTCAGCTTTGTAGTAAAAACGTGGCATTTTAGCTTTTTATTCTGTCTAGCAATAAGAGTTAGAATCTGAAAACCTGGTTTCAAATTCACTTTCTGGCTGTGTGAATCTAGAAAGGCATTTATAGTATAGTAAATTCTTTGACTCTGAACTTTAAAATCTTGGCCCTATCACTTTGAAATGGTATGACACTGGTGAGCTACCTAGCCTGTCTAAGCCTTGCTGTCACTCTGTAATTGAAGGTTGTCTTAGTCCATTTGGGCTGATATAACAAAGGCACTATAGACTGGATGGCTTTTAAACAACAGCACTTGTATTTCTCACAATTCTGACAGCTGGGAAATCTAAGATCAAGGGCTGGCAGATTTGGTGGCTGGTGGGGGCCCACTTCCTGGTTCATAGACAACTGTCTTTTTCACTGAGTCCTTACATGGCAGAAGGGTAAGAGAGCTCTCTTGGGTCCATTTCGTAAGGGCACTAGTCCTATTCATGAAAACTTTGCCTTCATGACCTAAGTACCTTCCAAAGGCCCCACCTCCAAATACCATCACACTGGGGATTAACTTTCAACATATACATTTTGGGGAGACACAAACATTCAATCTATAGCAGAGGTGATGGTTGGCATGAGAAATAAATCAAGTAGCATATAATAGATGGTCAGGAGAATGTCTGTGACCTTGTAGGCATTCAGTGAATGGGGGGTTTTATTAGTTTCCCAGAGCTGTTGTAACGAATTACCACAAGCGGAGTGGCTTAAAATAACAGAAATGTATTCTCTCACAGTTGAGGCTAGAAGTTTGAAGTTGTCAGTAAGGCCAGGCTTCTGCTGAAGGCTCTAGGGAAGACTACTTCCTCGCCTTTTGGTTGCTGGCAATTCTTGGCATTCCTCAGCTATAACTTCATTACTCCAATCTCTGTCTACAACTTCATGTGACTGTTTTCCCTTTGTGTGCATCTGAGTGTCTCTGAATCTTTTTTTCCTCAGGAAGATACAAATCACTGGATTTAAGGGCCTGACATAATTCAGTATAACCTCATCTAATCTTGATTATACCTTTAAAGACCTTATTTTCAAATGAGGTCTCCTTCACAGAACCATGGGTTTAAGACTTCAATACATCTTTTGGGGGGATGCAATTTAACCCATAACAGTGGTCTCATTGTGACTTAAGTAACTCAATCTTGTTTCCTCTTCCCAAAAATAAAGCAGCTAATATCTGTTTCACAATGGTTATGAGACTTAAATGAGATATTTCATGTGAAAAACCTGACACAACCAACACACAAACTCAATCTGAATTATCCCTTTTCTGTTTAATCACATCCAGCCATTCAGTTTTTAAATTTTTACATGTTATTTTTAAACACAAGAGCCAGCTCTCTCACAGCTTAAAGTGCTATAGAGTTTTGCCCACTTTAGAAGTTCAAATATAGGTGTAGCAGCTGGGTAAACACAGTTTCTGTCATCTATATTCACAGAGTGGACTTGTCTGATTTGATGACTAATGGGTCAGCCAACTACACATGTAACTCTGCACCAAACCCGTTTCCTTTAGCTCACAGGGTCTGTTTGTGCTTTGCTTTAGGGAAGGAGTGGGAGAAAAGGGAACCGGGAGAAACAGTCTAGCTATTGTCTGCCTGAGTGACCTACATAAATGGCTTCATTGGAAAGATGTGCATAGTTTTTCCCACACACAGAAAGGAAACTAGTGCCTCTTCTGGGCTAGATCAAGAGATGTTTTTCTCCCAAATTTGGAGAGGAGGACAGGAGTGCTAATCACTGTTGTGAACCAAAACCTCCAAGTCCTAAAGAACGTTGAGTCTTGCCCCTGGGGAGGAAATGACAACAGAAAAATTAAATTTGAGGGGATCCTAAAGCAAGAATACTTTGGCCTATGTTTCCAGGTATAGCCCAGGATCCCGTCAGCCTTGCAAAGAAGCCCTGCACTCTAAATGATGCACAGCTGTAAGACAGCAAGGATTGAGTAGGCAGTCAGGCCTAAAGGAAGACTCACATGATGCCAGGGAAGTGTGGAAGTAGGTAGCTAGAGACTGCAAAAGGCTTTGGAGTTCAAGTAGGGAAGGAGAGTTCTGTTATTGTAATTTGGACAACAGGCACCATAGTAAACCCAGGGGCCTTAGCATTAATAGCACATAATGAAAATGACCAAATATAAAGTGTTCGGTGGAGGCTAGTTTTAAGAGGTGGCCAAGGACCAGATTCCCTTTGCCACCAGTGACATGAACCACTGCACACTTCCGGAACCTCAGCAGTGAGAAGGAAGAAGTTCTAAATTAACATTCTGTCTCCTCAACTAACTGAGTTTAAATCCTGAACTTAGGAAATTTAAAATCAGGATAGAGCAAAGTAATCTCTGCTAAATTTAGGCAGTGACTAGATAATATTTTCTAATATCAGTACAAAGAGGAGCCTACAATGGCAATTGCATTTGATTGTGGAAAGATGAAGAAAGCCATATTCTTGCACATTGAGTTTTGTTTGATCAGACACACAAATAAACATGATTCCCTCCATCCATCTGGGGGCACTTGATTTCATTTTCTGTTGCTCTCTGTACTTCTGGTTTCTTTTGTGTAAAGAATTTGTTTACTCTGCTATTTGTGCACATAGGTCAAACCTGGCTACATCAAAATGGTGCTCTTGGTCCATAGATCAACTTCATCTGAATGTGACAGCAGAGACTAGTATTTTAAATTCCAAACATTAGAATCACCAGAACAATATGATTGTCCCACTGGAAATGTATCCACAGCTGATGAAATCATTGATTGTTTGGGTGTTGGAATTGAGATCATGTTATACAAACTTGGTTTTATACCCATAAAAGAGATAAAGGAAGAAAAGAGAAGAGAGGAGAGTGGAGGAAGCTACGGTGCTCTTTCTGGGCACACAGGAAGACTGTTTCTGAGGCTCTTTGGCTCACTTCTAGTCAATAGGATGTGGGTAGAAGTGATGTACACCCTTTTTAGGGCTTACCATAAACCTTCTTCACAATTGTCCATGCTCTCCCTTCTCCTTCTGCGGCAAATTTAGGGACCACAAGTTTAAGATAAGTGTCTCAACATGGAAGGAACCGTGGTGGTTCTCCTCCAAGTGGGTCCTTGAGTTACCACTTGGAGGAAAACCACCAAAGAGAGCAGTTCTACCTATATATATTGTGATGTGAATGAGAAATAAACCACTGTGTTGCTAAATCAATAAGACATGGGGGTTTGTTTGTTACTAGAGCGTACCTCAGCCTATGTTGATAAATATTATATGCTGCCTTATACAAGACTCCGAAATTAATTTATTGAAGTGGATTTTCTTATCTGGATATGATCATATGAAAGTGATTGATAAATAACTCTAAATGAATTCTCCTGTCCATTGAAGTCAATTTGAATTGAAAGCTTCAAATATCAGTAACAAGTAAAATTAAAACAATGAATACATTTTTCAGTACAAAGCAAACATGGAATAAAAACATACCAAACAAAATATTGC
Source organism: Macaca fascicularis (assembly GCF_037993035.2). Lineage (NCBI taxonomy): Eukaryota > Metazoa > Chordata > Mammalia > Primates > Cercopithecidae > Macaca > Macaca fascicularis. The sequence goes on from NC_088378.1 coordinate 100,404,936, forward strand.
TTCATGAAAAGCTTTTTAAAAAAGAATATTTTATTTAAAATACAGAAGAAAATAAAAACTCAATAGTACAATAGAAATACATATGTCTTTTAATCAGTTGGAAAAGATGTTCAAATTCACTCATAAAAAAGATGAAAAATTCATAGAGATATGACTTCTCACTATAAGTAAAAATTAAAACTACAAAGTTTTACAACATACTTTGCTAAAGAAGTTATGGTAAAACAGCACTCTTACATTGTTAGTGAAATTGCAAATGACACAAACACTGTATTGGGACATTTCAAAATATCTAAATAGATTGCCTATCCATTTACCTCTTGACTTACAAATGGTATTTCTAGAAATTTATCTCAAAGATACATCACCAAAAACAGGTACTTTGTTTGCATAAAGCTGTTCAAATAACTATTCGTAATATCAAAAACTGGAAGAAACCTAGTTGTCTATCTACAGGGTACTAGTAGAATAAATGTTAGTATCCCCATCCAAAGGAGAAAAAATTCCAGGCAAAAGGAAAGGTTGTACAGTTTGATATTGTTTAGCTAAAATATATAAATTATATATATATATATATATCTGTTAGTATTAAAAATAAAAATTGAGCCTGTAATCCCAGCCCTTTGGGAGGCCAAGGTGGGCAGATCATGAGGTCAGGAGATCAAGACCATCCTGGCTAACCCGATGAAACCCCATCTCTACTAAAAATACAAAAAAAAAAAAAAAGAAAAAATTAGCCACGCATGGCGGTGGCGCATGTAGTCCCACCTACTCGGGAGGCTGAGGCAGGAGAACTGTGTGAACCCGGGAGGCGGAGCTTGCAGTGAGCCGAGATCTTCTCACCACTGCACTGCAGCCTGGGTGACAGAGACTCCATCTTAAAAAAAAAAAAAAGAAAAGTAAACTGAAAAGCTGACTTTCTCAAAATATAGCTTTGCTTAATTTGGGGACCATGGAAATATTTTACATAATTATAAAATTAAATAAATAAAAGGATAATCCTTAAGAATAAAAATTTTAAAATGAACCTAAACATGTATTGTCAGTGATATAATCACATGAGAAGATAAAATTCCAAGTGATTTCAAAATAGGGTAATTTGAATATATACTTTTTGTGGGATATATCATAATAAAATAACTTTAAAAAATTAAATTCATCTCATCATGGATTCTAGATCTCATTTCTCGCTAAAATCAACAGGGCTTCTGGAAAAAAATGACTAAGTTCTCTGGCTTTAAATTCATTTTTCTATGCTTAGAAAAATGGGGTTAAAATAGTTCCTGTCTTATAGGGTACTCCTCAGGAATAAATGAATTATTATATATTATGCTTGGAGAAATAGTGTCTGGTTATATGGCAGGTATTTAATTAATGTATGGCATTTCTTTTATTCTCTTTTACTATCCGTAAAGTATCATTTGCCAGGAATATATAGACTACTTTGAATTATGTATATATTTGACTCTTCAGCCAGAGCTTTGGTGGAGAACTCCTCACTTTAAAGATGGCAAAACCAGCTTTTTGAGCAGGCTCACATAGAGATTAGCATTGGTTACTTACTTCCTGATTTACCTTGTTTGAAATGATAATCAAAATAACCAAGCAAAGTGTTTTTTTTTTTTTCTTTTTTTTTTTTTTTTTTTATTAAGAAATAAGGAAACTGAGACTTAGAAAATTGTTGAAGCCCTGTCCTTGTTTCAGAGTTAGTAAGTGGCACAGCCACCAGTCAAGTCAAGCCTGTCTGACATTGAGTTCTTTCCGCCAAATCACTGCTTTCCTAAGGAAGGCCTCCTATGTCTTGTCGACTGATGCCCGAAGTCCTGCTATTAGATGTATTCCTATGACTTACCTCTTTTCCTCTATTAAAATGCAGATGTCCTTGTAATAACTAGTTATTGCTATCTTGGATACAGAGAAAAATATATCTATATTTGGATATATTAAACTTTAATTTTGCACCATAATTGGGGTTCTCTGGATCATTCTTAGAATCAAGAAGCCAGCTTCCCCCCCGCCCGCCCCCACAATAAGTCCTTTAGCTTGTTGCAGAACTTGAATGGGAAAAAAAAAAAAAAAACATTTTTATAATGCCTGGTTGCAGAAATAGTACAGAACTGCTCTAGTGAAAATTATACCTTGGTCAACAGCTTGAAGAAAGGGTCCTCCAGAAAATAAAAATCCACCAGGTTATGTTCTTTAATTTCATAGCACCTTATTTTTGTATTTTTGTCTTATGTTTCTGAAATCCAATTTTAGATCTGAGATTGTATAAGACGCCTATTTCAGACTCATATGTTTTCAAATGAGATAGTTAAGAATTTGGGGCTCATGTTTTGGTTGTAAAATTAAATCTAATTTCAGAATAACTAGTAAAAAAAAATTGGCAAGGTAACAGCATTTTAAGACACAGCCAAATTTTACCATTTTCTGTTCTCAATTTTGAACTCAGGAAAATTAGATGTGATAAGTTGATTCATGTTTTTAAAATTATGTAAACATACTTTTCCCATACAAAAATCATACATCTGGTAGAATGTAAAATAGATGAAGTCGAGGGTGCAAAAATGAACTAAATGCAAGAAAAAAGTAAACGCCATGAAGACATTACCACATGGCACATATTCTAGGAATTGTTTTTGTATGTTTGGAAATGGCTCCTGTATGAATAACTGATTATTCTAAAAACATTTGGAATAGTGGAAAAAATGTTGTTTGTATGAGTTATCCATATTTGCAAAAAATTTTAAGATAAATTAACAGGGTTGTTTATAGAAACAGATCAGTTAAATTTAAAACATCCTGAAAGCTCTGGTATAAAATTACAGTCACACTTTTTTCCACTGTTAGTATTTTATAGGCATTCTAATTCACATCATTCTAATTTCTTGAGAGAAAAATAAATAAATGAATACATAAAATATAGTGGATATAGATATACATACATATCTATGTGTATATGCAAATTTCATTTAATTTTCCTGTTACGCTTTTATTTTCAAAGTCTCATTGTTGATAAGCAGTATATATTCACATATACCAAAATCTTAAAAGGATTAGGTTAAGAACAACTTTCTTTAGGAGACAGAAATGGATAAACTTTTATTTATTTATTTATTTTATTTTTTTTTTTTTTGAGACGGAGTCTCGCTCTGTCGCCCAGCCCAGGCTGGAGTGCAGTGGCGTGATCTCGGCTCACTGCAAGCTCCGCCTCCCGGGTTCACGCCATTCTCCTGCCTCAGCCTCCCGAGTAGCTGGGACTACAGGCGCCCACAACTGCGCCCGGCTAATTTTTTGTATTTTTAGTAGAGACGGGGTTTCACCGTGGTCTCGATCTCCTGACCTTGTGATCCGCCCGCCTCGGCCTCCCAAAGTGCTGGGATTACAGGCGTGAGCCACCGCGCCCGGCCCTAAACTTTTAAAATAATAAGTTATTTTGTGATTGATTCCATTGAAAGCACTAGCTGATTAATAGAAACAAATGGGAAGAAGAAGGAAAATATAAAATTAAAATCCCTTTATTTCACTTTAGAAAAGTTTCCCACACCATCACCACCACGCTTCCACCACCCCACCCACACACAAAAGAATTCTCGATAATATGTTAAAAAATGCATTTTAAGTGAAACTCTTTGAAACAGACAAAACCGTGTCTGTATCCTTCACAGTCTTATGTCCTGAAGACTCCAGAACTTTAAAATTTGCTTCTAGATCATTTTTATAATCTCTGAGTTAATTTTCAATATGAGAATTTAGAAAGTGATTAATTTTCCTTACAAGTTAAATTTATTCTTTGCAGAAATCAGTTGGGAAAAATATTTATTTTAGTAGGATCATATATTTAGAGTCTTTCCTTTAACCATATCTTCAATAATTAGCTGACATATAACACAGAAATAGAACACACAGTTTTCATTTTATGATTTTCACTATGGATAAAAATACCCATCCCTGAGAAAGTAAGATTTGGAATTACAGTTTTATTGAGGTTAGAATACAACTGGACGAATGGCATAAACCTTTGAGGATCTGAAATTCCTATTGTAGGTGAACTGTTTCTTAAGTCACAGGGTTCACCCAGATAAGCTGTGGCATTGTCTGTGTTTAAAATTCATGGTCTATCATTACACTCCTAGTGCTCTTGGAACGTCCATCGTAATTTGTAGGAATTTAGTGACGCTCATCATCTTTTGGGGTCCAAGAGCTGCCCATATGAATTCTCAGCCAGCCTGTTCCTTTATAGGAACATGGTCTAAAGAAAATCTTGTCTACATTTTATAATACATTCATTTCTATCTTGTAGCCATGAACTCAATTTATGCAATATAATAATTAATTTTTATGTACTTTCCAGTAACTTCTTAATTTTCTTCTCCCATACAATAAATTCACTATTGTCTCAACCAGTTTAGATACCACAAGACATTATTACACAGGATAAAACTTGGCTACAATGTATATATTTCTGCTAAACTGAAGACCATGTGACAGTTTGGGCTGGGCCCAAGTGACCTTTTAAACAATGGCAGGGACGGGCCATTTCAGTGATACAAGAATAGTATCCAAAGCTGAGTGGGAGAGAGGTACACCTGAGGCTCACTCGAAGTCTATTAGGGAATCTCATAAACTGTGAGAGCAGAGCCTTTCTCCTCTGTTATGATCAGCTCCTGCCTGTGGTCTTCCAAGAGATTTTTAAAATCTATTTTGTCACATGCTTCCCTCTCCTATCACATTTTGCCCTGTACCTTACCCTCTAGACTAATAAAAGTAACTCACCATTATTCACTTTTCCAAGCTTTTGACTCTGTTTCACCATTGTATGTGCTCCAAAATCTTACATCTACTTCCTCAACTTACACCTTCCTCCTTTCTATCTACCACCTCTCTTTCACACTATAAGGTATCTTAGATCAGGTTGCTGATAAGCTGACTTTGAGATGGGAATTTGAATGCAGAAGGTTTACTGGAGATTTCTCCCTGGAACAAGTATAAAGGAAATAAAGAAGTCAGATTGGGAAGAAGGAGAAGTGGGACTTCCATGCATTTCCAAGAGCGGTTCCAACAAACCTCACAAGGTACTCTGGAGTTGGCATAGTCTTCAGTGTTGTCTTCTTTAAGGTAAAAGGCTGAGTTTTTGTATTCTACCCATCCCTTGCATCATTCAGCCATTGGATGGTGTAGGTAGGAAAAAGGAAAGTCAAAATTCATAACCTGGGGCAAACAGCTTTTTTCTGCTTTGGCCAATTCTCAGGAGGGACTCATCTTCGGGTTATTGTATTCTTCAGACATAATCACTAAGGCCAGCCCATACGTGAGTATAAAGTTTCATCTCCTGGAAGGGTTAGCAACAGCTTATTTGGAATTCTTCTGTAAGAAAGATGTAAATGTCCCATTTTCAGCGAAGAATCACAAAGCATACACAGAAAAAGGAAGGAAGAGTAAGCCCTTACTAAACATTGTTGATAGGTTCTTTTAAACTGCAATTTTAAATAAAACATGATATAACAGAAACCATTTTTCTCATAAATGTTATTATAAAATGATGTTGCAGGCTGGAATGCAGTGGCACAATCTAGGCTCACTGCAACCTCCGCCTCCCGGGTTCAAGCGATTCTCCTACCTCAGCCTCCTGAGTAGCTGGGACTACAGTCGTGCACCACCACGCCCAACTAATTTTTATATTGTTAACAGAGACGAGGTTTCACCATGTTGGCTTGGATGGTATCTATCTCTTGACCTCATGATCTACCCGTCTTGGCCTCCCAAAGTGCTTGGATTACAGGCATGAGCCACTGTGCCTGGCCCCATTATTTCTCTTAAACTCTTATTTTTTAAGAACCTATCAGTGATGTTAAGTGAGGACTTACTGTATAACTCATTTAAAGAAAAAAAAATGAATAAACAGAAACTGGATATGTTTTAAATGTTTTGTGATAAGCATTTTTTAAAATAAAAATCCTCAGAAGATTCTGGGAAGACCTGATAAAAGATCAGAGAAAAACTTTAAAACAACTCTCTTAAAAGTGCTCTAAGAACTAGAGAAAGGTGTGGAGAAAGTGAAAAAAAAAAAAAAAATCCAAAAAAATAGAAATATCAGTGAAGAGCTAGAAAACCTCAAAAGAAATAAAAAAACATTTTGGAGCTGAAAAATTCAATAACTGAAATAAAATCACTAGAGGAGTTTAAAGGTATATTTGAACAGGCAGAAGAAAGAATGAGTGAACTTGAAAATAAGACAATGGAAATTATTAAGTCTGAGGACAGAAGGAAAACAGATTAAAGAAAAGTAAATAGAGCCTAAGGAGCCAGTGGAACACTGCTTAGAAGGTCAACATATACATTGTAAGACTCTCAGAAGTAGAAGAGAAGGGGAGAGAGAAAAGGGATGTATACACAGAGAGAAAAAAAAGAGCATTATTTTATGAAATAAAGGCTGAAAACTCCCCACATTTGATAAAAGACGTGGATATAAAAATTCAAGAAGCTCAAACTCCAAGTAAAATGAACTCAAAGAGACCCAAACTGAGAAATATTATAATCAAACTTTTAAAACACAATGAAAGAATCTTGAAAGCAACAAGAAGGAAGTGACTAATTACATACAAATATCCTTAATAAAATTACCTGCATATTTCTCAACAGAAACTCTGGGGGCCACAAGGCTATGGTCTGTATATTAGTTCATTCTCATACTGCTATAAAGAAATGCCTGAGACTGGGTAATTTATAAAGAAAATAGGTATAATTGGCTCACAGTTCCACAAGCTGTACAGGAAGCATGGTAACCTCTGCATGGATTGTGGGAAAGCCTCGGGAAATTTTCAATCATGGCAGAAGGCTAAGGGAAAGCAAAGCATCTCACATGGCTAGCACAGGAGGGTGGTGCCATATACTTTTAAACAACCAGATCTTGTGAGAACTGTATCATGAGAACAGCAATAGGGGAATGGTGCAAAACCATTAGAAACCTGCCCCCATGATTCAATCACCTCCCACCAGGCCCCAGCTCCAACACTGGAAATTATAATTGAACATGAGATTTGGGTGAGGACAAAAATCCAAATCATATCAGTCTGATATATTCAAAGTATTCTCTGCCAAACCATGAATCCTACATCTGGCAAAGCTTTCCTTCAAAAGTCTGGAAGAAATAAAGACAGTCCCAGATAAACAAAAGCTGAGGCAGTTTGTTACCACTTTCCCTGAAACAAATGTTCAAGGAAGTTATTCAAGGTGAAATAAAAGGATGACTGGACCATAACTCAAAATTGTATTAAAAAAAAATCTAAGGGAGGGCGGAGCAAGATGGCCGAATAGGAGCAGCTCCAGTCTCCAACTCCCAGCGCCTGCAACACAGAAGACCGGTGATTTCTGCATTTTCAACTGAGGTACTGGGTTCATCTCACTGGGGAGTGCCAGACGATCGGTGCTGGTCAGCTGCTGCAGCCTGACCAGCAAGAGCTGAAGCAGGGCGAGGCATTGCCTCACCTGGGAAGCGCAAGGGGGAAGGGAGTCCCTTTTCCTAGCCAGGGGAACTGAGACACACAACACCTGGAAAATCGGGTAACTCCCACCCCAATACTGCGCTTTAAGCAAACAGGCACACCAGGAGATCATATCCCACACCTGGCCGGGAGGGTCCCACACCCACGGAGCCTCCCTCATTGCTAGCGCAGCAGTCTGTGATCTACCGGCAAGGCAGCAGCCAGGCTGGGGGAGGGGCGCCCGCCATTGCTGAGGCTTAAGTAGGTAAACAAAGCTGCTGGGAAGCTCGAACTGGGTGGAGCTCACAGCAGCTCAAGGAAACCTGCCTGTCTCTGTAGACTCCACCTCTGGGGACAGGGCACAGTAAACTAAACAAACGCAGCAGACACCTCTACAGATGCAAACGACTCTGTCTGACAGCTTTGAAGAGAGCAGTGGATCTCCCAACACGGAGGTTGAGATGTGAGAAGGGACAGACTCCCTGCTCAAGTGGGTCCCTGACCCCTGAGTAGCCTAACTGGGAGACATCCACCACTAGGGGCAGTCTGACACCCCACACCTCACAGGGTGGAGTACACCCCTGAGAGGAAGCTTCCAAAGCAAGAATCAGACAGGTACACTCGCTGTTCAGAAATATTCTATCTTCTGCAGGCTCTGCTGCTGATACCCAGGCAAACAGGGTCTGGAGTGGACCTCAAGCAATCTCCAACAGACCTACAGCTGAGGGTCCTGACTGTTAGAAGGAAAACTATCAAACAGGAAGGACACCTACACCAAAACCCCATCAGTACATCACCATCATCAAAGACCAGAGGCAGATAAAACCACAAAGATGGGGAAAAAGCAGGGCAGAAAAGCTGGAAATTCAAAAAATAAGAGCATATCTCCCCCGGCAAAGGAGCGCAGCTATCGCCAGCAACGGATCAAAGCTTGACAGAGAATGACTTTGACGAGATGAGAGAAGAAGGCTTCAGTCCATCAAATTTCTCAGAGCTAAAGGAGGAATTACGTACCCAGCGCAAAGAAACTAAAAATCTTGAAAAAAAAGTGGAAGAATTGATGGCTAGAGTAATTAATGCAGAGAAGGTCCTAAACGAAATGAAAGAGATGAAAACCATGACACGAGAAATACGTGACAAATGCACAAGCTTCAGTAACCGGCTCGATCAACTGGAAGAAAGAGTATCAGCGATTGAGGATCAAATGAACGAAATGAAGCGAGAAGAGAAACCAAAAGAAAAAAGAAGAAAAAGAAATGAACAAAGCCTGCAAGAAGTATGGGATTATGTAAAAAGACCAAATCTACGTCTGATTGGGGTGCCTCAAGGTGAGGGGAAAATGGAACCAAGTTGGAAAACATTCTTCAGGATATCATCCAGGAGAACTTCCCCAACCTAGTAGGGCAGGCCAACATTCAAATCCAGGAAATACAGAGAACGCCACAAAGATACTCCTCGAGAAGAGCAACTCCAAGACACATAATTGCCAGATTCACCAAAGTTGAAATGAAGGAAAAAATCTTAAGGGCAGCCAGAGAGAAAGGTCGGGTTACCCACAAAGGGAAGCCCATCAGACTAACAGCAGATCTCTCGGCAGAAACTCTCCAAGCCAGAAGAGAGTGGGGGCCAATATTCAACATTCTTAAAGAAAAGAATTTTAAACCCAGAATTTCATATCCAGCCAAACTAAGTTTCATAAGTGAAGGAGAAATAAAATCCTTTACAGATAAGCAAATGCTTAGAGATTTTGTCACCACTAGGCCTGCCTTACAAGAGACCCTGAAGGAAGCACTAAACATGGAAAGGAACAACCGGTACCAGCCATTGCAAAAGCATGCCAAAATGTAAAGACCATTGAGGCTAGGAAGAAACTGCATCAACTAACGAGCAAAATAACCAGTTAATATCATAATGGCAGGATCAAGTTCACACATAACAATATTAACCTTAAATGTAAATGGACTAAATGTGCCAATTAAAAGACACAGATTGGCAAACTGGATAAAGAGTCAAGACCCATCAGTCTGCTGTATTCAGGGGACCCATCTCACACGCAGAGACATACATAGGCTCAAAATAAAGGGATGGAGGAAGATTTACCAAGCAAATGGAGAACAAAAAAAAGCAGGGGTTGCAGTACTAGTCTCTGATAAAACAGACTTTAAACCATCAAAGATCAAAAGAGACAAAGAAGGCCATTACATAATGGTAAAGGGATCAATTCAACAGGAAGAGATAACTATCCTAAATATATATGCACCCAATACAGGAGCACCCAGATTCATAAAGCAAGTCCTTAGAGACTTACAAAGAGACTTAGACTCCCATACAATAATAATGGGAGACTTCAACACTCCACTGTCAACATTAGACAGATCAACGAGACAGAAAGTTAACAAGGATATCCAGGAATTGAACTCATCTCTGCAGCAAGCAGACCTAATAGACATCTATAGAACTCTCCACCCCAAATCAACAGAATATACATTCTTCTCAGCACCACATCATACTTACTCCAAAATTGACCACGTAATTGGAAGTAAAGCACTCCTCAGCAAATGTACAAGAACAGAAATTATAACAAACTGTCTCTCAGACCACAGTGCAATCAAACTAGAACTCAGGACTAAGAAACTCAATCAAAACCGCTCAACTACATGGAAACTGAGCAACCTGCTCCTGAATGACTACTGGGTACATAACGAAATGAAGGCAGAAATAAAGATGTTCTTTGAAACCAATGAGAACAAAGATACAACATACCAGAATCTCTGGGACACATTTAAAGCATTGTGTAGAGGGAAATTTATAGCACTAAATGCCCACAAGAGAAAGCAGGAAAGATCTAAAATTGACACTCTAACATCGCAATTAAAAGAACTAGAGAAGCAAGAGCAAACACATTCGAAAGCTAGCAGAAGGCAAGAAATAACTAAGATCAGAGCAGAACTGAAGGAGATAGAGACACAAAAAACCCTCCAAAAAATCAATGAATCCAGGAGTTGGTTTTTTGAAAAGATCAACAAAATTGACAGACCGCTAGCAAGACTAATAAAGAAGAAAAGAGAGAAGAATCAAATCGACGCAATTAAAAATGATACAGGGGATATCACCACCGACCCCACAGAAATACAAACTACCATCAGAGAATACTATAAACACCTCTACGCAAATAAACTGGAAAATCTAGAAGAAATGGATAATTTCCTGGACACTTACACTCTTCCAAGACTAAACCAGGAAGAAGTTGAATCCCTGAATAGACCAATAGCAGGCTCTGAAATTGAGGCAATAATTAATAGCCTACCAACCAAAAAAAGTCCAGGACCAGATGGATTCACAGCTGAATTCTACCAGAGGTACAAAGAGGAGTTGGTACCATTCCTTCTGAAACTATTCCAATCAATAGAAAAAGAGGGAATCCTCCCTAACTCATTTTATGAGGCCAACATCATCCTGATACCAAAGCCTGGCAGAGACACAACAAAAAAAGAGAATTTTAGACCAATATCCCTGATGAACATTGATGCAAAAATCCTCAATGAAATACTGGCAAACCGGATTCAGCAACACATCAAAAAGCTGATCCACCATGATCAAGTGGGCTTCATCCCTGGGATGCAAGGCTGGTTCAACATTCGCAAATCAATAAACATAATCCAGCATATAAACAGAACCAAAGACAAGAACCACATGATTATCTCAATAGATGCAGAAAAGGCTTCTGACAAAATTCAACAGCCCTTCATGCTAAAAACGCTCAATAAATTCGGTATTGATGGAACGTACCTCAAAATAATAAGAGCTATTTATGACAAACCCACAGCCAATATCATACTGAATGGGCAAAAACTGGAAACATTCCCTTTGAAGACTGGCACAAGACAGGGATGCCCTCTCTCACCACTCCTATTCAACATAGTGTTGGAAGTTCTGGCTAGGGCAATCAGGCAAGAGAAAGAAATCAAGGGTATTCAGTTAGGAAAAGAAGAAGTCAAATTGTCCCTGTTTGCAGATGACATGATTGTATATTTAGAAAATCCCATTGTATCAGCCCAAAATCTCCTTAAGCTGATAAGCAACTTCAGCAAAGTCTCAGGATACAAAATTTATGTGCAAAAATCACAAGCATTCTTATACACCAGTAACAGACAAACAGAGAGCCAAATCAGGAATGAACTTCCATTCACAATTGCTTCAAAGAGAATCAGATACCTAGGAATCCAACTTACAAGGGATGTAAAGGACCTCCTCACGGAGAACTACAAACCACTGCTCAGTGAAATCAAAGAGGACACAAACAAGTGGAAGAACCTACCATGCTCATGGATAGGAAGAATCAAAATCGTGAAAATGGCCATACTGCCCAAGGTAATTTATAGATTCAATGCCATCCCCATCAAGCTACCAATGAGTTTCTTTACAGAATTGGATAAAACTGCTTTAAAGTTCATATGGAACCAAAAAAGAGCCCGCATCTCCAAGACAATCCTAAGTCAAAAGAACAAAGCTGGAGGCATCACGCTACCTGACTTCAAACTATACTACAAGGCTACAGTAACCAAAACAACATGGTACGGTACCAAAACAGAGATATTGACCAATGCAACAGAACAGAGTCCTCAGAAATAATGCCACACATCTACAGCCATCTGATCTTTGACAAACCTGAGAGAAACAAGAAATGGGGAAAGGATTCCCTATTTAATAAATGGTGCTGGGAAAATTTGCTAGCCATAAGTAGAAAGCTGAAACTGGATCCTTTCCTTACTCCTTATACGAAAATTAATTCAAGATGGATTACAGACTTAAATGTTAGACCTAATACCATAAAAACCCTAGAGGAAAACCTAGGTAGTACCATTCAGGACATAGGCATGGGCAAAGACTTCATGTCTAAAACACCAAAAGCAACGGCAGCAAAAGCCAAAATTGACAAATGGGATCTAATTAAACTAAAGAGCTTCTGCACAGCAAAAGAAACTACCATCAGAGTGAACAGGCAACCTACAGAATGGGAGAAAATTTTTGCAATCTACTCATCTGACAAAGGGCTAATATCCAGAACCTACAAAGAACTCAAACAAATTTACAAGAAAAAAACAAACAACCCCATCAAAAAGTGGGCAAAGGATATGAACAGACATTTCTCAAAAGAAGACATTCATACAGCCAACAGACACATGAAAAAATGCTCATCATCACTGGCCATCAGAGAAATGCAAATCAAAACCACAATGAGATACCATGTCACACCAGTTAGAATGGCAATCATTAAAAAGTCAGGAAACAACAGGTGCTGGAGAGGATGTGGAGAAATAGGAACACTTTTACACTGTTGGTGGGATTGTAAACTAATTCAACCATTATGGAAAACAGTATGGCGATTCCTTAAGGATCTAGAACTTGATGTACCATATGACCCAGCCATCCCATTACTGGGGATATACCCAAAGGATTATAAATCATGCTGCTATAAAGACACATGCACACGTATGTTTATTGCAGCACTATTCACAATAGCAAAGACTTGGAATCAACCCAAATGTCCATCAGTGACAGATTGGATTAAGAAAATGTGGCACATATACACCATGGAATACTATGCAGCCATAAAAAAGGATGAGTTTGAGTTCTTTGTAGGGACTTGGATGCAGCTGGAATCCATCATTCTTATCAAACTATCACAAGAACAGAAAACCAAACACCGCATGTTCTCACTCATAGGTGGGAACTGAACAATGAGATCACTTGGACTCAGGAAGGGGAACATCACACACCGGGGCGTATCATGGGGAGGGGGTAGGGGGGTGGGATTGCATTGGGAGTTATACGTGATGTAAATGACGAGTTGATGGGTGCAGCACAGCAACATGGCACAAGTATACATATGTAACAAACCTGCACGTTATGCACATGTACCCTACAACTTAAAGTATAATAATAATAAATAAATTTAAAAAATAAAAAAAATAAAAAAATCTTAATAAAAGTAAATACATGGGTAATCATAAAAACTAGTATTAATATAACAATGATTTGTAACTCTTTTGTAATTTCTAAGTAATTTAAGAAATTAATAGATTAAAATTATTAATCTAAAAGTTAGTATTATTGTAATTTTGGTTCCTAATTTCAAATTTTGTTTTCCCCATAGTTTAAAAGATAATGCATTTAAAAGAATTATTAACTTATGTTTTGGGAAACACAAAAGATGTAATTTTTTTACATTAACAACCAAAATGAGGAGGGGACAAAGCTGTAAAGGAGCAGTTTTGTATGCTATTGAAGTTAAACTGACACAGATTGAAATTAGGGTAGTATAACTTTAGGATGTTAAGTGTAATCCAATGGTAACCACAAAGTAAATACCTATAGAAGACACCCAAAAGAAAGTGAGATTAAAATGTAAACACATAACTGCAAAAAAAATCAACTAGCCAGGCATATTGGCTGACACCTGTAGTCCCAGCGCTTTGGGAGGCTAACGTAGGAGGTTTGCTTGAGCTCAGGAGTTCGAGACCAGCCTGCGTAACAGAGTGAGAACCCATGCCTACAAAAAGTTAAACAATTAGCTGGGCATGGTTGAACATACCTGTGATTCCAGCTACTCTGGAGGCTAAGGTGGGAGGATTGCTTGAGCTCAGGAGGTTTAGGCTGCAGGGACCTGTGATCATACCACTGCACTCCAGCCTGAATGACAGAGCAAGACCTTGTCTCCAAAAAAAGAAAATAATAAACAAAAGACAAAAGAAGACAATAATGCAGGAAATGAGGGACTAAAAAGACAAATAGCATACAGAAGGCAAAAAGCAAGTGATAGTAGTGCTTCCTTATTGGTAATTACTTTAAATGTAAATAAACTCTTGAATCAAAAAACAGAATAGCAAAATGGATTAAAATAAAACACATGATCCAACTATATGCTGTCTACAGAAGTCTCACTTTAGACCCCAAAACAAATAAATTGAAAGAATGAAAAAGTTACTCCATGGAAATAGTAAACAAAAGAGAGCAGGGATGGGTATACTAATATCAGACATAGTAGACTTTAAATCAGAAAAGTTTACAGAAGATGAAGAAGAACAGCATACATTGATAAATATTTCAACAGAGCATAAAGGTAAAGTATAAAGATTCACACATGTAATAAACAGACCACCAAAATTTAGAAAGCAAAAACTGACAGAATTAAAGAACAAAATATACAGTTCTACAATAATATTTGAAGACTTCAAGAAAGCACTCTCAATAATGGATAGAATAGCCAGACAGAAGATAAGTAATAAGAAGTAGAAGAAAACACAATGGACCAATCAGATTTAATAGACATACACAAAACACTGTACCCCAAACAACAGCATCTTCATTCTTCTTAAGAGTACATGGGAAATTTTCCAGGATAGACCATGTGTTGAGTCACAAATTGAGTATCAATAAATTTAAAAAGGTAGATCTCATACAAAGTATGTTCACTGACCATAATGGGATGAAGTTAGTAATCAATAAGATAAATAAAACTGGAAAATTTATAAAATTGTGGAAATTAAATAATACACTCTTAAACAACAAATGAGTCAAAGTAGAAATCACAAAGAAAATTAGAATATACTTAGTGATAAATAAAAATGAAAATACAATATACCAAAATTATGGAATGCAACAAAAGCAGTCATGAAGTGGAAATTTATAGCTATAAATGCTTAAAAACAAGAAAGATCTCTAATCAGCAACCTAACTTTTAAAGAACTAGAAAAGGAATTAACTAAATGCAAAGCTAGCAAAAGGAAGAAAATAATAAAAATTACAGCAGAGATCAATGAAATAGAGACTAGATAAACAATAGAGAAAATGAATGAAACCAAAAGTTGATTCTTTGAAAAGGTCAATATAATTGATAAACCTTTAGCTAGATAGACTAAGAAAAAGATACAGAATGCTTAAATTACTGATATCAGAAGTGAAAGTGGGGGCATTACTACTGATTCTACAGAAATAAAAAGGATTATAATAGAGTGCTGTGAACAAGTGTATACCGAAAAAATGGGATAACCTAGATGAAATTAGCAAATTCATAGAAACACAAAACCTACCAAGACTAAGTAGCAAATAAATAGAAAATCTGATTAGACATTTAATTAGTAAGGGAATTAAATCAATAATGAAAAAATCTCCTGACATGGAAATGCCCTGGACCTGATTACTTCACTGGTGAATTCTACCATTTTAAAAAAGAACTAACATGAATCTTTCTCAAACTTTTCCAGAAATTGAAGAGTAGCCAATATTTTCTAACCCCTTCTATAAGGCCAGTATTGCCCTAATACAAAAGCCAGACAGAGACACTACCAGAAAGACAAACTACAGAACAACATCCCTTTTAAATATTGATGCAAATTCCTCAACAATGTTAACAATTTTAACAGCATATTTAAAAAATATACACCATGACCAAGTAGGGTTTATTACTAGAATGAAAGGATTCCTTAACATATGAAATTGAGTTAAGGTAATGTACCACATGAACAAAATTTAAAACCCCCATGATAATTGAAACTGATGCACCGTATAACAAAATTCAACACCCTTTCATGATAAAAACACTCAGAGAAATGAGACTAGAAGGAAACAACTACAACATAATAAGAGCCATATATGAAAAACCCACAGTGAATATCATACTCAATGGTGAAAGACTAACAGCTTTTCTTCTCAGATTAGGAACAAGGCAAGGATATTCACTTTTGTAACTTCTATTCAACATAGTACTAGAAGTATTAACCAGATGAATTAGTCAAGAAAAGGAAGTAAAAGTTATCCAAACTGGAAAGAAGTACAATTATCTGTTTAGAGATGATATAATTTTATACATAAAAACTCAAATATTCCACAATTTTTGGAACAAATGAATTCAGTAGAATATCAGGATGCAAAATCAACACAAGAATTAGTTGCATTTCTATATACTAGTGCTGAATAATGTGACAAAGAAATTAGGAAAATTTCCATTTATAATAACATCAAGAATAACAGGAATTATTAATAACTAAGTGACATGAAAGAATTGTACCAAGAAAATTGTAAAACATTGCTGAAATTAATTAAAGAGAACATAAATAAATGGAAACACATTGCATATTTATGGATTTGAGGACTTAATATTGTTAAGATATCAATACTACCCAAACTGATCTGTAAATTCAATGCCATCCTAATAAAAATCCCAATGGTGTTTTGTTGTAGAAATAGAAAAGCTCATCTTAAAATTTATATGGAATCCCAAGGGACCTCAAATAGGCAAAATATTCTTCAAAAAGAATAACAAAGTTGGAAGATTCACACTTTCTGATTTCAAAACTTTCTACAAAGCTACTGTAATCCAAACAGTATGGTACTGGCATAATGACAGATGTGTAGACCAGTGGAATATAATAACAAGCCAAGAAATCCTGGCATATACAGTGAAATGATTTTTGACAAGGATGCCAAGACTATTCAAATGGGAAAAGTCAGTCTTTTCAATAAATAGTATGAAAAAACTGGATATCCATATGCAGAAAAATGAAACTGTACCCTTATCAAATACCATATACAAAAATTAACTGAAAATAAAACAAGTGCCTAAATTTAAGACCTAAAACAATAAAAATTATAGAAGAAAACCTAGGATAAAATCTTTACCACATTAGATTTGACAATAATTTCTTAGATATGACATCAAAGGTACAGGCAGCAAAAGAAAAATTGACAAATCAGACTTCATGAAAAATAAAAATGTTTGCACATCAACAGAGTAAAAAGAATAGAAAAGAGGATTTGCATACCACCTATCTAAGAGGTTAATATACAGAATATACAGAAAATTCCTAAAACTAAAAAGTTAAACAATCCAATTCAAACATGGACAAAATTCTTAAATAAGCATTTCTCCAGTGATGATGTATTAATGGCCAATAAGCACATGAAAAGATGCTCAGTATCATGAATTATTAGGGAAATGCAAATCAAATCTACAATGAAATGCCACTTCATACCCATTAGAATGGCTGCCAGCAACAATCCAGAAAATAACAGGTGTTGGTGAGGATGTAGAAAAACTGGAACCCTCGTGCATTGTTGGTGGAAAATATAAAATGGTCCAACTGCTATGGAAACCAGTATGGTGGTTTCTCAAAAAATTAAAGATATAATTCACATTTCATGCAGCAATTCCACTTCTGGTTATATACTCGAAAGAATTAAAAGTGGGATCTCAAAGAAATATTTGCATGTCCATGTTTGTATGTTTGTAGCAGCATTATTCCCAATACTAAAATGTGGAAACAACCCGAGTATTCATAGATGGATCAATAGATAAACAAAATGTGGTACATTCATACAATTGAATATTAGTATCAAAAAGGAAAATAATTCTGATATATGCTGCAACACGGATGAACCTTGAGAACATACTGCTAAGTGAAATAAACCAGTCACAAAAAGGCAAATACTCTTTGAATCCACTTATACCATGTACTTAGAGTAGTTAAAATCACAGAGAGGAAAGAATGGTAGTTGTCAGGGGAGAAGGAGCGGGAATGACGAGTTATTGTTTAAAGGGTATAGAGTTTCTATTTTGCAAGATGAGTCATGGAGATGGTGTTTTCACAACATTATAGTTAACACTACAGAAGTGTACACTTAAATATAAATAAGATGGTAAACTTTATGTTCTATGTATTTTACCACAATAAAACATTTAAAAAATCTTTAGCACTAATGTCAAAATTCATTGTACAATATTTAATTTTTTGAAGTGAAAATAAGCCATTGATGTTCAGGATGTGGGGATACCTCATATAATGCAAGAATAAAAATGCATTCAGTTCTGAGACTGGACATGAATTGTTAAGCAGGCAGCTCTTCTTGTTTATCTCTGGGACTGTACAGGATGTAATTCTCTTTTCTCTGCATTTTGCCACACTCTTTCTTGGAGCCTAGCTTTCTCTGTTTGGGGAGGACACATGTAATCAATAAGGGAGAAGGTCAAAAACAAGAAAAGTTGCCAGAAAACTTGCATATGCATTTTAATTTTACATACTCATTTAAAGTTTAGTGTTAACAATGTAGGTAAATTTAAAATAAATGGAAGAGGGAAAATTTCATTAATGATAATATAAATGTATGTTCAATTTGACAGGAATATTTTAAATTTCTTTTAAGTCTTTCATAAGCTTTTTATTGAAGAAATAATGTGCCAGAATTCAGTGTATTACTGACTATTGTTTTCAAAAATACTATATATCTATGCTTATGTCTATGCCTATGTTTTTGTCTACCTATAAGCTAACCTGTGTGACTCTATTAGTATTTCCCTAAAGAAAAAATCCCTCTACCTAGCTAAAGAGGAATTTTGCTTTACCATCGTTTGGATACAAATAGAAGATAAAAATAAAGAATTTTTTTTTCTAGAAAAACTTTGTGTAGTAGTGAACACAGTACCATATCCGTGAGTCCCATGATTCTGAATGCATAGAAACCATAATTAATATCTTAGGAAACTCAGTAAGCACCTGAGATAGATGAAGAAAATAGTTCCTGATTATTTTTCAGGAAACTGGAAAATAACTTACATCCATTTGTCCCAATGAAAAGGAAGCTAAAAGCAAAAGTTTGGAAACCTCTGAGACAAAAGAACTAACTAAGATAACTATTAGAGCCATTTAGGGTTCTCCCCCCCCCCCCCCCCCCCCCCCCCCCCGCTCAGAGGAAGAGTTAGAGTTAAAGGAATGGAGAATGTTACAATAGAAATTATCCACACATAAACATATAGGAAGATTGCTGGGAGAACAAGGGGTGGGTAAAAGAGGAGAGAGAGCAGGCACCAGCATTTTCTGAACATTATTTATAATGTAAATTGGCTTCACTGGGGAAATGACAATTTTGTAAAGATTAACAAGGAATACCTTTCTGTGAGATTTAATATCTGCAGAAAAAATAAAGATTAAGAGTATAATGATATAAATATGTAATTGTTCCTTAAGTTTTATGATTTTGTTAATGAAGAGTTGAGGGTTTTATGCATTTTACAGACAGTATTTTACAATAAATCGTCCAATTAGTAGCATCTTTTTTATTGTTTCACTTCCACCTGGACACAATAGCATTTTTGGCCTTGCACTCACATTCCTTCACTCCCACATTTCTGGAATGAATGAGCCACATCAGTTCAAGCCCCACTGATTGTAAATCTTTCACCTTCAAAAATAAAATAGGGTATAACTCTCAGTTCCTCATCATAAATCCAAAACTTCATTATTTCTGGCAGTCACAAATATTAGTTTTGATTGCAGTGCCAAAAGCCATAGTTTCCAGTAATATGGATGAACCCGGTTAAATTTTGCTGTTTCTCTTAATTTTTTTAAATGTCTCAAAAAAAAAAAAAACTGGAAGGGATTAAATAGCTATATATTAATGAGTCTTTCATATTTACATCATTCAATTTGTAACAATAGATGATAGAATAGATAATAAATAATAGATATCTGTCCTACAGAAATACATTATAAATATAAACAAATTATACTATATTTTATTTTTTTGGTTTGGGTATAATTAATTTATTGTTACAATTATTTGCTTGTAATTTGATAGAATGTGGATCAAAATTTTTCAAAACTTCTGGTGTTTTCTAGTGATGTAAACATTAGGAGACTAGGTTGGTACACAAAAAATATTTTTATTTTGCAAAATGCTTAGTCACTGAACTTGGTTTCTAATTCCATTTGTCATAATTGGAACCTTGATAATATAATACGTTAATTAGTCTGATTTGATCATTCCACAATGTGAGCTATACTATATTTTAAAGAGAGTCTAAGTAAAGTTAAATTTTATGAATATAATTTCTAACCTTTTGGAGTTTGTGTATTTTGAGAGAAAGAACATACAAGTTTTAAATATAACAGATATGAAATAAGCATATTGAGAACTTATACTAATCAATTTTTTAGATTTCTTTAAATTTCAAGTTATTTCATATTTGCTGTCAGCCAGCAATCTCTTGTAACTTAAATATTTTATTTATTTTTTACATTTAATTTAATTTTATTTTAATTCTGGGATACACAAGCAGGACATGCAGGTTTGCTACACAGGTAAACTTGTGCGATGGTGGTTTGCTGCACCTATCAACCCATCACCTAGGTATTAGACCCCACATGGATTAGCTGTTTATCCTGATGCTGTCCCCCGCCTACTCCCCGACAGGCCCCAGTGTGTGGTGTTCCCCTCCCTGTGTCCATGTGTTCTTGTTGTTCAGCTCCCACTTATAACTTAGAACATGCATGGTTTGGTTTTTCTGTTCCTGTATTAGTTTGCTGAGGATAATGGCTTCCAACTCCACCCATGTCCCTGCAAAGGACATCATCTTGTTCCTTTTTATGGCTGCATAGTATTCCATAGTGTATATGTACCACATTTTCTTTATCTAGCCTATATCTGATGGGCATTTGGTTGATTCCCTGTCTTTACTATTGTGAATAGTGCTGCAATAAACATGTGTGCATGTATCTTTATAGTAGAATGATTTATATTTCTTTGGGTATATACCCAGTAATGGGATTACTGGGTCAGAGAGTATTTCTGTTTCTAGATCCTTGAGGAATCACTCCGCAATGGATGCATTAATTTACATGCCCACCAACAATGTAAAAGTGTTCCTATTTCTCCCTAGCCTCACCAGCATCTGTTGTTTCTTGACTTTTAATAATCACCATTCTGACTAGTGTGAGATGGTATCTCATTGTGGTTTTTATTTGCATGTCTCTAATGATCAGTGTTGTTGACCTTTCTTCATATGTTTGTTGGCTGCATAAATGTCTTCTTTTGAGAAGTATCTGTTTGCATCCTTTGCCCATTTTTGTATGGGATTATTGGTTTTTTTCTTGTAAATTTGTTTAAGTTCCTTGTAAATTCTGGATATTAAACCTTCGTCAGATGGATAGATTGCAAAAATTTTCTCCCATTCCGTAAGTTATCTGTTCACTCTGATTATAGTTTCTTTTGCTGTACAGAAGCTCTTTAATTAGGTCCCATTTGTCAATTTTTGCTTTTGTTGCAATTTCTTTAGATATTTTATCATGAAATCTTTCCCCCTGCCTATGTTCTGAATGGTATTGCCTAAATTTTCTTCTGGGATTTTTATAGTTTTGGGTTTTACATTTGTAACTTAAATATTTTAATAGCTAGAAATGTCAGTATTAATTCAATATAGTTAAAGTAACTCAATAAACATTTAACAAATATTCTCTAGCTAATCCAGTGAGGGTTTTATATTCAGAAAAAAGATTTCAAGTGATGTGGAAGATTTGCATCTTCCACTAACACTGTCTCTTCAATTAGAAGTTTAATTTTTCTGATTAAAGAATTGATCATTGTCATCTGGCAAATTGTTTAATGTTAATAAAAGTTTTTCTAAGATTTATATTGTTTCAGTCAAGAGCTGACCAAAAGCAAGGGTGTAGAAATCTGAATAAATTCATAAAAAATGAGGAGAGACTATGGTATCCATCATCACATGGATGTGGGAGGTTAGTTTGGCTGACAAAACTTATCAAACTGCTTATCCTTCCTTCCTCAGTCCTACAGGTATGTCCTTCTAAAATCTGAGCTAGTGTACGATGCTTTCAATAATTAAAAAAAAAAAGTCAGACTTTGGTCAGGGGAATAAAAGTAACTGGTGCAATTTACTACAATTTTAAAGTAAGAATAAGACCTCTGACTGCAATTTGTTATAAGTATAATTTGATTATATTAACATATCTTATATAAGGAGTTATTGGGTTGATTAATTCTAAATTGAAGCTTTGTGCTGAATTTAAAAGTCAAAAAGGTATTTGGGTCAGGTGTATTTGTTTTCAATAATTATCCTATTTAACATAAATTTTTTCTAATGCTTAATTCTCATCACTTATTCTACTCCATGACAGGAAGGCCTACTGATATAAACCAAACTAAATAATGTAATTGTAATTGTAATTGTATTATTATTTTATCTAAATTAATTGTTTGGAACTTGTTATAGAGACATCTAGTTGCCATCCACATTATACTTTCTCCCCCTCCTTAGTAACAGAATACTGACTTTTAGCAGGTCACACTACTTCCCTGGCTGAAAAAATACAGTATTCCTTGAAAGTAGGTATGCCCTATAACTAGATTCTGGACAATGAGAACGAAAAGTAACTATTAGAAGACAAAATCTCACTGAAATTATAATGATAATAGCTGATACACAAAGTTTAATAATGGAGTTGGAAGATGACAATGGAACAAGTTTCCTAGAAAGAAAAAAGAAAGATGAGAAGAGAGAAAACAGGGTTAAAAATATGGACTTAGCAGATCAGTCTAAGAGGCTCAAAATACATATAAGAGGAACTTCAGTTAGGAGATAAAATGGTGAAGAAGAAATTATTAAGAAATAATACAAGTCCCATTGCTTCACTTAGCCTAAAAAACAAACAAACAAACAAACAAACAAAGGCATTTCCCCAAAAGAAAGAACATGAGTCTCAAGTTTAAAAGACCGACTGCATGAATGAAAGAAGACACACAGAAAGCATATTAGCATTATTAGCACGGTATTCATTCTCCTCTTTCTTTCCTTCCTTTCTTTCCTTCCTTTCCTTTCTTTCCTCCCCTCCCCTCCCCTTCCCTCCCCTCCTGACAGAATGTCACTCTGTCGCCCAGGCTGGAGTGCACTGGCATGAGCTCGGCTCATTGCAACCTCCACCTCCTGGGTTCAAGTGATTCTCCTGCCTCAGCCTCCTGAGTAGCTGGCATCACAGGCCTGGGCCAACATGCCTAACTAATTTTTGTATTTTTAGTATAGATGGCGTTTCGTCATGTTGGTCAGGCTGGTCTTGAGTTCTTGGCCTCAAGGGATCTGCCTGCCTCGGCCTCCCAATGTGGTGGGATTATAGGTGTGAACCATCACGCGGGGTTTAGTACGATATTTCTAATTATCAAGGACAAAGACAAAATCACAAAAGTCTCCAGAGAGGAAAAAGCCTCCTCATACAGGAATAGCAACACTAGGTTAGACCAGCCCTTCTCCAATGTTAGTGTGCTTACGGCCTATGGCTCTGGTTAAAAATGCAGATTCCAGTAGGTCTGAGGTGGAACAAGGGATCTTTTTTGACAAGATTAGAGATGATGTTGGTGCTGGCGGTTCACTGACTCCATGTCGAGTTACAAATTACTGGCAGATACAAGTAATGCCTTCAAATGTTAAGAGAAAATACCTTGAAATCTAGAATTCTGTATCTGGTAAATTGACTTGTCAAATAAAATAGTAGAATAAAGCCATTTTCAAGTATGAGAACCTCAAATGCTATCTCCTATATCCAAAGCTAGCAAAATGAAAGGAGAATCAAGAAGGGGAAGACATGGAATCTGGGAAAAAGGAATCTAGTAGCGTAAAGTGGTGACTTTGGTAACACATATAGTGATCAATCTGATGAGAAAATGAAACAAAGTGTAAGAGAGTAATAGAGCAATGAATAATTCCAGGAAAATTAATATAAGTTGTACAAGAGATGATTTATAATCATGGTATAACACTTGGCTCAGGAGTGATCTATTTTATTTTATATTATGAAGAAATATGCTGACAAAAATTAAAATAAGCAAAAATCATATGTGTAAGTACATATCTATATTTTACATATTTATATGTATATTGCATATCTTTTAATATATAATTTCTATTATATTCTGTAATCAGAAACAACTACAGACGAAAAACCTATAAGAATTAAAAGTTTTTTGTTACTAGAAAGCAAGAGGATAGAAAGTGAGATCATTTAGGAGTGAGAGACTGCTTAAATTGTTTGCAAAATTTTTAGTATTATTTAATTTTTATACAATAAGCAAATATTACATTGACAAAATGAGAATAAAATACAAAAATAAAACAGTGTGTATAGACCTAATTTTTAATGCAATCACATTTTAAATGCCACTGTGAAGCCAAAAAACTCTACATTTGATATTAGTGTAGTGACATTTAAGTGGTTCATTTTCTCTGATAAACATCTGACCTGGAATATACAAAATTATGTTAATTAATTTACAGTAAGACGATCTTGCTAATAGTAGCAACTTTAAATCTTAATCTGTAAAACTCATTTTATATATATTGGCATTTTACAGTTGATGCTAGAACTGAAGGAATGATTTTAGTTTACTATTTAAAAAGTTACTAAATTTTATTTTTGCTATGTGAAAGGATCTAGAACAAAAAACTAAAACATACGGGAAGCTTATCAGTTTGTTGTTACAGGCATAGAAAGTACCAATTTTAATTATTACAAATAGAGAAAGGTAATTTTTGATAGAACTTTGTTCCTGATTTTGAAAAATCCTGTTTTAAATGCTATTTAATGATTTTATAATTCATGAAATGCATTTTCTTTATTCTATAATAATAAGACTTTCTCATAGTATAATAAATTTTTAAATAAAAGTGTGCTATTTATAGATTATAAAACTTTTTATTACATAATAAGACATTAATAATATTAATATTATATTGTTATCTGACTTCCCCATTACCTGACATCTGCCATTGGAGACAGACAGACTGTAGTTAATAATAATGTAATGTACCTTTCAAATGTTTTAGAAACCATGTAAAATATTACCTTAATAATAATGTAATGTACCTTTCAAAAAGAGAGGATTTCTCGCCACAAATAAATAATAAATATTTGAAATGATGGATATGCTAATTAACCTGATTTGATCATTCCACTGTATATGTATCAAAATATTATGTTAAGCCGTACATATATGCACAATTAAAAATAAAACCAAATTTTTAAAAATTTCCAGATTTTAGGAAGATAATTATTGGCAGATATCATATTTGACCTAATACTTCTACTAATTTATGGAGCAGAATTTCATAATTAACCTTATTCTTATTTATATCTAAATTGTATAAATATTTATTTTGCATGGGGCAAATTGAGACTATTTAGAGCCTCAAGTTAGTTCCTATTAATTTTTCTGCTAATTGAATTTAGATAATTTCAAGTATTGTCAGCATATTGGTTAGGAAAATTTTTCTGTTTTTAGAACTATCTGGATTTTTGAATTGTGGATAAGGAACTGTGGACTTGAGTGTTAAGAAATGAAAATAAAATACTTGTCATCAGAAAGTTGCAGAAAATAATTCTTAAAGGGCTTTGCTTTTCATGATCCGTACAATTTGTCTACTTGCCCAGATACTATCTTTGCTTTAAAATCTAGTCTTTGAACCAAAATATCCTTGTCAAGATTATTTCTGAGAAAGTTATTAATGTAGTGCATGTATATGCTCTATTTTTAAAAGCGGTGTGCCAACACTCCCGTAGTATGTGTGAAGCACAAAGGAGAGTGAATAAGACTTTTTACTTAAGATACTTCTGATATATTTTCCTGCTTTTTAAAATTTAAATAACTGCTACAAAGATTCATATGGATTTAAATTTCTGAGATAATGTAGAAACATTTGTTTAAATATTGATGGAATATATATATATGTGTGTGTGTGTGTGTGTGTATGTGTGTGTCTTACTGACCTTCAATAAAGATCAAAAGGTTCTTGTTATCATAATAGTGAAAACAATAGCCTGCATTTAAAGTGCAATTACTCTGATACAAAGAGTTTAAGAGAAATGTTGTATATTTTATCTCATTAGTTCTTATAAATGTATAAGATAGGTATAGTTCTTGTTTAATAGATTACAGATTAAGGGATATTAGTTTATCCAAACCTTCACAGCTAACAGTATTAACCAGAGTTTGGAATCAAAATCTCTTTATTGAATATGATATACTCAGAATCAAAATACAATGAGAATTGAGTTATTTTAAATGTTTGTCTATATAAATAAACAAAATTATACAGTTTTCAATTCAACAGCCAAACTGAATGTATCATATTGCAGTGAACACTAAAAATAGTGGACCACAGTTTGGTTGGAAACATCACAGCAGCCTTTCTATTTATTTTTCACTGTAGACAGTGATTGTCACATAGCAAAAACTCAGAACTATAGGTTAAAGATTGGGCTGTAAAAAATGTATAGGATACAGTCCTTGCCCTCAAGTAAAGCCCTTGCCACACCACAAAAATTTTATTGTCAGTTGGAATCATATTAGGAGGGAGACTAGATTTCAGGTTTTTATTGGAGACGTGTACATTGAGGCTGATGGGCAGACTTGGTTTCAACAACTGTACTATGTATATAGCCTTTTCTCTTAAAAATTGCTGCCTGACACAACTATATTTTTTACATTTCAATTAGGAAGTAATGGTAAAATAGTGTTTTCATATTTATAAAGCAGGATTCAAAACCCATCAGAACACTATACAAGAAAATTATAAAACATTTTTAAAAAGAAATTATTCAAAATGAAATTATAACACAAAATTTTAAAGCATTATTTTATTGGTGAGTGAGCAGAGAAGTATTTTCTCAGTCTTCTTCACTTCTTTGTATTTTATTTTCTGTAAGGATAATGTAAGAATGCTAGAATTAAAAAAACCCTATAACAAACTGTGTTTAAAATATGACAATAATGAAAATAATAGAATAGAGACTCAGAAGTTAAAATCTTACTTAAATCAAGGTTTTTAGGAAGTAAAAGAGTATGATCAAAACATTGATGTTCCTAAAACATTTCACTTATGTAAAAATATTTATTTCAGAAATCAAAAAGTAGGAGTCATACATATAATGAAATTCTTAACTATAAGGTGGTGAAGGCTCAAACATTAAAATAGTACAAATGGAAAAATTATGTTGAATTCAAATTTCAGCATGATTAAATATTTTATTAAAACATACACTTTAAAAAATCTCTTGTATTTTATTACATGATTTTGCTTGAAAAGTAACATTCTTTAATAGCATCAGCGTTTCTTTATTCTTCAGACATATGAGTTAGAGTAGCATGAAATGACATTGGAAAAATCAAATATCTTCAGAGGTTTGAATATTCACTATTCTGATTTTCCTATGTTGTTCATAGGAAAAAGTATGATCTCAATGTCATCTCCATTATATATTTTCCAATTTATATCCCAATAAAAAAAGAACAAACTATAGTTTTTATTGCTTTGTTTTAATCACAGCTTTTGAACTATAGTGCTTAGCTTCACTGTGAATGTCACAGGTCAGGAAATCTACAGAGTATCATTTGTTAGAGAAACAGAATGTTTAAACACAACATGTAATATATTCAAGACTATTAGACATGACAATAATTACCAAATAGTTTTAAATCAGCACATCTTCTTCATGTAAAAAGTCCATTTCTCCATCCTAGATGCTGTAGTGGTGCTAACACAAATGATTTATACTCAAGACATGTTTGATAAAAGTTAACTAACTTATTGAAATGAGTGGTTAAATTTCTGTATGGCAGATAAATTTATTTTAACTAGAGGAACAAAACAAAGGGCTTTGATCTTCTTTTCTGAGTGACTAACTTAAGGTTTGGGGAAACAGTGACAGTTAACATATATTCAGTGTTCACTAAGAGCCATGCACAAACCCAGGAAATTCATGTTACTTCATTTAATTATCACAGTTTCTATAAATGTTTTAAGATGAGGAAACAGTGGCTCAGAAAAATTAACCTCCCCAGAGTTACGTAGCTATTAAAGAATGAAGAGTGATTCAGTATGTTTGAATACTGCATCATGGGGAAGGGAGTGACTTTGGCTTCTAGAGAAGTTTCAGTTCTATTACAGAGGTCATAGGTGGGCATATCCACTCAGAGTCAGGTCATCTCTCTCCCATCAGGAGTTAAGGGTGAATTGTACACTGGGACTGAGACATTTAGCATGGGGTAAGGGGGTTGCTACAGAAATCCATTTCTCCTTACCTCACAACACTGACAGCCTGGTCACTGCTATCTATTTTGAGCCCACTAGGCCAAGACTCATTCTGCCCCCCTTTTTAAATTGTCAGGCTTCATGGTAAGTCGTAGCTCTCAGAGGCCCCACTCTGTCCATGTTCTAGTCTGTGTCTTTCTCTCTCCTCCCTCCAACTCCTGAAACTCTCTGTGTTCTCTGGATTTCTCAGTTCATCTTGAGCAAAAATCTGCTATTTTCTTGTCCTCTTTTCTGAACTTACCCTTCACCTTCTTGCCATTGTGGAAACCTGGCTCTCTCTAGAATACCCTGCGACTCCTACAGCTCTATAATTAGTGGGCCATTTTTGTTTGTTTGTTTTGTTTTGTTTTTCCCTTATAGCGCTTATACTGCCATGCCTAAATATTGGCTGGGTATCTTTTTTGTCTATTCAAGATCATTCCGTGGGCCGGGCGCGGTGGCTCATGCCTGTAATCCCAGCCCTTGGAGTGGCTGAGGCAGGCAGATCATGAGGTCAGGAGATCGAGACCATCCTGGCTAGCACAGTGAAACCCCCACCTCTACTAAAAGTACAAAAAGTTAGCCGGGAGTGGTGGTACGCGCCTGTAGTCTCAGCTACTCGGGAGACTGAGGCAGGAGAATCCCTTGAACCTAATAGGCGGAGGTAGCAGTGAGCCGAGATCGTGTCACTGCACTCCAGCCTGGGCGACAGAGTGAGACTCCTTCTCAAAAAAAAAAAAAAAAAAAAAAAAAAAAAAAAAATTATTCCCTAAGTTTCACATGATTGGTTTAATACCTTGTCACTGCCATTTTAGCCTCAGCTAATTGCCTCTCATTTCCTGATGGTTTTAGTTCGGATACTATTCTTGTCTTTATTATATAAGTAGATGATTTTTTCCAGCACTTTTCCTTCCTGTTTTCCCAGACTCCACACTTCCTCAGCTCTTTCCTTCATGACAATTACCTAGACTTTGTCATTATCAATGACTGCAACACTTGCCATGCATACCAATCCCTGACCAATACCTTTGCTCTTTTAAGCTCACTCCTTCCAGAACCCCCATGCCAACAATTCAGCATCTCTCCTGGAATGTCCAATACATTGATGCTCCCAACATTCGCTGTCCCACCCCTTGACATCCTTTTACCTTTATTACTTAGACTAAAATTTAAGTTCAGTCCTTACACAGCTTCTGCCTTAGCTGTAGTCTGGAACCAACTTTTTCTGCTTTCTTACTTCTACTGAGTATTAAATGAATTCATAAAAATAGGAAATCCTCACTGTAAGTATAAGGTGTGTACTACACGACTATTTAAGTACTACATTGGGTATGAAGGGGTATACAAAGAAATAAGTATTGGTTAAGATTTGAAGGTAAAGCTTGAGTACTCCAAAACTACTATCATTAACTTTCCTTCACTTTTATAGTTTTTAACTAAGGGAAGATGATGCACAAATAATGAAAGTTGCTCACGAAACAAAACAATTTGATCAATATCTGGGAAAGTGTTTTATATGACAAAGCAAAGCTGTAGAAAACATTGGATATTTTAGTGTGGCTTCGGTATCATGCCAAACTTGGGCTTTCTATTGAATATTTTGAATCTGAATATTGGAACCCACATGCTCACACATGCCTATGGGAAGAGAGAGTGATGTGACTGTGAATATGGGGTAGATCTCAAGTCTACCCAACCAGTCACACATTCTTAGAGCTGGGTCATACAGAGAAAGGGATAGACTTCTCACAGCAAAAAGAAGTCCTGTCCAGGTGAAAAATGAAGAAGAGATCCTGATGCATTGATAGTGGAAGAAGAAGTGGGAAAGTTTGTTACCCGTAAGGTATAGTTAACTGATACATCACTGAATGTGGTTTAACTAATGTTTCACATTCTTAGCAACTGGAGTAGTAACTCCTCTTCTAGAAAGACATAGGAAAAGTAGGAAAATTCTTGACAGGGGAAGAGTTTGATTGGGAAGGATCAGAAGTACTCATTTGTTTATTCAGTACATTAATTTAATAATATGTATGCTGCATGGTACAGAAGATGCAGTGATGAATCAATAAGGTCCCTATCCTTGAGGAAAACTCATTTTAGAAAG
The DNA here is from genome assembly GCF_037993035.2 of Macaca fascicularis. Classification (NCBI taxonomy): domain Eukaryota; kingdom Metazoa; phylum Chordata; class Mammalia; order Primates; family Cercopithecidae; genus Macaca; species Macaca fascicularis. The sequence goes on from NC_088378.1 coordinate 100,435,432, forward strand.
AACTGAAAGGCTTAGGTGCCAAAATACTTTATCTTGAGAGTTGTAGGTCATGATTTATTAGGCATCTATCATCATCTCTTTATCATGTAAAAATTATCATTGGAAAAAATAAAACAGATCTCAGAGGTATAGAGCTTCAATTGCTTAAGAGCAGTTAGAGTTAGATCTTATAATAAATATAGTTTTAAACAATTGGCAATGAATATAAAAAATAGCTTTTTTTTTTTTTTTTTTTTTTTTTTTTGAGACAGAGTCTCGCTCTGTAGCCCAGGCTGGAGTGCAGTGGCCGGATCTCAGCTCACTGCAAGCTCCGCCTCCCGGGTTCACGCCATTCTCCGGCCTCAGCCTCCAGAGTAGCTGGGACTACAGGCGCCCGCCACCTTGCCCGGCTAGTTTTTTGTATTTCTTAGTAGAGACGGGGTTTCACCGTGTTATCCAGGATGGTCTCGATCTCCTGACCTCGTGATCCACCCGTCTCGGCCTCCCAAAGTGCTGGGATTACAGGCTTGAGCCACCGCGCCCAGCCAAAAAATAGCTTTTTAAAACAACTGACATAACCATAGAAATCAGTTTCTATATGTCTACATGGTAGCAGCACAATAAGTACTTCAAACACTTTCTGGAGAGAAAGTTGGGTGTGTTTGTGTGTGCATCTGCATGATCTTGCAGACATGTGTATGTATGTGACTATTCATATTTTAATCTACTTTCTACCTGATGTTCTGGGCTCTTAGCACTCTATGACCCCATGTTTTGGAATCTATTAGAAATTGCTTGTTTTCTGAGAAAACTTTCCTTTGAAGACAGAATGTTGAATCAATGAGAATCAAATATACAATCAAATAGAAACTTTTGGTTCAGATCGGTTATGTTTTATCTGACTTTTAATTGGTAATTTACTGGGGTAAAAATTACCTTGAAGTGATAGAAGTTTAGTAAATGTGATTTGGCTAAGTAGGGTTTCCTTTTTGTGTCTGGTAAGGTCTTTTATTTTCAAAATACTCGAAATTTAGGAAAAATATTAAAATACATACACCTTATTTCATGCAGCATCATAATACTTTCCACAGAGAAGTTAAAACACTAAACAGAAGATAAGATCCATGGAGAGAAATACTTTTCTTCATTTTTTGTCATTATCTTGAGAGCCTTATCAAATGGAAAAACCCACAATCACTTTTTGTTCCCAACTTCTCCCTTACCACCTTATTTAACATCTTTCTTTGTTTTTCTTCATAATCTTTGCTTCATTCTTTCTTTTTTCCCCTTCTCTATTGGCATTTTTCAGACTTGCCTGAAATGATGACCCTCCCAGCTCTACTTCTTACCAGGGTGTGGCCTGGGTTGACTTCCTATTCTTTTTTCAGCTTTGACTTCTTCCTCCACAAAATGAGGATGGCAATTAGTAAAAAGAGAGTTAAAGTAGGAGTTGTTCCAGGGTGCACATGCATAGGAGTGCTCAGTGCAGTCCTGGAACATAGTTAAAGTTTAAATAAGCAGTATAGTAAGTAATAAGGGTATAAATACTACTAATAAATGTATAAAAATAATAGAACGATAAATTATGAGTCACAAAGCTTTGAACTGGACATATTTGAAACAAGATAACATGAGAAAACATGGTCTAGGCTTAATATAAATCGTAAAACATGTATTCAAAACATTAAAAATAGATCACAGTTGTTCCTTTTAATTATTTTTCCTTCTATATTTTGCCCTAGCATCCAGCAAATAATAAATCACATTTGCCACTAAAATCTATAGAAGGAAAAATGTTTTCAAGGTTTGTACTGAATGAAGGATTACTATGTAGAAAGTAAGAAGAGTCACAGCTGCACTTTCCATTTCACTAAAATACTGCTGCACCAATCAACAGAAATACAATGTAAGAGCCTTTTGAAGAAAGTCTTGTTAAAAGCCTTCTTCCTTTTAGTGACCCAACTCCATGGCAGTCTTTGCTGAAAAAAGGGTTTGGCTTTGTAGTGAGCACTGGTGCCTGCTGCAATGTCTGAAAATGGATGAAGAACAAAGTGTTGAAATTTTGATTGAAATTGAAGTTTACATTTTTAGAACTCAGTTCTATAATGGAATAGAATAAACAAACTCCAGTTCCCAGTGTCTTAAAAAAGTGGATAAAGTGCTGCTGCTGCTCATTAGACATGGAGACTTTAGATTAATTGATAATTCTTATAAAATTATAAGAATATAAATAATTCTTATAAAAATTAAACCATTGTTTAACATTTTGTTGAAAAATATATTATTTAGTGTAAATTTATTGATATTATTTGCTTTCCTAGGTGAGCTTACTAAACTTATTTTCTACATTTTAATTCCCTAATTCTCAAATTTATCAATGGCTAAAAATGGATTGAGATCCTTGAGAATATGAAGATTTCTGAACCCCATTTCTAGAGAGACTTCAATTCGTGGTTCTGGAGCAGCAATGTACAGTTCAGCAGGCCTATGACCCATGGGCAAAATCCAGCCAATGGCCTACCTTTGTAAGGCCTGCCTAAGTAGTTTTTACATTTTTAATCAGAAAGAAAAAAGAAAGAAAGAAAGAAATTAAAAAGACACAAAGCCAAACTATTTATTATCTGGCCTTTACAGAAAAAGTTTGCAGACCTCTGCTGTACATGATCCTGATTCATTCCCTCTACAAATATTTGATGATAGCTTATTTCATCTTGGATGTACTCCTTGGCCTGGTAATAGGGAACACAGAGACCAAGAGATGAAAAGTGTCTCGTCTCTTGGGGGTTACATCCCAGAAGTGAGACAGTATTCAACGTGTGATTATCATTTGTGAGCTCAGAAATACATCAACAAGGTAACTTCAAACAGTAATGGGTTATGAAGAAAATGTAACAAGAAAATGTTTTCCCCAAAATATTTGAACTAAGACCTTAATTTTCGACTTGGACACGGTGTGATTTGAGGAGAACCTGGTAGGCAGAGAGAAGAGCCAGATGAGAGTCAGGAATGAGCTTACAGTGTTCAGAGAGGTCAGTGTGGCTAGAGAGTAGCTAGCAAGTAAAGGGAAAGCTTGAGCAGCTGTATCAGAGAGCAAATCTCGCAAACCTGGGCAGGTCATCAGGAGGAGTTTTATATTTTATTCTAAGTGCACTGGTACTCATAGCCTGTAAACTCCATTTCAGACACATGCCTTAGAAATGAACTAACCGTATGTCACTACTCTAAGTTATAGTAATTCAAATTAAATAATTAAGTTAAAAAAAGAGAGACATACCTAAATAACACTAGTAATGTTTATATTGCGGATCAAATTTGATACTTTCTTTCTTTTTGTGTTCATGCGTAATCTTAAGGGATATAGAATTCAGTATTAATTCTAGACTAATGTATTAAAATATATATTTAATTCAAGCAGTATTTAAAGAAGTTGAAAGCTTAAAATATTGTGAAATTTATTCAAAAAGTATATGTGCACAACTCTGTGTTCATTAAAGATAATTTATTTAAAGCTATAGTGTAATTTTATTAAGTAACAATCTTTTGTCCCTTATACTAGGAAGGTTATAACACATATATGACATATAAAGGAACTTTAAAAAGAGCCATAAGTATCGGTTTTAGGTTAACATTCTCTATGGCAACTATGATATATTATGATGACTTAACCATAAATGCAAGTGTGAGAATCCAATGAATAATTCATGCTGTCTGACCCTAACTTCATACATTAATTCCATTAGACATCAGTTTAAGCTTTCAATGGAAAATCCATTTAAAAAGAAACTGAATGGCACTGAACACAAATAGTAACAAGGACTCTAGGAGACCATATGGTAAACCACAGAATTTATTATTTTAAAAAGTTAATTTTGTTTACCAAGAAAGAATATAAATAATGCATAATGTATAACTTATACTCCCAACACATTTCAAATAGAAACATTTCAAATCAATTTTATTTTATTTTTTATAAATCACATCATATCCATCTGGCATTGAACTTAATTTGTTTGAAGGAACAAACTGTGGGACTAAGGATATGGTAGTACAAGTTGAGAAAATAGTGATTTCTCAAACCAGCAGTTTCTCAGTTGTCTAGCAAATCATTAATTATCCTCATGGTCTGTCACTGTGTTTGTCTCCCAGAGAAAATTATAAGCTTATGGTGGTCACATTCACCTGTTAGGACCTCATATTTGTAAGTGATACATACGTGTTTGCTGAAATAATAGATTAATTTTCTCTGGGTATAAAATGTCAAAGAAAATATAAATAATGCTAAACTATGCACGAAGGAAAGACATATAATCAATACATGTGATCAATAGTACAGAGCTGATATTAGTGCCTTTACACAACACATTTCTCTGGGTGCCAGAAAAAAATCTGAAATGTATTTTCTCAGGAATGGGAGTGACTTTTACTGGGTGTCTCTGTATGTTGATGAATATAGTCCTATGCAAATGAAACAGGATTAACCTGAAATGACACCTTCAGACCTGGGGCTATTTGGTCTAATGCTGTCACTGACTTCTCTTATTTGTTCTCTTCTCTTGTTCCTTTAGAAATAAATTTTTAGAAAGATGATATTATTACTTTATAAAAATGATGCATGCTTATTACAAGAACTTTAGTCAGTACGGAAAAGAAAAAAAAAAAACTAATACCGCCTAGAAAGACATTAATACTAGAGGGACATAATTCAAGGCATCTATGCCTATATACATACATACAAACTGAAAGATAAGTACGTTTGTAAAAATATTATTATACTGTACATACTATTTTAAATATATAAATTATTACATTTAAGTTTAATAGGAGGGAATGGAAGTAATAGTTGAATTTCAAATAAATGTTTCTGCATAAGAGATATTAATCTCTAAAAGCACATTCAAGTTTTTTAAAATTATAAAGATTTAAAAAGTTAAAGACATATTTTTTAAATAAACAGTTTACTTTTGAATAGCAACACTGGCTCCCAGTTTCAATATGAGGAAATTAGTGCATTTCCACTTGACACTGTGTGTTCTAAACCTAAATTTTGTTATTTAGAAATTTTTAAGTTGATAAAAACATAATAACATTTACATTCTGTTATGTATTAATGATTTCCATTGTATTTAGTCTTCTTGTGGCTTTTCCACTTCTGATCTCAGTTTAAATAATCTTCTGATTGACTGAATCTCACCATCTTTTGTTGAAGAGAACTTCAACATTCCCTGAGTCCTTGTAGACTTGAGAACATTTGCCAATTGCCTTAATAATACATTAATATGGTCAAATACAGAATTTGGTCACACTTTTTTTCTCTCTTGGCATTTCATACACATTGCTTCATGGTCTTATGATATTGAGTGAACATGGCTTTCACCATGACTTTCCCATTCATGACTTTGTTGGTTTGATTTCTTTGTTTGGTGCTTTTCTTTTTCTCAACTAGAGCTCAAGAGTGCTTTAGTCCCTGAATTCTTTAAAATTTGAAAGTGTCTACTTGCCTTTATCCTGAATGCCAGCATGACAATAGCATGCATTATTGTGGGGTCTTTCCACACCGTTAGCTCCACTGTGAAGCAAATCACTCATATCTACCTCTTCAAACCTCAACAGTATGAGCTGGGAAATGTATTACAGTGGGTAGAAACAAGTCTCAGACCAAGTGTTGAAAAGTGCCCCTCACAATGTTTTCTCCAGCCTCTAGGCAGCCCCAGGGATGAATATCTGGCCTGTATCTGGTTGTTTGTTCAGGTAGATGTCCTCTCATCTCTCTAAGATGTTAACTGAAGGCTTAAATCGAAGTGTTAGTTAACATAGTTTAGACATGACTCTCCCAAGATGGTGTTACTAAGAAATACTAAGTAGTATTTCTTCTGTGAGTCAGTCAACAAACACATCTGATGCTCAGCATTTACTGAGCATCTTCCACATGCCAGGTGCCATTATCTGTGATAGGGAAATGATATTGAATAAGATAGACAAAAACTCTGCTGTCGTAGAGCTTAAATTCTAATGAGATCCTTGAGAAAACTGCAATGAGTAATGTAGTTCTAGTGAGTTCTTGGTTGGTATTTATCGAATGAATACATGTAGGCATGCATTATTGAATGGTGGCTAGTCCACTGGACCGCTAAACACAGTCTGAAGGGGTCTGTTGAAAATATAGCACTGAAAATATAGCACCAAGGTGGGTGGATCACCTGAGGTCAGGAGGTGGAGACTAGCCTGGCCAACATGGTGAAACCTTGTCTCTACTAACAACACAAAAATTAGCTGGGCATGGTGGCAGGCACTTGTAATCCCAGATACTCAGGAGATGGAGGCAGGAGAATTGCTTGAACCCAGGAGGTGGAGGTTGCAGTGAGTGGAGATCACACCACTGTACTCCAGCCTGGGTGACAGAGTGTGAGACTCCATCTAAAAAAGTATCTCAAAACTGGGCTTATACATGCCTAGTGGAAAATAAAATTGTGTTCTAAAGCTTCACATTGCTCCACTGTGCTCTGTCATTAAATGTGCCTGGGACAAAGTCTGAAGCTAGTCTAATTTTTCTTCCTCTTGTCTGATAAATGAGTTGCTTTTTTACTTGGATGTCTGAAGAATTATTATTAATATCTCAGAAGTAGCATAACTCACCCAGGATATGCCTGACAATTTATTCATTGCTTCGTATTAATTTTTGTTATAATAGGGTATGCTCTTTCCTCTGCAGACGAAATTCTTCCTTCATTTCAGGAATCTTTTCTTCATACGCATTATTTTTCCTCTGAATTCACTGTAGTAATCTTGATGCTTTTCTCTATAGAAGCCGTTTCAGTTCAACTGTATTATATTCATTGTTATTTCTAATTTATTTAGAAGTTGATCATCAGTTTTGAGTGATGGTCTGTTCTTTAGAGTTTTTCCACTGCAATTCTGGCTCATCCTTTTGTGGTTTTATTTCTTCTTGTGTTATTGTAGCCATATAATTATTATATTTTCTTTTACAAACTATGTGGAGAATTTTATTTTTTAGATTATGTTCCTATATTAAGTTATAGATGATTTCTATATTACTATAGTCCTTTTATTTTCTTTTCAGACATAAAAGTTCCTCTGACCAAATCATAAAATATCATCAGTTGTCATTGTTATTGCTTTTAGTATGTTGTCTAAGTCAACTAATGGTATCTGGTATCCTTCATATATATAGATATGAAGGATATATATGTATTAATAAGGAAACACTTATAATCAATAGTGATAATTTTCTCATAAATTTCTTTAGAACATGTTTTAGTCTCTTTAGTGGTTGCATGTGAGTTTAAGTTAGAAAAGAATAGAGGTCACATGGAATATTGTAAAGAATTTCTCTAGTTATAACTAGCTTTTCTCAATAGTATTGATTTTTACATCTTCCAACCAAATATCTCTACTACAGTTAGGAAAAGCATGAGAATTTTCAAATCTTTTGACAAATGGGTAAATGACATGTTTCACCCAATGTTTCTATCTATTTTTCTTAGCACTCACTGCATATGAATTACTCAAACACCATCTTGAAAGGGTCATGTCTAAACAATGTCACTAACACTCCAATTTAAGCTTTCAGTTAACATCTTAACTGAGATGAGATGCAGTGAATGGAGATCGCACCACTGTACTCCAGCCTGGGCGACAGAGTGAGACTCCATCTAAAAAGTAGCTTTAGTGATTTAGATGAGATAAACATCTACCCAAACAAGTAACCAGACTCAAGCCAGATACTCATCACAGGGGCTGCATATGATCTGGGGAAGACATTTGGAGGGGGGCACTTTTCAACACTTGGTCTGAGACTGGTTTTTACCCCCAGTAACACATTTCCTAGCTTATACTGTTGAAACTTAAACAGATAGATATGAGTGATTTCGGATCATCAGAAGTCTAATATTTATAAAATTTAGCATTAAAAATATCATCAGTACTAATTTAGTTACCTGTTCTATAGACAAAGAAAAAATAGAAATTAGGAGAACCATCCTTCCAGAAATGTTTTTCTGATAATTACTCAGTGAGAAAACTCTAGTAAATTGCATTTCTTAATTTATTGGCACAAACCTTTGCTGTAGTAAACTTCACTTTTGTTATGGTTATAAATAAATTATATTTTTTATGAGGCTTACTGCCTTAATAATTACAGATATAATTTACTGAGAATTTACTTTTATACTAGCCAATGTTATATATTTTATAACATTTTTCTAAGTATATACTATGTTATGCATTTTATACTTTTTCCTTATTCAATTTTTACAAGAACTATGTGCATCTTATTTCTGTTTCATAGATAAGGTAGTGTATGTATACAGGATTTAAGATATTTGACAAGATCACAGATATGAAAAGCCTCAGAGCTATGGTTTTAATCTAGTTATCATCCAACCCTAAAACACTAAGTAGTATTTCCTGTGCATCAGTCAAGAGACAAACATTTATTGAGCATCGTCCACATGCCAGGCACCATTTTCTGTGATAGAGAGATGACATTGAATACAGTAGACAAAAACTCTACTGTTATGAAGCTTAAATTCTAGTGAGGCCTTTGAGAAAACTGCAATGACTGGTGCAGCTCTAGTGAGTTCTTGATGGGTGTGTGTTGAATGAATACATGTAGGCATGCACGTTTGAATGGTGGCTAGTTCATTGGTCTATCAAACACGCTCTGAAGAGTTCTGTTGAAAATGTAGCATTATTCAGATAAATGCAAACCAAAACTACACTGACATCATCTCACCCAGTTGAAATGGCTTATATTAAAAAAACAGGTAATAAAAAATATTGGTGAGGATGTGGAGAAAGGGAACGCTTGTAAACTGTTGGTGGGAATTAAATTAGTACAACCACTATGTAAAATAGTTCAGAAGTTTCTCAAAAATGAAAAATTGAGCTACCATATGGTCAAGCAATCCCACTGCTGGGTGTGTACCTAAAATAAATGAAATCAGTACATCAAAGAGCTATCTGCACTCCTATGTTTGTTGTGGCAGCAATGTTTACAATAGCTAAGATTTGGAAGCAACCTAAGTGTCCATCAACAGATGAATGAATAAAGAAAATGTGGTACAGATACACTATGGAGCCCTATTCAGCCACAAAAGAATGAGATCCAGTCATTTGCAATGACATGGTGAAATAAGCCAGGCACTGAAAGACAAATATTACATGTTCTCACTTATTTGTGGGATCTAAAAATCAAAACAATTGAATTCATGGACATAGAGAGAAGAAAGATGGTTACCAGAGGCTGGGAAGTGTAGTCAGAGGCTGGCAGGGAGGTGTGAATATTTTAATGGGTACGAAAAAAACACAAAAACACAAAAAACACACAGAAAGAATAAGGAAGGCTTACTATTGGTACCACAATAGGGTGACTACATTCAGTAATAACTTAGTTGTGTAATTTAAAGTAAAGAATGTAATTGGATTGTTTGTAACCCAAGGATAAATATTTGAGAGGATGGATACCCCATGTTCAATGATGTGCTTATTTCACATTGCATGATTGTATCAAAATATCCCATGTACTGCATAAATATATATATATATATACACACACACATACATACATACCTACTATGTATCCACAAACATTTTTTAAAAGTAGCATTAAGATTGTTGTTCAAAACTAGGCTTATGCACTCACCTAATGGAAAATAAAATTATGTTCTGAAGCTTCACACAGAGACAGAAGTTCTCCAGATCAGTAAGCATAAATAATATTCTAATACAAATGTCAGTCTTGGTTTTTGCTTTTTATTTTTTACAGGTATAGAAAACTAGAGGCAGTTTTTAAAACTGTTTAGACAATAGAAAAGTATTCACAAACATTAGAAAGGGTAATAGAAGAAACTCTAATACAATATATAATCTAGTATGTATATAAACTAACAGAATAATGCATCCTTCATTCTGTGGCCTATAATTATTGCAACTTGCTAGAAATAAACATTAAAATGGTAAAAAGTCACTTGGAACTACAATCCTGATAATAATGAGACTGCAAAGCTGAGGTTTCCTTTGGTTATGAAATAAAGAGGCTTATGAAGATAATAATCATATTTTCCAAAAAGTGAGCTAAGAAGAAAAAAGGAGAACCTTTAGTTCTTGATTAATTATAGGCTAAAATATTTAGTTTTTAACAGCTTATTGATTTATTTTTATGTGCACACTACATGCAGATAGTTTTAAGATGTAAATAATACTACAAAAACTTTTAGAGATTAAAATTTTTTTTTTAACTTCTAAGTTCAGGGGTACAAGTGCAAGTTTGTTACATAGATAAACATGTGTCATAGGGGTTTATTGTACATATCATTTCATCACTCAGGTATTAAACTTAGTACCCATTAGTTAGTTGTTTCTGATCCTCTCTCTCCTCCTATCATCCACTCTTCAATAGACCCCAGTGTGTGTTGTTCTCCTCGATGTGTCCATGTGTTGTCATCATTTAACTCCCACTTATAAGTGAGAGCATGCAGTATTTGGTTTTCTGTTTCTGTCAGTTTGCTAGGGATAATGGCCTTCAGCTCCAACTATGTTCCTGCAAAGGACATGATCTCATTGTTTTTTTTAATGACTGCATAGTATTCCATGGTGTGTATGTACCACATTTTCTTTATCCAGTCTATCATTGACGGGCATTTATATTGATTTCATGTCTTTGAGATTGTGAATAGTGCTGCAATGAACATGTGTGTGTATGTGTCTTTATAACATAGTGATTTATGTTCCTTTGGGTATATACCCAGCAATGGGATTGCTGTGTCAAATGGTATTTCTGTCTTTAGGTCTTTGAGGAATTGCCACACTGTCTTCCACAATGGCTGAACTAATTTACACTCCCACCAACAGTGTATAAGCGTTCCTTTTTCTCCACAACATTGCCAGTAACTGTATATTTTGACTTTTTAATATTATAATAGCCATTCTGACTGACATGAGATGGTATCTCATTGTGCATTGGATTTGCATTTCTCTGATGATCGTGATGTTGAGCTTTTATTCCTATGATTGTTGGCCATATGCTGTCTTCTTTTGAAAAGTGTCTGTTCATGTCCTTTATCCACTTTTTGATGTTTTTTTTTCTTTTAAATTTGTTTAAGTTCCTTATAGATGCTGAATATTAGATCTTTGTCGGATTCATAGTTTGAAAGTATTTTCTCTCATTCTGTAGGTGGCCTGTTCACTCTGATGGTAGTTTCTTTTGCTGTGCAGAAGCTCTTTAGTTTAATTAGATCACATTTGTCAATTTTGGCTTTTGTTGCCATTGCTTTTGATGTTTTAGTCATGAAGTCCTTGCCCATGCTCATGTCCTGAATGATATTGCCTAGGCTTTCTTCCATGGTTTTTATATTTTTAGGTTTTAGATTTAAGTTTTTAATCCACCTTGAGTTAATTTTTGTATACAATGTAAGAAAAGGGTCCTGTTTCAATCTTCCGCATATAGCTAGCCAGTTATCCCAGCACCATTTGAGTAGGGAATCTTTTCCCCATTGCTTGTTTTTGTGAGGTTTGCCAAAGATCAGATCGTTGTAGGTGTGTGGTCTGATTTCTGGGTTCTCTATTCTGTTCCTTTGGTCTATGTGTCTGTTTTTGGTACCAGTACAATGCTGTGTTGCTTACTGTAGTCCTGTAGTATAGTTTGAAGTTGGATAATGTGATGCCTCCTGCCTTGTTCTTTTTGATTAAGATTGCCTTGGCTGTTGGGATCTTTTTTTGTTCCACATAAATTTTAAAATAGTTTTCTCTAGTCCTGTGAAGAATGTCAGTGGTAGTTTAATAGGAATAGCATTGAATCTGTAAATTGCTTTGGGAAGTGTGTCCATTTTAACAATATTGATGGTTCCTATCAATGAGTATGAAATGTTTTTCCTTTTTAAAAAAGAAAACAGGAACCCTGTTTCCAATTTTTTTAGATGTTTTAAAAATGTACCAGGTTTTCAAATAATATGTATAAAGTTCTCATTTTTAACCCTGTCATTTAAAAAAATCATTTTATTTTTAATTAAAAACAATTGTTGTTTTATTTTTTATTTCAGATTGTGCTTGCATACTTGCTTCCTCTTTTCTTTCTTTAATGTTTCTTTTTTTCTTTCTTTTAATCTCTTCTCTTTTCCTTACTACATTTTATGACACCATATTTTTCTTTCATAGATGCAAGATAATCTTTCTTTGAGGACTTTTCTTCCTGGGCTTAATATTATCTCTTGTTTCTAACATTCCTTTTTCCATGAGGTTATTTTGGCTTCACTCTTCCAAGTCAAAGACTTTTCACAAAGGCCTGGTGATTCCTTGGCTGCCTATTTAAAAATAAAAATGAGACACTAGAAAGCTGATGTTGTGCCAGGCTTCATTCCTCCATTGGCTGTCCATGTTCATATAGTGTAGTTCTAGTTTACAAATGTCATTTATTTTTATTAAAAATTCTATATCTATTTTTCTTATTTTTATGAAGTAATTTTTCTGAGACTAATAGGCTGAAAAGGTTTTTTTGTGCAATTTTAAAATTAATGTTATGAATATTACGTTTAATGGGCTAAGATTTACTAATTTCCACTTTCAGATCTGTACCCAAAGGGTTCAGTCTCTCTACTTTTACCTAATTAATCTAGATTCAAATTCAGACAGGTTTTATCAGAAACTTTTTATTGATACTCTTAACTGTTTCTAATTTTCTATACAGTCTTTCAAGACTTAGTGTAGCTTTCTAGTTTTAAATGTTAATCTCATTAATCTGACAGTTATCATGACACCCACTTACTTTCTTCATTACTTTGAACATGTATTCATTTATTAAACTAGCAATGTCTGAAACGACTTTCTTTTTTTTTAATTATTCTTATTATACTTTAAGTTCTGGGGTACATGTGCAAAACGTGCAGGTTTGTTACGTATGTATACTTGTGCCATGTTGCTGTACTGCACCCATCAACTCGTCAGCACCCATCAACTCGTCATTTACATCAGGTATAACTCCCAATGCAATCCCTCCTCCCCATGATAGGCCCCGGTGTGTGATGTCCCCCTTCCTGAATCCAAGTGATCTCATTGTTCAATTCCCACCTATGAGTGAGAATATGCGGTGTTTGGTTTTCTGTTCTTGTGATAGTTTGCTAAGAATGATGGTTTCCAGCTGCATCCATGTCCCTACAAAGGACACAAACTCATCCTTTTTTATGGCTGCATAGTATTCCATGGTGTATATGTGCCACATTTTCTTAATCCAGTCTGTCACTGATGGATATTTGGGTTGGTTCCAAGTCTTTGCTATTGTGAATAGTGCCGCAATAAACATACGTGTGCATGTGTCTTTATAGCAGCATGGTTTATAATCCTTTGGGTATATCCCCAGTAGTGGGATGACTGGGTCAAATGGTATTTCTAGTTCTAGATCCCTGAGGAATCAACACACTGTTTTCCACAATGGTTGAACTAGTTTACAATCCCACCAACAGTGTAAAAGTGTTCCTATTTCTCCACATCCTCTCCAGCACCTGTTGTTTCCTGACTTTTGAATGATCGCCATTCTAACTGGTGTGAGATGGTATCTCATTGTGATTTTGATTTGCATTTCTCCGATGGCCAGTGATGATGAGCATTTTTTCATGTGTCTGTGGGCTGTATGAATGTCTTCTTTTGAGAAATGTCTGTTCATATACTTTGCCCACTTTTTGATGGGGTTGTTTGTTTTTTTCTTGTAAATTTGTTTGAGTTCTTTGTAGCTTCTGGATACTAGCCCTTTGTCAGATGAGTAGATTGCAAAAATTTTCTCCCATTCTGTAGGTTGCCTGTTCACTCTGATGGTAGTTTCTTTTGCTGTGCAGAAGCTCTTTAGTTTAATTAGATCCCATTTGTCAATTTTGGCTTTTGCTGCTGTTGCTTTTGGTGTTTTAGACATGAAGTCTTTGCCCATGCCTATGTCCTGAATGGTACTACCTAGGTTTTCCTCTAGGATTTTTATGGTATTAGGTCTAACATTTAAGTCTCTAATCCATCTTGAATTAATTTTCGTATAAGGAGTAAGGAAGGATCCAGTTTCAGCTTTCTACCTATGGCTAGCCAATTTTCCTAGCACCATTTATTAAATAGGGAATCTTTTCCCCATTTCTTGTTTCTCTCAGGTTTGTCAAAGATCAGATGGCTGTAGATGTGTGGTATTATTTCTGAGGGCTCTGTTCTGTTCCATTGGTCTATATCTCTGTTTTGGTACCAGTACCATGCTGTTTTGGTTACTGTAGCCTTGTAGTATAGTTTGTAGTCAGGTAGTGTGATGCCTCCAGCTTTGTCCTTTTGACTTAGGATTGTCTTGGAGATGCGGGGTCTTTTTTGGTTCCATATGAACTTTAAAGTAGTTTTTTCCAATTCTGTGAAGAAACTCATTGGTAGCTTGATGGGGATGGCATTGAATCTATAAATAACCTTGGGCAGTATGGCCATCTTCACGATATTGATTCTTCCTATCCATGAGCATGGTATGTTCTTCCATTTGTTTGTGTCCTCTTTAATTTCACTGAGCAGTGGTTTGTAGTTCTCCTTGAAGAGGTCCTTTACATCCCTTGTAAGTTGGATTCCTAGGTATTTGATTCTCTTTGAAGCAATTGTGAATGGAAGTTCATTCATGATTTGGCTCTCCGTTTGTCTGTTACTGGTGTATAAGAATGCTTGTGATTTTTGCACATAAATTTTGTATCCTGAGACTTTGCTGAAGTTGCTTATCAGCTTAAGGAGATTTTGGGCTGAGACAATGGGGTTTTCTAAATATACAATCATGTCATCTGCAAGCAGGGACAATTTGACTTCTTCTTTTCCTAACTGAATACCCTTTATTTCTTTCTCCTGCCTGATTGCCCTAGCCAGAACTTCCAACACTATGTTGAATAGGAGTAGTGAGAGAGGGTGTGCCAGTTTTCAAAGGGATTTTTTCCAGTTTTTGCCCATTCAGTATGATATTGGCTGTGGGTTTGTCATAAATAGCTCTTATTATTTTGAGGTACGTTCCATCAATACCGAATTTATTGAGTGTTTTTAGCATGAAGGGCTGTTGAATTTTGTCAAAAGCCTTTTCTGCATCTATTGAGATAATCATGTGGTTCTTGTCTTTGGTTCTCTTTATATGCTGGATTACGTTTATTGTTTGTGAATGTTGAACCAGCCTTGCATCCCAGGGATGAAGCCCACCTGATCATGATGGATAAGCTTTTTGATGTACTGCTGGATCTGGTTTGCCAGTATCTTATTGAGGATTTTTGCGTCAATGTTCATCAGGGATATTGGTCTAAAATTCTCTTTTTTTGTTGTGTCTCTGCCAGGCTTTGGTATCAGGATGATGTTGGCCTCATAAAATGAGTTAGGGAGGATTCCCTCTTTTTCTATTGATTGGAATAGTTTCATTAAAAATGGTACCAGCTCCTCCTTGTACCTCTGGTAGAATTCAGCTGTGAATCCATCTGGCCCTGGACTTTTTTTCGTTGGTAGGCTATTAATTATTGCCTCAATTTTAGAGCCTACTATTGGTCTATTCAGGGATTCAACTTCTTCCTGGTTTAGTCGTGGGATAGTGTAAGTGTCCAGGAAATTATCCATTTCTTGTAGATTTTCTGGTTTATTTGCATAGAGGTGTTTATAGTATTCTCTGATGGTAGTTTGTATTTCTGTGGGGTCGGTGGTGATATCCCCTTTATCATTTTTTATTGCATCAATTTGATTCTTCTCTCTTTTCTTCTTTATTAGTCTTGCTAGCGGTCTGTCAATTTTGTCGATCTTTTCAAAAAACCAACTCCTGGATTCATTGATTTTTTGGAGGGTTTTTTGTGTCTCTATCTCCTTCAGTTCTGCTCTGATCTTAGTTATTTCTTGCCTTCTGCCAGCTTTTGAATGCGTTTGCTCTTGCTTCTCTAGTTCTTTTAATTGTGATGTTAGAGTGTCCATTTTAGATCTTTCCTGCTTTCTCTTGTGGGCATTTAGTGCTATAAATTTCCCTCTACACACTGCTTTAAATGTGTCCCAGAGATTCTGGTATGTTGTATCTTTGTTCTCATTGATTTCAAAGAACATCTTTATTTCTGCCTTCTTTTCGTGATGTACCCAGTAGTCATTCAGGAGCAGGTTGCTCAGTTTCCATGTAGTTGAGCGGTTTTGATTGAGTTTCTTAGTCCTGAGTTCTAGTTTGATTGCACTGTGGTCTGAGAGACAGTTTGTTATAATTTCTGTTCTTGTACATTTGCTGAGGAGTGCTTTACTTCCAATTATGTAGTCAATTTTGGAATAAGTGCGATGTGGTGCTCAGAAGAATGTATATTCTGTTGATTTGGGGTGGAGAGTTCTGTAGATGTCTATTAGGTCTGCTTGCTGCAGAGATGAGTTCAATTCCTGGATATCCTTGTTAACTTTCTGTCTCGTTGATCTGTCTAATGTTGACAGTGGGGTGTTGAAATCTCCCATTATTATTGTATGGGAGTCTAAGTCTCTTTGTAAGTCTCTAAGGACTTGCTTTATGAATCTGGGTGCTCCTGTATTGGGTGCATATATATTTAGGATAGTTAGCTCTTCCTGTTGAATTGATCCCTTTACCATTATGTACTGGCCTTCTTTGTCTCTTTTGATCTTTGATGGTTTAAAGTCTGTTTTATCAGAGACTAGGATTGCAACCCCTGCTTTTTTTGTTCTCCATTTGCTTGGTAAGTCTTCCTCCATCCCTTTATTTTGAGCCTATGTATGTCTCTGCATGTGAGATGGGTCTCCTGAATACAGGAGACTGATGGGTCTTGACTCTTTATCCAGTTTGCCAGTCTGTGTCTTTTATTGGAGCATTTAGTCCATTTACATTTAAGGTTAATATTGTTATGTGTGAACTTGATCCTGCCATTATGATATTAACTGGTTATTTTGCTCGTTAGTTGATGCAGTTTCTTCCTAGCCTAAATGGTCTTTACATTCTGGCATGGTTTGGCAATGGCTGGTACCGGTCGTTCCTTTCCATGTTTAGTGCTTCCTTCGGGGTCTCTTGTAAGGCATGCCTGTTGGTGACAAAATCTCTAAGCATTTGCTTATCTGTAAAGGATTTTATTTCTCCTTCACTTATGAAACTTAGTTTGGCTGGATATGAAATTCTGGGTTGAAAATTCTTTTCTTTAAGAATGTTGAATATTGGCCCCCACTCTCTTCTGGCTTGGAGAGTTTCTGCCGAGAGATCTGCTGTTAGTCTGATGGGCTTCCCTTTGTGGGTAACCCGATCTTTCTCTCTGGCTGCCCTTAAGATTTTTTCCTTCATTTCAACTTTGGTGAATCTGGCAATTATGCGTCTTGGAGTTGCTCTTCTCGAGGAGTATCTTTGTGGCGTTCTCTGTATTTCCTGGATTTGAATGTTGGCCTGCCCTACTAGGTTGGGGAAGTTCTCCTGGATGATATCCTGAAGAGTGTTTTCCAACTTGGTTCCATTTTCCCCCTCACCTTCAGGCACCCCAATCAGACGTAGATTTGGTCTTTTTACATAATCCCATACTTCTTGCAGGCTTTGTTCATTTCTTTTTCTTCTTTTTTCTTTAGGTTTCTCTTCTCGCTTCATTTCATTCATTTGATCCTCAATCGTTGATACTCTTTCTTCCAGTTGATCAAGTTGGTTACTGAAGCTTGTGAATTTTTCATGTATTTTCGTGTCATGGTTTTCATCTCTTTCATTTTGTTTATGACCTTCTCTGCATTAATTACTCTAGCCATCAATTCTTCCACTTTTTTTTCAAGATTTTTAGTTTCTTTGCGCTGGGTACGTAATTCCTCCTTTAGCTCTGAGAAGTTTGATGGACTGAAGCCTTCTTCTCTCATCTTGTCAAAGTCATTCTCCGTCAAGCTTTGATCCGTTGCTGGCGATGAGCTGCACTCCTTTGCCGGGGGAGATGCGCTCTTATTTTTTGAATTTCCAGCTTTTCTGCCCTGCTCTTTCTCCATCTTTGTGGTTTTATTTGCCTCTGGTCTTTGATGATGATGGTGACGTACTGATGGGGTTTTGGTGTAGGTGTCCTTCCTGTTTGATAGTTTTCCTTCTAACAGTCAGGACCCTCAGCTGTAGGTCTGTTGGAGATTGCTTGAGGTCCACTCCAGACCCTGTTTGCCTGGGTGTCAGCAGCAGAGGCTGCAGAAGAGAGAATATTGCTGAACAGCGAGTGTACCTGTCTGTTTCTTGCTTTGGAGGCTTCCTCTCCGGGGTGTACTTCACCCTGTGAGGTGTGGGGTGTCAGACTGCCCCTAATGGGGGATATCTCCCAGTTAGGCTATCAGGGGTCAGGGACCCACTTGAGCAGGCAGTCTGTCCCTTCTCAGATCTCAGCCTCCATGTTGGGAGATCCACTGCTCTCTTCAAAGCTGTCAGACAGAGTCGTTTGCGTCTGCAGAGGTTTCTGCTGCTTTTGTTGTTGTTTATCTGTGCCCTTTCCCCAGAGGTGGAGTCTACAGAGACAAGCAGGTTTCCTTGAGCTGCTGTGAGCTCCACCCAGTTCGAGCTTCCCAGAGGCTTTTTTTACCTACTTCAGCCTCAGCAATGGCGGGTGCCCTCCCCCAGCCTCGCTGCTGCCTTGCTGTGAGATCGCAGACTGCTGTGCTAGCAATCAGGGAGGCTCCGTGGGCATGGGACCCTCCTGGCCAGGTGTGGGATGTAATTTCTTGGTGTGCCTGTTTGCTTAAAGCTCAGTATTGGGGTGGGAGTTACCCGATTTTCCAGGTTTTGTGTGTCTCAGTTCCCCTGGCTAGGAAAAGGGATTCCCTTTCCCCTTGTGCTACCCAGGTGAGGCGATGCCTCGCCCTGCTTCATCTCTCGCTGGTCGGGCTGCAGCAGCTGACCAGCACCGATTGTCCGGCACTCCCTAGTGAGACGAACCCAGTACCTCAGTTGAAAATGTAGAAAACACCTGTCTTCTGTTTCGCTTGCACTGGGAGTTGGAGACTGGAGCTGTTCCTATTCGGCCATCTACAACTTTCTGAAATAATAGAAATGATCTATAACTGCATCATCCTGACGTGGTCACCTCTAGTCACATGTGACTATTAAGCATTTAAAATGTGGTTAGTGTGTATAATGTACTGAATGTTAAAATCAACTTTATTTTAATAATCTAACTTACAATGTAAATAGTCATATGTGGCTAATGGCTACCAAGTAAGACTCTATAGCATTAAACAAATATCTATTGCATATCCACTGTATGCTGGGCACTCTTTTAGACATTAGGCTGTATCAGCAACAAGTACAAAGATCTCCAAATTTTTGAAGCTTACATTCCAGTAGGAAACACAGTTTAGTAAAACAAAGAAATAACAAATACATATATTATATAAAATATTTTAAAAATGTATCATGGGAAAATTAAAAGGAATAGTTGGGCAAGAGAGTGCAGAGTCCTGAATGTGGAAGGCAGGCAAAATACAGAAAATATCCAGCAGAGTAAATCTTTTACTCTATTAGGATAGGTGAAAATATTTATTTTATATTATCACCTTTTCCACCTCCAGCAGGTGGGGTAACATTTTTTCACCCTGCTGTCCCTTCCAGTACTTTGCAATACACTTTGATTTGTTAATTGTTGTGTTTAAAAATATGTTTCTGTTCCTTTGTTTAAATTCATTTATTAAAAATGTAAGTCTGAGTGCACTGGCTCACGCCTGTAATCCCAACACTTTGGGAGGTCAGGCGAAGTGTTGGGGGGATAACTTGAGCCCAGGAGTTTGAGACTAGCCTGTGCAACACAGTGAGACCCCATATCTACAAAAAATTAAAAGGTAGCTGGGCATGGCGATGCCCACCTGTGGTCTTAGCTACACAGGAGGCTGAGGTGTGAGGATTGCTTGGGCCCAGGATGTTGAGGCTATAGTGAGCCATGTTCACACCACCACACTCTAGTGTGGGTGACAGAGTGAAACATTGTCTCACAAACATACAAATAAACAAAAAATGTAACTAATCTAAGGAATATGTTGTCACACAAATTTTGATATGTCTTTATTCAGTATATGGAGACTTATTTTCTTCTTTAAATATTGCAGAGTGCTGAATGTGGAAAGTAAGTGAAATATGGCAAATATTCAACAGAATAAATCTTTCACTCTATTTAGATAGGTGAAAATACTGATTTCCATACTTTCTTTTGGTTGTACTTATAATTGTATAATTGACATAAGTTGTTTTGGCACCCTCCATTCATTTTCCTTTCTCCTGTTGAAAATATCCCAAATACCTCTGCCTCACTCTGAGTCATGTGGTTTTGAAGAGGCTTTGGAGAGTCATGTGACCTAAATTCTGCCTCAATTGGTAAATTCACGAACGTAGCATTGATGGTTTTTCAGGGATAAGTAAAAATTTAATTCTGGCCAGGAAAAGTCAGACTCAAGATTTTAGTTTGAAATTGTTGAAGAAAAAGAGATTCTCTTTTCCTTTTCACTTGAACTTACGAAGATGCTGAAGCTAGAGCTGCTAGAGTCATCTGCTACATTGGGAAACCTGAGAATAGTCAATAGAGAGAAAATACTGGTGAAAGATGAAGAGAAAATCTAGTCATTGTTGATATTGTGGTGGCTGTTTCAGTCACACAAACCAAAAATACTCCCCTTTAAACTCCAGCCCCTGAAGTTAGGAGATTTCATACTTAAAATGTAAAGACTACTTCTCAGCTGTTATTAGGAGTGGCTGAAATCACTGTTTGAGCCAGGAGATCTCAGTTCCCCTTAACTCTGCCTTTGATTATTTGCATGGATTTGGGTCAATCACTTTATTCTCCAGTCCTGGCTGCCAAATGTGGGAGTTAGGTGAGACATTCTCTCTGATACCTTCCAGTTCAATCATTCTGTAAAGCAGGTTAATGTGAGCATATGACTAAAAACACCATGACATGCCCTGATATTCTCCCAGACTAGAACACTTGAAGTCTGTCTTCTATCAGCTGTTCATGGAGGTAGAGCCAGAACTCATTTGCACAAGTGCCTGGCTTAACTCTGTTAAAGTGTTGGTAACTCCTGCTAAAACAATCATCAAGTGGCTCTGGGACATGTGCTAGAGCCTGCCCAGTCTCTGATGCACGGTCCAGCACTGAGCCAAAATATGTCGTTTCCAGGAGAAACATGGCCATATGGACTGCTTAATTTGTATTCCTTGAAAATGTCACAATTTTTTTCCTATGTTAGAAAATTGCTGTGGAATGACTTTTGAAAAATTCCCAATAATGAATTAAGTGAACCCTTTGAGAAATGTTGACTGTGGTTTTAAAAAATTAAGTTAAACAAGCCTAAGAGACACATATTCCAATGCATTTGCCATGTTTAGAGGCCATTCGCTTCACTAGAAATGTGTGGGGTGCCTACTGTCTCCGTATATGGCCTCTAAAGTCAGGCTTACCATTTTTATCTTAGCTTTCTGGCTTGACCTCTTACCAGCTGGGTGAATTTGGTCAAGTCACTTAACCTTTCTAGGCTTCAGTGGTCTCTCCTATTAAATGAAGATAGTAATATTACATATCTCTTAGGATTCTTGAGGATAAAAATTCTTGAGGAAAAATAAAATACTATGTAGAGAGCCCAGCATTTAGGAAATATTCATTAGCACATTCAAGAAAGATACCTGGTTATAATATTATATATATATTTACATATGCATACACACATATATCACATGTGTCATGTACATATACACATATATGTATTTTACATGTATTATATGCTATCTTTATTGAATAGTTAATGTGTTACCACTGTATTTTTTCCTTGTTATTTCACATATGTATCTCTAATAAAAGTAAAAATTCAGAAATGTCCTGTTTTGTGGCTTGCAATATAAATTATCTGATTGTCCATCTAAATGGATTATAACAACTGAATAACTTCCAATTTAAACACCTCATTGTCTACCATGAGGAAAAATCATATAAATTTAGCTCTAAACATTGGCTTGCCTATATAACACCTGACTTGAAATTTCAAGGATCATGGCGAATATAACAGCAAATGATGTGTTATAGGATGCACAACTCTGCCAACACCAATTGCATATATTTTTCCACTGTGTCTTTAAATGCCAATAAGAGCTTTTGTTTGCTAAAATATTCTGTTATTGTGAGAAGTGAAAACAAAATACTGTCTTCTGAGGCATCATTATTTATTGAGAAATGAGAATTTTATATAACCATTTAACTCATCTATCCTGTGGAGATCTAAAGATCACATTTAACTAGTTTTCCACTTCTAACTTTCTGCCTCAATTTTAATAAACTATTGAGCATGGGCTAGACTCCAAGTCTTAAATTCACACATAGTAGTGAGCAGTTATATAATTGCCATTTTAATAACAACTCAATAACAAGAACTTTTATATGTTCCATAGATATTGCCTAAAGAATTTGAGATCTATTTTTGTATCTTCTGTTGATTACAGTTTCAAATAGGCTGATCAAAATCTTTGTTCGGTTCTATTTTACAATGGTTAACATTTTTAGAAACAAACACAAAAAGTAATACAAAACTTTAGAACTTACAAATTCCAATAATTTACTAAAATTATTCATTAAGCTCTGTTTAAAAAATTGAAAGAACAAAAGCCCTGAAAATTTGTTTTATTTTTAAAAATTCTATTGTTCAGTTTGTCTCTAGTTAGACACACATACAAGAGAAGTAAATTTTGCCACCCCTGGTAAAACACTACTCAGGGGAAAAAATAGGAATTTATTCTTTTGCCTACCTTTCATGATTAGAATTCATCTCCCTTCCTTCCATACAGTCCTAACTTCCCAGGGTTTCACATATTTATGGAGTGCCTCTTCAATAATAGCCATCAGTTTTAGGTGCTACATTTACAAAGAGAAATTATATATGAGCTCTTTGCCCTGTTTTTCATCCTTTTGTATCTGAAGAACTATTCATCCTTCAACTCTCAGATGGAAGATTCTCTCCTTCAAGAAGCATTCTCTCTCTGGGCAGCCTTGATAGTGCAACATCTACCTTGAACTCTCAATATATTCTGTACAAAGAGCTACATGATCTATAGGACTTTAGAGCCTTGATTTGGTTACATGCCTGTATTCCTCTGATAAGCTTTAGGTCTCTAGGCAGTGAGGACTTTGTTTTACTTGACTTTGAGTTTCCCACCTAGCATTATGTTTTTCAAAAAGCAGTTACATTATTTCTTTGAATGCATGATAGAATAACTGAGCTCACAGCCTAATCTAGTTCTACACAGTGATACTGTCTCCTGGAATGACTGCATCTTTCCAAAATGTAAGACCTCCTAAATCCCAGAAAAAGGAAAAAAATGTATTAAATCTCTCCACTCTGAGTCTATTTTGAAAAGTTAGTTAATTTATTACTATGTTGACAGATGATGCAGATTTTGCTTAAATTTTGTTATATGAAATTGATTGTAAATTCACAGAGGGTTGTAAAGATAGTATAGAGAGTTTCTGTGTTTCAGTTACATCTAATACAGCAATAATGAAGTATAAAAACCAAGAAACTAGCATTGGTACAATATATGTATATAGTTCTATGCCATTTTATTGCTTGCAGGTTTGTGTAAACACTATCACTATTAAGGTACAAAATTATTATAACAGTGACATCCCTCTCTATACTCCTATATAGTCACACCCATCCTTTCCTCCAACTATCCCTAACAATTGGTAAACAACATTTTGCTCTCTGTCTCCATAATTTTGTAATTTCAAGATTATAATCTAAATGGAATCATATGTGTCATACTATCATCACATTGTTCATATGTAATTTATCACAGTCAGTTGTTGCAACACTTTTTAAGTTGAAGTGTGGCAACCTTACCTACCTTTATACTCTTTTAACATCTCTTATTTATAATATAAATGTTTTGAATATGTTCCCTACATACATTTAGAAGATCAGATGGTGATAAAATTATTGTTTCAACTGTCAAATATAATTTAGAAAACTCAAGAATAAAAGAAATGTCTATTATATTTACCTATAGTTTTACTTTTCCTATTTTTCTTTCTTGCTTGCTGATGTTCTAAGATTCTTTCTCTTATAATTTGTTTTTTGTTTAGCAAATTTTCTTTAGCTTTTCATTACAGTAGGTCTGCTGGTGAAAAACTACAGTCGTCTTTCTTCATCTGAGAATGTCTTGCTTTCCTCTTCATTAATGAAGAATATTTCAGTGGATGTAGGATCCTAAGTTGACAGTTCTTTTCTTCCAGTACTTGAAAAGTATTGTATCACTTCCTCTTCACCTCCACAATTTTGGATGAGAAATCTGCTGTCATTCAAATTGTTTTCCCCCCATAGGTAAGATTTTTTTTCCTACTGCCTTCAAGATTTATATTTGTTTTTAGTTTTTAGAAATTTCATTATGATGTGTTTTGGCATGGATTTCTGGGGTTTACTCAACTTCTTGAATCAGGTAGATTTACATATTTTCTACCATTTCACCCATTATTTTTAAAACTACTTTTTCAGCTCCTCTGTGTTTCTCCTGTTCCTCCAGAATTCTGTTAACATGAATTTAGAGCTATTATTATAGCCTTACAGGTCCCTAAGGCTTTGTTTATTTTTTAACAGTCCACTTTCTTCTGCTGTTCAGGTTGAGTAATTTCTATTATTTTATCTTCAAATTCACCAATCCTTTCCTCCGTCTCCGCCACTCTGCAGTTAGGTTCATCTATTGAGATTTTATTTTGGTTATTATATTTTTTTATTTCTATTTAGTTATGATGATTAGTAATGTTGAACTTTTTTTCAAATGTTTGTTGACTGTTTGTATATCTTCTTTTGAGAAATGTCTGTCTTTTGCTCACTTTTTAATGAGGTTATTTTTCTTGTTGATTTGTTTGAATTGTTTATAAAATCTAAATATTAGAATCTTTATAGAATCTAAATATTAATGCTTTGTCAGAGGCATAATTTGCAAGTATTTTCTCCCATTCTGTAGGCTGGTGGTTTGCTCTGTTGATAGTTTATTTTGCTGTGTAGAAGCTCTTTAGTTCAAGTTCCATTTGTCTATTTTTTATTTTGGTGCATTTGCTTTTGGGGTCTTCATCATAAATTCTTTGCCAAGGTCAATGACTAGAAGAGTATTTCCTAGGTTTTCTTCTAGAACTTTTATAGTTTGAGGTCTTACATTTAAGTCTTTAATCCATTTTGAGTTATTTTTTCTATATGGTGAAATGTAGGGGTCCAGTTTAATTCTTCTGCATACAATTTTTCCAACACCATGATGGTTAATTTTATGTACTAACTTGTCTAGGCTATGATGCCCAGTTGTTTGATAAAACACAAGTCTAGGCTGGGTGCGGTGGCTCATGCCTGTAATCTCAGCACTTTGGGAGACTGAGGTGGGTGGATCATGAGGTCAGGAGATTGAGACCATCCTGGCTAACATGGTGAAACCCTGTTTCTACTAACAACACACACAAAAATTAGCTGGTGTGGTGGGTGCCTGTAGTCCCAGCTACTTGGGAGGCTGAGGCAGGAGAACGGCATGAACCTGGGAGGCGAGGAAGCAGTGAGCCGAGATCGTGCCACTGCACTCCAGCCTGGGCGACAGAGCGAGACTCCATCTCAAAAAACAAACAAACAAAAAAACAAACAAACAAAAAACACTAGTCTAGATATTGCTGTGAGGGTATATTGTAGATATTAATAGCTGCCATTGGTTGACTTGAAGTAAATGAGATTACTTTTGTTAATATAGGTGGGTCTCAGTAACTTGAGGGTTTTAAGAGTAAACACTAAGGTTTTCCAAAGAATAGAGAATTCCGCCTCAAGATTGTAATGTAGAAATCCTGTCTGAGTTTCTACTCTGCTGGTCTGTCCTATTGATTTCAGAGTTTTCATTCTTTGCACTCACATGAGCCAATTCCTTAATCCTTTGACGGTTTGCCCTGAGAACAGGGCACTTTTGCAGAAGTGTTTACTCTGAGATAACTTTGCCATGAAATATCTTGCTTTTATTATTATTTTTGTATTGCTCTAGTATATCAACTTTGGAAACAAAAGACATCATTCTATTTATAGCATTCTAGTTTTAGTAGTGGTATTTCCATTTACAAAATACAGTAATTCTCGACCGCTGAAAATGTCAAGTCCTAGAAAATGTGGAATTCCTACGTGTGATGTCAACATCATTCTCGAGGATTCATGTGATGAATCTCATGTTTCTGAAATAGATGATCCTGATGATTCAGATGATTCTGATGTCAGTGCTGTTTAGAAATAACTCTAAGAACTGTTTTTATTTTATTTTTACACTGAAAATCAGTCAAATTTGCTTCATCCTCAAAAAGTGTGTTTATTTATGTAGAATAGGTGCTGGCAGCAAGCTGTACTTTGTTTTTCTAAATGGGAAAATGGTTAAAATAAATCTCTCTTTTTTTCTCTTTAAGATCAATCTGTATATGTATGTATGTATGTATCATCTATCATCCATCTATCTATCTATCTATCTAGCTACCTACCTACCTACCTACCTACCTACCTACCTACCTACCTCACTTATTGGTTTTGTTTCTCTAGAGAACACTGACTGACAAGTTACAATAGATATGCTACAAAACTATAGTGATTGAATTTTTTTAAAGAACAGTGATGAAAATTTTAACAGGAAGGAAGAAAAGGAATAGAGGAGAAAAGAAAGAAAGTGAGAAAGAAAAACAGAAGAGAAAGAAGAAGGAAGAAAGGGAAGGAAGGAAGGAAGGGAGGAAGGAAGGGAGGGAGGGAGGGAAGGAAGAAAG
Organism: Macaca fascicularis; assembly: GCF_037993035.2. Taxonomy (NCBI): domain Eukaryota; kingdom Metazoa; phylum Chordata; class Mammalia; order Primates; family Cercopithecidae; genus Macaca; species Macaca fascicularis. Next base: position 100,462,158 of record NC_088378.1, read on the forward strand.
GAGAGACAAGAAAGACAAGAAACAAAGAGCAAGAAAATAAGTCATTGTGGTAATGGTAGAGGATTATATCAATAGATCCATCGAACTGAATATGACCCAGAAATAGGTTTATGGATATATAGGAACTTTATCATACAGAGGGCACCACATATCAGCAAACTTGAAAGAGAAAAAATATAATTGAATCTCTACATTACAATATACACAAAGCTAAATACCAAATAGATTAGAGGTATGAATTAATAGTTGTGATATTATTAAAACTGAATTTTCTTACAAAAATATTAACTGCCTGCTAACAATCTGTCAGAAATCATTCACAATGTCTAAAACTGAGAGATATTTGATTTACAAGATATAAGAAATAAACATGAAAATAAATAAAACTGAGGAAACAATAGCTGGTTACCAGAATAGAGAACATAAATGTCCAAAAAAAATATGGAAAGATGCCCAATATTAGAATTCTCACAGGATGATACAGTTTTTACTAAAAATATAGGCAAAAGATGCGCTTAATACTAGTGGTATTGGCAAAGATTGAGGTAAGATAGTGCCAAATATTGGCGAGAATATGTGGGGTCAGGGATGAGAGTTGAAGTGTACCACCATAGTGGTGTGTATGAATATATCCTTCCCTACCAGCATTCTGAATGTAATGAGTCAAATTTTGTTATATATTATCTTATGACCCAGTGAAACAAGTCTTCAGAAGAGAAACTTTCTCACAAGCCAATCAAGGAATTTGATGGCGTTCAACATTACCCTGAGTATGGCAACTGGGACATGGAAATAATTCAGGTGTCCATTTCAAGGAAATGAACAAGGCAACGTGTTGAGTGTATACTATATAAAAACTATGCCCTCAAAAGAACTGAATGTACATAGCAATGTGAATAAATATTAATAATGTAGTGCTGATAAAAAATTAAAGCCATAAAGTGATCTGTGGTATTTTCAAATACCATTTTTTGAAAATTAAAAACACAGGTACAGTCAAAACAACCTATAGATTTTCAAAGTTGCACAGATATCTAAGAACATGCATGAAACATATTAAGATCGATGTGCATGTTAGAGAAAGGGAGGGAAGAATGGAAACTGGAAAAAAGGGAAAAAACAAAATAATCAGAACAGTCCTGTAAAAGGTGGACCATGACCTAGACCAGTATAATGATGGCAATCTTGAGCACTCAAGATACTAAAAATAAATAAATAAATATTGTAAAAAAGGAAATTCTTGGACAGACACCCACAGAAGCAGAAGATCTGCATATGCTGCATAAAGTGTGCATTTTTAACAAGCTCCCAAGGCCATTCTTACATATGTGGAAGTTCCAAGTTCAGAGTTTGGAATTGGGACTGAAGGCATTAGATTTACATCTAGTTCTATCAGTAATATGCTCACAATTTCCTAATTCTCTACGTCTCCATTTCCTTATTCTTCGTTTATTACATAGAATTTATCTTATCTGACTCTTCAGTGAGGAAATTTTTTTTTTTTAATGCAAGTGTTTTGGAAACATGTCAGTAAAATGATTATTAGATTTAATTAAATTTTTTGTACAGACTAAGGAGTTCAGGACTCAGATTTTGTACAGCCTGTAGAAGGAAACAAAATACAGACAAATCCTGCAGAATTTGGATGATGGGTATATTTAATTAGGAAAATTGCCATATCAGTTCTAAAATAGAAGTCAAATATAAAACCTTCAAGAAGGCAGTGTAGGGCTCTTCCAACAGAGGTGGGAATTTATACGTTGTAGGAGGAAACCACATGGAGAGCCCATGGAAACCACATCGGAGAGCCCAAAACACTAGGATTTTGGCATCTAGAGATTTGTTTTTACTTTACAGCCTGAAAATATGCAGCTTACAAGAATAAATAACATTTCTTGAAACAATTTTTCTGGAAGACAAATATTGCTTTCCATTTTGCCCAATCTGGGCAGAAAATGTCATTACTATTCCCTTTATTTCCCTGCCCAATTATGTATTTACATTTTGGAAAAAGAAAATATAATACAAATGTGTAATACTATCCTGAAATCAGACACTATATACAGAGGTTCTTCATTGAAGGAGATTTTGTCCCTCCCTGCCTCACAGCTAGTTGGCAATGTCTGGAATCATTTCTGGTTTTCAGAGCTGGAGCGAGTAGGATTGCTATTGGCATCTACTGGGAAGTGGCCAGAGATGCTGCTGTATATCCTATAATTCATAGGATAGCACACACAATGAAGAATTATCCCACCCAAATTGTTCACATTGCCACTGATGAGAAACCCTGTTGTGTAGTATTACTTAATCATTCTATTTACGTCATGCTTAATTCTAATGAGCTCTATAGGAAAAATCCAGTTAATCCTCTTGCATTTGTTTTACAGACAATCTTATAGTATGGAATATATGCTTATGACTGCCCACCATCGATTTAACCATTTATCTGATCTTCACTCACTTAACTCTAGTGTACATTGGCTGTCTACTATGTGCCAATAATCATGCAAAACACTCCAAAGCTAAGGAAGAGTAAGACCCAGTCATTGCATTGTAGATAATCTCGGTTCATGTAAAGAAGTGTTATAATATAATCTAATATGGTACAAAATCATCATGGTAAAACAAGCTAACATAGAGGAGAGAATAATTATATATTATGCTGTATAAATTAATAAAATGTAATAAAATAATCACAGCATTTTAATATGCTAAATACAGTAACATACATATACATATATATACACACACACATATATATGAAGGTCTAAATACCCAACAAATGTAATTATTTTAATTAATTTTGCATTTTCTTTTTTTTTATTATTATACTTTAAGTTCTAGGGTACATGTGCATAACGTGCAGGTTTGTTACATATGTATACTTGTGCCATGTTGCTGTGCTGCACCCATCAACTCGTCAGCACCCAACTACTCGTCATTTACATCAGGTATAACTCCCAATGCAATCCCTCCCCTCTTCCCCCTCCCCATAATAGGCCCAGGTGTGTGATGTCCCCCTTCCCGAGTCCAAGTGATCTCATTGTTCAGTTCCCACCTATGAGTGAGAACATGTGGTGTTTGGTTTTCTGTTCTTGTGATAGTTTGCTAAGAATGATGGTTTCCAGCTGCATCCATGTCCCTACAAAGGACACAAACTCATCCTTTTTTATGGCTGCATAGTAATCCATGGTGTATATGTGCCACATTTTCTTAATCCAGTCTGTCACTGATGGACATTTGGGTTGATTCCAAGTCTTTGCTATTGTGAATAGTGCCGCAATGAACATACGTGTGCATGTGTCTTTATAGCAGCATGATTTATAATCCTTTGGGTATATCCCCAGTAATGGGATGGCTGGGTCATATGGTACATCTAGTTCTAGATCCTTGAGGAATCGCCATACTGTCTTCCATAATGGTTGAACTAGTTTACAATCCCACCAACAGTGTAAAAGTGTTCCTATTTCTCCACATCCTCTCCAGCACCTGTTGTTTCCTGACTTTTTAATGATCGCCATTCTAACTGGTGTGAGATGGTATCTCATTGTGGTTTTGATTTGCATTTCTCTGATGGCCAGTGATGATGAGCATTTTTTCATGTGTCTGTTGGCTGTATGAATGTCTTCTTTTGAGAAATGTCTGTTCATATCCTTTGCCCACTTTTGGATGGGGTTGTTTGTTTTTTTCTTGTAAATTTGTTTGAGTTCTTTGTAGGTTCTGGATATTAGCCCTTTGTCAGATGAGTAGATTGCAAAAATTTTCTCCCATTCTGTAGGTTGCCTGTTCATTCTGATGGTAGTTTCTTTTGCTGTGCAGAAGCTTTTTAGTTTAATGAGATCCCATTTGTCAATTTTGGCTTTTGCTGCCATTGCTTTTGGTGTTTTAGACATGAAGTCTTTGCCCATGCCTATGTCCTGAATGGTACTACCTAGGTTTTCCTCTAGGGTTTTTATGGTATTAGGTCTAACATTTAAGTCTCTAATCCATCTTGAATTAATTTTCGTATAAGGAGTAAGGAAAGGATCCAGATTCAGCTTTCTACCTATGGCTAGCCAATTTTCCCAGCACCATTTATTAAATAGGGAATCCTTTCCCCATTTCTTGTTTCTCTCAGGTTTGTCAAAGATCAGATGGCTGTAGATGTGTGATATTATTTCTGAGGACTCTGTTCTGTTGCATTGGTCTATATCTCTGTTTTGGTACCAGTACCATGCTGTTTTGGTGACTGTAGCCTTGTAGTATAGTTTGAAGTCAGGTAGCGTGATGCCTCCAGCTTTGTTCTTTTGACTTAGGATTGTCTTGGCAATGCGGGGTCTTTTTTGGTTCCATATGAACTTTAAAGCAGTTCTTTCCAATTCTGTGAAGAAACTCATTGGTAGCTTGATGGGGATGGCATTGAATCTATAAATAACCTTGGGCAGTATGGCCATTTTCACAATATTCAGTCTTCATATCCATGAGCATGGTATGTTCTTCCACTTGTTTGTGTCCTCTTTAATTTCACTGAGCAGTGGTTTGTAGTTCTCCTTGAAGAGGTCCTTTACATCCCTTGTAAGTTGGATTCCTAGGTACTTTATTCTCTTTGAAGCAATTGTGAATGGAAGTTCATTCCTGATTTGGCTCTCTGTTTGTCTGTTACTGGTGTATAAGAATGCTTGTGATTTTTGCACATTAATTTTGTATCCTGAGACTTTGCTGAAGTTGCTTATCAGCTTAAGGAGATTTTGGGCTGAGACAATGGGGTTTTCTAAATATACAATCATGTCATCTGCAAACAGGGAAAATTTGACTTCTTCTTTTCCTAACTGAATACCCTTGATTTCTTTCTCTTGCCTAATTGCCCTAGCCAGAACTTCCAACACTATGTTGAATAGGAGTGGTGAGAGAGGGCTTCCCTGTCTTGTGCCAGTTTTCAAAGGGAATTTTTCCAGATTTTGCCCATTCAGTATGATATTGGCTGTGGGTTTGTCATAAATAGCTCTTATTATTTTGAGGTACGTTCCATCAATACCGAATTTATTGAGCGTTTTTAGCATGAAGGGCTGTTGAATTTTGTCAAAAGCCTTTTCTGCATCAATTGAGATAATCATGTGGTTCTTGTCTTTGGTTCTGTTTATATGCTGGATTATGTTTATTGATTTGCGAATGTTGAACCAGCCTTGCATCCCAGGGATGAAGCCCACTTGATCATGGTGGATAAGCTTTTTGATATGCTGCTGAATCCGGTTTGCCAGTATTTTATTGAAGATTTTTGCATCGATGTTCATCAGGGATATTGGTCCAAAATTCTCTTTTTTTGTTGTGTCTCTGCCAGGCTTTGGTATCAGGATGATGTTGGCCTCATAAAATGAGTTAGGGAGGATTCCCTCTTTTTCTATTGATTGGAATAGTTTCAGAAGGAATGGTACCAGCTCCTCCTATACCTCTGGTAGAATTCAGCTGTGAATCCATCTGGTCCTGGACTTTTTTTGGTTGGTAGGCTATTAATTATTGCCTCTATTTCAGAGCCTGCTATTGGTCTATTCAGGGATTCAACTTCTTCCTGGTTTAGTCTTGGAGGAGTGTAAGTGTCCAGGAAATTATCCATTTCTTCTAGATTTTCTAGTTTATTTGCGTAGATGTGTTTATAGTATTCTCTGATGATAGTTTGTATTTCTGTGGGGTCGGTGGGATATCCCCTTTATCATTTTTTATTGCATCTATTTGATTCTTCTCTCTTTTCTTCTTTATTAGTTTTGCTAGCGGTCTGTCAATTTTGTTGATCTTTTCAAAAAACCAACTCCTGGATTCATTGATTTTTTGGAGAGTTTTTTGTGTCTCTATCTCCTTCAGTTCTGCTCTGATCTTAGTTATTTCTTGCCTTCTGCTAGCTTTCGAATGTGTTTGCTCTTGCTTCTCTAGTTCTTTTAATTGTGATGTTAGAGTGTCAATTTTAGATCTTTCCTGCTTTCTCTTGTGGGCATTTAGTGCTATAAATTTCCCCCTACACACTGCTTTAAATGTGTCCCAGAGATTCTGGTATGTTGTATCTTTGTTCTCATTGGTTTCAAAGAACATCTTTATTTCTGCCTTCATTTCGTGATGTACCCAGTAGTCATTCAGGAGCAGGTTGTTCAGTTTCCATGTAGTTGAGCGGTTTTGATTGAGTTTCTTAGTCCTGAGTTCTAGTTTGATTGCACTGTGGTCTGAGAGACAGTTTGTTATAATTTCTGTTCTTGTACATTTGCTGAGGAGTGCTTTACTTCCAATTATGTGGTCAATTTTGGAATAAGTGCGATGTGGTGCTGAGAAGAATGTATATTCTGTTGATTTGGGGTGGAGAGTTCTATAGATGTCTATTAGGTCTGCTTGCTGCAGAGATGAGTTCAATTCCTGGATATCCTTGTTAACTTTCTGTCTCGTTGATCTGTCTAATGTTGACAGTGGAGTGTTGAAGTCTCCCATTATTATTGTATGGGAGTCTAAGTCTCTTTGTAAGTCTCTAAGGACTTGCTTGATGAATCTGGGTGCTCCTGTATTGGGTGCATATATATTTAGGATAGTTAGTTCTTCCTGTTCAATTGATCCCTTTACCATTATGTAATGGCCTTCTTTGTCTCTTTCGATCTTTGATGGTTTAAAGTCTGTTTTATCAGAGACTAGTATTGCAACCCCTGCTTTCTTTTGTTCTCCATTTGCTTGGTAGATCTTCCTCCATCCCTTTATTTTGAGCCTATGTATGTCTCTGCATGTGAGATGGGTCTCCTGAATACAGCAGACTGATGGGTCTTGACTCTTTATCCAGTTTGCCAGTCTGTGTCTTTTAATTGGAGCATTTAGTCCATTTACATTTAAGGTTAATATTGTTATGTGTGAACTTGATCCTGCCATTATGATATTAACTGGTTATTTTGCTCGTTAGTTGATGCAGTTTCTTCCTAGCCTAAATGGTCTTTACATTCTGGCATGGTTTTGCAATGGCTGGTACCGGTTGTTCCTTTCCATGTTGAGTGCTTCCTTCAGGGTCTCTTGTAAGGCATGCCTGTTGGTGACAAAATCTCTAAGCATTTGCTTATCTGTAAAGGATTTTATTTCTCCTTCACTTATGAAACTTAGTTTGGCTGGATATGAAATTCTGGGTTTAAAATTCTTTTCTTTAAGAATGTTGAATATTGGCCCCCACTCTCTTCTGGCTTGTAGAGTTTCTGCCGAGAGATCTGCTGTTAGTCTGATGGGCTTCCCTTTGTGGGTAACCCGACCTTTCTCTCTGGCTGCCCTTAAGATTTTTTCCTTCATTTCAACTTTGGTGAATCTGGCAATTATGTGTCTTGGAGTTGCTCTTCTCGAGGAGTATCTTTGTGGCGTTCTCTGTATTTCCTGGATTTGAATGTTGGCCTGCCCTACTAGGTTGGGGAAGTTCTCCTGGATGATATCCTGAAGAGTGTTTTCCAACTTGGTTCCATTTTCTCCCTTACTTTCAGACACCCCAATCAGACGTAGATTTGGTCTTTTCACATAATCCCATACTTCTTGCAGGCTTTGTTCATTTCTTTTTCTTCTTTTTTCTTTTGGTTTCTCTTCTCACTTCATTTCATTCATTTGATCCTCAATCGCTGATACTCTTTCTTCCAGTTGATCGAGTTGGTTACTGAAGCTTGTGCATTTGTCACGTATTTCTCGTGTCATGGTTTTCATCTCTTTCATTTCATTTATGACCTTCTCTGCAGTAATTACTCTAGCCATCAATTCTTCCACTTGTTTTTCAAGATTTTTAGTTTCTTTGCGCTGGGTACGTAATTCCTCCTTTAGCTCTGAGAAGTTTGATGGACTGAAGCCTTCTTCTCTCATCTCGTCGAAGTCATTCTCCGTCCAGCTTTGATCCGTTGCTGGCGATGAGCTGCGCTCCTTTGCCGGGGGAGATGCGCTCTTATTTTTTGAATTTCCAGCTTTTCTGCCCTGCTCTTTCTCCATCTTTGTGGTTTTATCTGCCTCTGGTCTTCGATGATGGTGACGTACTGATGGGGTTTTGGTGTAGGTGTCCTTCCTGTTTGATAGTTTTCCTTCTAACAGTCAGTACCCTCAGCTGTAGGTCTGTTGTAGATTGCTTGAGGTCCACTCCAGACCCTGTTTGCCTGGGTGTCAGCAGCAGAGGCTGCAGATGATAGAATATTGCTGAACAGTGAGTGTACCTGTCTGATTATTGCTTTGGAGGCTTCCTATCAGGGGTGTACTCCACCCTGTGAGGTGTGGGGTGTCAGACTGCCCCTAGTGGGGGATGTTTCCCAGTTAGGCTACTCAGGGGTCAGGGACCCACTTGAGCAGGCAGTCTGTCCCTTCTCAGATCTCAACCTCCGTGTTGGGAGATCCACTGCTCTCTTCAAAGCTGTCAGACAGAGTCGTTTGCATCTGCAGAGGTTTCTGCTGCTTTTGTTGTTATCTGTGCCCTGTCCCCAGAGGTGGAGTCTACAGAGACAGGCAGGTTTCCTTGAGCTGCTGTGAGCTCCACCCAGTTCGAGCTTCCCAGCGGCTTTATTTTCCTACTTAAGCTTCAGCAATGGCGGGCGCCCCTCCCCCAGCCTGGCTGCTGCCTTGCCGCGAGATCGCAGACTGCTGTGCTAGCAATGAGGGAGGTTCCTGGGCGTGGGACCCTCCCGGCCAGGTGTGGGATATTATCTCCAGGTGTGCCTGTTTGCTTAAAGTGCAGTATTGGGGTGGGAGTTACCCGATTTTCCAGGTGTTGTGTGTCTCAGTTCCCCTGGCTAGGAAAAGGGATTCCCTTTCCCCTTGCGCTTCCCAGGTGAGGCAATGCCTCACCCTGCTTCAGCTCTTGCTGGTGGGGCTGCAGCAGCTGACCAGCACCGATTGTCCGGCACACCCTAGTGAGATGAACCCAGTACCTCAGTTGAAAATGCAGAGATCACCGGTCTTCTGTGTGGCTCGCACTGGGAGTTAGAGACTGGAGCTGTTCCTATTCGGCCATCTTGCTCCGCCCCCCTAATTTTGCATTTTCATAAGAACTCATCACTCACTTCTGGAGATTCACCAAATAGAGTTTGAAAGTGTGTGGTGTCCTGTCTTTTCACATCAGAAATGATCAATACAATGACACATGCCATATGCAGGTAAGATTACAGAGACCTTCTCTGAAAAATCATGATGAGGCTTATTTTTTATGCACGAGGCAGCCAAAGTATGAACAATCAGTACATTAACAATTCAGAGAATCTGAGAAAAAAAAGTAGCATCTTATGTATTAAAGGAGGAGAAAATGGCCCATAATATATTCAATATGTGCCTCTGTGGACTTGGAAAGTCTCTGTAAATAGAGCAGACTCTTTCCTACTTATTTCAAGAGCTACTCATCAAAGTTTTCCTACTGCAAATCTCCTCCATTCTGTTTAATTTATTTTCAAAATTTTTAGAAATTGAGTATGACAGTTGTTACTCATATTTATGAGTCAGGCTATTCATTTTTTTACAAAAAAATGATTTTGAGATAAAATTGCCTCATGAGAAGAGGGACTCCACCAAGTTTTGTGGGTAATAACTTTGCCTTGGTCTGGCAGAGCAGGTTTCATGTAAGGAATTTTGGGGAAGAAGTCGTCCAGGAAGCTGAAGTTCCTGGCCCATAATGTATTATGCTACTTTCTATAAGTCTATGTGATTAGGTGGTCCACATGCTTCCTGATACACTAGGCTTATTGAAACTGATGTCCTTGACTCGCAAAGGGGAAAAAAAAAACAAACAATTAAAAGCAGTACAAGAAAATAGACTCAAGGATTGTTCCTGTGTCATGAACTGATGTGTTTCCTGACATAGCCGACTGGACCAAAAAAACAAAATGTTAGAGATTTTCACATAACAGAGGCATATGGAATAAGTGGTATATGAAATTACCTTTTTTCTCACTAAGGAAGTTGTAAATGTTCTAATTTCTTAAAATAGATATACAGAAATTTAGAAAAATTCCACGCCAGAAAAATATGTCCATGTACCAGAGATATTGCTCTTCTAAGTAAATTTTAAAATATATTATCAATTTCATTTTCAACATGTTGTTTTCAGAAAATGCTTTGAGTGCCACTATGTTTACTCTTTTTAACTGTATACATCAATGGGTCATGCCACTGAAATATACTCCATGTGAGCAAGAGAAATTTATCTGACATACCAAAGGCTTCTGTAGAAGATAAGATACAAGCCTAAGCATGTAACATTCTCAAACGTCATATGAATAGAAGGAAAAAGTAAATATGTGAGAAAACCTCTCAGGCCAAAAAGCAGACAAATAAAGGAAATAATTTGTACATTTTCAATTTAATTTACAAGTTGTAGAAACTCCAGGGAGGAAATATAAATAAATAAATAAATATATATATATTTGAATAATCATATACGTGTGTGTGTGTGTGTGTGTGTGTGTGTGTGTGTGTATGTCATTTGTCAGTGTACTTCATAGAATTTTTTATGCCCAAGGGAAGTTGTCAGAAATGTCACGAGGAATGACAAGAACAATAAAATGCGTAACCCAGATGTCCAAGTCATCTACATCTCCATGTAGTCAAGATTCTTAAAAATTGTAGAAACAGCAGAAAGGGAACAAATGATTCCTTCCCTGGATAAGCACTCTCTTAATCATGCTATCGATTTATTTGTTTCTTTTCTTTAAATGTTTATTATTTCTGGTTATAGAAGTGACATATTTGTTGCCAAAATATTAAAAATACACAAATCATCTTTTTAAAAGATGTTGTTACCACCCAGAATTTAAAGTATATTCCTCCAAAAACATGTTCATCTTAACATTAAGATGAAGAATGATTGGCAGCTGTTAGCACTGATTTTGCAGTCCTACTCAGTGTACCCGTACTATGGGCAACTCATGTCAGCCTTCTGCCATCGATAGGGATCTTGAGAAGCCCGCCAACACATCTCAGTCTTCTTTCTAGACAGGAGAAGAGAGAAGAAGGGAATAGAAGGGAAATAATTAATAAAATAGAGTAAGAGGAAGCTGATACTATTTGTATTTAAAATGTTAGCCCTCAGCAGTGAGGAGAATGGGGTCTTCTGGGAAGTAGGAAACTAGGAACCATAAGTGGTTCCACATTTTACTTGCCAAGTATTTTCTAGACTGTGTGTAAGAGCAAAGATACTGGAGGTCTTTGCATCATAATTTAAAGAAATACTTCAATCTCGGACATTGGTAAATGGAATAAAGGACACTGTATATATGTATGTACCCCTTTTTCTTATTTTTAGGACAGTAGTAATAATCAGTGACTTCTATTAACTGTTTCCTACGTGTCATGCACTATGCTGAACTTTACATGCATTATTTCTTTTTTTTTTTTTTTTATAGATAAAGTGAGTAGAAAAGGAAAGATATAACCAACAGTTACAAAGTGGCAGAGCCTGGGCCCAAATCTATTTAGATCCTATGCCAGAGCCACTATCCTCCACCACACTTCCCTATCCTTACCAGCCCCAACAACTATGTGAACCATTTTTTAAAAGAGTATCTTTCAAGGTAAAAGATTTCCAAAAGAAAATTTCTTAACGTATTAGTTATTAGAAAATTATGAGATACTATTTTAAAAATGTACTATGTGGAAAACAAGTGAAGACTTTGAAAGAGCCAGACACTGTTGATTAACATTATGTTTATAAAATAGACTGTCTTTTAATCCCTTAATGGTGATGTATAATGCCATAATCAGTTAAAGAGTTTATCTCATGTCATTACATCGTCTTTATATTGTATTTTTTTTAAAAAAAAAAACATACTGTCATGGGACTGAAATAATAATTCCTGATCCATTGATCTTTCAAACATAGCCATATCATCCTAAATACACCGATAAAATAGAAACAAAAAACGAACTAGTTGGACTTACAACTCCCTCAAATACATTGAGCAGGTAGTAAGCAAAAAGCCTTCCACAGTACCTGTTGGTATCTTAGTGGGTTAAAAAATAGAAATTATTTGTTCTGTACTCATAAGCATAATGATTTCTAAAATATTTGAAAACAAAACAGCAGGGAGTTGTTGTTTAATGGATAAAAAGTTTAGTTTTCCAAAATAAAGAGTTCTGGAGTGTGCTTGCATAACAGTGTGAATGTACTTAACACTACTCAACTGCACACGTTAAAAAAGGTTAAGATGATAAATTTTATGTTATTTGTATTTTGCCAAACAAAATACATGTAAAAATGAAAACAAAATAGCTTTGGTCTCAGGTCAGAGTTTTCTCTCCCGGCCTTCTCTTCTGCCCCACTCTGAGTCTTCCTTTAACTGAATAAATTCAGCTTGTGAGCAAAAGAAGAACAATTTTCTATCATAATCATTACAACTTTTAAGATATGTCAGTGGTTTACTGCTGACATATTAATTATGTCAGCAGTAAATTAATTTATTAATTTATATGGTTAATTAATTTATATGGTTTCTATTAATTTATATAGTTTCTCATAGTTACTATAAATATTGAAGAATTACTTGCTTTCAGAGTTGATAGATTAAAAAAATAGATCTCTCACTATGGCTTTCCTTTTCTTACTAGAATTTTTCTTAATTTCCCTAGGACTTATCATAGTGAATGGCAGCCTTGATCACCACCCCTACTGATTATCTTTTACATAGTTTCCAAAGAAGGGATGACAAAATCTAACGCCTACTGCTTGGCAAATCCCAAAGAGATTTGTACAGATTCCTTTAGCTCATTAGAAACAGAGTTGGAAGAGTTGTTTCTCATAGACACTTGGGCTGTTTCTTGACACATGTCGGCTCTGTGATGAGGCATACCCCAACCTTCTTGTCAGAAGCCAGTTTTGGCATGTCAAAGATGGAGTCACTTGGCAAACTAATCTTCAGGCAGTTAACCATAGAAGACATGAGATAGTGTAGTCCCAAGAGTCCAGTCCCAAGAGTCCAAGCTACTCCTCTGCACCAGAGATTAAGACCACAGTGGAATTCTAGCATATCAATGCTGCTTGGAAAATGTACACTCTCCATCTTAATCAAAACCCAGTTTCATTATGGTTCCTCCTACTGGGTACTATTTCTTTTGGCTTTAATCTAAGTAGCAGTTGCCCAAAATAGAATCCCCATTCAGCTATGAGTCAAACTCAATTGCACGGTTTATCCTAGAGTTTGACCAGCTTCGGAGATCCAGAGTTGGAAATAAAGGATCAAGGAAAACCAACAATTTTCTCAAAATACAGACTGGAACACACGTGCTTCAGCAACAGCTTTGTTGACCCAGCTTCTCCTTCGAGAATTTGGCTTGAATTTGAGGCATTCGTTTTCAGTGAGGTGAATGAAGAGTTGGCAGTCTGGCTCTTACTTACTGTAATTGAGTCAGACAATTAAATTGCTTCCCAGTTACTGAAAATGTAAACCACATACACGTTATGTAGGCCACAGCATTCCAGTGGTGCATGTCCAGTATAGTGACTTAATGCCTGGATATGGAGGACATTTGAGTCAAAGCAGTACAGCACCCTGGCACAGCAGATGCACATGCGTGCACCAAGGGAAATACCAAAGATCTGTAGCTTTGGAAGATATCCTAGAATCAGTGCTGCGGCGAATGGATTTATTTAGACAAAACAATGTATCAGCTTATCATTGTGCTATAATTTTTGGATAGCTTTCCTTAAAAATCTTAAAATGAAGTATGTTTTAAAAATATTTTTATTTACACAGAACCCTCCCCCAAATTCTCCATTTGTCTTCCCAAAATCAAAGTTGTACTTAAAGATGTAAAATAAACATTTTTGCACTGAGAACTTGAAGAAAGGCTGACCAATGTCTCATCTTAGTTTGTGACGTTATGTAGACTTTGGAAAAGCCAACTTAGTGACACTGGCAGAACTGAGGAAAGGAGGTAGACTGTGCATATGTTTAACTTGATTTAATATGAATGCCAGTGCTGTCCATTGATTATTTTAATATCAGTGGTGATGAGGAAGCAATGTGTTTTAAAATCAACCTTACTTTCAGGTTAATAGCTATTTTTTAACATCTTAAAATTTTATAATACAAAAAATAATATTGTAATCCTATAATACAAAAAGTGTTATAATACAAAACATAGACTATTAAAATTGTTACTTAAGAAAAAAGATCTGTATTTGGATTTTCCTTAGCAAATCTTACATCTCAGGGCTGTGTAACCTCTCACTCTGTAAGTTTTTTGGTATCTGGCTCCATAAGCCCATGTTGAATGTTAAAGAAATGCTTTTCTAGCCTAGCACAAGCAGAATTACCAAGATACATTTGTATGCATCAATGTGTCTGTGTGTGTTTCCCAACCAGGGATATTTCCTGTGCAAGCATCTTTACTGATTCTTATTTCAATCCATTCCTATACTTAGCATACTATGTTCATAGAATTACATTAAGACTTCAATGAGGAAATCCAGTGTTTTCATTGGGCTTGCTCTCTAATTTTCCCCATTTCTATTCTGAGTGTTCTGCTTATGAGATTATCTTCATTAGCATTAACCTTTCTCCAGTAGCCTTGGGTTAAAAGATAAAGTCTAAACTTGTGAATCTGGCTATTATTTTGCTACTAAGTTTTATTGCTTTCATTCTGAGTGCAATAAGGTTAAAAATTTCTCAGTTTCAGAGAAACATATTCATGCTAGTTCCACCTCTTTCAGGTTTTCTGAAACCAACCTTCTTCTGGAAGCTACTTTCATTCTAAGGACAGAGCCAAGTGCTCCATAATAACGGTTATACTTGTTCAATTTCCAAGTGTATGTCTTGACACTGTGATAGAAAAAAATACAACACTAATGGTGAAAAATAGTCATTATACCAAGTCCTGTTCCCATTAATTACTTTTTAAATTTTCTAATTCAAGGAATGCATTAATTTGTATTTCAAGGAATACATTATAATTCAAGGAATGCATTGTGATGTTTAGGGGAGGTGAGGAAATAACATGGTTAGTGTATGTATGTCCTATACTTTAGATAATCTGAAAAATTGTATTAGTCTATTCTCATGCTGCTATGAAGAAATACCCAAGATTGGGTAATTTATAAAGAAAAGAGGTTTAATTGACTCACGGTTCTGCAGGGCTCAGGAAGCCTCAGGAAACTTACAGTCATGGCAGAAGGGGAAGCAAACATGTGCTTCTTCACATCATGGCAGGAAGGAGAAGTGCAGAGCAAAAGGGAGAAAAGCCCCTTACAAAACCATCAGATCTTGTGAGAACTCACTCACTATCACAAGAACAGCATGAAGGTAACAACTCCCATGATTCAATTACTTCCCATCAGGTCCTTCCCACGACATGTGGGGATTATGGGAATGACAATTCAATATATTTGGGTGGGGATACAACCAAACCATATTGTAAACATACACACACAACATATACAATTTTAGAACGTAATATTAAAAATAAATTTTAAATCTTAATAAGCATTTATATCATTTTTTATAAAATTCTTTTTTCTACAAGTCTTTGTTATGCAAAAGTTCTTAAATAGCCAAAATAAAGCATATAAATACAGCAAAAGACAAAATTATGACATATATTACATTATGAAAACTAGTTTAAAAATTCTTTCATAATGAAGAATTATAAAAGATGCCAAAATACCAAATAAATTTTCCCAGAAAAGTTTCCAAGGCACAAAGCCTATCATCCCAAATATCACCTATAAATGCAATGCAAAAGAACTCTAATTCACAATAGCAATTAATTTACAAACATCCACGTTTGCCTCTAATAAGAAACATGTTACCAATTTAGAGAAAATAACAACAGAGTATAAGAAAATTTGAATGACAAGAAATAAAATGTTCTTATTTTAAAAGATGTCAATAATTTTACCCAAATTATAAGAGAACACTGACAAACTTGCAATGAAACATTTTAAGCAAAAAATGAAGGAAAAACTATAAAATTAATTTCAAAAGTCCAAATTTACTCCCATTAAAAAAATATATGTTCAGAGGCTCGTATCATTGTTCAGTTGTGGAGTATGGAGTAGGGAGTGTGCAGATGTCGCTAAAATAGGGGGAAGCCTCACCTCAGGAGTGACAGGCGCCAACAGCAGACAATCAAATAGAATTAGAAAGTGTGATAAAACAAGGTTCAACACAAGGACAGCAGACAGAATTGGTGGCCAATTAGAGGGAAGGAGATACAGATTGAAGCTACAAAATCTGAAATGCTCCAAAATCCTAAAATTTTTATCACCAGCATAGTACTCAAAATGAATACTCTTCTGAGGATTTTGGATTCTGGATTTTTAGGTTTGGGATGCTCAAACCTAATACAGATATTCAAAACTCTGAAAAAAACTAAAAAAAAAAAAATCTGACACTTCAGTCCTAAGCATTAAAGAAAGGAATATTTTACCTTATATATGTCATGTCTCAAGCATCATGTCAGAAATCCCAAAATTCTAGTAGCAAATCTAAGTAGAAATAGTACATAGAAAAGAGTCTAGACATAAAAGTATGAAAGAGACGCTACTTCTTATCATTCATCTGACCAGGATGTAGTACGTGAGTGAGTTGGCATGCATATACAGAAATAAACTGGGAAGAACGAGAAAGTTGTGAATAAAAAGAAAATGGGATGACTAGCTCTATCCTTTGTTAAAGCATAAATATAATGATTTTCTTTTTAAAAAATAAATTTAAAAGCATGATGCAGTAAGAGGGAAATACAGAATCTAATACTAAGTGGTATTATGACAGAACAAAAGAAACATCACAATTTAGCTTCACCCAAGGCTGCTATTGAGAGAAATAATTAGTAATTTATAAGAAAAATATGTTTAAATCTCATATCTCATCATAATATAAAATACATTTCAATTGGCGTATAGAATTAACTATATTTTAAAACAAAGAAAATGGTAATTTACTATTTCATACCTATTTATAGAGTACCTATGTGTATGTTATTACTCCTATTCTGAGTGAAACAGGTCATCACTGAAGAATTTTAAACAGAGGAATGAGATCATCTTACTTAACATTAAAAAAAAAATGTCCCTGGGCCGGATGCGGCGGCTCATGCCTGTAATCCCAGCACTTTGGGAGGCCGAGGAGGGCAGATTAAGAGGTCAGGAGATCGAGACCATCCTGACTAACGGTGAAACCCCGTCTCTAATGAAAATACAAAAAATTAGCCGGGCGTAGTGGCGGGAGCCTGTAGTCCCAGCTACTCAGGAGCCTGAGGCAGGAGAATGGCCTGAACCCAGGAGGCGGAGCTTGCAGTGAGCCGAGATCGCGCCACTGCACTCCAATCTGGGTGACAGAGCGACACTCCTTATTTAAAAAAAAAAAAATCCCTCTCTCTACTATAGTGAGAATAGATCATGAGGAAGCAAGAGTAGATTCTACTTAGAGTAATGTAGCTAAGAAAGATGGTAGCAAGTTATATTCAAATTATGAATAAATTATTTAAATAAAGAGTAAATGGGATTTGAGAAGAAACTCAGTGAGGATTTTGAGAGAAAGAGAGATCCTAAGATGATCGCAAATTTTTGGCCAGAGCAACTGGAAAGATGTCGTTTACTGAGATGGGAAGTCTGTGGGAGGATCATTTGGGGGCAAGATTAGCAGTTCACTTTTGGACATGTTTGCTTGAGATTCTGATTAGATATCCAAGTAGAGATTTCAGGCTGGGTGGAGTAGAGGGAGTGGGTGGCATTTGATTTAGTCTAGAGTTTGGGAAAGAGGTCTGGGTTGAAGATAAAAGTGTTCAAGTTTTCAGAATATAGATGGTATTTAAAGTTGCAAGATGTGAGTAAAGACTGAGGAACTGGGGCGAAATCAACAAAGGAGACTAAAAAGGAGCAGCTGGTGAAAAGAGGAAAATCAGGAGTGCGTTGTCTTGGAAGCCAAGAGGGGGACAAAAGTGTTTCAAGGTGGAAGGAGAGATCAATTGAGCCAAATGTTCCTGATAAATCAAGCAAGATGACAACAGAGAATTGCATTTTGCATTGAGGAGTGGAGTACGTGGTGACAGAGTAAAGGGCTGTTTCAGTGGAAGGATTTTAGCAAGAACTTGATTGGAGTGGGATCAAAAGAGGATAGATTAAAGGAATTAAAGATAGCACACATAAATAATTTTGGGGAGTTTTGCAATCAATGGTAACAAAGAAATGAAAAGTGTCTGGAAGGAGATATGGATTCAGGAGATATATTTTTGTTTGGTTGGTTGTTTTTTAAGTGGAGAGAAATTGCGTTTGCCAAATGGGGTTACATAGTGGAGAGAAAAAATTCATAATGCAAGGAAAAGAAGAAAAAACATGAACCAATGACCCTGAGTAGGTGAAAGTTGAGTGGAAGGTGTTGAACTTTGTTAGGTATGGGGCCATCCATCAGTAGTAACATGAGGGAGGGCAGACACATGGGTACAGATACAGGTAAGATGGTAGATGTGGCAGTAGAGGCATGGTTTAATATTTAACTATATGTTGTAGATTGTTTTCAATTACGTACGAACAGTTACTCTTATCCCTATATTCGTATACAGTTTCTCATATCAACAGGCTGAATCTATTAAAACTACCTGTGGCTCCTGGTGCAGCCAGTGGATTTGTATTCATTTCACATGAGATGAATTTCTTAATGATTCAAGGATTTTATTAATGAATAGCTCTAAATCAAATGTAGCTCAGTTATATTTCCTTTTTCAATGTCATTCTCTATGGTACATTTTGCTTCTTAAACATCCAGCAAATCTATGATTCTCAATCTGGGATGATATCATCCATGGGGGTGTATTTTAATCTCATGAGTGTGGAAAGTATATATGTATACTTTAAAAACCCAAATTCAATGTTATACTCTAATTTTTTCTTTTGGGAAAAAACTTCCTGTATTATTATCATCATATAATCTACAGAAAGAAAACCTCAACAAAATATTTTATTACAAGAATACACAGAAAATAATGGATTCCTCTGGGAATCACACTCAGTATGATGTATCAAAATTGGTGGGGGTCGTAGAGGCATTCATGTCCTATATGTATCCAAGGGAACATGCTAAAAAACACTGATCAACATTAGATACATGATATTATTGGTCAGTATATTAAAATGTAGGGCACATGGGTTTTAGCATCTTTTACAACTTCCCTCTGTGATTCACTTCTTTCTTTCCTACCCCCATCTCCAAACTCCAGTAACCCTTTCTTTTATTGCCACTTCCACCCACATCTTAATGATACACTGCTCTGCTCACAGCACATAATCCTCAGGATGATTAAGCTTAAGCCACTACTGCCCAGGAGGAGCTGGCACTTGACTATTGCATATTGACTTTGAAATTAATGAGATAATTGTACAGCTCTTCATTCCACATTCCCAGAATAGTTTCAGATTGTGCGTTGAAGTAATTTACCCTGAAGCTTAATCCATAAATTTGTTGTAAAAAATGAAATAAAGGTCCAGTGAATTATGTACAATGTCAAACACCTATTACATTTGGTATTTGGAAAATGTTAAACCACTGTAAAATAACTGATTTTCACTTGCCAAGCATTTTCATTGCCATTACCATGACCATTTGTTGAAAACCTTCTCAATTAGGAATATTAACTCTTAAGAAGGAAATAAACATACACACACACACACACTAACTTGGTGTGTATTTGAGTTTCAGCCACCAAAACATTTCTCCTCCTTTTCTTTTCCATTTCTGCAGCAAAAAATAAAAGATTTTAAATTTTCTGAAAAAAAAGTCTAATGTATTTCTAAGTCTACATGTTCTCCTACATGTATGTTCTGGTGTATAATGACTTATAAGACCCTTTCTTACAGAGTACAAAACCTAAGTAAGGAAATCATAAACCTTCAATAAGCCTATATAGTCAGCTGTCTTCTCTCTTCTATTATATCCAACAGACAAGGTCAGAGATGACTTAATGAAAGAGCTCATGATAGGGGAACTGGGTAGACCTGGTTGGCAATTGATGCTAGCATTCAAATTGTTACCGTGGTCTCAGTAAAAGGTTAAGAATAGCCCCCATATATTTTATTTTTATTTGACTTCGTTTCATTTATAACCAAGTCAAATGTCTACAGTAGTTAAGAGAGAATCACAATTTTGGGGGGAATGAAAATATTGCTGATCGTAAAAACAAACTTTTGAACTGTTTTAATTCATTTAATTAATTAATTTTGAATTCTCATTACTTCTGTAATGATTTGAGATATTAGAATTTCTCTAACATCTTTGGTTTTAGTTCTGGTAGATCTCATTGTGCTTTTGTGACCTTATTTCCTGCAATGGACAACTCTATCTGCAACATGTCCAGGGAATGGTAAACCTGAATTGCATGTTAGGTTATAATAGTAGATGCACATAAATAAAACCTGCCATTACAATAGGCCCTCATATCCACAGGACAGATTCAACTAAGGCCAATGGAAAATATCTGGGGAAAAACAATAAAAAATAACAATATAACAATAAAAAATAATACACATTTTAAAACCAATACAGTGTAACAAATATTTACATAACATTTGCATTGTATGAAATACCTATGTATTACTTATAATACCTGATATAATGCAAATGCTACGTAAATATTTGTTATGATATTTCAGATGATTTAAAGCATACAGGAGGATGTGACTAGGTTATATGCAAACACTGCCATTTTAATTCAGGGACTTGAGCATCAAAAGATTTTGATATTTATGGGGTAGTGGGGGAGGGGATAAGTGTGTGTATTTTGGAACCAATTTCCCTCAGATACTGAGGGACAATTGTACAATAATAAGCAACTGCTATGGTATTTGGGCTGTTGCTTTTTAAACTTAGCAATAAGAGATGAAGATGTGAGTGCTCTTCCATTGGGTTTTGCACTCCAATTTAATAAACATCCCGAATACAGTAACAGCTGAGATTAGACAGGATTCAAAAGTTGGTTCAAATATTTTAATTAAAAATATTCTTAGAATATAAAACTTTTTTACATGTTCGCATTTAGATAGAAAAGAACAAAATATTTCTTTGCAGAAATTAAACCAGGTTCATGTTTTAGTTGTTGCTATTTATAGTTTTCACATTTATGGCACTATTAGGAACCTATGCTATGTTCAAATATATGAAGTTATTATCTGGATAATAACAGCATTTACTAAATTGTTTCTTTGATTTTAAGATAAGCTGTATTTCAGATTTATAGAAATGTAGAACTACCAAAATCCTCTATGGATTGACTAATTCATGCTTCCATTTTACTAGCAGGAAAATTAGAGAGATTAAAAGGTCTGCTCAAAAATCACAAAGCAAATAAGCAGAAGATCGACCACTAAAAGCTAGACTCTGTTTCATTCAGCAAATGTATGCAGGGTCTAGTTTGTGCCAGGTGCAAAGACAAGTTGTACACACTCTCTGTCCTTCAGTTGCTCATTATCTACTTGAGGGAGTCAAATGGCTTAACAGGTCACTATAAAAGAACAAAGGGACAAAGATTTTTACAGGGTTGAGTTTAAAGGTTAGATTAGGGTGGCTTCTTGGAGGAGGTGAAATATGAAGTGGCATTTAAACCACCTAGAGTGATGGAGAAGCAGAAGGATGTGTCAGGCAGAAGGTAATTCCTCAGGCTCAGAGGTGAGAAAACACATGCTGTTTAAGGGACTGTGGGTCTCTCCACACACTGGAGTAAAGCTGGAGCTGGCTAAGAGCAGAGAGAGAGGAGATTAGGGTGATGACAAGGGGCCAAGAGCTTTGTCAAATTTTGAAATTTACACTTTATTCTGGAGGCAATTGAGGAGACATGGTTGGGATTTTGGCAGAAAAATAACATTATCAAGCTTGCATTTTAGGAATGATATCAGACTGCAGCATGAATATTGAACTGGAGAAAGGAAGAGACAAGAAGCCAGGAAAATGCTTCCTCTATCACAACACAAAGGGTCTTTGTAAGAATTAGAAAAAGAACTCCTTCCTATTGGAAAATTGTCATAACACGCAGAAGTTATTAGAACAAGATTCTCTATCACCTTTTGCTGCAGAATTACTGGCATTCATATAGAAATCTATGTGATGTGATATGATACTTTTGTGCAATACACAGCCTCCCCAACTGGTTCTGACCTGCCACTCCTCCTAGAAAACCCATAGAATAGTTATGACTAATTCTGTCTAGCTCTTGAAAATTTACAAGTCCCATTCAGAAACATTATTTCATGTACTGTTCCTGATAATCCTGTGAAGTAGTTAGAAAAGGAAGTATTTTTACCCTCATTTTACAGATGAGAAAATTAAGCCTCAATTAGGCCAAGTGACTTGTCTACCACCACAGCTGGAGACAATGGAGCCCAAATCTCTCCACCGTTATTTCAACCTCTAAACATTATGCTTCATCAGTTTCATTTCTTTATTGCCTCTATGACTTATAGCAGGTAAAAATATCAAAAATATAAAATATGCTAATTTCTTAAAGAAGTTTAGCAAACATCTGACAATATAGCTAGGGTTTGGTAGGGTGGGTAAAAGACCATA
This sequence comes from Macaca fascicularis, assembly GCF_037993035.2. Lineage (NCBI taxonomy): Eukaryota > Metazoa > Chordata > Mammalia > Primates > Cercopithecidae > Macaca > Macaca fascicularis. Next base: position 100,484,642 of record NC_088378.1, read on the forward strand.
ACCTTTCCTTTTTTTAAGGTCAGAAATTAAATTCAGAAATTGTGCCATGGAATACTGATCTACTAGTTAGTCTCTGAGTGTGGGGACAGGAAATTGACTTAGTTCTATTTTCCTGATTCAAAAATGCACTTTGTTTTTCTAATATTTAAAATCCTCTAGGATTTCAAATGTATTGCAATTCATATTTTAGTAACTCAGTCTGTATTTCTTATCCTGCAAATCTTTAATATAGATATACATGAATAAGAAATTAAGTTCTAATTACAAATAAATATTCCATATTTTGAACTAATTGAGATATACAATGTGTTAATATAGCTGTTAAATACCAAAATGTGTAATGTATTTCGCACTTGTCACTTTTCATCTAATTAAGGAAACCTTAATGACTCTGTTACGAAAAACATTTGGGGATTACTTTATAACCTTGCCTGCATATTTTAAACTGCTATTTAGTACAAAATATCAAGCATATTTGGTTAGCAGACATTTTAAATGTCACCTAGAGGGAAGGAAATTAGAATCAGTATTAAACATTTCATAGCTATGCAAGGATGAGTGATGGTTCTTCTGCTGTCCTGTCATTGGGGCTGAACAATGGAATTAGTTATAGAAAATCAAACTCTATCCATAGGATTAGAGTTGCATGGAGTGTTTTTTTGTTTTTTTGTTTTTTTGTTTTTTGTTTTTTTTGGCCTGGAAAATAGAAGTGAGAAGGTCTAGCAGAATTCTAATTACTTGATGGTCCTCTTTTCAACACAGCCCTCCAATGCAGAGAAGCAGTGCGTGCTATGGTTAAGAGCAAGAGTCTTAATAGACTGGGTGGCTATGCCACTCTGCCACTGAGCAGCCATGAGACACTGGGCAAAGTTCTTAACCTCATTTTGCTTCATAGAGTGGTAATGAAAATTACATAAATTAATGTATGCAAAAATACCGGAACAATATCTGGCACATAATATGTGCAGTTGTAAGCAGCAGTTTTTGTCATTAATAGGATTGGAAGGAGTATCAAATTCCATTGTATCTGCTCAATTGTGAAAATTAGGTTGCTACTGAAAGTTTTATTACATAAACACTATGGAGCATGTGAAGAAATAGAGTTAAGAAAAGCTTCCCAAATCTTCATTAGGAAAAGAAAAGGAAACTCTACAACTTTATGTTTCCTTTCTAGGGTCAAGTTCTATTACCTTCTCTATCTTCAAAAGGAAAGAAGGTAGATTAGTGAAATTGGAATCCTTGTAGATGCTCAAAAGGCATATACAAATAAGACTGTGTAAGTTATAATTGACTGGGAGGAAAACTTTAGGTTAAGAAAGCATCAAATAAGCAATTCCTGTCTGAAAGTCTGTTTGATTTATACCTAATACAGTGTTTCCAGGGCAATTCCTAATGATGTCCATTATGTAGTGGGAAAAAATTGCTCTAAATACCTGATCAGTGCTGTCATTTGCTTTCAGATAAATAGGATGTAAATGCATTTCAATTAGCAATCCTTAAAACATAAAAATAAAAGCAAACCACTGATTTCAGTGGTTTGTGTGTTCATCTTCTCCACTAAAATGTGAGACTCGAAAACAAGAACTATTTAATTTTGAAAATATTTTTACTTAGAAATAAAAAGTAAACTCTAATTATTGTTTTTAATAAAATGATTACTTCTTAGCATTCTCGCTATCTCAAAAGTGAAATAAACATAGGTTTGTTTAAGAGCCTAAATAGCAGACTTCTCAGATTTCAGGTAATTGAAGAATATACAGCTGTGAACTTTATACCATAATTTAAAATAGGCAGGACAGTACTATAATTTTCCACAGATAGTCATTTAATATTTCCACAGAAATGCCATTCTTCTTAGATTTCAAATGCTTTAAATTTTGTAACGTATCATAGTTTTGCAATAAAATGTTTAAAGAAAGGTTATTTCGAAATTTTCTGCTGTCTGGGGAAAAAAGGACAGGACATTTTTTATAGCTAAGTTGTAAAGGTTAGATTTCTTTTGATTACAAGTGAATGAAGATCCAAACCAAACTGGCTCAAACAAAAATAAAATTTATTGCCTCAGCTAACCAATATGTTCAGGAATAAGTCTAGCTTTGGTCAAAGCTTGACCGTGGTAAATTATATCATCAGGACATGCTTTTTCTCTGTAACCCTTGGCTCTGCCTTTTACTTGTTGTAGAGAAGTAGTTGTCAAATCTCAGATGAAGTTGACTTTATGGTTATAAGTTGACTGCCAGTGGTTTACACTTACAGATGTGAATAATCCAGCTGAGATAAAAGACCCAGAATGCAGTCTCAGCAGCTCTGATAGGTTGAAATTGAAAAGGACACAAAAAAGTAAGGATAGTCCATGAGTCTGAATTAGAAGAATTTAATATTATTAAAATGACAAAACTTCCCAAAGCACTTGACAGATTCAATTCAATCCCTATCAGAATACCAATGATCTTATCTACAAAACAGAAAAAAAAATTCTAACATTTTATGGAACCACAAAATACCTCAAAAACACAAACAAACAAACAACAACAACAACAACAAAAATCATGAGCAAAATGAACAAGCCTATACAAATCAGAATACCTGACTTTACATTACAAAATTTTAGTAACCAAATCAGCATGGTACTGGCATATAGACCAATGGAACAGAATACAGAATCCAGATATAACTACACATATATTTATAGCCAATTCATTTCATACACTGGGGAAAGGATGATTTATTCAATAAATGGTGCTGGGAAAACTGGATAACCATATGCAGAAGAATGAAACTAGACCCTGTCTCTCACCATATACAAAAAAATGAAATCAAAATGGATTAAAGACTCACACCATGAAACTACGATGACCTCAAAGACCTCAAACTATGAAACTGCTATGAGAAAACTTGGAGAAATTCTTTAGGACATTGGTCTGAGCAAATATGTTTGTAAGTCTTCAAAAGCACAGGCAACAAAAATAAAAATAGACAAATGGGATTACATAAGCTCAAAAGTTTGCACAGCAAAGAAAACAATCATAAAATGAAGAGACAACTCAGAGAATGGGACAAAGTATTTGTAAACTATTCTGACAAGAGATTGATACAAGAACGTAAAAGTAGCTCAAACAAATCAACAGCCAAAAAGGAGAAAAGAAAAGATGAAGAAAGTGGACAAAACTTCTGAATAAACATTTCTCAAAAAAGACAGAGAAATGGCCAACAGCTATATGAAAAAAAAAGCTCAAAATCACTTATCAGAGAAATGTGAAATGAAAATTACAGTGAGATACCACCTCACTCCAATTAAATGGTTTTTATCAAAAAATAAGGAATGATAGATACTGGTGAGAATGTGGAAAACGGAGAACTTTCTCCAGGGTTGGTACACCATTGGTGGGCATGTAAATTAGTACAGCTGTTATGGAAAACAGTATGGAGGCTTCTCAAAGAACTAAAAATAGAGCTGCCATGTGATAGAGCAATCACATTACTGGGTGTTCATCCAAAAGAAAAGAAATCAATATATCAAAGAAATACCTGCACTGACATGTTTGTTGTAGCATTATTCAGCAAACATATGGAATCAATATCAATGTCTATTAGTGGAAGAAAGGATAAAGCAAATATGTTATTGTTATACAATAGGATATTATTCAGGCATAAGAATAATAAAAGTTTGTCATTTGAAGCAACATAAATGGAACCAGAGGTCAATATGTTAAGTGAAATCAGCTAAGCACAGAAAGACAAATATCACATATTCTCATTCATATGTGGAAGATCAAAAGTTAAAATAGAAAGTCGATTGTTGGTTCCTAGAGGAAGGAAGAGTATGGGGAAGGGAGGGATGAAGAGAGGTTGAGTAATAGGTATAAATAAACATTTAGAAGAATTAAGACCTGGTGTTCACTAGACCAGTAGGGTGACTAAAGTTAACATTAATTGATTGTACATTTTGAAACAACCAGCAGAGAATAATTTGAATGTTCCTAGCTTAAAGATAAATATTTCAGATGATGGATATTCCCATCACCCTGATTTGATTACATGATTATATCAAATCACAGGTAGTGCAAAAATATGTATATCTAATATGTATCAATAAAATTAAAAAATACTTGTGATTTTGTTGCTTCTTTGTATTGTTATGTAGTCTCCATTTCATTGATTTCTACTCTGATATTTATTTATTTTCCTAATTTTGGGTTTGGTGTGTTCTTGCTTTTTATTTTCTTGAGATGGATCATTAGGCTGTTTATTTGAAATCTTTCAGTTTCTTTTTTATATAGAAATCTATTGCTATAAATTTCCCTGTCAGCACTACTTTTTTGTATCCCATAGGTTTTGGAATGTTGTGTTTCCATTTTCATTTGTTTCAAGGAATGTTTTGTTTTTCTTTATTTATTGACATAGTGGTCATTCAGGAGCAAGGCATTTAATTTCATATATTTTTACAGTTTCCAAAGTTCCTCTTGTTGTATTGATTTATGGTTTTACTTTATTTTGGTCTGAGAAGATACTTAATACAATATCAATTTTTTAACATTTGTTGACACCGTTTTGTTGCCTAATCATATTCTATTCTGGAGACTGTTTTGTGTGTGAAGGAGAAAAATGTATATTCTGCAGCTGTTGGATGACATATTCTGTCAATGTCTGCTAGGTCCATTTGGTCTGTTGGGCAGATTAAGCTGGTGTTTCTTTGTTGATTTTCTGCCAGAGTGATTTGTCTATTGCTGAAAGTGGGGTGTTGCTGTCCCCAACTATGATGGTATTGGGTCTATGTCTCTTTTTAGCTTTAATAATATTTGCTTTATATATCTGGGTGCCCTGGTATTGGATACAATTTACAATTGTTATATCCTTTATCTAGGTTAATTGCATGTATTTGCAATTGTGAATAGTGCTTCAGTGAGCATTCATGTTCATGTGTCTTTATAGTAGAATGATTTATTTTCCTTGGTATACCCAGAAATGGGATTGCTGGTGTGAATGGTAGTTCTCTTTTTATATTCCTCTTTGAGGAATAGCCATACTGTTTTCTACAATGGTTGAACTAATTTACATTCCTACTGACAGTTGTATAAGTGTTCCCTTCTCAATGCAACCTCGCCAGCATCTGTTATTTTTTGACTTCTAAATATGGCCATTCTAACTGGTGTGAAATGGTATCTGTCTGTGGTTTTGATTTGCATTTCTCTAATGATCAGTGACATTGAGCTTTTATTCATAGTCTTGTTTGCCACATGTATGTCTTCTTTTGAAAAGTGTCTGTTCATGTCCTCTGCCCACTTTTTAATGGGGTTTTCTCTCGTAAATTTGTTTAAGTTCCTTATAGATGCTGGATGTTAGATTTCTGTCAGATGCATAGTTTGCAAATTTTTTCTCCTGTTATGTAGGTTGTCTGTTTACTCTTTTGATAATTTTCTTTGCTGTGTAGAAGCCCTTAAGTTTAATTAGATTCTACCTGTCAATTTTTGCTTTTGTTGCAATTGCTTTAGGTGTCTTCGTCATAAAATATTTGCCCGTTCCTATGTCCAGGATGGTATTGCCTAGGTTGTCTTCCAGGGTTTTTATAGTTTTGAGTTTTACATTTAAGTCTTTAATCCATTTTGAGTTGATCTTTGTATATGGTGTAAGGAAAGGTTCCAGCTTTAATCTTCTGCATATGACTAGCAAAGTATCCTCGCACTATTTATTGAAGAAGGAATTCCTTTCTCATTGCTTGTTTTTGTCAATTTTACTGAAGATCAGATGGTTGTAGGTGTGCAGCATTATTTCTGGGCTCTCTGTGCTGTTCCATTGGTCTATATGCCTGTTTTTGTACCAGTACCAAGTTGTTTTGGTAACTATAGCTTGTAATATAGTTTGAAGTTGGGTAACCTGATGGCTCCAGCTTTGTTCTTTGTGCGTAGGATTGTCTTGGCTATTTGGGCTCATCTTTAGTTCTATATGAATTTTAAAATAGCTTTTTCTAGTTCTGTGAAGAATGTCATTGGTGGTTCGATAGAAATAGCATTGAATCTGTAGATTCAATGGGCAGTATGGCCATTTTAATTATATTGATTCTTCCCCTCCTTGAGCATGGGTTGTTTTTCCATTTGTTTGTGCCATCTCTGATTTATTTGAACTGTGTTTTGTAATTCTCATTGTAGACGTCTTTCAACTTTCAACTAACTTTCTTTTTTTTATTTTCTGACTGGGTTATTTCAAAAGTCCTATTTTCAAGTTCAGACATTTTTTTTTTCTGAAATATGAACTAGTCAATTGTTGAGGTTCTCAATTGTTTTTGTTTCATTCATTGAGTTATTTATTTCCAAGATTTCTATTTTTTAATGATATCTGATTTTTTGTTGAATTTCTCATCCAGATCATGAATTGTTTTTCTCATCTTTGTGTTGTTCGTCTGTGTTCTCTTGTATCTCACTAATTTCCTTTAATATTACTTTAAAAATTCTTTTCAGTCATTTTACAGATTTTCTTTTCTTTGGGATCTGTTACTGGAGAACTATGATGTCATATTTTCTTGCTTTCTCACGTGTCTTGTTTCCTTATTTTAATATCTGCCTAACTGGTGTAACAGTCACCGATTCCAATATTATAGATTGGTTTTTGTAGGTAAAGATTTTTCCTATTGATGCATCTATAGCGTTTATTGGGTAGACTCCTCTTTAATTCTGGGTGAATGTAGTAGTATAATCTTCATATGGTTTCTTTCTTGGCTATAGTCAGCATTAGTGGTATCTGTAAGTTCCTCAGTGGTTTAGACTGCAGTTGTTAGTGAAGGTTGTGGTGAGGCTTTGGTAGGACAGAGTGGGCCAGACCTTGGATACCTATGGTAGTGATGGCAGGCATACTGTGCCTGAGGTTTTAACAGGTTTATAGTCCTTAGGGTTTTAACAGCATATGCTGGTGCTGGTGGTGGTGGGTTTGGGTGAGCTAGTCTTCAGGCCTATACGCAGCATGCTTAGGTGCCAACAGTGGCACCAGCAGACTGGGTAGGCAGATCCTTGGTTCTAAGTGATGTGTGAAGGTACCTGTGGCGGTAATGCTGGCCTGGGTTGGGTGGTCCCCAGGCCCCCAGGTGAACACTGGAAGTGGCAGTAGTGGCAGGTTGGACAAAATGTTCCCCAAGCCCCTTACAGGTTCCTGCAGGCTCTTAGTAGGTCAGTGTTTATGATCCTGGATGGTGAACACATGCATCAGTGGAGGTGGACAGGGAAGGCCTATCCATAGGCCCACAGACAGTATATGTGAGCCATGATGGCAGGTGAGATGGGTTTGTCATCAGACCACAGTATAAGTATGTAGGCACTGGCAGTGGCACCAGTGGGCAGGTCAGGCATCTCCCCAGGACCCTGAATGGCATGCACAGGTGCTGGTTGTGGCAATACAGACACAGGCAGGGCGGGTCAATCCGCAGTTCCCTGAACAGCTTTCTTGAGCACTGGAAGTGGTGGCAGTGTGTAGAGTGGGCCTGTCCTCAGGTTCTTGAACTTCAGGCACTGGTGTTGGTGGTAGCAGAAACTTGGATGTTGTGCACAGGTGCTGGTAGTGGTGATAATGTATAGGGCAGGCCCATTCTTAGGCCACTGGATGGTACTCTTGGGCACCAGTGGTGGTGGGCATGTCAGGCTGATTTGCAGGTCCTCAGATGATATGCCTAGGTTCTGGCAGCAGCAGCAGGCAAGGCTTGACTGTCCTTAGGCCTTGTTGGTGTGCATGAGTGCTGGCAGCAGCAACAGGCAGGGTAGACTAGTTATGAAATCACTTGATGAGACGTGGTTGCTGTCAGTGGCAGGGGTGCTAGGCAGGCTGCTGTCAGGCTCTGGAGAGCGCATGCTTCAGTTCCCTTTTTCTGAAGACAGCCCCCTTGGTCCACTGTACTGCCTGTTCCATGGGGTGCAGGAAACTGTAGGTTAGAGTGCTGGGGATCTGGCCACACCTATGGTCCAGCTAGCATCATCACACTGCAGCTTCCTGAGTGGACGTTGGGGGATATCAACAGGGTTCCAGGGATGTGGAGATGCAAAGATGATTGGGTCCTAGGGTAAGATGTATTTTGCTGGGGGCTCAGCTTCCAAAATAGCTCTAGGCTGCAGCTGCTTGGGCCTCAGCAGGTTGCAGGGAGAGTACAGTGGGACCCAGTCCAAACTCCCTCCCTGAAACAGTGTCATCATGGGGATGTCAGGTTCAGGGCTACATTAGTCTCAGGGCCTTCAAAGGTTGAAGGGCTCTCCCATGGCTAGGATTGCAAGAGCCCGTGGTGGGAATACGAACTGAGGGGGATCTCTCACTTAACTTTCCCTGCAATACGGAGTTCCCCTGGCTCTGAATTGATCCTGGACCTGCTGGCTGCTTTGTTTCCCCCTTGTTCCATGCTTCAGAGTTTCCCTGTCACTTTCTTTCCAGTGTTCTCTCCTAGAAGCTCCAGTCAGCGTGCAGTTACCTACTCACTCTTCTGGTCCTTCTTTGTGGAGGAGGTGAGTGCAGGGTGCCTCTAGTTAGTCATCCTCCACCCCTGGAGTCCTCATATTTATATTTTTGTTATGTCGTGTGTACTAATCTGGTGCTCAGGAAAGATTGCTCAAAAATATGAATTATTGTTCACCTTAGCACCTTTTGCTTTGTAGAAAAAAATTGTTGATTATAAAATCTCTCAAAATTGACTGAAAACTGCAGAAATACCATTTACTCTGTGGCACAGCTCTATTCCTAAGCCTATAAACACTTAGGAATTCCTTTTTCTCTATTTAACTTTGCATAACAAGTAACTTAAGTATCTGCTGGTAACCGCTGATTACCACCACCCTGGCAAACACACACACACACACACACACACAAATCTCTAAAGTCTAAGCTACTAAATCTGAACTTACACTGAACCAGTATTTTGTGTACAAAGACTGTTCTATGTTTGAATTGGGTCTTCATCAGTCAGTGAAAGATGACACAGTACCAAATATATCATCATTTTCCCCTTGAATTACTAGGATTTCCACTTAAGGAAAATAGGACATATGCGTGAAATATATTTAAATGCAACTTCCACAGTGACATTAAGAAAAATAATTGGAAATAAAGTTGTATTCGTTTCTTTGGTGGTAGTTTGCTTCCTTGCTTATGAAGCATGTTATTTTAAGTGAAAATATCAAAGAATATGAAGGAATAATGTTACTGAAGCCAAATACTACAGGATATATAAATACTTGAGTAAATCCTTATGAGAAGAAGAAATGTTTTCAAATCCTCAGCTTTTCAGAACAGAAACAGTGTTGATTCTGGCACTGAGTGTGAACCACCTACATATCACTTTTCATGAGCTTCCAAAAGATGAAGCCAAAGGACAAAAATCTATACTGAAACTCCCTGTTGAGAATATGGCAAAAAAAGAGAAGCCCAACAATAATGGTAATATTAAGTCTGTATATTTAATAGTTCTAGACTATTCCAACCAAGGAGTGAGGATTGTAAATACTTGGTCATATTTATTTCTTGTGTTTCATTTATTGCCTGTTTTTAAAAACAATAGGCATTGTAGCCAGCATTTTATCTGTGTGATTGACTATGTGAATTTGCTTAAGACCAGCTCTGGGGAAAGAAATTCTTTTTTCTGAAGACTTTGTCCCTCTGACCCATGTAACTGGAAAGAAGAGGAAAAAGATTGATGACAAATCTCATTGTTTTCTTTCTTGGATATATATCTCTTTTAACTCTAAGACCATAGTCTAACCAGAACATAATGCTATTATAGCATTAATACAAATGTATTATAGCATTAATACAATACAAATATTGAATATTTATTCAATATTTTGCATAAAGGAAGCTTTTAATATTTTTATCTTAATATGTTGTATTTGATTGACCCCTGTGAACTACTTGCTGCTAAAAAACATTAATCTGATTTTTTTGGTAGAATACTTTATGAGCTACTTCAATCTAACCAAATATTTAGGTAGAATCTAATTCAGTTGTAATATATAGAGTTATAGCAAGCACATTTGCAAGGAGTTCTCATTGATTTCTTAAAAAGTGTTTTATTGCCTAGGTGTAATATTTTAAGAAAATATGGTAAATCTACCAACAGAAATATACAGTCATTGAAAAGTATGTTGAAAAATAATTTTCAATGTAAAATTTTTTAAAAAAATAATGCTATTGTCGATGAGCATTTTTTCATGTGTCTGTTGGCTGTATGAATGTCTTCTTTTGAGAAATGTCTGTTCATATCCTTTGCCCACTTTTTGATGGGGTTGTTTGTTTTTTTCTTGTAAATTTATTTGAGTTCTTTGTAGGTTCTGGATATTAGCCCTTTGTCAGATGAGTAGATTGCAAAAATTTTCTCCCATTCTGTAGGTTGCCTGTTCACTCTGATGGTAGTTTCTTTTGCTGTGCAGAAGCTCTTTAGTTTAATTAGATCCCATTTGTCAATTTTGGCTTTTGCTGCTGTTGCTTTTGGTGTTTTAGACATGAAGTCTTTGCCCATGCCTATGTCCTGAATGGTACTACCTAGGTTTTCCTCTAGGATTTTTATGGTATTAGGTCTAACATTTAAGTCTCTAATCCATCTTGAATTAATTTTCGTATAAGAGTAAGGAAAGGATCCAGTTTCAGCTTTCTACTTATGGCTAGCCAATTTTCCCAGCACCATCACTGGCCATCAGAGAAATGCAAATCAAAACCACAATGAGATACCATCTCACACCAGTTAGAATGGCGATCATTAAAAAGTCAGGAAACAACAGGTGCTGGAGAGGATGTGGAGAAATAGGAACGCTTTTACACTGTTGGTGGGATTGTAAACTAGTTCAACCATTATGGAAAACAGTATGGCGATTCCTCAAGGATCTAGAACTAGATGTACCATATGACCCAGCCATCCCATTACTGGGGATATACCCAAAGGATTATAAATTATGCTGCTATAAAGACACATGCACACGTATGTTTATTGCAGCACTATTCACAATAGCAAAGACTTGGAATCAACCCAAATGTCCATCAGTGACAGATTGGATTAAGAAAATGTGGCACATATACACCATGGAATACTATGCAGCCATAAAAAAGGATGAGTTTGTGTCCTTTGTAGGGACATGGATGCAGCTGGAAACCATCATTCTTAGCAAACTATCACAAGAACAGAAAACCAAACACCGCATGTTCTCACTCATAGGTGGGAACTGAACAATGAGATCACTTGGACTCAGGAAGGGGAACATCACACACTGGGGCCTATCATGGGGAGGGGGGAGGGGGGAGGGATTGCATTGGGAGTTATACCTGTTGTAAATGACGAGTTGATGGGTGCAGCACACCAACATGGCACAAGTATACATATGTAACAAACCTGCACGTTATGCACATGTACCCTACAACTTAAAGTATAATAATAATAAATAAATTTTTAAAAAAATAATAATGCTATTGTCAAATGAAAGGCAGAATATATAATTTTTAATGCAGTATCAACTTAATTATATATAAAATATATAAATAGTAAAGATAAGAAAGAAATTCAAAATATGAACATTGGTTGCAAGACACATGTGACTATGACAAACTTCTTTCATTATTTTATCCGTGCATCCTTAAACCCTTCTTCTCTTCTTCTATTATTATTATTGTCTATGACTCAACTATCCAATTTTTCCTCTGGTCAGAAGCATGCCATAGGCTTTCCTCTCTTTGAATAATGTCAAATCTAATCAATTGTTTTAACCTAGAAATTCTAATTTTCAAATATTTTTATATCTTGCTTTTTCCATTTCCTGTCCTGCTATTATTGCCCTGTATCAGGCTTGCATCATCTCTTTCCTGGACTGCAACAGCCTATTACCTGTTTTCTACCTCTACTTTTGGCCCCTTGACAACCATCCTCCGTGATGTACTCTAGGAAATTCATTTCAAGTGATGACATTACCATGTACTTGTTTTTAAATGATGTCCTCTTGCTTATAGAATCAAGTTCCTCAGTGTGACATAAAATAATCCCTCTATGACCTAGCCCTGATCTTTTCTTCAGTCTCATCTTGCCCTCCTCATATTTACTACATATGCAGAATGTATACATTATGAAATTTTACACTGTATAGATTTGTTCAGACTATTTCTACTGCTCAATATCCCCTAAAGAAAGCTTATTCCTACTACAACTTACAACTAGGGTAGCTTCTCCTTCCTGGAACCTTTCCTCTATTGAGGCTAAGTAGCTTAACTATCCCTGACATATCCCTATTGCTTCCCAGTTAGCCTGTACTATATAATATTAAATTAATTTACTTAGCAATTTATTTTTTTCACTATAGTAAAATCTTTTGGAGAGCAGACACTGTTAATAATTCACAATTCATTCATCCCAGTACTTAGCATGGGTCTGGAATACAGCAGACACTCAATAAATGTCTGTTGAATGAAACTGAACTTACAGTTACATAAAATTAAATTTGGATTCAATGTCTTGCTCTAGGAAGTTAATGCTTAGCTATACTAAGAACCAGTTAAATAGATGTTGAATACTGGAATTGGGCAGTGTTATCATTACTTTGGTATAATATAGAAATCTAAAAATAAAATAAAATAAAACTAGTTTATCTTGTGACGTTTCTGTCTCTTGTTACATCCTACAAAATTGTATATTGAAGTTCCTTAGAGATATGAGGGCAAAGGAAGTGTGTTCTTTAAAGCTTTGAATAAAAAAGCAGACAAGTATAATATGTCATAAATTAAATAGGCACAAGGTCAAACATTGTCTCAATTCTATTCTATGTAGTTTCTGTGGCTTGGAAGCTTCTTTTAAAGGCATCGTATTTTTCCTGACACTTACCTAAGAGGACATACCTAAGGTTTGGAAATCAGTAGAGAACATCCATTTCTGAGAAATTTCCTGTGTTTTGTGGTTCTGGTCAAGATGGTCAAAAGCACTGTGCCATGTATCCTTTTGGTCTGGTCTCAGGCTTAGCATAAGAAGATCCTTGAGATTCAGGTTCAAATACTGATTAACTGCAGGCTCTGAGAAAACCAAAGAGATGCTTGGGTTTCAATTTCTTTCTCTGTTATACACCAGCATCAATACTTCTCAGGAAAAGAGGTCAGCCATCTCATCCAAGCATGACCAGACAGTTGCTTTCACCATCCACTACAGTCTCAGAAACTACCTGGAAGAAGCGCAGATTGCAGAGCCTTAACTTTTAGCATGTTGTTACTGGTTTTCTAAGATATTGTGAGAAATTAGATCTATTATTTCAAGTTGTCAAGTATAAATAATATTCACAACCCAAAGCCATTCTTCACTGGTGCATTGATAGCCTGTGGTTCCCTGTCCTATGTCCACCAGTTTCCTTTGTGTTCTTCGTCGTTAGTACAGTTGTGCAATCTATAATTATATGCTTTATAATGCATTGCCCATTATTCTTTTGATCTGGCCATTGTTTGATAATGTCTTTTCCTGGGTTAGAATAAGTTCCCAGGTAAAATGTTTTGGGAAGCTGGTTGTATGTTAAACTTTTACTCTTTCAAATATTTACGCAATTATTTTTCACACACACACCCCCTCATTCTCATCTAAGCCATAGAAAACCCTCTTTATGCAGAAAAGCACAGATTGCCCACCAGGAAGGGGATTCCCTTCTGAAACCAGAACAAACTTTTACTCTAATAGTTTAACTTTTCCTTCACCTTAAGGAAGAAAGCAACAAAACAATCACTTATAAAAGGGGATTAGAAATAGACTGAAACAGAAGTTTGGCATGTTTAGTTCTTCTAATTTTATCCACTGATTTCTTCCAGTGATGTTAATAGTACCTAGTATAGGAACAGTGGACAAGGAAGAATGAAATACAAAAGAGAATAGTAATCTATAATTAGAAGAAATAGAAGACAGAACAGGGAAAAGAGAAAGAGACTGAGTAAAGAAAGGCGATTGCTTACTCTGTGTCAGGCAAATAGTCCAGAGCTTTAAATTTTTTAAACCATTGAATCTACGTTTTACATATTCACTAAGCAAATAATCTTATTATTCCCACTTTAGAATTAAAGACATGAGTCTTGCAAGATTAAGTAACTTGGCCAAGGTTACACAGTTCAAGGCAGAGCTTCCACTTCAATTTCAACAAATATTTGTCCAGTCTTTGTTAAGCGTCTATGCTGTGAATAATATAAAGATCTGTGACTCATTTTCTTTAATTTTCTGAGGAATAATTTTATAGCTCATTTTTTCTTTCTGTATAAGCCAAATATTAGACATTTGTTTCCCTACACATATTATTTAAATGTATGATTTTATTCAATATTAACAATTGGAGAAGTGTCTTTGAAACGTAATGAAAGCATTTGGGTCTTCTTCAAAGAATTAGGTTAAATATAATTATTTTCTCTTGGCACAAAAGTATATTGCTTCATGATAAAACATTATTTTTCAGAATTAAGAATCTAATAAAAATGGTTTAAATGTATTTAGCTTGCTGTAATATTTTTGATGAAGAGAATCAAATGAAGTTTCATTATATTTTGAAGTCAGCATTTTAATGGCATGTGAAATTATGCTATGATAGATAAAACTGTTTTTAGTTATCTGTGTACAGAAAACATTAAAATGGAAAATATTAGATAGTTATAATCAGTCATTCATATTGTATGCAGATAAATACGGAAGATGAAATGTATTTTAAACAATATAATTCACTCCTATAAATCAGTTATCACTGTTATATATTTGAGAGTTTCAGTAAGTATGTAGCATAGTTAGATATTTAAATAAGTGCTTATTAGAGCTGGCTATAGTGGTCAAATTTTGCCATTTTGCAAATATATTAGCTATTTATGAATATTTATACTACAGAAATTCTTAGAAGTTTTACAGGAGGAAAGATATTATAAATTAGGGCTAATTGTCAAATTCATTTAAAACTTATGTAATCTTACCCCTGATGATTTTAGGGAATTAAGAAGCCAAAATGTATTATGTGTCAAACTATGTTATAGAATTGTCTTATTCAAAATATGGCATCTAGTAGCTAATTGGAGGAATGTGGTTTTTGTCCTTAGAATGGAAATACCCTAAACATAGGTAAGTGAATTGTGTCACATTATGAGGCTGAAAAAAATCAGGTCAAATTCCCAGGGGTCGTGTGCTTCTGGCTAGCTGTCACCTGCCCTCTCTAAATTGGGAATAATAAACTGTAGGGTTTTGTAATGTGAGGTTGTCATGTGCGTGTGGAAGAAAAATTCAGGAACTAGAAGAAGAAATGAACAAATAATATCTTAGGCAGTTTCCATTATACAGTGAATAGATTAATGAGAAAAATCAGAAAAGAGATAATATGGCACTTAACACCAGGGATTGGCAAACTTTTCTATAGAGGGACAGTTAGTGAATTTTTCAGCTTTGTAGGCCATACTGCCGCCATTATAACCACTCAATATGTTATTGTACTGTGAAAGCAGACATAGACAATATATAAATGAGTGAGCATAGCTGTATACTAATATAACTTTGTTAACACTGAAATTTGATTTTCATGCAATTTTTGTGTGTCATAAGATACTCTTCTTCTTTTGATTTGCTTTTAATCATTTACAAGTGTAAAATCAATGATTCTTAGCTCCTGGACCATATAAAAACAGGCAGCAGGCCAGATTTGACCTTAGATGAATAGACGAATTTTTGTCTGGATGGAAAAACAAGGCTAGGAATCAGAGAATTTGCCTGAGCAGCATCCACATACCACATTGCTATGCCTGTGGTGAATATGGCCAGAGCTGATCACACCCAGTTCTGTTTTGACTAGCACCTAAGGACACTGTGGGTACAGAATAGTAGTGAGGAGTAAACAGAGCATCTCCTTTGAACTGTTAAGACAGTTTTGGCTTTGGGGTCTTCATGGTTAATGTCTGTCTTCTTCAAAAGCCTGATAATTCAAGGAAGGCAAAGGCTGTGTACAATACCTGGCACATAATAGCAATCTTTACATATTAGATAAACTGAATAGGCCAGTGACTCTTAGACCCCTAGCAAACATATACCCAATTTGTTCAAAATGAATACATTCAATTGCTTTATGATAACAATTCTGAGGTGGGAAGACAAAATAATATAAGAGATATAGCAGAAGCTTTTATTTGTTCAGCTAAAAAATCACATACAAGCTTCAAGTTAATTTGATAGTTAACTGACCAAAAAGGCATTACTTAAACGCAACACTATGCATTATGAATAGAACTTCATAAAGTTGTTAAGTCTATATAAAGTTACTATAAACTTTAGCTGATATATAAAGAACAACACGAGAACCAGACCTAATGAAGTATGTCTGCTTCGGCTCAAGTACAGAAGCCCAGCTCATTCTCTGCCACTGAATCAAATTAGAAGCAGATGGTAATTTGGACCAGATGAAGTTTCAAAGGGCAGAGATGCAGGACATTCCAAAGCACACATTGAACTTTTTTCCACAGACTAATGTTCATTACTATGACATTGTAGCCACTGAACTTATACACGGCAACCGAATTACCTTGACAGTAATGCAATTCATTTTCACAGGCTGACATCATTCAGTATTTTGGGGAAATTAATAGGAATCAGTGACTTTGTTAGTTACTTTGTCATGTTTTACATGCTCTGTTCTACAAGTACTGCTTCCTTACAAAAAATAAAAGTCCTTTTATATTTTGCTTTACTTTATTCATATTAAATCATTTAGTTTCCACCAAAATTAATATTTTATTAAGCCAGCAAAATAAACTTTTTGTGAGTGTATGCAGTGAAGTTCATTTATAGTTATTCTATTATATATTCCATTTTTCTGTCTGTATAATTCCAACATATTCTTTAAACAAACAAAAAGTAAATATTTAAGTTAGAGTGTTTCTGACTTTAGTATAATCCAGAAACACAATTTTTTCAGTTTTAGGAGAACACTGTTTGGCAACTACTTATCAGAAGGGTTTGTGGGAGGAGCCACAGGAAAATGTATTCTTATTTTCTTTATCCCCAGTAGGAGCCCATGCGTATTACTCTAGTAGTGGCTCTGACCATGAGTCACCAACCATGACAGGGAGATCATGTCTACTGTGGATAGATCATGCTGGATGAACAGCCACTGAGGACTGCCACTTTAAAGGTTAAACAGACCAGCACAAAAAGCAAGTCCTGACTGGGAAGTAGTCAGATTACAATTAGTAGGGGACAGTTTGGAGTACATAAAAGAGAACACCAATGTGATTCCCCTTTTCAAGAACCTTTGGGTGATACACTGAACACTGTGATCTAGCCCACCAGATTACCTCTTTCTTATTAAAGCCACCTCTGGTTTTTTCTGTGTGCTTTTGTGGGAGCACAAAGCTATTTCCTTTCCCATGAAATTCATATCATACATCCCTATCTTCTTTAGGACCCTAGAACCCAAGCCTGTGGTATCTCACTCTTCCAAATGTCCACGGCAGTTATTAGTTTGACACAGAGTTTGCAAGCTTAGCTGCATATGGAGGTCAGGATCTTAATGAATGAACTGAGCTGGTTGTAGCAAGATAGTTCCTTACAGAACGTCAATGTTGGATGCAACTTACCTCTTTTGGATAAAGCTGCCTTCCTTCCAAGCCATTCACGTGAACTACATGGGAATATGGGCCTGACATTGCCATGGATGCTAAGTGAAAAAAAAAAAAAAAAAAGAAAGAAAGAAAAAAAAAAGTGCAATCTTAATGTGAAAATTTCAAGGGTTGGCAACACTAATTTAAATTCTCAAATATGTACATTCTACATTTTTGCTTGAAAGGAATCATACTGGTACCTGTTCTTTAACTACTTATTTGAAATCAATTTATATATGATGCTTTGAGTGTTTGACATTAACCATATGAGCATCATAAACATTTATTTAAATAAGTTGTAATTTTAGAATATATATTAGAGTTTATTTTTCTCTATCCAAATAAAATACAGACTCCTTTGGGGAGATTATATTTTATACAGTTTTATTTCAGAACTGCAGGGTGACATGTGCATAAAAGTGTTGAATAAACAGCAATTTGGTTGATAAACTATTTTTTTAAAAGAACATGAAAATTATGACAAGGAGGTATAATAAGTAAAACGGGAAAGAATAATAAACGAATTTTAATACAAGTTTGTATTAAAAGTGATACTTACTTTTGACTCAAAAGAAGCCTTTGTTATAAGGCTCAAATGAGACATGAGATGAGAAAAAAATCCCTTTGTAAATTGAAAAGGACTATAGATATGTTCAGGGTGTTATTTTAGAGAAAAATCAGGGAAGTATTTGAACTTCTGTAACAAAATTAACAATGTCTTACAACTTCATTGGCTCATTCATTGATGGTTAATTATTGTATCTATTTGGGGTCTATAGTTGCTAGTTTAATACAAAAAACATCTCTGGGTAAAATTTTCATTCCTTTAGGTTTTCTTCACTGTATACTAATTTCCTGTAAAAATAATCCTGTTTTTTTAGATTTGAGAAAGTCCATCCATGGGAGCAGGACAAAGAGAAAGAATCTGATCATCCCTAAGAGGTTTCAAGGTAGAGTATATTCATTGTTATTTTACTTCTCTTCGCTTACTCTAGTACAATAGCTCTCTCAAGACAAACATTTTTAACAGGAAGTTGTTGTGAATGAATAACCTATTTAAGAGAAAGAAGTAAGGTAATTTGGATGAAAATTTAAGTTTTATACTATATTGAACATGGGAATTATGAAAAAAAACTGTCCTTTCTCTTTGTGTCCTTATTGAAAAGTTTCATATGCACACATTTGAAAAATAGAAAAGTGAAATAAAATGTTATTATTTTTATCTCAAGAAACAAGCTTTCTGACCTACTTGAGATATTAAGGAGGGAAGTCTGTTTGCAGTTAATAGAAAGAGATCATTTATCAGATCAACTTCCAGTACATGTTAAGATTTTAGAGGACATCATTGTGCTCTAATGTTTTTCCCCATTCTCCCGAACTATGGACCTTCTAATGTTCGAAAGGACTGCCCTTCAAGTGGCCAGAGGTTAACCCAAACCTCCCTTTTCACATTTCTATTTGGGTTCTAAATTTCGGATGCCCTTGGAATCCAGACAAGCCATATTCTGACTGCCAAATCTCAGTGAGAAATGGCAAGCAGATAAAAAGGAAAGTGGTGTGAAACCTTCCCATGGGTAACCAGGAGGAGAGTCAATGGTGAAAGTGTGGCTGGGAGCAGGCCTGGTTGGTCAAGAAGATACTGAAAGACTCAGGGCCTCTTTGATATGTGGTCAGTCATAAGGCTTCATCTGTAAGTCTCACTGTTTTTTTTTTTTTTTTTTGGTGGGGGGCATTTTTCAGTGGATTTAAGGCCAGAAAAAAATATTTATGAAATGCAAAATGACATTTTGTGTTTATATTTTGTTTTTGATGAACAAGCTTATTTAATCAGTCTGGGTTACTTGCATTTTATGTGAGAAACAAAGAGATTAAGAAAAGAAAAATGTTCTTTCAAAGACCAGTGTAGAAGGGAAGTGATCTTTCTGTTTAAGATCCTTCCAGTGAAGACTAGCATGCTGAAGAAAACATTTTTGTTGTTTATTTGTTGATGACATTGAGAACTACCAATATCTGAGGAATAAGTTTGGTGTAACTTTCAGGATGTGAAGAATTTAGTTCCCTATGTTTTCTGTAACTAATCATGTTACTCTCAAGTTTCCATTCTGGCCTTCTGGCTTACATGATAACTAACTTAAGTGCCCCACTGGAATTTCTGAAAGGTGAGAAAGAGTGAGGAAGGCAAAGAGGCATATGGAATGTTCTAGGCAGAGGCAGGGAGAAAACAGTAGGTACAAAGGTCTGCAAGAGGCTGCTTGTGGCTAGAGCCTAGAAATAAGGAGGACCAAGTGAAGAAGAACTTGCTAACCTTATTTTAAAGTGTTTGAACTTTATCCCCAGGGCCATTGAAGGGTTTAGTTCAGAGAGGTACATAATTGTATTTTCATATGCCAGATATTTGATCATCTAGAGGCAATTAATATCAAATAGAGCACATGAATGTAGCAGAAGGGGAGCCATTCTTTTCCTTTGACTTGACCTCACTCCTATACATACACCTCATATGTCCCCATGTGATGATCTGCTTCAGATGTAGTAAATATGAATTCGGATCTCCCCTCCCCCATGTCATCCCCTAAAAACCCCCACTGCTCAGGAGGCAAAACTAAAGAATAGCAGGGTGAATGGGAGGCCTCTTTATGATAGAGAGAACAGAGTAATGGTACAAGAGCACAAGCAACACATTTAATTTAATCCAATGTGACAAAACTTTATTGAGCACCTATTTTGTCTCTGACACAGTGAAGGTACTGAGATTAACACAAAATAAAATAGCTAATCTCATTCTGATATGACTGTATTGTTACACAATTACTATTCAATATGATGAATCACAATCATGCCAAAGGAAGTTATAAAGTCAAAAACTATGTCTAAAGTTATTTTCCAAATACTATGGAAATACAAATTAATGTACTGTTAATTGTTCAGACCAAGAAAAACAACAGCATTTTGGGAGGCCGAGGCTGGCAGATCACGAGGTCAGGAGATTGAGACCATCCTGGCTAACACGATGAAACTCCACCTCTATTAAAAATACAAAAAAAAAATTAGCTAGATGTGGTGGCAGGCGCCTGTAGTTCCAGCTACTCGGGAGGCTGAGGCAGGAGAATGGTGTGAACTCAGGAAGCGGAGCTTGCAGTGAGTCAAGATCATACCACTGAACTCAAGCCTGGGCGATAGAGCAAGACTCCATCTCAAAAAAAAAAAAAAAAAAAAAAAAGAAAAGAAAAGAAAAAAGCATTTATAAAAATGGACAAGAGAGGACATACTTTTCTGTATTTATTAAATGCCTTTTCATTTCTTAATCATTTACTCATTTATCAATCAACTCATCAATCAATCAGTTAGGTAATAAAGACTTACGGAATATCAAACATGCCAGGCATTGTGTTTGGTGCTAACTATACCAGGAAACATATAACACGTTCCTAGCCTTCATGGATGCACAGATAAACAAGACCGTGCTTGCACTTATAAGGAGTAAAATATATACATGACTATAGCAACTTATGTGTAGAACTTCTCAAAGACAAATTATTTTAATACACATCACCCAATTCAGTTTTTGTAACAATATTTTTATGAAACTTACCACAGTAAGAATATAACTTACCAAAAGTTACATTCAGAATTGTGTCTTAAATCTTGATCATCATCCCAAGGCCCAAGTTCTGCACACCAAACAAGGTTGAGTGGACTCAACCTTGACTCAACTACTCAGAAAGAAGAGAGAGAAAGAGAGAGAGAGTCAGGGATGTGCCATATTCCAGGCAAAAGAAGCTAGCTATAAGTTTGTGAAGATAACAGATGGTAGGACTTAAATGACTATGGATCCTGAAATAGGACACTCCAGGATGACAGTAAGCAAGAGGTGGGATATTAGAAACCACATCCAGGTAAGTCTTCCATTTGGTAGGAATATAGGGTTTTTATAGGGTATGGGAAATATGGGAGGAAAGATAGGTAAGGATCAAATTCTCCAGTGTCAGAGAAATTATAGTCTATATAGAGCAGGGAACAACTCTCCTCAAATAACTTATATAAAATGAAGGAACATGGATTTGAAAAATAGTTAAAGTTCCTTCAACAGTAACGTTTCATCACTTTTCCATACTATGTCTTCTAAATAGAAAATCTTATCAATAAATAATCCTGAAAATTTTAATAATCTAAGTAAATCTTATTTTCATATCATCTGAAATGCCAATTAATTTTCCTATAAAATAGCTTTGGTCATTTTCTCCTAATAGAACATTATCAATTGATGACAGATCAAAATCTGGGACTGCTAAAGCTTTAGTACATTGTCTAGTGTTCAATTGACAGTTATTGTATTGATCAACTATTTATGAGTTATATAAGCTTTTTGGAGCCTAGATATACTCATTAGTAAAAATAATAAGAAGGGCATATTTGTTGTCAATGATACTTTCTGAATTCTTTGAGTCAAAACATCTCAAATGAGTAGTGCACAATGTAAGTAATCCACATCTAATGTTATTCAAACAGAGTATATGTTCTAAGACCAAAAATCACATGATTATAATGGAAAAAGAAAGCTCAAACAGAATATTCCATATATATTCCTTTGAGGAAGCATTAAACACACAAGGCCATCAATTGATGCTTCTTTTATTTAAATAAGCTTAATAGAGTATTTATTGGGACAGACAGATATCTCAGTCCTTCTATATTTTCAAAGGCATATGTGATAACTTTAACCTTGTGAGCTATAAGTTTGTATAGCCATGCAAGAGATGAAGAAAGCAAAACTTAGCCATAAAAGGTCACAGACTGCCTCAGAGTTTTGGAGACTTGCAGAACTAAAACTGGATGGTCTTTCCTCAAGGTTCAGCCTCTAGAGAGGAGCAGAGTGTAATTTAATCCTGAAATTACGGGTCTGAGCAAAGGACTAAAGACCCAAAGTTTTGCTTTATAAATATAGACTGAAATGTGAATCAGTGAATGAATCTTTGCTGAAATATAGCCCCAGTGAGAAGATTATGGATTGCATCTGGGACATTCTGTTTTTTAGGCAGCAACAAAGACCATCTTTCACCACAAATATGTACTCTAGATTAACACTACTTTTCTACTAAGGAAAAAAAATGGAAATCCTTTTCAAAATTTCAAAATTTATCATCAGTACTGGTAAAAGTATTATTGGGATGAATAAGTTAAAGTTTGCTTGAAAGGACAGAAAAGAGATTGGTCAGCTTTTTCTGTAAAGTGTCAGACAGTAAACATTTTAGGCTTTGCAAGCCACACAGTCTGTGACCCAACCACTCAACTCTGTCCTTTGGTATGAAATAAATCATAGACTATGGGTAAATGAATGGGAATGGCTGTGTTACAAAATCATTTTATTTACAAAAACAGGTGTTGGATAAAATTTGGCATCTAGGTTTTCCATATCTCACGATACAAAAATTTTCCGAAACTAGATGATGCTCAAGAACCATCTAGGAAGTTTTTTCAAAAATACAGCTTCCTGGGATGTCCCTCCAGGGATTCTGATACAGAGGAGGTAGATGGTAGGGAACTAAACTTTAAGAAACCCCATGATGAACTGTTTTCAAATGCTCATGAAATTATAATGAAATTAATTATAAATAGTTGTAATGAAATTAATTTGCAGACTGTAGTAGAGCCTTGGAGACCAGAAAGTAGCAACTGTTCATGTATAACCCCAGACACCAGGACCCCTGATATAATATATTCCAGAGATACATGATCAGTCATCAGCTTGCAGAGAGGTGTCCTATAAACATTTAAGAGTCATCCAATCCTCTTTTAACAATCCTGAGTCATTGTCACAGTGACTATGCAGCTTAATTCCTTGATCTCTGTCCCAGTTAACTCTTTTTTTACTTTGTTGTTCAGTTATTTCCCCTTTTTAATAATTTCAAACACACAGAATTCCTTATAAATCCATTTTTAATGTTGGAAGTTTTTAATAATGGTCATAAATTTAAAGGCCTTAATCACATATGTAGCATTTTTATAGGATTTATTGAGGTCTATTACTTTCTATTTTCTTTGGTATCTGATAAGATTTAGTTGGCCTTCCTATCTTGTGGATTTCATAGATATAAAATAAGGAATTCATGCTGTGTTGCCCAGAGCTATAACTTTTTCATGCAGTCAACAGGAGTAACTCAAAAGCAAAGCTAAAATGCCTTTTTTGAATTTTCTGATGTCAGAAAATAATTGTGACATAAACCCTCTCAATGTGTAACTCAATCTTGAACTTACTTGAGGATGTAGTTTGTGGGAAACCCTAGATAAGCTGGAGTTCACATATCTCTGATGGTACACAGAATTTCTAAGAGACAAGTGAAAATGGAGAGTCATAAGGGGATCTATTTCTAAGTTCTCACCTTCTTTAGGTACTCTTTCCCAAAACTGACTTGCCCCTGGAATGTGTACGTTGAAGTCATTCAGTCAGGGCCAGCTTCATGGGCATGTGATCTGTGCAGTAGCACAAGGTCACACAGTGGTTTAATGCTCTCTGTCACCATCTGAAAATTCTTAATAATTTTTTTAAATAAAAAGAGCTGTACATTTCCAGTTCACAAATTACATAACTTGTCCTGGATTTAAGTGTTACTCTGGTTCTGCTTTACGACAACTCCTTTTCCCATTTTAGAAAAGAGAGTTATAACTTTCATTTATCAATCTTACTAAAATACATTCCCCTGGAAGAAGGAGCGGGGTGGGGTGGGGGTCGGGGAGTGCAGGATGTAAAAGAGCCTTCTGGCTGCAAATAAAGGGACAATTCAAAATATTGATTAAGGCCTGGGCTGGCTGTTTTGTCTGTCTCTGTTATATACATATGTCCTTAACGTTAAACTTGATTTTAGAACTTTGAGATTGTGTCATGTGTGTAACTCTTCTGAATTCCCAGCGCAATGAGAATGTTTATTCTTACCCTCATTGATTTCATCCTTGGCCTACCTTCAAAGAATATAGTGGTCTGAAGGGAGGTTCCCCTGTGGGCAAAGTAAAGGAAACAGTACTGAAGGTAGCAGCACCTCATTCCATCCAGGTCACCAGTTCTGGGCAAGGTCCTGCGCTTCATCCTTCTACTGAATCTCCCTGCCAGCCTTACTTAGCTCTTTTAGAATTCCAATTCAAAATTATGATGCTTGCCTTGAAGTTGAGTACTAACACAGTTATTTAAAAAGGAAAGAGGAAATCAGACACTTTTGGGAAGAACTTATGTCAGATTTAGCTGAGGTTGATAATTGGGACTGACCTGATAATTTATTTTTTATGGGGCTATTTTCCATACATTAAATTAAGTATATGTGAAGTTTCAATGATTTTTATTTATAAAACCATTTCTGGGCACATACTATTTGCCAGCCATTATTCTAGGTGTTTGGGGAGGGAGGGAGAGAGAGCGGGGTGTGTGTGTATGTGTGTGTGTGTGGGGGAGAGAGAGAGAGAGAGAGAGAGAGAGAGGAAGGATGAAGAGAAGGGAGGGAGGGAGGAAGGAAGGAGGGAAGGAAGGAGGGAAGGAAGGAAGGAAGGAAAAAGTGAGCAAGCTTACTGCCTTTCACATGGAGCTTACATGCTAGTAAGTGAAAACAGACAAGGAAACATAAATACAAAAGATAAGTAAATTATGTATGTGTATGTCCTGGGCTTTTTTTTTTTTTTTTGGTTGGTAGGCTATTAATTATTGCCTCAATATCAGAGCTTGTTATTGGTCTATTCAGGGATTCAGCTTCTTCCTGGTTTAGTCTTGGTAGGGTGTATGCATACAGGAATTTATCCATTTCTTCCAGATTTTCTAGTTTATTTGCATAGAGGTGTTTATAGTATTCTCTGATGGTAGTTTGTGTTTCTGTGGGGTCAGTGGTGATATCCCCTTTATTATTTTTTATTGTGTCTATTTGATTCTTCTCTCTTTTATTCTTTATTAGTCTAGCTGGTGGTCTATATATTTTGTTAATTTTTTCAAAAAATAATCTCCTGGATTAATTGATTATTTTGGAGGGTTTTTCATGTCTCTATCTCCTTTAATTCTTCTCTGATCTTAGTTATTTCTTATTTTCTGCTAGTTTTGGATTAGTTTGCTCTTGCCTCTCTAGCTCTTTTAATTGTGATGTTATATGTTTCTAGCTTTCTGATGTGGGCATTTAGTGCTATAAATTTCCCTCTTAACACTGCTTTAGCTGTGTCCCAGCGATCCTGGTATGTTGTCTCTTTGTTCTCAATGGTTTCAAACAACTTCTTGATTTCTGCCTAAATTTCATTATTTATCCAGGAGTCATTCAGGAGCAGGTTGTTGAATTTCTATATAATTGTGTGGTTTTGAGTGAGCTTCTTAATCCTGGGTTCTAATTTGATTGCACTGTGGTCTGAGAGACTGTTATGATTTCAGTTCTTTTACATTTGCTGAGGAGTGTTTTACTTCCAATGGTGTGGTTAGTTTTAGAATAAGTACCATGTGGCACTGAGAAGAATGTATATTCTATTGATTTGGGGTACAGATTCTGTAGGCATCTACCGGGTCTACTTGATCCAGAGCTGTGTTCAAGTCCTGAATATCCTTGTTAATTTTATGTCTTGTTGATTGGTCTAATACTGACAGTGGGGAGTTAAAGTAT
Source organism: Macaca fascicularis (assembly GCF_037993035.2). Taxonomy (NCBI): domain Eukaryota; kingdom Metazoa; phylum Chordata; class Mammalia; order Primates; family Cercopithecidae; genus Macaca; species Macaca fascicularis. Next base: position 100,510,843 of record NC_088378.1, read on the forward strand.
CCCACTATTATTGTGTGGGAGTGTCTCTCTGTAGGTCTCTAAAAACTTGTTTTATGAATCTGGGTGCTCCTGTATTGGGTGCGTATATATTTAGGACGGTTAGCTCTTCTTGTTGCATTGATCCCTTTACCATTATGTAATGACCCTCTTTGTCTTTTTTGATCTTTATTGATTTAAAGTCTATTTGTCAGAACTGGTATTGCAACCCCTGCTTTTTTGTGCTTTCCATTTGCTTGGTAATTTTTCCTCCATTCCTTTATTTTGAGCCTATGTGTGTCTTTGCATATGAGATGGGTCTCCTGAATAAAACACACCGATGGATGTTGACTCTTTATCCAATTTGCCAGTCTGTGTCTTTCAACTGGGGGCACTTAGCCCATTTACATTTAAAGTTAGTATTGCTGTGTGTGAATCTGATCCTGTCATCATATGCTAGCTGGTTATTTTGCACATTATTGGATGCAGTTTCTTCATAGTGTTATCTGTCTTTATATTTTGGTGTGCTTTTGCAGTAACTGGTACCAGTTTTTCCTTTCCATATTCAGTGCTTCTTTCAGGCCTTGCAGGGTAGGCCTGGTGGTAACAAAATCACTCAGAATTTGCTTGTCTGGAAAGGATTTATCCTCTACTTATGAAGCTTAGTTTGGCCGTATATGAAATTCTAGGTTGAAAATTCTTTTCTTTAAGAATGTTGAATATTGGCCCCCAATCTCTTCTGGATAGTAGAGTTTCTGCTGAGAGGTTTGCTATTAGTCTGATCGTTTTCCCTTTGTATGTGACCTGGCCATTCTCTCTGGCTGCCCTTAACAGTTTTTCCTTCATTTCAATCTTAGAGAATCTGATGACGATGTGTCTTTGGGTTGATCTTCTCATGGAGTATCTTAATGGTGTTCTCTGAATTTCCTGAATTTGCATGTTGGGCTGTCTTACTAGGTTGGGCAAGTTCTCCTGGATAATATCCTGAGGTGTGTTTTCCAGCTCGTTTCTATTCTCTCTCTCTCCTTCTGGTACTCCAATCAGTCATAAGTTCAGTCTTTTTATGAATTCCCACATTTCCTGGAGGCTTTGTTCTTTCCTTTTCATTCTTTTTTCTCTAGTCTTGTCTGCATGCCTTAAGAAAAGTGGTCTTCAAACTCTGATATCCTTTCTTCTGCTTTGTCAGTTCAGCTATTAATACTTGTGTATGCTTCACAAAGTTCTCATGCTCTGTTTTTCTGCTCTATCAGGTAGTTTAAGTTCCTCTCTAAACTGGTTATTCTAGTTAGGAATTCCTCTGACCTTTTATAAAAGTTCTTAGCTTGTTTGCATTGGGTTAGAACATGCTCCTTTAGCTCAGCATAGTTTTTTATTACCCATCTTCTAAAGCCTACTTCTGTCAATTTGTCCATCTGATCCTCCATCCAGTTCTGTGCCCTTGATGGAGAGACATCGTGATCATTTGGAGGAGGAGAGACACTCTGGCCTTTTGGGTTTTCAGAATTTTTTTGATTCTTTCTCATCTTCCTGAATTTGTCTAGTTTTGGTCTTCAAGGCTGCTGACACTTAGATGGGGTTTTTGTGGGAGCTTTTTTTGTTGTTGTTACTGTTGATACTGTAGTTGTTGCTTTCTGCTTGTTTTTCTTTCAGTGGTTAGGTTTCTTTTCTGTAGGGATGCTGTGGTTTGCTGGGGGTTCACTTCAGGCTCTATTCATCTGATTTGCTCCTGCACCCAGAGTTGTCACTCAAGAAGGCTGGAGAACAGCAAAAATGAGTGTCTGCCCCTTCTTCTGGGACTGCCAACCTCAAGGGGCATCAACCTGATGCCAGGAGGATCGCTCCTGTATAAGGTGTCTGACCACCCTGTTGGAGGGTCTCACCCAGTTGGTGACATGGGGAATAGGACCCGTTTAATGAAGCACTTTGTCCCTTGGTGGAGGGGATGTGCCTTGCTACAGGGAAACCCACTTGACTGGGCTGCCTGGATTCCTCAGAACTACCAGGAGGAAAGGCTAGGTCTACTGGTTTGCAGAGACTGCAGCCACCCCTCCTTCTAGGGGCTCAGGCCCAGGGAGATCCTGGTTCTGCCCTTGAGCCTCTGCCTGGAGTTATTGGAGTTCCTCCTGCAGGAAAGCCCTGCCCAATGATGATGCATGGGTCATGGTCAGGCCTGAAGGGGCACTCTGGCTGCAGACTGCCACGGCCAATGTATTAGGCTGTTGGGGACAAGTCTTGGGACCAAGCTGTCCAGTCTCCCTGGCTCTAGCAGGGGAAAAGCGCAGCCTGTAGCTTCCGAGATGGATGCCACCCTTCCCCTGTCTAGGGAGCTTTACTGTGTTAGGCAGTTGCCAGTCCCAGTGCTGGCTGCTGCCCCTCCCCCAAGGAGTTCAAACAGGTTAGACAGCAGGCAGCCACAGCTGCAGGTGCTGGTCACCCCTTCCTGCAGGAGTTTGGTAGGCTTAAGCAGATTCCAGCTGAGAGGCTTTTGAGAATCTGAACATTCCAGGGTTGGGACAGGTAGGCCCCAGTGGCATGGGTTTGAGAGTGGGATTTTCCAGTCTGTGGGTTGCACAGTTCTGTGGCAAAAGCATGATTTCCCAGGCTGGGTAGCATGCTCACTCATTGCCTCCCTTGACTGGAAGGAGGGGGTCCCCTACCCTGTGTGGCTCTCAGGTGGGCCACCACACCACACTGTTCTTCCTTCTCTCAGTGGGTCATGCCAGCCTCCTAGTCAGTTCTGATGAGAGAACCTGGATATCTTGGTTGCCAGTGAAGGATTCACAAGCTTATTCTGTTTTGCTTTGTTTCTTTTGTTTTGTTTTGTTTTGTTTTCCTAATGGGAGGCTCTGAACGCCACTGTTTCTAATTGGCCATCTTGACCCTGCCTCCTCTAATCTATTTTTATAGTAGATGATGGTGGGTGTCAACTTGCTGTTTTTTATGTTCCATTGAATACATTGAGAAGAGTCATATAACACTATTTTATATCAACATCTATAGTATGTTGTATATTACATTCTCTAAAATTATTTATACTCGTGTTAAATATTTTTAGATGTTAAACATGTGTGAGGGGCCAGAGTTTTTCAAAATTATTTTAGGAGGAATGTCAGTACAAATTTTATAGACCACCAAACCACTGGTTTGGGCTTTATCTCTGTTGTAAAAATTCTTTCCTTCCTTGGGTTCCTTACCATTCCATCATCTGTTTATCTTCCAATATCTCTGACCTTTTCCCTGCCTGTTTGCTGGCTTCTCTTTCTCATATAATTTTCAAACTATAGATAATAGTGTTTTTCCTTAGTTTTCTCACTTCTGTGTCACACATTTATTCTCAAAGTAATCTTATTCACTTTAATATTCAGTTCTGACCTCCTCGCAGGGGATTCTAAACATAATTTGTGGCTGTGTTAACATGGTTGTAAACTGTAATGCCTCATTGCCAACAGTAGGCTGGTGGTGGTATCTCAAACTCAAAGAGTTCAAACTCCCCCCAAATAAAATAATTTCTCTTCTGAATTTAATGCAATTGTAATTATCATTTAATCAGTAACACTAGCCTGAAACTTTAATTTCCTTTCTCTCCTATACTCCATCATTGACTTTTTTATCTTCAAAAATTTCTGAGTATTTATGGTTTAGTGAAAATATACACAGAACGGTGAGAGAACTGACTCAGTATCTGAATATTTTTTCTCTCTTTGATGCCAAAATAATTAATAAGAAACCTCATAACCAGTGAGTGGTTGATACTTTCAGTAATGATTTGTAATGTGGATTTGTTCATTTATTAAAATGGAATTCCTTCTAATTATTGATTCTAAAGTAATATTGATGACTTGGAATTCATATTTTATATCTCAGTGTAATTATTTGTTTAAGCTTAAATTTAGGAGATAGTGACAAGAAAGAAAAGACTTATTTAGCAAACTACAAGTTTTCTTTTAATTCAATCTTTTATACATCCTTCACTATGAAGATGCACAATGTGTTTACAAAACTACTGTAGAAAATTTCTAATCAATGCATATATTTTCATAAAATATTAATAAAACAGCAAAGTGTGCTGTTTAAGTGACTCCATTTTAAATCAAAATGTTTACTTGATTAATCGTGTATTTACTAGAAAATGAAATTACTTAGAACACATGATATCTTTAGTATAATGAACAAGACTTTGTTGGTTTGTTTTCAAATGTAGAGAGAATGATCTGTTTCATACCAAAATTAGTGACCCTTACAACTACTCATAGAAATTACTTTCCCCCAAAATTACGTATTTTAAAATTAAAAGGAGTAAATTGTGAGTCAAGGAAAAATACTGAGAATAATAAAATGTGCCTCTAAATTAAAACAGAAGGGATATTTTATTAGTCTGTTCTTATGCTGCTGTAAAGAAATACCTGAGACTGGGTAATTTATAAAGGAAAGAGGTTTAATTGACTCACAGTTCAGCATGGCTGAGGAGGCCTCAAGAAACTTACAATCATGGTGGAAGGTGAAGGGGAAGCAAGACACCTTCTTCACAAGGCTGCAGGAAGGAGAAGTGCTGAGTGAAAAGGGAAGAGCCCCTTATAAAACCATCAGATCTCATGAGAACTCACTATCATGAGAGCAGCATGGGGGAATCCACCCCCATGATTCAATTACCTCCACCTCGTCTCTCCCTTGACATTTGGGGATTATGGGGATTACAATTCAAGATGAGATTTGGGTGGGGTCACTAAACCTAACCATATCATTCTTCCCCTGGCACCTCTGAAATCTCATGTCCCCTTCACATTTCAAAACTAGTCATGCCTTTCCAATAGTCCCCCAAAGTCTTAATTCATTCCAGCATTAACCTAAAAGTCAAAGTTCAGAGTCTCCTCTGAGACAAGGCAAGTCCCTTCCACCTACGAGCTTTTATAATCAAAAGCAAGTTAGTTACTTCCTAGGTACAATGGGGGTACAGGCATTGTGTAAACATACCTATTACAAATGGGAGAAACTGGCCAAAATGAAGGGTGTACAGTCCCCATGCAAGTCTGAAACCCATCAGGGCAGTCAAATTGTAAAGTTCCAAAATGATCTCCTTTGACTCCATGTCTCACATCCAAGTCATACTGATGCAAGAGGTGGGCTCCCACAGCCTTGGGCAACTCCACCCCTGTGGCTTTCCAGGGTACAGCCTCCCTCTAGGTTGCTTTCATGGGTTGGCATTTAGTGTCTGTGGCTTTTCCAAAGTTATGGTGATGGTGCAAGCTGTTGATGGATCTACTATTTGGGGTCTGGACGATGGTGGCCCTCTTTTCACAGCTCCACTAGGCAGTGCCACAATAGGGACTCTGTGTGGGGCTCCAACCCCACATTTCCCTTCCACACTGCCCTAGCAGAAGTTCTCCATGAGGGCTTCACTCCTGTAGCAAACTTCTGCCTGGACATCCAGGCATTTCCTTAGGTCCTCTGAAATTTAGGTGGAGGTTCCCAAACCTCAATTCTTGACTTCTGTGCAACTGCAAACCCAATACAATGTGGAAGCCACCAAGGCTTGGGGCTTGCACCCTCTGAAGCAGCAGCCTGAGCTCTATGTTGACCCCTTTCAGCCATGGCTGTGATGCAGGGCACCAAGTCCTGAGACTGCACAAAGCAGGAAGGCCCATGAAACCATTTTATTCTCCTAGGCCTCTGGGCCTGTGATGGGAGGGACCACCATAAAGACCTCTGACATGTCCTGAATAACTTTTTCCCATTGTCTTGGCAATTAATATTTGGCTCCTCATTACTTATGGAAATTTCTGCAGACAGCTTAACTTTCTCCCCAGATAATGAGTTTTTCTTTTCTATTGCATCATTGGGCTGCAAATTTTCTAAACTTTTTTGCTCTGCTTCCCTTTTAAACATAAGTTCCAATTTCAGATCATCTCTCTCAAGTTCAAAGTTCCACAAATCTCTAGAGCAGGGCAAAATCCTGCCAGCCTCTTTGCTACAGCATAGAAAGAGTGACATTTACTCCAGTTCTCAGTAAGTTCCCTATACCTATCTGAGATCACCTCAGTCTGGACTTCATTGTCTATATCACTATCAGCATTTTGGTCAAAATCATTCAACAAGTCTCTAGGAAGTTCCAAACTTTCTCACATCTTCCTGTCTTCTCTGAGCTCTCCAAACTGTTCCAGCCTCTGCCCACTACCCAGTTCCAAAATTGCTTTCACATTTTTGGGTATCTTTAGAGCAGCACCCTACTATATTGGTACCAAGTTACTGTATTAGTCCATTCTCATGCTGCTATAAAGAAGTAATTGAGACTGGGTAATTTATAAAGGAAAGAGGTTTATTTGAGTCACAGTTCAGCATGGCTGGGGAGGCCTCAGGAAACTTATAATCATGGCAGAAGGTGAAGGGAAAGCAAGGCACCTTTTTCACAAGGCATCAAGGAAAAAAATGTGCTGAGCAAAGTGGGAAGAGCCCCTTATAAAACCATCAGATCTCATGAGAACTCACTCACTATCATAAGAACAGCATGGAGGACACTGACCCCATGAGTCATTTACCTCCACCTTGTCTCTCCCTTGACATGTGGGGATTATGGGGATTACAATCCAAGAAGAGTTTTAGGTGTGGACACAAAGCCTAACCATATCAAATATAAAATAAAAATAGTAAACATGCATTGTCAAAGATCTTGAGTAAACTTAGCAAGAAGACTAGAGACAACTGTTATTTATGATTGGACACATTCAACTACTACTCTACTTTATGGCATAATTTATGCCATAATTTGGACATAGAATAGATGGAATATAGACTGTTTTTCTCTGAGAAAAATATGTTCTAATAGAGAAAAGACTAGTAATTAGATAATTTCAATGTAACTGAGATGTCTATAAAGATGATATAGAACTTTATTAACATGGTTTTAAATTTACACAAGTAGTTTTTTATTCTAAACACTGTAAATTGTATTAATTTATTAAGTCAGAAAGCGAAGTGTTTTTGTATTTCAAGTTATTAGTTGACTAAATTTGTGTTAGTACCCATAGGGACCAATGTATATTGGGCATATAAAAATATACAATAATTTTATTTTAATGACATCCCTAAACTGTTATATATATTTTAAGTAAAAATGTTCTCAGACTTTTATGCTAATAGTTAAATTTGACCCTATGTCACTTAATACAAGGGAAGAATAAATGTTTACATGTATCAAGATAAAAACTGGTTTACTTCTTTTACAAAGAAAGTAATAAGTAGATACTTACTAGATTCAACTTCTTTAAAAACACAATTAACTTCATTAAAAAATTCAAAAGATCAGTGTTCTAATCCATTTAAAAATTTAGCTGTGATTAAAGACAATATCATTATGCTTTGATTTCTCCAGTCTATAAGGATAAGAACTAATACCTTACCTTCGCAAAATTATTTAAAAACTTAATTGAAAACTAAATATGCTTTATTAATATACTGCTTACCTGAAAAGGTACATACATTTTTCAAATGCTGGATTGTTTGATTTTCAAAAAAGTTAGATCAATTTAAATATAGTTATAAAGTCAAGAACTCCAACTATGAGGTGAGTGAGTGCTGCCAGTTTTATAGGTTTATTTTGTATTGGTTCTTTTAATTTATGCTCCACTCCACAATTTTGTGAAAATTTTGTTTTTATTTCTTATAGAACACTTTAAGTCAGATAATAGTAATGCTTGAATAAAATCAAATTTAATTATGTTAATTTAATTGCAGTTATTTTTTATAATAGAATATTTTATAGCATTTAAAACAATGGGTAATCAAAATGAAAACTATTTTATTTGCAGCAAATGGGTCTCATGAAAGATTCTACTAGAGTTCAACATTAGTGTGCTAAAATAGTCATCTGTATGACTGTATGAAAAGAACAATATTAAAACTATAGTATTGTAAAGCATAGAATTTTATAAGCTAAATTGAGAATTTCTGAGCTAGATAAAACATATTTGGTTGGGACTCAGATAAATCACAACAATGGGATATTCTATAGTGGTTCATTCTTTTATGTTTTTTTATTTCATTTTTGATTTTGTTTTTGTTTTAAGACAGAGCTCACTCTGTCACCCAGGCTAGAGTGCAGAGGTTCAGTCTCAACTCACTGCAACCTCTGCCTCCTGGGTTCAAGTCATTCTCCTGCCTCAGCCTCCCACATAGCTGGGATTATAGGTGTGTGCCACCACACATAGCTAATTTTGTATTTTTAGTACAGACAAGGTTTTGCCATGTTGACCAGTCTGGTCTCGAGTTCCTGACCTCAGGTGATCTACCTGCCTCTGCCTCCCAAAGTGCTGGGATTACAGGGGTGAGCCACCGCACCTGGCCCTATAATTGTTCCTTTAAACGAAAGTTTCACATTATAAAATGCAGTCAAGGGGAGAAACTGATACACATGTCGTTTTTTAAATGGCTGCCATAAAACTTTCTAGAGCTCTCTGGTTGTGAAAAGTTTGTTAACAGTGATGTGTTTAATAGGCCAAAGAAAGCCAAATAGCTAAATAAATCAGACATTATTTATTTGTCTTTTCTGGTCTATATTTTATATTACCTGCATCTATCCTTAAGTTAATATTTAGTCAAAATTCCAAGTGAAATTCATTAAAGATAATACACAATCTTTCTATTTCAATAAGATCTCACTTTTTACTCCAAACCACGTGGTCTTAGCGTCCTCATTTTCCATCCTATTCTTTTTTATTTCCCAGGACCTTCAGACTGATTTCTCAGCAGAAGAGTCCACTTGGCCAGATTCAGACTTTAGCTCTTGGTCTTTTGAGGACACTAAGACCACGTGGTTTGCAGTAGAAAGTGGGAGGTCGGCCTAGAGATTCCCTTAGAAGTAGTCTCCAGGCTGTAGCCCTAGGACATTCCATAGGGAACCTGTAGGTTGGCTCAAAGATAGGAGGGACTCAAAAAGGTATTAAGTATGCTTAGCCACCAGCTTTAGGCACGTGATACTTGAAAAAATTCACTGACTCTATGTCACTTTCCTTTTTAAACTATTAAATATCATGTATACCTGTACCAATTTGGAAATTTCCCACTGAACCATCAACAACAGAGTTCCCCACGGTTGTATATGTGTGTGAGTATGTGTGTGTGTATGTATGTGTGTGTGATTTTGTGTTCGTGCTTGTCCTATTTTGGACGGCTGATAGTATGCAATTGACCAGTGATGTTCAGGTACAGTTCAGTGGATGAGAACAATTTTTTGAAGATTATTATCCATGAACCAAAACCAGGGTGGAGGAAATATTGAAAGAATGTTTAAATTCCATGGTTTTAGGAATACAAACTTCAGTACAACCCTTTTGGGATTTGTAAATTTTTATTTGGGAACTCTAAAATACAAATTGGAACATTATTATTTTGCTATTCTCTGATATAGGTAAGGCCACAATACAATTTTGTAATTGTTTTACTCATTTTTAATCACCATTTGTTTTCTTTTCTGGGAAGTATGTGATTTTCATGAAACTCCCACCCCCAACTTCACATTCCATTTTACAAAAAGAATTAAAGTCATGAAACATTGATTAATTCGACAAGTATTTATCAAGGCACTTACTATGTGTCACAATCTGGGTTAGGTGTTAGGGTACAATGATTGGGTGATATCGGTAAACATGCACTTATAAATACGAATTAGATGTATAGTTTGCAAATATTTTCTCACATTCTGTAGGATGCCTGTTTACTCTGTTGATAGTTTAGTTAGCTGTGCAGAAGCTCTTTAGTTTAATTAAAGCTCTTTAGTTTAGTTAGGTCTCATTTGTCAATTTTTGCTTTAGTTGAAATTGCTTTTGGCATTTTTGTTATGGAATCTTTGCTAGTTCTTATGTTTAAAACAGTATTTTCTAGATTATCTTCCAGGGATTTTATAGTTTTAGGTTTTACATTTAGGTCTTCAATCATTTAGTTGATTCTTGTATATGGTATAAAGTGGGGGTCCAGTTTTAATCTTCTGCATATGGCTAGCCAGTTATCCTAGCACCACTTACTGAATAGAGTACTTTTCCTCTTGCTTTTGTCAGCTTTGTCAAAGGTCAGATGGTTGTAGGTGTGTGATTTATTTCTTGTCTAATATCCAGGATCCACAACGAACTTAAGCCTACAAGTGAAAAACAAACCCACTAAAAAGTAGGAAAGAACATGAATAGACACTTTTCAAAAGAAGACATAAATATGAACAAGTAAATGAAAAAATGCTGAATAGCCCTAGTCATTAGAGAAATACCATCCAAAATCACAATGAGATACCATTTCACACCAGTTAGAATAGCTATTATTAAAAAGTAAAAAACAAACAAACAAACAAAAAAACCCACAGATGCTGAAGAGGTTGCAGAGAAAAGGAAACACTTATACACTGCTGGTGGGAGTATAAATTAGTTCAACCATTCTGGAAAGTAGTGTGATGATTCCTCAAAGAACTAAAAACAGAACTACTATTGTGGTATATACCCAAAGGAATATAAATTGTTCTACCAAAAAGATGCATGCACACATATGTTCACTGCACTCCTCCTATTCACAATAGCAAAGACACGGAATCAACCTAAATGACCATCAGTGATATACTGGATAAAGACAATGTGGTATACATACACCATGGAATACTATGCAGCCATAAAAAGAACAAGATCATGTCGTTTGCAGGAACATGGATGAAACTGAAGGCCATTATCCTTAGCAAACTAATTCAGGAAAAAAAAACAAATACCACATGTTCTCATTTATAAGTGAGAGCTAAATGATGAGAACACATGGACAGTAAGAGAGGAACAACAGACACTGGGGCCTATCAAAGGATGGAGAGTGGGAGGAGGGAGAGGTTTAGAAAAAACAAACAAAAACCTATCAGGTACTATGCTTGGTACCTTGGTGCCAAAAAAAATAATAATAATAAATCTGTACACGAAACCCCTGAGTCACAAGTTAACCTATATAACAAACCTGTGCATGCACTCCAAACCTAAAATAAAATTAAAAGATTAAAAATAAATTGCTAAATAAAAACTTAATGTAAAAGATATGCATTAGTCCTGGCTAATTAGACATAAAGAGACTTTTAGTGAGCTTCTGGGAAAGCTGTTCTCCCCTGACAAGAGGCAAGGACACTGCAAAAGGAAAGCTCTAGGAATCCCTTCTCTCTGACCTTGTTTTGGATTCCATTGTTTGAAGTCACATGACTGCGAGGTCAAGATGGTGATCACATTGCAACCCTTACGGGCAAGCTGGAACATGAAAGACAACATGCTAATAGTGGTGAAGCAGAAGAATAGCAAGAGCCGGGATCCTTGTGAATATTCCTGAGATGCTTAACTAATATCAATACTCTCTACTTCTGGATATCTCACAGGCAAGCATTTAATTTCTTGTGGTTTCAGCCACTGTTAGGCTTTCTTTTTTATGCCCAAAATCATCCTGACAGAAAATGTCATGGGGGCACTTAGGAAGCGCACCAACTCCATCGTTCTTGGAGAAGAATTGATGCTTCCACCATATATATGATGAAACCTGAAGATGTACTATATGACTGACAGTCAAATGAGGGTCAGATGTGAGTGGGAAGGATGTTCCAGGCAAAGGTAGCAGCATACAGAGATACTCAGGAGAGTAAGAATAAGGAAATCCAAGTAGTGTGCCCCTCCCCAAAACATGGATATGAAGAGAGAAGTCCAGAGAGATCATGTCACTGTTCAAAACTCTGCAAGTGCTCCCCAATTCCCTCTTAGTACAAGCCAAAATCCTTAGAATGACCTTCAAGTTTTCACAAATTCTTGCTCTGACTTCACCTCCTACTTCTCTCCTTTCACTTTCTCTGCTCTAGCCACCATGGTCTAATTTATATTCCATAAATATCCTTAACCTGACTTTGCTTCAGGACCTTTGCACTTGTTATTTCTCTCTCTGGAATACTTTCTCCATACATATCTTCACGGCATACTCTCTCTTGCTTTCTTTAGGTCTCTGCTGAAATATCACCTTCTTGGTGTATAAAATAGCATGTTCTAACAACCTCTTCCCCAGCATGTTTCTTTAATCCTGTTTCCTTTCTTTTTTTTCACATTACATGCCAGTATGCTATGTTATAGTTTTATGTTTTTATTTGTTGTCATTATTTCCCCCTTGAGAACAATAATTTGTTTTATTTCACTGATACATCCCTAGCACCTAGATGTACTTTGTTTCACTCCTAGATCCCTAGCCTCCAGCCATTATCAGGAGGCTCACAGAAAAGTATTTGTTAATAAAATGAGCAAATCAATAAAGACAAGTCATTTGGATTCCTGGGTGCCATGGTTGTAGGCCCATTAATCATATTAACTTGCTTCTTTCTCCTACATTTCAAAACTTAACCAACTCCTCATCCATCCTTTCCTTCTGTCAGCATTGTAGGGGGTGGTTGGCATGCAGCCAGAGACATGGGTTGCTTACAAAGTGTTTTGGGGCCATATGAAAGAGTTCAGGATTTTTACTGAAGTATTTGTAGCAGGACAGTGATGTTTTCCAACTCAGCCCCATTAAAAAGTGGGCAAAGGACATGAACAGACACTTTTCAAAAGAGGACACACAAGCAGCCAACAAACTATTCAAAAAGCTCAACATCACTGATAATTAGATAAATGGAAATCAAAACCACAATGAGATACCATCTAACACTAGTCAGAATGGTTGTTATCAAAAAGTAAAAAATAGCAGATGCTGGTGAGGTTGCAGAGAAAAAGGAATGTTTATACAGTGTTGGAGGGAGTGTAAATTAGTTCATCCATTGTGGAAGACAGTGTGACAGTTCCTCCAAGACCTAATAGCAGAAATACCCTTTGGCTCAGCAATCCCATTACTGGGTATATATCCAAAGGAATATAAATCATTCTATTATAAATACACACATGTTTGTATGTTCATTGCAACACTATTCAAAATAGCAAAGACATGGAATCAATCTAAATGCTCATCAATGACAGATTATATAAAGAAAATGTGGTACATATACATCATTGAATACTATGCAGTCACAAAAAAGAGCAGGATTATGTCCTGTGCAAGTATATCAGTAGAACTGGAAGCCATGATCCTTATCAAACTAATGAAAGAACAGAAAACCAAATTCCACGTGTTCTCCTTCATAAGTGGGACCTAAATGATGAGAACACATGGATACACAGAGGGGAACAATATGCACTAGGGCCTATTGGAAGGTGGAGAGAAGAAGGAGGGAGAGGATCTGGAGAATAACTAATGGATACCAGGCTTAATGCCTGAGTGATGAAATCTGCACAACTACAACAAAACCCCATGACACAAATTTACCTACATGAAAAACCTGCACACATACTCCTGAAATTAAGATAGAAGTTAAAGATAATTTTCCTTAAATGTAGAAAATGTAGAGAGGATGAGACCTATGAGGAGGCTATTGCAAGAATCCAACAGAAAAATGATTAGAATATTAACAAAAGAAATGACAGTTGGAATTGAGGGAAGAATGTTGTCTGAGGCCTAATTATGAGGGAAACTCTAAATGATTTATTATAAGATCAGACGAAGGATATGAAAGAGAAGACAAAATCTGGAATGCTCCAAGTTTATGTTCCAGAGATCTAGATAGACAGTTTATCAAGAAAGGGTAGGTGCCAGCCTGGGCAACATGGCAAAACACTATTTCTACAAAAAATACAAAAAATTAGCCAGATATGATGGAGCATGCCTATAGTCTCAGCTACCCAGAAGGCTGAGGTGGGAACATCAGGAGGTCAAGAATATATAACAGAAAATATTTAATTTTCTATTATTTTTAACTTTTATACCCTGTTCTATTATAAAAATTTATTCTATAAAAGATGTGTCTAGAGATATATTTTAGAGCTGGGCTTCAACAGTAGTCTGGATCCAAGCTGCCCTCCCTTACTTCTGCTTTTTTTGTATTTCAGTGCTTGTGGAAGTCAAGCCCTTGAATCAGAGGCTGTATACAAATACTCCAGCATCAAATCAATCACTCAGTGTAGAAAGAGACATGACAAATGGTTATTTGAAATCGTGTAGCCTGAATGGGTACAAAGGGTATCAAGAGATGGGGCTATAGTCGCTCATGATCTAATGAGTCTCATGAACCAGCATGAGTGAGCTGAGTTGCTTTGCCCCGTATAGGCTTAATATAAATTCTGCTCAAGGAAACCTTTCTAATACAGATGTCCAAGTTGCCAAGAATAAGCTGAAAGTTAGATACCCAGTGTCAGTAGAGTCTTCTGAGGGTTTCCTGGATGAAGGTGGGGCCCAGGCTTTGGTGCTGGTTCTTACATGCCATCTCCACAGTCTTCCAGCAGAGTGACTCGGTGGCTAATGCTAATATCATACATGCTGTGAAGAAGTTTGCTTGTGGCCAGAAGTCAATGGCAGTAAGTGGAAATTTGGGGCATGTACCTTTTGTCGATGACCAGTAATACTGAAGCATATGTTACAGGAGAGAGCTGAACATTTTGTCAGCCCAGAGCAGCAAATACATGAAAGTCAGAAGTCCCTCATACAACGTTTGTCTTATATTTTTTCAATGAGATAAAATACCTTAAAGCATAAGTGCAGATAATTATTCCCAGGTGACCTAAAGTCAAGAAAACATCCTGCTTAAAAAATCCTGCTTCATGGCCGGGCGCGGTGGCTCAAGCCTGTAATCCCAGCACTTTGGGAGGCCGAGATGGGCGGATCACGAGGTCAGGAGATCAAGACCATCCTGGCTAACACGGTGAAACCCCGTCTCTACTAAGAAATACAAAAAATAGCCGGGCGAGGTGGCAGCGCCTGTAGTCCCAGCTACTCGGGAGGCTGAGGCCGGAGAATGGCGTGAACCCGGGAGGCGGAGCTTGCAGTGAGCTGAGATCCGGCCACTGCACTCCAGCCTGGGCTACAGAGCGAGACTCCGTCTCAAAAAAAAAAAAAAAAAAAAAATCCTGCTTCATGTAGATGTTCTGCCTTTTGTGCTCTGGGTTGGACCTGTGCATGTGTTCTTCATCTATTACAAAGAAAAACCATTCAAAACAGTCCTGGGAGAAAAGGTCAGAAAAGTGAATTATGCCAGTTTTTTTTTTTTTTTTTTTTTTTTTTTTTTTTTTTTCCAGACTGGTGCCTGTTTTCACAACTCATTATTCCTGAGGGAATTCTTTAGGAAAAAAAGTTGACAGGAGATGATTCATACTAGATGTAAATATGTGTACAGAACGCAGTGGTACAGAGAGTATAACATCTGAAATCAGAAAAGGTAACTCCACCATTTGCTTGCACTGTTATATTTTAAAAAGCTAACCCATATTCAGTGTTTTCACCTATAAAATGGAGATAATGGAGATAATTACACAAAAACATTAGAAATATTGCAAAGGTTCATTGAAATGAGGAATACTAATAGCCTAATGTGACTCTGGCATATAATGGATAATATGTAAAACAAACAAACAAACAAAAAGCATGTGGTTTCTTTCTTCCCTAAACAGCCAGCCAAAGTGCTGATGTCCTGCCAATCACATCAGCAGGTCATTTCACACAGATCTTCATAGCTTGTTCTTCTACTTGGCCAAAGGCTCATCTAACTCTACTAAAAACATTGCTTTTCTTTAAAAGTCTTTCCCCTCTTACTGCTATCTCTCTCCTGCCAGCATCTTATCATTCCAGGAAAGCTGAAGGCCCACAGGCTGCCCAAATAACTACACGTGTTTGCCTTGAGTGAAACACTAGATTGATGACTCCAATACTTCACTCACTGTGCATCTATACTCTTTGCCATGGTTGGGGTGATGTCCCCTTTACTCTGGTTTGGCAGTGGGGCTGCCTTTGGCCAATGGGATGTTAGCAGAGTTGACACTAGAAGAGGCTTGAAAAGTACTTGTTTATTACCACCTTTGCCCTCTCATGCCATGATGACCACCATGAGAACAAACACAGGTGGGCCTTCTGAGGATAAAAGGGACATGAAGGAGAGCTGAGTCACCCCAGGTACCCTCGCTAAGCCCAATCTAAATTGCTAACCTAAAGACCTATAAGCTAGCTAATATTTATCATTCTAAGCTGCTGAGTTTTCTGGGATTTGTTATCCAACACTACTTTGGCTGTAAATAACTGGTAAACTCTGTCAAAGATGAGCATGTTGTCAACTGCCATCAGAGGCCTGCAGAAATTATTTCTGCTGAGAGAATTAATTACAAGTTTTAAAATTGAAAACACCTATACACTGTGGGTAGGAGTGTAAATTCGTTGAAATCATTGTGAAAGATAGTGTGGCTATTCCTCAAGGACCTAAAACAGAATACCATTTGACCTAGCAACCCCATTACTGGGTATATACCCAAAGGAATGTAAATCATTCTGTTATAAAGACACATGCATGTGTATGTTCATTGCAGCACTACTCACAATAGCAAAGACATGGAATCAACCTAAATGCCCATCGATGACAGATTATATAAAGAAAATGTGGTACATATACACCATTGAATACAATGCAACCACAAAAAATAATAAGATTATATCTTTTGCAGGCACATGGATGGAGCTGGAGGCCATTGTCCTTATCAAACTAATGCAGGAACAGAAAACCAAATACCAGTTGTTCTCTTATAAGTGGGAGCTAAATGATGAGAACACATGGACACATTGAGGGGAACAACACACACTGGGGTCTACCAGAGGCTGGAGGTGAGAGGAGGGAGAGGATCAGGAAAAATAACTAATAGGTACTAGACTAAATGCCTGTGTGGCGAAATAATCTGTACAACAAACTCCCATGACACACATTTACCTATATAAAAACCCAGCACATGTAGCCCTGAACTTAAAATAAATGTTATATTAAAAAACAACAACAACAACAACTCCTAGCTGCACTCTCTTATGGAAAAAAAGCAGGAGCACAGAAAGACTGAAGCACCCTCCTGGGACTCCAGTCTTGTATAATGGCTCCCTGATGCTGTAACACTCTTCTCCTTTGTTCCTTTTCCCTTTGAGGAAGAATTAACCCAGCTTAATGGTCATTTGCAAGCATACATTTCAGTCTCTCCCCAGTTCTATGTAGGTGGATGTGAGACCTAAACTCAATTCAAATGCTTTGACAACCTTTCTGTGGTAGAATGACAGAACGTTACACAAATCCTCCTGTAGAAACTTCATTAATCAGCCTCTCGTTAACCCCATACTCTGTAATATAAACAAATGAATAAGCTCTAGAAAGTTCAGGATTTTTAATCTCAATTTCTGCCTCCATCCCATCTATGTGAGTGCATTTAGTGTCACTAGGCCCTGTTGTCCCCAGGTTTCTTGTCTTTGGGAAATTATTAGATGACAACTAAATTCTTTTACTATGGCAATGAAGCCAGTTGATGAAGTTACCTCTCCTTTCCTGACCCTAATCTAAAGTGTTCCTAACATGCAACCATTTAAGGCAGTTGACCTGGAGCTAGTTTCAACCTTCTGTCTGCTTTGTTACAAGGTAATATTATTTTTATACAAAGAATATCTATTATAAAGTATATTGTCTAACTATACTGTCTTTGTGAAACTCAAATTGTAGAAATACAAGGTCAGCAAGATGTCAGAAAAATTGTCTCAAAAATATTTTGAACAGTATGTACAATTTTCAGGAATCTTTTTGGGAGCATGAAACAGCTTGAGAATATGTTTCTGCTTGATCCTACTCATACAATCCTTTACTATTCCTGTCTGTGCTGTCATACATCCATTTACCACTATTCAATAATTAGTCAAAGTGTAGGTGCAAACTGCATACCTTTATTTCTGGGATGATAGGTCTTTTTGGTGGACTCTGCCATTTAATTAATAGTAGCTTCGCTTGATAGGTGAGAAAAAAAAATCCTTGATTTTCCCTTAAAAACTGGATAAATATCCCCCAGATCAACAGAAAATTTGAGGCCACTTTCCTCAATCATCCACACTCGGAGATTGTTTTGGAAAGGAAAGTGGTATTTATTTGTATTTAATGCCACTGAACACAGCAGGAAAATCCTTAGACTAAATAATAGCACCATATCAAAGGCTAAAACTTAAACTTGGAAGCTCATACCTCTTCCCCAGTGCACCAATCCTAAAGTGTCCTAAATCTGCTTGGCCTGCCCCCAAACAAAACCAAAGTATAATTGGGTAGAAGACAGACCAAGATCAAGACCTGTTTTTGCTTCTAATTTCTTTTTCTGAGTTACTTTATCCTTATCGTCTACTGTTTCACCCATTGAGTTGTTAGAACCATCCTACAAGAAGGTGAGTAATGAATAACCTATATTCCTTATTTTCTTAATCTCTCACAGTGCTGATTCCCCCTCTCTCTGCCTCCCTTTATTTTTTCTGTTTTTCCCCTCAAACAAAGGCATTTCCTCTCAAAGAATTGCTTCTGCTACTGTTGCGGTTACTCTCCTTCTGTTGCTCCTTGGAATGTATTGTGAAATGCCAGACAAGATGACTCAGGAAACGGAGGAAAAATTTTGCAAGTCTTGGTCTCACATAGTGTATGGAATAGACTACAATTAAAGAGAGTATATTTTGCCAAAGTCATTGGAATAATATGCTGATAATATTTTCCACTATCAAATGCAATACCACGAGGACACATAAATGATGAATATGAGCAGGAAAATGTCCTTAATGGTTTAATTTGTGGAAGGAACATGGAAGTGGGGTGTCACAGCCTGGCTAGAAACTCTGTACACATTTAGACAGTGAAAAAAAATGTGAACTTGGTCTAAGAAATGAAACCAAATGAGGAAATATGTACTTAAGAGCCCTGTGCTTTTCATTTAGTGAAAATATGCCCCTGAGTTCTGTCAATGTAATTTTAAATGTATTATTTAATATTTGAACTTTGGCCACTGTTGCAAAGAACACTCCAGCATGGAAACTCAACAATTCCAGAAATTCCTTGATCTCAGTCTCCCCATTTTCATGGTTCAGAAATAGCATTTCACTCTTGGGTGGAGACACAAAGGGGACTGGGAACAGGGAGAGACAGCAAGGGTTGGAATTGGAAGAAGGGCCGAAGAAAGACGAAAAGATGAAGAAAATAATTTTTTTACATGGCCCTTGCTTTTACTAGGCTATTAAAAAAAAAAGATTTCACAACTAGAAGAAAACAATTGAACAATTAATGTCAAATTTCCATAATTTTTCTTTTGTCATAAGTACTAAAATTTTTAGAAGGGAGTGGAGAGCAGGTTATTACTAATAAGATCATCTCAGATTGCATAATGATTTCACTTTTCAAAGTCATTTTATTGGTAACCTTATTTATTCTTTGTAAACCAAATATAGTTTCTTAATTTGCATAATTTCCAAACTCAAAAGAAGGGCTCCCTAGATGACTAGTAGATTTACAGGATAGCCCAGTGTCTATCACGGGATGCCTGGAGCGTTCTGCATTGTGTCCATGTGACTGATGCTCCTTGACTGCACAGTTGCGAAGTGGAGTCAGGGACAGCCTGCCTCTTACATCCTACCTTGGGATGAAGTCGTCAGTTTACTCTTTCGCAAATTGGGAGTTAGACTAGATGTCTTTTAAGAATACTTTTCCTTTGAAATTTTAAGGTTTTCATATAAGAGTTTCAAACTATAATGACATATATCTATTCTCTTTCTTTTCCCTTCCACACCAAGGGATGTATCCTTCTGTGTGAAAATATCCCACCTCTGGAAGTTGCCAGAACAGAATCAAGTTGCTATTTTCAGATGATACAGCCTGTTAATTTAACGTTTATATTCTTGGAACTATCTCAAATTCTCCATGGGTAAATGTGGGGTTAAAGATGTAAACAAACAAGTCATCTACTTTGCAAGTTTCCCATGAGAGTAGTAAAACTTGGGTTAAGGCTGTCATCCTGGAATGGAAGAGAAAGACCACGTTGAGATACTTTGCTGATAATTCCCAAGAAATATATGATATATCTTGGAGAACAGGCGAGGCATACCTGTTTCAGGAGAAAAATAATAAATAGTCCATGGACAGGCGGGTGGGGGTGCGAGAAAAAAGTCCTCTGCCAAAAGTCACAGCTGACTGTTTTGCCTGTCTGCTTTGAGTAAAAACTATTTTTTCATAACACTTTGACAGAAGGTCAAACTGGCCAGACAAGACTGAGCATGCAGATGTTCTCGTGATAACCCCAAATTCCCATGATTTTTATTCCTTCTTAAAAGATGAAGAAGTGAAACTTGACATATGTTGTTTGCCAAAAGACACTTACTTATTAATAACCAAATTGTGCCTCCCAGTAGTCACAGGCTTATTTGAAAACTTTGAAACAGACTGTGGCAATCTGAGTACTTAGATTGAACTCTTTACACTTCCAAGAAACTTTAAAAGCTATTTCTCCCTCTCTTCTATATTAAGCATAACTTCACATCCAAGTGGCTAAGACACTTACTTAATCTATTGGCACTATTTCTCTTAGATTCAAATCATGCAAGTTGTCTGGAGAAAGGAATACCATGGAGTTACTGGAGATGAGATGGATTAAGAGGAATAATATGGATTTTGATTCGGAGTTGAGGCTGGATCCTGGTTCCACTGTTTACATGGGCAAAGCACTTAAACTTCCTAAGCTTCTCATTTATCATACATTTTATGGGAATAACAATACTTAACAGAACTGAAGTGAGACAAAAGAAGTATGGGAAGGTTTAATACAATGCCTGGTGGATAATAAATGATAGGTAGCTCTCATGATAAATGTTAAGTCTTGTTTGTATAACAAATAATAAAGACTAAAATAGGGCTTGACAAGCTTTTTCTACAAAGAGCAAGACTATATTTTCGGGTTTTCAGACCATACAGTTTCTGTAACAACAACTTTTTTGTTGTAGCACAAAAGTAGCCATAGACAATAAGGAATGCTTGTGTGTGGCTGTGTTTCAAAAAACTCTATTTATAAAAATGGGAGATACAGCAGATTTGGCCCAGGGAGTATAGTTTGCCTGACTCTGGGCTAAAGTGACAGACAAATTATTTTTAAGACAATCAGTGTTACAGTATTATATTTCTAATAGTCTCTAAAAGAATTATCTCCAAAGAAAAATTGCATAGTAAATTTTTCGCCATAGGCAATTCCAAATGTCCCTGTTTGGTAGGCAAACTTCATGAATTCTAAATCATAATCACTCACAAGTTATTCTTTGTATGAGATGACATTTGCCACTTTATTGTTTAATCTGTTAGCCACTTTTGATGACTAAATTGCAAGTGGAATTAGCAGCTGTTCAAATCACATGCTAAAGTATATCAGGAAAATCTGGGGTTCAGAAGATCAGTTTTCAGGGCATTTCACAGTAGATTGAAATCCACAATGAAGTACCACACAGATTTTCCAGATAAATCTTTGATGTTAAGCCTTTCTGACAGTATATAAAATTTGTCAGAGTCCGCCTTTGTTGAAAATATGAAAGTCTCAAATATTTAAATGATGTAGTACAATTAATAAAGTTATGTTAATCTGTTTAAGATTTGTACAACAGTTTTAACCATACCATTCTTTTTCTTGGTATTCACTTTATTTTCAGGTCTTGTGAGAAGTTTTTGTGCTATCAGTTTTAGTTTTATGTGATCACATTGAATTCTGTTCAAGCTGTGAAGAAACAAGTTTCAACAGAAACTAAATTCAATCATTTTTAGATACATACACAGCCAAGAAGAACTATGTAAAATTTTAAAAAATGAAATGACTATGATTTATCATTCACTGATTTAAGATCTTTATTAAATTTAATAAATGATAGGTAGCTCTCATCATGATAAATGTTGATCTCATACTCAGATCTCATACTCAGATCTAAACCTCATGGAGTGAGAACTATGGTGCTGAGTCATCTTTATTTTAGGGAGATTACTTTCTCTACTGCAGAGTGGAATCTGATGGAGTGCAACATTGCTGAGTTTTCTTGCCAGAAGCTATTCTCAAATCAAGGACAATAACATATTTTCTGTGATTAATCATAAGCTTAATTGCTCACTTCAAAACTTCAAAACTTTGTCTATAAAATCTCCTTTTACTTTATGTCATGATACAAAAATTGCATGCATTTTCTTTGTTATTACCCTTATATTACCATAGGAGTCCAGAGACTTGTGGTAGCTACCTTACTTTCCTCCGTGTAGACATGTTGGGCAGCAGTGACACTTCAGTACTGTGCTGATTCCCCCCCGCCCGCAGTCCTGCTCTTGCCTTACCTCACAAGGGAAATTTATGGACAGCAATTTTTTTGAAGGGTGGAATAGCATATTTGTCTCAAGGCTATATTTGCATAGCGAACAGACTTTTTCTTTAGTATGTCTCTTTCAGGTGGCTTGATGGAGACTGGTAGAGATCATGGAGTTTTTATGGTCCCCCAGGCTACTCCTTGTTTTAACCATTATCCCTTCCATCAGCCTTAGTTTTCCCTAAAGTCCTTGTATTCTCTATAGTTTTCTTGCACACAGCCGTATTATTTACGCTGTGCCACACAGGAAGTGTTGACATTTTTTTACTTGCTTCTTATTTGCTATCCATGTCAGAACTTCTTGCTTTTCTTTAAAGAGGAGGTATGAGGCAAAATTACATCCCACATAAGAGTTTTTCAGGAATCTCGTCTCTACTAAAGATGTATATAACAGTTGTCCAGTTAAGAGCTGTTCCCACAACAGTATTCAGGAATATTTCCTGAGGATGAAGAAGGACGAATTCATCCTGTAGACTAGTTAACCAGTGCTGTGATTTTAATGCGCTTTGATTGTAAACCTAGATTTTCCTCCAACTATTAAACAATATTGTTGAACTGAATTGATTTAAAAATAATCTTCTTTATAAACATCCTAACTCTTCTTTTTCTATGTGTAATGCATAATTAAAGTTTACTTCTATATTATAATAAGAATGTTATTCACAAGGTTTAAATTAGCTATCAAGACTTAAAAATCAGTAGATTGCACATAAACATTCTTATTTATGGCTTTCATAGGAAAGTGATAGTTAACATTGTTGGGATGGCCTTTCTCCTTGTAAATTTGAAGGGAAAAACTGTTTCAATGTCATGTTGAAGGGCTGAGGAGTCAGTTGGTTCTGAGGATGGCCCAATTTTTGAGTTCAACTTGTACTATCAAAAAAAAAAAAAAAAGGGGAGGCAAATAAAAATTTATGGTCTTTGAGTAAATTCTCTATGGAACTTTCATAGTTCATGCTGTGAACTGCCTTGATGTCAGCAGTTTTCTTTGGCTGTTTCAGATTGAGGTTTCCTTTTTCCCCATAGACAGGATATTTGATGGCACATTTGTTGCTTTGGCATCAACAGAGACAGGAGATTCCACCACAGCAAGCAGGAATTGGGGCAGGAAAATAGTGGGTGCTAACCAGTGGCCAAGGACACTACTGTGCAGCACATTCCTGGAATAAACTTGTAGATTCCCCCAAACAATGAGTGGCGAATGTGAGAGGTTTTTGTTTCCAAAGAATAATTTTTGTAGAAAGCCAGATAACTATAAATTATGATTTTTAAAAATTTACAGGCTGGTATTACTTAAAAATATGAATTATCTATGTTAAATTTTATATTACCTCATAGATCTCTGATTGAAGGATTTCTTAAAGTCTTCAGAGAAATTATATTGCAAAAGACTGACAAATATACGTAGTATAAATGTTAATTATTATCATCATTAATATTTTAGTATTGTTCTTGCATATTCTAAATGAAGAGGGTGTCTTAAGCCATCAATCTTCAATTTAATTATTGTATTCAGAACGGTAATAAAAATCAACATCATTATACATTGTAGAGGCTAGATACCAAATTTTACAATAAAAGCTTTTTGTGCTTTTTAGATGACACTTTCAAATCCATATTGCTTTTGGAATACATTCTTACCAAGAGCAACGCTGACTGCTTGGGACTGTTTGATCAACATTATACACTTTTTAATATATTCAAGGAAGACATGCCAACATCATTCTATTAAGATATAGTTAGCATCATCATTGCATGAAAGAGTTTAGTAGCCAGTGCTATTACTTATGCAGAGTTTCTGTTCTTAGCGCTAGCAGCTTACTGACAGGAAATGTCAAATAAAATTTTCTTTTCCACCTTCCACCTAAATAATATGAAAACTATTTGCCTTGCCACCTAGATCAAACATGAACTGTTTGCAAAATAAATTACCTGTGAGGTTATTTGTAGGCCAAATACGCTCCTGGAAAATATGTGTATATGGAAGGATAATGCAAGTCAGTGAAAAGAATAACTGATATCCAGAGTAAAGAATGAGTATTGAAAAAATTTCCAAGTTGGAAAAAATGAATAATTGAAAAGGGATTTGCGTTTTCTTTTCCACTGACTTTATTTTGAAGGCAAGAACTCTGTGGAGAAATCTCCAAGTGAAGCTGCTATTTCCTAGTCTCACATTTGATTTTAATGCTCAACTTTTGACAAATAAGAAGGAATAATATTTCTGCTAAGGTCAGATGTTTCTGTGGTTATATCTGGCCCTGAAATATAAATATCCTCAAAAAGAAAGAGTTCATATCATGTACTCATACACTTAAGGTTGTTAAAAAGTGCATATGTATGATTGTGCATATGTGTGTGTGCATATGTGCATGTCTGTGTAGAAATTCATTCTGCAAAAATAATTTCTAACATTGAAATATGAGGCTTTTGCTGTACAAGGTGTACATAATTTCCCCAGAAATTAGTGCAATGATTTCTTGCATGTATACTGTGTAAGACAGAGTCCTTTTGATGCAAGAGCAGTGTTTTATTTGTTTTTGGATCCCAAGCACCAATAAAGTGCACACCTCATAGATATTCAATAGATCTTCCTGATGATTAAATCTTGTGGCCAGAAATTGCCAATGGCATTTAATATTACAAACTAACTGGTTCTAAAAATATATATATAATTAGAGGTGGCAATATAATGGAAAAAATGTATTTGAAATAAAAAGTAATGAAAATATCTGGATTCAAGCCCTGGTTCTCATAAGTTACTACTGTATGGCCTAGATTATTGTGCCTTCAGTGGATAAAAGGAGGAGGGTAAAGAAGTGTAAAAATAGTCAAATAAAAAGACTACATGGGGATTATTAATTTTTCAGTGATTTTTTCAGTCATTCAAAAAATGTATTTTAAGTTCTTACTATGTGTCAGACACTGTTTTTGGGTAATGAAACGATGGAAAGATAGCTTTCTGTTCTCAGGAAGTTTACATTCTGGGGAGAGTGTATTATGTTATATTACATGACATTACACTATACGTTAAGTACTATACTTTGCAATTTATGCTATATATTAAATAGTATATTAAATAATATTGTGTTGATAGACATTTTAGAAAGTGTTTTACCACTATATTAGTGAGATTATATACAGATGTGTGTGCATATATATTTATTACATAGACACAAAAATAATTAGTATGAAGAAAACTAAAGAATTGTGAGATTATGGTGTTGACATTCTAGATGAGATGGTCTGAGAGACGACATTAGAGCAGGGCCCTGAAAAAAGTATGTCAGTAAGTCATTGAAGAAATAGGGGTAGAGTATTATAAGCAGAGGGAAACTGAAATGAAATGTTAAAGAAAGACTCAGCTTTATTTCTTCAAGAAAAAAATAAGAACTTCTGTGTGATCAAGCATCGTGAGTCAACTGAAGCATGGAAGGCCATGACGTTGGAGAGCTGGGCTGAGGCTGGACTGTGAAGGGGCTTTCTATGCTGTGCTAAGTGCTTGGAACTCAGAATAAGTCAGTCATCAGTACCTAATACATAATCAATTCATAAGTACCAATTAAAGTCAGTAGAGAGGAAAAATTCCCAATGACTGAACCTAGGGAACTCCTGTATTTAGAATTTGAAATTGGGATGAATACACAGCCAAGGAGACTCGAAAGAAGCGGCCGGTGCTGTAGGAGGAAAATGGGGAAAATGTGCTTCACACAAGCAAGTGTGAAGAATGATGAGGGACCATCTGTGTCAAATATCACTGCAAGATTGAGGAAGACAAGGACTGATAATTGTCCTTTGAATTTGCTGCCCTTCACAGGAACAGTTTAGTGATGTGATGGAGACAAAATCTTGAAATAGGAACTTTGGGACTTGGGATGAAAATGGGAACTTGGAATGAAAAATGAAGAAATGGAGCTATTGAAAGAGGGGGTGTGGGGGAAATGAAATCTTTCTTCTAAGATGGGATATATCATTTCATACGTGTAAGACAACAGGATTGGACAGATGGAGATTGTGATGGGGAGTGTATTCCTGGAAGAGCAAACTCCACGAGCAGTGATCACAGGTCTGGCTAATGCTGAGGGTAGAGGGGTAATAAGAGTCATAATGTCGATGTTATCAAGTTTACAGTCCCAAATTTCCAACCCTAAAAGCTAATGAAAGCACTTTGCATTATCAATATTGAGAGGGCAATATAAAATAATCCTTTTTGTACTTTTTCAAAGTTGCACCCTATGTAAACAGTTGATAGTAGAATATAATAGAGCCTAAAGTCAACAAGTAGCTTCAGTTCCTCTTGAGTCAGCCTTACAACTGATGAGTTATGGGTTGTTGGTAAATATTTAACCACAAACTCTCTGGAGAAAAGAAAACACCCTGATTTATAATGACTGCCAATTATTGTAGTGTAAATACTCTTACCATGGACGACTTAGGCTACCAACTATTTAACAAGCAGGTTACAACATTCCTGATTATTTAACAAGCAGCTCTCATATGTGTAGGAGCCAGCTGCTGCACAACATGGCCAGTTATAATTTCAAAATTACAGTCCCTCCTTGAAGACAGACACTGTGCCTGGTCCATTTCTCTATCTCTTTAAGCACTGAGTATGTTGATTTACCTAATGTAGACGCACACTAAATATTTGGCGAATGAAGGAAGGATGGCAGGTGCTCTGACTAATATCTGGAATAACATCTGCAACTGGAACTGTGCCTAGAACACGCTTGCCTGATTCTGCCTTACATGAGTAACCTTAATTGTCACATTGTTAGAAGGGCCTCTCTACTTATTCTAAACAAGTAGATTCTTCACAATTATTTTATCTCTCTGCACTCTGTTTACTTTATTCATAGTATTCATCATGATTCTTATCATTTTACACTATTTATTTATCTAACTAACCTACCAGACTATAGTTACAAATAGAGCAGGGACTATGTTTATTTTATTCCCAGTGCATAAATGGCACTCAGAATAGCACTTAACCCATAATACACACTCAATCAATATACTTTGACGAAGTAAGGGTTTTTACATGATTTATCAGTAAAAAGCTAGTTAACAAAATGTTTAATCTTACTGGTAAATTATTTTGATATCCACAATACCATTATTCTTTATTTTCAATTTTTCTTATTAAAATAGAAAGTTCATGTTGTTAATGTTCACCAACTTTGTTTTCTACATGTAGATGTCATTGTCATTTTGAAACTCTGTGATACTATGTTAGTTTTATATTCTAGAATGTTATCCATTTTCTCTGTGCTCACTGTCGAAATTCACATATGCTGCCATACACACATTAGAAACAGAGGCAAACACCGGTAGACAAAGAAAAAGACATTTATCCTACTAACATGCATTAGAAAATGTGAATTTTAGCTACAGAGACCTCCAGCCTAGCATTGTATGGCCTTGCTCACCTATTTTTTATGATGCTCTTTGTTAACACTGTTTGCTCCAACTGGAATGTCCTTTTCATCAGAGTTGCCACCATCAAAATTCTATTAACAAATGCAATCTCTACTGTCCAGCTGTGAAATGTTTCTCATTTTCATACATCACTCATTAAAAAAATATTTACTGAGAAACATCTATGTATGTTTCTGGGACTAAGTGATTACAAGTAATTCAAAATAAATAAGATAATAGCCTGGCTGTGAGGAGCTTACTGTACAGATGGGATTCAGACAAATAAGCCAAGTGGGCTTCACACAAGGTCAGGTGGGAAATGCTAATCAAACCTGAGCAGTCAGGAATTGCTAGAAAAGGCAGTGGTTATCCTGAGTCATATCCTCTCCAGATGTGTTTTCCTCTTCATTCAAGTCCTACAAGACTTTTATTTTCCTTATGATGTTGGCAAAGTTTTATACTTATTTAGATATTATAAGTGTATATTATATATCACGAATATGCTTATTTCTGTATGTGTCTTTATTTGTTAACACATCATCTTTATTTCTCATTCATGTCAATTAATTATTTGGCTGGTGGCCCACCTGCTTACTCAGGATCTGGGTTCCTTCCACATAGTGGTTGCTCCAAATACCCCATTGGTTCCTCTGAGTCTGGCCAGGAGATGAGAGAAGAGAAATATCCAGTAGAGAATCTCAGGAACAATTGCAAGGGTCACCTACCACACTAGACACATTCAAATGGCCATAAGTAGGTACATGTGGCCTCAATTAATTTTACCTATTATTAAACTGTGAACTGAATTATGCAACTAATTTCTAATATAATGGTAATAACCATTAAAGTATATTTATTTATAATACCTTCCCATTCTTTTTATCTGAAAAAAAAAAAGAAGTTAAAAGTTTAATTGCATACTTTTCAATATTGTTCCTGTCTAGCATTAAATCCACACATCTGGTAGAGAATTCTCATTAACATTCCATGCTGGGGAGTGAGGTACCCAAAGAGGCAGTTCATCCTTGAGTTAAATGTGCAGTCCTGGTCCAGACACAGCTGTGGGTCACCAGGAGGTTTGGCTGTTGAACACAACACTTTCTGTCTTCTGGTTTATAAACACTAATTCAGCAATTTGAAGTGAGAATATTTTTCCAGAATTTTATGAAAATGTGGCATTTTTCAAAGCATTCATACAAGAAAAGATCTAGCTACAAACTCTATCCATGGACAATACCACCATGTTTCCCAATTTTTCCCTTTAAAAAGTGAATGAATTTGTGTTTCAATGCCTTCTAGATAGAAATTTTTCCTAGGTACACTCCAGTACCATAGTAAAGGCCAATGACAGCTGAAGGGTTAATAGTTTCCTAAACATTATATGAATTGAGAATAGGCATAACTGCTAAAGATTGGGTGACCATGTAATTTATCTTGTAAGATGATATAAGTTAGCATCAAGTCTGTTTATTGACACAGCAAGAATTACACATCATGAAATTGATGTATATGACATAGATATATGAGGCTAAGAAGATCAACATGTGCAATTAAAATATTCCTAGTCATTAGGGTTATAAATTCACTTCTAACAATTCCTGACATAACAGCTGAGCCCTCTGATAGAGCTATAATCCATCCTAATTATTTTTAAAATTATATAACTTTAGCAGTGTATACATACATAGATGCAGAAAGTTTGGAAAATAATGAAAATGATAAAGAATATTTTCTTTATAATACCAGAAGATTAGCATTATAAGATTTTGCTATATTTTACATGTATCCATGTATATATGCGTGTGAATATTTGATATAAATGCCAAAATATATTTTAAATAAAATTAGGCCTCACATAGTTTTGTGTCCTTATTTTTTTGACTTATTAAGAATTTTCCAACATTGAAAACAAGACTTAGAATACATCAAATAGAATTCTTCTTTTGCCAGTCACAAATACTGAATTGAACTAACGTAGCAAATATGAAATTAAAGGAAAAATATGACTGAACACACAAAATCAAAGGGATTTGTTAAGGACAGGAAGCAAGAGTGGAATTGAAAATATCTTGAATGGCATGAATCACTGTACCTTTCTGAACCAAAGCCAACCATGCAGCTGCTGAGCTAGGCATTATCCCTTTATTTATTTATTTATTTATTTATTTATTTATTTATTTTGGTTTTCTTATTTATTTATTTTTTTTCTTTTTTTTAAATTTATGTTTTATTATTATTCTACTTTAAGTTCTAGGGTACATGTGCATAACGTGCAGGTTTGTTACATATGTATACTTGTGCCATGTTGCTGTGCTGCACCCATCAACTCGTCAGCACCCATCAACTCGTCATTTACATCAGGTATAACTCCCAATGCAATCCCTCCCCCCTCCCCCCTCCCCATGATAGGCCCCGGTGTGTGATGTTCCCCTTCCCAAGTCCAAGTGATCTCATTGTTCAGTTCCCACCTATGAGTGAGAACATGCGGTGTTTGGTTTTCTGTTCTTATGATAGTTTGCTAAGAATGATGGTTTCCAGCTGCATCCATGTCCCTACATAGGACACAAACTCATCCTTTTTTATGGCTGCATAGTATTCCATGGTGTATATGTGCCACATTTTCTTAATCCAGTCTGTCACTGATGGACATTTGGGTTAATTCCAAGTCTTTGCTATTGTGAATAGTGCCGCAATAAACATACGTGTGCATGTGTCTTTATAGCAGCATGATTTATAATCCTTTGGGTATATACCCAGTATTATGGAAAACAGTATGGCGATTCCTCAAGGATCTAGAACTAGAAGTACCATATGACCCAGCCATCCCATTACTGGGTATATATCCTTTATTTGTTGGAATGTTGGGTCATGCAGAGGGTACCTGGGCAGAGGCTGGGTTAGCTGTGGCAATGAAGAACTCTCAGAGGGCAACAGCTACTTATGAATAAGTTTAGAAATAATTTTATATTTTAAAATTATTTCAAACCAGAAAGGCAGAACAGTGTATCCAGTGGGATGTCAGCCATAGCAGAAATCAGAGATCCCTGGTGAAGCTTATCAGCAAAAATTGCTTGAGAGCCTTGTCTAGGTACCAGCAATGGAAAGAATAAATAAATATTTCATTTTTCCTTTCTGTGTGCAAAATATTCAAATTTCAGATAAGGACTCCATTGGCTTTCCTTGGGTCAAATGTCTATCCCTTGTCTAAGGAGATATGGGACACCTAATCTCATATCCAGTAGGGGAGAGATATTTGGAAGTATGATTACCAAAGCAAGGTGGAATGAATACTGCCATTTGTGTGAAGATATCATAGTTTAATTTACCATTTCCTCTTTGTCAGACCTCTGAGGTGTTTCTAATTTTATCATATATAACACTATGCTACTATATATATGTGTGTATATATATGCTTATGTATATATATAATAATATGTTTTCCTACCTTATATTTTTAAATTTTTAATTTTTGTTTTAAATAATTATGTGCATACATAGTAGGTGTATATATTATATTATGTGTATTGTATAACTCTATAAATCTTTGCTCTTAACTCTGATTTTTAAAATTGTTTTTATAGAAATAGTGTTACTGAGTAAACAGGTTTGAAAATCATTGAACTGAGACATAATGGGAAATTACTTTCTACAAAGATGATACCAACCTATATTCTGACTAGCAGTGGTTTAAAGTGCTCTCAAGAGTACTTGATAATGCATTTTATATTCTTTTGTACTTACAATGGGCCGATAACCATTTCAGTCTCCAGAAATATGGTGGCAAACATACATCTTTGCTACTGTAGAGCTTAAATTCTAAATAGACAAGAGCATTTCACAACTGGTAAATGCTATAAAGAAAATTAGGGGAAATGCTATAAAGAAAATGGAAAGTTATTCCCACCTGAGGCTAAAGCACATTGGACAAAGTAGCCAGGAAGATTCCTCTGAGGAAGTGACATTTAAGCTGAGACCTGAATGATGAGAAGGATCTATCCCATGAAGACCAATGGGAAGAGTTCTCTTTGTTTCCCCACTACCCTAATTTTTACTTAAAAAAATTTTGTGGGTACATAATAGGTATACATATTTTGGGGGGTACATGAGATATTTTGATACAGGCATGGAATTTGAAATAAACACATCATGGAGAATGGGGTATCCATACTCTCAAGCATTTATCTTTTGAGGTATAAACAATTTAATTACACTCTTAATTATAAAATATGCAATTAACTTATTATTTACTATAGTATCCCTTCTATTGTATTGAGTGGTAGGTCTTATTTGTTCTTCTAACTATTTTTTTTTTGTACACATTAACTGTCCCCACCTCCCACCCAGCCTCCCACTACCCTTCCCAGCCTCTGGTAACCAACTATCTACTCTCTATATCTACTGTTTGATTTTTAGATCCCACAAATAGGTGAGAACATGTGATGTTTGTCATTCTGTGCCTGGCTTATTTCACTTAACATAATGATCTCCATTTCTATACACTTTGTTGCAAATGACTGGACCTCATTCTTTTTTATGGCTGAATAGTACTCCATTGTGTATGTGTATCACATTTTCTTCATCCATTCTTCTGTTAATGGACACTTAGGTTGCTTCCAAATCTTACTTATTGTAAACAGTGCCGCAACAAACATGGGAGTGCAGATATCTCTTCAATATATTGACTCCCTTTCTTTGGGGTATATACCCAGCAGTGGGATTATTGGACCACATGATAGCTCAATTTTTAGTTTTTTGAGTGTATTAGTCAGGGTTCTCTAGAGAGACAGAACTAATGGGATAGATGTATATATAAATGGGAGTTTATTAAGGAGTATTAACTCAGATAATCGCAAGGCCCCACAATAGGCTGTCTGCAAGCTGAGGAGCAAGGAAGCCAGTCTGAAACCCAAAACAGAAGAACCTGGAGTCCAATGTTCAAGGGCAGGAAGCATCCAGCATGGGAGAAAGATGTAGCCTGGGAAGTTAGGCCAGTCTAGTGTTTTCATGTTTTTCTGCCTGCTTGTATTCTGGCCACTCTGGCAGCTGATTAGATGGTGCTCACCCACATTAAGAGTGGGTCTGCCTTTCCCAGCCCACTGACTCAAATGTTAATCTCCTTTGGCAACACCTTCACAGACATTCCCAGGAACAATACTTTGTATCCTTTAACCAAATTGACAGTATTAACCATTACATTGAGGGACCTTCAAACTGTTCTTCACAGTGGTTGTACTAATTTATATTCCCACCAACAGTGTGTGAGGGTTCCCTTTTCACCACATCCTCGTCAGCATTTGTTATTGCCTGTCTTTTGGATATAAGCCATTTTTACAGGGGTGAGATGATATCTCATTGTAATTTTGATTTTCATTTCTCTAATGATCAATGATGTTCAGCACCTTTTCATATGCCTGTTTGTCATTTGTATGTCTGCTTTTGAGAAATGTCTATTCAAACTTTTGCCCATTTTTTAAATCAAATTATTAGATATTTTTCCTACAGAGTTGTTTGAGCTCCTTATATATTCTGGTTATCAATCCCTGGTCAGATGGGTAGTTTGCAAATATTTTCCCCCATTGTGTGGGTTGTCTCTTCACTTTGTTGATTGTATCCGTTGCTGTGCAGAAGCTTTTTAACTTAATGTGATCTCATTTGTCCATTTTGGCTTACGTTGCCTGTGCTTTTAGGGTATTGCTCAAGAAATACTTTGCCCAGACCAATGTCCTGCAGATTTTCCCCAATGTTTTTGTAGTAGTTTTATGGTTTGAGGTCTTCAATTTAAGTCCTTAATCAATTTTGATTTGATTTTTCTGTGTGTGTATGGTGAGAGAGAGGGATATAGTTGCATTATTCTGCACATCAATATCCAGCTTTCCCAGCAACATTTATTGAAGAGACTGTCTTTTCCCTAGTATATGTTCTGGCACCATTGTTGAAAATGAGTTCACTGTAGGTGAATTTGTTTCTTGGTTCTCTATTGTGTTCCATTGGTCTGTATGTCTGTTTTTATGCCAATACCATGCTGTTTTGTTTACTAAAGCTCTGTAGTATAATTTGAAGTTAGGTAATGAGATTACTCCAGTTTTCTTCCTTTTGCTTAGGATAGCTTTGGCTATTCTGGGTCTGTTATGATTTCATATAAATTTTAGGAATATTTTTTCTATTTCTGTTAAGAATGCCATTAATATTTTCATAGGAATTGCATTGAACCTGTAGATTGCTTAGGGTACCATGGACATTTTATCAATTTTGATTCAAGAACATGGAATATGTTTTCCTTTTTTGGTGTCTTCAATTTCTTTCATCAGTTCTCTTAGTTTTCATTGTAGAGATGTTTCACTTATTTGATTAGGTTAATTCTTAGGTATTACATTTTATTTGTGGCTATTGTAAATAAGATTACATTTTAAATTTCTTTTCCACGTTGTTCACTGTTGGCATATGGAAATGTCATTGAATTTTGTATGTTAATTTTGTATCCTGCAACTTTATTGAATTTTTTTTTCAGTTCTAATAGTTTTTGGTATCATCTTTAGGTTTTTCCAAATATAAGATTATATTATCTGCAGACAAGGATAATTTGCCTTCTTCCTTTTGAATTTGGATGCCCTTTATTTTTTTCTCCTGTCTGATTGTTCTAGCTAAGACTTCCAGTACTATACTGAATAATAGTGATGACAGTGGGCATCCTTGTTGTGTTCCTGATCTTGGAGGAAAGGCTTTCAGTTTTACCCCATTCAGTATGGTACTAGCTGTGGGTATGTAATATATGGCTTTTATTATGTCGAGGTATGTTCCTCCTGTCCCCAGTTTTTTGATGATATTTATCATGAAGGGACGTTAAATTTTATCAAATGCTTTTTTAGCATTAATTGAAATGATCATATGTGTTTTATTATTTAGTATGTTTATATGATGAATCATATTGATTGATGATGGCAAATGTTGAACCATTGTTACACCCCAGGAATAAATCCCACTTAGTCATGATGAATGGTCTTTCTAATGTATTGTTGAATTTGGTTTGTTAGTATTTTGCTGAGAATTTTCGTATCACTATTCATCAGAGATATTAACCTGTAGTTTTCTTTTTTTGATGTGTCTTTGGTTTTGCTATTAAGGCAATATTGGCCTCATAAACTGAGTTTGGAAGTATTCCCTTCTCCTCTATTTTTTGGAATAGTTTGAGTAGAATTGGTATTATTTCTTGTTTAAATGTTTGGTAGACTCAGCAGTGAAGCCATCAGGTCCCAAGCTTTTATTTTTTTATTTTTTTACTAGGATTCTTTTTTGTACAGCTTTGATCTTGTTAGTTGTTATTGGTCTGTTCAGAATTTGAATTTCTTCTTGGTTCAATTTTGGTAGGTTGTGAGTGTTTCAAAATGTTTCCATTTATTCTAGATGTTCCAGTTTGTTAGCATATATTAATAGTTCCTCATAGTAGCCACCAATGTCCTTTAAATTTCTGCAGTATCAGTTCTATTATCTTGTAATTTCTGATTTTATTTAGATCTTCACTCTTGTTTTCTTAGTATGACTAAAGATTAATTAATTTTGTTTAATTTTTCAATAAAACAACTTTTGTTCCATTGATCTTTCTTTTTTCCTTTTTCATTTCAGTTTCATGTATTTCTGCTCTGATCTTTATTATTTCTTTACTGCTACAAGTTTTTGGTTTGGTTTGCCCTTGCCTCTCTAGTTCTTTAAGATGCATCATTAGACTGTTCATTTAATGTTTTTCCTGTATTTTGATGTGGCATGTGTAGCTACAAACTTCCCTCTTAGTGCCGTTTTACCTGCATTCCATAGGTTTTAGTATGTTATGTTTTCATTATCATTTGTTTTGAGAAATATTTCAATTCCCTTCTTAATTTCTTCACTCACCCACTGGTCATTCAGAGCATATTGTTAAATTTCAATTTATTTGTATAGTTTCCAAAATGTTATCCCACTGTGGTCAGAAAAGATGCTTGATATTATTTTAATTTTTTAAAATGTTTTAGGACTTGTTGTATGACCTAACATATAGTCTATCCAGGACAGTAGTTCACGTGATGAGAAAAAGACTGTATATTCTGCAGTTCTTGGATGAAATGTTCTGTAAATATCTATTAGATTCATTTTATTTATAGTGCAGATTAAGTCTGATGTTTCTTTGTTAATTTTCTGTCTGGAAGATCTATCTAATGCTGCAAGTAGGATGTTGAAGTCTTCAACTGTTGTTACACTAAGTCTATCTCTCTCTTTAGCTCTAATAATATTTGCTTTATATACCTGGATGCTCCAGAGTTGGGTGCATATAAGTGCTATTTGGGAGTCAGGGACTACAGTAAAAAACGTTAGAAGTCTACCTGGTGTTCTATTGTATTGCAGTTGAACTGGCACTCAAACCACAAATTGTAGTCCTTCCCACCTTTCCCTCAACTTTCCAAAAGCAGAGACACTTCACCCTATAGCCCCACTGGCACTGCAGTCCACAAGGGGTACTGCCAGTCTATCGCTGATGTTCCCTAAAGTTTCAATATCTCTTAAGTTAGCTTATGAATGTTGCCTCGCCAGGGACT
The DNA here is from genome assembly GCF_037993035.2 of Macaca fascicularis. NCBI lineage: Eukaryota > Metazoa > Chordata > Mammalia > Primates > Cercopithecidae > Macaca > Macaca fascicularis. The sequence continues at coordinate 100,547,052 of NC_088378.1, forward strand.
CACTCATCAGGGCAGTGGGTTCCCTGCTGGCTCAGGGCAGGTCCAGAAATGCTGTCTAAAAGCCCACTTGGTGTTCTACCCATCTGTGGCCTTTCTGTTACATAAGGTGCAAGTCAAAATCCCCTTTACTTTTCCCTCTGATTTTTATAAGCAGAAAGAGTTTTGCCACATAGCCACCATAGCTGGTAATGTGCTGAGTCTCACCTGAAACCAACAAGTCTGAGAGACGTGTCCAAGGCCCTCAATGTAGTACTTGGGTATCATTGCTGGTTATTCAAGGCCCAAGGTAGCATCTTCAGGTAGTAGGTGATGAACGCTGCCAGGAATGGGACATTTCCTTCAAGGCAGTGGGTTCCCTTCTAGCCCAGGATGTGTCTAGAAATGCCTTGGAGCTGGGGCCTGGAATGGGGGCCTCACAACTGACTGGTGCCTATCTTGCTGTGGATGAGCATGTATCCAGGAAGCAAGACAAAGACCTCCCTCTTTTTTGCTTTCCTCTCCTAAAGCAGAAGGATAGGATCTCTTTTGAAGCTGTGAGATGTGCAGGCTGGGGTTAGGGGAGGGGTGACGCCAGCACTCTGTTGGATGCCCCAGCTGATGTCTCAGTATGTCATATGCCCTCCCAGTCCACTGTCTGTGGGCCTAGTTCAGCACTGGGTCTCACCTAAGAGTTGCAGTCCTTATGTCCTAGACTGTCTTTCAAGTTTTCTTGGAGACACAGAGTGCTGTAGCCTGTGGTGGCGAGGCTTGTAGGCACTTACATTTTGAAAGCTGGGATTGGAGATTCCCCTCTGGCTGGGATTGGTTTAAATGCTCCCTCTATGGGTGGGCATCAGCTGAGTTTGGTCCAGTTTTCCTTTCTACTCTCCTAAGACAGCCCTGAGTTCAATGCCTCACAAATACTGTGCTGTCCTTCCCCCAATACCCAGAGATGGTTTCCCAGCACCATGCCACCTCTGCTGAAGGGTGGGAGAGGGGTAATATCGGTGGCTCAGGACTGTTTTTTCCTCTCTCTTCAGTGCATCTTTCAGTGATATGAAGTTAAAACCAGGTACTATGAGTGACCACCTGATTTTTGGTTCTTATCAAGTGTTTTTTCTGTGTAGATAGTTGTTAGCTTGGTGTCCTTGCTGAGGGGACAATTGGTGGCACCTTCTCTTCAGCCATCTTACCCAGGAACAACTGTCTTAATTGGAGGAACAAGTGCTAATGACTTGAGGCAGGAAGGGTCTTAATATGTTTAAGGAAGGAAAAAAATGCCAGTGCTGTTGAAGATGAATGAGGACAAGGTGCTGAGTAGGAGAAGATGAGAAGAGCAAGATACAGGAGGGCCAGATAATGCAGTAGCTTCTCCACCAAGCGAAGATATTGAGATTTTATTTTGTTATTGAAGAGTTTTAAACAGGATAAGGATATTATATTCATTTTCTAGGGTTGCCATACCAAAGCACCAAAGACTTGGTGTCTCAAACAATGGAAATATATTTCCTCACAGTTCCAGAGGCATTAAGTCCAAGATTGAGGTGTTCTTAAGATGGAGAGTTGGCAGGGTTTGCTTCTTCTGAGGCCTTTCTCCTTGCCTTACACATGGCCATCTGCTTCTGGTGTCTTAGCACAGTCTTCTTTCCATGCCTGCCTGTATCCTACTCTCCTCTTCTGACAAGGACACCAGCCATATTAGATAGGGCCCACCCACATGGCCTCATTTTTACCTTACTTGCTTCTTTAAAAGCTCTGTCTCCAAGATATAGTCACATTCTGAGGTATTGGTGGTTAGGCCTTCAACATATGAATCAGTAGAACAAAATTCAGCCATAACAGTTATGATGTGATTTCTTGTTAAAAAGACAGTATGAACCTCTCTTTAGTTTTTCCGTGGGGAATGGATTGTAGGGAGGCAGCAGTGGAAGTAAGGAGATACATTAGGAGGTATTTATAACAGTTCAGTTAGAAGACGATAGAGACTTGAACAAAGCTGGTAGCAGAAAATGGAAAGTATTGAACAAATTTTGGATATGTTTAGAGGTTAGTGGAACCATCAGCTCTTCTTGGTAATCAGTGTATTAGTTATAGGGGGCTGAACTCTGGTACCAAATAGTCAGTGTGTATTTGTGCCTCTGTGTGTATGTATGGACTTAAATAGAACTTTATTCCTCACTGTTGTACCAACCCAAGGAAGATTTTTTTAATGTGAATTGGCAGCAGTCCTACAAATGAGGATTCAGAGACTCAAATCTTCATCTTTTGACTGACAGATATCCCCAGGAGACTTATGATCATTTTCTCTAACTTAAGAAAGCAAGAGGATATTGGCTTGAATTTCCAAAACAATTTTGGACAGCAGTGATGAAATCTAGAATCCTTGCCATTTTCTTAATTTTAATGAGTATGCATACTGCCTGTTCTGTGGAATATAATTTATATTAATATGTGGTTGAAAAAATGAATTCTGTGTTCCTTTAGTTTGAAAAAGGATGGTTGAACAAAATAGTCTGGTCTCTTCACTGATAGACTTCTTGGAGCCTTTAAAATTCTATAAATTGTATAACACCAAGAATAGGCTGCCTTATCCAAGATTTTGACCATGTAGCCTCCTTTATTTAAGGAAACAATGTGCAAGATTGGTGTACAAAAAAGCCAACAATTTGGGAAACAGTTTTTGAGCTCCATTTTAAGTACACATCTGGCTATTAGTTTAAGATAGTTTTTATTATATTAAGTATGGAACTTTCTGTTCCTACTTATCTAGGAGTTTGTTTTATTCAAAAATCAGTATGTATTAAATGTAATCATAAAATGGCATAAAAATCTGTTGATATTACCATATGTCTATTTATAGCCTACCTATTGATAATGAGGTATTTAACTAATATTTCTGTAACATTGTACCGTCCTTTAATTCCTAAGATAAATTCTACTTGTTAGAGTGAGTAGGTCTTTCTATGAGCTATTGAAATGTGTTAATTAAATATATACCTAGAATTGTTGTATCACACAAATATAATTATCTTTACCTTTCTTCTTTTTGTGCTATTATTAGCTTTTACTATCATTATAAAGCTAATTCAAGCAAATGGTAGTGGCTGTACATTGTTTTGAATCTTTGGAAAGAGTCCATATTATATGAAATTTTAAAGAATGCCCCGTAATGGACCTGGAGCTGTCTTCATATGTAATTCTTTGAAAAAAAAAAAGTTAGTTGCTTACATGGTTGTCAATCTGCTATTTCCTTTGTGTTTTAATTTTGCTATATATTGTCTCATTTTTAATTATTTTTAGTATCTTTCAAACACTTTTTCAAAATTAATGAGCAAAAGCTATTACATAGTTTTTCTTACACTTTAGCAAAACTCTTTATTGTTGATATTTCCACATTCTCCTTTCTATTTTTGTTTTACTTCTGTTTTCTGTTTTTTGCCTAATTTTATTATACTGCCCCCCTTTTTAAAATTTTACTGGTAGCTTTTTCTAAAATAACCATATTTTAGAGTTATTAATCTTTTAATGTTTCTGTTTAATTTATTTGTCTTTTGTAAAACATATGAGATCTTTCTTTTTCTCCCTTTATTTAAACTTCATTAAGAACTTACATTTATAATAGCCGAATGCCTTTTAAAGGGCATTTTTACAGAAGACTAAATTTTAAAATTCACTTACTATATTCCTTTCTGATTTTTGCTTTATTAATTATGATTTAGCCACTTTAATATTTTCCAAATATTATAATATATACAATATTTTAAATTAAATAAATAATAATACTTAAAATGTTTCAGTGTTTGAGAAACAAGCTTTAATCTATATTTTTCTAATTATCAAAGTCAAGTATGGTACAACTTTGACTACAATTTATATATCAATGCTATTTACAACTCTTTTACTTTCCTCACTTCTCTACTTTCCAATAATTTCAAACTATGTGTTCTAAATATTATCCTTGGATTATTTCACTAAATATATTTTTAATATGTTTTTAATATATTTAACTGTATTATCATATTACTGTTGCCAGTGCTATTCCCCTAGCATTTCAATAGTGTCTTTTCTCTCTTGAGCTTTTTCTTATGCTCATCTTTTGCTTAGTTGGCATATTTGTTCAAAAAATGTTTTCCAGAGACATATAGATGACAATAGGATTTCTTCTGAGGTGGAGGGAAACTACCTTCCTCCTTCTGATCATTTTCTTCTTGCCCTAGAAGCTTAGGCACAAAGAGGATTATTTCTTAATCCAGCATATTAATTATATAGTTCAGATAATTTATCGTGTTTAATTGACAAATCATCAGTCAATATCCTGCATTTCTAACATTTTGAGATTTGTGAATTTTTTGAATGAGTCTTAAACATGGAAAGTTGGAGGATCTAATCTCATCCACAATCAGAAGTAGAATTAAATATTAAAGGTTAAGAAGAAGACAGCATCTCGGAGATTTCTGTGTTTATATTGCAAGGGTCATAAAACTTTTCTCTAAAAGGCCAGATTGTAAATATTTTAAGCTTTGTGGGATGTACAGTCTTTGTCACGATTACTCAATTGTGCAGTTTCTGTGTGAAAGTCGCTATAAACAACATGGAAACAAATCGATGTGGTTGTATTCCATCTGACTTTTTCAATGTCAGGTGTCATGCCAGATTTTTGCTCCACTATCAGTGTTTTATTGACTCCTCTCATATTCCATTGTAATGTCATGATTAAAATGACACCATTCTGTCAAATAGTCTGTTATTGAGTTTCTGTGGCTGGCACAAGGCATTGGGATATTTGTAATTATCCCTAATTTCATGGAGTTTTCAGATTTCAATCATGCAAATAGCCTAAGACCATAAATTGATTACAACCTTTGTCTTCAGTACAGCTACAATGTATTGATTCACAGCTATTTAGCAGAATGATGACAGACAAGATGTACATGATATTTTCCACGGAATAATATCATCAATGAGTATAGTCAATTTTCCCTAGTTATTACACCTAATTCTTATTCTCAAGGGAATGAATCATGGCTTGAAGGTACCCATTAATAAGGTGAACACTCTGTGCTGATGCTGACCAATAAGGAGAAAATATTAAGATTAAGTTAAAATTGAGATGAAGTAATAGCCAGTCCAAACATGTTAGTTTGAACTAACATGTTGGGCTAACATAGCCAGTCAAAACTTTCTATTTGATTAAAAGGTGTATAGACATTCAGGACAGAGCTGTGAGGGCAAGACAAAGATAAAACACCCTAACATTGGAGTTTGAATTGGGCCTCTGAAAGAATTTCCTTACCTACTGAGTAAATGTTTAAAAACATCCATTATTTTCACTATCACTATCATTATCCACTATCCATAATCACTATTCATTATCCACACATCCATTATGTTCATTGTGGAAGAATGAAGTTCTCCACCTTTGGTAGTTCACATTCAAATCATTCTCCTGGACTTTGAGAAAGACAAATAGATCAGTGGGCATGTTCCTTGGAGAGGAGCAATGAGATAACTCTCATTGATGAAAATACCTCAGAGAATTTTATTTATTTATTTATTTTTAATTTTTTATTTTTGGAGGATCATATTAGTGTTCAGTTGCTGTCATAGTGAACTCATAAACTTACTGGCTTAAAACAACAGAAATTTACTACCTTACAGTTATGCAGGTCAGAGGTCTAAAGTGAGCCCTAGTGGGCTAAAATCAAGGTGGTGGTGGGGCTGCATTCTCTCTGTTGGCTCCAGAGGAAATCTGTTTGTCTTTTCTAGCTTCTAGAGGCTGCCTGCATTCCTTGGCTATGATATGGTCAGGAGGCCAGGAAATACTGGGCAGAAGAGGGTGGGGTCCCATGCAAGGGCTCCACCCTCAGGCCTGGGCCCCTGGCCCTAAATGAACACTTCACATCCCTGTTTTCCTACCCAAATGTTGCTTTTTGGCATGTCCTCCCCACTCTCTTATGCCCATATAAACCCCAGATCTCAGCTGACAGAGAGACAGGCTGCTGGATATCAAGAGGAGAAGAAGCTACTGAGCGTTGTCAGAGACTATGGATAGACACAGCTTAAACTCAGACGGCACAATTTCAAAGAGGAGGTGGCCAGGCTTCAGGGAAAGATCACCTCCTTCCCACACCATCCCCTTACCAGCTCCCTTCCACTGGAGCCACTTCCATCACTCAATAAAAACTCTGCATTCCTCACCTTGTAAACTGTTCATGTGACCTGATTCTGCCTGGACACCAGACAAGAATTCGGGATGCACTAAGTGCAGGAACACAAAAAGACTGTCATACTGGCCCTTTGTCCTTGCTGGCAGAGGGCAGTCACCCCACGTGATGAAGCAAAAGACCCACTGAGTCGGTAACACACCCTCTGGGGCACCGGGGATTGCCGGCACCCCCTCTTCCTCAAAGTCAGCAACAGAAGGTTGAGTACCTCTCATCTCACATTAATCTGACCTTCTCTTCTGCCCCACGTCTTCCCCTTTTAAGGTCATTACATTGGATCCACCTGCATAATCCAAGGTAATCTCCATATTTTAATGTCATCTGATTAGCGACATTACTTATCTCTGCAAACTTCATTCTCCTTTGTCATATAGCCTAGCATATTTACAGGTTCAAGGAGTTAGGATTCAGCCATGTTTGAAGCCATTTTTCTGGAAAACACAAGGATAAAGTTATACATAGAGTGAAATAAATTAAATTGAACTTTCCAATAGAGGTATTGATGGGTCCCTAGTCATCCTTACATCTGGTGTACCTGAAGAACGAGGCCAAGCATTTGTTGGAGAATTAGCGTATGCACTCAATTTTATTTTTAAAGCCCTAATTAGCATATCTTATCATTTACTTAATGGTTAAGAACATGGGCTCTAAAACTAGAGAACAAGCACCTTCAGATATAAGGCCTTAAATAGCTGACTTAGCCCTATAATTCAGTTTATTAATCTGTAAAATGGGGATAATAGAAGATCTATTTACCTTGTATAAAATTGTTGGAATAATCAGTAGAGATGACATTTAGCCTCTTAGAAGGATTTCTGGAACATGGAAAGGGCACAGGTACCAAGAGCAAAGGCACAGGTGACTGACTGACTTAAAGGACAATTTATTCCTCCCTTAATATTGTTTGCCTGGAACACACAGAGGAGGAGATAGGGAGTGGGACAGGGTGGGTTTTCTTAACTTTGATCTGGTATTCATATTATTTTCATTGTGGAAGAATGAAGTTCTCCACCTTTGGTAGTTCAAATTCAAATCATTTTCCTGGACTTTGAGAAAGACAAACCAATCAGTGGGCACGTTCCTTGGAGAGGAGCAACAAGAAAATGCTCTACGAGACTGTTCTTCCTTGAGATGACCTGCATCCCTCATTTGGTACAGTTTGACATATGAAGTAGTAGAATTTAGCATATTGAATTCCACTCATTTTTGTGGTACTCTAGGCCGCTCTGTTACCCTCTTAACTCCAAAATTATGCTTAATTAATAATCAGCTAAAATTCTGCTCTGCCATTATCTTAGTTAACACAGGTAACATATAACTAATATTTATGTTGATAGCCATAAGTATTTCCATGTATTCTGACTAATATACTTTCACGTTTTACTGCTTTGACACATACAAAAATCTATATCTTAGGCAATATTTCTGAAGAATTCCTGAACCAAAGGTGGTTACAAAATGTTAGAATAAAAAAGTAAGGAAACCTCAAATAATTAAAGGATTCTTTTCTAGGCGTCTCTAGGCCGCACTGGCCAGGTTTGAGATTTTGAGATTGAAGACTCAGGACTTATTTTTTTTCCCGCTTTATTGAGGTGTAATTGACAAATAAAAATCATGTATATTCAAGATGTACAACATGATGATTTGATATACATATACTGAACATTGTGAAATGATTACCACAATCAAATTAACACATCCATCACCACACATAGTTATTATTGTGTGTGTGTGAGGGGGTGAGAATACGCGATACTCTCTTAGCAAATTTCAAGTATGCAATACAGGATCACTAGCTATAGCCATCATGCTCTGCATTAGATCCCTAGAACCCGTTCATCTTATAACTGAACATTTGCACCCTTTGGGTAACATCTCCCCATCTCTGCCTCCCTGACAACTACCATTCCACTCTCTGGCTCTATGACTTTAACTTTTTTAAATTCCACATATAAGTGAGATCATGCACTATTTGTCTTTCTAGGCTGAGGGCCTATTAAGTTACAAAGGTCATTTGCAATCCAGCAATCAGCCTTGGCTTCTTTAATACCATGTTTTAGACAACTGGGTTCAAGTCACAGTTATCGTGAGAAGATGGCATGCCTGTAGTAATTTTTTGTACTTTCTAATGAGTAGTTATTATTTTGCATGATTTTCTTTTGTAATTTGAATTACATGTACTTATCTGAAACATAACAAACTAATATTAACATTGTTTTGGTGGTATTCTATGCTATTTCCAGCATCCTTGACAAATAGTTTGTGAACTTTCTGCTCTATTTCCTTAGGCTTGATTAAAACAAACAAAAGGTTTATGTCATTTTTTGTAGCTAAATAATATATAAAATGCAAAAGGAAATAATATTTATTGAGCAGACTATATGCCCCAGACAGCTTAATTTATTTCAAACTTACAACAGTCATCCAAGAGACACATTAGTAAGCCTATTAAGAAAATGAGTTGGAGAGGTTAAGTAACTAGCCAAATTCAGACAGCTGGTGAGCAACTGAAGGTAGATTCCTGTGTAAACTCTGAAGTCTCTGATTCCAAGCCTAGGTTCTAGTAACCATATTACTATGTCTTCTTAAGACCCCGCTTATCAAACTGAATGTGCTAGCCAGAGTGATGCTACCTGATAGTTATTAAGTACTGCAGTCAGTCTTAAATCAGAATTTCCCTGTGGATTTTTAGACCTGTAAATAGCACTCCATTTAACCTGGCGGTACATGAATGGAAAGCCCTGCACTCTGGCACAAGGACATTTCCATTACTCTGCTTTCTGCTGATTCAAACCGTTACATGGATTTATATAGTGGGAGTAACTGGATTATATGTGTGTCAAAGACAGTCCAAATAATGTAATAAAACATATACTTAGGAAAAAAAGTATATGCCTACAGAGTTCAATATTAAACGTTATTTAAAATAATCCATGTTTACTTCACTTCAAATCTATTCTTCTAAACAAAACCTTTCAAGTGAAACAAATCTACCACTTTTATTTGGCCAAAATTCATCATCGACAGGCTTACTCACTCAGATACTCCATTGTGTGGACAGACAGACCATTTGCACTCACCAAAAAGGTCTAGCATAGATATGGAAAGATTATAGTTAGCCTATTTCTTTTTGAAATTTTATATGCTAACAAAATAAACAATTTCTCTTGCATGATATGATTTCCATTCTACTAAGGTTTTCAAGTCTTTCTGCTTTCGATTATCTTATTTTACTGAGCAAGTGGTTATTTGTTTCCCTGAGAAAAGAATTTTACTTTTTCCATTTCAATATTCATACACAATCTTCCACAGTTACTTATAGTGTAACATCTGGTATTTCTAAATAAAACACCAGAAAACCTCTGAATCGTAGTAGGAAGAACTAAAATATCAAGTACTGTACAAATGATATACTTCACAGAAGGGGAAAAAAACTTCCTGCTTGATATAATTGCTCTTTAGAGATCACAAACAATGCTTACATTCTTGCATCTATGTGGAACAGATCCTTTGTGGCATTAAAAGCCTAACTGTTCATTTGATGGCCGTGTGTAATTCCTTTTAGAGAAACTAAAAATAAGTTTCCAACAGGCTTACTCACTCACATACTCCATTGTGTGGAAAGACAGCAAACAGGGGCAGAGAGCTAAGCCTTGACCCACTTACCACCGTCAGATGGTTCTGATCAATGTCTAAGAACCTATTAAAACCTTACTATTAGGGGATTAAAGGAAATAACAGATTCCTCCTGGTTCCCCAGAGCTTTTGCCTTTTTTGGGACAAAGTGGGCAAGTTTTTTTTATCTGATCTTTCCCCGAAAGTATGCCAATGAAATTACATACTCTCATCCTATAAAATGTAGTCAAACTTGATACAGAAACTAGTTCATGAAGATCCACAGAATTCCTATATTGTTACCTAAGAATTACATTTTAAATTTAACTAATACAAGAACTATTCTTTGTTCATGCAGTATATTTGCTTGCCTACAGAAATAACCAGAGTCCCCTGAGCCCTTGTGTTTCAGCAGTTTACAATATTAAATGGTCAAACCCCCTGAGACCAGCTATCCACACTGCTTGCCCCCATCCTTCCTCCAGGCCATTCACCTGGTTCTCAGGCCTTCCCAGGTGTTCTTTCTGTTCTGCTTTCTGGCTACTACACACTGTCTCCCTTCCTGTTTCTAATGTGTAGATAATTTATTACTCTCCCCTTCTTGCTACACAGACTCACTATGTGAGCCCATAGATTCCTTTGTAGGTGGTATTCCTGTTGTTGGACCTGTGGTCTCTCTGGCTGCAGGAAAGTGGTATTGGTGATGCCTCTAGAAACCTAAGATACAGTCCAGGCTCCAGCCCTGACATGCAGGGTCCAGCCTCAGTTTGGCCTCTCACCCATTTAATATAAATAATTATCCAGTGACTGAGCAAAGCTATTCTTGAACTTAGAGTATTTCTATTGGGCTTTAAAATTTTCCACCTTTATATTGACACATTCAATAAGTGGCTCTTATATTAAGGCAACATAAATTTATTTTTAGCAAAATTATGCTGCTGCTTGATCATTAGACCAAACTCACAAAAATTATAAAATAGATTATAATTATTTAGAACTTAATTGCTGGTTTCCGGTTTGATACTGAGCTTAAGGACCTGATAAAAGTGTCTTTACATTTCCATCATTGACTGATCTTTCTACAGACAGGTTTACTTCTGTTTCCGTTCAAGCGCTGATAATCACTAAACCAAGAGGTTTACTTCACACCTTCTTTTATTTTCCTTGTTTCTCTATTGTACAATAGCAAAAGCCTGGGCTGGTGGGTACACCAGAGGTATCTTGTCCCCAGCCCTCCTTAAATGCTTCATATTCTCAGGTACTGTTTGCCCTCACTTGCTTTTCTTTCTCTTTCTTTTTGCCCTCACTTAGTTGCTTTTCTTTCTCTTTCTTTTCTTAGTCCTTTTTTTTTTTTTTTTTTTGGTAGTGGCATGATCACAGCACAGTATAGCCTTGACCTCCTAGGCTCAGGAGATCCTCCTGAGTAGCTGGGGTTACAGGCACCCACCACCACACCCGAATCATTTTTTTGTACTTTTAGTACAAGTGGGGTTTCACCATGTTGGCCAGGCTGGTCTCGAACTCCTGACCTAAGGTGATCCACCAGTCTCGGCCTCCCAAAGTGCTGGGATTACAGACGAGAGCTACTGCGGCTGGCCTGAAGTGTATTTTCTAAAATAATCTATAAATTCTCTATATAAGATCTTATTAAATACTTGAATCAATAACAAATCAATAAAATAAATAATTTGTTTCTGATGCCTAAGAAAAATAAAGCTTTGCTAATAGTTACCATATTTGTGGATATATAGAATTTCAATTTATGGGTTATGGTAGTGGTTGAATTTTTCAATGTATTTCTTAATGGAATTTTTCCATATATAATCTGATTTTTCTGATGAATTATTTAATCTGTTTCAATGTGCTTTAAAATTGGGGAAAAAGGTGATGATAATATATGGAAGCAACATGGTGGTGTTGGTGACTCAAATTTAGGTGTACTTGTTACTTGGGTAGAAATTGAAAGATTTTGTAACATTTGCACTCTTTTGGATATAATTAAATACCACATGTATATAATTTTAAATTTTTGCTAGTTTTTCACACAATTAAATTATTTGATCCTCTTAAATTCATAAGGTAGATGGGGTATATTTATTTTTAATATTATTTTGCAGATGAGTAAATTATCATTAGAGAGGCTATATGGCTTTGAATTATAAGTCATGCTCACTGACACCATTCATTCCTTCATTTAAAAAATAGTCATCCCACTATGTTCCCATCACTCTTCTAAACAATGGGAATATGGTGATGAGCAAGATAAAAAATGTTTCTAAACCGATGTGCTTTAACCTGTGTTTCATCTGATAATAGACATACCAAAGCTAAATAATTATTTGAGCCTTGGATATGTTATTAGTACAGTGACCATAGAACCTATTGTCCAAACAAGGATACTTAATTATGAAATAAGGAGCTCTTAAAAAATATGCTGGTTCAAGAGGCATAAACTAGGGACTCTTGCAAACCAATCAGGACCAGTGGTCACCCTATCTATGGAGGCAGTCCCTTGATAAGCAAACCACTAGAGAACACCATCCAACTTATTTTTAAAAGTTTCAGTCTGTGGAATCAATCTCAATACCATGGACCAGATAAAGGAAATATGGTACATATACACCACGGAATACTGCACAGCCATAAAAATGAATGAGATCATGTTCTTTGCAGCAACGTCATTGGATCTGGAGGCCATTATCCTAAGTAAGCTAATGCAGGAACAGAAAACCAAATACTGCATGTTCCCACTTATAAGTGGGAGCTAAACCATAAGTACACATGTACACAAAGGAGGGAACGATAGACACTGAGACTATTTGAGGGTGGAGGTTGAGAGGAGGGTGAGGATTGAAAAGCTACCTATCAGGTACTATGCTTATTACCTGGTTGATGAAACAATCTGTATGCCAAATCCCCACAACATGCCATTTACCTGTATAACAAACCTGTACATGTACCCCTGAACCTAAAACAGAAGTTAACAATAAAAATAAATAAAAGTTACAGTGTAATAAGAATTTCAAAATCTGACCTTCATTATTTTAGGGACTTCTGAATACACTGCTTTCTTCTGTCAATTAAACAGGAAACTGCCAGACTGAATCAATAGAATGTTTTTGGCTGTAAGAAATAGAAAACCCAACTGAAACTTGCTTATTCAGTTAATAGAATGTAATATCCTAAAAGGTCTACAGGTAAAGCTGGCTCAGGTAGAGGTTTTATCTAGTGGTCCAGCATTGACACGAAGGACCTGGTTTTGGTCTATCTCCTCGTTCTACAAGTTTTGATATAGGCTTCATCACAGGCAGTTATGCCTCAAGACCACCAGATGGCTTCCATAATCTCTCAGTTCTACAAGTTCCTGTAGTCCCATCAAGTAGGACAATGTCATTGTCTTAGCGGAAAAAGTTGTTATAAATGTTCATCGTTCATAGCGGCTAAGTTTATTTGACTATTTTTGAACGATTCTCTGCATCTGGAGGATGGAATGTGCTGATCAGCTTAACCTAATGTGATGGTTAATACTGAGTGTCAACTTGATTGGATTGAAGGTTGCAAAGTATTGATCCTGGGTATGTCTGTGAAGGCATTCCAAAGGAGATTAACATTTGATTCATTTAGATTTACTATCATATTTGGTAAAGCAACTTCTTCTCTGTGTGTGTGTGTATATACATATATATGTGTGTGTGTGTGTGTGTGTGTGTATATGTTTGTGTGTGTCTGTATGTATAATATATGACTGCACAAAGAACAAGCCAGTTTCTGAAACATTTTCTACAGCTTCTACTATAAGGCAAAAGCTGTTTTTTATTGTTATGAATATGTATTTGAAGCCCTCTAAAGGTTAGTCACTGGCAAACAAGGAATCAGACAAATATTGAAAAACTTGTGGGTACAACTCAGTCAAGGAGTCGATTCTCCTTGGGGAAACATAATAATTATCCAATTTTTCGTAACCAAAATGTGGTTCTAAACTTTCTCAGAGACCCTCTTCTATGAGAGCCAATAATATAGCTAACTGTCAACAACCCCACAATACCAGGTTTACCCTTTAAATACAAGATGGAGTACATAAACAGATGGAATGCCATGTACCCAGACAACTTGATCCAATTCCCTGGATCAGCAGCCCTCAAAATGCCTTGTCATTAATCCACTTGCAAGGCTCCCCAAACATGACAACAATTCTGGAAACCCCAAACCCCAGTCGACTTGGATAGGATAGCTAGGTCAACCTCTGCATCCATTTCTTATTTTCTCCCTACCGTCATAAGTCCACAAAAAATGTCTGGACCTCTTTATAGTACAAGCCTAGAACCATTTCCAAGCTACCCAGAGTGGCATTCTGCATGGTAACCAGAGTAGGGTGAAAGAGATGGCAGAGAAATTATTCATGCCTCAAACAAACTAAAGACCTTCCACCCTGCAATTTGGGCTTTCCTCAAGGTCTTACAGAAAGAACTGCATTCAGGAGCTTGGGTGGTCCTGTATTGGCAGGGGCCAGAGGAGAAGTGAAGCAATGCATGAGGCACTAGAGACAAGCCTACAGAGTTAAATGCAGCTAAGATACTAACTCATCAGTCAACATCCACCCCTTTCTGTTGTGATGCATGCCATTTTAAATTTAGTGATTTGTTCTTGGACAAAATGCCACATAATACTTTCTTTCATTCTTGAGTTTTCTATTCAGAACACTGTGTTATAAAAGATACTAGTTTCCACCAAAAGCAATCATTGGTATGATTATGTGAATGGAAGATAAATCATTTAAATTTCTTTTCTTCTACTCTTATACTAACAGGATTAAAGGCTATAGAATGAAACAGTAACAGAACAAGAACAGTCAGTACACAAAGGAAGAAATAAAGCAACTCCATTAGTAGCCAAAGAAAGGAAAATCAAACTCATCATCACATAGTATTTTTACCTATTATAATGGCAAAAAATGAAAAATAATTGAAAATAAATTAGAAAACCTCCAATGTTGTTTAGGATGTAAGGAAACAGACTTTCATTAACTGCTGGTAAACATGTAAATTGTCAAAACATTTCTGGAAAAAGATTTGGAATTATCAGAGATATTTGATACATGTACAAAGGAATTTATGTGTCAAAGAGTATAATGTATTTGTAAGTGTTTATGCTGCAGTCAGAATATACACAGAGTTGTTTGGTTGGATGTCTCTTTTGATTGGTCAGCTCCAGGCTGTACTAGTTGTAAAATATTTTTATTTTCATCCCTACATATGTGCTAGCACTCATTTGAATATATTTCTCACACTAAGTATATTAGTATAATTTTAAATGAATAATTGGTAAGTAGTAAATGACATTTCTCTGATTTAGTTTTTATTTCTATAATTGTTGGTAAGATTAAACATATTCCCATGTTTACTCAGTATTGCAATTTTTTTTGAACATTGCCTATTTATATTGTTTGACTTCATTTTTCTATTGGAAAGTTTATCTCCCAGTAATTCATTAGAGCTATTTGTACATTAGGAATAGGTAACATTTTTAATAGCTATCTTTCCCACTTAGTCTTGAGACCAACCATAATTATTTCTTCATTTTATAAATAAAGCATTTTAAAAATTTCTCAGCAGCATAACCATTTCTTCATTATGTTTGTTTTTGTAAAAATACAGAATTTGAATTTTTTCTCTATAGTCAAAAATCACTATTTCTTCTCTCTTAAAGTCCTCCTATTTACTTAGAAAGTTCTTCATGCCAAACCAAACAAATACTAACCTACCATTAATTTCAAATATTTATCTCTTTAATGTAAGTATAGTTTATTTTTTGTGAAGACTTTTTTTCAACAGAAAACAACTTTACTCATGATTTGTGATTTTATATTTGTTATAAAACAAGTCCTGATATATGTACTAGGGTTTGTTTCCTGGCTTTCTAGTCTGTACCATTCTTCACATTATACTTTCATAAGTACTCCTAATTACAATGACTCTAGCTTTTTCTTATCCTGTAGTATCTTACACATCGTAACCCTGAAGTTTATTTTTTTCCAGCATTTTTGTTTATACTCATACATTTTTATGTTTACTATACTTTATAAAGTACCAAAATAATAATATAATAAATTTTGATTTAAGGTTAGATGGAACAAATTTATCATGATTAGTCCTTTTATCCAGGTCTATGATATGCAACTCTCTTTACTCAAGTCCTTTAAAATGTTTTATTTAAAAAATTTTGTAGTTTCTTCATATTAGTCTTGGTTAGATGGTCCTATTATTCTTAGGTGGGTTTATTTTATTGTTTTTCATTTTTGTTTTATCTTACAGTGGTAATTTAGATTTTCTATATTTTTTATTGATTCTTGCTTAATACATATTTGTTACAACTTATATTGCATTTAGTCATTTTTCTGAACTTTAAAAAAAGGCATTTGTTTCCCATAGGCTACTTTAAAATGCTGAGTAGTCAATCACATCTAAAAATTATCACAATTTATCTCTTTCTGATATTTAGGTCTCATGTCTCTGATGAATATATTATCACATTGTCTAGAACTTGTAAAACAGTATTAAGCAATTACATTTGATAGTTGGCCTATTTGTCTTATTCATGACTTTAATGAGAAGTTCCCTAATGTTTTACCATTAAGCATACAACTGGCTGATAATTGAAAAATAATATTCTTTTGCAGGTTGAAAAAGTATATTCTTGTTTAAGTTTTTCTAAGAATTTTGAATCATGAATAAACGCAGAATTTCGTTAAGTATATTTACTTTTGCTTTTGATTTGTATAGTAATGTAGTCTCTCTTTAAACTTTCTGATATATTATTATATTTTCTAAGAAAAAGCTGAAACCATGTCTTATTGCTGTGTAACAAACCACTCAAAATGTACTAACTTAAAACAGCCACCATTTTATTTTCTCACAATTCAATGAATAGCAGTGTGGGCTGTGCTCTGCTGGGCAGTTATTATGTCTGTCCCACCTCAGCCATTTAGGTGGCTTAAGAAAATTGAAATAATCTGGCAACTTACTAGAGTCTTATGGTGATTAATATTAGGTGTCAACTTGATTGAAGGATGTCTAGGTAGCTGATAAAAGTATTGTTTCTGGGTTTCTCTGTGAGGGTATTGTCAGCGGAGGTTAATATTTGAGTTAGTGGACTGGGAGAGGAAGACTCACCCTCAGTGTGGGTGGAGACCATCCCATCGGCTGCCAGTATGGCTAGAACAAAGCAGCTGGAAGAGGGTGGGATAAGCTGGGTTGCTGAGTCTTCTGGCTTTCATCTTCCTCCCATGCTGAATGTTTCCATCTGTTCCTCTTGCCCTTGAATATCCGACTCCAGGTTCTTTGACCTTTGGACTCAAACCAGTGGTTTGCTGGGGGCTCTCAGGCCTTCAGCCACAAACCAAAGGCTGTACTGTCAGCTTCACTGCTTTTGAGGCTTCTGGACTCAGATTGAGCCACTACTGACTTCTCTCTTCCCCAGCTTGCCGAAGGCCTATAGTGGGACTTACCTTGGGAATGTGTAAGCCAATTGTCCCTAATAAACTCCCTTTCATATATATATATGTATCCTATCAATTCTGTCCCTCTGGAGAACCCTGACTAATACAAGGCTGGATGGATTAAAATGTTTTCACTCATATGGCTGGTCATTGGTGCTGGCTGCCAAGTGGCTTGCTTCATTCCTGTCCTCCAAATCATTTTGTAAAACAAGTAGATATGTATTTTTCTTGCTTGAAACCTTTCACTAGACCTTTTCCTTAGGCTTTAAAGTTTATTCTCTTTAGCAAGATTTATAAAATCCTTCATGATCTGGCCTCTGCCTCTCTCCTGCTCATTATAGACTAGAAGACTATAGTATTTAAAAAAGATGAGGTAGTGTCAGTAGGACCAGGAAATGGAAGAAACAGCACTGTATGGTTTGCAAAAGTCCCTTGCCCCAAAGTGGTGATGTAATTTACCATCCCAACAGGACACTTTTGGAAATAAAAAGGGCTTTCTTAATAATTATGCCAGGATAACAGACATGAACCACTAGTGCTCTGACACAGCAGGGTCTGACCCCACTCCTCCCCACACTTACCCATATCTTTACCTCCACACCTATACTCTACCTAACAATGTACAATCATAGCTCTAGAACTTACCCTACTGCTTCATGCCACTAACGCTTTCATATAAATGTTCCCTCTACTTGGAATGTCTTTTATCAACTACAGTCCCCATCAAGTTTCCTCTCAGAAACCTACCTTGAATCCTTATACTGAGCTAACCATCTTTTCTTTTAAATGCTATCTCTATTCCAATATTATACATAATTAACACATAGAATTGGAATCTGGATTTTTTTTATATCCTTTTATGAGGAACTGAGAATTTCTTTTTATAACCCCCTTTTTTTTGTTAGAGGGAACGTAGCAGATACAAGGTTTTAAGGTTTAAAGAAAATGAGACTTCATTTTTTATTCTTTGGATGTGACAAGCTGCCGAATGTGCTAAATAAGGGAACCAAAGTTAATGAACCATTTGCTGCCCAGGAAAAGAGTAGTTATGGTCTGAGATATTGAAAAAATGCAAAAATCCGAATATCATTAGTATGTGGTTTTATAGTGTACGCTATTTTAAAAGCAGAAGATTTCTCTTTTAATTATTTTGTCATTAGGCTCAAAAGAAGAACAGTCTGCAATGACTAAACACATGTCAGCTAATATGGGAAACAGAGTTTGGCCTGGGACTGTGCAGGGAGAAAACACAACAGGAAACTAAAACTTATCTCAGTTAATTCACAAAATAAAATTTGTCCATTTTGAAGATAAAGTGCCATTATTTCATTCTGCAACTTCAGTCTTTTATTCCAATACCAGAATGCAGGTTATCATACTTGAAGATTTATATACTCAATAGTTCAATATAGACCATTGACCAGATGACAGTTTCATGGCATAATACACATTACCAGTTACTAATTGAAAATTAACTCATGGCAAATTCATATCATATGTCTGGAAGGAGACTGATTAAGTTGCCTTTAAAGCATCCTTGAGATCAAGCTTCTGGCATGAAAATGAAAAATAAGTTGAAGAATATTAATAAATGTTAATAAAACCTGAAAAAATATTAGAGTGTAGAAAAATTACATAGGAAAACTTTTGCTCTGGAAAACAGTTTGAAATGCTTGTCCTTTAAAACTCCATAGACAGTTTCCATATTCATGTCTATATTTGTCATGCCAGAAAAGGATGAAAGGGAGGAAGGAAAGGAATGTCCATGTCTGGAGAGGAACGGGAAAGCTTATGTGCTTCAGGGATTCAGGCTTTACATCATACATATTTGAGATGTTAACTCACACTAAAGATAGATCAAGTCTTCTCCTTAATTACATATATACACTGTTGCGGGAAAACTTGCAGAATTAAACTTAGTGTTTTCTTTCCAGTATTTCTTCAGGATATTTGACAAATCCACAACTGATGTAAAATTTAGAAATACTTCTATAAGAAATGCCACATTTTCCATCTATTCACTGATTTCTAGCTACTTTGATTTGTGCCCTAATTTCTTAATAATAGCTCAAACAACAAAGACAGTAATACTTTACAGTGGAAATAATGATTTGGGAATCAAAAATTACTGAAGAGCAGAACTGACTTTCCTGTTTATTTGAGGACTTTTTATGAAACAATGATTTTCAAATTCAGTTCTTATCTCCTCTATTATATGATTCTAATGGGAGAGTTGCAGTTGGGAAAGTGGTCTCCTTCTTATGACTAACCTCAGTCCTTTACTGCAGCATGCTGCAATCATCAAGGCTTGTAAAATCTTTTTTGCAGGGCTATAAGGAAGTAAATTACAATATCTTCATTGGGGTCTATTTGTCTAAAAGCAGAAGCTGGACTGACTGAACTCATACAATCACAGAGTTCAACTAAATTAGGTTGTTGAATTGTTATGATGAACAATCAAATAGCATGAGACTGCCACCCTTTTTCAATGTCACCTAGAAAGAAAATTTCAGATTATGTAAATAAAAATATTATATTTAAAAAGTTAATAGAAAATAAAGTTTTATCATCCATATTCCAGATATAAACTACTTTGATAAAATCTATGTCTATAAAATGAAATACTATTATTTCTATATTTCTAATGTTATATTTGGCTTTACATAGTCTAATATACGGATTGCTGACCAAACTTTTCATTTTTAATTCAAATATTTTTTATTGTGTAATAACAGCATACATGTTGATTGTTAATTTTAGCATATTGCGTATTAGAGAACAAGAAAGATAATATTTTGAAAAATAAAAACAAAAACACTTCTGCAGTTGAAATGTTGCTTAACTTAACTTCTTTAGAGTATACTGAATTTATGTATTTCTCATTTCCTTGCCAAAAAATAACAAAATAGCAAAATAGATACATAGAATATATCATAACTACATTGAAAAAGAAAATCTGAAAATTGAGAGAAAAAGATATACTAAGAATGGCAATTGGTACCATCAAAAAGACATGATAAGGCATAAAACCTGACTTGTAATGTCAAGGAACCAAATATGGCATAAACCAACACCTAATTCCTTTCCTCCTGGACACATAGTTAAGCTGTATTCCCCACTCTCCTTGCAGTTATGGTAGCCACATAACTGATTCTTGATCAAGGAAATATGAGCCACAGAGATGTGCACCACTCCTAAACCGAGGCTACACAAGCCTCTCATGCATAATTTTCTCACTCTTTCCCAACTCTAATATTTAAAGAAGGATGAACTCACAAACTCGAAGGAGTCTGGGTTTTTGAATGACCACATTAAAGGCGATTCACACCTTGGTTCCAGAAGTACCCACACTGGCTCTTGTGTGAGTGATAAATAACACTTATTGTGTTAAGCCACAGAAATTTTTGAGTTTGTTTATTACAACGGTTGGCATTACTTACCATACTAATACACTAAGGCAGTTCCTTGATTAGAGACAAAAAATATATTCAATTTTCAAGGAAAATCAAATTTGATTATTCTTAATTATTCTTAATTTTGTAGGTAAAAATGAGTACTCCTTTCATAAAAATGTGTGAGCAACATAAAATGCCAAAATTAAAACTGTACATCTAATACTTACAGTAAGTTTTTGTCAAAGCTTGAAGATAGTAACAGTTCAAACATTATTTGGTCACAATGACTTACTGAAAAATCTAATGTAATATGGTCCAAAAGTATAAACTTTTATTTGGTCATCTTTATGAACAACAACAGCAACAACAACAGAATTTAAACAAATAAAGGAGAGGATGAGGTTCATCAATTTTCAAATATTTTTCATTTTAATTCACACCAGATAATAGTGTCATGTATGACACACTCCCACATGTACCAGGTGCAACTTCATCTTTTCCTCTGTCAAGAAAGATAATGGGATGCAAGGGTATAAGAAGAGTGTAATCATTAGGTGAATCTTAACTTCATTCTGACTTAATTTTTAATATAAATAATTCGTCAAATTTAAGATTTTCCCAGTGTTGAAAAATAAATAGTAACATATTGTAGAAGAACTCTGCCTTTTGCTGTGGTTAGAAAGACTCGGATAGAATTAGTGTTTTGATCTGTCAGAGAAAGCCAAGACCAGTATCCTAAGGCTTTTTGACAAATAAGCCCATTCTGGTCACTGCTGCCTCAATAGCTTGCTATCTCTGCCATCTCTTCACCAGAGTAGATCCCACCTGATGTCTGCCTCAGCATCTGGAGACGGGATGGCTCTGACCGCTACAGCAAGAGCTCCTCCCGCTTAAGCAACCACAGGGAGGCTGGGAAGGCGTGCTGGTCTTGTGCCTCAGCAAGGCAAGAACTCACGTGCTGAAAAAAATTTTATGAAAGGAAAAGGGTTCAAAGAATAGGGCAGCCAAAAAGAGTGCAAATAGCTGCTACAGAACATGTATAGAATTAAAAACAAAAATAAGACTTTAAACTTTACAGTAGAGAATCCTGGCCCACACATCAGCCAGGTAATGAAGGCTAACATAGCCAGTGATAAGCTAGTCATATTAATATTATGTACTCCCCAGGAACATGTGATGAGCATGGAAACTTCATTTCTGTGGTCACTCTTCACAAAAACTCACAATCCAGCATCAGACAAACCCAAACCGAGGGCCGAAATATCTAAACAGCACTGCAACCATCAAGGTCATCAAAGACGAGCAAAGACAGAACTGTCATGGGGGAGAGAAGGTCAATGGGACATGATGACTAAATATGATGTAGTGTCCTGAATAGTATCCTGGAACAAAAAAAGACATTAGGGAAAAACTAGTGAAATCTGAATAAAATGTGGAGTTTAGTTCGTAGTAATATACTGACATTGGCTCTTTAGTTGTGTCAGATGTACCACAGAAATGTAATGTCTTAACTATAGGAGAAACTGCCTGAGTAAAGAGTATATGAAAATCTCTGTATGAGTCTTCCACATTTTCTGTAAATATAAAACTAAATTCTAAAACAAAAATATATTTTTAAAATAACGCTTTTGCCCCAGCTGGCGAGTGTTTGTGTGCACACTGGTATGAAAAATACTCTCCAGTTTTTCCCCTTACTTTTGCATAAAACAATAATGACTGGTATAGTTCTTTGAAATAGCAGTCTTACTGATTTTTAAAATTTTATATTAAATGTCATTGTCATTTGTGGCTTTCATTTTAACCAATATTTATTGAAAGTATTTAAGGTTTATAATATTCTATTTCTACTGCCTTTCACAAAAAATTACAACCAACTATAATTAATGATTTTCTTAGAAATGAGATCTGGAAAACATTCCTTGCTGAGGTTATAATATGATCTAGATAGCAGGAGTTGAAAGTTACATATTTTGATAGAGGCTGGGTCTGGGAATGTTCTTGTCGCTATTAAAAGGCAGGATTAAATGGGCCTTTAGTATGCAATTATAAAGATGAAAGAGTTTAATCAGTTATTCTCATTGAATGAAAGGCATCTCTTTGCCATATGGAGGTGAACTGTGGAGGATTTGCCCAAAGAATTTAATAAACCACTATAAAGTTTGTTCTGAACATTTCTGATAAATATGAGTTATAAAACTTGTGTTTCATCAAAATGTTAGGTCCAAGCCGTTTCATTAAAGTCAAATTTATACTCAAGAACATACCTGTGTGTCTGAATTCTTAGCCACCTAGGGGTAACCTTATTTTAAGATGTTATTTAAATCCTGTTGGATGCTGACTCTATCATAATTTCAAAAGAGAAAGAATTGTAAGACTTTTGGGCAGGATATGAGCTTCCTGAGAAGGTTTTTAGCCACACTGTGTTCATAGGCATGCAGTAAACACTGTGTCTGCCCAGAATGTTATAGTACCTCTCTGCCAAAATTCAAAGACTAATTCTGACGTTTATAATACATAAAAAGGCTTTTAGTTGTAACAACCTTCATGATACAAGGCTGTTCTTTTAAAGACTCTCATCAAAGGCACTTTTACATAAAAATTATTAAAAGAAGCAAAATGATGTTTTATGGTAACATACACTTATATGACATTGTAGGAGATATATTTCTATATATTAATGATGAAAATAATCTTTAGGAAATGTACTTTTAAAAACTATATTGATGAGTAATTTGATTTATCCAAAGTAGGTCTCTGACAATTTTCTTCCTAGTGAAAGCTACTGAATGACTTGTCTGAAAGCAGCATAAAGATTCTTGAAGACCATGCTGCTACCTTATAAATGGACCCAGCCATAGAGGATAGAGAACTCTAGACCAGAACTTGATGAACAAGGTTTAGCACAAAAATTTCCAATGTTAAAATTGCTGATTAATACATGCTAGCCTACTCTACATAGCTAAATATGCCAACTGTTTCTGCATTTTCATAGAATTTGTCAAATTATTGACCACAGATTGATGATTACTTTATTATATCTGTTATCTTTCTCTCCATTGGTAACATTTTACTCCATCACTTAAGTAAGTAGGATTTCTTCTCTGTACTACTTGCCATACTCATAGGTGAACTACACATATAGAGGGTCATACATAATTAGCCCAGAGGACTATTTAAAAAGTAATGTGATTTTAAACATTTTGTACATACAATCAATCACTCAAGTTCTGACTGGTGGCTGCAAAAATAAGCAAGCCAAAATGGATATTGCCTATCTGCCTACAATAGGATAAAATCTTCCTATCAAAGGGGCTTGGTTCTAATTATCTTTGTGTCTCCAAAATCATTCAAAGCAATGCCTTACACTATTAAAAAACGAATGGGTATGTGTTAATAAATAAATAATCAAGAAATTGTTATAGTTTCAAAATGTAGATTATCTACTTTATATGTATTTCATCAGAGCTGTTCTCACTTTTTTAGCCAGGATTGATTCTGTACACAGGCATATGATGATCAACTGTGCAGCACAATGTAGGGAGGAAATGTTCAATAGAAAACAGAAGTTCAAGAATCTAGTTCTTTCCTATTGATTCAGCAGCAAATATTAAATTCCCATGTCTATACTTTTACTTTTTAAACTTTTGGCTCCATAAAAATAAAACAGTGACTTACTTCCTGAGTGAAAGTGGCAGACATTCAATTAGTTTTTGGTCGAGACATGATGATAATGGGCAAGAACTAGTCTGAGAGTGATTGGCTTGAAGGGCCGTATCATTTAGGATTTTTAGCAAGGGCTAAAAAGCAGAAGAGTAATACATACTCCTTGGGGACTATAAAGAGGTAATGAGGTCTCTCAGAAGAAAAATTCCTGAATTCACAATTCTAAAGTTGATTATAGGAGTGATTTTTATGGCAAATATAAACATGATTCTTAGCAGGTCCCTTATGCTTTGCTTTTATAAAAATTTTTTTTTTTTTTTTTTTTTTTTTTTTGAGACAGAGTCTTGCTCTGTCGCCCAGGCTGGGGTGCAGTGGCCGGATCTCAGCTCACTGCAAGCTCCGCCTCCCGGGTTTAGACCATTCTCCTGCCTCAGCCTCCCGAGTAGCTGGGACTACAGGCGCCCGCCACCTCGCCCGGCTAGTTTTTTTTTTTGTATTTTTTAGTAGAGACGGGGTTTCACCGTGTTAGCCAGGATGGTCTCGATCTCCTGACCTCGTGATCCGCCCGTCTCGGCCTCCCAAAGTGCTGGGATTACAGGCTTAAGCCACCGCGCCCAGCCTATAAAAATTTTATAGCCATAATTTGTCTTAGAGAAGTTGTCAATCTTCTATTTTAGCTTCTACCCTACATTTAGTTTCCCTCCCCGCCATCAACAAAAAGCTGTAAACATACTGATAGGTTTACCTATCAAAATTGTTATAGTCATTATTTTATTGTTTTAGGTGTCAGTGGCTGTGGGTTAACTGCTGTCACTCCACTGAATGTCTTTCC
This sequence comes from Macaca fascicularis, assembly GCF_037993035.2. Classification (NCBI taxonomy): domain Eukaryota; kingdom Metazoa; phylum Chordata; class Mammalia; order Primates; family Cercopithecidae; genus Macaca; species Macaca fascicularis. The sequence continues at coordinate 100,572,255 of NC_088378.1, forward strand.
ATTCCAGAGCTCAAGCTAAAGGAACAGTTCCTATGTGGAAACAGAAAAGAGTAAGAGAATTATTATAAGTTTAGATGTTTCTTAAAACTTGTGCTTAGACCTTGTGTAAGTCATACCTGTTTATGCTTCATGGTCATAAAAAGAGAAAGATTAAGTGGCCTGGACTCTTAACTGTTTTCTCACTCCCTTGCAACCTCCAATTCCAGTTTTAATGATATAATCTCTTGTCATATTTGATGGCTAATTTTAGTTGTCAACTTTACTGAATTAAGGGGTACCCAGGGAGCTGGTAAAGCATTATTTCTGAGTGTGTCTGTGAAACGGTTTCTGGAGGAGATTGGCATTTGGATCAGTAGACTGAGTAAGGAAGAGCTACCCTCAATATGAGTGGGCACCATTCAATTGCTTAGGGCCCGGATAAAACAAACAAACAAAAGAAAGGCAAATCATATCTCTTCTGGAGCTAGGACGCTCTTCTTCTCCTGCCCAGGGACCTCAGAACTTAAGGCATTCCAGCCTTTGGACTCTAGAATGTGCACCAGCTGCCTCCTGGTTTCTCTGGGCTTCAGCCATAGGCTGATAGTTACACTACTTGTTCCCCTCATTGTAAGGCTTTTGGACTTGGACTAAGCCATACCACTGGTTTCCTTGGTTCTCTACCTTGCAGATAATCTATCTTGGGACTTCTTAACCTCCATGACCCCATGAGACAATTCTCCTAATAAATCCTATCTATCTATCTATCTATCTATCTATCTATCTATCTATCTATCTATCTATCTATGTATGTATGTATCTATCTATCTACCTACCTACCTGCCTGCCTACCTACCTGGATTAGTCAGGGTTTTCCAGAGGGACAGAACTAATAGGATAGATGTATATATAAAGGGGAGTTTATTAAGGAGTATTTACTTGATCACAAGTTAAAGTCCCACAGTAGGCTATATGCAAGCTAAGGAGAAAGGAAGCCAGTCCAAGTCCCAAAACATCAAAAGTAGGGAAGTCAACAGTGTAGCCCTCATTCTATGGCCAGAGGCCCAAGAGCCCCTGACAAACAACTGGAGTAGGTCCAAGAATCCAAAAGCTGAAGAACTTGGAGTCTGATGTTCAAGGGCAGGCAGCATCCGGCACAGGACAAAGATGGAGACAAGAAGATTCAGCAGGTCTAATCTTTCCACGTTCCTCTGCCTGCTTTTCTCCAAGCTGTGCTGGAAGTTGATTAGATGGTGCTTGCTGCCCACCCACATTGAGGGTGGGTCTGCCTCTCCTAGTCCACTGACTCAAATGTTACAGACACCCTTGCAGACACTTTCAGACACTAAAATGTTAATCTCTTTTGGCAACACCCTTGCATCCTTCAATCCAATCAAGTTGACACTCAATACTAACCATCACAAATCTACCCCCATCAACTTGAACCCATACACATGTCCTGAAGTGAGACATAATCTTCAAATAAAGACAATAATAAGGTCATAATTATGCCTAACAAAATACTGCTATCTTTCATATGACCAGAAACGTGCCAATCCCCAACCCAAATGCTACTACATAAAGTTAACAACATTTAAATGTTGATATAAAGTCAATAAATCATATGTCACATGATAAAAAAGAAAGAAAAATGAAGATATTTTATTTTCTTAGTATGAGTGTATACATGCACAAACATGTTCTTAACAAAAGGAAGAGGAAATACTCATGACAATCAAAATCCTCATTTCTGCAACTGCTCACGTGGTTGTAGCTGGTGTTGATGACTACCTTCTTCTACTACCCATTCTGTATTCCCTTTGCTTTCAACAAGCACCTCAGCAGATCATGGGTTTTTACCTGGTGAAGTGACCCAAACCTTCATTTCTGAAGGGTCTGGGCCATTTGTAGTCCTGCCTGAATTGGGCTGTTGTAGTTTCACATTGACCTTAATCACATGGACATGGTTACACTAAAAGATGCCCTAAGGGATCTCCTGTATTCCATGCATAGTCTTCCTTACCTCCATTGTGGAGTAGTAGACTGATTTCGTCTTGATATTCCAGGTAGTCACCCCAGCCAACACTGTAACTCCCTTTTTAGCCTCTTGACCTACAGGTAGGAGAAGCCCAAAGTGGCCAGGTAACATTCTTAACTTCCAGTTTAATGGAGTCATTATTGTGTCTCCTGGTGGCACCAATCCTCCCTCTGGAACTGAGACCTCAAGGCCAGGAGAACAGGAAGCAACAATTTTGCTAGTGGGTCACTAGTGGTGATGGTGAGTGGTGCCACTTCAACTTTCACCCCTTGATTCCTGGACCTGTGAATCCTGGCTATGGGAGAAACACTGCCATCTATTGGATGCTGATTCAGAGCATACATAACCATCTGAAGAACCTTGTCCCAGCCCTGCAAAGTATTTGTCACCTAGTTGGCATTGTGACTTCAAAAGGCCATTTCACTGTTCTATTAGTCCAGCTGCTTCAAGATGATGGGGAACATTGTGAAACCAGTGAATTCCATGAGCACGAGCCCACTCCCACATTTCTTTGGCTGTAAAGTGAGTGCCTTGGTCAGAGTCAATGATATGTGGAATATCATGTGTGATGGTTAATACTGAGTGTCAACTTCATTGGATTAAAGGATACAAAGTATTGATCCTGGGTGTGTCTATGAGAGTGTTGCCAAAGGAGATTTGACATTTGAGTCAGTGGGCTGGGAGAGGCAGACCTACCCTTAATATGAGTGGGCACAGTGTAACCAGCTGCCAGATTGGCTAGAATACAAGTCAGCAAAAAAATGTGAAGAGACTGCCCTAGCCCCCCAGCCTACATGATTCTCCCATACTGGACGCTTCTTTTCCTCAAACATTCGACTCCAAGTTCTTCAGTTTTGGAACTCGGACTGGCTCTCCTTGCTCCTCAGCCTACAGACAGCCTATTGTGGGACATTGTGATCGTATAAGTTAATACTTAATAAATTCATATATATATATTAGTGTATATATCAATTAGTGCATAATTATATATATATTATATTCCATTTGTGTGCTCTCTCTCTATATATATATAGACACACACACACAGTTCTGTGCCTTTCTCTCTCTATCCCTCTCCATATATATATATATACACACACACATATATAGATATATATATATATACACACACATTCCAATAGTTCTGTCCCTCAAGAGAACCCTGACTAATACAGATTTTGGTACCAGGAGTGGTTTAGAGGAACAGAATATTAAGGATGGAGTCTTTTGTTGGTTTTGGGGTTTCTGGAGTTGGCTGCTTAATATGATTACACCCAAAAATGCTAAGGACTCTACTTCTAATAGTATGGAGAACAATGATAGTCCTTGGTCAAAATGATATAAAGAGTTATGCAAAATAAATGCATTTGACACTCCTGATTCATTGCTCATGAAAGGCAAGGAGTTTAGTGACTTTATACACAATACATGTGACCATATGTGGAGAACCAAGGAACATAATGAAGCTAGTTGGTGCTCCTAAGTTCACTGGAAAAAGTGATGAAAGAAAATAATGAACTCAGAGATTCTATATCCCAGCTTCAGAAGCAGATACTGAGCCTCAAACCTGCTAACATTGCCCTGAGTGAGAGTCTTATCTCCCATAGAGAAAGAGCTGAAATTGTGGAAAAACAGACACACGTTCTTATCATGCGAATGGTGGACCTGTAACTAAAGGTGCATGCATAGCCTTACCAGGTGTCCACTGTTAAAGTGAGGGCATTGATTGGAAAAGAATGGGACCCTGTAACTTGGATTGGGAACCTGCGGGAGGACCCTGATGAAGCTGGGGACACTGAATTTGTAAACTCTGATGAAACTTTTTCACCAGAAGAAACAGCTACCCCATCCCCAGTAGTGGTAATATCCCCTCCCCGACTCATGCTGCCATCAGCCTTTCCACATCTGTCTGAGGTAAACCCTGCCCTGCCTGAAGCAACAGTGATGGCCTCCCATGAGGCAGTTTGCCAGACAAGATAATGTTGTTTCTCCTCAGGAGCCACCCCAAACATCCCTGTTTGTTTCTAGACCTAGAAGTAGACTAATGTCCCAGCAGGCCCCTAGAAGTGATGTTGAGAGTGTGACCCATGAGGAGATGTGCTACACTTGGAAAGAACTGCTTGAGTTTTCTAATATATGTGAACAGAAATCTGGAGAACAGGCATGGGAATGGATATTGAGGGTGTGGGATAATGGTGAAAGGAACACAGAGTTGAAACAGGCAGAATTTATTTATTTGGGTCCACTAAGTAGGGATTCTGCTTTTAATGTCACAGCTTGGGTAGTTAAAAAAGTTCTAATAGTTTGTTTGCTTGGTTAGTTGAAATATGGATTAAAAGATGGCCCACTATGAGCAAGCTGGAAATGCCTGATCTCCCTTGATTTAATGTAGAGGAAGGGATCCAAAGGCTTATGGACATTGGGATAGTGGATTGAATTACTTACTTTAGACCTACTCATCCCAGTTGGGAGGGTTCAGAAAATATCCCCTTGACCAGTGCCTTGAGAAATAGATTTGTGAAGGCAGCACCTGCATCTGTGACGAGCCCTGTAATTGCTCTTCTCTGTATGTCAGATCTAAGAGTGGAAATCACAGTGACTCAATGACAAAATTTAAATAGAGTGAGAATTGGATCTTGAGGTGTCAGGAGCCAAGTGGCAGCACTCAACCATGAAAGGCAAGGTGGGCATAGCTACGGTAAAGGATAGCAGAGGCCAAATACCAATCATAATAGTCTGACTCCTGTAGAGCTCTGGCCTTTTCTAATTAATCACGATGTTCCTAGAAGTGAAATTGATAGGAAGCCTACTGCACTCCTACTTAATTTACAAAAACAAAAAACTTCTAGGTCAACTGAACAAAAGACTAATTTGAATTATAAAAACAGGTAATCAAGGCCCCTCAGTCAACTTCCAGACTTGAGCCAGTTTACAGACCCAGAAACTCCTTGAGTGAAGGGAAGGCCAGGTCTCTGTGAGGAAGGACCCCACTACATTACCAACAATTGATGCAATGAATCTTTCTCCCATCCTTCCCCAAGGAGACCATTGGCCTTTTAAGAGGGTAACTGTGCATTGGGAAAAGGGAAATGATCAAATATTTCAGGGAGTACTGGACACTGGCTCTGAGCTGACTTTGATTCCAAGGGACACAAAATGTCATTGTGGTCCTCCAGTTAAAGTAGGAGCTTATGGAGGTCAGGTAAATAACGTAGTTTCAGCTCAAGTTCAACGTATAGTCCATCTAGTGGGTCCCCAGACTCATCCTGTGGTTGTTTCCACAGTGCCAGAATGCATAATTGGCATAGACATACTTAGCGGCTGGCAGAACCCCAACACTGGATCCCTGACTGGTAAGATGAGTACTATTATGGTGGGAAAGGACAAATGAAAGCCATTAGAGCTGCCTCTACCTGAAAAAATGTAAATCAAAAATAATATTGCATCTCTGGAGGTGTTGCAGAGATTAGTGCCACTATCAAGGCCTTGAAAGACACAGGGATGGTGATTCCCACCAAATCTCCATTCAACATTCCCATTTGGCCTGTGTAGAAGACAGATGGATCTTGAAGAATGACAGTGGACTACTGTAAGCTTAACCAAGCGGTGACTCCAATTGCAGCTGCTGTATCAGATGTGGTTTCATTGCTTGAGCAAATGAATGCATCTCCTGGTACTTGGTATGCATCCACTGACTTGAGAAATGACTTTTTCTACATTCCTGTCCATAATGCCTATCAGAAGCAATTTGCCTTCAGCTGGTAAGGCCAGCAATAACATATACTGTCCTACTTCAGGTGCGTATCAACTTTTGAGTTTGTGTCATAATCTTATACAGAGAGATCTTGATCACTCTTTGCTTCCACAAAACATCATGTTGGTCCATTACTTTGATGACATTATGCTGATTGGATCCAGTGAACAAGCAGTAGCAAACACCCTGGACTTATTGGTGAGACATTTGCATGCCAGAGGATGGGAAATAAATCCGACTAAAATTCAGGGAACTTCTACCTCAGTAAAATTTCTAGGGGTCCAGTGGTGTGGGGCCTGTCAAGATATTCCTTCTAAGGTGAAGGATAAGTTGCTTCATTTGGCCTCTCCTACAGTCAAGAAAGAGGTGCAATGCCAAGTGGGCCTATTTGGATTTTGGACCCAACACATTGCTCATATGGGTGTGTTACTCCAGCCCATTTATCAATTCACCTGAAAGCCTGTCAGTTTTGAGTGGGGTCCAGAACAGGAGAAGGGTCTTCAACAGGTCCAGGCTGCAGTGCATGCTGCTCTCCCACCTGAGCCATATGAGTCAGCAGATCCAAGGAGGTGTCAGTGGCAGATAGAGATGCTGTTCAGAGCTTTTGGCAGGCCCTGACAGGTGAATCACAGCAGAGGCCTCTAGGATTTTGGAGCAAGGTGCAGCCATCTTCTGAAGATAACTACTCTTCTTTTGAGAGACATCTTTTGGACTATTACTGGGCTTTGATGGAAACTGAACATTTGACTATGAGTCATCAAGTCACCATGTGACCTGAACTGCCTATCATGAACTGGGTGCTTTCTGACCCATCGAACCATCAGGTGGGTCATGCACAGCAGCATTCCATCATCAAATGGAAGTGATATATACATGATCGGGCTCGAGCAGATCCTGAAGGCACAAGTAAGTGACATAAGGAATTAACTCAAATGCCCATGGTCTCCACTCCTTCCGCCTTGTCTTCTCTCCCCCAGCCTACACTGATGGCCTCATGGGGAGTTCCCTATGATCAGTTGGCAGAGGAAGAGAAGACTGGGGCCTGCTTCACAGATGGTTCTGCACAATATGCAGGCACCACCGGAAAGTGGACAGCTGCAGCACTACAACCCCTTTCCAGGATATCCCCAAAGGACAGTGGTGAAGGGAAATCTTTCCAGTGGGCATAACTTCAAACAGTGCACCTGTTTGTGCACTTTGCATGGAAAGAGAAATGGCCAGATGTGAGATTATATGCTGATTCATGAACTCTGTCCAATGGTTAGCCTGGCTGGTCAGGGACTTGGAAGAAGCATGATTGGAAAATTGGTGACAAAGAGATTTGGGGAACAGGTATGTGGATGGGCTTCTCTGAGTGGTCAAAAACTGTGAAGATCATTGTCTTCTGTGTGAGTGCTCACCAACGGGTGACTTCAGCAGAGGAGAATTTTAACAATTAAGTGGATAAGATGACCCTTTCTCTGGATACCATTCAGCCTCTTTCCACAGCCACCCCTGTCACTGCCCAAGGGCCCATGAACAAAGTGGTCATGGTGGTAGGGATGGAGGTTACACATGGGCTCAGCAACATAAACTAACACTCACAAAGGGTGACCTGGCTACAGCCACTGCTAAGGGCCCAATTTGCCAGTAGCAGAGACAAACACTGAGCCCTCGATATGGCACCATTCGTTGTGGTGATCAGCCTGCCACATGGTGGCAGATTGATTATATTGGACCTCTTCCATCATGGAAAGGGCAGAGGTTTTTCCTCACTGGAATAGACACTTCCTGCAGATATGGGTCTCTGTTTTGAGCCATCTAAACCTGAGGGTGGTGTGACATAAGCCCCACTGTGGTCACCACCACTATGACTGCACCGGGTCAGACCTGGGATCAGCATAGTCCTGGGCCTCACCAAGGCCTTCTGTAACTAGTCCCTTGCTGTTACACATTTTCACTCAACACCCTGACACTCTGCAGTCAGCATGTGGCAAAGCCAGTCAGACCTGTGTCCTTTCCTCCAGGGCAGGGAGTTCCCCTTAGGCCTGGGGTAGGTCCAGAAGTGCCATCCAGAAGTCAGAAATAAGGGTCAAAAATCTTAGCAGTCTACCTTCTGTTATACTGAACTGCTGTTGAGCTGGAACTCTTACCACAAGATGCTGTCCTTCCCACCATTCCCTCCCCTTTCCAAAGGTAGAAGAGCCTCACCCACTACCGGCCATGAGTAACATTGCCAGACTACCACAGATATTCCCTTAAGGCCCAAGGGCTCCTAAGTAAGCTTGTGCTGAATGCTGCTTGTCCTGAGACTCACCCTTCTGGGCAGTGGGCTCTCCTCTGGCCTGGGGCAGGTTCAGAGATGCTGTCCAAGAGTCCAGTCCTGGAATTGGGGACCTCAAGAGCCCATTTGGTGTTCTACCCCACTGTGGCTATGCTGGTATCTATAGTGCAAGACAAAGTTCCCTTTACCTTCACTGTAATTTTCTTAAGTGGACTCTTTTCCCGTAACCACCACAGCTGGTAATGTGCTGAGTCTCACCTGAAGTCAGCAAGTCTCAGAGACTCACCCAAGGCCCCGTGTGTAGTACCTGGGTATCACTGTTGATTATTCAGGGCTCAAGGGCTCTTCAGTTAGCAGGTGATGAGTGCTGGCAGAATTTGGACCTTTCCTTTAAGACAGTGAGTTTCCTTCTGGCCCAAGGCATGTCTAGCAATGTCATCCTGGAGCTAAGGCCTAGAACACAAACCTTATGACTCTGACTGTTGTCTTATACTGCTGTGGCAGGTGTCTTAGATGCAATACAAAGTCTTCCCCACACTTCTCTCTACTCTATGCAAGTGGGAGAAAGTTGTCTCTTTTGGAGCTGCAAGCTATGCAGCCTGGGTTTAGGATAGGTGTGATCCCAACACTTCCTTAGCCACCCAAGCTGTTGTCTTACTAGGTCACATGCTTCCCCAGTCCACTCTGGGCCCACTAGCACTTGCCTATGAGTTTCAGTCCTTATGGCCTAGACTACCTTTCAAGTTTACGTAGAGATCAGAGCTCTTTAGCCCATGGTGGCAAAGTTTGTGTGAAATCAAGTCAGACAGCTGAGATTCATGACTCCCCTCTGGCTAAGAATGATTTAGAAGCTTCCTCCATGGGCAGGAGTCAGCTGAGTTTTGTCCAGTTTTCCTTTCTGCTTTAACAGGATAGCCCTAAGTTTACTGCTTCACAATTGCTGTACTCTCCTTCCACTAGTGCTCAGAGATACTCTCCACACCACACCACTACCACCAGGGAATAGGCGTGGGGTGGTGGTGGTGATTCAGGAGTGTTTTTTTGAACACTTCAGTGCTTCTTTCAGCAAAATGAAGATAAAACAAGGTTCTATTAGAGCTTGTTCTACTTTTGGTTCTTATGAGGCTGTTTTCCCTGTGTAGATAGTTGTTAAATTAGTGTCCCTGTTAGGGGATTAATTGTGGAGGTTTTGATTCCGCCGTCTTCCCCTGCCTTCCCACCTGCAGCACACTATTACAAACCCATGTTTCTGGTCAATTAGACAAGAGAATTAACAATGGAAAGAAAGTGACTTCAAAGAAAGAGATTGAAATTTTATTTGAATATTTGAACAATTGTCTGAAGATAACAGACTTAAGACTCATTGGGTATATAGAGAACATTCTACCAACATCAAAGTGGATCTAGAGAATACAATTTATCATATGGATCTTTACTTCTATAAATACAAAGTTACCTCACAAGTTTAATAAGACAATCTCACTTTCAGAATCTTTGGCACAGAACTTGACTGAAGAACCTGAGAATCTTATCTAGATAAAAAATTATAAAGAAAATGTAAATTTTTTATTTAGTTGAAGCAAAAATGTTATATTTGTGATAGTCTATTGATTAAAAGACTCCAGTACAAAATTCAGCAGGTTCCAACATTAATAGATACTATAATCTTAAAACAGCTATTGACTGAGAAAGGATGGGCAGGCAGAGAGGTGTAAACTTCTATAACAACCTTGACAAATAGACCTTAAAAGGGAGCAGATGTCTACCATCTTTTACTTCTATTCAAAGGGAAGTTGCCTTCTATTTCATCAAGACCAAATGTATCCATATTTTACTTTAACTATAAATCTCCAGTGTTGGAGTGTATGTGTGTGTATATATATATATGCTGATACATCTTCCTGTGAATGAAACCTTATAATTAACATATATATTGAAGACAATTATTTCTAGGATTTTATATCTATATATTATTTACTAAGCTTTCCTGCTTTAAATTCTATTTTAAGACACAACATTCCCCTATGCATTTTACAATAGGCCTTGGATGTTTTCTAATATTAAATTATAAATATTATTTTAAAATCTTGATAATTAGTATGTATGAAGGAGACCATTCAAGCCATTGAATATACCTTATCATCGGAATTTGCAACAGAATTTCATCATTAACAGAAAGTTAGATAGTCAGAGGATATAATTCTCTGAAATATGTACCCTACTTGGTATGATTTGGCCATATCCCCACCCAAATCTCACCTTGAATTGTAATAACCCCCTCGTGTCAAGGGCAGGGCCAGGTAGAGATAATTGAATCATGGGGGTGGTTACCCCATACTGTTCTTGTGGTAGTGAATAAGTCTCACGATATCTGATGGTTTTATAAATGAGAGTTCCCCTGCACAAGCCCTCTTGCCTGCTGCCATGTAAGATGTGCCTTTGCTTCTCCTTTGCCTTCCATCATGATTGCAATATGGAACTGTGAGTCCATTAAACCTCTTTTTCTTTATAAATTACCCAGTATTGGGTATGTCCTTATTTGCAGTGTGAAAACAAATTAATATACTACTATTGCCAGTTTGAAATAAATCTTGGAATAAAATAATAGTGAAAACGTAGTATGTCCTACAAAGTGTTGAAAGACAGAAATCACTGAAAATGGGCTTTTCTACTAAGGAAGAGCTAAATTTAGAACTTGTCCTTAAAGTTGAGTTCAAATTTTACCTTCATTTCCAAAAGGCAATTGAATACTTAAAGATGTACACCCAGAATTAATAGACCGTAAGAGCAATTAGATTATGATGCTTTTACAGAAACAGCTTTTGTAATCTTTGGCAACTGACAGTTACAATGAAACACTGCAATTTCAGAAGTTAGTATTACATATTTTTCTTATGGAGTGATAAACATATCCTGATGACATGTCATCTTGGATTTGTAATATATTATTGATTGCATGCCTTTGATTGTGGTTTGTAAGTCTTCTGGCAGTAGGAAACCAAATCTGAGATTCTTCTCCAAGCTTAGTTGAAATGGCCCAATCGGAATGGTTTACCTTATTAGGTAAAGTGGCTAAAAATGTATTCAACCTCAGCATTCCAAATGAATGAAGTTAGCCCATTAACTTGCATATGGAGATGTCTTTTTTTGAAAGTAGAGCAAAAGAACACAGGTTTCTCTAAATATAAAATTTGAATATTTAAATGGTTAATATTAATGTCAATATCTAATTCTGTGAGTACATTTTAAAGGAGAAAAGTGCATAAGTTTAGAAATGTTTGTTTAAGTTAAGACTCTTCCCTAAAGAGGCAGGAGTCAATGAACAAGACCCTACACTCTACAATCTGCAGTTTATACAGGGTAAGAGGCCAGGTAACTAGAAACCTGGATAACAATAGTATAATTCTTCAATTTTTGAGAGAAATTTAAAAATAAATATTTAGAACAGAAATCTATCCCTCTGCAGCTAATTAAGTATTTTCAAATTATCTAGAAGCACACTCATATTAAACCCAAACTATGTCAAGGTAAAGTAAGATCCATTTCATAACACCATACCAGAATCTTCATGATTAAATTAAGAGATCTATGAGAACAATGGCCATGTCTGCCTTAGTTAATAGTGAAGTATATATTTTGAATGAATAAATAATATAAGCTTGAGCTATGCCAGATAAATTATAATCGTATATCCTAATAAATGTGACAAAAAATCTGGAATGGGAAGAGGAGCAAGATGGTAGAATAGAAATTTCCATCGATAATTTCCCCAACAAGGACACCAAGTTAACAACTATCTATCTACACACACAAACACCTTCACAAAAATAAAAAACCAGGTGGGTGCTCACAATACTTGGTTTTAACTTTAGATCGCTGAAAATGACACTGAAGAGATAGAAAAAACAGTCCTGAATCCTTGAGGCTACACCCCACCACACCCCACCCCCAACCTGGCAGTGTCAGCATAGTACAGGGAGCATCTCTGGGTGCTGGGGAGGAAGAGCACAGCTATTGTGAGGCAATGAACTCAGGGCTGTTGTGTTAGAGCATTAAGGGAAATGGAACCAAACTCAGGTGATGCCCACACACGGAGGGAGTATTTAAACCAGCCCCAGCCAAAGGGGAATCCTGGATCCCCATGGTCCAAACTTGAGTGTCTGCAAACCTTGCCACTGAGGGCTACAGCACTCTGTGTCTCCAAGGAAACTTGAAAGGCAGTCTAGGCCATAAGGACTGCAACTCTTAGGGGAGTCCTATTGCTGAACTACGCCCAAAGACAGTGGACTGTGGGTGGGGGGGAGATGCGGGGAGGGCAAGCAAACTACTGAGACACCAGCTGGGGCAGCCAAGGGAGTGCTGGTGTCACCCCTCCCCTAGCCCAGGCTCTACATCTCATACCTCCAAAAGAGACCCCTTCCTTCTGCTTATGGAGAGAAGAAGGAAGAGTCAGTCAGGAGGACTTTGTCTTACACCTAGGATATCAGCTTAGCCACAGAAGGATAGGGCACCAGTCAGAGTTGTGATGCCTGTGTTCCAGGCTGTAGATCCCGGACGACATTTCCAGACATGCCCTGGGCCAGAAGGAAACTCACTGGCTTGAAGAAAAGGACCCAGTCCTGGCAGCATTTATCACCTGCTAACTGAAGCACCCTCAGGCCCTGAATAACTAGCAGTGATATCCAAGTACTATATCGCTGGCCTTAGTGAGCCACTGAGACTTGCTGGCTTCAGGTGAAACTCAGCACATTTCCAGCTGTGGTGGCTACAGGAAAAAAAATCCTTCCGCATGAGAAAAGCAGAGAGAAAAGTAAAGGGGACTTTGTCTTGTACTTTAGGTACCAGCACAGCCACAGAGGGGTAGAGCACCAAGTGGGTTCTTGGGGTCCCCAATTCCAGGACCTGACTTGTATGGCAATTCTAGACCTACCCTGGGCCAGAGGGGAACCCATTGACCTGAAGTCACAGGCCAGACAGCACTCACCACTAGCTGACTTAAACCCTCTGGGCCTTAAGGGAATATCTGTGGTAGTCTGGGAGTACTCCTCATGGACTGTGGTGGCAGTGGGGCTAAGGGGTGAGGCCTTTCTGCCATTGGAAAGGGGAGGGAATAGTGGAAACGTCAGGGTCTTGTGGTCTGAGTGCCAGTTCAGCAGCAATGCAGTAGAACACCAGGTAGACTTCTAAGGTTTTTTACCCTAGTCTCTGATTTCTAAATGGCATTTCTGGGCCCACCCAGGGCCAAGGAGATCTCACTGCCCTAAAGGAAAGGACACAGTCCTGGCTAGTTTTTCAACCTGATGATTGTAGAGCACCAGGGTGATGAGCAAACAGGCAGTAGTGAGGGAGTGGTTACAGCACGCTTTGGGTAAGACCCAGTGCTCTGCTGGCTTCAGGTTTGACCCAGCACAGTCATAGTGGTGGTGGCCACAGATGAAACTCCCAAAGGTCAAGGATAAAGAAAGGATCCTTAAAGGTAGCAAGAAAAAAGAAACAAATAACATACAATGGATTTGCAATACCTTTTGAAGCGGACTTTTCAGTGGAAACGTTACAGGCCAGGAGCGAGTTGTATGACACGTTTATAGTGATGAAGAAAATAAAAAACTTTGTCCAAGCATAGTATTAATATATCCAGTGAAAAATATCCTTCAAACATGAAGAAGAACCAAAGACTTTCCCAGACAAATGAAAGGTGAGGGATTTGATGAATGCCAGCCTTGTCCTACAAGAAATGCTAAAGGGAGATCTTCAATCAGAAAGAAAAGGACATTAATGAGCAATAAACAACCACCTAAAGGTACAAGGCTCACTGGTAATAGTAAGTATACAGAAAAACACAGACTGTATTAACCTTGTAACTGGTGTGTAAGCTATTCTTATCCTAAGTAGAAATACTAAACAATGAACCCATTGAAAATAATAACTACATAGCATCATTAATCATCAGAGAACTGCAATCAAAACTACAATGAGATATCATTTCACCCCAATTAAAATGGCTTATATCCAAAAGACAATAACAAATGCTGTCAAGAACGTGGAGAAAAGAGAACCCTGAAACACTGTTGATGGGTTGTAAATTACTACAACCATTATGGAGAACCATTTGGAGGTTCCTCAAAAAACTAAACCTGGAGCTGCCATGTGATCCAGCAATCCCACTGACGGATATATACTCCCAAAGAAAGGAAATCAGTATATCAGAGAGATATCTGATCTGTCATGTTTGTTGTAGCACTGTTTACAACAGCTAAGATTTGGAAGCAACCTAAGTGTCCATCAACAAGTAACTGAATAAAGAAAATGTGGTACACATACACCATGGAGTACCATTCAACCATAACAAAGGATGAAATTCTGTTATTTGTAACAACATAGATGGAAATGGAGATCATTATGGTATATGAAATAATCCAGGCACAGAACTACAAACATTGCACGTTCTCACTTATTTGTGGGATCTCAAAATCAAGGCAATTGAACTTATGGCATAGAGAGTAGAAAGATGGTTACCAGAGGCTAAGAAGGGTAATGGGAGGCTGAGGATGGGGAAGGTGGGGATGGTTAATGTGCACAAAAAAATAGTTAAAGAATGAATACGACCTGCTATTAGATAGCACAACTGGGTAACTATAGTCAATAATAACTTAATTGCACACTTTAAAATAACTTAAGGAATGTAATTGGAGTGTATTCTTTGTAACTCAAAGGATAAATGTTTGAAGGGAACAGATACCTCATTCTCCATGATGTGTTTATGTCATACTGCATGCATATATCAAAACATCTCATGTATTCTATAAATATGTACACCTACAAGATACTCACACAGTGTTTTTAAAAAATCAGAAATGTGTAGAAATATAACCTACATGTATGCAAGACAAAATTTTGATGTTATTACACAAGTTTTATGACATCTATATTCCTGCTAACTGGAATTTGACTGAAATAAGGAGCAAACCAACCACCCTCAGCAATGAACACATATAAAAAACACACCTTTAATACAACAATATGTTTATAACATTTTCATTGATGCCTTCATAATGCCCCAAGCAGGAGAGAAAGGAAACTTCTGGTATAACGATAAATTTATGGTCAGGAGGACCCACATATAAAGACTCTACTGACAGTGAACTTGGAGCAAGTTTATAATTAACTACATAGATATGGTCTTCCACTGCAGGCTATGGAAGAGCACGAAAGTATAGTTTACATAAGGAAAAGTGTGAAAATCAAGTTGAGATGCCACAAACAAAATCTGCCATGAACACATAGTGTTAGAGTACTAGGTGAATAATTAATGTCATATAAAGAAGTTTGGTAGAATATAAAGAATGCAAGACGAGAAATCTGGCACTCAGAGAATAGTCTAAGAGGCTTTCATGAGTTTCTTGTGGGAAGATTTGGAAACATTAATGAATACCAGATGCTCAATTATGATGTTCCATAATAAACTATAGAAACTCTCCACTCAAAACATCTAATATTTTCAGTTTATTATAATTCTTATAGAGTTCTATGTAAATAACTACATTAAGTGCTGTTCTTAGGTATATACCAGCAAACAAATATCGCCCCTCAAAATTACAGATGAGATTTTGTTTCTAATTGGAAAAGGCATGAAAGCAGTACCTCTAAAAGAATGGCGACTTATTTAGGCTTACTTCTGATTAAAGACATAAAGATTATTGGAATGATAACAAGATTATAATAATAATTTTTATTCAAAACATACTAGGTGCCAGTGTTATAAATGTCAAGTATTAATTTATTGAAATAACAGCAGCCCTAATGAAGTAGTTACTATTATTGTTCTCAATCCACTCATGAATATAGAGACACAAAATGGGTACAAAGCTATGAAAGAGAGCATGTCCTAACCTAGTCTATGAATAAAGATAAATTTCTTTACTATAAAGTTCAGTGGCTACTTTTCTATAATCTTAGGAAAAATGCTTAAAGAATATTATTTTCGGCCGGGTGCATTGGCTCACGCATGTAATCCCAGCACTTTGGGGGGCCAAGGCGGGCAGATCACGAGGTCAGGAGATCAAGACCATCCTGGCTAACACGGTGAAACCCCATCTCTACTAAAAAATACAAAAAATTAGCCGGGCGTGGTGGTGGGCGCCTGTAGTCCCAGCTGCTCTGGAGGCTGAGGCAGGAGAATGGCGTGAACCTGGGAGGTGGAGCTTTCAGTGAGCCCAGATCGCACCATTGCACTCCAGCCTGGGTGACAGAGAGAGACTCTGTCTCGAAGAAAAAAGAAAAAAAAAAAGAATATTCTTTTCTTTTTCATTTTTTTATTTTTTGATTTTTTTTTAGTATTTTTTAATTATTTTTTATTATTATACATTAAGTTCTAGGGTACATGTGCACACTGTGCAGATTTGTTACATATGTATACATGTGCCATGTTGATGTGCTGTACCATTAACTCGTCATTTACATTAGGTATATCTCCTAATGATATCCCTCCCCGCTGTCCCCTCCTCACAATAGGCCCCAGTGTGTGATGTTCCCCTTCCTGTGTCCAAGCGATCTCATTGTTCAATTCCCACCTATGAGTGAGAACATACGGTGTTTGGTTTTCTGTTCTTGTGATAATTTGCTGAGTATGATGGTTTACAGCTGCATCCGTGTCCCTACAAAGGACACAAATTCATCCTTTTTTATGGCTGCATAATATTCCATGGTGTATATGTGCCACATTTTTTTTCATCTAGTCTGTCACTGATGACCATTTGGGTTGATTCTAAGTCTTTGCTGTTGTTAATAGTGCTGCAATAAACATACGTGTACATGTGTCTTTATAGCAGCATGATTTATAATCCTTTGGGTATATACCCAGTAATGGGATGGCTGGGTCAAATGGTATTTCTAGTTCTAGATCCTTGAAGAATCGCCACACTGTTTTCCACAATGGCTGAACTAGTTTGCAGTCCCACCAACAGTGTAAAAGTGTTCTTATTTCTCCACATCCTCTCCAGCACCTGTTGTTTCCTGATTTTTTTAATGATTGCCATTCTAACTGGTGTGAGATGGTATCTCATTGTGGTTTTGATTTGCATTTCTCTGATGGCCAGTGATGATGAGCATTTTTTCATGTGTTTGTTGGCTGTATGAATGTCTTCTTTTGAGAAGTGTCTGTTCATATCCTTTGCCCACTTCTTGATGGGGTTGTTTGCTTTTTTTCTTGCAAATTTGTTTGAGTCCTTTGTAGGTTCTGGATATTAGGCCTTTGTCAGATGAGTAGATGGCAAAAATTTTCTCCCATTCTGTAGGTTGCCTGTTCACTCTGATGGTAGTTTCTTTTGCTGTGCAGAAGCTCTTTAGTTTAATGAGATCCCATTTGTCAATTTTGGCTTTTGTTGCCATTGCTTTTGGTGTTTTAGACATGAAGTCCTTGCCCATGCCTATGTCCTGAATAGTATTACCTAGGTTTTCTTCTAGGATTTTTATGGTTTTGGGTCTAACATTTTAGTCTCTAATCCATCTTGAATTAATTTTCATGTAAGGAGTAAGGAAAAGATCCAGTTTCAGCTGTCTACTTATGGCTAGCCAATTTTCCCAGCACCATTTATTAAATAGGGAATCCTTTCCCCATTTCTTGTTTTTGTCAGGTTTGTCAAAGATCAGATGGCTGTAGATGTGTGGTATTATTTCTGAGGACTCTGTTCTGTTCCATTGGTCTATATCTCTGTTTTGGTACCAGTACCATGCTCTTTTGGATACTGTAGCCTTATAGTATAACTTGAAGTCAGGTAGCGTGATGCCTCCAGCTTTGTTCTTTTTGCTTAGGATTGTCTTGGTAATGCGGGGTCTTTTGTGGTTCAATATGAATTTTAAAGCAGTTTTTTCCAATTCGGTGATGAAAGTCATTGGTAGCTTAATAGGGATGGCATTGAATCTATAAATTACCTTGGGCAGTATGACCATTTTCACAATATTGATTCTTCCTATCCATGAGCATGGTATGTTCTTCCATTTGTTTGTGTCCTCTTTTATTTCACTGAGAAGTGGTTTGTAGTTTCCTTGAAGAGGTCCTTCACGTCCCTTGTAAGTTGGATTCCTAGGTATTTTATTCTCTTTGAAGCTATTGTGAATAGGAGTTCATTCATGATTTGGCTCTCTGTTTGTCTGTTACTGGTGTATAAGAATGCTCATGATTTTTAACATTGATTTTGTATCCTGAGACTTTGCTGAAGTTGCTTATCAGCTTAAGGAGATTTTAGGCTGAGACAATGGGGTTTTCTAAATATACAATCATGTCATCTGCAAACAGGGACAATTTGACTTCTTTTTTTACTAACTGAATACTCTTTATTTATTTCTCTTGCCTGATTGCCCTAGCCAGAACTTCCAACACTATGTTGAATAGGAGTGGTGAGAGAGGGCATCCCTGTCTTGTGCCAGTTTTCAAAGGGAATGCTTCCAGTTTTTGCCATTCAGTATGATATTGGCTGTGGGTGTGTCATAAAGAGCTCTTATTATTTTGAGATGTGTCCAATCAATACCAAATTTATTGAGAGTTTTTAGCATGAAGGGCTATTGAATTTTGTCACAGGCCTTTTCTGCATCTATTGAGATACTCATGTGGTTTTTGTCTTTGGTTCGGTTTATATACTGGATTACGTTTATTGATTTGGGTATGTTGAACCAGCCTTGCATCACAGGGATGAAGCCCACTTGATCATGGTGGATATGCTTTTTGATGTGCTGCTGGACTCGGTTTGCCAGTACTTTATTGAGAATTTTTGCATCGATGTTCATCAGGGATATTGGTCTAAAACTCTCTTTTTTTGTTGTGTCTCTGTCAGGCTTTCGTATCACGATCATGTTGGCCTCATAAAATGAGTTAGGGAGGATTCCCTCTTTTTCTATTGATTGGAATAGTTTCAGCAGGAATGGTAGTATCTCCTCCTTGTTCCTCTGGTAGAATTCGGCTGTGAATCCTTCTGGTAGTAGATTTTTTTTTTGGTTGGTAGGCTATTAATTATTGCCTCAATTTCAGAGCCTGCCATTGGTCTATTCAGGGATTCAACTTATTCCTGGGTTAGTCTTGGGAGAGTGTAAGTGTCCAGGAAATTATCCATTTCTTCTAGGTTTTCTAGTTTATTTTCATAGAGGTGTTTATAGTTTTCTCTGATGGTAGTTTGTATTTCTGTGGGGTCGGTGGTGATATCCCCTTTATCATTTTTTATTGCATCTATTTGATTCTTCTCTCTTTTCTTCTTTATTAGTCTTGAAAGCGGTCTATCAATTTTGTTGATCTTTTCAAATCACCAGCTCCTGGATTCACTGATTTTTTGGAGGGTTTTTTGTGTCTCTATCTCTTTCAGTTCTGCTCTGATCTTAGTTATTTCTTGCCTTCTGCTAGCTTTTGAATGTGTTTTCTCTTGCTTCTCTAGTTCTTTTAATTGTGATGTTAGGGTGTCAATTTTAGATCTTTTCTGCTTTCTCTTGTGGGCATTTAGTGCTATAAATTTCCCTCTACACACTGCGTTAAATGTATCCCAGAGATTCTGTTATGTTGTATCTTTCTCCTCAACGGTTTCAAAGAACATCTTTATTTCTGCCTTCATTTCATTATGTACCCAGTAGCCATTCAGGAGCAGGTTGTTCAGTTTCCATGTAGTTGAGCAGTTTTGATTGAGTTTCTTAGGCCTGAATTCTGTTTGATTGCACTGTGGTCTGAGAGACAGTTTGTTATAATTTCTGTTCTTTTACATTTGCTAAGAAGTGCTTTACTTTCCACTATGTGGTCAATTTGGAATAAGTGTGATGTGGTGCTGAGAAGAATGTATGTTCTGTTGATTTGGGGTGGAGAATTCTGTAGATGTCTGTTAGGTCCACTTGGTGCAGAGTGGAGTTCAATTCCTGGATATTCTTGTTAACTTTCTGTCTCGTTGATCGGTCTAATGTCGACAGTGGAGTGTTAAAGTCTCCCATTATCATTGTATGGGAGTCTAAGTCTCTTCGTAGGTCTCTAAGGACTTGCCTTATGAATCTGGGTGCTCCTGTATTGGGTGCATATATATTTAGGATAGTTAGCTCTTCCTGATGAATTGATCCCTTTACCATTATGTAATGGCCTTCTTTGTCTCTTTTGATCTTTGATGGTTTAAAATCTGTTTTATCAGAGACTAAGATTGCAACCCCTGCTTTTTTTTTTGTTTTCCATTTTCTTGGTAGATCTTCCTCCATCCCTTTATTTTGAGCCTATGTGTGTCTCTGCATGTGAGATGGGTCTCCTGAATGTAGCAAACTGATGAATCTTGACTCTTTATCCAGTTTGCCAGTCTGTGTCTTTTAATTGGAACATTTAGTCCATTTACATTTAACGTTAATATTGTTATGTGTGAACTTGATCCTGTCATTATGATATTAGCTGGTTATTGTGCTCGTTAGTTGATGCAGTTTCTTCCTAGCATCGATGGACTTTACATTTTGGCATGTTTTTGCAATGGCTGGTACTGGTTGTTCCTTTCTGAATTTGAATGTTGGCCTGCCTTACTAGGTTGGGAAAGTTCTCCTTGATGATATCCTGCAGAGTGTTTTCCAACTTGGTTCCATTTTCCCCCTTTCAGGCACACCAATCAGACATAGATTTGGTTTTTTCACATAATCCCATATTTCTTGGAGGTTTTGTTCATTTCTTTTTCCTCTTTTTTCTCTGCATTTCTCTTTTCACTTCATTTCATTTGGTCTTCAATCACTGATAATCTTTCTTCCAGTTGATCGAGTTGGTTACTGAAGCTTGTGCATTTGTCATGTAGTTCTTGTGTCATGGTTTTCATCTCTATCTGTTCTTTTAAGGTCTTCTCTGCATTGATTATTCTAGTCATCCATTCATCCATTCTTTTTCCAAGGTTTTTAGTTTCTTTGCACTGGTTACGTAGTTCCTCCTTTAGCTCTGAGAAGTTTGATGGACTGAAGGCTTCTCTCAACTCGTCAAAGTCATTCTCCATCCAGGTTTGTTCTATTGCTGGCGATGAGCTGCGTTCCTTTGGAGGGGGAGATGCGCTCTGATTTTTTGAATTTCCAGCTTTTCTGCACTGCTTTTCCCCCATCTTTGTGGTTTTATCTGCCTCTGGTCTTTGATGATGGTGATGTACTGATGGGGTTTTGGTGTGAGTGTCCTTTCTGTTTGTTAGTTTTCCTTCCAACAGTGAGGACCCTCAGCTTCAGGTCTGTTGGAGATTGCTTGAGGTCCACTCCAGACCCTGTTTGCCTGGGTATCAGCAGCAGAGGCTGCAGAAGATAGAATATTGCTGAATAGTGAGTGTTGCTGTCTGATTCTTGCTCTGGAAGCTTCGTCTCAGTGTGTATCCAGCCGTGTGAGGTGTGATGTGTTGGTCTGCACCTAGTGGGGGATTTCTACCAGTTAGGCTACTCAAGAGTCAGGGACCCACTTGAGCAGGCAGTCTGTCCATTCTCAGATCTACATAATGTCATCAATGTAATGGACCAGTGTGATATATTTGGGAAGCCAAAAGCAATCAAGGTCTCTCCAAATAAGATTATGAAACAAAGCCAGAGAGTTGATATATCCATGAGGTAGGAAAGTAAAGGTTATTGCTGACCTTACCAGCTGAAGGCAAGTTGCTTCTCATGGGTGTTATGGACAGGAATGGGGAAAAAGGCATTTGCCAAGTCAATGGATGCATGCCAGGTACCAGGAGATGTGTTAATTTGCTCAAGCAATGAAACCACATCTGGTATAGCAACTGCAATTGTAGTTACCACTTGGTTAAGCTTACAGTAATTCACTGTCATTCACTGCCATTCCCCAAGATCCGTCTGTCTTCTGCACAGGCCAAATGGGAGTGGAACAGGGATATGGTGGGAATCACCATCCCTGCATCTTTCAAGTACTTGATAGGGGCACTAATCTCTGTTATCCCTCCAGGGATGAAATATCATTTTTGATTTACTGTTTTTCCAGGTAGAGGCAGCTCTAATGGCTTTCATTTGGCCTTTCCCACCATAATAGCCCTCACCCTACCAGTCACGGAGCCACTGTGGGGATTCTGCCAGCTGCTAAGTATGTCTATGCCAATTATGCATTCTGGCACTGGGGAAATGACCAGAGGATGAGTCTGGGGGCCCACTGGGCCCCATGTAAGTCAGACCTGAGTTATAACTCCATTAATTATCTGACCTCCTTAAGCCCCAGCTTTAACTGGAGGATCACAATGATATTTTGGGTCCCCTGAAATCAACATCAGCTCAGAGCCACGGTCCCACAGATCCCAAAATGTTGGGTCATTTCTCTTTCCCCAGTGCAGTTACCCTAGCAAAAGGCCAGAGGTCTCCTTGGGGAAGGATGGGAGAAAGATTCATTACATCAACTCTTGGTAATGTAGTGGGGTCCTTCCTCATGGAGACCCACCTTGCCTTCATTCAAGGGGTTCTGGGTCTGTAAACTGGCTCAAGTCTGGAAATTGACTGAGGGGTTATGATTACCTGTTTTTATTATTCAAATTAGCTCTTCATCCATTCAACCTAGAAGTTTCCTGTTTATGTTAGTTAAGTAGGAGTGCAGTAGGTTTCCTATCAATTTCAGTTCTAGAAACATTGTAATTAATTAGCCAATGCCAGAGCTCTAAACAAGCCAGACTATTCTGATTGCCACTTTGCCTCTGGTGTCCATTATGGTAGCTATGCCCACCTTGCTTTTGATGATTGAGTGCTGCCACTTGGCCCTGCCACCTCAAGATCCAATTATCCCCATTGTATTTAAATTTTGTAGTTGAGTGACTGCAGTTCCCAGTGTTAGATCTGACATACAGAGAAGGACAGTTATAAGGCTCTTCAAAGATGCAGGTGCTACCCTCACAAATCTATTTCACAAGGCATTGGTCTAGGGTGTATCTTCTGGAACCTTCCAGCTGGGATGAGTAGGTCTAAAGTGAGTAATCCACTCAGCCATCCCAATCTTCCTAAAGTTTTGGATCCTTTCCTCTACATTAAACCTAGGGACATCGGGAATTTCCAGCTCAGTTACAGTGGGCCACCTTTTAATCCATTATTTCAGCTAACCAAGCAAATAAACTATTAGAACCTTTTTTTTAACGCCCCGAACTGCAACATTAAATGCAGAGTCCCTACTTAGTGGACCCAAATCAATAAATTCAGACTGATCCAACTATATGTTCCTTCCACCCTTATCCCACACCCTGAATATATCGATTCCTATGCCTGTTGTCCAGATTTCTGTTTATAAACATTAGAAAACTCAAGCAGTTTTTTTCGAGTGTAGCATACCTCTTCATGGGTCCCACTCTCAACCTCACTTCTAGGGGCCCACTGGGACTTCTAGGTCTAAAAGCATACAGGGATGTTTGGGGTGGTTCGAGGAGAATCAATGTTATCCTGCCTGGTGACTGCCTCAGGGGAGGCCACCACTGTTACCTCAGGCAGCACAGGGTTCATCTTCCCAGACAGAGGTGGAAAGGCTGATGGCCACATGAGTTGGGAGGGGATGTTGCCACTACTCGGGATGGGGATGCTGTTTCTGGCCAAAAAGCTTCATCAGAGTTTATAAACTCAGTGTCCCCAGCTTCATCAGGGTCGACCCACAATCCCCATTCCAAGTTGCAGAGTCCCATTACTTTCCAATCAATGCCCTCACTTTAACAGTAGACATTTGATGAAGCTGTGCATGCACCTTTCATTGCAGGTCAGCCACTAGCATGAAAAGAGCTTGTGTCTGTTCTTCCACAATTTCAGGTCATTCTCTGTAGGAGACAATACTCTCACTCTGGGCAATCTTGGGAGATTTGAGGCTTAGAATCTGTGTCTGAAGCCAGGAGATAGAATCCCTGAGTTCATCATTTTCTTTCATCACTTTGTACACTGAACTTAGAAGCAACCAACCAGTTTTATTATGTTCCTTGGTCCTCCACCTATGGTAAAAGGTATTATATATAGAGAGAGTCACTAAACTCCCTTCCTCTCACAAGCAATGAATCAGGAGTGTCAGATGTATTTATTTTGGATAACTGTCTAAACAACTCACGCAAAGGACTATCAGTGTTCTCCATACTATTAGAAGTAGAGTCTTTAGCATTTTTGGAGCTAATCATATCAAGAAGCCAACTCCAGAAACCCCTTAGCCAATGAAGTAAAATATATAAATATATATATATATTTATATACACACACACATATATATACACACATATATGTATAACTTTTGAATGTGTTTGCTCTTGCAACACATATATACACACACATATACATATATGTGTGTATATATATGTTAAATAATATATATATTTGTTAAATATTAACTCATATGATGACTAGGTCCCACAATAGGCTATCTGCAGGCTGAGGACCAAGGATAGCCAGTCCTAGTTCCAAAAATGAATAACTTGGAGTCCAATGTTCAAGGGCAGGAAGCAACCAGCACGGAAGAAAGATGTAGGCTGGGAGGCTAGGCCAGTCTCTCTTCACAATTTTCTGCCTGCTTATATTCTAGCCATGCTGGCAGTTGATTAGATTGTGCCCACTCAGATTAAGGATTGTCTGCCTTTCCCAGCCCACCAACTCAAATGTTAATCTCCTTTTGCAACACCCTCAGAGACACACCAAGGATCAATACTTTATATCCTTCAGTCCAATCAAGTTGACACTCAGTGTTAAGCATTACATGGTAAAATGAAATTTGTTGTTGTTCATATGCTCAAAGTCATACATACAAAAACATGTGAAGACTATAATCAAAGCAATCTTTAAAAACAGACTCAGAACTGGGTTTAGATAAAAATTTATTAGACATAAATTATTTAAGTCCCAGAATTGTAGATCTAAAAGCTGGAACAAAATTTATGAAATGATATGATTTTAGGAGATTATAATTTTAGTAGATCATAAAGAAACAAGTTTTATACAGGCATATATCTAGTTATTTTTAAAATAGTAAACAAATACTGAAGATTTTCAGTTTGCCCCAAAAATTGATTTTTTTTTCAAAAGGAAAAAATATATTTTAATTTTCACTGATGCTAAGAAGCCTAATTGACTGAACATAATGTATATCGTACAAATAAACATGTACTATGGATGAAAAACAATCTATTTTTAAGTAGTGAGATTTCCTAACCACTTAAATTATGCACATCAAAAAAATTTAAATCTAGGTAGCATTATTCACAGAGTACATTTCTCTACTAAAAGGCATTCATGGCCAAGTAAGTCTGGAAATTACCACTTTCTAGTTACCCTGTGTTTGATATTTATAATGTACACTAGTATCTTAAAGTCTCTGAGCATTCCTGCCATAATCTGTCCTATTTTGTTTTATTCAGTGTTTCCCAATCTAATTTTACTAAAGACTCAGTTTAAAAATTTTTAAATGTCGGAAAACATTGAGGTAAACAAATCTAAAAATAGAATTATATGGGGAAATGATTATTCACCAAGAAAACAACTTCAACAACAGAATAAAAGGAGTGACCTTAAAGACTTATACAATATTCTAATTATGTAGGCAAATTAAAACAAATATACTTAGTAAGTTATGTGGCTTCATAAGGGGGCAAATATTTTAGCTTTATCTTTTCATTTTAGTAAGTATGTTTCCAATTATACATTGAGTTTTGTATGATCATATTTTATTTTATTCTTTTTTAAAAAAAAACTTTAAATATGGCTTCATATATGTAACCGCAGCATAACTAGTCAATTCCATAATATAATAAAATGTGTAACAAAATATTTGGGTATATAGAATAAACAAATGGTTGTAATATAATCCTAACTTTATCTACTAACTTTTGCATCATATAGATGAAAACGAGCAAACATACAATCACAAGCTATATTTATACAGCATCTAAATCAAAACAATTGGTCAGAATTTAAGATGCATTTCAATATATTTGTATTTCATCTAAATAAAATCTATATATTTTATCTTAAATTTTATAATTTACCTATACTTAATAAAAATACAATTTTGAAAATGAAAAGAATGTTAGGAAACTGTTTCAAACTCCCCATATTACTTTTAAGGTTAAAAATGGTCTAAAATTGTAATTTTAACCAAAGTCCTATAGGACTAAACACTTTCCTGGTAATATTTGTTTCTATTTCCTAATGCAGTTTAATTCACCCAACCTTTATTGAACAGTTAATATGAATCAGGACTGTCTAATTCCAAATACAAATAACAGGCTACTGAGACTGTAAAATGTTGCAATTACTTGGCAATCTTATCGCAAAGGAAGTAAAGGAGACAAGATGGAGTTCTGTCCAGAAACCACTGAGAAAATATGATTGTAGAGGGTATCTTGAGCAATGGGCCCAGTGCTGCAAAGTATGTACAAATTAAAAGCAAGTTTCTTCTCAGGAGCAATGAATTTCCACAGCAGAATTTCCCTAGTTGTTTTCTGGGACAGTAGCATGTGGCCTCTGTGGAATCTTCCAAGATTTTTGGATGACACCAAAAACATGCTTTGAAACCTAGGAATGGAGAAAACTCTCTTCTGTCTTTTATTTCCTCCTTTATTTAAGAAATTTTGGTAAAACATTATGAAGTATTACAAAATTGGGGGCTTGGGTCTTTACAAGCTAAAATTATAGTTTTGCTAACACTGACCGTCTGAGGATATGAGTCGACAAATGCCATTGTGACTGAGCCTCCTGTTTACATAGTTGGTGTTTACATGGACTTTGACCTCAAGGGAACTTGAGGATATGTGCTGGTATTCATTCCATGCTATACGAAAATTAACCCAGACCTAGCTGCATGTATTGTATGACTAAAAGGAAAGCCCAGATGCCTGGCTATTATTCCTAGGCTTCTCTTGGGGGGGAAAAAAGGAACTTTAATGTTTGGGATTAAAAATGTAGAACATACACGCTTAAAACACTC
This sequence comes from Macaca fascicularis, assembly GCF_037993035.2. Lineage (NCBI taxonomy): Eukaryota > Metazoa > Chordata > Mammalia > Primates > Cercopithecidae > Macaca > Macaca fascicularis. The sequence goes on from NC_088378.1 coordinate 100,599,181, forward strand.
TCACTTTCTCCCACACTCCAACAAATCTTATGCCACGTCTAGATACTTGGTGTCCAAGATTTTTTTAGATTTCATTGAAGGTCATCCATACACATAAGTTTATATATAAACACATTTTTTTTCTAATGGTGAACAGAAATTTTATAGCTTGTTATCTGTTATACACAAAGATATCCCCCCTTCTCCAAACAGTGTTACATCTTAGGATTTGAATCTGACTGCAAGGATGTATAGTACATTAATTTTATATAAACAAGTACATTTATTTTGTTGTTTGGGGGCCCGCCACTTTTTGTGGTTCATTTTTGTTTGCCTTGTAAGCTGACAGTTATATGAAAAATATCATAATTATAGTCATATATGAGGTTCACTGGGGCTTAATCATGAAAGACCTAGATGGTATACCTATGACTAGATGGTATACTGATGTCATGACGGACTTTGAGGCCTCCATGTCTAATCAAAGTAGAAAGCAAATCAAAGTTTTCCAAAAGTGAAAAAGGTCAGTAGTGGGCTGGCACAATCAATGGAAGCCACTAAAAACAGGGCCTCCATTTCAGTGTTGGTCTTCGGTGTTTCTTACTGTTTGTGGCCAGAATTGGTTCTTCACACAGGCAAATGAGTGGCTGTCTATGCAGTGCCAAAAAGAATATGTTTAGAAAAGTCATAATTAAAAAGTCAGTGTAAAAAATCAATACTATATATGGTAGCAATAAAAATTAGAAATTAATATTTTAAAATACAAATATTTTAAAATAATTTATTTTTTCATTGACAAAGAAAAATTTTAAACAGACAGTCCCTGACTTACAAAGGTTTGACTTTTGATTTGTTGACATTACAATAGAGCAAAAGAAATACTCATTTGGTAGAAATTGTACTTAGAGTACCCATACAACCATTTTGGTTTTATTTTCAGTACAGTATTCAACAAATTACACTAGATATTCAATACTTTATTACAAAGCAGGCTTTGTGATAGATGATTTTGTCCAACTGTAGGCTAATGTAACTGCCCTGGGCACTTTCCATTTGGGCTAGGCTAAGTTATGATGTTTAGAAGGTTAGGAGTATTAAAGGCACTTTTGTCTTCCAATATTTTCAACTTATAATGCATTTATCAGGAGGTAACCCCATTGTAATTCAAAGAACATCTGCATATTTATCATGTGCAAAAATTTTTTTATATGCCTACATTGTGGTTGACTAAATCATGATATTTAACATTTATATTACATCACATACAGTTCTTGTGGTGAGATCACTTAAAATTTTCTCTTAGCAATTTTCAGTGATACAATACATTGTCACCAACTATTGACACCATGTTATACAATAGATCCCTCAAACTTGTTCCTCTCAACTAGTTGAAATTTTGTATCCTTTGACGAACAACTCCCCAACCCCCCACTCCCAGCTCATGGTAACCACCATTCACTCCCTACCTTTATGAGTTCAAGTTTTTAATATTCCACACATAAGTGAGATCATGCAATATTTGTCCTTCTGTGTCTGACTTATTTCACTTAATGTAATATCCTTCAGGTGTGTCCATGTTGCTGCATATGACAGGATTTCCTTCTTTTTAGGCGCTGAGTAGTACTTTGTTGTGTATGTATAAGACATTCTTTACCCATTAATCAGTTCATGGACAATTAGGTTGATTGCATATATTATCTGTCATGAATAATACTCAATGAACATGAGAATATAGATTTCTCTTCAACATACTGATCTTATTTCCTTTGGATATATAGCCAGTAGTTGTATTACTGGATCATAAGTTCTATTTTTTAATTTTTTGAGGAACTTTCATATAGTTTTTCATAATGGCTGTATCGATTTACATTCCAACCAAAAATGTGCAAGGAGCAGAAGCTCTTTAGTGTAATTAGGTACCAGTTGTCAATTTTCGGTTTTGTTGCAATTGCTTTTGGTGGCTTTATAAAAATAAATTTTATAAAAAAAAAATTTGCCAGTGACTTTATTAAAAAAATATTGTCCAAAACAGCATTTCCTAGGTTATCTTCCAGATATTCTAGGTTATCTTTCAGAGTTTTTATAGTTTTACATTTTACATTTAAGTCTTTAACCTATCTTTTAGTTGATTTTTGTATATGGTGTAAGAAAGAGTTCCAGCTTCAATCTTCTGCACATGGCTAGCAATGTATCATAGCATCATTTATTGAAAAATGAGTCCTTTTCCCATTGCTTGTTTTTATCAACTTTATTCAAGATCAGATGGTTGCAGATGTACAGCATTATTACTGGTCTCTCTATTCCATTGGTCTATGCATCTTTTGTTTGTTTTTGTTTTTTCACAAGTACCATGCTATTTTATTACTGTGGCATTGTAGTATGGTTTGAAGGTGGGTAATGTGATGCCTACAGCCTTTTTCTTTTTGGTTAGGACTGCCTCAAATATCCATGCTCTTTTTTGGTTCCATATCAATTTTAAAATAGTTATTACTCATTATCTGAAGAATGTCATTTGTAGAGTGATAGGAATAGCATTGAACCTGTAAATTTCTTTTTTTTTTTTTTTTTTTTTTTTTTTTTTTTTTTTTTTTTTTGAGACGGAGTCTCGCTCTGTCGCCCAGGCTGGAGTGCAGTGGCGCAATCTCGGCTCACTGCAAGCTCCGCCTCCCGGGTTCACGCCATTCTCCTGCCTCAGCCTCCCGAGTAGCTGGGACTACAGGCGCCCGCCCCTGTGCCCGGCTAATTTTTTCTATTTTTAGTAGAGACGGGGTTTCACCATGGTCTCGATCTCCTGATTTTAACAATATTGATCCTTCTTACCTATAGCATCGAATGTGTTTCCATTTGTTCATTTCAACTCTAATTTCTTTCAGTAATGCTTTGTAATTATCCTTGTGAAGTATTTTACCTCCCTGGTTAGCTGTATTCCCAGGTACTTAATTCTTTTTGTGGCTATTATAAATGGAATTGATTTGGCTCTAGCTTGGGTGTTGTTGGTATATAGATATGTTACTCATTTTTGTGAATTAACTGTATATCTTGAAAGTTTCCTGAAGTTGTTTATCAGATCTAGGAACTTTGGGGTGCAGACTATGGAGTTTTCTAGGTATATAATCACAATGTCTGTAAACAGGGATACCTTGACTTCTTCTATTCCAATTCGAATGCCTTTTGTTTCCTTCTCTTGCCTGATTGTTCTGGCTAGGACTTCCAGTACTGTGCTAAACAGGAGTGGTGAGGATGAGCATCCTTGGCTTGCTCCAGGTCTCAAGAGGAATGCTTCCAGCTTTTGGCCATTCAGTATGATGTTGGCTGTGGATTTGTTATAGATGGCTCTGATTATTTTCAGATATATTTCTTCATTGTCTAATTTGTTGAGGGTTTTTAACATAAAGGAATGTTGAATTTTATCTGCAGTCTTTTCTGTATCTGTTGAGGTGATCGTGTGGTTTTGTCTTTATACCTGTTTATATGATGAATCACATTTATTGATTTGCATGTTGAACCAAGTTTGCATTCCAGGAATAAAGCCTACTTGACCATGATGGATTAGATTTTTGATGGTTTGCTACTATTTTGTTGAGATTTTTGCACATTATGTTCATCAAGCATATGACCCAAAGTTTTCTTTTTTGTTGTGTCTCTGCCAGGTTTTGGTATCAGGATGATGCTGGCCTCATGGAGTAAGTTAAGGAAGAGTCTCTCCTCAACTTTCTGAAATAGTTTCAGTAGGAATTATAACATCTTTTCTTTATATATCTGGTAGAATTTGACTGTGAATATATGTTTGGCTGGTCCTAAGCTTTTTCTGGTTGGTAGGCTTTTTATTACTGATTCAATTCAGAAGTCATTATTTGTTAGTTCAGGGATTCAATTTCTCCCTTGTTCAACCTTGGGAAATTGTTTCTAGCAATTTATTAATTTTTTCTATATTTTGTCATTTGTGTGCATAGAGGTGTTCATAGTAGACTCTGAGAGGTATTTATATTTTGGTGGGGTCAGTGGTAATGTCCCCTTCATCATTTCTGATTGTGTTTATATGGATCTTCGTTCCTTTTTATTTTTAGTCTAACTAGTTTTCTGTCAATATTATTTATTTTTACAAAGTGCAAACTCATGGAAGTGTTGATTTTTAATATGGTTTTAAGTAGCTCAGTTGCATTCAGTTCAGCTCTGATTTTGGTAATTTTTTGTCTTCTTCCTGCTTTGGGGTTGGTTTGCTCTTGTTTTCCAAGAACAGGAGGACAGCAGGTATGCTCCCACCGACAGTGGTGGGGTGGCAGGGTGTGCGTGCACTTGCACACTGGCAGGGTCACAGAGGCAAGTTCCATCCACACAAGTGCACCTGCATGGACAAATCTATTTCATACAAATAGGAAGATGAATAGAGCTATACTAATATCAGATGAAATATACTTTAAGTAAAAAACTGTTAAAAAAGACAAAGTTTATTATATATTGATAAAGGAGTAAATTCATATGATGATATAAAAATTATAAATATATATGCAGCCAACATCATAGTGCCTGAAGCAAATATGAAGCTAGTATTAATCTATGTGAAGGGAGAGATAGACTGCAATGAAATAATAGTGGGGAATTTAATACCTCACTTCTAGCAATACAAATATCATCTAGACAGCAAATCAATAATAATAATTAGTAAGGTTCTGCATGTCCATGTTGTGTGGAGCGTATGGAAAATGTGTGCCAGCAAAGCAGAGGGCCAATGCTGCGGTGATAGGAAGCTACGGGTGGGCTGGTACGCCTCAGTGGAGGCCAGTCTGCTGAAGCTCTCCAACAGTCAGGCATAAGCCTTCCAGCAAAGGAGTTATGATGAGGGTCTCCAGGAAGCACCCTGGTTTGGCAATGAGGCTGCCCTACAAGAGGGTGCAGTGACGCTGGATCCCAAGGAGAGGCCAGCAGACATGGGGTGCTCAGATCAGACTAGACTCATCACTTGGACAAGACTGCTCTGCTCTGTCCAGGTTTGAAAGTCACTCTAAGGCTACATTATTTTTAGAGGAGAATGGCAAGCTGTGGGATATGGGCAGCTCTGCTCATCTCCCATACTCTGCTACAACTGTTCCCTTGCCAAACTCTACAGCCTGGAGTTCTATGCAAAGTTTCCTGACACTTCTTTAAGCAACTCTCCCTACCAAGTCAAGCGTCCATTGATGTCATGGGGTCTCCTGCTTTTAGGATTCTGGAGGTCCAGGGTGAGAATGGGCTACTCCTCACCTGTTCAATTCACCCCTTCCCCAGGAATCGCTGGGGGCCAGGAGTGAGTTCTGGTGCTCAGCAGCCCTGTGCTAGGTTCCCGGCTTTCTCCCCTTTAATCCTAGCATCTGCACCCTTCCCTATTCACCTTTCAGTTCCTTCCTTCTAAAGGTCTGTTCAGAATGTACCAGTCTTCCCAATGTCCTGATCTCTTGGTGGGAGATGTTCCTTCTGGCTGTATCTAGTGGTCCATCTTGGCTCCTCTTTCTTTTTTGATGTAGAATTTTATTGCTGTAAACTCCCCACTTTGTATCATGTTTGCTGAATTTCATAAGTTTTGGCATATTGTGTTTCCATTTTCAGATGTTACCAAATATTTTTTAAATTTCGCTTTTAATTTCTTTTTTGATACTTTGGTTGTTCAGAAGCATGTTATTTACATTTCATGTGGTTGCTAATTTTCTAAAATTCCTTCCACTATTCATTTTTAGTTTAGAACTAGGATGGTCAGAAAAGATACATGATATGATTTCAATCTTCTTAAATTTGTTAATACTTGTTTTGCAGTCTAACATGTGATCTATGCTGAAGAATGTTTCATGAGTTCCTGGGAAGAAGGTGTATTCTTCTGCTTCTGGATAGCATGTTATGTATACAACCATCAAGTCCCTTTAGTCTAAAGTGCTTAGACTTTATTCCAATGCTTCCTTATTGATTTGCTGTCTGGATTATATTTCTGTCACTAGAAGTGAGGTATTAAATTGTCCACTATTATTTCATCACAGTCTATCTCTTCCTTCAAATAGATTATTATTTGCTTCATATTTGCTTCAGGTGCTCTGCTGTTGGGTGCATATATACTTATGATTTTTGTATCTTTGTATGAATGCACTCCCTTTTCATTATATGATTATGTTGTCTCTTTTTATAATTTTTTACTTAATGTCTCTTTCATCTGATGATATAAGTATAGCTTCCTCTGCTCTATTTTTGTTTCTATTTGGATGAATTATCTTTGCCCATGCCTTCTTCAGTCTGTGTCTTTAAGTGTGAAGTGAATCTTTTGTAGGCAATATATTGTTGTTCTTTCAAAAAAATCTATTTGGCCATTCTATGTGTTTTGATTGGAAAATTTAATCCATTCACATTCAAGATAATTATTGATAGGTAAGGACTTACTACTGCTATTTTTCAGTTGTTTTATGCTTGTTTGTGATGTTTTATTATTTCATTTTTCTCTTTTATTTTGTGATTGGATGATTATTTTGATAATCTTCCTTGATTCATTACTTTCTTTTTATTGAGATAGAGAATCACTATCTACTATCTTTTCATTGAGACAGGGTCTTGCTCTGTCACCCAGACTGGAGTGCAATAGTGTGAGTATATCACTTCAGCCTTGACCTACTGGGCTCAAGTGATCCTCTTATTTCAGCTTTCTGAGTTGCTGGGAGCACAAATGCACACCAATACACATGGCTAATTTTTAAATAACTTTTTTTTGTAGCAATGGGGGTCTCCCCGCATTGCCTTGGCTGGCCTCAAATTCCTGGGCTCAAGCAATCTTTCTCCCTTGGCCTGCCAAGGTGCTGGTACAGGTGTGAGCCACCATAACTGGCCTGATTCATTACTTTTTATCTTTTTTGTTTTCAGTGTCCACCAAGGAATCTTTCAAAAGACCAATCACAACATGAGATACACATGCACATTATGTCCTATACACTGCTCCTAAAACAGGTATTGTTAGGAGCAGGATAAAAAGCTGAGAGAATTCGTCCTTCTATTAAATAGCTTTCTCACTTGCTCCTGCCTTTGTTTAAGGTTTCCCTTTAGACCTTAAATGTATCTACAGAAAGAATTCTCTTTCTGGAATCCTTGAGCCTCAGAGAGTCTATGTTCTTACGACAATATAATGCAGGGCTTTACTGTCCTTGCCATTGAATCAAACTACTTAGCTTCAAATCCTTGTTTTATAAACTATAACAAATTAGCCAGTGACTTGACTCTGTGACTTAGTTTCCTCATCTGTGAAATGTGGCTAACAATAGCAACTACTTCACAGAGTTGTTATAAAGATTGCATGAATTAATCTATTATAAGGGTTCCAAATTCTGAGTTCTTTTTCAACAAACTCGACTTCAAAAGGTAAGCTTTATATATGCAAATAAGTCCTGGACCTAGCTGGAGACTCATGGTAATAGTGATTCATCCATCTTCTTCTTTTTAAAAAATTATTATTATACTTTAAGTACTGGGGTACACATGCATAATGTGCAGGTTTTTTACATATGTATATATGTGCCATGTTGGTGTGCTGCACCCATTAACTCGTCATCTACATTAGGTATATCTCCTAATGCTATCCCTCCCCCATCCCCCGACCCCACTAGAGGCCCCAGTGTGTGATGTTCCACACCCTGTCTCCAAGTGTTCTCATTGTTCAATTCTCACCTGTGAATGAAAACATGTGGTGTTTGGCATCATTCTGAGCAAACTATCGCAAGGACAGAAAACCAATCATCCATCTTCTTAATAGAGCATTTATTATTTATTAAGCAATGATTTGGTATGTGACAGACACAGTTTTAAGCCCTTATAAACTCAGTATTATTGATCCATTCTACAGATACTGCATATATAAGGCAGTTGTGAGGATTTGATGTGTGACTTTGGGTAAGTCACCTTATATATCACCATTAGTCTAACGGGGTCAGGAGAATGTATACATTTCTACTTCATCCCCTGGAAAAAGGAAAAAAGTATATAATGTGCTATGAGAGACATATGTAGTGTAAATTACAATGCTATATTTATATATGTCTAGATGAGCTGAAACTTTTTTTTTCACATAAAGTATAATAAAAAAAATACCCTAAGTTCTAGGGTACAAGTGCATAACCTGTAAGTTTGTTACATATGTAAATATGTGCCATGTTAGTGTGCTGCACCCATTAACTCATCATTTACATTAGGTATATCTCCTAATGCTATCCCTCCCCTCTCCTCCAACCCCATGACAGGTCCTGGTGTGTGATGTTTCCCACCCTGTGTCCAAGGGTTCTCACTGTTCAATTCCCACCTATGTGTGAGAACATGGTGGTGTTTGGTTTTCTCTCCTTGCAATAGTTTGCTCAGAATGATGGTTTCCAGTTTCATCCATGTCCCTACAAAGGACATGAACTCATCATTTTTTATGGCTGTATAGTATTCCATGGTGTCTATGTGCCACATTTTCTTAATCCAGTCTATCATTGATGGACATTGGGTTGGTTCCAAGTCTTCGCTATTGTGAATAGTGCCACAATAAACATATGTGTGCATGTGTCTTTAGAGCAGCATGATTTATAATCCTTTGGGTATATACACAGTCATGGGATGGCTGGGTCAAATGGTATTTCTAGTTCTAGATCCTTGAGGAATCACCACACTGTCTTCCACAATGGTTGAACTAGTTTACACTCCCACCAACAGTGTAAAAGTGTTCCTATTTCTCCACATCCTCTCCAGCACCTGTTGTTTCCTGACTTTTTAATGATTGCCATTCTAACTGGTGTGAGATGGTATCTCATTGTGGTTTTGATTTGCATTTCTCTGATGGTGAGTGATGATGAGCATTTTTTCATGTGTCTGTTGGCTGCATGAATGTCTTCTTTTGAGAAGTGTCTGTTCATATCCTTTGCCCACTTTTTGATGGGGTTGTTTGCTTTTTTCTTGTAAATTTGTTTGAGTCCTTTAGAGGTTCTGGATATTAGACCTTTGTCAGATGAGTAAATTACAAAAACTTTCTCCCATTCTGTAGGTTGCCTGTTCACTCTGATGGTAGTTTCTTTTGCTGTGCAGAAGCTCTTTAGTTTAATTAGATCCCATTTGTCGATTTTGGCTTTTGTTGCCATTGCTTTTGGTGTTTTAGACATGAAGTCTTTGCCCATGCCTATGTCCTGAATGGTATTACCTAGGTTATCTTCTAGGGTTTTTATGGTTTTAGGTCTAACATTTAAGTCTCTAATCGATCTTGAATTAATTTTCCTTGTAAATTTGTTTGAATTCTTTGTAGGTTCTGGATATTAGCCCTTTGTCAGATGAGTAGATGGCAAAAATTTTCTCCCATTCTGTAGGTTGCCTGTATGCTTTGATGGTAGTTTCTTTTGCTGTGCAGAAACTCTTTAGTTTAATTAGATCCCATTTGTCAATTTTGGCTTTTGTTGCCATTGCTTTTGGTGATTTAGACATGAAGTCCTTGACCATGCCTATGTCCTGAATTACCTAGGTTTTCTTCTAGGGTTTTTATGGTGTTAGGTCTTACACTTAAGGCTTTAATCCATCTTGAATTAATTTTTGTATAAGGTATAAGGAAGGGATCCAGTTTCAACTTTCTACATATGGCTAGCCAGTTTTCCCAGCACCATTTATTAAATAGGGAATCCTTTCCCCATTGCTTGTTTTTGTCATGTTTGTCAAAGATCAGATGGTTGTAGACGTGTGATATTATTTCTGAGGGCTCTGTTCTGTTCCATTGGTCTATATCTCTGTTTTGGTACCAGTACCATGCTGTTTTGATTACTGTAGTCTTACAGTATAGTTTGAAGTCAGGCAGTGTGATTCCTCCAGGTTTGTTCTTTTGTCTTAGGATTGTGTTGGCAATGTGGGCTCTTTTTTGGTTCCATGTGAACTTTAAAGTAGTTTTTTCCAATTCTGTGAAGAAAGTCATTGGTAGCTTGATGGGGATGGCATTGAATGTATAAATTCCCTTGGGCAGTATGGCCATTTTCTCAATATTGATTCTTCCTATCCATGAGAATGGAATGTTCTTCCATTTTTTTGTGTCCTCTTTTATTTCATTGAGCAGTGGTTTGCAGTTCTCCTTGAAGAGATCCTTCACATCCCTTGTAAGTTGGTTTCCTAGGTATTTTGTTCTCTTTGAAGCAATTGTGAATGGGAGTTCACTCATGATTTGGCTCTCCGTTTGTCTGTTAATGGTATATAAAAATGCTTGTGATTTTTGCACATTGATTTTGTATCCTGAGACTTTGCTGAAGTTGCTTATCAGCTTAAGGAGATTTTGGGCTGAGACAATGGGGTTTTCTAAATATACAATCATGTCATCTGCAAACAGGGACAATTTTACTTCCTATTTTCCTAATTGAATACCCTTTATTTCTTTCTCCTGCCTGATTGTCCTGGCCAGAACTTCCAACACTATGTGGAATAGGAGTGGTGAGAGAGGGCATCCCTGTCTTGTGCCAGTTTTCAAAGGGAATGCTTCCAGTTTTTGTCCATTCAGTATGCTATTGGCTGTGGGTGTGTCATAAATAGCTCTTATTATTTTGAGATACGTCCCATCAATACCAAATTTATTGAGAGTTTTTAGCATGAAGTGCTGTTGAATTTTGTCAACGGCCTTTTCTGCATCTATTGAGATAATCATGTGGTTTTTGTCTTTGTTTCTGTTTATATGCTGGATTACATTTATTGATTTGCATATGTTGAACCAGCCTTGCATCCCAGGGATGAAGCCCACTTGATCATGGTGGATAAGCTTTTTGATGTGCTGCTGGATTCGGTTTGCCAGTATTTTATTGAGTATTTTTGCATCGATGTTCATCAGGGATATTGGCCTAAAATTCTCTTTTTTTGTTTTATCTCTGCCAGGCTTTGGTATCAGGATGATGCTGGCCTCATAAAATGAGTTAGGGAGGATTCCCTCTTTTTCTATTGATTGGATTAGTTTCAGAAGGAATGGTACCAGCTCCTCCTTGTACCTCTGGTAGAATTCAGCTATGAATCCTTCTGGTAGTAGACTTTTTTTGGTTGGTAGGCTATTAATTATTGCCTCAACTTCAGAACCTGTTATTGGTCTATTCAGGGATTCAACTTCTTCCTGGTTTAGTCTTAGATGAGCTGAAACTTTGAGTTGAGTGTACAGTGAGACTTGTAATAATCTAACCTGACCAAAAGGGAGATTTAGCTATTTACAATGTTTAATTCACCAGTTATTTGACAAAAAGTAATTGGTTGAGTTAATAAAAAATGATGCTTGTGTGTGCATGTGACTGAGTGTTCAAGGGTGTATGTGCGCAAATCACTTTTCCATTAGTAACTGGCTCTTTAATGGCATGAGGAATACATAAGAATTGCTTAGTTTATATGACTTAGTGTTATGGGTTTGATATTAACTTTCTAAAATTTAGACTGATTAATTCGCTCGTATACAACTGGGAATTTGTTGTTTTCTGAAGACATACAATAAGTATTGAATTGTCTAGGATATGGAAATCTATTGAAAGTTGTAAATTGATAAAAATATAATGCATGAATATGAGCCTTGGAAATAGCTAAAATAAAAATTAGTATTTTCTAATGTACTTAAAATGACTTTGTTTATGAAATGGGAAATTATTGTGGATTTTTACTCAAGTCTATTATGATTTTGCAGTGTTTTCCTTAATGGATTCTTTCCTTTAAAAAGAGAAGTTAATATCTACATTGTGCCATAGGCAATCAGAGTTTATTATATTTATTTAATGCATAAAATACTCATCAAGAAATGTTTTCATGTCAATCAATATATAAACCCTTTCTGAAGACACTTGAGGGTGTTAAGAAGAGATCAAGGAAATATATGAGCTTTTCTTGTCCTGGAGAGTTAGACAAGGAAAGCAGATGAGATATGAAATTTGAAAATACCAAATTTCAGAGTCCAAAATTGAATGTGTCTTTCACACTCTTTTTTGCTATTATAAAATATACAAACTGGACAGCGACAGTGGCTCACATCTGTAATCCCAGCACTTTGGGAAGTTGAGGCAGGCAGATCACAAGGTCAAGAGATCAAGACCATTCTGGCCAACATGGTGAAACCCAGTCTCTGCTAAATACACAGAAATTAGCTGGGCGTGGTGGCACATGCCTGTAGTCCCAGCTATTAGGGAGGCTGAGGCAGGAGAACTGCTTGAACTTGGGAGGCAGAGGTTGCAGTGAGCCAAGCTTGCACCACTGCACTCATGAATAAATAAATAATAAAAGAGAAAAACTAAGCATATCCTTCTTCTAGACTGGAAGTTCAAAACAGTGTATGAGTTAGTACGTGATTATGTTCTATATATCTTGCAAGTCCTAACTAAATGCAAGCAAACTACTGTGAAAAATATATAGCCACAGAATCCTTTCCCCTGTATTCTATGTAAATTAGGTTATTTTAGACTAAATCAAACTAGTATTGCGTACAAAATGTATTTTGATTTAATTTTTAAATGACTCCAACAAAAATCCTGAAGCAAAAACCAAAATATTACACCACAGGGATCTCTCTGCCTGCCTTCTCCTCCTCAGTTCTCTCAAAGTTTGATTCTGGAATTAAACTATTTGGGTTATAATTATATAGTCACTTTAAATTTATGAGGTAGTCCCATTTTGTTATTGAGGTATAAAGATATTGTTAAGTACAGCATATTATTATTTAGTTATTTGGTCCCTGAAGGAATTTTTTTTAAAACAGTGATATCATAAAATAAAAAGAAATGGAGTGGTGAAATAAATTTTAGAAAAGATCCATTGATTTGTTGCCTAAAAAGAACACTTCATCAATAAAGACACACATAGAATAAAAATAAATGGCTGGCAAAAGATACTACAGGCAAATGAAAATCAGAAAAGAGCAAGGATAGCTATACTTATAGCAGAAAAAAAAATGTTTGAAGACAAAAACTATAAAAAGAGACAAAGAAGGTTGGTACATAATGCAAGGTTGCCAATTAAACAAGATAATATGATAATTGTAGTTATGACCACAATTGAATACAACTAGGAAATAAATAACAAGAGGAATTTTGGAGATGGTCTGGACACATGGAAGTTAAGCAATATGCTCTTTCAGAGGGTCAATAAAAAAATTTAAAATAAAATTTATTGAAACAAATGATAATGGAAATGTAACATACCAAAACCTATGGGATATAGTGAAGGCTGTAATACGAGGAAAATTTTTAGCTATAAGTGTCTACATCAAAAAAGTAGAAGAAAACTTCAAATAAAAAACCTAACAATATATCTTAAATAGAAAAGCAAGAGCAATCTAAATCCAGAAATAATAGAACTAAAGAAATAATAAAGATCATGTATAAATAAAGCTGAAATGAAGAAAACAATACAAAATATCAACAAAACGAACAGTTGTTTTAAAAGAAAAAAAAAGAAGACCCAAATAAAATTAGAAATGATGGAAAGGAAATATTACAACCAAGAATACAGAAATTCAAAGGGTCATTAGAGGCTACTATGAGCAACTATAAAAATCTGGAAGAAATGGATAAATCCCTAGACCCATATAATTTGCCAGGATTGAACTATGAAGAAACCAAAATCTGAACAGACCAATAGCAAGTAATGATATCAAAGCCATAATAGTCTCTCATGAAAGAAAAGCCCAGACCCAATGGCTTCACTGCTGAATTTTACCAAACCTTTAAGTAGGAACTAATACCAATCCTATTCAAATTATTCTATAAAGTAGAGGAGGAGGGAATACTCCCAAACTTGTTCTACATGGCCCACATTACCCTAATACCAAATTCAGACAGAAGATACATCAAAAAACAAACTACATGCCAATATCCTTGAACAATGATGCAAAAATTCTTAACAAAATACTAGCAAATCAAATTCAACAACACATTAAAAAGTCATTCATCATGACCAAGTGGGTTTTACCCTTGAGATGCAAACATGGTTCAACATATTCAAATCAATCAATGTGATACATCATATCAACAGAAAGAAGAACAAAAACCATACAATCATTTCAATTGATGCTAAAAAGGCATTTGCTGAAGTTCAACATCCCTTTATGATAGAAACCCCTAAAAAATCTGGGTATAAAAGGAACATACCTCAACATAATAAAAGCCATATATGACAGACCCTCAAATAGTACACTGAATGGGGGAAAACTGAAGCCTTTCCTCTAAGATCTAGAACACAACAAGGATACCCACTTTCACCACTGTTATTCAATATAGTATGGAAGTCCAACTAGAGCAATCAGACAAGAGAAAGAAATACAGGGCATACAAATTGAAACAGCAGAAGTCAAATTTTTTTGTTTGCACATGATACGATCTTACATTTGGAAAAACCTAAAAACTCCACAAAAAAAAAAAAAACTGTTAGAACTAATAAACAAATTCAGTAAAGTTGCAGGATATGAAATAAACATACAAAAATCAGTACTATTTATATATGCCAACAGCAAACAATCTAAAAAAGAAATCAAGAAAGTAATTCCATTTAAAATAACTACAAATAAAATACAATACCTAAGAATTAAATTAACCCAAAAAGTGAAAGATTTCTGCAATGAAAACTGTAGCACACTGATGAAAGAAATTGAAAAGGACACAAAAAAGTTGAAATATATTTTATGTTCATGTTTTGGAAGAATCAACACTGCTAAAATATCCAGACTACACAAAGTAACCTATAGATTCAATGCAATTCCTATTACTATGCTGAAAAGAAATCAGTATATTGAAGAGCTATCTGCCCTCCCATGTATGTTGCAGCACTGCTCACAATAGCCAAGATTTGGAAGCAACCTAAGTGTCCACCAAAAAATGAATAAAGAAAATGTACTACTTGTACACAGTAAAAAAGAATAAGATCCTGTTATTTGCAGCAACATGGATGGAACCAGAAGTCATTATGTTAAGTGAAATTAGCCAGGCACAGAAAGTCAAAATTCACATGTTCTCACTTATTGCTGGGAGCTAAAAATGAAAACAACTGAACTCATGGAGATTAGAGGGTAGAATAATGGTTACCAGGGGCTGGGAATGGTTTTGTTAATGGGTACAAAAATATATAGAATGAATGAGATCTAGTATCTGATAGAACAATAGAATGACTACAGTTAACAACTATCTATTGTACATTTTAAAAGTATAATTAGATTGTAACACAGATGATAAATGCTTGAGGTCATGGATACTCACTCCATTTATCCTTATGTGATTATTATGCATTGCATGCTGTATCAAAATATCTCATGTACCCCATAAATGTATATACCTACTATGTACCAAAAAACATTAAAAATTTTTAAAAAATCACAAAAAGTGATTTCATCAATTACTATGGAGTAAAATTTGGCAATCTAATTGTCTATCTACTATCTATCTATTGTGAATACACCTATTCTTCTATCCAGAATTTTTACCTTTAGGAATTTATCCTTCATCTGTATTTCAAAAAATTTTCAGAGGTTTATGTATCAAAATAATTATTGAATCATTAGTTGTAATAATAAAAGATTGAAAACAACCCAAATGTCCATATATGAGACAATTTAGTAAATGAGGGTAGGCAGTGTTAATAGATATGCTAGGCAGAAGTTAAAAAACACAAAGGCAGCCCTATTTGTTTCAATATGAAATACTCAATGAGTTATACTATTTTGAGAAAAAGCTAGAACTTATAACACTTTGTAAATTATGCACAGCTTAAAATTATAAATGTATTCATATACTCATAAACACTTGGAATATCTCCAGAAAGATAGATAAAAATTATTAATAAAAACTATGAAAGAGGATTAAATAGATCGGCTGTCATACAGAGTGGGTGGCAGACCTAGCTATCATTTAATTTCTTCCTTTTAAACATGTATTTTGTGCAGGGATTATCTATTAATATAAATTAATTATTGTAAAAGGTAATATATATCTAAAAATCATTGCTTACACTGAAAATAACAAAGAAGGGAAACACACTACTAATAGGAAAAATAAATAATAGACATGTTGGGAAAATAAAACTTAGTCAATGAATACAAATGATTTTAAGCTGCTAGTATTTAGTGCTAATATTTAAAAATATTACTGAGAAGATTGCAATGTGGTAAAGATTTATTTACATAAATTGCTGGGTCAGAATAATTGCAAAGAGAACACTCTTCAGCAGCAATTAGAAGAAAAATTAAAAGTAAAATATTGTTAGCTGACAATGTTTGCAAACCACACATGAGGAAATAGGCTGTATTCAGAGTGGTAGACTAAAGGAAAAAGTTCCTAGAAAGAGGCTGGACTTCTCTTGTACGAGTCAGAAGCATCACCCTGCATCTTTATAATATGTCTAAGACTAAGAGCTAATAAACATAACTCAGGACCTAAAGGAAGGAAGAATACAGAAAATTTATCCAAGAATATCTCTGCAAGGTGGGTCCTAAGTCGATTGCCAACATCTTTATGAAAGAATAAATTAAAATCAGAAGTTTTCCTTTAAAAATTTATTTTGCTGGTTAGAAAGGAAAACTTACTGTTCCTACTTCTAGAACTATAAACTTATGACATATTCAGCCAATTTATCAATTTAGTTAGAATTATATGTGGTTGGTGACTGTTTCTTTTTTCTTCTTGTGTCTTAATGCTTTTCAATGTTGTTGGATTATTCTGATTTGATCATATATTTATAAAGTTTGAGTGTAACAAAATCTTAAAGAAATTAATTATCCTCACCTACACACAGTGAAGTTAGTTACTTCAGTTGTTGGTTATTATTGACATATAATAACAAAAATAATCCAGAAATTGTTAAAAAAATTATACTTTAAATTGTTAAAAAAAATTAGACTATGCCACCAGGCAGGCCCCATCTCCCATATTTGGGATTACAGTTCAACATGAGATTTGGGTAGGAACACAGATCTAAACCATATCATTAATTTTACAGTCTATATGTTTAACTATATTGAAATATATTTTTTGCAAACCACTGTTTCTTTAAATCAACATTAAATGAATACTAAGCCAAAATAATTCTACTTATATTTAGCTACATATGTGAAACATATGTAAGTATGCTACATATTTTTTAAAGTATACATTATATAAATATATATAATAGAACAGACACTTATTCCTACCCCACAAATTTTATATTTTTTGCCTTAATGAAAGAAAGCAAGTTTTTTACAGCTATCACATTAAACTCTAAGAAACTTGCCTAAAACTAATATATTATTAATAATATATAAATAAATAATATTTATTATTTTGGAAGTCAGAAATCTGTCATGGGCCTTACTGGACTAAAATCAAGGTGCCAGTAGGGCTGCATTCCTTCTTGAGGCTCTTAGGAGAGAAATTTTCCTTTCCTTTCCTTTCCTCTCCTTTCCTTTTTCCTCTCATTTTTCCCTCTCCTTTTCCCTCTGCTTTTCCCTCTCCCCTTTCCTTTCCTTCCTTTCCCTTTCCCTTTCTGAGACTGCCAGCATCCTTGGTTCATGAACTCTTTCCTTCATCTTCAAAGACAGCAATGATAGGTTGAATCATTCTCACATCACAGCCCTGGACCTCCTTTTCCACCTTTAAGGACCCCTTTCTTCCACCTTTAAGGACCCCTGTGATTACATTGGGCCCACTTGGGATAATCCAGGATAACATTCCTCTCATAAAGTCAGCCAATTAGCAACCTTAATTTCAATTAGCAATCTTAATTTTCCATTGCCATGTAAACTTACATCTTCATAGTTCCAACATTTAGGATGTGGACATCATTGGGAGAGTATTATTCAGCCTATCATATGCTAAACAAAAATTATGGGAGGTAATTGTTTTGGATAGCTCCTGCACTAAACACCAGCAGACCAGGCCAATCCAGAAGAGTCACCTGGGCTAAGTGCCACATAATCAAAGTGAACTTTGAAACAGGCCAGTTTTCAAAACAAAAACAAAGAAAAATAAATAAGAAAACAAAAAACAAACCAACAAAACCACAGAAGTTTCACAGCAACCATTCAGAAGGCATGCAGTTAACCAAAGGTTTCTCTATTTTAACTCCATGTGGGAAGTAACTTTGAAACAACCAGTCTGCCTTTATTTTATTATTGTTTTCCAGGATTAATTCTTCATTTACGCTTTCTTTAGCCTTTTTCTGACTATAAAGCCAGTCTTCTCTGCTCAGCTCATGGGTGCACTTATTTTATCTTATAGCATGGGATGCTTCCCCGATTCATAAAAACATGTATATAAGATTCAATTCTCTCCTTCCTCACTTTCCTCACTCCCAAAATATGTTTATGCTTTTTAAATATATTCATTAAACAGGTTTCTATACTATTATTTTATGTGTTTTAAATTTTCCAATAACAATATATTATTTATGACAACTTACATCTTGGTTTGTCCAGGATAGTCTGGTTTATGCTTATTGTTCAACATATGTATTAATAGTACTTCTCAAGTAGTATTCTTCATATCGTTTTGCAGCTAGTATTTTTCACTAAACATTTTTTAAAAGTTCATGTTACTACTCATAAATCAACATTGAAATGAAATAGCTACATTTTCTGTTTTGTAATAGCTCAGTAATTCAAAATTTTTAAATATTATGACTCTACATTTGTATTCACATATGCCACATCCTTCTTATATTATACTTTTGTAGTTAGTCATGAGAATGCTGGGACTTAGACTTGATATGCTATGTCTTTAAAAACACTTTCTTGGAGACCCCTCTTGATATTATAGTTTTAGACATCCAGATGTCTCAGATTTCTTATTATGCCTTGGTTTTTCTTCTGTCAAGTGTAAGTTTGTTGGTCATTTACCGATTTAATAAGCTCTTTAGTTTTCATGATCATTGATTAGACACTCAGTAAGCCATTCATTGTAATTTCCAGATTCTTCTGTAATTAAACCCTTCTGATTGAATACGCTAGATTAATAAGCTATATTCCCTCGTGGCATAGGCCTATTAGAGCTCTTTTAAAAACTGATCTTATAACGAATACTTTTCAAAACAACACTTGTTTTGGTACCATGCTGTTTTGGTTACTGTAGCTTTGTAGTATAGTTTGAGTCAGGTAGTGTGATACCTCTAACTTTGTTCTTTTTGCTTAGGATTATCTTGGCTTATGCGGGCTCTTTTTTGGTTCCACATGAAATTTAAAGTAGTTTTTCTAATTCTGTGAAGAAAATCAGTGCTGGCTTGATGGGGATAGCATTGAATCTACAAATTACTTTGGGCAGTATGGCCATTTACATGATATTGATTCTTTCTATTCATGAGCATGGAATGTTTTCCATTTGTTTGTGTCCTCTCTTATTTCCTTGAGAAGTGGTTTGTGGTTCTCCTCGAAGAGGTCCTTCACATCCATTGTAAGTTGGATTGCTAGGTATTTTATTCTCTTTGTAGCAGTTGTGAATGGGAGTTCACTCATAATTTGGCTCTCTGTTTGTCTATTATTGGTGTATAGGAATGCCTGTGAGTTTTGCACATTGATTTTGTATCCTGAGACTTTGCTGAAGTTGCTTATCAGCTTAAGGAGATTTTGGGCTAAGATGATGGGGTTTTTTAAATATAGAATCATGTTATCTGCAAACAGAGACAATTTGACAGATATATAGACCAATGGAACAAAACAAAGACCTCAGAAATAATGCCATACTGTTCTCACTCATAGGTGGGAACTGAACAATGAGATCACTAGGACTCAGGAAGGGGAACATCACACACCGGGGCCTATCATGGGGAGGGGGGAGGGGGGAGGGATTGCATTGGGAGTTATACCTGATGTAAATGACGAGTTGATGGGTGCAGCACACCAACATGGCACAAGTATACATATGTAACAAACCTGCACGTTATGCACATGTACCCTACAACTTAGAGTATAATAATAATAAATAAATAAAAAGAAATAAATAAAAAGAAAAAAAAAAAAAAGAAAGAATGCCATACACCTACAACCATCTGATCTTTGACAAATTTGACAAAACAAGCAATAGAGAAAAGATTCCCTATTTAATAAATGGTGTTGGGAAAACTGGCTAGCCATATGCAGAAAACTGAAACTGGATCCCTCCCTTACACCTTATACAAAAATTAACTCAAAATGGATTAAAGATTAAATGTAAGACCTAAAACCATAAAAACCCTAGAAGAAAACCTAGGCATTACCACTCAGGACATAGACATGGGCAAAGACTTCATGACTAAAACACCAAAAGCATTGGCAACAAAAACCAAAATTGACAAATGGGATCTAATTAAACTAAAGAGCTTCTGCACAGCAAAAGAACCTATCCATCCAACAAAGGGCTAATATCCAGAATCTACAAGGAACTTAAACAAATTTATAAGCAAAAAACATGCCATCAAAAAGTAGGCAGAAGATATGAACAGACAATTCTCAAAAGAAGACATTTATGCAACCAACAAACAGATGAAAAAATGCTCACCATCACTGGTCATTAGAGAAATGCAAATCAAAACCACAATGAGATACTATCTATCTCACACCAGTTAGATTGGCGATCACTAAAAAGTCAGGAAACAACAGGTATTGGAGAGGAGATGATGTGGAGAAATAGGAGAGCTCTTACACTGTTGTTGGGAGTGTAAATTAGTTCAACCATTGTGGAAGACAATGTGGTGATTCCTCAAGGATCTGGAACCAGAAATACTTTTTGACCCAGCAATCCCATTACTGGGTATATACCCAAAGGATTATAAAGCATTCTACTGTAAAGACACATGCACACGTATGTTTATTGCAGCACTATTCACAATAGCAAAGACTTGGAACCAACCCAAATGCCCATCAATGATAGACTGGATTAAAAAAAAATGTGGTACATATACACCATGGAATACTATGCAGCCATAAAAAAGGATGAGTTCACATCCTTTGCAGGGACATGGATGAAGCTGGAAACTATCATTCTCAGCAAACTAACACAGGAACAGAAAACCAAACACTGCATGTTCTCACTCATAAGTGGGAGGTGAACAATGAAAACACATGGACACAGGGAGGGGAACATCATACGCCAGGGCCTGTTGGAGGTGGGGGCTAGGGGAGGGATAGAATTAGAAGAAATACCCAATGTAGATGACGGGTTGATAGGTGCAGCAAACCACTATGGCACATGTATACCTATGTAACACACCTGCACATTCTGCACATGTATCTCAGAACTTAAAGTGTGTGTGTATATATATACATACATATATAGAGAGAGAAAGTATATATGTATATATAAAGTATATATAAAATATATATATAACTTGTATTCTGAAACTGATTCAGTTTTAAACACACAGTGTTTCTTTTTTCATTTAAGATTTTACAAATAATTAATACATACCAATTGCACATATTTAATTGGGTATCATGTATTTTTTCAGTGCATTATACATAGTCTAATGATCAAATTGGTGTAATTGTTATTTGCTGTAGTCACCCTATTGTGTAAAAGGAAACCAAGACCTATTCTTCCTAACTAAATGTAACGTTGTACCCGCTGAATAACCTCTCCTGGCTTTCTCTTTCCCCAATCCTCCTCATCCTCTGATAACCACCATTCTACATTCTACTTTTACAAAACCATGATTTTTAGATTCCACAGAAGTGAGATCATATGATATTTGTCTTTCAGTGCCTGGTTTATCTCACTTAATGTAATGTCATCCATGTTCATTTATGTCGATGCAAATGACAGAATTGAATTCTTTTTGTGTCTAAATAATATTCCTTTGTATACATCACATTTTAAAAAATACATTCACTTGTAGATGAGCACTGAGGTTGATTCCATATCTCAGCTATTGTGAATAGTGCTTCAATAAATATGGGTGTTCAGATGTATCTTTAGCATACTGGCTTCACTTCCTTTGTATTCCCATGTTGAGATTGCTGGATCATACGGTATTTATATTTTTAATTTTTAAAGGAACCTTTATATTGTGTTTCATAATGGCTTTACTAATTTACATTTCCACCAGCAATGTATAAGGATTTCCTTCTCTTCACATCCTCACAAGAATTTATTTTTCATCTTTATTATACTGTCTATGGTTAATAAGCATTCTGACTGGGGTGAGATGATATCTCATTGTGGTTTTGATTTTCATTTTCCTGATGATGACTGATGTCGAGCTTTTTTCATATATCTGTTGGCAATTTGTGTCTTCTTTGAGAAATATCTACTCGGATCTTTTGCCAACCTATTAATTGGGTTACTTGTTTTTTGCTGTTGAGTTGTTTGAGTTCCACGTGTATTCTGAATATTAACCCCTTATAATGTAGTTTACAAAACTTTCCCCCATTCTGTAGGTTTTCATTGTATTGATTATTTCCTTTGGTCAGCAAAAGCTTTTTAAATAGATACAATCCCATTTGCCTGTTTTCACTTTTGTTGCCTTTTCTTTTGAAGTTTTATTCAAAAATTCCTTGTCCAATCCAATTTCATGTAGCATTTCTTCTATTTTCTTCTAGTAGTTTTATGATTTCAGGTTTTATATTTAAGTATTTGTTCCATTTATAGTTTATTTTTGTGTATGGTGAGAGATAGGGGTATAGTTTTACTCTTCTATATGTAGATATTCAGTTTTCCCAGAAACGGTTTTTGAAGAGACTGTCCTTTCCCCAATATGTGTCCTTGAGGCCTCTGTCAAAGATCAGGTGGCTCTAAATGCATGTATTTATTTCTGGGTTCTCTGTGCTATTCCTTTGGTCTGTATGTCTGTTTTTATGACAGTGCCATATAGTTTTGGTTACTGTAGCTTTGTAGTATATTTTGAAGTTACATAATTTGGTACCCCCATTTTGTTATTTTTGTTGAAGATTGCTTCATCAGTGTGGGGTCTTTTGCATTTCCATATGAATTTTGAAATTCTTTATTTCTATTTCTGTCAAGATTGTCATTGGCATTTTGATGGGGATTGCATTGAATCTGTGGATTGCTCTGGGTAATATGGGCACTTTAACAAATTTAATTCTTCTAGTCTATGACCACAGGATATATCTTTCTATTGATTTATTTACTCTTCAGTTTATTTCATCAGTATTTTACAGTTTTTTGGTAGAGATCTTTCATCTCCTTGGTTAAGTTTATTTATAGGTGTTTTATTCTGTTTTATTTTTAGATATTGTAAATGCAGTTCTTTCTTAGCTCACTATTGGTGTATAAAAATGCTACAATATTTTTATATTCATTTTGTATCCTGCAACTTTACTAAATTCATTTATTATCACAATTTTGGAGTGAAATCTTTAGGGTTTTCTCTATATATGATCATTTTGTCTGTAAACAAGAACAATTTTACTTTATCTTTTCCAATTTTCATGCCCATTTTTTTTTTCTCTTGCCTAATTGCTCTGGCTGGAACTTTCCATACTATGTGGAATAAAAGTGGTAAAATTGGACATAAATTTTTGGTTTTAGATCTTAGAGTAAAATATTTCAACTTTTACCCATTTGGTGTGACATTAGCTGTGGGTTTGTCATATATGATCCTTATTGTGTTGGGCTATTTCTTTTATACATGATTTGTTGAGGGTTTTTATTTTAAAGTGATATTGAATTTTCTAAAATGTTTTTTCAACATCTATTGGAATGTTCATATGATTTTCATCCTTGATTATGTTAATATGATGTATCACTTCTATTGATTTGCATATGTTGAATCATCCTTGCAGCCATGAGATACCACTTGATTATGGTGAATGATCTTTTAATATGTTGTTGAATTCAGTTTGCTAGTATTTTGTTGAAGATTTTTACATATATGTTCCTTGAGAATATTGATCTGTAATTTTATTTTTGTTATTATTGTTGTGTCCTTCTCTGTTTTTATTTTTAAACTTTAAACAGGGAGGTTTAATATAAAGAATTATGTAAACTATGATAGGAGAGAACTATAGACATAAAGAGAACTCTAATAGGTAATCTGAGATTGAAGGAGAGGACCTAAAACAGGACAAACTTTGTAAAGGTCCCTTCTCAAGTTTGGATATCATACTTCACTGGAGAAGGTACGGTTGGAGCCCACTGGATGGGGAAGTCCAGATCTGGTCACTGTAAAAGTAAGAAACATCTCTTCAGGGTACAGGTGGGTTAGGACTAGTAGGGAGAGAACTGTGGAATGGGAACTGCAGCCAGGAACAACTCTCAGGGACTAAGAGATGCGAAGCTAGTGGGTAAGTGGACCCAGGGATGGTACCTCAGGGACAGGATCTAAGATGTTGTTTCCAAGTCAGAAAAGCCATGGGAAGGAGGTCATCAGGCCTCAGTTGGAGCTGCGATTCTTCTTAAATGTTTTACAAGGGACTTTTGTGGAAAAGCAACATCCAGCGTTCCCACAGATACACCACTGCTTGTCTGGTTTTGGTATCAGAAAAAGGCTGGCCTCGTGAAATGAGTTTGGAAGTTTTTCCTCCTCTTCATTTTTCTAAAACAGTTCACATAAAATTGATACGTAATTATTTGGGTTTTTTGTTTGTTTGTTTGTTTTTTACTGTTTGGTAGAATTTAGCAGTGAAGCCATCAGGTACTGGGCTTCTCTTTGATTGAAACACTTTTATTATTGTTTTGATCTTGTTACTCATTATCGGTCTGTTCAAATTTTCTATTTCTTCATGATTCAATCTTGGCAAGTTGTACTTGCCCAGAAATTTCTCTATTTCTTCTAGGTTTTACAACTTGCTTGTGTGTCATTTCTTACAGTAGTCTCATATAATCTTTTGTATTTCCGTGGTATCAATAATTGTAAAAACTCCTTTTCTTCTTTTTTTTTTTTTTTTTAAAAAAATCTAGCTAAAGGTTTGGTGATTTTTTTTTTTTTAAATAGCTTTTTGTTGATCATTTATATTTGTTTAGTATCTATTTCACCTCTCTCTGCTCTGATCTTTATTATTTCTATTTTATATTTATTTTGGGTTTATATATTCTTGTTTTTCTAGTTCCCTGAGGTTATTTTAAGATGTTTATTTCAGATTTTGGTGTAGGAATTTATCACTAGAAACTCCACCTTGAATGTGCTTTTGCTGTGTCTCATAGGTGTATGTTGTGATTTCATTTGTCTTAAAGAATTTTTTAATTTGCCTTTTAGTTTCTTCATTGACTCATTGTTTGTTCATAAGCATGTTGTTTAATTTTTATGTGTTTAAAGAGTTTCCAAAGTTCTGCTTATTATTGATTTCTAGTTTTATTGCATTGTGTTCAGGAAAGATACTTGAAGTGATTTTACTTTTTAAAAAATTTTAAGACTTGTTTCATGGCCTAACATATGGTCTATCTTGGAGAATGTTCCATGTGTTATTGAGAAGAATGTGTGCTCTGCAGCTGTTGGGTAGAATGTTCTGCAAATGTCTATTACGTCTATTTGGTCTAGAATGTGGTTTAACTTTGATGGTTTTTTTTGACTGCCTGCCTGAATGATCAGTCCAATGTTGAAAATGGGATGAAGTTTTCTATTGTATTAGAGTGTGTCTTTCCCTTTAATTCTGTTAATATTTGCTTTATATTTTCAAGTAGATCAGTGTTGGGTATGTATGTATTTACAATTTTGATATACTACTGCTATATTGACTCTGTTATCATTATATATGACCTTTGTCTTTTTTTATAATTTACATCTAAACTTTGTTTTATCTGATATATAAGTATAGCCACTCTTGCTCACTTTAAAAAAATCATTTTAAGTTTCAGGATACATGTGCAGGTTTGTTTTACAGAAAAACGTGTGCCATGATGATTTGCTGCACCCATCAACCCATCACATAGGTATTAAGCTCCACTTGCATTAGCTATTTATCCTAAGGCTCTTTCTCTCCCTACTCGCACCTGTCAGGCCCTAGTATATTGATTATTTACTTTGAATATCCTTTTCCATCCCTTTTCTTTTAGTCTATGTGTATCTTTATAAATGAAATACAGTTGTTATAGACAGCATATAATTGGGTTTTGTTTTTTATCCATTCAGCCACTCTATGTTTTAATTGGAGAGTTCAGTACTTTTATATAATTATGTTTTTTTTTGTTGTTACCCATTTTCTTTTACTTTTTTTTTTTTAATTATACTTTAAGTTCTAGGGTACATGTGCATAACGTGCAGGTTTGTTACATATGTATACTTGTGCCATGTTGGTGTGCTGCACCCATCAACTCGTCAGCACCCATCAACTCGTCATTTACATCAGGTATAACTCCCAATGCAATCCCTCCCCCCTCCCCCCCCCTCCCCATGATAGGCCCCGGTGTGTGATGTTCCCCTTCCCAAGTCCAAGTGATCTCATTGTTCAGTTCCCACCTATGAGTGAGAACATGCGGTGTTTGGTTTTCTGTTCTTGTGATAGTTTGCTAAGAATGATGGTTTCCAGCTGCATCCATGTCCCTACAAAGGACACAAACTCATCCTTTTTGATGGCTGCATAGTATTCCATGGTGTATATGTGCCACATTTTCTTAATCCAGTCTGTCACTGATGGACATTTGGGTTGTTTCCAAGTCTTTGCTATTGTGAATAGTGCCGCAATAAACATACGTGTGTATGTGTCTTTATAGCAGCATGATTTATAATCCTTTGGGTATATACACAGTCATGGGATGGCTGGGTCATATGGTACATCTAGTTCTAGATCCTTGAGGAATCACCATACTGTTTTCCATACTGGTTGAACTAGTTTACAATCCCACCAACAGTGTAAAAGTGTTCCTATTTCTCCACATCCTCTCCAGCACCTGTTGTTTCCTGACTTTTTAATGATCGCCATTCTAACTGGTGTGAGATGGTATCTCATTGTGGTTTTGATTTGCATTTCTCTGATGGCCAGTGATGATGAGCGTTTTTTCATGTGTCTGTTGGCTGTATGAATGTCTTCTTTTGAGAAATATCTGTTCATATCCTTTGCCCACTTTTGGATGGGGTTGTTTGTTTTTTTCTTGTAAATTTGTTTGAGTTCTTTGTAGGTTCTGGATATTAGCCCTTTGTCAGATACGTAGATTGCAAAAATTTTCTCCCATTCTGTAGGTTGTCTGTTCACTCTGATGGTAGTTTCTTTTGCTGTGCAGAAGCTTTTTAGTTTAATGAGATCCCATTTGTCAATTTTGGCTTTTGCTGCTGTTGCTTTTGGTGTTTTAGACATGAAGTCTTTGCCCATGCCTATGTCCTGAATGGTACTACCTAGGTTTTCCTCTAGGGTTTTTATGGTATTAGGTCTAACATTTAAGTCTCTAATCCATCTTGAATTAATTTTCGTATAAAGAGTAAGGAAAGGATCCAGTTTCAGCTTTCTACTTATGGCTAGCCAATTTTCCCAGCACCATTTATTAAATAGGGAATCCTTTCCCCATTTCTTGTTTCTCTCAGGTTTGTCAAAGATCAGATGGCTGTAGATGTGTGGTATTATTTCTGAGGACTCTGTTCTGTTCCATTGGTCTATATCTCTGTTTTGGTACCAGTACCATGCTGTTTTGGTTACTGTAGCCTTGTAGTATAGTTTGAAGTCAGCTAGCGTGATACCTCCAGCTTTGTTCTTTTGACTTAGGATTGTCTTGGAGATGCGGGCTCTTTTTTGATATTAATATGTAAGGTTTACTAATATCATTTTGTTACTTGCTTCCCAATTGTTTTATCACTACCCTCTTTCTTTCTTCATTTTTCACTGTCTTCCTTTGTGATTAAGTGATTTTTCTCTGGTTATATGTTTTAATTCTTTGTTTTATTTCTAGTATGTCTACTGTAGGTTCTTGCCCTGTGATTACCATGAGGACTTAAAAAAATTCTTATAGCTATAGCAAGTTACTTTAAACTGATGACAAATTAAGTTTGATTGCAAAGAAAACAAACAAAAAACAAACTTTATATTTTAACTCCATCCCCAAATTTTGACTTTTGGACTTCTCTATTTACATTTTTTTGTATAGGCTATATCTTAACAAATTGTTGTAGTTATTTTTAAAATATTTATGTATTTTAGTCTTTATACACCTCAATTATGGTATTAGAGTATTCTGAATTTCTCTTTATATAGTTTCTTCTTGAACAACAGTGCTTGAACTGTGCAGGTCTACTTATACAACAATTTTTTTTCCATCTCTGCTACCCTGAGACAGAAAGATCAACCTTTTCTCTTAGTCCTTCTCCTCAGCCTACTCAATGTGAAGATAATGAAGATGAAAGGTTTGATGATGATCCACTTCCACTTAATGCACAGTAAATATATATTTGCCTTTTGAATGATTTTATTAATATTTTATTTTCTCTAAATTATTGTATGAATACGATATATAATACATACAAAATACATGTTAAACTGTTCTTGTTACTGCTAAGGCTTCTGGTAAATACTAGGCTATCAGTAGTTGTGCTTTAAGAGAGTACAAAGTTTTATGTGAATTTTTGACTGCATAAGGTGTTGGTGCCTCTAACTCTCACACTGTTTAAGGGTAAACTATGTTTGCTTTTACCAGTGAGTTTCACGCCCTCAGATATTATATTGTTATATATTAATGCTCTTTTTTCAGGCAGATTGAGAAACTCTCTTTAGCTTTTTATGTAAGACAATTTTGGTTGTAGTGAATTTCCTCAACTTTTGTTTGTGTAGGAGCATTTTAATCTCTTGTTCATGTTTGAAAGATAGTTTTTCTGGATACAGTATTCTCAGTTGCCAGTTTACTTCTTGTTCCTTCAACACTTTGAATATGTCATTTCACTCACCCCCAGGCTGTAAGGTTTCCATTAAGAAGCCTGCTTCTGGATATATTGGAGCTACTTTACACATTATTTGCTTCTCTTCTCTTACTGTTTTTATAATCATATCTTGTCCTTGATTTTTGAAAGTTAGGTTATTATATACCTTGGAGTAGTCTTCTTTGAGTTGAGTCTGCTTGATGACTTTGACTTTCCTGTACCTAGATATTTATATCTTTCCCTAGTTTGCAAAGTGTACTGTTATTATCTTTTTGAATAAGCTTTCTACCCCTTTCTCTTTCTCTACCCTCTATTTAAGGTCAATGACTCTTAAATCTGCTCTTTTGATGTAATTCCCTAGATCTCATAAGCATTCTTCATCCCTTTTTGTTTTCTCTCCTATGACTTTGAATTTTCAAATATTCTGTTTTTGAGCTCACTGATTCTTAATCAAGTCTGCTCTTGAGACTATCTAATGCAATTTTTGGTTCATCTATTGTATTTTTAAGCTCCAGTTTTTAAAATTATTTTAATCTCTGTTAAATTTCTGAATTTGCATATTTGTGTTTTTTAAAAAGTTAATTGAGTTTCCTCTAAACATCTATTTTGAATTCACTGTCTGAGAAGTCAAGTATCTCTATTTCTTCAGTATTGGTCACTGGCACCTTACTTAGTCCGTTTGGTGAGGTCATAGTTACTCAAATGTTCTTGATGCTTGTGGAAGTCTGTTGATGTCGGGGTAGTACTGTAGAGTTGGGTATTTATTTCATTCTTTGCAGTCTTGGCTTGTTTGTACTTGTCCAGAGGGCCTTCCAGGAATTTAAAGGGGTGCTGACTGTTGTTACTGCAGCTGTTTCAGCACAAGAGGGCACCCTAATCCCAAGTAAGCTGTGGCTCTCTTGACTAATCCTAGGTCCCTAGCCCTGATTTGCTTGGTGATAATCAGAGAAAGTTCCCTGGGTTCCCAAGTAAAGTCCCTAGCTCACTCCCATCTCTTTCCCCCAAGCCAAAGGAGTCATTCACTGTGCTGTGTTGCCTGGAGTTGGAGGAAGGATGATGCAAACACTGCTGTGGCCACTTCATCTGGAACCATACCTGCTTGGACCACAGCCTCCTAGTTGAGTGAAGCATCAGGGCTCACCAAAGGTCCCTGATTACTACTGTCTGGCTGCTGTTGATATTTATGCAGGGTTCAAGGCAACTTTATTTAGCTAGAGGTAAAGCTGGCTTGGAGTCAGCTTTGTTCCACCTGGCAGCAGATTCCCTACTGGCTTGAGGTGGGTCTAGAAGCATTCTTGGGAGTACCAGCCTGGAATCGGGGTCATGGGATTCTGTTCATTGCCCTGTTTTACTATACCAGGGCTGGTACTAGATTCCCAGGCAAAGTCCCCTAACTTCCCCGCAAGGAGGAGTTTTTCTTCTGACTGCACTCCCTGGTGTTGGGAGTGGGGTGATGCATGCACTTCTGTAGCCAGCACAACTGATATTGGTTTACACCCAAGCCCATGGCCTCACAGACTAGTACAGCAATAGCGCTCACCCAAGGACTGTGGCTATTATGGCCTGCCTGTCAATGAAATATATTCTGAGCCTTAGACCACTTTAGTCAGCTGGTGGTGAAACGGGTCAGGACTCGATTCTTCCCACTGCTGCAGCCAATACCCTTCAGTCCCAGAGTGGGTCTAGATGCTCCCTCCATGAGCACCAGCCTATAATCAAGGGCCATGGGTTTCTGCCTGGTGCTGTATTTTACTATGGTGAGTTCTAACATAAAGTCCCATACACGGCCGGGCGCAGTGGCTCAAGCCTGTAATCCCAACACTTTGGGAGGCCGAGACGGGCGGATCACGAGGTCAGGAGATCGAGACCATCCTGGCTAACACAGTGAAACCCCGTCTCTACTAAAAAATACAAAAAACTAGCCAGGCGAGGTGGCGGGCGCCTGTAGTCCCAGCTACTCGGGAGGCTGAGGCAGGAGAATGGTGCAAACCCGGGAGGCGGAGCTTGCAGTGAGCTGAGATCCGGCCACTGCACTCCAGCCTGGGCGACAGCGCGAGACTCTGTCTCAAAAAAAAAAAAAAAAAGTCCCATACACTTCCTTCTCCCTCCCCCATGCAGACCGATTATCTCTTATGCTGTGCTGCTTGGGATTCGGGCAGGAGTGCTACATGCCATGAGTGACTTGAGACTGGCCTTCCTACCCTTTTCAATGTGTCTTTCTTGTTATTATGCTAAAACCAGGTACTGCGATCTCCCACCTGATTTATTTAGCTCTTGAGACAGTGGGTATTTTCTTGCATAAATAGTTGTTTAATTTGATGTTCCTCTGAGGGAATGATTGTTGGAGGGTTATTATCCACTATTTTGTTCTACCTCTCTGTTCTTTCTCATCAGTGAATACCTTGATCTATCAACCCCTTCCCCAACACCCCCCTCAAAATAAGTGTGCCAAAATTCCCTCTATAACTGAATTGTTTTGTTTCTTTTTCTTTTACTTCTGTCAATTTCCTTTTTTTAAATGTATTTTAGGGCTATAACATTAAATATATAGATTCATAAACTTTTTATCCTCATTGTGAATTATTTCATTATCACTCTGACCAGTATTTAGGTATTTTTCTCATTAAAAAATACCTAAACATTCACTTTTGGCTAATATTTATGTGGTTATGTTTTCCATCTCACTTTTATAAATCTTCCTGTATCCTTTATATTCAGATGTCACTTATAAATTTTATTTTGTAATTTATTTTTACCATATTTTAACGGGTAAAAGTAATTCTCCAGATTTAGTATAAGCACTGATATCATGCACTTTGTCCCATATAATGTTATACATTCTATATATGGCTTTCTTGTTGCTTCTTGAACATGTTTGATTTAGACACAATGACTAGCTCCTCTGTCCTCGTAAATAATAATGAGAGCATTTTAACTCTGATCACCACGTTTCCCTTAATTTATTGCCATCCAGTATTTTAGTTCCACATTGTTTTTATTCTTATTAGATACTATTATAAATCTTTACATTCTGTGCTGTTTGTTTACTCATATAGTTACCAATTTATTTTTCATCATTTCTTCTTGATACTTAGTTCATTTTTTATTCAATTTCCTGGCATGTATCTTATAGAAGATCTTTTAAAATGGTTTTTTTCATAATCAATTGTCTCAGATTTTATATGAATAAAATGTTTTATATTGGCTTTTGATAATTAAATTCTTAAAATTTTGGGTTATATCTATTATGCTTCTGCCCCTGTGACATTTTATATCTTCACAAGCTTGCCACAAAAATATCTCCCATCTCACAAAGTCTTCTACAATGTGACTTTACCTCTCCCACATTGAGAGATGAGATTTATGCTACACTTCTCCCCACTATAAAACTTTTTGGTTTTTTACTGGCTTTTAACCAACTGACTGTGGCAAATATGCAGCTGCATATATTTCAATGCAGCCAAAAAGAGTAATGTAATTTTTAACCTTACAGACACACTGACTTAAGAGCTTTGAATGACCATTTACTAAGTCTGATCATCATGAGGTCACTTGAGGAAATAGTCTTCTAAAAAAGACCACATGAGGCTCTGGTCACAGCCTCAACTGAGATCCCAGTTAGCATCCAGAATCAGCCAACATACAAATGACTAAAGACACTTCTAATGACTCCAGTCTCCAGCTGTCAAGTAATCCAAGCTGTCTTGTCCCAGCTGAGGATACAGACAGATTACAGCAGAAGCAAACAATTTCCACTGTGCTGTATCCAAATTCTTGGCCCACAGACTTTGTAAGCATAATAAAAGGGATTTTTTATGACATTAATTTTATGATAATTGATTATGCAACAATATTAACTGGAACACAATGAACCATCTTCTGATCCATTTTGTTGTTCCAAAAACTTTTTCCTCCCATTCCTTTTTGTATAACATTCTAGTTGTGTTTAGATTTTCCTTTTTGTCTTTGAGGAAGAAAAAAACTTGAAAGATAAAGATAGGTTATAGCATAGAAGTAGATAAAGAAATAGATGTAGAGGCGTGCCCAAGATGGCCGAATAGGAACAGCTACAGCCTCCAGCTCTCAGCATGAGCGACACAGAACACGGGTGATTTCTGAATTTTCAACTGAGGTATCGAGTTCATCTCACTGGGGCATGTCAGACAGTTGGCGCTGGTCCGTGGGTACAGCCCAACCAGCGAGAGTTGAAGCAGGGTGAGGCATTGTCTCACCTGGGAATCCCAAGAGGGAAGGGAATTCCTTTTCCTAGCCAAACGAAATTGAGACACACAACACCTGGAAAATCAGGTAACTCCCACCCTAATACTGCACTTTACCAAGGGTCTTAGCAAACAGCACACCAAGAGATTATTTCCCACACCTGGCCCAGAGGGTCCCATCCCCACAGAGCCTCCCTCATTGCTAGCACAGCAGTCTGAGATCTAACTGCAAGGCGGCAGCGAGACTGGGGGAGGGGCGCCTGCCATTGCTGAGGATTAAGTAAGTAAACAAAGCCACTGGGAAGTTCAAATTGGGTGGAGCCCAACACAGCTCAAGGAGGCCTGCCTGCCTTTGTAGACTCCACCTCTGGGAACAGGGCATAGCTAAAAAAAAGCAGCAGAAACCTCGACAGAGGTAAATGCCCCCGTCTGACAGCTTTGAAGAGAGCAGTGGATCTCCCAGCAAGGAGGTTGAGATCTGAGAATGGACAGACTGCCTGCTCAAGTGGGTCCCTGACCCCTGAGTAGCCTAACTGGGAGACATCCCCCACTAGGTGCAGACAGACACATCACACCTCACACAGCTGGGTACACACTGAGACGAAGCTTGCAGAGCAAGAATCAGACAGCAACACTCGCTGTTCAGCAATATTCTATCTTCTGCAGCCTCTGCTGCTGATACCCAGGCAAACAGGGTCTGGAGTGGACCTCAATCAAACTCCAACAGACCTGAAGCTGAGAGTCCTGACTGTTAGAAGGAAAACTAACAAACAGAAAGGACACCCACACCAAAACCCATCAGTACGTCACCATCATCAAAGACCAAAGGCAGACAAAACCACAAAGATGGGGAAAAAGCAGTGCAGAAAAGCTGGAAATTCAAAAAATCAGAGTGCATCTCCCCCCTCCAAAGGAACGCAGCTCATCGCCAGCAATAAACACCTCTATGCAAATAAACTAGAAAACCTAGAAGAAATGGATCATTTCCTGGACACTTACACTCTCCCAAGACTAAACAAGGAAGAAATTGAATCCTTGAATAGACCAATAGCAGGCTCTGAAATTGAGGCAATAATTAAGAGCTTACCAACCAAAAACAAGTCCAGGACCAGACAGATTCACCGCCAAATTCTACCAGAGGTACAAGGAGGAGCTGGTACCATTACTTCTGAAACTATTCCAATCAATAGAAAAAGAGGGAATCCTCCCTAACTCATTTTATGAGGCCAACATCATCCTGATACCAAAGCCTGGCAGAGACACAATAAAAAAAGAGAATTTTAGACCAATATCCCTGATGAACATCAATGCAAAAATCCTCAATAAAATACTGGCAAACTGGATCCAGCAGCACATCAAAAAGCTTATCCACCATGATCAAGTGGGCTTCATCCCTGGGATGCAAGGCTGGTTCAAAATACGCAAATCAATAAACGTAATCCAGGATATAAACAGAACCAAAGACAAAAACCACATGATTATCCGAGTAGATGCAGAAAAGGCCTTTGACAAAATCCAACAGCCCTTCATGCTAAAAACTCTCAATAAATTTGGTATTGATGGGACGTATCTCAAAATAATAAGAGCTATTTATGACACACCCACAGCCAATAGCATACTGAATGGGCAAATACTGGAAGCATTCCCTTTGAAAACTGGCACAAGACAGGGATGCCCTCTCTCACCACTCCTATTCAACATAGTGTTGGAAGTTCTGGCTAGGGCAATCAGGCAAGAGAAAGAAATCAAGGGTATTCAGTTAGGAAAAGAAGAAGTCAAATTGTCCCTGTTTGCAGATGACATGATTGTATATTTAGAAAATCCCATTGTCTCAGCCTAAAATCTCCTTAAGCTGATAAGCAACTTCAGCAAAGTCTCAGGATACAAAATCAACGTGCAGAAATCACAAGCATCTAATACACCAGTAACAGACAAACAGAGCCAAATCATGAATGAACTCCCATTCGCAATAGCTTCAAAGAGAATAAAATACCTAGGAATCCAACTTACAAGGGATGTGAAGGACCTCTTCAAGGAGAACTACAAACCACTGCTCAGTGAAATAAAAGAGGACACAAATCAATGGAAGAACATACCATGCTCATGGATAGGAAGAATCAATATTGTGAAAATGACCATACTGCTCAAGGTAATTTATAGATTCAATGCCATCCCCTTCAAGCTACCAATGACTTTCTTCACAGAATTGGAAAAACCTGCTTTAAAGTTCATATGGAACCAAAAAAGACCCCGCATTGCCAAGTCAGTCCTATGCCAAAAGAACAAAGCTGGAAGCATCATGCTGCCTGACTTCAAACTATACTACAAGGCTACAGTAACCAAAACAGCATGGTATTGCAACCAAAACAGATATAGACCAATGGAGCAGAACAGAGCCCTCAGAAATACCACACATCTGCAACCATCTATTCTTCGACAAACCTGACAAAAACAAGAAATGGGGAAAGGATTCCTAATTTAATAAATGGTGCTGGGAAAATTTGTTAGCCATAAGTAGAAAGCTGAAACTGGATCCTTTCATTACTCTTTATACGAAAATTAATTCAAGATGGATTAGAGACTTAAATGTTAGACCTAAAACCATAAAAACCCTAGAAGAAAACCTAGGTAATACCATTCAGGACATAGGCATGGGCAAGGACTTCTTGTCTAGAATACCAAAAGCAATGGCCACAAAAGACAAAATTGACCAATGGGATCTAATTAAACTAAAGAGCTTCTGCACAGCAAAAGAAACTACCATCAGAGTGAACAGGCAACCTACAGAATGGGAAAAAATTTTTGCAATCTACTCATCTGATGAAAGGCTAATATCCAGAACCTACAAAGGACTCAAAAAAATTTACAAAAAAAAAACAAACAACCCCATCAAAAAGTGGACAAAGGATATGAACAGACACTTCTCAAAAGAAGACATTCATACAGTCAGCAGACACATGAAAAAATGCTCATCATCACTTGCCATCAGAGAAATGCAAATCAAAACCACAATGAGATACCTTCTCACACCAGTTAGAATGGCGATCATTAAAAAAATCAGGAAACAACAGGTGCTGGAGAGGATGTGGAGAAATAGGAACACTTTTACACTGTTAGTGGGACTGTAAACTAGTTCAACCATTGTGGAAAATAGTGTGGCGATTCTTCAAGGATCTAGAACTAGAAATACCATTTGACCCAGCCATCCCATTACTGGGTATATACCCAAAGGATTATAAATCATGCTGCTATAAAGACACATGTACATGTATGTTTATTGCAGCACTATTCACAACAGCAAAGACTTAGAATCAACCCAAATGTCCATCAGTGACAGACTGGATTAAGAAAATGTGGCACATATACAACATGGATTTCTGTGCGGCCATAGAAAAGGATGAGTTCATGTCCTTTGTAGGTACATGGATGCAGCTGGAAACCATCATTCTGAGCAAATTATCACAAGAACAGAAAACCAAACACCACATGTTCTCACTCATAGGTGGGAATTGAACAATGAGATCACTTGGACACAGGAAGGGGAGGAACACACACTGAGGCCTATTGTGGGGAGGGGGGAGAGGGGAGGGATAGCATTAGGAGATATAGCTAATGTAAATGATGAGTTAATGGGTGTAGCACACCAACATGGCACATATATACATATGTAACAAACCTGCACATTGTGCACATGTACCCTAGAACTTAAAATATAGTAATAAAATCAATGTTTAGAATTGTGTTTAATGAGAGAGATTCCTACACTGTGTATGTTTTATTAGATCAAATATATCAATGTGTGAGTAAATAAACATATTTATAATTTAGATTCACTTTGTCTCTTTCAATCTACCACTGCCCCTAAAACAGTGACTTGCACACAAAATTTAGTTATACTGGCTTCCTTTCAGTTCCTTCCCACCACAGGGAATTTTCACAAGTGTTTTACATGTCAATACTTTGTCAGGAATAACACAGACACACCCATGCACAAACACACACACACCTCACCTTGCTAGTCCATGTTTATCTTTCAGATCTCAGTTGGAATGTGATATCTATACTAGATTAGGTCCCCTTGATTATATGTCCTTATGGGACTCTGAACCTGACCACAGTCACCTCAAATTGAATAGGGTCCACAACTGTCAACATCATGTTTTCTAATTTTTATGTGGCGCTTCATTATTGTAAAAATACTTTTCTATTTATTTTTCTTCTACTCATGGAAATAACATTTCACACCATATGGACATGGCGTCCATGGTGTTACGTGGTGTCCAGCATGGGCTCTGGAATTGTACCACCTGGCTTTCCATCCCAACTGTTCCACCTAGTAGTTGTAAGACATGACAAGACACTTCTCTGCATCTCTAATGTTTTGTCTGTAAATCAGAATAATAACAGCACCTATATGATAGGCACTGGAACAGTTCCTGACACTTTGCAATTATTCAGCAAACATTAGCATTTATTATTTCCTCTCTCACTTTAGATTAAGGTAAAATGGCTTGGTCAAGATAAATGAACAGTGTTGATTCCTTTTTACAAGTCATTTTTGGGGCTTTCTTTTTCAAAGCAGATTTATTGGTTTTGCTGTTATTATAAATAAGTTTTAAATTAGCATTTCATTCCAAGATGTTGTGTCCATTCTAATAAAGGTAAGTCATCTTGAAGTCCTTGATTTTAGTTTTCTATATAACTAGCTGTTTTTAGATTCATATTCAAGAGAAAACATTTTCAGAATTCTATTTTTAGTCAAATGCACTGATTATTTCCTACAGAAGACATGCTGTACCAATTGAAACGAGCACAAAAAAGAAAAAGAGGAACAAAGGTTATGACATTTAACACTGAATGCCAAGCTTTCTCGACATTAGAAACAGAGTCTCTTTTTGTTAATTTCTGTATCCAGAAGTTCTGTATCCAGAGTTTGTCTCTTTATTTAGTGATGACTTTAGGCTTTTATTATTGCTTTCTACAGTTTTTCCTGAGTACTTGTTCTTTTTTATTTGTATTTTACTTTCCATTTATACATTATTTTACTTTTATTTAGAAAGGAAAATAATCTGTCTTAACTTTTTAAAAAATTAACATTGACTGATAATTGTTATTTAAAATTAATAAATTGTAGAAATCTAAAGTAACTCAGGACTTCCCAGCCTGACAGTACTCTACTGTTCATAAGAATATTTCTCCTCACACATTAGAGGTACCATGGTATCCCTACCTTGTTTGTGGTTTCCTTGGACTCTTCCACTTAAAGTTACTGAAGAAGCTAAAGTGAATGGAGTCTTTACAGGAATCTTCCAAGTTCTTCATAATTAAAA
The DNA here is from genome assembly GCF_037993035.2 of Macaca fascicularis. Taxonomy (NCBI): domain Eukaryota; kingdom Metazoa; phylum Chordata; class Mammalia; order Primates; family Cercopithecidae; genus Macaca; species Macaca fascicularis. The sequence goes on from NC_088378.1 coordinate 100,637,396, forward strand.
TTATTTTAATATTTGTTTCCTAAGTATGATACATGTCAACAGTGACTATCAAATTGTATACTTTTCCTCAGTGATTTTCAGGTTTGCCTTCATTTCCCAATGGTATTCATGATCCTATACTTAGAGCTCAAATTGTCCATTTTTATGATGTAGGGATTTCATATTTGCCAGTTTACCTGCTTGCTAAAATGTATTTTTAACCTCAGAATCAATATTCTCAGCGCTTTCAGTCATTTGCAGACTTGTGCAGAGTGGGAAAAGTTGTGAGTCACCTGCCCATACTTTCTCAGCTGAGCTTAAACAAGACGGTGCTCTGCTTCTTGTTTTCAGCTTTCTTACTATAAATAAGTGTGTCCTTTCTTCAGTTTATTTAATGCCACATTTTCCCCATTGTTGTGCTTTTTGTCACTGATTTCTCTGTTTAAAATGTTTCCCAAGCAGGGTGCTAAGGTGCTTGTCTAGTGTTCCCAAACACAAGACTGTGATATAGCTCATGGAAGTACATGTGTGTTAGATAAGTTTTGCTCAGGCATGAGTTACAGTGCTGTAGGTCATGTGTTCAATGTTGATGAAGCAACAATGTATATTAAATAAGGTGTCTTTAAACAGAAACACATACACATCCAGACTATGTATTGATTAGTTGACAAAAATATTTTGATGAAAGACTCACAGAAACCTAACCATATATGTCCCATAAGAGCAATGGTTCAATATTTGCTAGCTTAATGTTCATAGCAACTTTACTGAACGTAACTATATTGAATAATGAGAATCAGCAGTACTTTGTCATCGATTCCAAATCTTTGAAATTAGAATCTAAAGAGGGTCAGGGCCCACCCCCTAAGCCAGGATGTCTCTGAGGCTCCACCTCCAAGTTCAGGCAGGGCCCAGCCTTGGGGGGCAGAGAGAGGCGGTGTGCGCCCAACCAAAGTGATTGTGCCCTTGGTTGGAGGGCCAGGGGCATGTCACCTGTGGGAATCGAACAGGAGCAGCAACTTCTAACTTTGTTCAAAGCCACTGTCTTTTTAAATGCAACAATTTGAAGCTAAAAAGTCCCCTGGAGAAAAGGAACGTTGCGCTTGAACGGCAAGCAAACTATTTCCCTTCGTGTGTTCTGTTTTCTCCTCCTAGTCCCTTCTCCTGCCACCTCTCCAAGACTGTTCGTCGTGGGACACCCACTTCCCTCTGTTATGCAGTACATGACTATGTAAGCATTTACGGGTGTTCTAACAATTATTATTAAACTGAAATGTGCCATGAGGTGCTATGAGGCATAGCAAAATTGGAACAAGGTATTTAAAAATTTGACTAAGCGTGCCTGACTCCATTGCATTGTTTTGAAACTTAACATCTGGCGCCCCCCCGGGGAGTCTTTCCAATTAGAATGCTTGGGGTCGCCCAGGTGTCTCTGTCATTAGACTGCCTGAGGTCGGTGGGGGTCTCTCCAATTAGAATGCCTGGGGTCGCCCACGTGTCTCTATTGTTAGAAAGCCTGGAGTCAGCCAGAAGTCTCTCTCATTGGAATACCTGGGGTCAATATGGAAGGCAGCTCTTTAGACAGGGTTGTGATACCAGATGCAAACTTTACACAGGAAATAATCAACATAGAAGGCTAAAATGAAGGTAAACATAAAAGACATTTTGTTCTTGTTTTTTAATCACTATAACATTTCAACCAGATTTAAAAATAAATTGTTGTATTTATCAACTGGCAACCACATTTAATATATAAGTTAAAGCTACTGTAGATATTTAACGGTTTTCTACCTTTGCCTCTTAAAAGAGAGCAGAAACATTAGCTTTTAAACTTAATTGTGACACCTTCAAGAGCTGCTTTAACATAGCTAACATGCCTGCCAACATATTAACTTGGACAATTAATGAATTTTTAAACGAGGAATTAAATACTTTCATTAAACTGTAAAATCAAGCTACTCGTTTAATCTAGTTGTTTTATACCAATATAGTGTCAAAATATTTAGTCTGCTATACTAATTCTACACTGTATTAGTTAAAAAAAAAAAAATTCTCCAGTGCTACAATTGAGCTATTTGTATTTTAATTTGTTTTCTGTGTGTTATCCAGATAGAGTTTTAGTGTGCTAATTGACAGCATCGCATTAAACGATCTTTTCAAAATCCAAATCCTGAAATTGAGCATATAGCCTGAAAAGGATTAATATGTTGTAAAATTTAATAACAATATTTTAACAATTAAATTTAAATAAATGCAAAATGATTCACATATGCCTAGATTATACATGTAGTCTATAAATTAAATAGCAATTGATTCTGAAAAAAAAGATTGTGACTTAATCCAAATATTAATATATGTGTTAAGAACCTGCTATTATGGACAGTGAAATTATGGCAGTAAATAAGATAGACAATGTCCCTACCCTCATGAAATATAGTCTATGGCATAAAGAGAGACTATTAATAACAAACTTCACAAATAAAGAAAGTGATATGTGTAATAAAGACAGTATATTAAAGAGATGTGCTAGAAAGTGATGATAGAAGAGGAAGCTACTTTAGATATTCTGAATGACAAGAAGTCAAGTGAAAGTTTGGGGATTAGAGCAATCTAGACAGAGAGCCTAAAGTATCTTCAATCCTTTACTCTGCAGATTCTTAAATCCTGATCTCACAAGTAACAAGTAAATTAATCTCAATTCAGTGAGATGATGATGATGATGACAGCTGAATAAATACATGATTTGTTGAGGAATTACTATGGACCTAGCACTATTCTAAACACAAATATAGTCTTATCAAATCTTCACAACATTTCTAGGAAGAATTCTATTTCCTCTTTACCAGTGAAGAAAACTAAGCCCCAAAGTAACATAGCTGGGAAGTGGTGAAATCAGAATCCATATATCATGGTTCTGCCTCCAGGGCCCATATCTTAATCATAACAGTGTATATTTGTAAAATAGTTTTATTTTTATTCCATTATTATACCTAAATGAGTTTTCTTTCTTGATTTTCCCAGTCACTTTTGATAAAACTACATCTACTTTGATATTCCAATATCACATCTGACTCTAAATGGAATTTTTACAGCAACACCACCACCACCACTCGCTGGCCAGGATTTGCTTAGGTATGAGAAGGTAAAAAGAGGGTGGTCTGACTTTTCATTTTCATGGAAGAGGAATTGATCCAGTGTACTTCTTGATCTCCCTACTCCTGGTGTTGAAAGAGGGAGGAGGAATCCAATATGAAGCGAGGACTGTATTTTGTATTTGGTTGGAAGTAAGAAGCCATCTTTGTGTGGGCTGTCTGCTGCTGACCACCTCTACCAGGGTGGTGGTCTCAGGTTTCAGTCTCAAGCAACCCAGTGGAATAGGTGCTTAACATATATTTTTTCATTCAATAACCCTGTAAGTGAATGGTGATAATCTTCATGTTAATCAGACTCTAAGATCTTAACTAGAGTTAGGTTCAACCATAGGTATTATCAGGTTCAAAGTCCATGCTTTCACTATATCGCACTGCCATACTAAAAATGTTCCAAGAATGCCATCTATAAAATGGAATGTCACTGTATATTGTACTGTCTTTGTGATTATAAACAATGGAAAAACCTTTCATAAGATGAAAGAGGCTTGAGTTTATTTTAGCTGCTGCTCAGCAACAAAGATTTTCAAAATAAATTTTAACAGTACCAAAGAATATTCTTTTTTCTTTCTTTGTTATAAATACAAAACTGGAGGTCATAATATTTCAATTATTTGAAGCACTTTTATAAAAATAAGTTTAAAAATACACACATATTTAATGTGAATAAAAACAAAGTATAATATAGGGATAACTTCAATTTTATTTTTACAAAAAGTATTATAGGCTCTGAAGAAAGCCTGTATATCTTATGTGAAATTGAGAGTATTTTGTTCAAGCAGAGTTCATAATTGACACATAGCAAAAGGCATAATCATGTCTTTGAGGATTTATAAAGATACGCAACATAGAAAGGACTATTTTTTCTATAATTATAAGAACCTAAAGACCAGTAAAATAAATTTGTATTGTCTAGCATGCATATATTCAATAAGCACCTTTTTTTGGTTAACATTTTCCTAGACACTAGATAGGCAAACATAAATAGAATACCGGTCTCTGACCATACTACATTCTGAGGCACCTAAGGATACCTAAGTGTACATCAATTCTTATGACACAATAAAATAAATCCATAATAGCCATGAGATTCAGAAACAAAGTTATTTATAGAAATGGTTTTGATATAAAAAATAAACAGTCAATATGATGAGTTTCTACATCAGTAAAAATAATTTCATTTGAAATTTATTATAGTCTGAGCACCTACTACTATGTAAGAGACTCCACTGGGGGCCCTGAGAGATAGAAAGATGGCTTAAATACAATGTTGACACCTTTAGTTATTGATAATTTACTATAACACGGCAGTGTGCCTAGTAACTGGAACTATGTGGCAAAAACTAATAAATCTGCTTCATGAGATCCTTAGCAATTACTGTTCCATCTGCCTAGAACTGTGTATCCCAACATGTTTTTGGTTGCTCCCTTTTAGAATTCCTGTCTTAACTCAAATGTCCCCTCCTCAATAAAACGTTCTCTAACATTTGATCTATGTTACCCTCTTTCTCAGTTTCTTCACTGCAAACAACATTTATGATTAATTATAAAGGTCTAGCATTTACTCATTGTTATTGTCTGTCTCCCCTACAAGAATTTAAGCTCTATAAAATCAGGGAATTTTTCTGCCCATCACCTCTATATTCCCAGTGCCAAGAAGGATTCCTGGAACACAATAGGTACAAAATAAGAAATTTCCAATCATTGAATTAAAGGAAATATGAATAAATACATAACTTGTTTCTTCCTCCCATTCATTTATTTGAGAACCATTTATTAAGTTCCTACCATATGTCAGGAAATTAGACACTGAGGTTACAATGTTGAGTTCCCTAAAAGAATTCACACACAATATGATCAGAACAATAGACATAGAAATAAACAATGAAGTAAATACAATTAGAAGGATTAATGCTGACAAGAATGGGCATATATAGCAGCCTATGAGTACCAAGGAGGCTTCATTTAGGAGATAAACTCTGGCCTGATATTTTTTATATTATTTAAAATCCCTTTTTAACTTTTAAGTTCAGGGGTACATGTGCAGGTTTTTTAGGTAGGTAAACTTGTGTCATGGGGGATTGTTGCATAAAATATTTCATTGCTCAGGTATTAAGCCTAGTACCCATCAGTTATTTATTTTTCCTGATCCTCTCCTTCCCCCACCCTCCACGCTCTGATAGGCCTCAGCATGTGTTGTTCCCCTGTATGTGTCCCTGTGTTCTCATTACTTAGCTCCCACTTATAAGTGAGAACATACAGTATTTGGATTTCTGTTCCTGTGTTAGTTTGCTAAGGATAAAGGTCTCCAGCTCCATTCATGTCCCTGCGGAGGATATGATCTTATTCTTTTATATGGCTGCATAGTTCATGGTGTATATGTATCACATACATTTCCTTAATCTAGTCTATCACTGAGAGGTATTTAGGTTGATTATATGTTTTTACTATTGTGAATAGTGTAAAGAACTTCTGCACGGAAGAAACTATCAATAGAGTAAACAGACAACCTACATAATAGGAGAAAATTTTTGTAAACTATGCATTCAACAAAGGTCTAATATCTAGCATCTATAAGGAACTTAAACAAATTTACAAGAAAAAAATAACCCCATAAAAAAGTAGGCAAAGGACATTAACAGACACCTTTCAAAAGAAGACATACATGCAGCCAACAATGATATGAAAAAAAGCTCAACATTATTGATCATTAGAGAAATGCAAATCAAACCACAATGAGATGTCATCTCACACCAGTCAGAATGGCTATTATTAAAAAGTCGAAAATAAAAAAAAAGATGCTGACAAGGTTGTGGAGAAAAAGGTGTGTTTATATACTGTCGGTGGGAGCCTAAATTAGTTTAATCATTGTGGATAACAATATGGTGATTCCTCTGGGCTAAATTTTAAAGAGAAAAAGGAGGTGGTCAAGAGAAAAAGAAATAGGCAATAAAAGGAAAAATAAGACAGGCAGAAGCATAAAAAACTCCTGGTTCTGGACAAGATGGAACAAGCACATTCCACTCTATTGCTCACACTAATTACAACAACAGTAAAAAAAAAAAAAAAAAAAAAAAAAAAAAACCGACAACAACAAAATGCATAAAATAACTATGAAAAAAATCATTGAAATGTAAAGAAAAAAGTTAGAGACTTTGACAAGAGATTGAGGGATCTAACAAAGCATCCTGCAATTAGAAACACAAATGGACACATGCCAAAAAAAGCTCAAGAAAAGCATAAGCCTTTTTTTTCTCTATAGCCAAAGGACCAGGAAGAAGTCAGCTCCACAGCTATTAGCTCTGCAATTATGCCCACCTCTCCCACTTCCCACTAGGCTCCATGAAGACTGTGGGTGATGCTTTGTCAACCATCCCCACCCTTCAAATGAGAGTTGAAATAACTCTCCCCACCAGGTGCTTCAAAGCAGGTGGGGTGCAGCCCTGTTGACCATACTCACTCTGCAGTACTGTGAGTAGAGGCCGTGCCCTTCCTTCTCCCCACTGGGCTCTGTAGAGATGTGAGTGGACTATTCTCAATCATCCCTGCCTACATTAAGTGAACAACAACAAATAGATAGCACTCTAGCCCCTTTGAACTAGTGAGTGGGGGCAGAACTACAGAGCACACAGTGCTGAAGAAAATGGTTCTCTAAATCTGTGTGTTTAAAGTCTTGGGAAGGTCCCCACCAGCCCCTGCATGGCATTGACCAGAATCAGCACAGCAAATGGTTTGAGAACATAATTATGGTATGTAATGGCACTCAGGTTTCAAATTGGCCTCTGGGTAGCACACAAACAGAGCTAACCACAATAGCACAGAAGAGTCTCTGAAAACTAAACTGACATTTGAATCACAATCCACAAAATGGTCCAAGAGTTGCTTTCTAAACCTAAATTGGTTGACTTTGACTATTTGCTAAAATAGAAATTTTAAACGGCACTTAGAGGCTGATAACACAATGTTCAAACTGCCTTTGACACAATCTAAAGCCAAAAGTACTTTTCGACCAAAAAGTAGAAAAATCTCAAAGAAATGAGAAAAGACAATCAAAAGATACACAGAGGTGGCACAGATGTCAGAATATCTGACAATGATTTTAAAGCAGCCCCAGAAGGAGGAGTCAACATGGCCAAATAGACACAGCTAGGAGGAACATCTCCCACTGAGAGATGGAGTTTGGGTAGACTGGCACATTTTCAGCAAATCTTCAGAGGGAAGGCATTGAGAGTGGATGGAGGGAGGATGCAGACACTGGGGTGAAGTGGAAGGAAGCATGGAACCCTGGTTTTGCTGAGCACCAGGGGTTGATTCTTGACTACCAGAGACTAGTGGAGAAGGGGTGAGTTGAACAGGTAAGGACTGGCCCGCTTTTGCCACAGACCTGCAGAATTCTAGTAGCAGGACATTTCACAACTGCCATGGACACTTGAGTGGGGAGGGAGAGCTGCTTAGAAAAGTGGAAGAGGAAGGACTCCAGCCTGTGCAGATCATACGGCGTTTGGTGCAGGAATGTCTGTAGTGGAGTACAGCCAGCAACATCCATAGCCTAAGGCTTGTCATATTTTCAGAGGACTTTATCTTTAGGGCAACTTTTGGACCTGGACAGAGTAGGGCGGTCTTGCCTGAAGGATGGGGCCAGACTGCTGTGAGTGCCTGTCCATCTGCTGGCCTCTTATGGAACCCCAGCATGACCACACCCTCCTGTAGTGCAGCCTCAGATGCACCGGAGTGGTTTCTGTGGGCTCTCATTACAGCTACTTTGACAGCAGACCATCACACATGCCCATCAGAGAGCTCCAGCAGACCAGCCCCACCAGTATGCACCAGCCTATCTGTAGCCTCCCTTCACCATGGCATAACCCTACTGCTTTACTGGCATACACTCTCCCATGCCCATCCCCCAACCACTTTGCTGGCACATGCCAATGGGGAGGCCTCACCACTCCTGCCCTGCCAGCACACGGGTGCATGTGCACTGCTCTGCACCACCACCGTTAGCACAAGTGCACCGCAGTGCCCCTATACCTCACTGACTCACAGACATCCTTCTGCACCACCACCACTAGTGCAAGTGCATGCACTGATACTGATATTCCTGTGCCCACAAGTACTCTACCTTCACCAATATCAGTACAAGCATGGGTAGGAATACCACTGCCCCACTCCTGCCAATGCCCTGCCCCAGCTGATATGCATCACCCTGTTGTGCTGCTGCAGATGCTATTACGTGCATGCAAGCATGGATCCTGCTGTGACTGACCTGAAGAAGGACTTTGGTCGACACCACCCATGAGAGTGTTGTGGGAAGTAGACTGGGAACACCTTGACCCTTCCAGCACAGCAGGTTCCAAACCTTGAGGTGCTAGAGAACAAAGCCAGAGTACCAGCCCCCCAGAGTTAGAGCACACATTCCAGGAGTGCTGAGCCAAGTCTTTTCCTCTCTAAAATCTTCCAGAAATGAAGCCAGTTTACTGAGCCCAACTTACACCAGCATTAAGCCCCCAAGGGCATCAAGGAAGATAAAAGCAAGAAACGCCATCCAAAGGAGAGCAACTTCAAAGACTGAAGGAACATCAGCCCACACAGATGAGAAAGAAACAGTGAAAGATCTCTGGCAACTCAAAAAGCCAGAGTGTCTTCTCACCTCCACATGACCACACTACTTCATCAGCAAAGTTCTTAACCAGGGTGAACTGGCTGAAATGACAGACTTAGAATTCAGAATACTGATAGGAATAAAGATAATCAGGATTCAGGAGAAAGTTAAAACTCAACACATGGTATGTAAGGAATACAATAAAACAATACAAGAGCTGAAAGATGAAATGGCCATTTAAGAAAGAATCAAACTGATCTGGCAGAGTTGAAAAACTCATGTCAAGAATTTTATGATACAATCACAGGTATTAACAGCAGAATAGATCAAGCTGAGGAAAGACTGTCAGAGCTCAAAAACATGTTCTCCAAAATAACTCAATTGAACCAAAATGAAGAAAAAAATAATAAATAATGAACAAACCCCCTGAAGAACATGGGATTATGTAAAAAGACCAAATCTACCACTAATTGGTGTCCCTGAAAGAGATGAAAAGAAAGAAAGCAACTTTGAAAATACATCTGAGGATATTATCCATAAAAATTTCCCTAACCTCTCTAGAGAGGCCAACATTGAAATTCAGGAAATGCAGAGAACCCCTGTGAGATACTATACAACATGACCATCCGGAAGACACATAGTCTTCATAAGATTCTCCAAGGTCAAAATAAAAGAAAAAATGTTAAAGGCAGCTAAACAGAAGGGGAATATCATTTATAGAGGAAACCCCAACAGGTTAACAGTAGATATTTCAGCAGAAACCCTACCATTCAGAAGAGATTAGGAGCCCGTATTTAGCATTCTTTAAAAAAAGAAACTTGGTGATTCCTCAGGGATCTAGAACCAGAAATACCATTTGACCCAGCAATATCATTACTGGGTACATACCCAAAGGATTACAAATAATTCTACTATAAAGACACATGCACATGTATGTTTATTGCAGCGCTGTTCACAATAGCAAAGACTTGGAACCAACCCAAATCAATGAAAGACTGGATAAACAAAATGTGGCCCATATACACCATAGAATACTATGCAGTCATAAAAAGGATGAGTTCATGTCCTTTTCAGGGACATTGATGAAGCTGGTAACCATCATTCTCAGCAAACTAACACAGGAAAAGGAAACCAAACACTGCATGTTCTCACTCATAAATGAAAGTTGAACAATGATAACACATGGTCGTAGGCAGAGAAACATCACACACTGGGGCCTGTCGGGGGGTGGAGGGTTAGGGGAGGGATAGCATTAGGATGTAGATGAGGGGTTGATGGGTGCAGCAAACCACCATGGCACATGTATAACTATGTAACAAACCTGCACATTCTGCACATGTATCCCAGAACTTAAAGTATAATCTAAAATAAATAAATAATTAAGTAAGTAATAAAAGAAACTTGGGAGGTGGAGCAAGATGGTGGAATAGAAGTTTCCATGGATCATCCCCCATGAAAGAACACAATTTAACAAATATCTATACCAAAAGTACCTTCATAAGGAACAACACTCAGGTGAGCAAAACAGTAACTTGTTTTAACTTCATATCACTGAAAAGGACACTGAAGAGATAGGAAAAAAAATCTGAAATTTCTGAAACCACTCCTCCCTCATCCTCCCGCAGTTGTGGCATGATGTAGAGAGCATTTCTATGCACTGGGCAGAGAAAGAACTCAGCAATTGTGAGACATTAAACTCAGTGCTGTCCTGTTACATCAGAAAGCAAAACCAGACAAAAATAATCTGATGCCTGCCAATTGAGGGAGCATTTATACCAACCTTTCTTTTAAGATCTGAAACACAGCAAGAATGCACACTTTCACCACTGTTTATTCAACATGGTACTCAAAGTCTTAGCCAGAGCAATCAGACAAGAGGAAAAAAATAAGTGCATCCAATTTGGAACAGAAAAAAGTCAAATTATTCCTGTTTGCAGATAATATTATATTTGGAAAAACCTAAAAAGCCTGCCAAAAAACTATTAGAACTGATGAACAAATTCAGTTGAGTTGCAAGATATAAAATCAACATATGAATTCAGTAGCATTTCTATATACTGTGAAAGGAAAATAAATCTCAGGACCCCGAAATTACTAAGCCAAGGAAACAGTTAAGCTGAGAACTATGTCAGGCAAACCTGCCTCCCATTTTATTCCTAAATAAGATAGCTACAAAGATAAAAAGCTGTATCCCTCCCTCACATGTTGCCCACAAGGAAATTCTTTTTAGACAAAGGATAGACAGAACTCAAAGTCATCCCTCTGAGGCTCACCTGAGATAAACACATATCTGATTGCTTCTTCTGCCCCATTGTTTATGTAAAAATGTAGATTAATTGAGCCAGGTTAAATTTCATATTCATTGGAAGGCTGATCAAAGACTCAAAAGAATGAAAACTTTTGTCTCTTATCTACTTCTAACCTGGAAGCCCCCCGCCCCCCCCCCCCGCCCCTTGCGTTGAACTTTCCCACCTTACTGAACCAAACCAATGTACATACTGATTGATGTCTCCTGTTCCCCTAAAATGTATAAAAGCAAGTTGTACCCTAATCACCTTGAGTACATGTCTTCAGGACTTCCTGATGTTGTGTCATGAGTGCATCCTTAACCTTGGCAAAATAAACTTTCTAAATTCATTGAGACTTTTCTCAGATATTTTTTGGTTTACAATGCCAATACTAAACAATCTAAAAAACAAATTAAAAATTAATGACATTTATGATAACGACAAATAAAGTTAAATACTGAGGAATTAACCAAAGGAGTAACAGATCTTGCTAATGAAAACTATAAAACACTGATGCAAAAAATTGAAGAGGATACCAAAAAATGGAAAGATATTTCATGTTCATACATTGGAAGAATCAATATTGTTAAACTGTCCATACTACTCGAAGCAATCTACAGATTCAATGCAATCCCCATCAAAATACGAATGACATTCTTCACAGAAATTAAAAAAAAAAAATACTATCCTAAAATTTATATGGAACCACAAAAGATCCAGAATACTCAATGTTATCTTGAACAAAAAAGAACAAACCTTAAGGAATCACATTACATGACTTCAAATTATACTACAGAGCTATAGTAACCAAAATGGCATGGTATTGGAAACAAACAGACACAAAACCAATGGAAAAGAATAGTGAACCCAGAAATAAATCCACACACTGACAGTGAACTGATTTTCCAAAAAGCTGCGTATAACATCCCTGGGGAAGACAATGTCTTCAATAAATGGCACTGGGAAAACTGAATATCCACATGGAGAGGAATGAAACTAGACCCTTATCTCTCACCATATAGAAAAATCAAATCAAAATGAATTTAGACTTAAATCTAAGACTTCAAACTATGACACTACTACAAGAAAACTTTGGGGAAACTCTTCAAGACATTGGTGTGGGCAAAATTTTATTGAGTAGGTATACACAAATGGGATCACATTAAGTTAAGCTTCTGCACAGGAAAGGATACAATCAACAAAATGAAGAGACAACCCACAGAATGAGAGAAAATATTTGCAAACTGCCCATCTGACAAGGGATTAATAACCAGAATATATAAGGATTTCAAACAACTCTATAGGGAAAAATCTTATAATTCCCGTTTTGTAAAATGACAAAATATTTGAATAGACATTCCTCAAAAGAAAACATAAACGTGAAAAATGAGAAGGTGCTCAACATCCCATTAATTATTAGAGAAATGCAAGTCAAAACTACCATGAGATATCCAAGTTACAATGACTTTTATCCAAAAGACAGGCAATGGCAAATGCTGGTGAGAATGTAGAGAAAAACAGAACCATCATACACTGTTGGTGGGAATATAAGTTAGTACAACCACTATGAAGAAAATTTGGAGGTTCCTTGGAAAACTAATGAATAGACCTACCTTGTGATCCAGCAATCCCACTGCTAGATCTACCCAAAGGAAAGGAAATGAATATATGGAAAAGATACATGCATTTGTATGTTTTACTGTTCACAATGGTCGATATTTGAAAGCAACCTAAGTGTCCATCAGCAGATGGATGAATAAAGAAAATGTAGTACTTATACACAATCAAGTACTAATCAGCCATAAAAAAAAGAATGAGATCCTGCCATTCACAATAACATGAAATAAAACTAGAGGCCATTATGTTAAGTGAAATAAGCCAGGCAGAGAAAAACAAATATCGCATGTTTTCACTTATTTGTGGGATCTAAAAATTAAAACAATTGAACTCATGGAGATAGAGAGTAGAAAGATAATTACAAGAAGTGGAGCAGCTTCTTGTAGGGACTGGGAGGGAGGTAGGAATGGTTAATAGGGTATAAAAATGTTAATTATGATTCTAGTTATCTTCAAGTGTACAATTAAATTATTGACTATAGTCACCCTGTTGTGCTATCAAATATGAGCCCCTGTTCATTTATTCTAAGAGTATAATTGGATTGTTTGTGACACAGAGATAAATACTTTAGGGGATGCATACCCCCTTTGGCATGATGTGATTGTTACTTATTGGATGCTTGTATGACAGTATTTCATGTACCCCAAAAATATATAGACCTACTGTGTCTCCATAAAATTTTTAAGAAAAAATTTCAGAAATTTCAACCAAGAATTTCATATCCAGACAAACTAAGCTCCATACGCAAAGAAAAAATAAGATTCTTTTCAGATAAGCAAATGCTACAGGAATTCAGCAGACCTGCCTTATAAGAGGTCCTTAAAGGAGTTCTACATATTGAAAGAAAAGAGCATTATAAGCTACCACAATAACATACTATGTACATAGACCATTGACACCATGAAGTAACTACACAATCAAGTCTGCATAATAACAAGCTAAAAATATGACAGAATCAATTCCACAAATATTAATATTAACCTTGAATGTAAATATGTTAAATGCCCCAACTAAAAGGCACAGAGTGGCAAGTTGGATAAAGATGCAAAACCCTTTGGGTATATACCCAGTAATGGGATGGCTGAGTCAAATGGTCTTTCTGGTTCTAGATCCTTGAGGAATCGCCACACTGTCTTCCATAATGGTTGAACTAATTTACACTCCCTCCAACAGTGTAAAAGTGTTCCTATTTCTCCACATCCTCTCCTCAACAGCATCTGTTGTTTCCTGACTTTTTAATGATCGCCATTCTAACTGGTGTGAGATGGTATCTCATTGTGGTTTTGATATGCATTTCTCTAATGACCAGTGATGATGAGCTTTTTTTCATATGTTTGCTGGCTGCATAAATGTCTTCTTTTGAGAAGTGTCTGTTCATATCCTTCACCCACTTTTTTATGGTGTTATTATTTTCTTATTAATCTGTTGAAGTTCCTTGTAGATTATGGATATTAGCCCTTTGTCAGATGAATAGATTGCAAAAATTTTTCCCTTTATAAATCATTCTACTATAAAGACACATGCAGACTTATGTTTATTGCAGCACTATTCACAAGAGCAAAGACTTGGAATAACCCAAATGTCCATCAATGATACACTAGATAAACAAAATGTGTCACATATACACCATGGAATACTATGCAGTCATAAAAAAAGATGAGTTCATGTCCTTTTCAGGGACATGGATGAAGCAGGAAACCATCATTCTCAGCAAACTAATGCAGGAACAGAAAACCAAACACCTCATGTTCTCACTCATATGTGAGAGTTGAACAATGAGAACACATGGACACAGGGAAGGGAACATCACACACTAAGGCCTGTTGGGGGTTGGGGGATTAAGGGACGGATAGCATCAGGAGAAATACCTAATGTAGATGACGGGTTCATGGGTGCAGCAAACCACCATGGCACATGTATAACTATGTAACAAGCTCAGAATTTAAAGTATAATAAATGTAAATATAGGCTGGAAAAAATAGTCATTTTCTGTGACACCACAGTCACTTCACTTATGTGAACAATGTGGTCTGTCTGTCATTTCTATTAATTTCCACATTCCTTTTGTAAGCAATATTGACAAAGACAATTACTTTAAAGAATGGAAACTGCGTTTTATCAAAAGGAGTGGGATGAAACAGTAGAAAATTTGCATTTTCTCCAAAATGAGAATCTTATGAATTCTGGGTGGGCTCTAATTTTGGTTGCTAAAGGTTGTCAGTCTTTCTGGGTTAGAAGTATGACTGGAATTTACTCGAGTCTTTTTTAATATTGAAGGCATGGAGACTAAACATTTTTCAGTGTAGAATTCCAAGGTTTTTTAATGATAAGGTAACTAGTATTCAAATGGGGCCTGGCTTGACCACCAAATGTAAAATGTCTGAAGTCCAAACAATTTAGCATGCCAAATATCACTGAGGTGGTACAATCTCTTTGGACCTTAACCTTACTTCAGTTCCTTTTGAACCTCAGTGTCTCACAGTGTTTACGTGCATGGATTCCAGAATCAGTCTGCAGGCATTCAACTCCCACCTCTATCATTTATTAGCTATAGAATGCTGAGCAAGATACTAATCTTGTTTGTACCTCAATTTCCTCCCCTATAAAGTGGGGATAATTATAGGATGGGGATGGGGCTCATGGGGATGGGGGTCAGTGGGCTTATGCCTGCCAAGGCTCTGACACAATGGTGGTGCAGGTGCACGTGCACATTGGTGGCAAAGGGAAGGCAAGGTCAACCTCTGCACACATGTGCCAGCAAAGCAATGTGGGTTGTGGTCATGGACAACTAACTTCGTGCAGGCAAAGAAACATGGGGGAGGTATCATAGTACTAGGGTAAGGCTTAAATGTAAAGCACTTCAAACAGTATTTGGAACAGAGTAAATATATATAAGTGGTAGTTAACTTTTTCACAAAGTTCATTTCTGTCCACACAACACTAATTAATGTTTTACATTAACGCTTCAATCTTCTTGTGCTTCATAAAGCATTATCCTCGTTGCTACCAGGTGACTGGCCTTTTTCTAAAAGCATTCTTTGGTTCTCTTGTTCCAATCTGTTTATTTTGGAGATAAATATTTCTTCACAGTTACCATATGCTTTCCATGAGTGGTGGTGCTATCTTTATAACTAAATCATGGCTCCTCTTTTTTGTACTCAGGCAACCATCTTTGTTTTTTGTAGTACTATTAACAGATGGCAGTGCCAGGCATCATTTTACCACAAATGACAAGAATATTTTGTCTGGTTCTAGTTTATCTAAAAAGTTGTTGTAAGAAGCTTAGCAATTATCACCACATCCAGAATCTTACATGTCTTTTGTTATCCTTAATATACCAGAAATCATAGTTCATAATGTCTATTAGCTTCCTTTAAGAAAAACATCTCGAGGAAAACCTCTAAGATAATGTTTTCTTTCAGTTATTTGATTTTCTGCATTGTGTAACTTCTGAAAGTAAAACAGTGTCTGATCCTTGGATTCCTATTTACTAACAACAGTAGAAAACTGTATAGCACAGATTAATATCATCAATAACTAGTATGTTCATTGGATTTCAAATAACCATGGCAAATAATAACAGCAGTTTTATGTTATTTCTAAATATTAGAAAATGCTCTGAAATATTCCTATATTTCAGTTGTCCTTTCTGAAAAATCTCTTGAAAATATTTACAAGTAAAATATAATTTGAATTCATCATGAATATGCCAATAATTTTAAATACTTCTGATTCTGAATGTAAGATATCTTCAGTGTTTTATATTTTACATAATTACTTCTATTTTAAATCTTTTTGTTGCCGGGCGCAGTGGCTCACGCCTGTAATCCCAGCACTTTGGGATCCAAGGCAGGTGGATCACGAAGTCAGGAGTTCAAGACAAGCTTGGCCAAGATGTTGAAACCCTGTCTCTACTAAAAATACAAAAAAATTAGCTGGGCGTGGTGGTGGTGGGTGCCTGTAATCCCAGCTACTCAGGAGGCTGAGGCAGAGAATTGCTTGAACCCGGGAGGTGGAGGTTGCAGTGAGTCTACATAGCACCACCGCACTCCAGCGTGGGCGACAGAGACCTCATCTCAAAAAAAAATCTTTATGTTTATCTTTTTATGTTAAATCTTTCCTATGTTAAACTCTGACTCAAACAATTAAGAGTATCAACTTTATTTGAAAATAGGGTGACTAATTTATAATGAATATAAATAATTTCACCAAGTGGCAAAGACAAGTTATATCAGGAGAGGTGCCAATAAGAAAATAAAATTCCTGGACCGTTATTATTGCCTCAGATGAAATGGATATTATACCCATGCACTCGATAATTAATTTCCCAAACATATACTGAAGGCTTCCTACAGCTTCATGACATCTAGCATCAGTATTTAAACATGTATTCCTTAATAGACAGTGTTGACTTAGAAGTGCTATCCCAATAAATTTCAGTTAAGAGATAGAGTTTTGGAGCAGGATGTGCTTATTTAGTAATTGTTAAGATACTTTCTAAGTCTGTCAAAATGGCTTCATTTTTTTCTCTGAAATTCTATAAAGAAATTTTTTTTGCAAATATTTTTCTCCCCAATGTATCTGGTTTAAGTTATCTCAAAATTAGAATTCTTATTTGAGACATGAATAGCTATTATTAGAAGCACAAACGTATTAGAAGATATAAACGTTTCCAGATTTATAAAAGAAATTTGTTTAATAAGATATACTGTTAATAGTTTCAAACATAAAATCAATTTTTCCCAAAGCTTTACTTCTCAGCCATTGAGTTGTCTAATCCAAGTGCTTCTGTAATTTCTACCGTGTTTAATTACAAGGCATTTTCAGAAAATGTTCCCATTATTTCACTAGCATAATTGTCTGTGAGACCTGCCTTGCCATGCTTTGGATCAGAGAAACAATGAAAACCAACTTGTTAAACTTCAAGAAAGGGCTTTTACTAATACAAATGTCAGTAATTTTGGCTTGTCTAAGGAGACTAAACAAAATAAAGTACATGTTAGGAAATAGTCATAAGACTTTCAAGCTTCAGAAATATTTACTTAGATTGTTTTGAAAGATTGAAACATAGCAAACACATTCTTAGTTGAGTTCAGATTTCTTTTATTCTGGCTAAATCAAGCCAGAGTTAATAGTATACAGAAAGTCAAACATTAGTTCTCATCCTTTTTTTCTATCCCCCAAACACATGACCATAACAAAATTTCATTAGTAAAAGAGGTTTATGAAAGCTCTGTTCAGTAGGAAAACGGGGGAAGAGATAATCCAGTTAGGCTATCATACCAATTCTTGCTTTTATCAGAAACATGTCTGTAGTTTGAGCCTTTCAGGTAAATCTGAACCACTTTCCTGTCCACATACATATTCTTACCAGAACTTTAAAAAAATTTATTTAATTTTTTGAGACAGAGTCTCGCTCTGTCGTGAGACTGGAATGCAGTAGCGTGATCTTGGCTCACTGCAACCTCCACTTCCAAGATTCAAACAATTCTCCTGCCTAAGCCTCCCTAGTAGCTTGGACTACAGACATGCGCCATCACGCCCAGCTAATTTTTGTATTTTTAGTAAAGATGGGGTTTCACCATGTTGGCCAGGATGGTCTCGATCTCTTGACCTCATGATCTGCCTGCCTCAGCCTCCCAAAGTGCTGGGATTACAGGCATAAGCCACTGCACCTGGCCCCTTAATAGCTCTTAAAAAAGGTTGAACAGGAAACGATTCTCTGCATTTGAACAGGTATCATTTGTTCTTTTTGAAATGAGATGCCCACATAGTACCTAAGTCCAAAAATCAAGTAGGTGGTGTGGTAGGCAGAGCAATGACTTCCAAAGATGTCCATATTTCAATCTTCAGAAATGTGAACACATTACTTTACATGGCAAAATGGCAAAAGGGACATTGCAGGTTTAATTAAGGCTAATGACATTGCAATGGGGAGATGATCCAGGATTATCCAAGGAGTCCAATCTAATTATAGTTTTTAAAAGCAGAGAATCATTCCCAGCTGTGGTGAGAAAGAGATGTGACAATAAAAGGAGAGGCAGAGACATGCAATGTTGCTCTCTTTGAAGATGGAAGAATGGATGCATGTGCCAAGGAATGAGGGATCCTCTCGAAGCTTGAAAAGGCAAGTAATAGATTCTTGCCTGGAGTCTAGAGAAAGGAACACAGTCCAACCAGTACCTAAAGATACCTAGATTTTAGCCCAGTGAGACCTGTGTCATACTTCTAATAACGGAACCGTAAGATGAGAAGTTCATGTTGTTTTCAGCCACTAAGTTTATGGTAATCTGTTATAGCTCCAGTGGAAAACTTGCGTAGATGGTAACGTGATTTTGACTTTATTCTTGCTTAAGATGTGTCAGACAGCTGCTAATCCCCTTTTATTTACTCAACTTGAATTTCAGTATATTACAAACTTACACTCAAACTTATTTGTAAGCAAATAACACCCATTCTTTAACAATTACGTGGTTTGAACATTTTCCTGGTGCTCAGTTACCAACTTTAAGTTTATTCAAAATTTCCCTAATAAAACAGAAACAATCATTTAGCCACCTGCAAAAAATTAGCATAGTCTCAATGTTTGTTTCCAAACCAAGATAAGCACAATTTAATATGTATTTTTTCCAAAACTTCCCAAAATTACATGTAATAGAGTATACCTAAACAATGGATAAAATAAAATTTTTAGTAACATCTGTTTACTAATTTTTCACAGTATGGGTCTCCAGAATCTTTTTTTTAAAATTCTTTATTATTATTATTATTATTATTATTATTATTATACTTTAAGTTTTAGGGTACATGTGCATAACGTGCAGGTTTGTTACATATGTATACTTGTGCCATGTTGCTGTGCTGCACCCATCAACTCGTCAGCACCCATCAACTCGTCATTTGCATAAGGTATAACTCCCAATGCAATCCCTCCCCCTTCCCCCCTCCCCATGATAGGCCCCGGTGTGTGATGTTCCCCTTCCCGAGTCCAGGTGATCTCATTGTTCAGTTCCCACCTATGAGTGAGAACATGCAGTGTTTGGTTTCCTGTTCTTGTGATAGTTTGCTAAGAATGATGGTTTCCAGCTGCATCCATGTCCCTACAAAGGACACAAACTCATCCTTTTTTATGGCTGCATAGTATTCCATAGTGTATATGTGCCACATTTTCTTAATCCAGTCTGTCACTGATGGACATTTGGGTTGATTCCAAATCTTTGCTATTGTGAACAGTGCCGCAATAAACATGCGTGTTCATGTGTCTTTATAGCAGCATGATTTATAATCCTTTGGGTATATACCCAGTAATGGGATGGCTGGGTCATATGGTACTTCTAGTTCTAGATCCTTGAGGAATCGCCATACTGTTTTCCATAATGGTTGAACTAGTTTACAATCCCACCAACAGTGTAAAAGTGTTCCTATTTCTCCACATCCTTTCCAGCACCTGTTGTTTCCTGACTTTTTAATGATTGCCATTCTAACTGGTGTGAGATGGTATCTCATTCTGGTTTTGATTTGCATTTCTCTGATGGCCAGTGATGATGAGCATTTCTTCATGTGTCTGTTGGCTGTATGAATGTCTTCTTTTGAGAAATGTCTGTTCATATCCTTTGCCCACTTTTTGATGGGGTTGTTTGTTTTTTTCTTGTAAATTTGTTTGAGTTTTTGTAGGTTCTGGATATTAGCCCTTTGTCAGATGAGTAGATTGCAAAAATTTTCTCCCATTCTGTAGGTTGCCTGTTCACTCTGATGGTAGTTTCTTTTGCTGTGCAGAAGCTCTTTAGTTTAATGAGATCCCATTTGTCAATTTTGGCTTTTGTTGCCATTGCTTTTGGTGTTTTAGACATGAAGTCTTTGCCCATGCCTATGTCCTGAATGGTATTACCTAGGTTTTCCTCTAGGGTTTTTATGGTATTAGGTCTAACATTTAAGTCTGTAATCCATCTTGAATTAATTTTCATATAAAGAGTAAGGAAAGGATCCAGTTTCAGCTTTCTACTTATGGCTAGCCAATTTTCCCAGCACCATTTATTAAATAGGGAATCCTTTCCCCATTTCTTGTTTCTCTCAGGTTTGTCAAAGATCAGATGGCTGTAGATGTGTGGTATTATTTCTGAGGACTCTGTTCTGTTCCATTGGTCTATATCTCTGTTTTGGTACCAGTACCATGCTGTTTTGGTTACTGTAGCCTTGTAGTATAGTTTGAAGTCAGGTAGCGTGATGCCTCCAGCTTTGTTCTTTTGACTTAGGATTGTCTTGGAGATGCGGGCCCTTTTTTGGTTCCATATGAACTTTAAAGGAGTTTTTTCCAATTCTGTGAAGAAACTCAATGTTAGCTTCATGAGGATGGCATTGAATCTATAAATAACCTTGGGCAGTACGGCCATTTTCACAATATTGATTCTTCCTATCCATGAGTATGGTATATTCTTCCATTTGTTTGTGTCCTCTTTTATTTCACTGAGCAGTGGTTTGTAGTTCTCCTTGAAGAGGTCCTTTACATCCCTTGTCAGTTGGATTCCTAGGTATTTTATTCTCTTTGAAGCAATTGTGAATGGAAGTTCATTCCTGA
Organism: Macaca fascicularis; assembly: GCF_037993035.2. Taxonomy (NCBI): domain Eukaryota; kingdom Metazoa; phylum Chordata; class Mammalia; order Primates; family Cercopithecidae; genus Macaca; species Macaca fascicularis. The sequence goes on from NC_088378.1 coordinate 100,658,603, forward strand.
TTTGGCTCTCTGTTTGTCTGTTACTGGTGTATAAGAATGCTTGTGATTTTTGCACATTAATTTTGTATCCTGAGACTTTGCTGAAGTGGCTTATCAGCTTAAGGAGATTTTGGGCTGAGACAATGGGGTTTTCTAAATATACAATCATGTCATCTGCAAACAGGGACAATTTGACTTCTTCTTGTCCTAACTGAATACCCTTGATTTCTTTCTCTTGCCTGATTGCCCTAGCCAGAACTTCCAACACTATGTTGAATAGGAGTGGTGAGAGAGGGCATCCCTGTCTTGTGCCAGTTTTCCAAGGGAATTTTTCCAGCTTTTGCCCATTCAGTATGATATTGGCTGTGGGTTTGTCATAAATAGCTCTTATTATTTTGAGATACGTTCCATCAATACCGAATTTATTGAGCGTTTTTAGCATGAAGGGCTGTTGAATTTTGTCAAAAGCCTTTTCTGCATCTATTGAGATAATCATGTGGTTCTTGTCTTTGGTTCTGTTTATATGCTGGATTATGTTTATTGATTTGCGAATGTTGAACCAGCCTTGCATCCCAGGGATGAAGCCCACTTGATCATGGTGGATAAGCTTTTTGATGTGCTGCTGAATCCAGTTTGCCAGTATTTTATTGAGGATTTTTGCATCGATGTTCATCAGGGATATTGGTCTAAAATTCTCTTTTTTTGTTGTGTCTCTGCCAGGCTTTGGTATCAGGATGATGTTGGCCTCATAAAATGAGTTAGGGAGAATTCCCTCTTTTTCTATTGATTGGAATAGTTTCAGCAGGAATGGTACCAACTCCTCCTTGTACCTCTGGTAGAATTCAGCTGTGAATCCATCTGGTCCTGGACTTTTTTTTGTTGGTATGCTATTAATTATTGCCTCAATTTCAGAGCCTGGTATTGGCCTATTCAGGGATTCAGCTTCTTCCTGGTTTAGTCTTGGGAGAGTGTAAGTGTCCAGGAAATTATCCATTTCTTCTAGATTTTCTAGTTTATTTGCATTGAGGTATTTATAGTATTCTCTGATGGTAGTTTGTATTTCTGTGGGGTCGGTGGTGATATCCCCTTTATCATTTTTTTGGGGGGTCTATTTGATTCTTCTCTCTTTTCTTCTTTATTAGTCTTGCTAGCGGTCTGTCAATTTTGTTGATCTTTTCAAAAAACCAACTCCTGGATTCATTGATTTTTTGGAGAGTTTTTTGTGTCTCTATCTCCTTCAGTTCTGCTCTGATCTTAGTTATTTCTTGCCTTCTACTAGCTTTTGAATATGTTTGCTCTTGCTTCTCTAGTTTTTTTAATTGTGATGTTAGAGTGTCAATTTTAGATCTTTCCTGCTTTCTCTTGTGGGCATTTAGTGCTATAAATTTCCCTCTACACACTGCTTTAAATGTGTCCCAGAGATTCTGGTACGTTGTATCTTTGTTCTCATTGGTTTCAAAGAACATCTTTATTTCTGCCTTCATTTCATTATGTACCCAGTAGTCATTCGGGAGCAGGTTATTCAGTTTCCATGTAGTTGAGCGGTTTTGATTGAGTTTCTTAGTCCTGAGTTCTAGTTTGATTGCACTGTGGTCTGAGAGACAGTTTCTTATAATTTCTGTTCTTGTACATTTGCTGAGGAGTGCTTTACTTCCAATTATGTGGTCAATTTTGGAATAAGTGTGATGTGGTGCTGAGGATAATGTATATTCTGTTGATTTGGGGTGGAGAGTTCTATAGATGTCTATTAGGTCTGCTTGCTGCAGAGATGAGTTCAATTCCTCGATATCCTTGTTAACTTTCTGTCTCATTGATCTGTCTAATGTTGACAGTGGGGTGTTGAAGTCTCCCATTATTATTGTATGGGAGACTAAGTCTGTTTGTAAGTCTCTGAGGACTTGCTTTATGGATCTGGGTGCTCCTGTATTGGGTGCATATATATTTAGGATAGTTAGCTCTTCCTGTTGCATTGATCCCTTTACCATTATGTAATGGCCTTCTTCGTCTCTTTTGATTTTGATGGTTTAAAGTCTGTTTTATCAGAGACTAGTACTGCAACCCCTGCTTTTTTTTGTTCCTCATTTGCTTGGTAGATCTTTCTCCATCCCTTTATTTTGAGCCTGTGTGTGTCTCTGCAGGTGAGATGGGTCTCCTGAATACAGCAGACTGATGGGTCTTGATTCTTTATCCAGTTTACCAGTCTGTGTCTTTTAATTAGAGCATTTAGTCCATTTACATTTAATGTTAAGATTGTTATGTGTGAACTTGCTCCTGCCATTATGATATTAACTGGTTATTTTGCTCATTAGTTGATGCCGTTTCTTCCTACCCTCGATGGTCTTTACATTTTGGCATGTTTTTGCAATGGCTGGTACCAGTTGTTCCTTTCCATGTTTAATGCTTCCTTCAGGGTCTCTTGTAAGGCAGGCCTGGTGGTGACAATATCTCTAAGCATTTTCTTATCTGTAAAGGATTTTATTTCTCCTTCACTTATGAAACTTAGTTTGGCTGGATGTGAAATTCTGGGTTTAAAATTCTTTTCTTTAAGAATGTTGAATATTGGCCCCCACTCTCTCTGGCTTGTAGAGTTTCTGCCGAGAGATCTGCTGTTAGTCTGATGGGCTTCCCTTTGTGGGTAACCCGACCTTTCTCTCTGGCTGCCCTTAAGATTTTTTCCTTCATTTCAACTTTGGTGAATCTGGCAATTATGTGTCTTGGAGTTGCTCTTCTCAAGGAGTATCTTTGTGGCATTCTCTGTATTTCCTGAATTTGAATGTTGGCCTGCCCTATTAGGTTGGGGAAGTTCTCCTGGATGATCTCCTGAGTAGTGTTTTCCAACTTGGTTCCATTTTCCCCCTCACTTTCAGGCACCCCAATCAGACGCAGATTTGGTCTTTTTACATAATCCCATACTTCTTGCAGGCTTTGTTCATTTCTTTTTCTTCTTTTTTCTTTTGGTTTCTCTTCTCACTTCATTTCGTTCATTTGATCCTCAATCGCTGATACTCTTTCTTCCAGCTGATCAAGTTGGTTACTGAAGCTTGTTCATTTGTCACATATTTCTCGTGTCATGGTTTTCATCTCTTTCATTTCATTTATGGCCTTCTCTGCATTAATTATTCTAGTTATCAATTATTCCACTCTTTTTTCAAGATTTTTAGTTTCTTTGTGCTGGGTACATAATTCCTCCTTTAGCTCTGAGAAGTTTGATGGACTGAAGCCTTCTTCACTCATCTTGTCAAAGTCATTCTCCGTCCAGCTTTGATCCGTTGCTGGCGATGAGCTGCGCTCCTTTGCAGGGGGAGATGCGCTCTTATTTTTTGAATTTCCAGCTTTTCTGCCCTGCTTTTTCCCCATCTTTGTGGTTTTATCTGCCTTTAGTCTTTGATGATAGTGACATACTGATGGGGTTTTGGTGTGGGTGTCCTTCCTGTTTGTTAGTTTTCCTTCTAACAGTCAGGACCCTCAGCTGTAGGTCTGTTGGAGATTGCTTGAGGTCCACTCAAGACCCTGTTTGTCTGGGTATCAGCAGCAGGGGCTGCAGAAGATAGAATATTGCTGAACAGCGAGTGTACCTGTCTGACTCTTGCTTTGGAAGCTTCCTCTCAGGGGTGTACTCCACCGTGTGAGGTGTGGGGTGTCAGTCTGCCCTTAGTGGGGGATGTCTCCTAGTTAGGCTACTCAGGGGTCAGGGACCCACTTGAGCAGGTAGTCTGTCCCTTCTCAGATCTCAGCCTCCATGTTAGGAGATCCACTGCTCACTTCAAAGCTGTCAGACAGCGTCGTTTGTGTCTGCAGAGGTTTCAGCTGCTTGTTGTTGTTGTTGTTGTTGTTGTTGTTTAGCTGTGCCCTGTCCCCAGAGGTGGAGTCTACAGAGACAGGCAGGCCTCCTTGAGCTGCTGTGAGCTCCACCCAGTTCGAGCTTCCCAGCAGCTTTGTTTACCTACTTAAGCCTCAGCAATCGGGGGGGCCCCTCCCCCAGCCTGGCTGCTGCCTTGCCGTTAGATCACAGACTGCTATTCTAGCAATGAGGGAGGTTCTGTGGGTGTGGGACCCTCCTGGCCAGTTGTGGGATATAATCTCCTGCTGTGCCTATTTGCTAAGACCCTTGGTAAAGCACAGTATTGGGGTGGGAGTTACCCAATTTTCCAGGTGTTGTGTGTCTCAGTTCCCCTGGCTAGGAATAGGGCTTCCCTTCCCCCTTACACTTCCCAGGTGAGGTGATGCCTCGCCCTGCTTCAGCTTTTGCTGGTCGGGCTGCAGCAGCTGACCAGCACCAATTGTCCAGCACTCCCTAGTGAGATGAACCCAGTACTTCAGTTGAAAATGCAGAAATCACCTGTCTTCTGTGTCACTCACGCTGGGAGCTGGAGACTGGAGCTGTTCCTATTTGGCCATCTTGCTCCGCCCCCCCCCCCCCCAAGATTGTGTTCTTAATGTCTCTAATAGATTATAAATGGAATAAAGAAAACCAGAAATACCCTTATCTTAATTTGTAGAAAATGGGAATCAATGTAACTGATTTGATTTTGCATAAACTTTTACAATCAAAATGTAAAATATTACTTCAATGAAAAATTTTGAATCTTTATATCTGGTATCAACTCTAGGAAAAACAGCAGACAGTCAATTCAGTCTTTCACTTCACCTCCTACCTCCACCATGAACACCATCCCTGCTTGCTTTTTATAGAGGGAATGTGTTTTTTATCATTAAACCTTAAGGAAGAAGAAAATCCTGCCACTTAGTTAACATGAGGATGAACTTTGCAGGTATTATGCTAAGTGAAATAAGCCAGACAGAAAGGCAAATACCTGTACTAAATGATCTCAGTTATATATGAAATCTAAAATAATCAAACTCATAGAATCAGAGTTCTGCTGGGTTTTGCCAGGGCTGGAGGGAGTGGGAAATGGAGAGATGCTGGTCAAATGTTACAGACTTTCATATATCCAGTATGAGTAAGTTCTGGAGTGCTGATGTACAACACTGTGACTATAGTTAACAATGTTGTATACTTGAAATTTGTTAAGAGGGTGGATCTTAAGTGTTCTCACCACAAAAAAATAAAAATAAACCCAAAAGAAGAAAAGAAAATGGATACTATGTGGGATGATGGATATGTTAATTAGCTTGATTATGATGATTGTTATTACTAGTATTTATTTTTTATTTAATTTTTTGAGAGTCTCACACTGTTGCCCAGACTGGAGCACAGTGGGTGTGATCTTGGCTCACTACAACCTCTGCCTCCTGGGTTCAAGTGTCTCCTGCCTCAACCTCCCAAGTAGCTGGGATTACAGGTGCCCGCCGCAATGCCCAGCTAATTTTTTGTATTTTTAGTAGAGATGGGGTTTCACTATGTTGGCTAGGCTGGTCTCAAACTCCTGATCTTGTGATCCATCCGCCTCAGTCTCCCAAAGTGTTGGGATTACAGGCGTGAGCCTTCGTGCCCAGCCTGTGGTGATTATTTCATAGTGTTTACATATATCAAAACATCAAATTGTACACCTTAAATATATACAACTTCTACTGGCCAATCACACCTCAATAAAGCTGGGGAAATATATGAAAAAAAAAAAAAAGATACTTCAGCACAGCCCAGGGAAGAGGAAATACAGTGAGACACATAACAGAGAACCATCCAAACTAAAAAAAAGAAATTGCTGTTATTTAAAAAGCAAAACAAAACTCACCATTATATTGAAACAGGTTTTATCAATTTCAACAGAGGAAGAGTTATAATTTTATATTAGGACCCCACTATGTAATTTTTTAAATGTTTTGATATTTGTAATTATGCTTAAAATTCTCTAGTAATTGATATATAGTTATCCTATAAAATGAATCAATAATTTTCAATGTTTTCTACTGTATTTGTGAAATCATGTGTTAAATCATTTTTTAGGCATTGCTTTAAATACATCTTCGAACTTGACCGTAACTTACAACTTTAGCCAAAACATTATGCCCAGAGCAGGCAGACCTTCAAACTATGGTGCATTAGCAGTATTTCCATAATGCAAACCAGAAATAGTTGCCAGTTGATTATTAATACCAATTTGGTGAGTCACAGAGAAAGCTGTCACTGTGTCTCTTCCTCTCATCAGCCACAAGTTGTCATAGAAACCGATGCCAGAACATTTTACTAGAGACCCACTCAGAAGATAAAACAAAAGAGAAATATGGCTTTCTATGGCTGATCTTTCTTTATCAGGGGAACCAGCCCCCAATATTTCAACGTAGCTTCTTTCTATTTTCCCTAAGAGTCAGCCGGTCTGAGAAATAAAGAGAAAGAGTACAAAGACAGGAATTTTACAGCTGGGCTTCTGGAGGTAACATCACATATCGGTAGGTCCATGATGTCCCCCGAGCCGCAAAGCCAGCAAGTCTTTATTAGGGATTTTAAAAGGGGAGGAGGTGTATGAACAGGGAGTAGGCCACAAAGATCACATGCTTCAAAGGGCAATAAAGATCACAAGACAAAGGGCAAAGCAAAGATCACAAGGCGAGGGCAAAATTATTACTGATGAGGGTCTGTGTCCCGCTGTGCACATATTGTCTTGATAAACATCTTAACAGAAAACAGGGTTTGAGAGCAGAGAACTGGTCTGACCAAGATTTACCAGGCTGGAATTTCCCAATCCTAGTAAGCCTGAGGGTACTGCAGGAGACCAAGGCGTATTTCAGTCCTTATCTCAACTGCGTAAGATAGACACTCCCAGAGTGGCCGTTTAGAGACCTCCCCCCAGGAATGCAATTCTTTTCCTAGGGTCTTAATATTTAATATTCCTTGCTAGGAGAAGAATTTAGTGATATCTCTCCTACTTGCAAGTCCATTTTAGGTTCTCTGCAAAAACAAAAATATGGCTCTATCATGCCCGACCCTGCAGGCAGTCAGACCTTACAGTTATCTTCCCTTGTTCCCTAAAATTGCTGTTATTCTGTTCGTTTTCAGGGTGCACTGATTTCATATTGTTCAAACATCCATGTTTTACAATCAATTTGTACAACAGTGGTTCTGAGGTGACGTACATTCTCAGCTTATGAAGATAACGGGATTAAGAGATTAAAGACAGACATAAGAAATTATAAGAGTATTATTAGGAAAGTAATAAATGTTCACGAAATCTTCACAACTTATGTTCAGAGACTACTGTAAAGACAGGAATTATAAAATTATTATAAGAAATTATAAAAGTATTAATTTTGGGAACTGATAAATGTCCATGAAATCTTCACAATTTATGTTCCTCTGCCGTGGCTCCAGCCGGTCCCTCCATTCAGGGTCCCTAACTTCCCGCAACATTTCTTAAATGTTTGCTGTGTGCTAGACATAGATTTAAATCCTCAAAATAACCATATATAATTTTTATTTAAGGGTGAAGAAACAGTCATGGAAGTTTTAAATGTTCATCCAGGTTCACAAAGTTAGAGAGTGATGAATCTGAGCTTTAAACCCAAATGCCATCAAAATATAGCTTCAAAATTCATTCTTCATGATGTATCCATCAATCCAGAGAATGTATATTTCATCTTAAATATTCTACAATTAGTTATGTGATAGTGATAATTTTATAATTCTCTTTATGTTTTAAAGTAAATGAATACTTTTATTTCTTCAAAGAATAAAAAAACACTGAACACATTTCTAAAAATCAAAAAATATATATATTAGTTATAAATAAATGTGTTGTAGAATCTGGCACTAATATCAGTTGTTGGTCAATTTCTCCTAAAGTTTGTACAGGTGATCAAATAACATTTCAAACATTTATTTATAAATAGAAGACATGTTTATGCAGAAAAGATAATTTAAAAAACTGCATGAAAATTTTAAGTATAGGTACAGTGTAAGTGTGATTTTAAGCAACATAAAGTAAACTGCAGCTTCCCAATTGCAAGTTACTTTTCTACATAAGCTTCTATTTTCTAGAAATAGCAATAGTATTGTTAATTCACTTTTTAAATTGCTCATCTTAACAAGATCAATATATCCCAGTGAAATGCCATCTATTTTTACTGTATTTTCTAAAAATATATTTTTTAGAAGGCTAGAAAAGTTGGTAAGATGGGAAAACAGTTTTGATACCTGGAAGGTTTCCAGTCCTTCAGTGGCACAGTTTATTTAAAAGTCCACTAAATCAAACATGTTTTAAAAATAAGGGAGTTGTTGTCTTAACTCTGATGCCAAATAACAGTATTTAGTAAGCCATGAAATTAGTCTAAGCCTCCATTTCCTCATCAGTAAAATGGGTAAAACACTTGTGTTGCTCTCTCCCATCTGGAATATTGGTCCTCGCCCTCTTCCCAACTTCTCCTTTCTATGCTTAGAAAATTATATATGAAGTTTAACTCAAATACCCCCTTTTATTTCTGTAGCATTCATTCGACCTCACTTTTACCACTTTTAACTGGTTTAATGGCTGTATTACAATCCCATTTTATGCATACCACTTTCTTAATACATATATAATATATACAATATAAAAGGATTTTATCACATTTATCTCCTAATACAAGCTCCTTGAGGGGAAAAAAAAACAGAAAACAATGTCCTCTAACTTACTATTCTCTCATAGTCTCTAACTTTAAGTTTTAATATCTTAATATTGGTAGTATAATAGTAGTAGCAATATCCAGGTGCTAAAAAGAATAATTATAAAATTACATAATAAAATCATTCCTTTTCCTTTTTCTAGGAGAAAGTTGATTTCCTGATTTCCTAAATGTTAGTGATTCTCAGTAGTCAGTGCCTCTACATTACAGCCTCATAGGAAGGTTCTTTCTTGTTTGTTTGTCTGCTTGTTTTTAAATACCATTGTGGGCTCCCGGAACAGCTCTGCTAAATCACTATATATATAGTGATTTATATATATATATATATATTTTTTTTTTTTTTTTTTTTTTAATGAAAGTAGGTAGGGAAGCCAGCTTCCAGTGTTTTCAAAGCTTCCCATGTACTGGGAATGCACAGCCAGGACTGAAGATATGATACACGGAAGCACTGAATCACTGCCCTGCATTTATAGAAGGGTTGGGGTGGGGAAGATGAAGTGAAGGGATAGATACTAACATGTGGTTTAATTTAGAGCTAGGTAACTGGGCATGTTTGCGAAAACAAAAAGAATAATTCATGATTTTAAAAGGACAGACTATGTCAATCAGTACCCCACTTTTTGATTTATGTGAGCTTATCTAGTTCACAGTCAGTTGAGCTATTTTTCACTGATGAACATTTAACTAAAACATTTTCTCTTCTCACCAATAATTCCAATAAATCTTGTTTTATAAGTGGCAAATTTTACAATAAAAAATATAGAAAAGATATTGCAAAACAAACTTTTAAAATTTCAAATATTTTATTTGTAGTTTCATATGGCAAACACTAGTCCTACCTCTGCCCTCTGTGCCTCTGTTTTGAAATTTGGGTACAATTTGTTTGCAATAAAAAAAGAAAACGTGTTCTCCATACTTGTGTCACCCAGTCTCTTGACCAGGGAATTGCATTAATTAAGTTAGTTTTTAAAATTCCTAGTTTCATTTTTAAGTGTTAGACTTCATTGGGACCAACATTTCTCTTAAGGAATAAAACTACTATGTAAAAATCAGACACGTTTCCTAGTTTCCCTGAGGCCTATGACCTGCTGGATCAAAACTGACCATATTCTTTCCTCTTTGATCTAATAACAACCTTGATAGGCTTTTATTATCCTGCTGACATGACTTTATTTTTTTTTTTTACACTTATTTAAGGTCTTGCAGGTGTTTTTCCCTCTATTAACTTCCCAAGGAAAAGCACATATACTCAGCACATGGCACACACCCTAGCATATAGGATTCAATATCTATTGTACTCAAAATTGCACAAATAAATAAATAAAATTCTGGTTATCTGCTTCTTTCTTCTCCCCATGCATCCCTCTTCTCGATCTAAATTAATAGATTTTCATTTTTTTTAGTAAAGGTCATCTAACTATATTATAGGTAGTATATACATATTTTATATGTATTCACACAGCATATAATTCTACTTTATATATTTTATATATTTTTTTTTCCTTTTTGACCTGTCTTAATTTTTTCACATAAAATTCCACCACATTGTATGAGAATAATTTGATTCCTTACCATAGTATTAGGGTTTATAGGTTTTGCAGTGTTTCATTTTTAACCCAATGATTTTTAAAATTTTTATTTCAAGGTAAATAAGAAATATTGACCAGAAAAATAGAAAATGATATGAAAAAACTCTGACTGGCCGGGCACGGTGGCTCAAGCCTGTAATCCCAGCACTTTGGGAGGCCGAGACGGGCGGATCACGAGGTCAGGAGATTGAGACCATCCTGGCTAACACAGTGAAACCCCGTCTCTACTAAAAAATACAAAAAACTAGCCGGGCGAGGTGGCGGGCGCCTGTAGTCCCAGCTACTCGGGAGGCTGAGGCAGGAGAATGGCGTAGACCCGGGAGGCGGAGCTTGCAGTGAGCTGAGATCCGGCCACTGCACTCCAGCCTGGGCAACAGAGCGAGACTCCGTCTCCAAAAAAAAAAAAAAAAAAAAAAAAGAAAAGAAAAAACTCTGACTGATTCATATTTATTCTTTATTACATTAAACATGAAATTGATATATTAATGACTATAGAGTTTTGAGTGGAAATGTTATGACCCCAGAATGTTTTTATTTTACCCTGAAATCTTGTTTGTTTGACTTATGAAGAAATAGATAATCATTATCAGATCTGTAAGGACTCAGGAAATATTCTACCTTTGGGTCCAAGCTGAAAATATTTCTCAAACATGTATTGACAATTTAAAACCCTCTCTATATGTGTCAAAACATCCCCTTGTACCTCCATAAATATGTACAACTATATGTCAATTAAAAATGAAACTTTTAAAAAATTGTATTGACCATTAAAATCACTTAAATATGGAATTAAAACTAAATAGTTGCCACAGCAACTATTTATATAATATCTATATAATATCAGAATTATATAAATGCTAAAATATTTGTAAAGAAGTGCATAAGTTACAACACTTAATAATTTGATTAAAAACTATTTTAAACACAAGACTATACTAACAAGAACAGGAAACACAAATGATCAATACAAGGAAGATAATATCCTCAGATAATAAGTGAAATAAGAATTAGATAATAAGTAAAAGATTAGTTCAATACATTTTTCAAAACTATGTGATTAACAAAGGTTGTAAACAAAACATTAATTTATCCTTCATTACTACTGGAAAATTTTAAAAGAGAAAGAAAAACCTTAGTTCATGAGACAAAAAATACAAAATACAGAAAACAAAATGGGAGTACAAAAATAGTGAATGAGTTGATCTAAGTAAAAATTGCTAAATCTGTCACTACAATATATACATATGATTTAATTTTCTTACCAAGGCCAGGTGCAATGGCCTTCACCTGTAATCCCAGCACTTGGGGTAGCCAAGGCAGGCAAATCACTTGAGGTCAGGAGTTCTAGACCCGCCTTGTCAACATGGTGGAATCTTGTCTCTTCTAAAAATACAAAAATGAGCTGGGTGTGGTGGCGGGCACCTGTAATCCCACCTACCTCAGGAGGCTGAGGCAGGAGAATGGCTTGAACCCGGAAGGCAGAGATTACAGTAAGCCGAGATAGTGCCAGTGCACTCTAGCCTGTTGATAGCCCATCTCAAAAAACAAAACAAAACAAAACAAAACAAAACTTACCAAAAGACAAGGACTCTTAGCTTGGGTCCACATACAAACATGCACACACACACACACCCCTACAACCATCTGACCTTCAACAAACCTGACAAAAATAGCAATGGGGAAAGGATCACCTATTCAATAAATGGTACTGGGAAAACTGGCTAGCTATATGCAGAAAACCGAAACTGACCACTTCCTTACACCTTATTCAAAAATTAACTCAAGGTGGATTAAAGATTTAAATGTCAAACCCCAAACAGCAAAAACCCTAGAAGAAAACCTAGGCAGTACCATTCAGAACATAAGCATGGACAAAGATTTCATGACTAAAACACCAAAAGCAGTTGCATCAAAAAACAAAATTGACAAATGGGATCTAATTAATCTAAAGAGCTTCTGCACAGCAAAACAAACTATCATCAGAGCGAACAGACAACCCACAGAACAGGAGGAATTTTTGCAATCTACCCATCTGACAAAGGTCTAATATCCAGAATTTACAAGGAACTTAAACAAATTCACAAGAAAAAAAACAACTCCATCAAAAAGTGGTCAAAGGATATGAACAGACACTTCTCAAAAGATGACATTTAGGCCGGGCGCGGTGGCTCAAGCCTGTAATCCCAGCACTTTGGGAGGCCGAGACGGGCGGATCACGAGATCAGGAGATCGAGACCATCCTGGCTAACACGGTGAAACCCCGTCTCTACTAAAAAATACAAAAAACTAGCCGGGCGAGGTGGCTGGCGCCTGTAGTCCCAGCTACTCGGGAGGCTGAGGCAGGAGAATAGCGTAAACCCGGGAGGCGGAGCTTGCAGTGAGCTGAGATCCGGCCACTGCACTCCAGTCTGGGCGACAGAGCGAGACTCCGTCTCAAAAAAAAAAAAAAAAAAAAAGATGACATTTATGCAACCAACAAACACATGAAGAAAAGCTCAACATCACTGATCATCAGAGAAATGCAAATTAAAACCACAATGAGATACTATTTCATGTCAGTCAGAATGATGATTATTAAAAAGTCAGCAAACAATAGATGCTGGTGAGGCTGTGGAGAAATAGGAATGCTTTTACACTGTTGGTGGGAATGTAAATTAGTTCAACCATATGGAAGACAGTATGGAGACTCCTCAAGAATACAGAAGTACCATTTGACTCAGCAATCCCATTACTGGGTATATATCCAAAGGAATATAAATCATTCTACTGTAAAGACACATGCACACGTATGTTTATTGCAGCACTATTTACAATAGCAAAGACATAGAACCAACCCAAATGCTCATCAATAATGGACTCAATAAAGAAACGTGGTACATATACACCATGGAATACTATGCTGCCATAAAAAGGAATGAGATCATGTCCTTTTCAGGGACATGGATGAAACTGGAAGCATCATCCTCAGCAAACTAACATGGGACAGAAAACCAAACACCGCATGTTCTCACTCATAAGTGGGAATTGAATAATGAGAACACAGGGGAACAACACATACCAGGACCTGTTGAGGGGTAGGTGGGTGAGGGTAGGGAACATAGAGAATGGGTCAGTAGGTGCAGCAAACTACCATGGCACACATATACCTATGTAACAAGCCTGCAATTCTGCATGTGTATCCTGTTTTTTGTTTGTTTGTTTTGTTTAGAAGGGAAAAAAAAGACAAAGACTCTTAGCTTGGGTACACATGCACACACAGACACACACACACACGAACAGGTTGTGAAAATATGTAAGAAGAAAATTCACAATAAAATAAAATAGGAATTTTAAGAGGAATAGATAGTAATGTAGGATTCTGGGGAAATAAACAAGGAAGAGATTTTTTAAATAAAATTTATAAATTTGCCTACAACAGTGATTAACCTTTATAAATAACATAGCAATAAAATTGAACAAAAATATTTAGATACAAGAAATATCTGTAGAAATAATGCTGTAGTACACAGAACAAGTATGTAAAAAGTAAATTCCAATATAAAGGACTATATGGAAATTAAATTTTTAAAATAAGAATATTTTACCTAAAAGCTTTTGGAGGAAATAGGAAATTATGCTGCAATCATAAGATATTTAGAAATTTTGTTGTTGTTGTTGCTGTCGAGATGGAGTTTCACTCTTGTTGCCCAGGCTGGAGTGCAATGGCGTGTCCTCAGCTCACTGCAACTTCCGCTTCTCGGTTCAAGCGATTCTTCTGCCTCAGCCTCCAGAGTAGCTGAGATTACAGGCATCCACCACCACGCCTGGCTAATTTTTTTGTATTTTTAGTAGAGATGGGGTTTCACCATGTTAGACAGGCTGGTCTCGAACTCCTGACTTCAGGTGATCTGCCTGCCTTGGCCTCCCAAAGTGCTGGGATTACAGGCATGAGCCAAGTTTTTTAAAAACTTTATATAAAATAAGAATAATGTGCAAAGTATTTCTCAGAATCAAATCCATAGCCATAAGAGTTACTTATTAAAATAAATGAAAGAACCTAGATAATAAAATAGAGAACAAAAATATAAGGAATGTAATGAGTAAACAAAAATAACTGAATAAGTAAATAAATAACAAAATAGTTGAATATACAAAAATAAATTTGAGAACACAGACTTTGAATAAAAATAGTTTACAATTATACACACAAGCTTAAAGTAGTATACTTGACAAGAGAAAAATAAGATAATAAAACTAAGGGCATGAAATACAGATAATAAGAGTTCAAATTGTTGCAAAATAGTATGTATGTATAATATAAATAAAAGTATGTTATTTAATGTATACATATAGTAAATAAATAAAAATTTTACTGGAGAGGAACAAAGCAGAAAAACATGAAATTATTTATCTGTGCATTATTTTCTCTGAAATAAGCCTCACAGGAATTTTGAATTCATTTCTCAAGAACTCTGAATATATATATACATGTATATATATCACATTATAAACAAATATACACATATATATCGCATTGTAAACATGCTTTTTTTTTTTTTTAAAGAAAGAGAGTCTTGCTATATTGCCCAGTGTGGCCTCGAACTTGTGGGCTCCAGATGTCTTCTTGACTGACACTTTTGAGTAGCTGGGACCACAGACACACACAACTATGCCCAGTTATATGCATCATTTAAATCTTATTCATAAAAATTAGAATTAAAACTAGATCCTGTCATTTTAATAGCCACCCTAACTCTTATTGTGACAATGTAAGTAATAATAAAAAATAAATCAGAAAGATAGATATTTTAATATTTCAAGTAACCTTGAATAAAAATGTTACTGGAGAGGGAGGAAACAGAAAACATAAAATTATGTATCTGTGCATTTTTTCCTTTTCCCTAAAATAAGATTTATAGGAATTTTGAATTCTTTCCTCAAGAACTGTGAATATAAATAAAATTTAAACTAGCAAAACTTAATAAAGACATAAAATCAAAATAGTATTATCCCTTTAAAAATTGAATATAACCGTAGAAATACTTTTTAATACTATTTTCAATCATAGATGTGAATGACTTTGTCAGAGCTTTACTCTCAGGTCACCAAACCATGCTATACAATATACTGAATACACTGCACATTGAAGTGGGTATTCAATCACAAGGAGATCTGGACTCAGGGAGTTTTATAGCTAGTATTTTGCCACTAGAGAGCTGAAATAGCAATAATAAATTGGGTTTTGACCTAATGTGGCAAAAATATAAGACTGTCACATCTAGAAGAGACTTTGGAGGATCAGAAAAAAATCTGATCATTCAGAAACGTATTTTAAAATACACCATAGAACAGGTTTCTATATTAGCTGAAATTTCAAAATGAATTAACTAGCCACTTAAGTACATTGTGTTCTTTCTAAACTATCTGACTTTAAGTTTTCACTTCTAAATTTTAACTTCATGAATACAGAAATATTAAACATCCAAATGTAGACATCCAGAGATTCTCATCTGTCTCATGTTTTCCATCAAGGAGGCATTTCAGGTTTCCAGGGACTCCATAGTAATATATTATATGTGAGGGGGTAGAGAGATGCCAAACCTCTGTCTGCAGAGACAACTGTTTCGGGAGAAAGAAACAGAAACAGAGCTTGCTACGTTGTTTCCATGCCTGGAAGTCCAAGGAGTTGGGCTGAAACTTGACCTTTGTATAACTAAAACCACTGGGTAGTATTTAAAAAGCAAAATGTGGGCTTTAAATAACATTTCATATGCTGACTCTAAAAAACAGAAATAACTTCTGGGTGTCCAGGCAGGACGTCTAAAGTCTTTAGCAAATGGTAAATCACAAATCAAGTCAAACATGGGATCAAGAATAAAAATACAATGACACTGTATTGTTATGGGGAAAAGTAAGTTTTTCTTAAGTCTTTAATTTCCTAGAAATTTGTTTTTCTGTTGTTGTTAAGAAGCATACACACCATAGACAAAGCACATTATTCAAGATTTTGTCCTCCAAAGTGAAGTCCTTTATATTCCCAACACAAAAATCAGAGATTTCTCTTTTTTAAAAAAGGCTTTTAAAAGTCAGGCCAGCACAGTGGCTCACACCTGTAATCCCAGCACTTTGGGAGGCTGAGGTCGGTGTATCACTTGAGGTCAGGAGTTTGAGACCAAGCCTGGCCAACATGGTGAAACTCTGTCTCTACTAAAAATACAAAAATTAGCCAGGTGTGGTGGCCCACGCCTGTAATCCTAGCTACTGGGGAGGCTGAGGCAGGAGAATCACTTGAACTTGGAAGGTAGATGTTACAGTGAGTCAAGATCATGCCACCGCGCTCCAGCCTGGGCAACAGAGTAAGACTGCATCCCCCCCAAAAAAAAAACAAAACAAAAAGTCATTTTCACATAGGTATATTTTTCTAAATATAAAAGTAAAATACTATCAGCTCTCAGAGTGTAGTGTATACAAAGTTCCTCTCTTGCATACAGCCTTAACTTCAATTCACCTTCATTACCCTGCCAAAATTTTAAAGACAAAATTTCATAGCTGTAGTATATGTATTATGCTAGTAGAAGTTCACCTATGCACTTTTCACTCCTCTTAAATTAAATTTGTACTTAAAGATACAGGGAATTAGAGCTGGAGGCATCCTTAGAATCATCTCTATGAGATTTTATTATTAATTGTCTCTAAATGCTACCAGAAAAGATGTGCCAGGGAAAATCAAATAAGATAATTAAAATATTGATCAAAAACAATTTGATTTTCCTCTTGTTGTAGGAGGCAAGCTGATGCTGCAACCATTTTGGGGGTTTGAGCCTCTTTCTTGTCTCTTTCTGGCTCAAAATGGGAAAAGGTAAATGAGAAGTCTAGGAATTGCAGTTTGGCCTGTTGATTAGCTGGTCACTGTCCTCAGACAACCAATCCCAATATGATCAAGGGCTGGCCCTGTTAGACAATCTACCTGCTACAACCATCACTACTGCAGTCTGTGTGAAAGACACAGCCCTCTACCCTGGGCTCTTGGCCTCCCAGGAAACTTCTTTACTGGTCTGATTTTCATTTATCTTAATTACAGCCCCTATCCCTGGGACTATCACACTCATCCAAAGTGAGTAATTATAGATGTTGTGAACTGAATGTGTATGTCTTCTCAAAATTCACATGCTGAAGCCCTAACACTAATTGTGATGATATTTGAAGATGGGACTTTGAGAAGTTATTAGGTTTAGATGAGGTCTTGAGGGTGGGCCTCCCCAGATGGGATTAATGTCTTTATAAGAAGAGAAAGACCATTTAACAAATGGTGCTGGGAAAACTAGCTAGCCATTTGTAGAAAGCTAAAACTGGATCCCTTCCTTACACCATACACAAAAATTAATTCAACATGGATTAAAGACTTAAATGTAAGACCTAACACCATAAAAACCCTAGAAGAAAACCTAGGCAATACCATTCAGGACATAGGCATGGGCAAAGACTTCATGACTAAAACACCAAAATCAATGGCAACAAAAACCAAAATTGACAAATGGGATCTAGTTGAACTAAAGAGCTTCTGCACAGCAAAAGAAATTATTATCAGAGTGAACAGGCACCTACAGAATGGGAGAAAATTTTTGCAATCTACCCACCTGACAAAGGGCCATTATCCAGAATCTACAAAGAACTTAAACAAATTTACAAGAAACAAACAACCCCATCCAAAAGTGGGCAAAGGATATGAACAGACACTTCTCAAAAGAAGACAGTTATGCAGCCAATAGACATATGTAAAAAATGCTCAACATCACTGATCATCAGAGAAATGCAAATCAAAACCACAATGAGATACCATCTCACACCAGTTAGAATGGTGATCATTATAAGGTCAGGAAACAACACATGCTGGCAAGGATGTGGAAAGATGGGAACACCTTTACATGGTTAGTGGGAGTGTAAATTAGTTCAACCATTGTGGAAAACAGTGTGGCGATTCCTCAAGGATCCAGAACCAGAAATATCATTTGATCCAGCCATCCCATTACTGGGTATCTACCCAAAGGATTATAAATCATCCTACTGTAAAGACACATGCACACGTATGTTTATTGCAGCACTATTCACAATAGCAAAGACTTGGAATCAATCCAAATGTCCATCAATGATAGACTGGATTTAAAAAAAATGTGGAGTGGAGGACTGGTGGAGGGATAACATTAGGAGAAACACCTAATGTAAATGACAAGTTGATGGGTGCAGCAAACAAACATGGCACATGTATACCTATGTAACAAACCTGCACGTTGTGCACATGTACCCTAGAACTTAAAGTATAATTTAAAAAAGAAAAGAAAAGAAAGACCAGAGCATACTTTCCCTCTCTTTTTTTTCTCCCTCTCCCTCACTCTCTCTCTCCACCTTGTGAAGGACACAGCAAGAAGGCAGCCAAGTCAAGAGGAAAGCCTTCCTTAGGAATCAAATCTGCCAGTACCTTGGACCTCTGGTTGCCAGAATTACAAGGGAAAAAAATGTTTGTTTTTCAAGCCACCTAGCCAAAGGTATTTTGTTATAGCAGTCTCAGCTGAATAAGATATGGAGCGATTCGACTTCCCTGAATTCCAGCCAAGAGTATTTTTCCTTACCCAGTTTGGCACTCTCAAGGTTTCTTTTGATCAGTGCCTTGAGGGCTACTGAATCACTTCTGTTCTTTCAATGACCATGGAGGGTTGGGGAGAACTGGTTGTCAGCCTCCAAGTATCCAGATCATTATTCTTCCTCACCAAACCCTTCTAATCAGAGCTGCCTGTTAGACATGAATACACATCTGATATACAAACCAAAATGATGAAAATAAATCTTAAGTTGTTACTTACATTAGTATGGAATATAATCCAATCATGAAGTTACAAAGCTGAGCTGCAACTTGGAAATCAACACGGCAACAACACCTTTATTAGATAATTGAGGAAACTGAATCACAAAAGTATTAATAACTTATCTAAATTCACAAAGTCAGGGTGGAAGTGGGCACAGAAATAATACCCTGTCAATCTCTATTGTTCAGCTCATTTCATGCTTTAAACAAGCATTTTTATAGCCAAAAAAAAAAAAAAAAGAAAATAGCTAAGATAAAATTGTTAAATTATACACATACATATGCCTCATTCTGTCTTCTAAGGCTTTGGAAACATTGATATCACTATGAATGCTCAATATTTTCCCACATGCTGAGATTACAGCATGGCAAATCAAAGCCATAATAGTAACCATTGCTTCCTGATCGTCTAATTTAAACTGTCATCTCCTAAACCAAAAGTCTTCCACATCAATTAAAGTAAAACTTAGACATACACTTTACGCATTTGAGGATGGAGATAAACAAGACAATTCATGCCTTAAGTAAAGCACAGCCCACTGGGAGAAACTGACAACTGAACAAGTCAGCTAGTAGGAAATATGCTTGGATCATTTCTATAATGAGAAATGCTGTAATCAGAAGGCAAATTCTTGCAATCCATCAAAGGGGGTAAAACAATTTCTTTTGAAAGAATCAAGGAAAAGTTCATACAAGAGATTTCACACTCTGAGTAGGATTTAGATAGAAAGAAATAGGAAGATATGGAAAATGAAGGAAATTCTATGAGCAAGGAAGGGCACAGAGGTGGGCAAAGCAGGACTTTTCCAGTGAACAGCGACTAGGTAAGTATTGCAGAAGACAATGGAGAATGGATGAGGTGGTAGTTAGGCAGAGTATTAAGAAGGGAGGTCAGAGTCAGCCAGATCATGGATATTGATGCTGATATTTGCATGCTAAGAAGTTCATTTTAACTTAGTAGACAAAGGAGAGCCAAGAAAAATGATCCTTATAATACAACTCATCAGGTCTCTGAATTACAAAATTACAACACTAAAAACAAATTAATAATAATAACAATAAAAAGTGTCCAGATACTGTATTCTCTTCACTCTTCATTGAGACATTTGGAAATTGAGTAGCCAGTTTATCATTATTTACCAGTGAAATCTTACCACCAGAGTTATCCTTTCATTGTAACTTATTTAATCCTTCCAAAATCTGTTAATGTTTTTACTTGTGGCCTTCTAAGACTCTGGCTCTAGCTCCAGTCATCACTTAACAACTCCTTGGCTGCCCTTCTCCATTCATCCATCACATGCTTGAAGTCCATCCAAAATTATGCAGTATATTTCACTTTTTCCATTTCTTGTAATCCTCATGTTATAATACATTGGCCTCTTGGACACCTGAAAATTAGGTTCAAGTAATTTCTGGTTCTGATGCCCCAAGCACTTCATGCCATTGTTCTTTTAGAGTACCCCTCAAGGCCCAGGTTGCACTCATCTTGTTGAAACTAGCTTTAGGTAGCTCTCTCTGTCAAGGTTCAGCCTGATTGTGATGGAGAACAAGAAGAATGAGGGTCCCCCTACACTTGTCTGTGAAACTGAGTTGAAGAGTGACAGAGTATTAATTAATCCTATATATTATTTCTAAAATTGATCTCTGCATTACCTACCTCTTGCTCTGCTATGTTTTTCATACATTTTAAGCCATCTTATCCAATTGTTTTCTATTCTGATGGTAGCCGCTAAAAACAGCAAAATATTCTAAATTCATAGAAAGATGACATTTCAGTGCAATGTGTAAATCCTTGTTTTGATAGAGAAATCTCTATTTCCATAGATAACTCTCCTGTAACTCATGCATTAGCTCTCTCCCTCTCTCTTCCTATCCCTCTTCTTATTCCTCGTCTCCCTTTCTCGCCTAATTCCCTTATTTTTTTGTCATCAAGCACTTATCTCAAATTATCCCCTCAGAAATTCTAGTTCAGCACTTTTAAAGATTAAAAAGACATTCCTTAGAGAAATATGCTCATTTTAGAGATGAAGACACTGAGACACAAGGAAGATGTGAGTATTTAGGTTTATATGTAAAGGTAGTTACAAAGCTAGCATAGAAACAAAGTTCCCAATCCTTAGTCCACTGAGAAAGGTACAATCCTGTTTTAAAATTACTTTGGAAGAGACCAAGATTCTTTGTTCTATCTTGGCAATAATCTTGGCTTCTAACTAAGACATCAATTACATTATATAAATTAACTCAAGAACAGAAAAGCCTGTCCAATACCCAGCTGACCCATCATTTGGAACTGGCTCTGCCTTGAGAACTCTTTTGTGTAAATGATCTAGCATCAGTAGCCACTGCAGAATCCTACCATTTGCTTAATTATCTTGCTTAAATTCTTCATTTAGCAAATGCTACTTGGGCATGAGATATGTCAGTTTTTTGTACTAAGGGAAATAATTTCATTCAGTTTGGAAAAGAATGTGTTTGTTGATAAATGCTATTACATATAAGCTGATTTTTCCACTGCAATTTACTAGCATTTCTGACAGTTTTTTCAATACCATTATAAATTTTGCATTAATTTCTGAACATTATAGAATTAACTTTCAAGAATATGGTCATATCTGCATTATAATAATCTCTGTCATCCATTTTTTAATATAATTCATCTGCATTTTTGCCATTACTTGTTCTGACAAATCATTGTGTATGTTATCAAGCACATACTAATAAAAGACTTCATTGTTTACGAAATATAGGAGATAACTTTTTTCATAGGAAAATGTCTGGTTTTGGAACTAGGGAGACTGAAGCTTAAATCTTCCCTTGGCCATTTGTTACTTCTAGGGTTTAGGCAAGTTACTTGGTATCTCTTTATATGGACTACCAATTACAATGGTATTGTAAAAAAAACAAATAATGTTATTACAGTATTAGAAAGTGTCTAGTTCAGGGATGCCTTATAGTATGCGCTCAAAAATATTAGCTCTCTTTCCCCTTTCCCAGAATGTAAGAATATTGCACCATTTTAATGATCCTTTAGACCTTATGATTTCACTTGAAGTGACCATTCTTCGTTTCAATAATTATATAAAAATTAGGCACATTAATGAGGGAAGAATAGAGTACATTTACTTCTAATTGCAAAAACATGTTGCCAATTGAAATTTAAAAGAGAAATGTTTTAACACATGCTATATTTTCCTCAGCCAACTAGTACAGCATTTATGGGGATGTCATCCCGCAAATTTTATTTTACTTAAAATCAAGCGCCAAGTTGTTTTTCTCATTAAACCAAAAATAAGCTGTTGCCTGATTATATGTCTAACATGTTCTTGAATGAACATTCATGAGCTCATCTCTTTTTTGGAATGTTTTATGTCATATTTCAAATCTATCTTACAGACTCACCAAAAAGGATAATTTAACATTAAATCTGAAGTTAAACATTAAGATAAATTAATGAAGAAAGACAAGTTATAAGGGAATTGAAAAGAAAAACCACACGGGGAGGGAGGGAAGAGTAGAATGAAGACAAGAGAAAAGTGAGTCAGAGGAAATTCACAAAATTTGAAGTATATTAATGTGAATGTGTCCATGGCTCCAAGCTGATTCAGTATCTCATTTGAATAACACAACATAAACCTATGAGAGAAAACAATGTGATTAAGAAAGGTCTGGTGCTTTTATAGTTATTCAATCGAATTGATATGAAGTGAATCTCAACCATGTGCAAGTCAGAGTCCCATTAGAAAGGCAGAGTATTATGAGCACTTAAAATGGAGTAAAAGGGCACAAAAGAGTCACCAGAGGACCATAAAAAGAAGAAAAAATATCCTGAATCCATTTATTTAACAAACTTTTAAAGGTTAGTGTTTTGCCATGACTTTGGCTATGTCACAAAGTAAAAAAACAACTTATCTCTATGTTTACCAGTGTTTGATCCTGAACTTAAAAACATATTCCTCTTTTATTCTCAAAATTGTTACTTGGTAGTTTAGAAAATCTTCATTATCTTGGATGTAGTATGGGAAAGGTGAGATCAGATGCATGTTGGACTAAATGTTCCACACATTTTGGGTTCGATAAACTCTAAGCTTATTTTTTCAGAAAACATCACATGCTTATTTATATTGAAAAACACATGAAGCCATGTTTTCAATCTCTTTCATTTAATTCATACTATTTTTAAAGAACTACTTATTGTACCAAAAGTCATGGTTTCTTTACTGAATCTAAGTTTTCTTTAACACAACAAGAAGAAATTTGAAAAACAGTAGGTATAGGTTATTTTTAACATTAATGTTAAGTTAGTTTGAAATCTATAATGTTATTTCTAGAAAGAGAGTAAAAATCTGTATAATTTTTTCCAGAGATGTCCCTCTTCCCCCAAACAAGAAGTAATTCTAGGTAAAAGTGCCATTCAAATAGATTCATCTCAAAATTGTGATAAAGAAAAATGTACCATTATGTAACTGTAAAAACCCCACCTTTTCACCTGATAGGTCACTTTTATCTCTAATCAAAATGGCATAGATTTAGAGAAAATGTAAGTGCAGATAATATCAAAACTTATGTTATAGTAGTTTTAATTTTTCTTTATACATTTATGAATGAACTATATATAATTGACTTAGTCTTTCAGAAAACATTTATTGAACAAATTTTATGTGTCAAGCATCATTCTGGGTTCTACAACCAGAGTTGACAAGAAAGACAGTTTCTGTGCTTATGAAGTTGACATTGCAGTGGAAGGCAGTAGATCATAAGTAAGGTAATGACAGAAGAAAATAAAAGAGCTGATGGAGTACATAGTGATGGTAGTAGGAAATATATTTAGATAAGGTAGTAACAAAAGCTTTTATCTAATGAGGAAGTGATAACTGAGCTGAGAGTTGAAGGAGTCAGCCATGGAAAGATTTGCGGGCAGAATTCCTAAAGGCAGAAACAAGGGTGTCAGGTACACAGCAAAAATGATATTGGAGTAGTCTTACGGTGCATCAAAGAAGGTGGCAAATTCTTGACAGTTATCATGAGACAGTGTCTATTTGCCCTCACCTTGAATTTGGGCTGGCTTGCAACTTCTTTGACCAATAGAGTGTGTTAGAAGTGAGGCTGTGACAGTTCTGGGCTAATTCCTTAAAGGACTGGCAGATTTTGCTGGATTCTTTAGATCCCTTAGAGGACACAGAACATTCCTTAACTTTCCTAGAAAGACCACATGGAGAAAGCCTGCTACTATAAGGAGGGGGAAACAGAGAGAGGCCACACTGAGTACAGCTTTTCTGTTAGCCCATCTAGGGCTCCAGACACATGAGTGAAGCTATTTTGGAACCTCCAGTCTGGCAGCTGGTTGAATATACCATGAACAGCAGGACAGTCACCCAGCCAAGCTCTACCAGAATTCTTTCTTAACTCACAAACTTGAGATAAATTGTTGTTTTAAGCCACTAAGTTTTGGAGAAGCTTATTATGCAGCAAAAGGTAACAGGAACATTGCCCAACAGAAAAATACCATTATGGTAGAACCAGGATGAACAAAGGACACCATAGTCTGGAATAGGGCCAGATATTTTATTCTGCCCCAGAATGTGTACACATTAATGACAAAATGTGATTCTGATCTGATATATAGATATCTTTTGTAGACATACATTAGGCATGTAGACATATATTAGGTATGTCTATAAGAGATACCTATATATCAAGTCAGAATCACATTTTGTCATTTAATTCTGAATCACCTTTTGTCATTCATCTCTTACCTCTGCTACTTTTTAGAATATAGATTTTAGAGAGGTAAGAATATAAGGGAGAGCAGTTTTCAAAAGAACATTGTAGTGATATCGTCGCATTTAATTCTCATAACACTTGAGTAAGCAAGCAGTCTTTCTTTTATTTTGTAAGTGAATATGCTGAGGAACACGAAAGTTAAATAATTTACCCAGGGTTGTGTAGGGAGTGAAATGTGAAAATGGAGAGGTTGCTTAGTTGTGTCAACTGTTGTTGAACAATCAAGTAGGAAGAGGGCAGAGCACAACCAGTGAACTTAGAAAGAAGCTATTGGTTATCTTGAAAATGGGTAAATTTGTAGATCCTTTGGTGAAGAAACTCTGATTATAGTAAAATAAAGAAAGAATAGAGAGAGAAGCAAGGGAAGCAAATGCATAAGCTATCTTTTTGATAAGTCTTTTCTTTCTATTAAGTGTAGAAAGATGGTAGAAGGATTTGAAATTAGGTGTGTTTTTTGTCTCAGACAAAAGATATTAGTGAATTTGTATATGCCATTAGGAACTTCAGTATAGGGAGAAATTGAAGTTGGGAAGTGAGGGAGAAAGGGAGAGAAACACACACACACAGAGAGAGAGAGAGACAACAGAGGGAGAGGGAGATGAGAAGAAATTTACATAAGTGAAGTTTCTGAGTACACAAAAGTAGGGAGTTTATTTGACTACAGATAGGGTCATTGACTCTTTTTATCTGAAAACGAGGTGAAGCAAAGTATCCTAGCATAGATGAAGGTCAGTCTAATAAGATGATGACATGGGTCTGTGTGTTTACAACTTGTACTGTCTGAGGTCATATGTCAGAGCTGGGGGTGATGTGAATTGAAGGTACAGAATACATTTCTTGGGATGTAGAGGAAAGTTCATAGAAAAATGCAGGAGAATTTTTAGCCACTGTTTGGATACCATCTGAAATTTATGGTCATTATTTATTGTGCGACTATTAAGAAGACTTATTTTTTCCAATGAGGTGAGTCTAAGGCTGGGACTTTTTGGAATTAATTGTATTAAAGTAAGAAAGGAAAAGGAGTTTGTAAAGGAAAGTGATTATAGTGACACATCATGGAATCATATATTTTAATGTCTGTAAGGAGGAAATTGAACTATAAAGGGAATTCTGAGTAGTGAAAATAAGAGTCAAAAGGGGTGGGATTACCAAAGAGGTTGAAGAATTATGGCTGCATAAGTACTAGAATAAGTAAGCCAAATGAATAGGAGGTGGTGGCTGGACACCTGGATTCCTAAAATTGAGATTTTGGAGTTTAGATAGTCATTATTAATTTAGAGTTACATAAAGTATATAAATTATATAAAATATAATTTAGAGTTATATATAAACCATGAGAGTGGGAGGCTGAGGGAGTTGGGAAAAAATATTGCAGAAGTCGTCAAGTATGGAGAAACCAAGATATTAGGTATATAACAAACAAGGTAGTTATCACAAAGAATGATGTCAGGAACAGTGATAAAAAGAAAATCAATGAACCAGCCCAGAATTGTGTGTATGCTTGTATGTAAATATAAAACACGTTTAATCTTTCCTTCCAGGTTGTACGATCCTTAAAGATAAGATCCAGGTCTGATTAATTTTGGCCTTGTCCAGTGTGCTAACTATATGGTATTTTTTGGTAATTTTATGTTTTGTAGAAATTTAATTCAATTTATTAAGTCTTCTTTTCTTTTTAAAATTTGTCTGCATTTTTTGTATGTGCACAGTAGGTGTATATATTAATGGAATACATGAGATATTCTGATGCAGGCATGCAATGCATAATAATTGCATCATGGAAAATAGGCTATCCATCCCCTCAAGCATTTATTCTTTATGTTACAAGTAACTCAATTATACTCTTATATTTATTTTAAAATGTTCATGTAAATTATTTTGACTATAGTCACTCTGCTGTACTATAAAATACTAGATCTTATTCATCTTTCTAACTATATTTTTTGTACCCATTAGCTATCCCCACTTCCCCATCACCTCCTACTACCCTTCTTAACCTCTGGAAATCATTCTTCTACTCTCTATCTCCATGAGTTCAAGTGTTTTGATTTTTGCATCCCACAAATACGTGAGAATATGTGATGTCTGTCTTCTGTGCCTAGTTTATTTCACTGAATATAATTACTTCCAGTTCCATCCACGTTGCTGCAACTAACAGGGTCTCATTCTTTTTTATGGCTAAATAGTACATTATTGTGTATAAGTACAACATTTTCTTTATTTATTCATCTGTTGATGGACACTTAGGTTGCTTCCATATCTTGGCTGTTGTGAACAGTGGTACAACAAACATGAGAGTGATGATCTCTCTTCAATATACCGATTTCTCTTCTTTGCGGTATACACCCAGCAGTGGAATTGCTGGATCATGTGGTACTTCTATTTTCACTTTTTTGAGGAACCTCAAAACTGTTCTCCATAGTATCTGTACTAATGTACATTCCCACCAACAGTGTATGAGGGTCCCTGTTTCTCCACATCCTCACCAGCATTTGTTATTGTCTGTCTTTGGATAAAAGCCATTGTAACTGAGGTGAAATGATATATCATTGCATTCCTCTGATGATAGATGATGATGAGATCCTTTTCATATGCCTGTTTGCCATTTGTATGTCTTCTTTGGAGACATTTCTTCAAATTTTCTGCCCATTATCTTACTGAATTATCAATTTTTTTCCTATAGAGTTGTTTGAGCTCCTTAAATATTCTGGTTATTAATCCCTTGACAGATGGGTAGTTTGCAAATATTTTCTCCCATCCTGTGAGTTGTCTCTTCACTTTGTTAACTGTTTCCATCACTGTGCAAAATATTTTTAAGTTGATATGATTCCATTAGTCCATTTTTGTTTCCATTGCCTGCACTTGTAGGATATTGCTCAGGAAATTTTCCCCCAGTGAATGTCCTGGAGAATTTCTCCAATGTTTTCTTGTAGTAATTTCAATAACCAATTTGGATTTTATTTTTGTATATGAGGAGGACAAGGGTATTATTTCATTATTCTGCATATGGATATCCAGTTTTCCGAGCATGGTTTAATGAAGAGAATGTTTTTTCCCCAATGTATGTTCTTGGCAAGTTTGTCAAAAATGAATTCACTGTAGGTGTGTGGATTTGTTTCTGGGTTCTCTATTCTGTTCCTTTCGTCTATGTGTCTCTCTTTATGCCAGTACCATGCTGTTTTCGTTATTCAAGCTCTGTGGTATAATTTGAAGTCAGGTAATGGGATTCCTCCAGTTTCATTCTCTTTGCTCAGGATAGCATTGGTTATTCTGGGTCTTTCATGACTCCATATAAATTTTTGGATTTTTTTTCTATTTCCGTTAAGAATGTCATTTATATTTTGACAGGGATTGCATTGAATCTTTAGATTGCTTTGGTAGTATACACATTTTAACAATTTTGATTCTTTCAATCTATGAACATGGAATATCTTTCCATTTTTTATTTATTCTTCAATTTCTTTTGTCAAAGTTTTATTGTTTTTAATGTAGAAATAATTCACTTCTTTGGTTAAATGAATTCCTAGGTATTTCATTTCATTTGTGGCTATTGTAAATGGGATTACTTTCTCAATATCTTTTTCAGATTGTTCACTGTTGGCATATAAAAATGCTGCTGATTTTTATATGTTGATTTTGTATCTTATGACTTTACCGAATTTATTTATTATCACTTACGTTTTTTTGGTGC
Source organism: Macaca fascicularis (assembly GCF_037993035.2). NCBI lineage: Eukaryota > Metazoa > Chordata > Mammalia > Primates > Cercopithecidae > Macaca > Macaca fascicularis. The sequence continues at coordinate 100,687,041 of NC_088378.1, forward strand.
AGTCTTTAGGTTTTTCCAAATGTAAGAGCATGTCTGCAAACAGGGATAATTTAATATCTTCCTTTCTAACTTTCATGCTCTTTATTTCTTTCTTTTCTCTGATTGTTCTAGCTAGGACTCAAAAAATATTGGCTATCAGTTGTGAAAGTGGACATTCTTGTCATGTTCCAAATCTTACAGGAAAGGCTTTCACTTTTTCCCTATTCAGTATGATGCTAGCTGTATGGATGTTATATATGGTGTTTATTTTGTTGAGGTATGTTCTTTCTAAATCCAGTTTTCTGAAGATTTTTATCATGAAGGGACGTTTAATTCTATCAAATGTTTTTTCACCATCAACTGAAATGATCATATGGTTTTTGTTCTTCATTTGGTGGACATGATGTATTATTCTGGTTGATCTGCATATGTTGAACCATCCTTGTGTCCCTGGGATAAATCTCACTCGGTCTTGATGAATGATCTTACTAACGTATTGTTGAATTCAATTTGCTAGTATTTTGTTAAGGATTTTTTGCAACAATTTCATCAGAGACATAGACCTGTAGTTTTCTTTCTTTTTTTTTTTTTTTTTTTTTTTTAATGTGTCTATGTCTGATTTTGTTATCAGGGTAATAGCAGCCTATCACAACATTTGGAATTATTCCCTCCTCCTCTGTTTCTTGAGAATACTTTGAGTTAAACTGATATTATTGAAACCATTGATAAAATTCAACATAGAAGCTATCCGATCACAGGCTTTTCTTTGTTAGGAGACTTTTTTATTATAAATTAATCCCTCGTTATTGGTCTGCTCATGTCTGGATTTCTTCATGATTCAATCTTAGTAGGTTGCATGTATCTAGAAATTTATCTATTTTCTCTAGAGTTTCCTATTTATTGGTGTGTAGTTGCTCATGTAATTTTTTTTCTGTTCACTAATGATCCTTTGAATTTCTGAGGTATCAGTTGTAATGTCCTGTTTTTCACCTCTGATTTTTTTATGTGGGTCTTCCCCTTTTTTCCTTCATTAGTCTGGCAAAAGTTGTTCATTTTTTATTGCTTCAAAAAATCAACTTTGTGTTTTGTTGATCTTTTGTATTGTTTTCTTCATTTCAAATTCATTTATTTCTGCTCTAATATTTATTTTTTTTCCTTTTGCTAATTTTGGATTTAGTTTGCTCCTGCTTTTCTAGTTCCTTAAGATGCATCATTAGGTTATTTATTTGATGGTTTTCTTCTTTTTTGATGTAGGCACTTAGAACTATACATGTCTCTCTTAGTACTATTTCTCCTGTATCCCATAGGTTTTGGTATGCATGTTTACATTATCATTAGTTTCAAGACATTTTTCTACTTCCTAATTTCTTCATTGACTCACTGGTCATTCAGGAGCATGTTGTTTAATTTTCATGTGTTTGCATAGTTTCCAAAACTCCTTTTATTATTGATTTCTCATTTTATTTCATTATTATCAAAGAAGATTCTTGATATAAATTTCAGTTTTTTTAATGTTTTAAGACTTGTTTTGTAACCTAACTTGTGGTCTATCCTTAAAATGATCCATGTGCTTGAGAAGAAGTTTGTGTATTCTGCAGGCTTTGGATGAAATGTAAGTATCTGTGGTTGGTCTACAGTGAAGATTAAGTCTGATGTTTCTGCATTAATTTCTGTCTTGGAGACCTTTCCAATGCTAAAAGTGAGGTGTGAAAGCCTCCAGCTACTATCATATTGAGATCTATCTCTTTCATTAGCTCTAATAATATTTGCTTTATGTATTGTGTGCTCCTGTATTGGGTGCATGTGTATTTACAATTGTTATATCCTCTTGCTGAACTGACCCCTTTATCATCATATAATGTCCTTCTTTGTCTCTTTTACAGTTTTTGTCTTGACATCTATTTAGTCTAAATATAGCTACTCCTGCTCTTTTTTTGGTTTCCATTGGCAGGTAATATCTTCTTCCATGCCTTTACTTTCAGTATATGTATATGTGTATCCTTTTTTTTTTTTTTTTTTTTTTTTTTTTTTTTTTTTTTCTGAGATAGAGTCTCACTCTGTCGCACAGACTAGAGTGCAGTGGCGCGGTATCGGCTCACTGCCAGCTCCACCTCCTGAGTTCACGCCATTCTTCTGCCTCAGCCTCCCTAGTAGCTGGGACTACAGGCATCTGCCATCACACCCAGCTAATTTTTTGTATTTTTAGTAGAGATGGGGTTTCACCATGTTAGCCAGCATGGTCTCGATCTCCTGACCTTGTGATCTGCCTGCCTTGGCCTCCCAAAGTGCTGGGATTACAGGCATGTTATATGTGTATCTTTATAGGTGGAATGTGTTTCTTGCAGGCAACAGATCAATGGGCCTTGTTTTTTCATTCATTCAGCTCCTCCATGTCTTTTGATTAGAGAGTTCGGTCCATTTATATTCAATGTTATTATTGATAAGCAGAGATTTACTCCTGCCATTTTGCAATTGGTTTTTTTTCTGGTTGTTTTGTGGTCTTCTCTTTCTTCTTTCCTTCCTTCCTGCCTGCCTCTTAGTGAAGGTGATTTTCTCTGGTGATATGCCTTAATTTCTTAATTTTTATTGTTTGTGTTTTCCTTCTATGTGTTTTAAACTGATAACAGGTTAACACTGATTCCATAAATAAACAGGAAAAAGAAAATCAATGAAAACCCTACACTTTAACTTTTTTTTTTTTTTTGAGTTTATTATACTCTATTCAACGTGTGTAGTTGAGAAGATCAAGTGACAAGTGTTCAAACAGGAGGCAGGCACTATTCTCAACCTACACCACTTAGAAAGGTTCTATTTTATTATTATTATTATACTTTAAGTTCTAGGGTACATGTGCACAATGTGCAGGTTTGTTACATATGTATACATGTGCCATATTGGTGTGCTGCACCCATTAACTCATCATTTACATTAGGTATATCTCCTAATGCTATCTTTCCCTGTCCCCGCACCCCGTCACTCCATGACAGGCCCCAGTGTGTGATGTTCCCTATCCTGTGTCCAAGTGTTCTCATTGTTCAATTCCCACCTATGAGTGAGAACATGTGGTGTTTGATTTTCTGTCCTTGCAATAGTTTGCTCAGAATGATGGTTTCCAGCTGCATCCATGTCCCTACAAAGGACATGAACTCATCCTTTTTTACGGCTGCATAGTATTCCATGGTGTATATGTGCCACATTTTCTTAATCCAGTCCATCATTGATGGACATTTGGGTTATTCCAAGTCTTTGCTATTGTGAATAGTGCTGCAATAAATATACATGTGCATGTGTCTTTACAGTAGCATGATTTATAATCTTTTATGTATATACCCAGTAATGGGATGGCTGGGTTAAATGGTATTTCTAATTCTAGATCCTTGAGGAATCATCAAACTATCTTCCACAATGGTTAAACTAATTTACAGTCCCACCAACAGTGTAAAAATGTTCCTATTTCTTCACATCCTCTCCAGCACCTATTTCCTGACTTTTTAATGATTGCCATTCTAACTGGTGTGAGATGGTATCTCATTGTGGTTTTGATTTGCATTTCTCTGATGGCCAGTGATGATGAACATTTTTTCATGTGTCTGTTGGCTGCATAAATGTCCTTTTGAGAAATGTCTATTCATATCCTTTGCCCGCTTTTGGATGGGGTTGTTTGATTTTTTCTTGTAAATTTCTTTAAGGTCTTTGTAGATTCTGGATATTAGCCCTTTGTCAGATGGGTGGATTGTAAAAATTTTCTCCCATTCTGTAAGTTGCCTGTTCACTCTGATGGTAGTTTCTTTTGCTATGCAGCAGCTCTTTAATGAGATCCCATTTGTCAATTTTGGCTTTTGTTGCCATTGCTTTTGGTGTTTTAGTCATGAAGTCCTTGCCCATGCCTATGTCCTGAATGGTACTGCCTAGGTTTTCTTCTAGGGTTTTTATGGTTTTAGGTCTAACATTTAAGTCTTTAATCCATCTTGAATTAATTTTTGTACTTCATTCCCCCACTTTGAAAATTGTTGTTATCTTTATGTCTTACTGTACTGTCTATGTCTTGAAAAGATGTTGTAGTTATTATTTTTGATTGGTTTATTAGTCTTTCTACTTACAAATATGTAGTTTACACACCACAATTACAGTGTTATAACGCCCTGTGTTTTTTCTGTGTCTTACTGTTACCAGTGAGTTTTGCACCTTTATATGATTTCTTATTGCCCATTAACATCCTTTTCTTTCAGATTGAAAAAATCTCTTTAGCATTTTTTGTTAGATCAGATACATATGGTCTTGATGAAATTCTTCATCTTTTGTTTGTCTGGGAAGGTCTTTATTTCTCCTTTATGCTCGAAGGATATTTTCAAAGAATACACTACTCTAAGGTAAAAGGTCTTTTCCCCCAACTTTCAGCACTTTAAATATGTCATACCATTCTCTCCTGGCCTGTAATGTTATTTATTTGTTTATTGTTTTCTCTTTCTGCTTTTAGGATTTTTAATTTATCCTTGTCCTTTGGGAGTTTGATTATTAGATGCCTTAAGGTAGTCTTCTTTGGATTATATCTGTTTCATGTTCCACAACCTTTTTGTATTTGAATGTTGATATCTTTCTCTAGGTTTGGGAAGTTCTCTATTATTATCCCTTTGAATAAACTTGCTGTCTCCTAATAATAGAGAACTTTCTCTACTAACTCTGCAAGACAAATAACTGTTCAATTTGCCCTTTTGAGGCTATTTTCTTTATCTCATAGGTATGTTTCATTATTTTTTTATTCTTTTCTCTTTTGTCTCCTCTGACTGTATATTTTCAAATGGCTTGTCTTCAAGCTCACTAATTCTTTCCTCTGCTTGATCAGTTCTGCTATCATATTACTTTGATGCATCCTTTAGTATGTTAATTGCATTTTTCAACATTAGAATTTCTGCTTCTTTTTTATTATTTCAATCTCTTTATTATCTAATTCTGATTTTTTTTCTCCATGTTATTTTGAATGTCTTTGAGTTTCCTCAAAACAGCTATTTTGAATTCTCTTTCTGAAAAAATCACATGTCTTTGTTTCTCCTGGATTGGTCCTTGGTCCTTATTTAATTTGTTTGGTGCAGTCACGTTTTCCTGATTGATCTTGATGCTTGTAGTTATTTTTCAGTGTCTGGGCATTGAAAAGTTAGGTATTTATTGTATTCTTCACAGTCTTGGCTTGTTTGTGCCCATCCTTCTTGGGAAGACTTTCCAGGTTTTTTAAGGGACTTTTACTGGAAACACAATATTGTTTTGTTTTTGTTTTTCAGACTCTAGAGGTACCACCTTCGTGATCTTGGATAAGATCCAGAAGAATCCTCTGGATTACCAGGCAGAAACTCTTGTTCTTTTCCCTTACTTTCCACCAAACAAAGTCTCTGTGTGTTGAGCCACCTGGAACTGGGTTTGTACTAATGCAGGCAACCCTGTGGCCTCTACCACTGCGACTGTGCTGGGTCAGACCTGAAGGCAGCAGAACACTGGGTCTCATCTATAGCTCACTGTAAACACTAGCTGGCTACCTCCTATCATCACTGAAGGCCCTAGTGCTCTACAACCAGCAGGTGCTGAAACTAGACAGGTTTGTGTCCTTCCCTTTAGGGCAGGAAATTCCCACAGGCCACAGATGGGTCCAGAGATGTCAGGGAGCTGGGAATCAGAGTCAAAAATTCTAGAAATGTGCCTGATATTGTATTCTACTGCAGTCAATAGGCACTCAGACTACAAGACAAAGTCCTTCCTACTCTTCCCTAACCTTTCCATAGGCAGAAGAGCCTCTCCCTGTGCCCACCACCACCACCCATGGTGGAGTTTCTGCCAGTCCACAACCAAGATTCACTTAAAGCCAAAAGGCTCTTCAGTCAGCTTATCCTGAATGCTGCCAGGACTAGTACTCACCCTTCAGGGAAGTAGGCTCTGCTCTGGCCCAGGGAAAGTTACAAAATGGTTTCCAAGAGACTAGGCCTGGACTTAGGAATCCCAAGAGCCTGCTTCTTGCCCTACCCCACTGTGGCTGAACTGTTACCTGAGGTACCCTTTACATTTCCTTCCACTTTTGTCAGACAGAAGGAGTCTTTCACCATAGACACAACAGCAGGGAATGTGCTGGGTCACACTTATAGTTGGCATGTCTCAGAGCCCAAGGCCCATGGCATCCTATCTGGGCATCACTTCTGGTTAATCAGGGCCAAAGGGCTTTTTAGTCAACAGGTGATAAATCCTGCAAGGACTGGGTCCGTGAAGGCACCAGGTTCCCTTTTCGCCCTTGGTATATCTAGAAATGTCATCCAGAAGCTAGGGCCTAGCATGGGGGCTTCACAACTCTGCCTGGTGCCTTATCCTGCTGAGGCTGAGCTGGTATACAAGATGCCAAAAATGGACTACCAAAAAATACCATTTAAACATTTAGTGAATTGCATTTATCGAAAATCAAGCTTGCAATAGCAAAGACATCAAAATTTAATCCAATAAAAACACAGGAGAAATTGTATCAATTAAATGACATCAACTCAAAAGTGCATGAAATTTAATTTTGAAATTTTACTATTTCTCCTTGTAGCATATTGGCATAAGAGAAGAATCTTTTTAATACAGTTTCTATATTCAACTGGATAAATGCATACTCATAATTTTTCAGCATTTAAATTTGAAAAAAGTTAAAAGGGACATAAATAGAACCAACTAATTTAACTATGTTTTGTTGAAAATATTTGTTGAATAATTAAAAACAGTATCTGTTAAAATGTTTAGACTAAAATATTTAAAAATTTCAATTTAAAAACCTTTGAGACCGCGCACAGTGGCTCACGCCTGTAATCCCAGCACTTTGGGAAGCTGAGGCGGGTGGATCACAAGGTCAGGAGATCGAGACCATCCTGGCTAACACGGTGAAACCCCATCTCTACTAAAAAATACAAAAAATTAGCCGGGCATGGTGGCGGGCGCCTGTAGTCCCAGCTTCTTGGGAGGCTGAGGCAGGAAAATGGTGTAAACCCGGGAACCAGAGCTTGCAGTGAGCCGAGATTGTGCCACAGCACTCCAGCCTGGGCGACAGAGCAAGACTCCGTCTCCAAAAAAAACCCCAAAACAACAACAACAGAAAAAACCTTTGAAATGAGTATATTCTCTATTTAATAAGAATTTGCTCAGAACTTTCCAGGTAACTTAGAACCTGCAGAGAAAATATTTTTTCTTTCTTTCGGAGAAATGAAATATGGTAGACATAGGTAGTCTTTAAGAACTCTGCATATTTCATGGGTTTCTCACACACAATTAGACAAGAGAGACCTTGGCACAAATTAGAACTATCAAGTGGAGGACACTCAAACTCATTTGAGCTTATTTTAATGGAATTGCAAAAAACATATATTTTTTGCAATTTTATAGTTGTTAAAGACATTTTTAAATAAACAGAAAAAAAAATCCTACAACTCTTATGGAAATACAAAGGACCACATATAGCCAAATCAATCATGAAAAAGGAGGACAAAGTTGCGGGCATCACACTTTCAGATTTCAAAATATATTACGAAGCTTAGCTATCAAAACAGTTGTGTTGCTGGCATACAGACAGTCATGTTGACCAATGAGACAGAACAGGGAGCCCAGAAATAAATTCACACATATACAATCAATTGATATTCAATAAGGGTGCCAAGAATGGATAATGCGCAAGGATAATCTTTTCAACAAATAGTGCTGGGAAAATTTGATATTCACATGTAAAAGAACAAAATTGGACACTTTTTTTTTCTTTGAGATGAAGTTTTGCTCTTCTTGCCCAGGTTGGAGTGCAATGGCGAGATCTCAGCTCACTGTAACCTCCGCCTCCTGGGCTCAAGCAATTCTCCTGCCTCAGCCTCCCAAATAGCTGGAATTATAGGCATGTGCCACCATGCCTGGCTAATTTTGTATTTTTAGTAGAGTCAGTGTTTCTCCATGTTGGTCAGACTGGTCTCGAACTCCCAACCTCAGGTGATCTGCCTGCCTCAGCCTCCCAAAGTACTGGGATTATGGGCGTGAGCCACCGTACCTGGCCTGGACTCTTGTTTTATACCAAACATAAAGATCAAATCCAAATCAATTAAAATGTAAATATGAAACCTGAAACTGTGTGTGATTCTTGAGGATAATCATAGGCAGAACAAATTAAACACATTACAGAATTATATCCTTATAAGATTGATGTAGAAATTGTATATGCAGGAAATTAGGACAGTTTCTTATGCCTACAGAATGGGAGAAAATATATGCAAACTGTTCATCTGACAGAGGATTAATATTCACATATACAAGGAATTGAAACTTTTCAACAGCAAAAAAATCAATTATAAAATGGACAAATAATATAAACAGATGTTTATCAAAATAAGACATTTAAATAGTCAAAAAATACATTTTTAAAAATGCTCAACATCACGAATCATCAAGGAAATGCAAATTAAAACCACAGGGAGCTATTATTTCTCTTCAGTTAGGATAAAGATGATCAGAAAGATAAAATATAACACATGATGGTGAGAATGTGGAGAAAACAGAGCTCTTATACACTGTTGGTGGGAATGTAAAATAGTATAACCACTATGGAGAACACTATTGTGGTTTCTTAGCAAACTACACTTAGAACTACCATATGATCCAGCAATTCTGGGCTTTTTTCCAAAGGAAAGAGGACCTGTAAATCAAACACATCGGTACCCACATGTTTATGGCAGCACCATTCACAATAGCCAAGATATGTAATCAACCTAGTTGTCCAACCACAGATGAATGGAAAAGGAAAACGTGGTATATGTACACCATGGAATACTATTCAGCCATAAAAAGGAATGAAATTCTGTCATTTGTAGCAACGTGGTTGGAACTGGAAGACATTATGTTAAGTGAAATAGGCTAAGAACAAAGTTAAACACCACATGTTCTCACTCAGATGTGGAAGCTGAAAAACTTTTCTCTTGTAGAAGTATGAAACAGAGGATATTAGAGGCTGGGAAGGATGGGAGAAGGGGGATAGGGAAAGGTTTTTTAAAGGCTACAAAATAACAGCTAGATAAGAGGAATAAGTTCTACTGTTTTATACCACTAGGTGTAAATGTAGGATGACTACAGTTAACAATAATACATAGTTTCAAACAGCTAGAAGGAAGGAAGATAGTGAATGTGTTGAGAACATTCACTATCTTCCTTCCTTCTAGCTGTTTGAAACTGTTATTGCTAAAGAAAAGTGTTGGAGGTGATGGATATGCTAATTATACTGATCTGATCACTAGATAGTATATGTATCAAAACATTACTATGTATTCCATATGTATGTGCAAGTATCATATGTCAATCTAAAAATTAAAAAAAACTTTTCAAAAGAGAAATTAAAAAATCATCAAATGAAACACTGATTAAAATTCTAAATATGAACCAATAATATTTTATGTTATCTCTAAAATTAAGCAATACAAAGAATGCTTATATCACCTTCATAAATAAAATATTACTTTCAAACATTTTGTTTTTGAATATGGTTTTTGATGAGAATTATTTTATATGTTCACCAGTATAATAAAAGTAATTTGTTAGTAAAGTAACATAGATCTCAAAAGCTTATATATTTTTTATTATTATAGCATCACATTTCACTCCAAAGATACCCAGGTTTTATGATAAATTATGTGATTGTCAGATTCACCATTGTTTCTTTAGGGATTACTCTATGACTCCTTTTTGTTTACAATAAACTCTTGAACTATGTTCTGAAATTCAACTAAATGAATGCCTAACGTAGATGTTTTGTGCTGGAGCCTCAGCAAATTTTAGAAATGAGAGAAATATTAAAGATTACATAATTCAAGCTTCATATTTTGTGGTTGAGAATGTTCAACCCAAGTGCGCACAACTTGAGAGCTATATGTAGCTGGGATGGACCTGGAATCCCAACCTCCTAAGAATCACGCTAGTGTTCTTTCTAGCACACAGTGCTTCAGGTACAAGCCTTCTACTAAGGTAGTCCTACAAACTTATGGTCCAACTAATGTGGATTATATTTTGCTATTGGGTTCTTTGATGGCTTTAATTTACAAATTTACAAGTCAAAATTACATTTTTCTACCAACCTTTTTCTTCTTTAGATTTTTTCCACGTGTTGTCCTGATAAAAAACAATCGAATATAATTTTCAGGATTTATTTTTATTTATTTTGGTTTAGATCACTGTGAATGTTTTTTCTAACTTAAAAATTCTATGAAAATAACAATTTGAGGTCTTAGTATTCAATTTGTGGTTTAAATGCTGACATTAGGGAATGAACAGTTCTCATTTATCTCAAGACTACTATTATGATGCAATTTCCTTTTTACAAAACATAAAAATCTCAAGCTTTTATTGATTTATAGAGGATGAACTTATGCTTGTATTTCAAGAGGAAAAATAACCACTAATTTAAAAAGCAAATTGTCTTCAGTTGTATTATCTTCCAATGTGTCTGGGTAGGGATTCAAAAATAAGCTCCTATTTTCTGCTGGAAAATCTACTTGAGATATTTTTCAATTTCTCTCCCAAGTTATGAAGGAAAAAAAATCTAAACTCTAGAATCCTTTGTGCATTTGTTGATGGGAACTGATACTTTCTGGCTATCCTTTCACTGAGCATTTGAAACTTTTTACTTTGATTAAAAAGAGCAAAATACCAGTTTCCAAGAAAAGATAAAAGCTTTCCTTCAGAATATGTGTTTACAGCAATCGTTATTACTCTTAGAAAATTATCCAAAGAAGGTGTCAAAACAAAGAGATTTTCCCACCTCTATACATAAAAAAAATGGATACAATAGCAAAAAATCAGATATGCAAATCTGTGTATATGTATATACAGTCAATCCACATTATTCCCAGATTCTGTATTTGCTAATTCACTCACTAAAATGTATTTTAACTGCAAAATGGATACTACGGGCACTTTTGCAGTCATTCACAGATATTCATAGAGTGACCAAAAAAAAAAAAAGTGTGTCTCTGAAACACGCATATTCCCACAAATGTGATATTTTACCACACATATGTATACACACATATACACATATACACAAATATATATTAAATAAAGTGACTAAACAGAAAAACTCATAAAACAAGGTTTCATATTATGGATTAGTTGATAAAAATATCACAAGGATAGGCTTATGGGAACCTAACCCTGTATTTCCCCTAGGAGCAATAGTTCAGTGTTTATTAATTTAGTGTATATGCCAATTTTCTAAAGCATAACTGTCAAAAGTAACAAGAATTGACTGTATACATATATACAAATATATGCATATATGAACACATGTATAAAACAAAACCTACAATTTGGAAGAGGAGATTTAGAAAACATTTATGATGTATTTCTTGTTTCACTATATTCTCAAACTTTAGTGTTCCATTTAGAACTGATAGCTAGAAATAGGGTGAGAAATTGAAATACAGTCATTTTCTTCCTTTCATCCTTTCACCTCTAGTTTCTTGAGAATCCTAGCAAATAACTCTCCAGAAATACAGTTCCCAAGATCTGAGCCCATCTGTTAAAGCTGAAAGAGGTCAGAGGCTGGCCCACATGGACACCCTTCACACTTATCAGGCTACAGGACAGATCCTCCAAAAACCAAGAGCCTCATATAGCCTCATCATAGACAAGAACATGCAAAATCCTCGTTGTTTCCAAAAAGAGAATAAAGCCTTAGCACAGTTTGCTTTTGAATAGAAAACTATTATTCCCAAACTTCAAATTAGAAGATGTCAGCTCCAAGTCAATGCCAAAGGAAAAAAAAATGTTTTGCTAAGGGCAGAGTGTTTTCTTAATTGTGAGGGAAAGAAATTGCCAAATTATTTGTAGATATTATATCAGAGTCCATCTGGTTAAAGTAAAGTCAAATGAAAATACTGAATTTATATTTTCCAAACAGTTAAAATAATCCTACATATTTTGAGCAACAGGTGTGTAAAAAACATGTTTTAATTCACATTCAGGTTCAGGGTGTTTTAAAAACACCCATATTATGGCTCTGGATGTGTGAGAGAGGCTGGTCACCGATACACTATTCAATGAAAATATGTCTGTCTTGACCTGTCTGTCTTTATGGTACCACTCTGCCTGGCAAAGGTGAACCATCTACAACACAGTCTCACTGGGTCAACAAAACAATCGTTGAAGCATAAGCTCATATTGACTGTGAGGACACTGAACCTATTACATTTCCTGCATATCTTTAATGCACTATAGTATGTATATTTCTACCCTGATGTTGGTATATTCTAACATAAAAATTCCAGAACATAGAAGCTGTTTAACTTTAAAAAAATACAAATGTAAATGCATGCAAGCTGACAAATGTCAGTTTTCTACAAAAAGAATAATTAATTAGAAGTACCACAACATCCTACTCTTCTGCATGAATTCCCACTATAATGGGAATAAAGTCCATAGAATCTTTCATGGCCCCCCAGGCCCTATCTAACCTGCCTCCAATTACCTCTCCAGCCACATCTCCTCCCTCTCTCCTCCTCCCACTATACTTTAGCCATATTGTCCTTTATATTCCTTGAATAGCCAACTTTGTCTCTGCCATACTCTTTGCACTTTCTGTTCACTCTCCTTGTAATGTTAGTTCCATGTCCTCACATTCCTTAAACACTCTTGTCTTTCAGCTCTCAATTCAAGACTCAATTCCTTATTGACTATTCCTTCCAAATTAAATCCAGTATCCTGAAACCCTCTATTACAACACTTCTTTTTACATTCTTCATAGCCTTAACTCTATCTAGAAATCACCTACCACGTATTGGTTCATATATATTTTGTCTATTTATCACCCTGGAATATGAATTGAAGTCTTATTTATTTATTCTCCACTATTACCCAAACACTATTTCTCTATAAAACTGCCTGGAACACAGCAGAGTTCATTATATTTGCTGGGAAAAAAAAAAAAAAAAACAAGTAATTCATAGCATTTATATGCAAAGTATGGACTCTCAGAGGACATTAAATATAATCACATCTGGATGGTGTGATAAATTGCTATTGAAAATCTTCAAAATTATTTCCTCTATGTGGATGCTTTGTCCACACAATGTACAAAAGAGATTTATTTTTTGTTATTGTTTTTGGAGTTTTATTTCCGTTAAATTGCCAGTACAAGTCAAACTTCCACAAAGCTTTGCAAGAACTTCCCAGGCCCAAAAAGGCAGCTAAGTTATGGAATACATTGTTAACTACTGAACCACTAAAACAGGTTAAATTAAAAGTCATGGCAAAATTCCCAACTCCCACGGTCAAAGGATCAAAAAGAATTGGAAGTATGGTAGTAAGAGATCAGATAAGGACAAGCAGTGTCATATTTTATCTCCTCTTAAATATGTGTCCCATGTTGTAATCTCTGACCTGAAATCCACCCTATGTGTGAATATATCTAAGAAACATCCCGTCTAAGATAACATAAAGTCATTTAGGTTTTGGCATGTCTACACTCAGATTTATCCTTCTCCACAAAATGTTCCACGCCTTCAGAGACCAGAAAATGTACAGTTGTGTTTCATGTTTTCTTCTCTTCATGCCACATGCTCTCATATACCAAATTTCACCCACCATGCCTCCTTGAAATGTCTTTTGGCTCTAGGCCTTATCTCAGACTAGATTCTTGGAGCCACCAGCTGGCTTAGATCCACATCATCTCGCGTCAAGACCATGTTCTCATTCTCTCCTGAGATGAGCTGATCTCCCCAAAGCCTGACTCTAAACCCTGAGATTTGGAAAGTGGCCTTACCTACTGAACTGTATCATCACCTTTATTCTCAGAATTGTTTATCTGTATAAACAGCTTAGAGAAGCAAGCAAAAAGAAAGAATGGTCTAGGAGACTTGTTTTGGTGCTGCACATGTATAACATTTTAATTAAAATTGAGGGAATTGCAGAAATCCATTATCCAAATTAAAGAGTAAGATGAAGGGCTGATGAACATTACTGGGAATATGAGGGGTAGAGATCACCCAAATCACTCCTTGCTCTCACTGATACTTAGGGCCCATTTTGCTTTGTTTCTATACATATTGGTCATAGTTTTTTATTTGTACAATATACAGCATGGTGTGTGTAGAGCATGAGGGGCTTTAGATTACAAGATTAAGATAAAAACCATGGCTCCTAACTAAATTCCAAGTACTTGTTACAATACATTGTCTTATTCAAATTTAAACACAAGGACCTATGATGATATGTATCTCATTATTTTTCCCAAAATAAAACTAATGTGGCTACCAAATAACCTAGAGTATGACTAAATTATAATTTAAAAAATTGTTTTTAATTAATAGCTATTGCCCAATAAAATTTCATAATAGAAACAATATTTTCAAATGTACTCAATAAAATAGTTATTTTGTTTGTTGAGGAATCTTGATATTTTAAGGAAACATCACAAATTCAAACTTATTGTTAATTCCTCAATGACAAAAATTTGAATCTCCATGAAAGCATACATTTTAAAGGAAAGTACAGGAGGTTGTTAACAGTTGTGATCAAATCATTCTTAACAGTGGTCCCTCTGATACACTAGCTCAGCTGGCAAGAGTAGAGCCGACCAGTCTGACATTTAAGCTCACCACATGTGGGATAGTTAGTTCCAGTTTGCTTCATGACCACAAATTATATACCTCACTCTTGTCTACCAATTAAAGTGTATGACTTTGGTTGTGAGAATGGCCAAATAAAAGAATGTGGCTGTCTTGTGACAACATCTGTACTGGGAAAAACCACCTTAAACTCTCTTCCTTGTTGATGATTAATCAATAGTGCCATTGATATATAGAGACAGCATTTTAACGCCGTATACTAAATGAGTATCCAATTGTTTGACGTTAATTTTATAAAGAGAAGACATGAACACATTTTTGAGAGCCCATGAAAATATACATACTAAAATTTAATTTTACTGCTTTCCTAATACATCTCCTTCTTATTTTCAGTGACAATTTCAGATTGATTTCTGTCTATGAGACTAAACAGAGAAATAGAACAGTCATGTGCATTTGCAAGATGCTGTCTCTTGAGAGTAGTCCCTCAGGATCATGTTGCATCAGAGATTATGTTGCATCAGCAAAGCAGAAGTGATGTGCAAAGATTTTATATAGTAACTATCAAAACCTTAGATAATGAAGAAACAGTGGCAAGATATACTTTCTATCTGTATAACTAGGTAACATCCCTCCATATTTTAATCTCCTCTGGCACACTGAAAGAAAAAGAGAAAGGTAACAAGGATGGAATTGGTGGTCTCTACATAGATATTCCACTATATCATCTAATCATCTCTTGGTGATTTTTAATTTTA
Source organism: Macaca fascicularis (assembly GCF_037993035.2). NCBI lineage: Eukaryota > Metazoa > Chordata > Mammalia > Primates > Cercopithecidae > Macaca > Macaca fascicularis. Next base: position 100,702,375 of record NC_088378.1, read on the forward strand.
TTATTCTTTAATTTACCTACCTGTGAAAAATCCCTGTATTTCACTACTATTGCCATGAGGATGTTATAAGTTAGCTTCCGGTAATTATGAGTCTTGCCTATCTGGTGGCACTTAGGATATTCTTTCCCGGAATATTAAGCTCACCCCACTTCATGCTCTCTGCTTGTCGCTATTTCATAAACTTCTTAAAAATACCATAGTTTGTAGACTTACTATAGATTTTTAAAAGCACAACCAATAACCACAAGGTTGCTATGTGTTTTTTGTGTCCAAATAAACTTCTGTGTAAACATACAAATAAATACTGTATTTAATATAAAGGACAGGTATGAGAAAGAATATTGTATGCAAAGAAAGACTACTAGTCCAGTATTCTCAAAGATCCTTTCTCAGAAAGGACCTGGATGAGATGATTCAGTGTTAACAGTCATGCCTGTAATACTAAGGGCTGAATTTCATGACAGAATCATGGACTTTGACTGCTCTCTACTGGATAGAAAATATATGAGGTCTTCTCAAATGGGTAAGCATTTCTGAAGAGATTGTTTTTATCTTCTTTCTCTTCTCATATTAAGGTAGCTAAAGATTCCATTGCCTTGTTGTACTTCTTTATATGTAAGATAACTATAAGTTATTTTCCACATTCCAAACTTCTGAATATTTTAAGATGATAGATACACAATGATATATTTATTCGTAGCTTTACTTTTAAATGTGTTTTCTCCCAAATTTATTCCCAAGTCAGTTCCAACAAATGGCATTTATATTATAATTTCTTTCAACATATATAGCAATCAGTGTTCAACCAACAATGCTCTTATGTTATTACTGAAAAGAAGCCCTCCATCTCACACACATACACACATACACACACACACACATACACACACACTCATGAGATACTAACAATGCTTTGATGATCATTTTTGGTTTTAAAACTAAACAAAACAATCACAATTTATGTTTGATACTAAAAAGCTAGAGATTAGAGTTTCATCAATGAAATATGATGCCTCCGGGACACTGCCATCATAAAAACAGGAAAGGTTACGCTGCCTTCCTGAGGAAGGCGACTGTTCATTCCAAGCACTGATGTCATAACTGCACTTCTGTAGGGAGATACTGAGTAGGAAATAGTTTTTATTCTTTCATCTGTCAGTGTTCTCTGTGCCATTATATGAATAAAAAGTAAAGGCAACTCTGATATAAAGAAAATTCAGTTATGTAAAAAACATAATGAAAACATAATACAAAATGAAAATTAATACTTAGAGCTTTCCTGAAAATAATACATAAAATAAGCCTTCTTCAGACATTTCCAAGATATACTTCCTAACTTCTTCTAATATTCAGGATAAAAAATATTTATGAATATTTGAAATATTATCTGTATATATGTATATATATATGAAATATTATCTGAATTAAAAGAAGAGTCTTCAAACTGAGATATATGTATTTCTGGGTTACCTGAGACTTTCTAAGGAATTCCCACGAAAGGATGATATTAAGGAAGTTTATTTCTAGTACCTCAACCTTTGTATATTCATTTTTCCTACATATTTATCTGTCTGAGACTTCAGGAGTCTCCTTTTATAAAGAACTTTTCTCTATTGTTTTCAACAGCCAGATTGGAAAAACCTCATAATTCACATGGCAACAATATAAAGGTTTTGGCCCTAATCGTTGGGAATTAGCATGATAATAAATGCTGACATAAGGTGCTGCTGAAGATTGCCTTTCCTCAAAAAACTGCGGTCAAGGGCTCCAGTTCGTACCAATTCAAGCTGAGAACTCAGGACACACCCTCCTGCCTCACACCTACCTCTGAGCAACACTGTGGAGAGCCAGCGGTGTTTTGTTAATATCTATCTATCTATCTATCTATCTATCTATCTATCTATCTATCTCTATATATTTATATAGATATATTTATATATTTATATTCTTAGCTTTATTTTAAAATGTACTTCTCCCAAATTTATTACCAAGTCACTTCTAGCAAATGGAATACATGTGAGATACCATATGTGCATATATGCACATATATACAAGTATACACAGACACATATATACCTGGTGTGTGTACACGTATTGAAAGTATATATTTAGAATAAATAATTTGAAATAGAGTGTTTAATTTTACTTTTAGTAGATGTTGTCAAATTTGCCTTTTGTAGATGCTGTACCACTTTATATTCTCAACAAAACCAAAGAAATATGTGGAAGATGTTTCTCCCACCTTGTGTTATTGAAGGTGGAAGAAACATCCTTTTATAAACCAATAAGTGAAAAATGCAATCCTATCATTAATTTTCATTTCTTCAAATTATAAAATGAAGCATATTTTCATGCATTTAAGAGACAGACCAGGTGTGGTGGCTTATGCCTATAATCCCAGCACTTTGGGAGGCCGAGGCAGGAGGATTGCTTGAGTCCAGGAGTTCAAGACTAGCCTGGGCAACATGGCAAACTCTGTCTCTACAAAAAAATACAAAAAAAATTAGCCAGGCCTGGTGGTGCATGCCTGTAGTTCCAGCTACTTAGGACGCTGAAGTGAGAAGATTACTTAAGCCGGGAGCCCGAGGCTGCAGTGGGCTAAGATTGTGCTACTGTATTCCAGCCTGAGGAACAGAGCAAAACCCTATCTCTAAATAAATAAATAAATAAAATTTAAAACTATATTAAAGAGAGCCAATTCTTTCATGAATATTTACATTATTTTTCTTATTTTTTTCTACTAAGTTCTATTTTATTCCAAAAATCTGTCTGTTTCCTTATATACTGTGTTAATTTGTATAGCTTTATACTGTATTTTATTTCCTTGTAGGGCCAATCTCTCTTCCCTTTTAGAATTTCCTTCAATATTTTTGCATGTTATTTTCATATATTAATTTTATAATTTGCCTCATGGGTTAAAAAAGATTCCGTTGGTGTTTAATTCAGTTGGGAAAACTTTGGACTTAAAGTAACAAAAAAGTATTTGGGGTGCTTAAATAAAAAGTTGCCTACTTTTCTCTTTGTCTCGAAGTACCTAGCAGCTGGCTTTGGTTCAACAGTTCTGAGATGTTAGGCCAAGGTCTCTGTGAGTGTTTTGGCTTGTTTCTCACACATACAAAATGATGCTACCTCACAGCTATCTTATCCAACTTCCACTTAAATATCATTAGCAGAAAAGTTACTTAAATATCATTAGCAGAAAAGTATCAGATGGCCATATCCAACTTCCAGAAAGGGCAGAAAAGAGATATTTAGCTTTCCCAGCCTCTATAATGAAATAGAAGGCAGTTGAGAATGGAGTTGGGTTGATACCAATGTCCATTTCAGTGTGAAAAAGAGAATCTTATTCAATGTGTAAGTTTTAGAGAGAAATGACATGACATTGAGATATTTATGTCCAACTACCAGATATGACTTCTATTTATTCAGCTCCAATTTTATATCCCTGAGAAAAATTTTCAAATAGGTTTTGTATATTTCTTGTTAAGTCTGTTCCAGAAGTATTTATGTTATTATTATAAATAGAAGCTTTTGTTGTATTTTGTAACTGATTGATGTTTGTAAACAGAAAATCTGTTAATTTTTCATATGTTATTTTTCCCGAGCAATTTAATAAATTATCTTATTTGTTCAGTCTTTCAATGGATTATCCTGGGTTTTCTACGGATATAATCACATAATTTGCAATTAAGCTAGTTTTACCTCCTTTATAATTGTTAAGCTTTTTTCCTTGCAAATTATATTGGATAGTAACTCCCTAACATTATTAAATAATAGATGCTGTATTAGTGAAGGTACAGGCTAAGCTACTATAAAAGAAAGTTACAAAAATACAGTGATTTAAGTAAGACAGAAATTTATTTCTCAACCTGTAGAAGTCCAAAGTGAGTGACCTAGGACTGGGTGATTCTCAATGTATGGCTTCTATCTCTTTTTCCAAAGGGGCTCCTGCATTTGTCAACATTTCCCAACTAACAGCAAGAGAGAGAAAAGAATGCCCCTGAACAAGAACCTTTATCTTCTTCAAGGAGATTTTCTGGAGACTGCACACATGACTCCATGTACAACTCATTGTTCAAAACTTAAGTCACATGGCCACAGCCACACTTAGCAGTGAAGCTGGAAAATACAGACTAGCTCAGCAACCATCTATTACTAAATGGGAAAAAAAGTCAACAGATACAATACAGTTAGCATAAAGAACACCAATGCCTTCTTCCTTACTTTAATGAGAATGCTTCTAGACTTTCCCATTAGGTTTTGTGGTGGCTACTGTGTTAATAAAGTATTAATTTATTCATACTTTATTAAAGGTTATTTGTATTAGAAATTAATGTTGAAGTTTATCAAATTTTTCCACACATATGGAGATTGTCATATATTTTTTCATCCAGCAATATACTGAAATATATTACATAAAATATATTTTCTAACGGTTTCTAATATTGAAACTATGCTTGTGTTCCTGATATGACTCTCTGCAGATATCCTTCCTGAAAGGGTCAAAAATTTAAAATAATTAAAATCATATTCTTTAGAAAGATAAATGAAGGTCAAGTAGTCCTGATTGTTTAGGAGACAGGTTTACATGATCCTTTGGGGCTTAAATTAAGCAGGGGACAAAATCTCAGATGTTTTCGGAGACTAGATGGGTAATGAATATAGATAAAACATAGTGATGTTATCTGGGCGGGGTTAGTGTGACTGGACAAGCCAGGGGAAACGGGCACCTGCTACTCAGTTACAGCCTTGAGGGGATGTTCAATGCTTTTGATGCAATCTATTGTTAATTTTTTCAAGCAATCCAAACCTCATATTTTTACACAAAATCTCTCAATTTAGGTCAGGCGTGGTGGCTTATGCCTGTAATCCCAGCACTTTGGGAGGCCAAGGCCAGTGGATCACGAGATCAGGAGTTCAAGACCAGCCTGTCCAAGATGGTGAAACCCCCATCTCTACTAAAAATACAAAAATTAGTCGGGTGTGGTGGCACACACCTGTAATCACAGCTACTCAGAAGGCTGAGGCAGGAGAATCACTTGAACCTGAGAAGCAGAGGTTGCAGTGAGCTGAGATGGTGCCACTGCATTCCAGCCTGGGTGACAGAGCAAGACTCCATCTCAAACAAAACAAAACAAAACAACCACTCAATTTATAAACACTGACAGCAAATTTACACACACACATACACACACGAACACCAGTACACAGGCCAAAGAAAACACAGCTACAGAATGGATTAGCCTGCCATTGGTTACCTCTAGTTTAAAAGATGTTTGCCAGATCTGTAAGGAACTCAAACAAATCAGCAAGAAAAAGACAAATAATCCCATCAAAAGGTGGTCAAATGACACAAATAGACATTTCTCAAAAGAAGATATAAAAATGGCCAAGAAACACATGAAAAAATACTAAACATCACTAATTATCCAGGAAATACAAATGAAAACCACTCCTACAAGAAGAGCCATTATTAAAAAGTCAAAAAAGCAACAGATACTGGTGTGGGTGTGGTGAAAGGGGAGAGCTTATTCACTGCTGGTGGGAATATAAATTAGGACAACCTCTCTGGAAAACAGTATGGAGATTCCTTAAAGAACTAAAAGTAGATCTGCCATTAGATCCAGTAATCTCACTACTGGGTATTTACCCAAAGGAAAAGAAGTCATTATATAAATAAAAACATATGCACACATATGTGGATTGCAACACCCTTCACAATTGCAAAGATATGGAACCAACCTAAGTGCTCATGGACCCATGAGTAGATGAAGAAAATGTGGTTTATATACACCATGGAATATTATTCAACCATAAAAAGGAATGAAAAAATGTATTTTGCAGCAACTTGGATGGAGCCAGAGGACCTTATTCTAAGTGAAGTAACTCAGAAATGGAAAACCAAATGCCATATGTCCTCACTTATAAGTGGGAGCTAAGCTATGGGTACGCAGACATACCAAGTGATATAATGGACTTTGAAGACTCAGAAGTGCGGGAATGGGATGAGGGTGTGGGATAAAAATCTACATATTGGGTACAACATATACCACTTGCATGACAGGTGCACTAAAATCTCAAAATTCACCACTATGTAATTCATCCATTTAACCAAAATCCACTTGTACCCCAAAAGCTACTGGGGAAAAAAAAGGTTTTTTAAAAATATATATATTTAGCCCAGCCTAGGGGAAAGTTTAATGGGAAGGGTAGGAGGCAACATAGCTCTGAGTTTATGAAATGGCAGTTACCAGGACCAGCCCTGGTGGAGATCTCCTGGGCTGGTCAACACCACACAGCTATCTATATGTATGCCCTGACAGCACTGGTACCTGCTCAAAGAGATCTGCTCAAGGCTTAGGCCATGAGAGTCCCACAACTTTGGATGATGTTGAGGATTGCCTTCCCCAAAGCATTGCTTTGATAGGCTCCACAGTGGAGTAACAGTCCAAGCAGAGGACCAGTGTATGGCCCTCCTACCCCACCCCCTACTCCAAAGAAGAAAATCTGAGATATTTTGTATGGCTACTAGTAGCCGAATTAAAAATCAGAAGAAACATGAGATGGTATCATTTTCCCCACATTATATTCTTCTTGATAGTTGTCTCTCAGGTCAATACAGTTTAGCTCACAGTCATAAATTTCTAGAAGAATCATTTATCTGCAGATATCCCATCTTCACCTCCTCTTCTATTCCATTTTCCTCATATGCCACCAAGTAAACTATTATACAAGATTATTGCTCTTTACTTCAGATACATTGGTACTAACATGTTCTTCAAACTATGGGCAGGCAATGGAATTCAACAAGCTTTTATCAAGAATTTATTATGTAGAGACCAATAGATGATATTCCAGATGGGATGCCAAAAATCTATAGTCTATAATGTGTGTACAAATTATCCTAAAATAAGGTAAAATGTGACAAGTATCACAGGAGAGTCAAACAAAAATGCTATAGAAGAGTGGAAGGACAGCCCATTTCCGTAAAGATGACCAAAGAATGCTTAGTAAATGACTTAGTAATTGGGCTGTCCCTATAGGGTCAATAGATCTTTGATAGGTGGAGAAAGGAGGCACAGGTAAAGAATACATAAGAGAGACAGAGTAAGAGATGAGAAGGACATTAAATTACCAAGCAGTTTGGTTTATTTGGAGCATGGGGAAACAGCCGAGCTTTAAGTAAGCAAATTCGGTTGGAAAGAGATCAAAGAGATTTGATGGCTCATACAAGGAATTTTGAATCTATTCTTCCAGAAATGGAATGCAGAAGATTGATGAACTCTGTAGATTGCAAAAGGGGACTAGGACCCGAAGCAAAGAAGCTCTGAACTTTGAGTGCGCGACTGGTAGGAGAGCAGACAGACTGCCATATGTCCTCTAGCTACATGGACTAAGTTATTCTTCACTTTGGATGTAAAATGCATAGCTGTAAATTACATTTTCCCAAAATAAAACAGGAAGTAATTTGTAGTACCTCCTCATCTGGGATGGTAAGATTTAAAAAAGATTAGACATATAAAGCATTTAACACAATAACTGCACATAATAAAATAGTAACTCCTCAGTAAATGTTTATTATTAATATTATTAATTTGAAAGTGTTTTAAAGATAACAATTAGTTGGGTTTTTGTTGTTATACAAAGTTAATTGTAAGCACTTCTTAGATTTTTTCAGCTATCTAGAATAATTATGTCACCTCTTCCCATGGCCCAGCATATAAATATCAAGTAATGTATTGTATGTGTTGACATATGCAAGGAGAAAATCGGGAGGCATGTACATGAACCTGCTGATGTGCTAGGAAATATTTTCTCTAGGGGTTGTGATTACAGGAGGCTCTCACATTCTGTGACAAACATAGGTAAGATGTTTACATTTTTTAACAATTGCTAATTAATTCATAAAAAGAAAATAATAGGAAAAAATTAAATATATAGCAAAGACAAGTTTATGCTTTAGTTATTCCCCATTGTAGTAACAACAAGTTGTGTGTTCCACATTCGGGACTACGTTCCTTCTCAGATTTGTGGTTTCTGGGGCATGAAATAATATATCTAGTCTTCTGTTATATGATTCTTCATGCCATCATATTTAGAAATTACAACAGAAAATGGAAGTATTAAAGACAGAGTTTGGAAAATGTTAATAATTTGGCAATATTCTCTGGACTTTTAATACCATACGAATTCTCAAACAACTATTCGATTGTTTATCTGAAAATAAATATTATCAAGTACATAGGCCTTTTCTCAGTTCCAGTAAATGAGTTAACATTTTCCATTTTTCCAAGGATAATTTGCATGCTTTCATCCAATGGGTTAGCATTAAAAACTAATTTTGACATTGTGCCTTTATTCCTTCTACTATGTGCACATATATTTATTTTAAAGAGATATTTTGGTATTTGAACTTAAAAATCCATGGTTAAAGTTCTGTTAGCTAATGGTTTTATGAGTTTTTTATGCACTTCATCAAGATATTTGCAAAACTGTTTCAAAGGCAGTCACGTCAACCGTTTTACAGTAATTTCACCTCCCCACCTTCACCCTAACTTCAAAGAAATCTTCTGGTGCAGGGAAAAAGTTAAACTTCTATAAATTTGATTTGTTTGTACATTGCAAATAACCAGTTAAATATTAAATTTGTTTTCTGAAAAAATTAGAATCCCAAAAATGATATACTTAGAAAGAATTTAAGCCATTTAGGCCCAAAGATTTATGTGAATGTCTCTAGAACACACAGCTGTTTTATGGCGGGTTTTGGGCCAGCACCTATATATCTTGATGCTCACTTCCATCCTCTTCTGGTTTTTATGCACAGGAAACTTCCCTGACACTAACTTTAATCTATTTATTCACACCATATTTATTACCTAGACTCTGTAATGATCAAAGAATGCCCATTTGAACAGGCAATGCATTTGAACAGGAATGTCTTTGAAAGGGGTGCTACAAAAATGGGTAAAAAAAGGTACAAAATTTTGTTATTGTTTTTATTATTGTTATTTTAACATATATCTCCTCCTAAATTTTCATTATTAACCCTTAGATGCTATTCTTCTGATATGAAATTCTAAGAGTTTATTGTTATGCTTTTGGCAGATTGTGAAATGTGGCATAGCCGATGAAATAGAAAGTCATATTGCTTTGTAAGGTCAGATGAGGAAGGAAATAAAATGTTCCTTGTGTCTGCTTGAATATTCTTCAAGATCAAGTTCTGCTCAGAATCTGACCCCAGAAAACAAAATGATTGCTTCTATCTATGTGAGTTTGATCAAATGGGAGCTAACACTTTGTTGGTTATTATTAACTGTGAAGCAGAATTGCTTCAAGATTGCTGATAATCTAGCCACTTGTGAGGACAAGCAGGAAAAGAGCATAGTTTTCTTGAGTCACTCGTCTTTTGTTTCATATTTAATCATTATATCATTTAAATTTTAGTTTTTTGCATCTGACTTATACTCAAAATCTGCCATAACACTCATTTTTAATACCTTAACATATCTTATAGTATACAATAAAAATTTTATTTCCCCCCAATACCAAAACTCTTGTAATGCTTGGAGAAAAACTTTCGAGGAACTAAGTTTCTAGAATCTACAGCAAAATCAAGACAATCTTTAATTATTTTGAATATTTCTTATGTATGGAGTTCTAGAAAGTATATCTGAAAAAAAACTCAGGTATAATTTAATTTACTGTACACAAACCTTTACTGAGAAAAATTGCTTATAATATACTTCTAGTTTAGTTTATAATTTTTCAGAAATTCTCTAATTCACCACAGTTGATATTAAATGAAATACTATAGAATAAAAAGGTAATGTTCTTTGATAATATAATTAAGCTAAATACTTTAAATAGCACCAAGTATTGCTGAATACACACCTAGTACTCTACATATTACTCTGAAATACACATTCTTTATTATAACTTTATATTAATATACTATCTTTCAAACTCTATGAAATTAACTTAGAAGCTAAATGTTTGAAGCATTCCCTTACGAAATTGTATTACTTTATGCACTTAAGTTAATTATTTGAAAAGTCTTTCAAAAGAGAAGCCAAGAAAATGTATTTCTTCCTACATGTATTTAGATATGACAATTTCTGCATTGGGACATTATTGACATACAGTAATTAGATTTATTCTTTAGATCTTCTTAATGAAGTGTCTTAACATACATTAAAATTGGCATTCTTTGGGAGCTATTTGCAAGGGAAAAGAACAGACAATTTCTAGGAGGAATGTCTCTTGGCAAAGGACTTTACTAGTTTTCTTAACCACATTTAGAAGTTGTTCTTTCTTGCCATTCAGAACAACATTTTACATGCTGTCCTCGTGAATTATGGTTGTGGCAAATCAAAAGAAAGCTGGAGGATGTGTAACGGCCAAAAATCCAGTAGTTGTTATATTATTTTAAAAAGAATAAAATGAAGTAAAATGAAAGGAAAGTGAGAAAAACTTCATGATATATTTAATATCTGTGTTTTTAATGCTAAGGAAATAAAATCATTAATAAAACTACCTGATAGATTGATCTATGCACACTAGATTGCAACTTATTTAGAAATTGTAAAATATAAGTTGTATATGTGTGCTAACTATAAATACTACATGTTTGTATCAGTCCATTCACACATTGCTATAAAGAAATACCTGAGACTGGGTAAATTATAAAGAAAAGATGTTTAATTGGCTCACAGTTCTGCAGTTTGTACAGAAAGCACGGCTCAGGGGGCTTCAGGAAACTTACAATCATGATGGAAGGTGAAGGGGAAGTAGGCACGCGTTACATGGCTGGAGCAGGAGGAATAGAGAGAAAGGGGAGGTGCTACACACTTTTAAACAACTAGATCTCATGAGAATTCACTCACTATTACAAGAACAACAACAGAGTAATCCGCCCCCATGATCAAATCACCTCCCACCAGACTCCTCTTCTAACACTGTGGATTACAATTTGACATGAGATTTGGGTGGGGACACAAATCCAAACCATACCAATGTTTATACAGCATTTTTCTTGGAAGTAAAATAGGGAGAAGATAGCTTTTGGATTTTATTCACTTGATGTGAAAATGTAAAATGATTAGTTGATGGGCTTGATCTAGATGCTGAAGTAGGAGCCTCCAAATTCTTTAGGCCAAGAGGAGCACACCCAAGCAATCTGCTTTGTCCCAGTCTACAGCTAAAAAGGAAAGTCTACTAAGGACCTACAAGTAAGCTGATGGCCTGTATCACAGATATCTCTCAGCGGATTGTCAGTGTTTTGTGTTTTTCTCCATTGCTAGCAGTCATCAATTGATGCTAGGTAGGTTACTCTCTTTTCTTTTCCAAACCTTTTCTTTTCCTTTTCCTTTTTCCTTTCCCTTTCCTTTTCCTTTTCCTTTCCTTTCCCTTCCCTTCTCTTCCCTTCCCTTTCCTTTCCTTTCTTTTTTTCCATTTCTTTTTCTTTTCTTTTCTTTCTTTTTTCCTTTTTTCTTTTTCTTTTCTGTTTTTTTTTTTTTTTTTTTTTTTTTCCTTAAGAGATGTGATCTCATTCTGTTTCCCAGGCTGGAAGCAATCCCTCCTCCTGTGCCTCCCCAGCAGCTGGGACTGAAAGCACACCCTACCATGGCTGACTGTGATTATTCTTTCATTATTTTGCCTTGTGTTATTGTTTTTTTTTTTTTTTTTTTTTTTTTTTTTTTTTGAGACGGAGTCTGGCTCTGTCGCCCAGGCTGGAGTACAGTGGCTGGATCTCAGCTCACTGCAAGCTCCGCCTCCCGGGTTCACGCCATTCTCCTGCCTCAGCCTCCCGCGTAGCTGGGACTACAGGCGCCCGCCACCTCGCCCGGCTAGTTTTTTTTTTTTGTATTTTTTAGTAGAGACGGGGTTTCACTGGGTTATCCAGGATGGTCTCGATCTCCTGACCTCATGATCCGCCCGTCTCGGCCTCCCAAAGTGCTGGGATTACAGGCTTGAGCCACCGCGCCCGGCCGCCTTGTGTTATTTTCAAGTGTCTTTGATTCTTTGTTATTATCAAGTTATTTTTCACTGCAAAATAGGACCACGGAAGGTCAGCAACTAACAAATTATGTTCCCTATTGAAATGGGCCATAGTAAAAAAGATTTGAGAACTATTAGTGAAACACAATTTCTGGTACATCAGTAAGCTACCTATCTGTTGCCATTTGAGAGAAAATTTTGAGCCCAAAGTGTCACCCAAATGCTCAGATAATAGAATTTCAAGTTTAGAGATACATTGCTCCACATAGAACATGATAATCTAGTAAATACCTGTTTAAATAGAAAAAGCCTAAAAGACAAGTACTTTGTGTGTTATTACTTAAGTAAAATTTGCTTTACAATTTTGGCTTCCAAAATAACACCTATCTCTAATCAAAATGGCAGAAGAGACAAATTTTGAGTTTAAGAGGTGAGTTAAGTGATGACTGATAATGTTCACTCTGAAGATGTTCTTTTTAATTTTAAGTTCAAAAATAAGGTTATGAAGATTGCCAGGTAACAGGACAGCAAGGATGAACACTCTGGGTGTAATACATAACTTGTGGAAAGAATCTTCAGGGCATTAAGAAGACGTCAGAGCACAAAATAAGCTAGAGAAAGAGACAAGGATCAGGAAGGTAAGAAAATGCATGCCACGGTGAAAGAGTATAAATTTTACTTTGAACTTAACAGGGAGTCATTGAAGGGATATAAGCAAGGGAAAGAAATGACTAGAATCTAGTCATAGCCTTGCTTCTCAGTGACTTCAATTCAGGTCAAATTATTTGATGCAATTCCTGTCCAACTGTTTTAGCCAAGGCAAGCAGACAAACAAACGAAAAACCTACAAACTTTTTTCAAACAAAAGGTGTTCAGAACCAACACATACACATACATCAGATAAACAGAACACTCTGGCTGAAGACTTGCCTGCTTGGCCCTTTTACTCTTTGCAACAATCTGAGACTCTTCCACAAAATCCCCAGAGCTCCATGGATTACAGTGTAAAAAAACCACTGGCTTTCCATATCTGCTTCCTCAACTGTGCCAAATTCCATAATCTCTAAAAGGCTTAACATACATTTTTTTTTTCTATAGAGCCTTACACAGTTGATTTCCCCCTATAGACGTTTTAAAGCACTCTCTTGATCATTTGATTGTGCAAAGATGTTAAAATTGTACTTCATCTTGCTGCAGGGGAGCTTGCTTCAGTTTCAAAACATCCTTCCAGAGGGTAACTTTAAAAGGGAGGATGTCCAGATACAGTTGTTAGACTAAGTGCAAGAACCTCACTGCATTTTAAACAGTTGTGCATGCTAAGGCCCAAGTAAAAGGATGGGACCATTAACTGGTAGTACTTAAAAGTTTTTAAAATCTCAACTATCAAAATTATGCTTCAAACATAAAAACAAGTATGTTATCAGGAAAGACAACAAGTGTGATTTTGTTGCCTTTCAGGTTTATTCATCTCAAACACTGTATTCCAGGTATGACCTTTTAATGAAAGCATTATTTCTATTCATTTTGTTTAACATCTAATAAAAGTCTCATGTTACATAATTCTATTAGTTTAGCTGACACTATCCTGGAGAAATACTTTGATTTTTCATTATAAAAGGTAAAAACAGACATTTTGAAGAAAAAATTAGGAGACAACATCATCTTTGGATATGCTGAAGTATCAAAAGAGGTATTCAATCCCCATTCCCAGTGTACTATATGGCCCTTCCAGCATATAGAGCATCCTGCCTCTCTGTGGAAAAAAAAAAAAGGATGCCAGCAAAAGACTAGGAAACAAAAGCAATGCAGGATTTATCACTTCAGAACAAAAATAATTTAAGTAGGAAAAAATTAATTTAAAAATTCAAATCCTGTAAGATTCAGCTTGAAATTTATGACCCCAAAATAGGTGCACATGTTATACAGAATAGTGGCCACCCAAATAAGTCCATATCCTAATCAGAAACTGTGCGTATGTTACCTTACATGGTAAAAGGCCGATGTGACTTGGTTAAGGATCTTTAGAGGAAGAGATCATGCTGGATTATCCTGATAGGTACCATGTGATCATAAGAACCTTTCTGATTAAGAGAGAGACAGGAAGATTAGAGTTAGAAAAGAAACAGAGATGCCATGACAGAAAGACAGAGTCAAAGCCAGAAATTCCCAGATGCTATGTTTCTAGCTTCAAAGGTGGAGGAAAGCATCACTAGGTAGGGAATACAGGTGGCCTCTGGAAGCTGAAAAAGACAAGGAAACATTCTCTCTTAAAGCCTTCAGAAGAAATGTAGCCTTGCTGTCCCATTTTGGATTTCTAACAGCCAGATAATAACCTGTGTTTTTTTTTAATCCAATGTTTGTCATAATTTTTGCCAGAGCAAAAGGAAATTGATACAGGTTCTGTCACTGTAAGTGGGGCACTGCTGAAATAAACACTTAAATAGGTAGACAAGGCTTTGAAATTGGGTAATGGACTGGGAGAATTCTGAGGAACATAATAGGAAAACTAAGTTGCTTGGAGCATAATGTGGATTAAAGGCACTGCTGGTAAAGGCTCAGAGTGAAGTGAGGAGTATGGTAGAGAAAACCTGTATAAGCCCAGAAAATAATAAAATCATCATAAGCCATCTGTTGGTAAAAATATGAATATTAAAAGCACTGCCGGTGAAGTCTGAGAAGAAAATAAAGAACATGTTATTTGAACCTTGCTATATCATGGCAGAAAAATTTAGCTGAATTATTTCCTACAGTGATGTGGAAAGGAGAACTTGTAGTGGATGAGCATGTATATTTAGTTCAGGAGATTTCCAGGCAAAACGTTGACAGTCCAATTTAGTTTCTCCTTGCTGCAAATATAGTAAAATGTGAGAGGAAAGAGACAGACTGAGAAGAATTGTTAAGCTCAAGGAAGTTGGACTTCATGATTTGGGAACCCATCAGCCTATCTAGATTGCAAAACATGCTAAACTTGGGAAATTTCTTGTTAGCAAAATGTTCTCTGAAGAGAAAGTCAAGAGCATGAAACTTTTTCCAGGTGCCTCAGAAGGGCAAAAAGATCAGAATGTTCATTCTCACAGAAGACACTGTGAAAAGATTAGACTCATAAATTGCCACACATCTCAGATATATTAGCAGAAACAAAGAATATAGATGCGGTTATTCAGAAACAATCTGTGGAGGAGCCCTTTGTCTAATAAGTCCCTGTGATATACACAGGAGACTCACAAGGTTCCTGAGAATTATATATCAGCAGAAAGAGTGCAACTTGGATTGAAAATGATGGACAAAGGACAAAATTTTAAAAGGCTGTAAAACTCCCAATTCTACAGGCAGGAAACAGGATAAAACTACCTATCTGCAAACAAATGTTACCCTTTATTTAAAAAAAAAAAAAAAAAAAGATGAAGAAGGATGACCTCAAAGGTGGAGCCAAGAACCAGAAGGGCAGAGAAATGGGCTTAGAAAATGGAGCAATGGGCCACAGGGGATTATTTCCAGGCCTTAATCCTAAGGAAATTTGCCCAGTTGTATTCTGAAATTGCTCAGGACACCGATTCCATTTATTGCTTTCTACTTTCTTTAAAAAAACTTTTCTACTTTTTAAGTGGGGATGTGTACAGCTATTAACCTATCCCTGTCCCATTATTTTACTTTGGGAGCAGATAATTTGTTTTCTTTTTTCACAGGTCCACAGATGGAGAGAAATTTTTCCCTAGGAACGATTATATCTTGAGCCTCACCAATGCCTAATTTAGATGATGAACATAATGATATCTGGTACTTTGAAAATGATGTCTTAAATGAGATCTTGAACTTTATACTATAAAAGAACTGAGACTTTGGGAGACCTTGGGATGGCATAAATCTATTTTGGATGTGAGACAGATGTAAATTTTTGAGAGCCAGAGGGCTGACTATGGTATACACAGTAATTGGCTTTCCAAAGATGTTCATGCCCAGTAATAAGAAACATTAGTTTGGAAGAACCTTCAAAAACAGATGCCAGGTTTTCCTATCACAGAATAAATAAAAATCCAATAGAGGAAAACTCTACTGTTGAGTTAGATGGAGTAGTTTGCTGAAGATGAGCACTCCCAACAAAGAATAACTAAAAGCTAAATAACATACAAAATATATGTGTTTAAAGCCAGCAGAAAGCATGGGAATTACTGAACACCAGTGGAATTAATAATTCAGAGAGGAGAGCACACTCAGAGATGATCAGAGGATCTACAACTATTTTTCTATAGGATCATATATCAATTTCCGGCAAATATACTATCAGGGAATTTAAACTTAAACTTAGCACCTTAAAAAGAAATTTAGATGGAGAATAGAAAAACTAGCAGAACTTCTGGTGTTCCTGCAATAGGACAGTTACAAAATTAGAGACTTGATGAGCCTTCACTGAAAGACAGGTTTCCCCTTCAAAATATTTGCCTGAGTTGAAGCTGCACTGCATAGGAAGACAAAGAACTAAGATTAAAAACATCTGCTAATCACAACACAAAATTCAGTAGTGTTTTCATTCTGAAGAGATAAAGACGCTCCAACAGGAGAGGTCCCTGTGAACAGAGCAAGAGAAATATGAAAATCCCAGAGGGAATAGTAGACAGACAACTGCATCCACTTTTTCTCAGGGATTGCTTGCAGATTTATTTTCTTTATTTTCATTCATTCATTCATTCATTCATTCATTCATTCATTCATTCATTTTGAAACAGGGTCTTTCTCTGTCACCCAGGCTGGAGTGCGGTGGCGCAATTCTGGCTCACTGCAACCTCTGCCTCCATGTTCAAACGATCTCCTGCCTCAACCTCCCAAGTAGCTGGGATTACAGGCATGCACACCCATGCCAAGCTAATTTTTGTGCATTTAGTAGAGCCATCAAGTCATTGAGTCAAGAGGCTCTACAAACTCTAGGCCAGATAAGTGAAAAGAAAATCACAAAATATATCTTAGCAAGACTGTAGGGAAAAAAAGACAAAAGAAAAGAATTTCAAAAGAAAAAAGAAACAAATATATATTACTGTATGACTTACAAATGATTTCTTAACAGAAACAATGAAAGAAGACAGTAAAATCACATCTTATAGGTAAGGAAACAAGATAACTGGCATCTTGAATTCTATTTCCAGGAAAATTATCCTTGAAAACTAAGAACATTTTCAGACAATCAAAAACTATAGAATTTGTCTCCAGCAGACATGCTCTAAAAGATACATTAAAGGAAGTTCTTCAGGAAGAAGTAAAATCATTCTAAAGGAAAACACAATAATTGAACAACAGTAAGAAAGAATGGCCAAAAATGTTAGATATCAATGTATGGGTAAACATAAACAGATTTGATTAACAAAATATTATAATAATGTATAATATAGTTTAAAATATATGTAGAAATAAAACTTATGCCAACAAAGACGTAAAGAATAAAACGATAGTAAAAGGAGTTAAATGATTTAGAGTTCTAGCATAATTGTAGAAGCAGAAATGAGATCATTTGTGTTAGATTATTATAAAGCAAAAATGGAGATTGTCTAGTAAGAGTAAAAGCTGGTTTTTAAGTGTCATTAACAAGTTAATAGTAGGAAAAATAAGATATATTTTGTTAATCCAAAATAAAAAACAGGGCAGAGAAAATAGAATATAAAACAGGGGGGTCAAAGAGAAAATAAAATGATAGATAAAAATCCAGTTGTATCAATAATTATGTTGAATGCAAATGGACTAAATGCTAAACATAAAATCATCATATATTAGATTAATTCAGGAAAAAACTATATGCTGCATGCAAGAGATACATCTCAAATATAAAGACACAGAAATGTTTAAAGTAAAAGACTAGAAAAATATATACCATGCACACACTAACCAAAAGAAAGCTAGTATGGTTATTCTACAAATTAATGAAGTTTTTTTTTTTCTTTTTTTTTTTTTTTTTTTTTTGAGATGGAGTCTCACTCTGTCTCCCAGGCTAGAATGCAGTAGCACGATCTTGGCTCACTGCAACCTCTGCCTACCAGGCTGAAGTGATTTTCCTGCCTCAGTCTCCTGAGCAGCTAGGATTACAGGAGCCCATCACCATGCTTGGCTGTTTTTTTGTATTTTTAGTGGAGACGGGGTTTCACCATGTTGGCCTGGCTGGTTTTGAGCTCCTGACTTCAAGTGATCCACCCACCTCTGCCTCCCAAAGTGCTGGGATTACAGGTGTGAGCCCCCCTCACCCAGGCAATCAATGAAGATTTTAAGTAATGAAGCATTATTATATATAAAAATGGATCTTTTATAACAACACATTCAATATGAGGTAGTTAATAACACCAGGAAGATACTGCAGTTCTAAATCTGTGTGTGCGCTCAGCAACATACATATCTTGAAAAATATATATAAAGTTCTGGGCGCAGCGGCACACGCCTGTTATCGCAGCACTTTGGGAGCTCAAGGTGGGCGAATTACTTGAGGCCAGGAGTTCGAGACCAGCCTGGATAACATAGTGAAACCCCATCTCTACTAAAAATACAAAAATTAGCCAGGTGTGAGGTTGCATGCCTGTGATCTCAGCTCCACGGGAGTCTGAGGCAGGAGAATTTGTCTGAATCCAGGAGGCGGAGAATGCAGTTAACTGAGATCTCACCACTGTACTCCAGCCTGAGCCACAGAGGGAAAAAGAAAGAAAAAAGTAGAACACATAAAGCAAAAAAATTGACAGAATAAAAGAAATAATAGACACACCTAACACTGTGTGAACAATTTTATACTTTCCTTAATAGATAATAAAACAAGCAGGACAAAAATCAAAAGGGATATAATTCTAAACAACACAATTCATATATTTCCTCTAATTAATATGTATAAAACACTGCATTTAACAACAACTGGTTAAACATCCTTTCAGCCAAACATGCATTATTAACCAAAATTAATGACATGCTAATTCAACAAAGTTTTGACAAAACTCAAAGATTGAAATTACATATGGTATATTCTCTGAACACAATAGAATTAAGCTAGAAATAAAAAATACAATAAAACACTAAATTATCAAATTCTTGGAAATGATCATAAACGACTTATATATACACGAATATGGAAAAGTAAAATTTGTAATTTAATTGGAGTTGAATTATAATGAAGATAGTACATACTGAAAATGGTGAAATTTCTCTAAAGTAGTGCTTAAAGGAAAATGTATCACTTTCAGGTTGATCATCAATTCTCTGGGTTTTAATTTTATTTTTTCCATCCTAGGCACTTAAAAAAAGAACAGTAAATCAAACTCAAAGAGATGTATAATGAAAGAAATAATAAATATAATAGCAGGAATCCAACTATAAATAGAGAAAAGTCAAGTCAGTTATTTATTTGAAAATATTAATAATTCTGAGAAATCTTTAACAAGATTAATTGGGATAACACAAATCATCAGGACTGTAAAGGGTACATCACTGCAGATAATACATGCATTAAAAGAGACAACCAGAAGATATTATAAACACCTCTATGCCAACATCAGAATTTATATTAAATTGACAAAATTCTTTAAAAATACAAATTATCAAGACAAGAAAAAATAAAATATTTGAATAGTACAATATTGTTTAAAGAAACAGAACCTGTACTTAAGCACTTCCCCACAAGAAAACATTAGACCCAGGTGATGTTATTGATAAATTCATCCACATAACTCTTTCTTTCATGTAATTAAAAAATAACATCAGTCTTGCCTAATGTCTTCCAGAGAACAGAAAGAAATACAAACATTTCCCAAAATTTTTTGAGGCTATCTTAACATTGATGCCAAAACTTGACAAAGACTTTGTTAGAAAGGAAAATTTCCTATCTGTCATTTGAACATAAATACTAAAATACTCAACAAATATTAGCAAATAAAAAGCAGTGATATTTTAAAAAATATTACGACCACGTAAGAATTAGTTCAGGAATCCAAGGTTGGGTCAAGACTCAACAAATCATTCAATGTATACCACATAAACATTTTTTAAAGGTATATGATTATCTCTGGTTTTTTTTCAGAAAGAAAAATATTTGACAAAATTTAATATTGATTCATTGTGAAAACTTTCATAAAGAATAAAAGGGAACTTCCTTAATTTGTTAAAGACCTACTAAAAACACCTACAGCAAATATATTTAATGGTGAAATATTGAAGCCTTTCTGCTGAGATCAGGAAACAGAGATGAGGATTTGTGCTAGCACCACTTCTCGTCAACATTTTACTGGTGTGCAATGAAACACAAACATTATAATTAGTGGGTAATAAGGCAAAGCTGTAGTTGATATTTATTGTTTCCTTTTTTCCACCATCCATTCCACATTTATTTTGCCTTCAAGCAGAAAATCAGCTGGACTAAATTCTTTTCCAAATGAATTAATACAAACCATCATTTCTGAAGGGTTTGAATTCTCAGTGATCCCACCCCTCTGTTGTTGCTGTTGATTGCTAGAGTCTTCTGTTAATTTTTGCTGTTGGACACTGAAGTGTTAAAAGGTGTCTGAGATAATTCTCTGGGTTCCAAACATAGAAAACATGTGATTTTGACAACCACTCAAAGAAGATGTCTTTATAGGGAACAAAGAATGGTATAAAATAAGAATGAAGAATAAGATATTTGCTTAAATTCAGTGCAGTTCCAATGTATGCAGCTCAAGATCTACATCTGTACATCTCTGAATCCACATACTTATTTAAATGCCAGACTTAAGACTTTTTGTACTCAAATGTTTTGACTTGAGGGCCCTACTTCCCATGAAGCCTCTATTTAGAGTCCCCACCTCTGTCACCACTCTGAGTTTGTTTGGTTCAACTCTGTCATGTTCTGGTGTCATTGTAATGTATGTATCTGGAACTAACTGATGCTTGCTTACTTTTTAAGAATCATCAGATATCAGTAATAAGAACCAATTAGAAATAAAACCTTTTAAGGAGAGAAAGTGAAGAAAGTTTGGAAAGAGAGAAAATGCTTTAGATATTTCTCAGTCATTATTTTACTGAATGGGCAAAAGCTGGAAGCATTCCTCCTGAAGACCAGCACAAGACAAGAATGCCCTCTCTCACCACATCTATTCAACGTAATGTTTGACATCCTCACCAGACCAATCAGGCAGGAGAAAGAAATAAAGGGCATCCTAATAGGAAAAGAGGAAGTCAAAATATCTCTGCAGATTATACGACTCTATAGCTAGAAAATCCCATAGTCTCAGCCCAAAAGCTCCTCCAGCTGATAAACAACTTTAGCCAAGTTGCAGGATGCAAAATCAATGTACAAATATCACTAGCATTCCTATGCACCAACAACAACCAAACCAACTGACAGACAGCCAAAGCAGAAAAGCAATCCCATTCACACTTGCCACAGAAAGAATAAAATACCTAGGAATACAGCTAACCAGGGAAGTGAAATATCTCTACAATGATAACTACAAAACACTGTTCTAAGAAATCAGAGAAGACACAAACACCCCATGTTCTTGGATAGGAAGAATCAATATCATTAAAATGGCTATATTGCTCAAAGCAATTTACAGATCCAGTGCTACTCATGCTACTCCTATAAAATTACCAACAACATGCTTCACAGAACTAGAAAAAAACTATTTTAAAATACATATGAAACCAAAAAATAGCCCCAATAGCCAAGGCAATCCTAAGCAAAAAGAACAAAGCTGAAGGCATCACATTACCTAATGTCAAGCTATACTACAAGGCTACAGTAACCAAAACAGCATGGTAATGTTACAAAAACAGACACATAAACCAATAGGACAGAATAGAGAACCCGGAAATAAGGCCACATACCTACAGTCATCTATTTGTCCCTAAGAAGAAATGAATGCCAAGCCCAGAGGGGAAATCTTAGATGTTGCTGACAGACTTACAAGGAGAAGCAAGAGGTTCTTGACTCCAGTTCGGCACAGAAAAAAAGCAAGTATGGTAAAAAACAAATGAACAAAAACCTTGTACTCATCATTGCATTAAAGCGAGAGAGAATAATTTACTAGAGGTAATATGTAACCAGACATATCTGATAGCTCTTGCCAGATATCTTACATTTGTACCTCCAGATTCATTCTTCTCACCTCTTCATTCTGCTCTCTTCCTACTGGCTTCCAGTGGGGTTTGGCCAATGAGAACCACAGAAAAACAAAATGGAGGAAAAAAAGTGGTGTCAAGATATTGACTCCCCTAAAATTTTCCCTAAAGAGTCATCTTAGGTTGGCTGCATCCCTTGAATAATCGAGGCTCCTTCCAAGTCAGCCTTCACTGCTAAATTGTCTTTGCTTATAGGCTCTGGTAGCCAATTCTTCCCTCACTTTTAGAGTTTGCTGCTAGCTTTGTGTATTTGTACTATCATTTTTGGTGTCTGTACATTCACCCACATCTTCGTAATTAGTTTCTGTGTAAATAAACTATCCCTGAATTACACTAACTTGAGTGTGCCATTTACTTCTTGTAGGGATTTTATGAATATGGAGCCCTTATGCATCCTTGTGCATCCTACTGTGTTTCACGGAGGCAGAAAAGTGCAGTTTCTTAAGCCACTAAGAGCAGTAGGACACAGCCCGTTAGCCCCATTAGTCCTAGTGGCCTTTCATATAGACAGAAATGGGAGTGACAGTAACGGGGCAAAAATCAGATGGGAAGGTAGGTTTCTTTGCAGATGCTAGCACCAACAGATGGCTACCAATAACCAGATCCCTCATTACCTAATACCCAATCCCCAAACCCTTAGCATTGCAAAGCCCTCCAGAAGCATAATAGGTCAGAAAGTGTAAATTAAGTTATTATAGAAACAAAATTATTTTATTATACCTTATAGACTAAAAAAAGCATTTACATTATACAGTTCACATGAAACCTGGAAATTTTGAAGTTATTTTGGACTATTTGATATCCTTAACCCTTTATCAATTAGTAAATGAGTACTACAATTTTTCTTGCAAAATATCTTTTAGATCTATTTTGTCCTCTGTTTTTATTATTAGCTACACCTTTGCTTGGGTACTTATTCCTCATTCCTGAATTGTTGCAGCGACTTCTTAACATGTGTTCCACATTAATCTAGAAAAAGTTAGACTGCCCTCAGTCTACTCACTTCTAGCATGAAATCATTATGAGTGTATTTGGTAGTGACAAATATACATAAGCCTGGTACAAAAGAAAGAAGAATGTCAGCTTTCAAAATTAGGGCTCCTGTGTACTAGGCATGAGTCTTGCTCTCAGCTTTAAGTCTGTCTCACTTATAATATTTCCAAGCTTATAGGAAATAGTATTTACTTTATTTTCTGACTAAAAAAGAAACTATAAATAAAGATTTAATTAATTTAATTGTCACCTAATAGTTATTGAATGAGTAGGATATCGTAAGGTGTAAAAAAACAAAGCAATTTTATCGTTTCCTACTATCCTTGCAAATGTGCCCCAAGATTTCCACTCGCCTTTAGATAAAATTAGGGCAATACTTACAGCTTCTCTGGTCACTACAGTCTCTTTCCATGGTAATAGAGAGTCTATTCTACATAAAATTCTAAAGTTCATTTAAATAGTCTTGCCATTCTCTGCTCTGGTTGACTCCCCCTTGGAAGCGTATGGTAGGGCAGAGGGCTTTGGTATAGACTTTTCTTTCATCAATTTCCCAAATTTCCAGCTGCTTTAGATCTCTGGAGGACTAATCTGAGAAAGAAAAGTTAAGAGGCAGAAATGCTGTGTGTGACTGATTTAGTTGTCACCTAGGGTTGTGCCCTCTAGGGGTGATATATTCTACATGCTAATTCTTTCTCGTGTAGGGTGCTTATACACTGAGACCTTTCCCCAGACAAAATTGTTAGCAATATTTCCTTTGAAAGACTTCTTTTGGCTTTCCTGTTGACCCACCAATATTTCTACTTAAGGTTTTCAGATTAGGTTGTTCTCTTCCTTGCCCTAATCAAACCTGACTGACAACCCATTACACAAATCAGCAGATTCTTCCAGGCCTTGTAAAAATGAAAGATTTTAGGTATTAAAAATACATTTGACCCAGCAGTCCCACTCCTGAGTATCCACCCAAAAGAAAAGAAATCATATCAAAAAGACACTCGCACTCACATGTCTATTGAAGCACTATTCACAGTAGCAAAGGCATGGAATCAATCTGTGTCCATCAACAGATGACTAGATATAAAGAAAATGTGGTACATATACACCATGTAATACTACACAGCCATCAAAAAGAATGAAATCATGTCTTTTGCAGCAACATGGATGGAGCTGGAGGCCATTATCCTAGGTGAAATAACTCAGAAGCAGAAAAGTCAATATTGTATGTTATCACTTATAAGTGGGAGCTAAACAATGATTATACATGGGCAAACATAGAGAAAAATAGACACTGGGGACTCCAAAAGGGGAGGAGGTAGGAGAGAGGTGAGGGTTGAAAAACTACCTATTGGATACATTGTTCATTACAAGGAGGATGGATACAATAGAAACCCAAGCACCACCAGTAGGCAATATATCCATGTAACAAACCTGCACAAGTACCCCTTGAATCTATAGAAAAAAATACATTCAGTGGTCACTTACAGTGATTTCTAGGAAAATCTATAATGTAGATTAAAAAATGATTACTATGTACCAGGAACTTTACAAATGGTATATTATTTACTCTTCAGAAAATACTTTGGGAAAACTATCTTTATCACCATATTACAAATGAGAATACTGACACTCTGAAGAGTAACTTGCCCTAGATTACATAAGTAGTGAATTGGAAATTAGAATTCCAACCATAGAGATGATTAATTATGAAAATCAAATGAGCTAATATCTGTAAAGCACTTAACTCATATAGTAGACATTAGACAACACTTGTTTAAGTAAGCAAAAATATGTTGTCTCCAGAAGGTCGTTTTTAATCTTTCATCTGTCATTCAAAAAATATTTGAATGTACTTTATCCATCCACAAAATGTACTGACACAGACTACTTGTATAGCATGACTCTCTGCCTTCCTAGGGCCTAACAACTCATTTGAAGATGAGGCATATATACCTGAAACAATTAAGTAACACTGCAAGACAGTATTTCAAGGAATGGTCGTTATTAGATTTTGAAAAAAGAGATCAATTAGAATGCAGCATTCAGAAATGAAGAGTTAACATAGAACTCTGGAGACATGGCCACGAAAGGCAAAGCGTTTAAAAGAAATCTATGCACAAAAGTTATAACTGGAAAAAACACCCACAAATCACTTTTATACCCACCACTAAAGATACAAACCCCAAGTAAATTATGCAAACAGTAACTGTTACCAAGTGTTCTAAAAAATAGGACACATGCTACTTATGGGTAGTGGGGTGTCAGGGAAAAAGGGACTATGTGTCTAGAAGAGAAAACTTTAATAAAAAATAAAGGAATGTTCATTGTCATGGAACAAAAAATACAGAATACTCAGAATAATTTATGTAAACAGACTGATTGTTCTAGCCAATGTGGAAACAATAAGTTTTTAGTCAAGGTTCAAAAATAAAAATAGAAATTTAAAGAGACTGTATTTTATGTGTTCTTTGGTTTTATAGCTGTGTAGCTCAAATTTAATTATTCATTAAATAAGTTTGTCATTGAATATAAATGTAGTGCACATATTTGTAAATTTTCATATTCAAGTATATAACCTAATAAAATGCCAAAATTAAATTAAAAGTATATATGAATTCTGTTTTATGCTTACTTCATTATTTGAGCTTTATCTGTTTTAAATTTTATTTTTTAAATTTCTTAAAATTTTTATTATTTATTTATTTATTCATTTATTTTGAGACAGAGTCTCACTCTCTCACCCAGACTGGAGTGTAGTGGCACAACCATGGCTCACCACAGCCTCAATACCCTGGGCTCAAGCAATTCTCTCACCTCAGCATCCCTGGTAGCTGGGACTACGAGCACACATCACCACACCTAGGTAATCAAAAAAAAAAAAAAAAAAAAAAAAGCTGTAGAGATGTAGTCTCACTATGAGAAGCTTTGAGCTTCATCTTCAGACTATTTTAGTTCTGCTCTTAAAAGAGATTCCAACAAATTATTAACTAATAACTAAATTTTGGATGCATAAACACTTTTTAAATGAAGTTTACATTAGTTAACTAGCTTTATGTCTCCAAATGCCTTTTAAAATTTACCTTCTCTGGAGGCATCACACTATCCAACTTCAAACTATACTACAAGGCTACAGTAACCAAAACAGCATGGTACTGGTACAAAAACAGACACATAGACCAATGGAACAGAATAGAGAACTCAGTAATAAGACCACATACCTACAACCATCTGATATTTGACAAACATGACAAAAACAAGCAATGGGAAAAGGATTCTCTATTTAATAAATGCTGCTGGGAGAACTGGCTAGCCATATTGCAGAAAATTGAAATTAGACCCTTCCTTACACCTTTTATAAAACTCATCTCAAGACTGATGAAAGATTTAAATGCAAAACCCAAAACTATAGGAACTCTAGAAGAAAACCTAGGCAATACCATTCAGGACATAGGCATGGACAAAGATTTCATGAAAAAAATGCCAAAAGCAATTGCAACAAAAGCCAGAACTGACAAATGGGATCTAATTTAACCAAAGAGATTCTGCACAGCCAAAGAAACTGTCATCAGAGTGAACAGAAAACCTACAGAATGAGAGAAAAATTTTGCAATCTATCCATCTGACAAAGGTCTAATATCTAGAGTCTACAAGGAACTTCAATTTACAAGAAAAAACAACCCCACTAAAAAGTGAGCAAAGGACAAGAACAAACACTTCTCAAAAGAAGACATTCATGCAGCCAACAGACATATGAAAAAGTTCAACATCACTGATCATTAGAGAAATGCAAATCAAAACCACAAGAAGATACCATCTCATGGCAGTCAGAATGGCAATTATTAAAAAGACAAGAAACAACAGATGTTAGCAATGTTGCAGAGAAAAAGGAACACTTTCACACTGTCTGTGGGAGTATAAATTAGTTCAACCAGTGTGGAAGATGGTGTGGCGATTCCTCAAATATCTAGAGGGAGAAATACCATTTGACTTAGCAATCCCATTACTGGGTATATACCAAAAGGAATATAAATCATTCTATTACATACATGCATGTGCATGTTCATTGCAGCACTATTCACTATAGCAAAAACATGGAATCAACCCAAATGCCCATCAGTCATAGACTGGATAAAGAATATGTGGTGCATATACACCATGGAACACTATGCAGTTATAAAAAGGAACAAGATCATGTCCTTTGCAGGAACATGGATGAGGCTGGAAGCTGTTATCCTCAGTAAACTAACGCAGGAAGAGAAAACCAATTACCACATGTTCTCACGTATAAGTGGGAGCCAAACGATGAGAACACAGGGACGCATGAGAGCAACAACACACACTGCAGCCTGTTGAGTGTGGGTGGAAGGGCAGAGAAAGCATCAAGAAAATAGCTAATGGATGCTGGGCTTAATACCTAGGTGATGGGTTGATCTGTGCAGCAAACCACCACGGCACGTGTTTACCTATATAACAAACCTGCACATCCTGCACATGTACCCCAGAACCTAAAAGTTGAAGGAAAAAAAAAAAAAAGTTTAGCTTCTGACCAAGAATATGTCTTTTCTCAAATAATTATTTTTAAAATATACTTATTCTTAAATTATAACTCCTAATTTTTCTGCCTCATATATTTTCAATTCTATTTATTAAAAATCAGTAGCCTTCTCTGATCAGTGAATGTGGAAACACGTATTTAAGCAAATTAAACAACCTACCTATGAAGTAAGAGAAAAATAGTAAATCAAATTATATAACAAACATACATAAAAGAAATTCATTGTATTAAGTTCAGAATCAATTAACTAAACATTTTTAAAATCAGCCCAATCTTAATCATTTTGAGATCAAGAAATTTTATTTTTAAATAGGAAATATTTAATATGAATTTGTAGAGTGAATGAATGAGGCACCCATATTATAACATGCAATTTTATTGCCTCCTCAATGATTTTTAATATAATATGCATTGAAATACAATAAAGATTTTAATATTTTACTGTCAAAGAAAACCCTTGTGATCACATATATAAGGCTACAATCAATTATTATTCACATTCAGCTTTTATTAACATTTATACTGAATTTACCCAAAGTTTTTAAGCGCTTAAAAATATTAATGCTTTAATTTTAACTTTATATAAGAGTCTATGAGGTAGGTATGATTATTATCTGCATTTCACAGACAGGAAACTGAAGTAGAGAGAGTACATAACATGCCCAAGATAGAGCGGGGGTTCAAACCCAAGCAGTCTGGACCTGTAGAGTTTATGATATTAAGTACTCTACATGTTGTCCCTAATTATGCAGACTTTACATGCCAATCTATTAAACCTTCTTTATATTCATTAAGTAAATTGAGGCCTTAAAATAAAACTGTTTCTCATAGTCTACAACAAAATATTCATGTATCTTATGTATCTTTTTTCTATAAAGTCATCCTACTCTCCTGTCCTACCAAAGAAATAGGACCTTCTTATTCATTCCACATTAAACAGAAGTCAGGTACTCAAAGAGTCAAAGAGCTATTTTGCTTCATCTCAGATAATTTAAGCAATATATCCCATTGATTTAATTCTGAATACTAAGAACTTATATATAGCTCTTTTGAAGGTCAAGATAAAGTAATGACTTTTAGCCAATTTCCTTAAAAAAGAAAAAACTGTAGTAAAGGTATTAAGAAATCAACAACATTGGTCTCTAAGTTCAAGATGTGAGAAGCTTCTAGATTAATAGTGCTCTATTACCATGCCTCAGAAGCACCTGAAAGGCTTGCTAAAACACAGATTTCTGGCCCCCAACTTGACAGTTTCTGATTGAGGCGATCTAGGGTACAGTACAATAATTTACGTTTCTTACAATTCCCCAAGTGATGCTGATAGTGAGACTAAACTCTGAGAAACATTTATCTAGACCAAGGTTTCCAAGGTAGAGTTAAATAGGAACTTTTTCTTAGGAAAATACAAGTTTTCTTTGAAAATAAATTTGTGATCAAAAGATTAGGAAATTATATGAACTTGAGGGATCACCAAATGTATTAGTATATTATGAGAAGTCTTAGAAGTATCTCTCATTTAATTTAGCTAAACCTAGATTTTCTCAAAACTCAAATGACCACCATTTTTGTCAGAACACCTATTAAGTCACACGGAATTGCCGTTCTGAAAAGCATTGAGGAATGTTTGACTGATACTCAAAATTAGTATATACTGCTCCTAAATTAATTTACCCAGGTGTTTTTGTTCTCCTCTTTGATTTATACAACTACCTTATGAATAGCCCCAGAGAATTCATTTGTCCCTAGTCATGATTTATTTTTTATCAGTAAGATATAGTAGAAACATTGTCAATCCTAATATCAGTTCCCTAAAATTATGATGTCAGCTGATGGTGGATAGAATACACTAAAGTCCAAAAGACTGTCAAATTAAGACCAGACATCTAAAAAATGTGCATGTACCTTGGCAGTATGCACCACATTCATCTTAAAGTTTGCTAAATCAGCATTAGAAGAAAAAAGATTCTTACATATGGAGGCAATTAAAAATCATTCTAACATTAAACACGATTAAATTATTTCACTCATCCTTACATCAGTGTGCTGTATGGTAAGAGAAAAAAGTTATAAAACTTTGAATACATGGAGTTTTGTTTTCCAACGTAAGTGTCTCCCCTAGCAATATTCAAGATGACTGTTATTCACTTCAGATAGGCAGATGTTTTCCTGAGCTAAGATTAACAAAAGTGCCTTTCAAAGGAGGTAATCAGTAATTGAGATTTTTTTCTCCCAATCACTTTCTATTACAAATGTACTTTTTAAAGAACAGTTTTCGAAGAAAAAGAAAACTTGAGCAGACAGTACACAAAGTACAGCTTCTCCTATTTTAAATGTCTTATATTAGTATAGTACTTTTGTTACAATTAATAAACTGGTATTGACCCATTATTAACTGAAGTCTGTAATTTATTTAATTCTTTAACATTTACCTAATGTCCTTTATCTATTTGAGGATCCCATTCAGGATACCACATCACATTTAGTTGTCATGTCTTCTTAAGCTCCTCTTGGCTGTGACAGTTTCTCAGACTTCCCTTATTTTTGATGACCTTGATAGATTTGAGGAGTACTGGTCAGATACATTGCAGGATGCCCCTTCCATAGAAATCATGCTTTTCTCATGATTAGATTAGTGTTGTGGATTTACTGGAGGAAGACCACAGAGGCAGAGTACCATTTTTATCAAATTATGTCAAGGTTACACACGATCAATATAATTTGTAACTGTTGATGTTGACCTTGATCACATCATTGCCTGAAGTCTTGCTGCTTTTCTGATGTCTCCACCACACAGTCACTACTTTTTCCTCTTTCCCACGTTTTGCTCTTTATAATAAAGTCATTATGCACACCCCACCCTTAAGGAGTGGGAACTTATGCTCCCCCTCCTTTAGTGTGGAGTATATAAACAATTTATTTTTGAAATTCTTCTGAATAGGTGTTTCTCTTCTTCTCTATGTGTTAATGTATTCAACGATTTATTTCCATCATTATTAACTCATGGTTATTCATTTCATTCCCTGGGTATAACCCAATATGACTTTACTTATTTTGTTGCTCACAGTGCTCCAGTGTTGATAGCTCTTTTACTTGACTCCTGTGCTCCATCATTGTGGGTTTTTTTGTTTTTTTGTGAGGGACTGGGGAGACTTCCTGACTTTCTGGCACTGTAAGTTGCTACAGGATCATCTTGTATATTTTCTGCCCCAGTCCTAGCTCTTTCTCCAAAGAACCTTGGTTCCTTGGTTCCTTTTACTGGAAAATGGTATTAGAAACCAAGTTATGGGCATGAAGTATATTTGTGGCTACTGAAGTGTTATTTCTTTTAGGCCTTCTTAGCTGTCAGAGCAAAGAAATATATATGTGTTTTTATATGACATGTATATGTTATACATATATCACATAATTTCTATGTGAAGCTAGCCATTAAATTAATAATTAAAATATCTATTTATTAAACTAATTCATGACTTCTTCTTACAGGAATTGCAATTTTAATCTCCTGTATATGAACATTTTTGTAATGAGAAATTCAATAGGCTTCCTAGAGCAGGTCACCTATATAACAGTCGTAATGAATAGCAAATTATGAACAACTTACATTCTAAAAGTAAGAAAAGTGGAATCAAATGTGGGTGCAAGTCAAGGACAGCACAAAGTCTTAGAGAAGCGATATGAAGAGGAGGAGAAATCAATGTAATTCATTAAGAAAAACAAACAACAGCTGAGCATATGGTACACATTACTAGTGCTGCCCAACGACCGTTCCTGCCCTCCTTCAGGCTCACTACGCTTCCCTTGCCTCTTGGTGAGGTGCAACCATGAGTCTCGTTATGCCCATTGGGTTAGGAGAGGAAGCTATGTGTGTCATAGCAAGCCTGATGGACAGCAGTGATCGTTTAGAAACCCAGTATTTTAGTCTACTAGGGCTCCCTTAACCAAAGACTGGGTAGCTTAAACGGCAGATATTTATTTTCTCACAGTTCTAGTGGCTGGAAGTCTGAGATTAATGTGTCTGCAAGTTTGTTTTCTCCTGAGGCCTCTCTCCTTGGCTTGCCGGTGGCCACCTTCTCACTGATTCCTGACATTGTCTTTGTTCTGTGCATCTGTATCTTTAGTGTCCCTTTCTAGGTCATCGGTTATATTGGATTAGGGCCCACTCTTATGACCTCATTTAACTTTAATTATCTCCTTAAAGACCTTGTCTTTTAATATAGTGACATTGGGCTAGGGCTTCAACATTTGAATTTGGGGAGAAACATAATTAATCATAACACTAATATTATTTACAATAGAAAATATGAAACACAGAAATAAAATGTCATGATAACTTTTATTGTTACTCAGACTAGGAGGCTAAGACAATGACATAAAGTCAACTGGTAGTAATGGGAATGGGAGGGGCCAAATATAAACCACTATTTTTCAGGGCATGGCAGTTCCTAAGATAGTCCCCTCAGATGCTTGCCACATATCTACATACTGTTTGCTTTTTCTAGAACAATAAAAGATAAAATACAAGTTTTAAGTGCAAGCAGAAAATTTGTTTAAAAAAATGTTAAAAATTCAAATGCAGTCTTGTGTATCTTTATGACATGGATACATGCTAAGAAATGTGTTGTTATGTGATTTCATCATCGTGTGAATAACATAAAGTGTACTTATACAAACCTAGATGGTACAGCCTGCTACACATCTAGGCTACATGGCATAGCCTATTGCTCCTAAGCCACAAAGCTGCACAGCAAGTTACTGTACTGAATACTGAGGGCATTTGTAACACAATGGTATTTGTGTATCTAAACATAGAAAAGGTAAAGTAAAAATAAATTATAAGAGATTAAAAATGGTACACTTGTATAGAACACTTACTGTATATGGTGATTGCAAAACTCAGTGTTACTCTGGGTGAGTCAGTGAGTGAGTGGAAGTGAACGTGAAGGCCTGGGACATTACTGCACACTACTGTAGACTTTATAAATACTCTTCAGTTAAGCCACACTACATATACAAAAAATGTTTTTCTTTCTTCAATAATTAACCTTAACTTAATGTAACTTTCTTACTTTATAACCTTAAATTTTCTGATATTTTGACTCTTGTTGTAATGCTTAGTTTAGAAAACAAATATTGTATGGTTGTACAAAAATGTTTTCTTTATATTCTTATGAGATTTTTCTATTTAATTTTTTAATATTTTATACTTAAAAAAAAAAACGAGGACACAAACACACATATTGGCCTACACCTACACAGAGTCAAGATGATCAATATCACTGTCTTCACCTTCACATCTTGTCCCACTGGAAGGTGTTCAGTGTCAATAACTTACACACGGAGCTGTCATCTCCTACAATAACAATGCCTTCTTCTGGTATACCCCCTGAAGGATCTGCCTGAAGCTGCTTTACAGTTATTTTCTTTTAATAAATAGAAAGAGTACACTCCAAAACAATAAAAATTATAGTATAATAAATACAAAGACCAATAATATAATTGTTTATTATCGAGTAGTATATACTGTACATAATTGTAGGTGCTACATGACTGGCAGTGCAGGTTTGTTTATACCAGCATCACCACAAACACTTGAACAATACATTGCAATACAATATTACAGTGGCTACATCATACGATAGGAATTTTTCAGGTCTATTATACTCTTATGGGATCACGGTTGTATATGCTGTCCACTGTTGACAAAGATGTTTTGAAGCACACGACTATATATACAGTAAGCTAGAATGTCATAAAAATATAAAATTTTTGATGTATACAATGACAATGATAATTACAGTAAATCATTGTCATAATGATAAAAACTATCTATGAGGAAATGCTGAAAAAGGAATTAATACAGATTAAAATGAAAACCTGAAAAAGTACCAAGGCCAAGAAAGGGATGAAAGCACGATCCTGTGAGGTCATGTCAGCTCGATGATTTTTCTTTGGCAAAACACCTATTAAATCATACGTGCCTGCTGTTCTGTGGGAATAAGATTTGCTCTAAGAGTTGCTCCTCCCCAAATTGCTACAGAACGTTTCCCCCCTTGGACATCTCAGTGCTATATTAATCCTAGCTTTTTTAACTCATTTTTTCCTTTGTCTTCAAACAGTTTATGATTTTATTATTTTTTTGAGCTGTGATATACTGCACCATTTTCTCTGCACTTCCAAAACAAAAATCCTGTTACTTTGAACTCTTCCTTTTTCTCTTCTCCTCAAGCCTATCAACCAATAAATCCTACCCACTCACACCTTCAGCAAACGACTTTCTAAGACCAAATTTGCATGTCAGCAGGGTTCTAGGTATTAGGATACCGTGATAAGCAATATAAAAATTCCATATATTCTGTACATATTCCATATTGGATGATAGGCCATAAAATAAATAAATAGGAAATTGAGTGATAGGTCCCCTGATGGAGAACAAGGAGAGAGGGAGTCAATAACAGGAAACGTTGGGTTTATAGTCATTATTCTGTTCCTATGACTCTTCTAATATATTCTCGTTGTACTTAGAAAAAAAAAATCCAAATTTAATAACATTTTAGCCCACAAGAGGCCATCATCTGGCCCATACAAACTCTTCAAAGTCATCTCCTTCATTTAATACAAACTTTAGATTTAAAAAATTATTTTCAAATTTTAGCAACTCTTTTTCAAGTCTCATTTCATTTTTCTGGCTGCGACTTATAACTGCATTGAAAGAAATTTATGGTAAGACCCAATTACTGTATGATTTAGAATAATTCTATGACATGGAAACCTGCATGTCAAATAAGCAGGTTTAATCTATTAAATGTAGAGCCTTCATAAAATATTTATACAGCCTCCTAAAATCCTTTATTACATGCAGCAAGGTGCATACCTTAATGGGGTAAGCAGAAGAATGTCCTCCAAAGATGTTACCTTACAGGGATAAAGGAACTCTGAAAATCTAGGTGAAACCAACACAATCATGATTACTTCCTCCATAATCACACCAATACTTATATAGAGAGAAAGGAGGTAGAAGGGTCAGAGTAGGTGTGACTACTGAAGTCAAGGTTGGAGTGACTGTTCACTTTTAAGAGGGAAGAGGGCCACAAGTCAAGAAATGAGGATCACCTCTAGAAGCTAGAAAAGGCAAAGAAACACTAACCTAGAACCACAGAAGAAACACTGCCCTGCTGACACCTTGTTTGTAGCCCAGTGATAATTCTGACCTTCAGAACTATAAGATAATCAATTTATCTAATTTAAGCTACTAAGTGTATGGTAATGTGCTACAGCAACAAGAAATTAATATACTTAATCCAATAAATTTATAGTTATAGTATTTGAACAAACATATACAAACACCTGAATAGACTGCTCACAAAAATATGTAGAACTGTTACCACCACCTCAGTTTGTTTGTACAAAATAACAACTGCTGATTTTTCTCCAGGTCTATAACTTTATTGTGACTTAACCAAGGATGTATAAATCATCTAAATTTTATTTGAAAATATTAAGATGATCTCTAAGTTTTATAGATGTACAAGTCTTTATTTTAATTTTAAAGCATCAAGTATTCTCATTGCTACTTAAAGAAAGTCTTTATTACTGTTAAAAAAGGAAATAAACTGGTATATTTGTCTAAATAGTCTACAACTTTATTCAGATGAATCAACTATGAATCATATCTATTGCCATATGACTAAGAAAGAAATTGAATCACTTGTTTCCATGCATGCATGTTACTACAAAATTGGACTGATGTTTGGGAATTTGGGGTTTTGTTGTTTTTGTTTGGTTTAATTCAATAAACACACATTAAGCATATACATATATTATGTAACAGCTCACAATCCATTCACAGGGACATTCTGCCATTATACAGCTGTTCAAAATGGAAGACTTATTTTTCTGTTTCGAAATTCACTAACCCAACGATATCTCAAAAATATTTTGTAATTTTCATTCCTTCAGGTATTGCCAATAAAATCAAATGTGTTAATCATCTGGGTGTAGCATAACACCTAGTTTGGTCCCACATTTTTAGCCAGAAACATACTAACCAAGCAAACACAAATGTTTTGTATCTCAGTTAAAAAAATCAAACAGCAATTATTTGATAGATGCCTAATTAGGGCCCATTATTTGTTCATGTAACAAGTATTTTTATACACACATATTCAAAGGATTCTTAAATGGGCGTATTCCTGTGTAAGTTGGCAATCAAGAAGAATGCAGTTGTAGTGTGGTTATTAGCCAGAATTTTTATTGAAAACAGTGGGCTACTTGTTTTATATTTGAAATTTTCATGCAACAATATTTTCTTAGGTAGTTCAGACGCTCTAGATTTTCAAATGTTTACAAAGTACTGATTTTCATTTACTCTGGGAATTTTCTAACTCAATGCATTAGCAAGTGGAGAAAACACCTGCATGCCAAAAACGAAAGGAAGCAAAACAAACACAAAATCCACGTGCTCCATAAAGAGAAAGATGAGATATATTTTTAAATGATTAACTCATTTATATCTAACAGTTAATTTGTTTTAAAGATTTATTTTAAAATATATTTGAAAATAATTAAGTGGAACAGCTACACTCTGCATTTTTCCCAATTTAAGGTAGTGTTTATATACTATAGGTTATATTAAATTGTCAAAGTCACCTACATTACCCTCTGCCTCATCATAAAATCATAGACTATTAAAGGTAGATGAGAATTTGAGATCACCACCTCTGGCTCTTTCATTTCTCAGGTAAGAAAATGAAGCCAAGAAAAAAAAATGCTTCAATATAGCAAGAAACAAACTTCCACTCCAGAGGTTCCTAAACTTTCTCAGTTCACAGGGCCCTTACATTCTCAGTAGCTTTTTCATGGTGCTCATAGTACAAAAGAAATGCTTGTAAGTTCCCCTTATTAAGTAGTTACATCCAAACAATATTTTAATTAAATTTATTAAAAACTTTATCCTACAATTTAATAGCTACTTAAATGATACATGTAAATTGAGAGGAAAAAAATAGTATCTTTATGCCATTCTTAACCACAATTACTTATTAACAGTATCCATGCTCTTGCTAGGCATTGCATGATTTGCCAAGCCTTGGAAACGTTGTATACTGCCACCCTCATTTCCTGTTTCATGTTGATTTTCACATACTATTTGCTTTTTATCACAGCAACTGTTGAAAACTCAGCCTCACAAAAAATATGATCTAATTATAGAAGTTGTAATGTGAACTAATGTAAAACTGTGGACTACTATGAGCTACTAGTGTGTGCAGTATCCAATGAATGTCAAGTGTCACCTTCAGAAAATATTAGAATACTTCACTAGCTGTCCCCTGTGAGTTTACTGCCATGTTCCAGAGGCTTTGGTGCACAGTTAGAGAACCACAGGGCTAGCCAAAGATAGAGCGCACTGGAGTTCAGAATTCCTGATTCTATGTTCAATGTTCTTTCCACTATATTCAAAATTCAGAGGTAATATATTTTATTTCTAAAACCTTTATTTTTCTACCTCAGCAAGTTAACTTTCTAATAAAACAGAGTACCTACTAACACAAAGCATTAAAATAATTTGTGCCACACTGAATAGCTGCAGATTTTACCCTTTCATCTTAACATGAGTCTTTATTAATCCCACTCTGAATCATAATGTTGAAAGTTATATATGAAAATTCTTCTTTCAGTATTGTATGGTGATTAAGATCAGATACCCTGGAGTTTATGGCTTAGGTTCTTATATCAGTTCTGCGATTTACTTGACTATGGGTATATTACTTACACTCTCTATTACAAGTTCTTCACTTGTAAGATAGAGATAACAATAATATTTACTTTAGAGTAGTGGTGAGAATCAAATTAGCTATTTCTAATAAATTACCTGAGTTGAGTTATAGTAAGATTCTTCCATTATCTTTCAATCTTCATCATCACACACATATCAAGTAGCATTCCAAGTTTACATGTAACAATGTTGCCTACTATTACTACTCTATAAAATATCTTAGGTCCCACAAATTTTTACCTATGTTAATTTTAAAATTTAAATAGCATATTCAATCACATTTAAACACATGGCATTGAAATACAATATCTGATATACATGTTATAAGCTTTCCACATAATAAAATGAAGAGGTATACACTATCAACAGAGGGAAAATGATTTTCACACAAGATACAGCTTATAAACACTATAGTTTGGAATGGCATTTTACACTGTATTGTTTTTAGAGGAATCCCCAAATATTAGCCCTTTGTGTATTATCCATGCTCAAATTTCCTCTCATTAAAGGATTGGAAGTGTGGAGACTATTGTATCTCCAGCACTCACAAAAAGTTAATTATAAAATATTTTCAAATATCATAAAATTAAGAATATCTTTTGCTTTTCCCTCCAGGGTCACATCTTTTGTCCATGAGGAAACACAGTCTTCTTAGTCATATCTGCAGTGTGCTTGAGTATTGAGCTAATAGAATGACTAATAATAAAGTCCTAATCCAGTATGCTTTAATTAAATAGATAGCTAAGGGATTTCACTCTTCAGAACATTATGTCTCAGAGATAAAAATGTTTTATATTTTGAAAAGATGAATTCATTATGGTGTGTGAGTGCATACAAATAATTCTAACCTTATTCATTCAAAAGGCTTACTAAAGGATCAAAGAAAAACAAGTCATTAACTTCTCTAACCACATTATCCACCTACACAAAGCTCTATGACTTTGTGACTATCAAAAGCACAAAATTTACAACAGCAGCAACACTCAATGATGACTAATTCTTCAATATTGGATAAGAATCAAGTTGACATCGTGAATTCTTGATGTTTTCTGCAACATGTAGGAAATTAGAATGATTTAGTTCAATTTGGCTGAGTTAAAATTTATCTTAGAGCTATATATGAATAATTGACTGAAAAATCATGTGTGCAGTTAGAATGTATTTTTGTTCTTGCTGTTAACAGTCCAAACAAGCACAGTGTCTTGGTGTGTTTTTTCACCTCCAGTGCCCAGGATGGCATTTCTTGATGGAAGCATGAGTGTGGACATGAGCAGATAAGTGGAAAGACTGGGGTTTCCTTATCTCCAAGGTGTTTATGTAGGAAATTCTTTTCTGATTCGAACTACTAGGATTGAAGAGTAAGTGTAGTCATTAAAACTGTGTTCCTGGTATTAAGGAAACGAAATTTGTGAAGAGAATTTAGGCATTTAGGTTGCAGATAAACATTCAACAATTATATATTTAACTTATCCTAGGTTTCGGTATTTGCTAGATCAGAATGAGCTGTGATAAACCACCAATTAGAAACCTCTGGTTTCTACTATCAGGCATCTTGAATAAAATCTCCAAAATCAAAATCTGCCAAATTGGGGCAGGGCTTCTATACTTTTTTAAACACCAGAGACCACTGTAATGTTCAGGCAGGGTAAGAAACTCTAACATGGAACTTTAAAGAACTTTAATTTGAACCTGGAGAATGGGTACGATTTTTGTTATTAAAAAATAAAGGAGAAAGAATTTTAAAAAGAATTAATATAATTAATAATGTGTTCAAAAGTTAACATTATTTACCAACTTCTATGCCTCCTACAAAGCCCAGGTCAAAATCACCTTAAAGAATACTATTTTGATTCCACATGCTTTGTGTTCTAGCCTATGTTAGCCTATTAACTATTTCTGTAGACGTCCATGCTGTAGGTTTATCTTTGTAGGCTATAGGTGCTTTTGCTCTGCCCTTCCTTTATCTGGTAAAATAAGAGGAGAGACTAGAGGAAGCGTATTCAAAACTAAACAAAACACACTTACAAATGTGTAAATGCCTTTCAGTCACCCTTTCAGCAAACATTTTCACATAGTCAACTGAATTAGTCACTCCCATTTCTATCCTCTGATAGAATTTTGTTCATGTCCTTTTTATAGATTTAATTATGTTACATAATGGAGTCAGTTGTGTTTTATTTTATATGATGCTTTCCTTAGGTAGAAAAGAAAATAAAGACTTGATGCTCTTCTAATCCCTAAGAAGTTTGCACAACGTCTGGCAAATAGATCATAGAAATATTCATAATGCTGAAGCTCCTCTGCTATTCTGTACTTTTTCAATAACACAGACTATAAATCTGTCTTTTATTACATTGTATGTGGGTATATTCTTGTGCATGTGTGAGGATGTAATATTTGCTGCTTTTATGGAAGTTCCTTGAAAGAGTGGACTGAGTTTTCTTCTAGCCTGAATCTACCTATCCCACACAGAATATAGCAGATACTTTTTTCTTGTTAATTAAATTGGGGATAGCCTAATTGTATTCAAGACTAATTACTGGGACAACAGTTTGCAAAAAATAGATTCGGAAAAACATTGAATGTTAGGATGAAAGTATTGATTCGATTCAGTAGAGCATGAACTGTCACTGTGGTTTCTTGAAGGGATAAAACTAGGTATAATGGGAAAAAGATTGCTCTGCTCTTTGCCGGTTGTGTATTTTTGATGAATTCTCATACCTTTTCTACATCTCAGTTTTATCATGTGTGAAATGAGAGGACTGGACAATGCCAGTGGATTCAAAACCTCACTGATAATCAGAATCAACTGGGGAGATATATAAACATACAGATTTGTTTCCATCCAAATAAATCTGAATCTCTCTGAGTGGACTCCAAAAGTTTAGATTTTAATACATTCCCAGTTTATTCTGATAATCATTCAAGTACGGTCCATGTTATGGACTAAACGTTTGTGTCTCCCCAAAATGTATATATTGAAACCCTAATCCCAATGTAATGGTATTTGGTGAGGTGAGGTCTATGGAAGGTAATTAGGTCAGGAGAAGGAGCCCTCACAGGTGGGATTAGTGTCCTTATAAGAAAATGCCAGAAAGCCAGCTAGTTCTTTTCGTACCATGTGAGGACACAGCAAGACGATGGCTGTCTATAAACCAGGAACAGGACCCTCAGCAAGAACTCGACCCTGCTGGCACCTTATTTCAGACCCCAACTTCCAGAACTGTGAGAACTGTGATAAATAAATTTATGTTATGTACAAGGCACCCAATGTCTTTTTTATTATAGCTGCCCAAACTGACTTAGACCAATAACATCAGCATCACCTGGAAACTTGTTTAAAATTAAAATTGTTTATTTCCACCCCACACCTACTGAATCAGAAACTTTGGGTGGTGTCCAGCAATGTAAGTTTTAAGAATTCATCC
Organism: Macaca fascicularis; assembly: GCF_037993035.2. NCBI lineage: Eukaryota > Metazoa > Chordata > Mammalia > Primates > Cercopithecidae > Macaca > Macaca fascicularis. The sequence goes on from NC_088378.1 coordinate 100,743,227, forward strand.
AGATAATCCTCACACACACCAAAATTTGAGAGCTACTTAGATAAAGGATGGATAAAACACCTGTCATCTTTGCAATTCAGTAATTATATGATCAAAGGTAAGCAGGAAGACTATTCAAGAGGAGACTCTAGAGGAAGGAGACCCATATCTAAACAAAATGTATGTGTAAATACTTCTTCTATAAGGGAAAGATTAACTTGAATTCAGCCTTTAACCGTAACACAAATAGTTGTACTTAGCTTTCAAATATCAGATCATGTCACCTTTTCTTATCAGTGTGTTCTTAAATGTATACCCGAACTTCACTAAATCCTTCTCTCTTCTCTCACAACATCCTCTATAATTACTTATTACATGCTTATAATACAATATAACTGTAGTTAATTCTCAACTATTTAAGGAAAAAACTATTTCTTGTTATCTCTGTAAACCTACCTTCTAACATAATGTTTAGCTCCTCATGGATATTCTAGAATGTTTAATAAATGAGTAAAGTGAGTACCCTAGATAACGAGTGATACAGAAATGTGATTCTAATGAATTCTTTTGACTTTAAATTAAGACTGAGTGATTTAAAGAATTTGTATTTCAAATAAAAATGCTAATTTTTCACTTGATAACACTTTCTAATTATTTGTAAATAAATTAAGCTATAAAAAAAGGACATGCCCAAAAGATAAACAAGTAAATATCTAGTTGTCAGCTTTTAGTAAATGATCCGTAACACTAAGTTACCTAAAAATTTGGCTGGAGACAGTCAATATTTTTATAAGCTGGCAGCTTAAATTGTCTTTTAAGAGACACCTGAAATGTTACAATAATATAAAAATAAAGCAGAGATTTAAATTTTTGTTAGTGTTGTGAAAACATTTTTCTTCAGTTGCAGATACATAAATACTTGCATATGTTTTAAAGATTGAAGTTCTAAGTCCATTATTTTGTCTGGTAGGAAAAAAACTGCTTTCTCATTACTTAAGCAGAATGTTACTAAGTATATTAAAAACAGTTTTCAATTAAAAATATGCATAGTGGTATGAGAGACCTTATTTGGTAGTATAAAAATATCAACCATATTGTTCTCCCTATTTCTTTAAAGAATCTAGTGGTATCAAAATAAAAAATATATAACTTGTAATACTATGGATTTTAGCCTGTTTCAAGGTCTAACCTTTCCTTTCTTGTAATAGGATATCACTGTTTATTCCAGGGCAATAGGAAATGGAAACTGATACATGTATTCTCAGCTAATTGAGGAAACATCTATTCCATCTACACTTGAGCAAAGTACTTTTCATCTATATTTTCTTTCTTTAGGTTGTATTTCCTTCTTTGGTACAGAAATTGTCTAACGGCTATCACTATTTCATTTTTCTAAACCCCTTCTTTTTAATCAATTCATAACACTGATAATTGTATTACTTTTGATAGTTATTATATTTATAAATCACACACAGAATGATATCAGCTAAGGCAGATAATTAACTTATTAATATGAAGCTATGCATTGGCTGTCTTGCATACCATATTCTAATCCTGCATAGAAATACGCAGGATTAAACTTCCCAAGATCACCTCTCCTTTAGGGCTATTTCTTCAGAGAAATAAATGGGGCAGTGTTGGTTTGGTTCACCAGGCTCTCCAGTGAAGTTTCCAATAAATTCTATTACTCTCTGACCCAACATTTGCCCATCTTTTTCAAGGAGAAAGTTTCTGGCCCTAGTCTCAAAGTACTATCTTCTCTCAACTAATTCCACCACAGAATCTACTGCTTCAAGGGGATAGCTAGCAGCTGTGTTCTGGGTACAGGAGCCTGTTCTTTGACAGATGGATTTCTTAGGAGGTATCTAGTAAACTCTAGAATTTCTGCTATTTTGCTGTGTTTAATCCTAGCAAAGGATATAGCTAGAACCCATAATTAAAAATAAATGTCTACATCATCTCTTATGGTAGTTTGCTCATATTATTCAATTACTGAAGACATGGTCTTTCAAGATAAAGATGACACTACCGCTTCCCCTCTTAAGAAAATTGTTTTGCAAGTAACTTTAAAGAATGTAGAGTGACTCATACACCCTCATTTTGTTTCCCTTTGTGACCAAGAACAAGTATTTTGAGAGAGTTGGCTGCATTAGAAGTTCAATCTGTGGTCACTGAAAAAGCTGATAGACCAAAGTGCTGAACTCAACAGCACTCTGCCCTTCCTCTTATTTCCCCCTTTATCCTGTCCCAAGAGAAAAGTGAGTAGAAGTCTTGGGTCAATTCTACCAAATTTTTCATATTGATGGTTTTTTACAAACAACAAAAAATAACAAAACTGGTGTTTTAAATAATCATACTAAGTTGAAGATTCAAAATTTGAAACAAAATATTGTAGCCTGTATAATAATTCTGAAAAGAATATTTATACAGAACATTGAGTGTTTCTATTTTATTCAATCAATGTTAATTTGCTCCATTATTGTCTTCCATTTAGTAAGACAAATATCAGAGAATTTTGTCTTCATAGCTTTGGATTTATTATAATCAAGCAGATTGAGATTCAAAAGTCCATATCCAAAGGAATAGCATGCTTTAGAACAATCTAGGTTTCGTTTGTTCTTAAAAAGTTTGAGAGAAACAAATAAAACATCACTACTCTTAAAGTAATAATAAACCTGGGACAGTAGCAACAACAAGAGCATTTGTTTTACTTTGAAAAACAGAAATATTAAATTAAATTACCCCAAGATTTATTTTTCTTCTAGTATTTTAAAGATACGAGTATTGAAACTATTAAATAATTCCATTTTTAAAAAAAATTCAAAGGAAAGATCCAAAATGTTATAATTACCTCTCAGTTTTTGATTGATTTCTTCTTTTTCCTTTCCTATTTTCAAAATGTATGTAATACATTTAGATTACTTTGAAAACCAGAACATATAAATTCCATTATATGTACTCAGAAATTTTAATGTCATTTACTGTTTTTCAAAATATTCCATACATATCAGTCCTTTGGATGACAAGTGACTCATCCTTTGTTCCCTCTCTTATTCACATTCCCAAAGGGCAGGAATCAAGACACTTGCATCTGAGTTCCTCAGACATGACTTTGCAAGGTCCTTGGCATGATGTGTTTTTATTTTCAGAAAACAGTTTCTGCAAAGAAAAATTACAACGAATTTACAGACAGTAAAGAATAATACCTGGAAGCAAGTAAAGAAAAGATGTCTAGCTCCCATGAAACTAAGAGCTTATATTTTAAAATTTACTGCTTAAAAATTATTTGCTCTCCCTCAGTCAAAAAGGTAAGTAAAAAACAATACTAAGTTTTCATTAAGCCCTTTCTCCAAACAGACTCAGAGGTGAAGTCAGGAGCAAGAATTCTGACCAAAGATTACACTTGGGACAAACAGAAAAAACAGTGAAAAAGAGAGAACATTTTGTTGCCTCTGTTCCAGACCCCATTAACACAAACTCTCACTACTGTAGACCATTTTCCACAGAACCCTACCAGAGAATTTATTACACCTAAGAATCAGATAACTCTGGAAAATGTCCTGGTTAAAACATTTACTGCTAGCAAAGTCTTGGGAATTTATATTCAATCTCTTCTCCCTTATTCTTACCCCCAAAGGTTTACTGCAATAGCTCCACAAAATTAGGGAGAGGGGGCACCTCCCCCAGAGTGCCATGTGGAAGACCCCATCCTGTAAATAGTTGCCTCAGTAAAACATCATCCCATAAAGCATAGCAGGCCATACCTTCAGGGAGTGGGGATAAGAAATCAAAATATCTCAGTAGCCTCCAATTTCAAGAGCATGAGTGTTAAGGATCAGATTTGAGAGCCCATAATCCAAAAGGAGGAAATGAAAAAAGCAATAATAAAAACTGACTAACATATCCTTGGAAAGCAAGTTAATATTTTTAAGAGAAAACATTTCTCACCAATTAATTATTTTACTTAAAAAAGGAGGAGAAATCTTACTATCTTTGATTTTATAATCTTTTGAGGAAATATGTATGTAAAATCAGAATCTAAAAGCTGCTAATCTTAACATTTATGTTGGTAACGTATTTAGGTCCAATGATTAACGATTAAGAATACCCATCCTTTCATAGTTCAGTGATTGATTTTACCACTGAAGAAGCATTTTAGATGTGAGGAAGGATTTTAATGTGTTAATTTCTATATATTTGAAATTTTGGATTATCTAGTTTTAAAAAATTGGTTTAGTTCACAGCTGTTACATTACTTAAGCATTTATTTGTTAAAATGTGTGAACTATAATCAATGTAAAATTATTGAATATAAAAAGAGAACCCAAACAATTGCCAGGATGTTTCCAAATATTAGCATTAAATTTTATCATTATTTAGAGCCTAGCAATATGAGGAAATTGTTTATGTCTGCATTGTAGACATTGGCAAATTATTCAAGTCAAGAAAAAATTCCCCACACTGCTGTATGGCAGAATAAGAGGCTGTGTCTATACAACTCTGCAATAGATTGGAACAAGAGCCATCATCAATCAACATGTTTATCAAAACAACGCCCAATAAGATTAATATAGCTTTTGTTTTCTGGTTTTTTTTTTTTCTCAATAAATTTACTAGTTGGTTTGGTATCTCATGTACACAGTCTGAAGGACAGGGGAATTGACTGAGAAAATCTGGGAGGACAAACAAAAATATTAAGTCATTTTGGAAAGTACATAGACATGAAAAATGGATCAGTAGCTTCCTCAAATCAGGCCAGATTAGTGTAGAGATATAAAGCCTTGAATAGGTGATGTTATTGATATACTAGTAAGTTCAACATTAGGGAATTTGATACATTCTTTCCTATTCTTCCCTCCAAGGCATAACAAATTGAGCTTGATGAACAACAAACCTTTCCAGGAAATGCTGGCCTTCCACAATTCTCTTCTCATTTCACAAAATAGCCAGTTCTACTTTCACAAATTTTCTTATTCATCCTAGACATATTACTACAGATAAGTGTATATGCCAAGTTATTTTTTCTTGAAAAAGAGATAATATTTGCCATTATCATCACTTAACAACTTGAGCATCAACAGAGACAGAAACTGTGTGAGGTCTGGAAGCTCAAGAGGAATGTAAGAACTTGATGTGATGTTTCTTCACTGTTACTAAAAGACAAATCCCTGTTCTATGGAATGCTACCCCAAGGAGGCTTTTGACTCTTTAATCATTGTAGAAATAAAAGCAGGTATGTGCTCTGGCTATCCGTTGCCTCACGTCCCTGAATAGAAGAGCCTGTAATGCTGAACAGAAGTTGATGTTTAAAACACTTTCATTTCAGAGTTGAAAGAAAGTATACATAAATAATGAAGATGTTCTTGAGTATGACAACATGAACATAAAAATCATGCGGGTTTATGAACATGTAAAAACAATGGCCAAAATATAATAGAAACAGTAAACAAAAAATAGTCACTATTACTCAATATTGTGAAATTGTCAACAATATTCGAAATTCTACTAACTGACATTCATGCATATATGCATATACAGACAGATTCATAGATTCGTGAACACAAGGACTTTCTTTGAAACAAATAGTTTGTTTTTAATAAACTTATCTTGGAATAATTTTAGATTGGCAGCAGAGTTCTAAAGATAGTACAGAGTTCTCATATACCCTGGTTTCAGTTTCCCCTACCCTATTGTCTGACTTTACCATGATATATTTTCAAAATGAAGAAACCAACATTGTTACACTACTTTTAACTCAACTCCAGACTTTATTCTTATTTTACAAGTTTTTCCATTTCTGGAAATGTCTGTTCCAGTTCCCAATCCAGGATTCCATATTGCACTTACTTCTTCTTATTATTATTATTATTATTAATATTATACTTTAAGTTCTAGGGTACATGTGCATAACATGCAGGTTTGTTACATATGTATACTTGTGCCATGTTGGTGTACTGCACCCATCAACTCGTCAGCACCCATCAACTCGTCATTTACATCAGGTATAACTCCCAATGCAATCCCTCCCCCTTCCCCCTCCCCATGATAGGCCCTGGTGTGTGATGTTCCCCTTCCTGAGTCCAAGTGATCTCATTGTTCAGTTCCCACCTATGAGTGAGAACATGCGGTGTTTGGTTTTCTGTTCTTGTGATAGTTTGCTAAGAATGATGGTTTCCAGCTGCATCCATGTCCCTACAAAGAACATGAACTCATCCTTTTTATGGCTGCATAGTATTCCATGGTGTATATGTGCCACATTTTCTTAATCCAGTCTGTCACTGATGGACATTTTGGTTGGTTCCAAGTCTTTGCTATTGTGAATAGTGCCACAATAAACATATGTGTGCATGTGTCTTTATAGCAGCATGATTTATAATCCTTTGGGTATATACCCAGTAATGGGATGGCTGGGTCATATGGTACATCTAGTTCTAGATCCTTGAGGAATCGCCATACTGTTTTCCATAATGGTTGAACTAGTTTACAATCCCACCAACAGTGTAAAAGTGTTCCTATTTCTCCACATCCTCTCCAGCACCTGTTGTTTCCTGACTTTTTAACGATTGCCATTCTAACTGGTGTGAGATGGTAACTCACTGTGGTTTTGATTTGCATTTCTCTGATGGCCAGTGATGATGAGCATTTTTTCATGTGTCTGTTGGCTGTATGAATGTCCTCTTTTGCGAAATGTCTGTTCATATCCTTTGCCCACTTTTTGATGGGGTTGTTTGTTTTTCTCTTGTAAATTTGCTTGAGTTCTTTGTAGGTTCTGGATATTAGCCCTTTGTCAGATGAGTAGATTGCAAAAATTTTCTCCCATTCTGTAGGTTGCCTGTTCACTCTGATGGTAGTTTCTTTTGCTGTGCAGAAGCTCTTCAGTTTAATTAGATCCCATTTGTCAATTTTGGCTTTTGTTGTCATTGCTTTTGGTGTTTTAGATATGAATCCTTGCCCATGCCTATGTCCTGAATGGTATTACCTAGGTTTTCTTCTAGGGTTTTTATGGTATTAGGTCTAACATTTAAGTCTCTAATCCATCTTGAATTAATTTTCGTATAAGGAGTAAGGAAAGGATCCAGTTTCAGCTTTCTACTTATGGCTAGCCAATTTTCCCAGCACCATTTATTAAATAGGGAATCCCTTCCCCATTTATTGCTTTTCTAAGGTTTGTCAAAGATCAGATGGCTGTAGATGTGTGGTATTATTTCTGAGGACTCTGTTCTGTTCCATTGGTCTATATCTCTGTTTTGGCACCAGTACCATGCTGTTTTGGTTACTGTAGCCTAGTAGTGTAGTTTGAAGTCAGGTAGCGTGATGCCTCCAGCTTTGTTCTTTTGACTTAGGATTGTCTTGGAGATGCGGGCTCTTTTTTGGTTCCATATGAACTTTAAAGTAGTTTTTTCCAATTCTGTGAAGAAACTCATTGGTAGCTTGATGGGGATGGCATTGAATCTATAAATTACCTTGGGCAGTATTGCCATTTTCACGATATTGATTCTTCCTATCCATGAGCATGGTATGTTCTTCCATTTGTTTGTGTCCTCTTTTATTTCACTGAGCAATGGTTTGTAGTTCTCCTTGAAGAGGTCCTTTACATCCCTTGTAAGTTGGATTCCTAGGTATTTTATTCTCTTTGAAGCAATTGTGAATGGGAGTTCATTCATGATTTGGCTTTCTGTCTGTCTGTTACTGGTGTATAAGAATGCTTGTGATTTTTGCACATTAATTTTCTATCCTGAGACTTTGCTGAAATTGCTTATCAGCTTAAGGAGATTTTGGGCTGAGACAATGGGGTTTTCTAAATATACAATCATGTCATCTGCAAAGAGAGACAATTTGACTTCTTCTTTTCCTAACTGAATACCCTTGATTTCTTTCTCTTGCCTGATTGCCCTAGCCAGAACTTCCAACACTATGTTGAATAGGAGTGGTGAGAGAGGGCATCCCTGTCTTGTGCCAGTTTTCAAAGGGAATTTTTCCAGCTTTTGCCCATTCAGTATGATATTGGCTGTGGGTTTGTCATAAATAGCTCTTATTATTTTGAGATACGTTCCATCAATACCGAATTTATTGAGCGTTTTTAGCATGAAGGGCTGTTGAATTTTGTCAAAGGCCTTTTCTGCATCTATTGAGATTATCATGTGGTTCTTGTCTTTGGTTCTGTTTATATGCTGGATTATGTTTATTGATTTGCGAATGTTGAACCAGCCTTGCATCGCAGGGATGAAGCCCACTTGATCATGGTGGATAAGCTTTTTGATGTGCTGTTGGATCTGGTTTGGCAGTATTTTATTGAGGATTTTTGCATCAATGTTCATCAGGGATATTGGTCTAAAATTCTCTTTTTTTGTTGTGTCTCTGCCAGGCTTTGGTATCAGGATGATGTTGGCCTCATAAAATGAGTTAGGGAGGATTCCCTCTTTTTCTATTGATTGGAATAGTTTCAGAAGGAATGGTACCAGCTCCTCCTTGTACCTCTGGTAGAATTCGGCTGTGAATCCATCTGGTCCTGGACTTTTTTTGGTTGGTAGGCTATTAATTATTGCCTCAATTTCAGAGCCTGCTATTGGTCTATTCAGGGATTCAGCTTCTTCCTGGTTTACTTAGGAGAGTTGCACTTACTTCTTATGTCTGAAGAGCTCCTCTAGCTCCTGACAGTTTCTCAGTCTCCCTTTGTTTCATGACCTTGAAGTTTTGAGAAGTACTTATTAGGTATTTTATAGAATGCCATTCAATTTGGGTTTGTCTAGTGTATTTCTTTTTTTTTTTTTTTTTTTTTTTTTTTTTTTTAATTTATTTATTATTATTATACTTTAACTTGTAGGGTACATGTGCATAATGTGCAGGTTTGTTACATATGTATACTTGTGCCATGTTGCTGTGCTGCACCCATCAACTCGTCATTTACATCAGGTATAACTCCCAATGCAATCCCTCCCCCCTCCCCCCTCCCCATGATAGGCCCCGGTGTGTGATGTTCCCCTTCCTGAGTCCGAGTGATCTCATTATTCAGTTCCCACCTATGAGAGAGAACATGCGGTGTTTGGTTTTCTGTTCTTGTGATAGTTTGCTAAGAATGATGGATTCCAGCTGCATCCAAGTCCCTACAAAGGACACAAACTCATCCTTTTTTATGGCTGCATAGTATTCCATGGTGTATATGTGCCACATTTTCTTAATCCAATCTGTCACTGATGGACATTTGGGTTGATTCCAAGTCTTTGCTATTGTGAATAGTGCTGCAATAAACATACGTGTGCATGTGTCTTTATAGCAGCATAATTTATAATCCTTTGGGTATATACCCAGTAATGGGATGGCTGGGTCATACGGTACATCTAGCTCTAGATCCTTGAGGAATCGCCATACTGTTTTCCATAATGGTTGAACTAGTTGCCAATCCCACCAACAGTGTAAAAGTGTTCCTATTTCTCCACATCCTCTCCAGCACCTGTTGTTTCCTGACTTTTTAATGATTGCCATTCTAACTGGTGTGAGATGGTATCTCATTGTGGTTTTGATTTGCATTTCTCTGATGGCCAGTGATGATGAGCATTTTTTCATGTGCCTGTTGGCTGTATGAATGTCTTCTTTTGAGAAATGTCTGTTCATGTCCTTTGCCCACTTTTTGATGGGGTTGTTTTTTTCTTGTAAATTTGTTTGAGTTCTTTGTAGGTTCTGGATATTAGCCCTTTGTCAGATGAGTAGATTGCAAAAATTTTCTCCCATTCTGTAGGTTGCCTGTTCACTCTGATGGTAGTGTCTTTTGCTGTGCAGAAGCTCTTTAGTTTAATGAGATCCCATTTGTCAATTTTGGCTTTTGCTGTCGTTGCTTTTGGTGTTTTAGACATGAAATCTTTGCCCATGCCTATGTCCTGAATGGTACTACCTAGGTTTTCCTCTAGGATTTTTATGGTATTAGGTCTAACATTTAAGTCTCTAATCCATCTTGAATTAATTTTCGTATAAGGAGTAAGGAAAGGATCCAGTTTCAGCTTTCTACTTATGGCTAGCCAATTTTCCCAGCACCATTTATTAAATAGGGAATCCTTTCCCCATTTCTTGTTTCTCTCAGGTTTGTCAAAGATCAAATGGCTGTAGATGTGTGGTATTATTTCTGAGGACTCTGTTCTGTTCCATTGGTCTATATCTCTGTTTTGGTACCAGTACCATGCTGTTTTGGTTACTGTAGCCTTGTAGTATAGTTTGAAGTCAGGTAGCGTGATGCCTCCAGCTTTGTCTTTTGACTTAGGATTGTCTTGGAGATGCGGGCTCTTTTTTGGTTCCATATGAACTTTAAAGCAGTTTTTTCCAATTCTGTGAAGAAACTCATTGGTAGCTTGATGGGGATGGCATTGAATCTATAAATTACCTTGGGCAGTATGGCCATTTTCACAATATTGATTCTTCCTATCCATGAGCATGGTATGTTCTTCCATTTGTTTGTGTCCTCTTTGATTTCACTGAGCAGTGGTTTGTAGTTCTCCTTGAAGAGGTCCTTTACATCCCTTGTAAGTTGGATTCCTAGGTATTTTATTCTCTTTGAAGCAATTGTGAATGGAAGTTCATTCCTGATTTGGCTCTCTGTTTGTCTGTTACTGGTGTATAAGAATGCTTGTGATTTTTGCACATTAATTTTGTATCCTGAGACTTTGCTGAAGTTGCTTATCAGCTTAAGGAGATTTTGGGCTGAGACAATGGGGTTTTCTAAATATACAATCATGTCATCTGCAAACAGGGACAATTTGACTTCTTCTTTTCCTAACTGAATACCCTTGATTTCTTTCTCTTGCCTGATTGCCCTAGCCAGAACTTCCAACACTATGTTGAATAGGAGTGGTGAGAGAGGGCATCCCTGTCTTGTGCCAGTTTTCAAAGGGAATGTTTCCAGTTTTTGCCCATTCAGTATGATATTGGCTGTGGGTTTGTCATAAATAGCTCTTATTATTTTGAGGTACGTTCCATCAATACCGAATTTATTGAGCGTTTTTAGCATGAAGGGCTGTTGAATTTTGTCAAAAGCCTTTTCTGCATCAATTGAGATAATCATGTGGTTCTTGTCTTTGGTTCTGTTTATATGCTGGATTATGTTTATTGATTTGCGAATGTTGAACCAGCCTTGCATCCCAGGGATGAAGCCCACTTGATCATGGTGGATAAGCTTTTTGATGTGTTGCTGAATCTGGTTTGGCAGTATTTTATTGAGGATTTTTGCATCGATGTTCATCAGGGATATTGGTCTAAAATTCTCTTTTTTTGTTGTGTCTCTGCCAGGCTTTGGTATCAGGATGATGTTGGCCTCATAAAATGAGTTAGGGAGGATTCCCTCTTTTTCTATTGATTGGAATAGTTTCAGAAGGAATGGTACCAACTCCTCTTTGTACCTCTGGTAGAATTCAGCTGTGAATCCATCTGGTCCTGGACTTTTTTTGGTTGGTAGGCTATTAATTGTTGCCTCAATTTCAGAGCCTGCTATTGGTCTATTCAGGGATTCAACTTCTTCCTGGTTTAGTCTTGGAAGAGTGTAAGTGTCCAGGAAATTATCCATTTCTTCTAGATTTTCCAGTTTATTTGCGTAGAGGTGTTTATAGTATTCTCTGATGGTAGTTTGTATTTCTGTGGGGTCGGTGGTGATATCCCCTTGATCATTTTTAATTGCGTCGATTTGATTCTTCTCTCTTTTCTTCTTTATTAGTCTGGCTAGTGGTCTGTCAATTTTGTTGATCTTTTCAAAAAACCAACTCCTGGATTCATTGATTTTTTGGAGGGTTTTTTGTGTCTCTATCTCCTTCAGTTCTGCTCTGATCTTAGTTATTTCTTGCCTTCTGCTAGCTTTCGAATGTGTTTGCTCTTGCTTCTCTAGTTCTTTTAATTGCGATGTTAGAGTGTCAATTTTACATCTTTCCTGCTTTCTCTTGTGGGCATTTAGTGCTATAAATTTCCCTCTACACACTGCTTTAAATGTGTCCCAGAAATTCTGGTATGTTGAATCTTTGTTCTCATTGGTTTCAAAGAACATCTTTATTTCTGCCTTCATTTCGTTATGTACCCAGTAGTCATTCAGGAGCAGGTTGTTCAGTTTCCATGTAGTTGAGCGGTTTTGAGTGAGTTTCTTAGTCCTGAGTTCTAGTTTGATTGCACTGTGGTCTGAGAGACAGTTTGTTATAATTTCTGTTCTTGTACATTTGCTGAGGAGTGCTTTACTTCCAATTACGTGGTCAATTTTGGAGTAAGTATGATGTGGTGCTGAGAAGAATGTATATTCTGTTGATTTGGGGTGGAGAGTTCTATAGATGTCTATTAGGTCTGCTTGTTGCAGAGATGAGTTCAATTCCTGGATATCCTTGTTAACTTTCTGTCTCATTGATCTGTCTAATGTTGACAGTGGAGTGTTGAAGTCTCCCATTATTATTGTATGGGAGTCTAAGTCTCTTTGTAAGTCTCTAAGGACTTGCTTTATGAATCTGGGTGCTCCTGTATTGGGTGCATATATATTTAGGATAGTTAGCTCTTCCTGTTGAATTGATCCCTTTACCATTATGTAATGGCCTTCTTTGTCTCTTTTGATCTTTGATGGTTTAAAGTCTGTTTTATCAGAGACCAGTATTGCAACCCCTGCTTTTTTTTGTTCTCCATTTGCTTGGTAAATCTTCCTCCATCCCTTTATTTTGAGCCTATGTATGTCTCTGTGTGTGAGATGGGTCTCCTGAATACAGCAGACTGATGGGTCTTGACTCTTTATCCAGTTTGCCAGTCTGTGTCTTTTAATTGGAGCATTTAGTCCATTTACATTTAAGGTTAATATTGTTATGTGTGAACTTGATCCTGCCATTATGATATTAACTGGTTATTTTGCTCATTAGTTGATGCAGTTTCTTCGTAGCCTCAATGGTCTTTACATTTTGGCATGTTTTTGCAATGGCTGGTACCGGTTGTTCCTTTCCATGTTTAGTGCTTCCTTCAGGATCTCTTGTAAGGCAGGCCTAGTGGTGACAAAATCTCTAAGCATTTGCTTATCTGTAAAGGATTTTATTTCTCCTTCACTTATGAAACTTAGTTTGGCTGGATATGAAATTCTGGGTTTAAAATTCTTTTCTTTAAGAATGTTGAATATTGGCCCCCACTCTCTTCTGGCTTGTAGAGTTTCTGCTGAGAGATCTGCTGTTAGTCTGATGGGCTTCCCTTTGTGGGTAACCCGACCTTTCTCTCTGGCTGCCCTTAAGATTTTTTCCTTCATTTCAACTTTGGTGAATCTGGCAATTATGTGTCTTGGAGTTGCTCTTCTCGAGGAGTATCTTTGTGGCGTTCTCTGTATTTCCTGGATTTGAATGTTGGCCTGCCCTACTAGGTTGGGGAAGTTCTCCTGGATGATATCCTGAAGAGTGTTTTCCAACTTGGTTCCATTTTCCCCCTCACTTTCAGGCACCCCAATCAGACGTAGATTTGGTCTTTTTACATAATCCCATACTTCTTGCAGGCTTTGTTCGTTTCTTTTTCTTCTTTTTTCTTTTGGTTTCTCTTCTCGCTTCATTTCATTCATTTGATCCTCAATCGCTGATACTCTTTCTTCCAGTTGGTCGAGTCGGTTACTGAAGCTTGTGCATTTGTCACGTATTTCTCGTGTCATGGTTTTCATCTCTTTCATTTCGTTTAGGACCTTCTCTGCATTAATTACTCTAGCCATCAATTCTTCCACTTTTTTTTCAAGATTTTTAGTTTCTTTGCACTGGGTACGTAATTCCTCCTTTAGCTCTGAGAAATTTGATGGACTGAAGCCTTCTTCTCTCATCTCGTCAAAGTCATTCTCCGTCCAGCTTTGATCTGTTGCTGGCGACGAGCTGCGCTCCTTTGCCGGGGGAGATGCGCTCTTATTTTTTGAATTTCCAGCTTTTCTGCCCTGCTTTTTCCCCATCTTTGTGGTTTTATCTGCCTCTGGTCTTTGATGATGGTGATGTACTGATGGGGTTTTGGTGTAGGTGTCCTTCCTGTTTGATAGTTTTCCTTCTAACAGTCAGGACCCTCAGCTGTAGGTCTGTTGGAGATTGCTTGAGGTCCACTCCAGACCCTGTTTGCCTGGGTATCAGCAGCAGAGGCTGCAGAAGATAGAATATTTCTGAACAGCGAGTGTACCTGTCTGATTCTTGCTTTGGAAGCTTCCTCTCAGGGGTATACTCCTCCCTGTGAGGTGTGGGGTGTCAGACTGCCCCTAGTGGGGGATGTCTCCCAGTTAGGCTACTCAGGGGTCAGGGACCCGCTTGAGCAGGGAGTCTGTCCCTTCTCAGATCTCAACCTCCGTGTTGGGAGATCCACTGCTCTCTTCAAAGCTTTCAGACAGAGTCGTTTGCGTCTGTGCAGAGGTGTCTGTGTGTCTTAGTTTACTGTGCCCTGTCCCCAGAGGTGGAGTCTACAGAGACAGGCAGGTTTCCTTGAGCTGCTGTGAGCTCCACCCAGTTGGAGCTTCCCAGCAGCTTTGTTTACCTACTTAAGCCTCAGCAATGGCGGGCGCCCCTCCCCCAGCCTCGCTGCTGCCTTGCCGGTAGATCACAGACTGCTGCGCTAGCAACGAGGGAGGCTCCGTGGGTGTGGGACCCTCCCGGCCAGGTGTGGGATATGATCTCCTGGTGTGCCTGTTTCCTAAAGCGCAGTATTGGGGTGGGAGTTACCCGATTTTCCAGGTGTTGTGTGTCTCAGTTCCCCTGGCTAGGAAAAGGGACTCCCTTCCCCCTTGCGCTTCCCAGGTGAGGCAATGCCTCGCCCTGCTTCAGCTCTCGCTGGTCGAGCTGCAGCAGCTGACCAGCTCCGATCGTCCGGCACTCCCCAGTGAGATGAACCCAGTACCTCAGTTGAAAATGCAGAAATCACCGGTCTTCTGTGTCGCTCGCGCTGGGAGTTGGAGACTGGAGCTGCTCCTATTCGGCCATCTTGCTCCGCCGCCTGTCTAGTGTATTTCTTACGATTAAACTGAGGTTATTGGTTTTTGGAAAAATTACACTGAATGTAAAGTACCCTTCTAAATAAGTAATATCAGGGGTAGATGATATGAACATTAGTTGTTACTGGTGATGTTAACCTTGATCATTTGGTTAAGGTGGTGATTACCAGGTTTCTTCACTGTAAAGTTACTGTTTTTCCCTTTCCATACACTATTCTTTGGAAGAAAATCACTAAAATATAAAATATTCAGCAATTGAGTGTGAGTGTTTGGCTCACACTCAAAGGTGGCAAACTTCATCTCCTGGAGAAGGGATTTTAGAAAATTAGGAATTTTTATGTAAGGAATATTTATCTCCTTGCCCCAATATATTTATTCAACAGATCATATTTATCACTATAGATCCATGGATACTTATTTTATATTTTATACTATAATTCAATACTACATTACTCATTTTGTTACTCAAATTGTTTAGCTTTGGCCATTGGGAGCTCTTTCAAATTGGCTTCCATGTCCCTTGAACATAGCTGCATCCTTTTGTTTCTGCTTTTTTTTGTTTTCACAATTTATTTCCTGGTAATGCAAGATGGTGAGACTCATCTTGTACTTTTTCTGCCTCTGCTTTAGACTCAGCCATTTCTCCAAGGACTCCTTGTTCATTTTATTGGAGTTGGACAACGAGTAGAAAAAATGAGCTTTTAACAGAATCAAGATCAGTGTCCTGAAAGGCCATCAAATATATGCCTTCTTTTTTATTTTCATAAGCACTAACACAGTATCAAAATTTAAAAAGTACAATGTAGGCCAGGCGCAGTGGCTCACACCTGTAATCCCAGCACTTTGGGAGGCCAAGGCAGGTGGATCGCAAGGTCAGGAGATTGAGACCATCCTGGCTAACATGGTGAAACCCCATCTCTACTAAAAAAATAATAATAATAATACAAAAAATTAGCTGGGCATGGTGGCAGGTGCCTGTAGTCCCAGCTACTTAGGAGGTTGAGGCAGGAGAATGGCGTGAACCCAGGAGGCGGAGTTTTCAGTAAGCAGAGACCATGAGCCACTGCACTCCAGCCTGGGTGACAGAGTGAGACTCCATCTCAAAAAAAAAAAAAAAAAAGTACAATGTATAGTAACCTTTCAATCAAAACAGAGCCTCACAGGTGGAGGCTGAAAGCCTGCCATTGTTTGTGGTTGCTGTTGTTCAGCAGCTGATACAGGTGTTCTGGTGATGCTACTGTGCTGCTTAGTCACCCTGTACACATTATTATTATTATTATTATTATTATTATTATTATTTTACTGAATTAATGGTATGTCACATTTTTCACTCTTAAGTGCTTGTATGTGAGTAAGTATAAAACAATTATTAATTATCAGTAGCATATAAATCCAGAGTCAGAAATGATGGTGATGCTAAACACACACAGATTGTCCATGTGGGTGGCTGAGACAGTGACACATTTGTTTTCTGATAGTTCAACATACACAAACTTTGTTTTATACACAAAATTATTTTTAAAAATTTACCTTATTTCACTATTATTGCCCAAGAAAAAAATTTGTTACTATTTATTTTCACTGTAATTTTGAACCTCCCTATGTTGTTCTGAAGCCATTCAACTTTTATAAGAGAACCATTAATTTATTTCTACAATTTCACATCTTTCTAAAAGGACTATCATCTCATTATAACTATTCTGTTTATTAGCCATATGGCCTTGGGAAAATTACGTAACCTCTCTAATCCTGTTCACCTCTCAGGACTCCAGTAAGGTTCCAATGAAATGGCAGACATAGACATACTTCATAAATTATAAAGCACTAGATAATACACATAATGTTTTAGGAAATACAACTATCAATTTTGTCAACAAATATCTTCCTTAGGGTTGACCTATTTCTTAAAACATGTCATTGTACACCTTTTTCAGTCAGTTATGTCCTGTAATTGAGACAAATAAGTGCATAATTTTACATAGCATAAGCAGCCCTAGCCTTCTTACAACTCACACTTACACCACTTGACAAACTGCTCCCAAGACTGATATTTAACCAGAAACCATCTGTAGGCCCTAATAGTTATTTGTGGTTGCTATTTATTATGACTGGTGATTGATTTCTGTCCTAATGGGTGACTGCACCTTTTCTGATTAGAGACAGATATGCCATACTAGTTGTTGAATATTTTATATGTCACCTTGATCACACACATTTATCTCAGACAGATAATACAAAAATAAGTAGTTCTTTCTTGGCATCCCTACATAAATCTTACTCCAGTCTATGTTTTCTTCTGGCCTGACAGTCCCATGGGTCTCTATTCATGAGGCTCTTAACATGGCTTCAAGATTGTACTTAAGTGTCTCAGCTGAAGACAATCAGGTGGCACTAGGCACAGCCAAGAATGGGGAAAAGGTAAACAAAAGGATAGTGGGCTTCATTAAACCATAAGGGCAGCAAGTCTCTTCAGGACCCTTACAACGTATGATGTAATTTGGTCATATTGATTCTAAAAGACTCCAACTTCCTTAAGTGGCCACTTTAAGGGACAGCAACATAATTTGGCCAGATGAGTTTCAGTAAATTAAAAGAAAGTTTACCTTTATTATTCACACGTAATGAATATTAAGTATGAATAATATTCTAAAATATTCTTTTAAAAAGTATAATCTAATGACTGTTATAGCCCAGAAATGCAATGTAACAGGAGGAAACTGTGGCCAAGGCAAAAACACCTACAATTTCTGAAAGAATAGTTGGACTCAATGAAATAACTTTGTTATAAGCTGTTTACATAGTGTTGGCACAGGGCAGTCCTGTAATAAATGCTTGCTCTTTCATTGATGTATTAACAAAATAAATGCTGTTCTATGCTGAAACTCTGAATCACATTAAATTAGCACTAACATGACAATGAAGCTGCAGAATGGTATATGGGTACATCTCACGAAAGAGCATTTTCCACTAATAAAATGAAGTAGCAGTGAAGTACCAAACTATAACACAAGAATTGATCTTGTGTGTATGGAGAAGACATCCATGCCAAACATGAGTGTTCATTCTGATTCAAATTTGTGAACTTAAGCAAAAGAAACACTTCGGAGAAATTCATCTTCATGAAAAAGAATTGTCATACCAAAGTCTTGATCTATTTAAAATGGACTTTGTAAATAATATGACTCATTTATTTTACGTATTGTCACTGCGTCTCTACAACAGACAAAGCAAAAGACTTGTTATTACACAGCTTCTACTCTCAAGCAGCTTACAATCAGAATTCAGAATCTCACCTCCCAACCTGTCCTCTTCAATATCCCCATCTCAGTATATTACTCATTTCTCATATAAGGAAGTTATCTTTAAAATCTCCTTCTCCTATGTCCCACAGCCTGTCAAAAATCAAGTCCTGATATTTCTACTTTGTAAATATCTATCAACTTCTTCTGAACCTCTCCATCTCTCTTTCTTCAGCCCTAGTTCAAACCATCATCATCCTCTCTCTTCTGGATCCCTCTGGCTGAGAACTCAGGCAGTGAAACCAGATTGTCTGAATTGAATTCCTGGCTCTGCCATTTAATATATGTGGAACCTTGGTAAAATTGTTCCTTTTCTGCTATGGTTTGAATGTTTATGTGGTCTAAAATTTATATGTTGAAACTTGTAAACCAAAAACGTATCTGAGATAAGTCTCAATCAATATAGTGTATTTTGCCAAGGTTAAGGATGCGCCTGAGACACAGCCTCAGGAGGTCCTAACAACTTGTGCCCAAGATGGTAAGGGTACAGCTTGGTTTTATACATTTTGGGAGACATGAAACATCAATCAATGCGTGTAAGATGTACAGGGGTTTGGTATGGAAACACAAGACAACCTGAAACAGAAGCTTCCAGGTCATAGATAGATTTAAAGATTTTCTGATTGGCAATTGGTTGAAAGAGTTATTATCTAAAGACCTGGAATCAATAGAAAGGAATTTCTGGGTTACAATAAGGGGTTGTGGGGCTGGGCACGGTGGCTCACGCCTGTAATCCCAGAATTTTGGGAGGTGGAGGCGGGCGGATCACGAGGTCAAGAGTTCGAGACCAGCCTGGCCAACATGGCAAAACTCCATCTCTACTAAAAATACAAAAATTAGCCGGTCATGATGGTACACACCTATAATCCCAGCTACTTAGGAGGCTGAGGCAGTAGAATCACTTGAACCCGGGAGGTGGAGGTTGCAGTGAGCCAAGATCACGCCATTGTACTCCAGCCTGGGTGACAAGAGCAAGGCTCCATCTCAAAAATAAATAAATTAATTAATTAAAATAAAATAAAGTAAGGGATTGTAGAAACCAAGGTTTTATCATGCAGATGAAAGCTCCAGGTAGCAGGATTTCAGAGAAAATAGACTGTAAATGTTTCTTATCAGATTTAAAGAGTCTGTTCTATCAGTCTTAAGATCTCTGTGTTGATGTTTGTGAAGCATGTCTGACCCCCATTTCCCATCATGGCCTAAACTAGTTTTTCCGAATAATTTGGAATGCCCTTGGCCAAAGGGAGAGGTGGGCTTAGAATTGACTTCGACTTTTATTTCTGGTTTACAAACTTAATCACCAATGTGATATTACAATGTGAGGCCTTTGGGAGGAGATGAGATCATGAGAGTGGAGCCCTTATGAATGTGATTAGTTACCCTTATAAGAAAAGCCCAAGAGGTCTGCCTTGTCCCCTTCCACCAAATAAGAACACTGCCAGAAGTCACTATCTGTGTACCAGAAAGTAGGCCCTTACCACACGTTAAATCTGCTGGCACCTTGACCTCGGATTTCGCAACCTCCACATCTGTGACAAACACATTTCTATTGTTTACAAGCCACCCACCTTACTGTATTTTGTTATGCAAGCCCAAATGGACTCAGACATCTTCCTTGTGCCTCAATTTGCTCATAGTTAACAGGAAAAATAAAATGGCCTACCTCATTATGATGATTTAATTAGCCATTACATTGTGTAAAGTCCTTAGAAGAAAGCCTGGCAACAAGTATTCAACACATTTTAGGTAGCCTTCCCTGCTGCAATAACTTAAAAACATTAATCTGCATTTTTGCCCACTTGGCGTTATTATTTTGTTTTGGTTTTTGGTATATCCAGAGTGATTTCTCCTCTTCTTAAACAAAATCCTGATTGTGTCAAGACCTCGTTTCAATGACTTCCCATTATTCTTATGTTTAACCAAAATCCTTAATATTGCCTACAGGTTCCTGCATGATCTGGCTTTTTTTTTTTTTTTTTATCCTCAATATCTGCCAGCTTTTGTTAAATTAATAATAATGCTCAACAAACAACTCCCCCAAATCTCAGTGATTTAAAATTTCAAGGGGTCATTTTTGCTCACATTACACACCAAATCTGGGCCAGCTAATCTCTGAGACTCTTCTCTAGCATGTGAGGGCAATTTTCACCACTGTCTTCACATTTGGGGATGAAGGGTGAAAGATCCACCTGGGTTCAGTGCATGCTGGTCTATCAAGGCAGAGGGCAGGAAAGAGAATCCTAGTTAAGCCATGCCATTGCATCGAAAGCACTAGCTCATGTATGAAAAAATATTATGTCTATTCATATTCCAATGTCCAAAAATATATAATAAGGCCAAGCCCAAAGTCTAGGCAGGGAAGCATCCAAGGGCAGAAAAGGAATACATAATTGTGAAAGAATATATAATTCAGCACACTTGGTGAGCTCCACCATATTGGTCTCTATTTCTTTCCTCATGTGTTAGTGTCTTGCTTTAAGTTCTTGCCACATGCAGTCTGTCTAGAATGTTCTCTTTCCTGCTCTTCATCTTCTACAAATATATAAAAAATTCCATCTGTTAGATTTTCCCCCATAGCACTTTTCAGAATGGTAAGTGCAAAAATAATTGATTCACTGATTCTTGAATGTCTTCCTCTCCACCACCAAATCTAAATTTGAATAAAAGTGAAAGCTATTTGGGGACAGAAAAGGTGTTAAATCTCTTCTGAAAGATCACCATTTGAGTAATATTTGAATTGCCTAAGGACACGGAGATTGACATTTTGATTAACAAACGCCCATCAGACACTTGAGGCAAGGCTATGAATTTAATCCAGTTTCCACTCTCTACTTTTGACTTCATGGTGAAGATAAAGCCCAAAGGACTTTGGAATTAAGACAACAATAAAAATTGAGATTACCTTGCAAGCAGTAATAAAAACAAGAAGTTATAGGTACCACAATAACAGGAAATCTGTTTTTGGAACATCAAAGATTTTTAAGAATACCATTATTCCCATTCTGTTTTCTGTCAGGATTCTGGAACTTTTATTTTTCTTGCAGCACAGGGGAAATTAGAATGAAGTTAAAATCTATTTGTTATTGACAGTATACTTTCTTTTCATATTGAAAACATCAGTGATCTCATCACGCTAGTTTTGCTTTTCCCTTCTAATGTATATATTTTTAAAAAAACAGCATATTTTCCACTTGCATATAACAGTGGGTTGCACATTCCTGCGGTCCTTAGGAATTATTCTAAAATTGACTGCAGTGGGGGTTTCCTTTGACACTTAACCATGTCACTTCAAAGACTATTTTTAATTATGTGCCCAAGAGAAAACACAGTTTCTGGTTTTAATTTATTTATAATCATGAAGCCTAGCAAAATCTTTAAAAAAAATAAAAATAAAAACTCTTCCTGGACAAGAAGGGCTATAGTTTCCCACCCCTCTCCCTTTGCAATATAACAATGGTGGAATACCAAGAAACAGAATGAACACAACGTACAGCTTGACCTCAATGCAGTCACGTCAAAGAACAGAGGTAATGTAAGAAACTCACTCAGCTTTCAACGTGCTTCTCCTGGGGATTGCATAGCATCATGAAGCGCAGTTCTCTGGGAAGGAAAAAGAAAGCAGAGCCTGCTTTATACTCATATGCATCTCTATGTATATTAGTGTGTGTGTTTTACATTACATTAAATCTTTTGTTGGCTTTCAGACTCTCTCTGAGTGAAAGTGCACAACCAACACCTACACTGTCAAAGTTCACTATTTTCCTTCTAGTCTAGTTTACATATTGCTGCTAGAACCCTTTCATCATGTCACTCGAGGACTCTAAAATCTCCAACAGCTTTCCACCACCTATAGGACCAAGTTCAAACACCATACCTTGTCATTATATTGCATCATTCTCCCTCTGCCAAGGTATCTCCACATTTGCCTCCACAGGAGTCTTCTCCTTCATCTAGACCCAGTCCTCATTGACCCTTGAGTGCCCCTGCTCTTTTTCAGCCTTCCTTTATGTTGTTTCCTATATCTCTTCATTAATTACATGGAACCCATCAAGGTCCATTTAAGACTACACGTATTTACCATTTCACTGAACTAGTGTACCTTTCTTCTTTCTGTGACCAACAATGGCACTTCTTCATATACGACATTGCATTGTTACTCAATTGATTCATAGCCATGCATCAGCAGCCTCTGCTAAACTATATTCTCAGATGATGTAAAAAGTCTGATTTTTTTATCTTTGTTGTACCCATTATACCTATTGATGCTAAACATAATAATACATGCATTACTAAATCTCAGGTATTTTTAGAAGTATATACATAAGTAAAGTTAAACATGTATAAGTATAGTATAAGAGAGGATTATAGTTCTGCAATTTCCCTTCTTCCTCTTTCATAAAAAGGTTTTTTTTGGTATATTTCTCAAAGAAGGGTTATAAGTTCCCCTATGTGTGATCAACAGAAATGAGAACCAGGATGAGCCTTTGAGTGCATACCCAAGGCACATGCTAGTTCTCCACCAACAAAGAAAAGAAATAGTACAGGGTTGGTTTCATAACTCTTCTTGGATGAACTGTGACAAGTATGAAAAATTCATACTCTCTGTAGTCATTCCCATTGCAGAGCATAGGGACATGGAGGGCAGGAGCAAAGGTAAAATATTATAATCATCATGTTAGATAACTTTCTCCTGGATCTGTTTCCTGCTAGATAAGACCAAAATGAAATTTAGTTTGACCATTCACAAACCAGAGCTCCTCAGGTAGTTTATTTAATGTAGCCCTGTGAACTGAAGTTTGGGGAGCTATTGCAGGAGTAGCTCTTCTCAGGAGACTGTTCAGAGAGTCCAGGTACCACTCTGACACCGTTCTATCATATTGGCTCTGCAATTCCAGTTGAAATTAGCATAGAATTTTGCCAATGAAAGCAAGCTGCAGTGGTCTTTTTCTTAACACTTGGAACCCTTACTTGGAAAATAAGATGCTGGCGAGAGTTGAGGGTCTTGAGGTGCACGTTGTTGCAGAAGGTTTTCTGCCATCCTTGCTGTGGCAACTGTGAAGGAGGGTGGCACATAAATGAGTCACCTACCAGGTAAATTGCCAGAAAAAATACAGGGCACCCAGTAGAATTTGAATTTCAGATAAACCTCAAATAGTTTTTTTAACATAATTTGTAGAGTATTTCTCATGCAATATTTGTGACATTTAACACATTTATAATTATCTGAATTCAAACTGAGCACCAGTTTATTAAATCTGGCAATCATGTAGACAGATGGTTAAGATGCTTTTATCATGGCAGAAGTAAATAACATTTCCCATAGAATTTTTAGGTCCCTTATCAAAAACACATCTTTTATGAGCCTATCAACTGTTACAGTTGACACTTTCCTTTTAGAAATCAAATAATGCGACATTTGTCTAAAATATGAACTATACTGGAAGAAGAAAATGCCATTGCTAAAACTTAAAATTCTCTATTTTTGCCATCCCATCTCTCAAGTAGAAATACTTAGTATCTTGATTTAGAGAAAACTCAGTAATGATAAAATAACTACTATCAAACTCAGCATCCATATGTAGAAGATTGTGACAAGGAGGGTACATCTCATTTTTAAGCAGGTATACAAAAATTGTTATTGAAAAACCATTTCTAAAAAAAACTTCATGGTTCCAGCTAAGTCAGTCAGTCTTATAATGGGCTCCTTCCATCCTCTCTGACAGTCTTTAGTCTTGACTTTAGTCTTGACTGACTTTACCAGCCTCAGGATACAGGCTATGTATCACACACTAGCATCAACAGGTGCAGGAAGCCCTGCTCTGCAGCCTCAAATGTACATTTCTGGATGGATCTTTCTCATTTGCTGTTATTCTTTCTAAATAACAAAAATCTGTTCCTGACTTCTCAGCATGGTTGGTTATCATCAATGAATAAAACTCCAAAGAAAACAAAAGACATCACCCAATTTGGATTCTGCTCAGTAAAAATTAGTATCTTTAGTGAATGCAGGACTGTGAAACTGGCTGCTTTTCCATGACTGTGGTAACATCTGGTAATGCGTATTATGTCCTGATCCACACGAAAAGATCTGAGAAGAGCAGCAAGGATGGGACGACAGTTTAGCCAGAGATTTGGAAAGAGCCATGTGCATAGACAAGAAGTATGCTTGACCTATTTTGTTTTACTTGGAAGATTCACACTACCAATCCCATGGTTTTGGATAAAATGTTAAAGTGTTTACCTAAGAAGTTTTGACTGACAAGTTGATGACTGATTTATAAATTAAATCAGGTCAAGAAGACACTTGATTGGTAAGTATGTGCTGGTTGCTGTGCTTACTAAAAGTTAGGGAGACACTCAAAATGAGAGCCATTTAGAAAGATTGACTGAAAATTATAGCTTTGTAGAACTTACGTCCTGGGGAGTTCAGATGAAACTAGAATTGGCCTTATGTATATAGCCTAATTTTTTTCCAAATTAAACATATTATTTAATCATGTATTTTACTTTGGAAGCATCTTAGAAGAGTTTAAGGGTATTGTTTTCTATTAATGCTATTCCACTGACTAGAATTCTTTTCCACAACCAACCCTATTTCTGAAGTAAAAGTGGCTTTCCTCAGCCTTTAGAATCTGTTTCCAAAGCTCAAAAGGCAGGTGCCACCTGGTGGAAATTTATTAGAAATCATTTTGATTCCTACTGGGCCATGGAAAAGCTGTACACTTTTCTCTTTTAAAAATGCACATATGGAGGCTGAAGCAAGAGAATCGCTTGAACCCAGGAAGCAGAGGTTGCAGTGAGCTATCGCCCCACTGCACTCCAGCCTGAATGACAAAGAGAGACTCCATCTAAAAAATAAATAACTAAATAATTTTAAAATGCATTTATTTCTTGTCAGTGAACAGAAGTTATTCCTGTCACTTCAGAAGTTTATTTTCATAAATTATCAATGAGATCTGTCATTGAAAAACACAAAGATTTGGAAGGTGGGAAGACAAAGCTGAGAGAGAAGTCATGTCATGTCACAGGGCTCCCTAAGTCAGCAATAATATAGGGAACATGGTGAGAGGAGTTTACAAGGTTCCATTTGATTACCCTAAGTGATTGTCCATAGCAAGTCTCGCTTCTGCCAGGATTTATTCAGCAGTACAAAATTATATCCTATTTCCTTCCTAAGAAATAGAAAACTAAGAGAAAGAAAAACAAACTTTTAATTAATTATTGCATAACTTTTAATTTTTTTCAAATTACAAAACATACTTAATCATCTAAATAAAGAAGGAGCAATTAGTCTGAGTACCTTCCATTTATGTGTGTCATGTTTAAGTTATTCTCAAGAGAACATTAGTTAAATAATTAGAGCTGTGTTGCTAAGCAAAGCATTTCAGAAAGAACTATTTACTTCTTGTTAATTCAAAGAATGAAAGCAAAGAGAAACAAAGAGAGAAAACAATAGCCTGAGAGAAAAAGAGAGAGAGAGAGAAGGCATGTGAGAGAACCAAAATAAGAGAGAAAATGTAAGGGAACAAAGGAAGAAAAAAAGGAAAGGAGTGGGGAGGGAGGAAAAAACGAGGAGGTTGGTAATAATTAGGTCATTGTTGTGGTTATTTAAGGACTACATAAGCAATATTCACATCTCTGAGAAATCAAACTGAGGAACTTGTTTCTGAGGACTGTCAATTCCCCACTTGTTAGGTTTTTAACAACTTGAGTGACAAATCTTCAGCAAGTTTGAGGTTTTGACTTGTGTAAAGAGAATGTCTGAATTCTTGGGGAAAGTGTGTAGTGTCATAACTAATGTCCAAATATAAGTAGTACTTCTAAAGTAAACAGATTTACAGGAAGTTTTCAGGGACTTCGAAGGTTCTGTAAATACTCGTTTTACTTATCCCTGAACACTGGCTTGAAAGACTGTTCTCTTTTTCACTAGCAAAAGTTAATGAGCCACTTCTGAATTTGTATGGAAGCTAAGGCCAAGAATTTAAGTTTATGTCACTGAGCTAATACGTTTTAAAAATAATTATTATTTTAGTAAAATCAGTAACATCCTTTTCATTGCCTTCCTATTACTTTTACAAAGTAGGTCTCAGTTCATCGTTGTTAGCACACAAGAAGCATCTGAGAAGAGTTTTTTTCATAGTTCCCGGCTATGAATGGAGAACTCAAGTTTCTCAGTTCACAGCTGTTAGCGCACAACAAGCTGCTCAGTTGTTAGCAGCTGCTTGTGTGCAAACTATGAATTGAGAAACCTGAAAAAAAAACTTTCAAGCGAGTTTTCAGGGGTAGGTAAAAAGACTGTTTACAGAACCTTCGAGGTCTCTGAAAACTGCCTCTAAATCTGTTAACTTAAGAAGTACTCATATTTGGACATTAGTTATGGCCTTACACACTTTCTCCAAGAATTCAGATACTCTCTTTACACAAGTCAAAACCTAGAACTTGCTGAAGATTTGTCACCCAAGTTGTCAAAACTTAACAAGTGGGCAAGTGACAATCGTCTCAAGAAGGAAGCCTATACCACAGGAAATTACAAGGCTCAGTGCAAAGGATCCATTCCAGTATTGTGTTACTTACCACTAAAGTACCCTTACAGACACACAACAAGTCTACACCTGGAGCAAAGTTTATCAACTCTGCCCACCATCGACAGATTACAAATGTATTCATTTTAGCCTTAACCATTGCCTCACATATTATACTAATCTGCTAAGGCATGTGTTATGTGGTTGTGCTTAGATTTGAGAAGGTTTAAGAACAGGAAAAATTAGTACATAGTAGATTGTTACCAATGTTTACTAATAGCCTGTTCTCTACTTCTAAATATACAAAAATTGTGCTTCTCTATCTCTTTGAAGGCAACAGTGGTGATGGGCCTTCATTTTGCCGCCCCCTCCCCGCCCCCCCGCCAAAAAAAAATATGAGGGAAAATAATACACATCATTTGTAGAGGAAGCATTTGATTTCAAGTGCTTAACTCCTGCCCCCATTACCCCAGGAGCTGAAAACTATGAAGCAATACATTGAAATGGAGCCAGGATAGGATAGTGAGGAGTGGCTTTGTGGAACAGACACCCAACCTCCACAAGTGACCCACAGTGGACATGTAACAGGAGCACCTAAGTAAACTTTGGGTGTGTTAAGCTATTGAGATTTTGGCATTTTTTGTTGCTTGAGCATAAATTATCCTAACACATTGTCTTTTCCAAAAAAGTGAAAAAGAAATGAGAGGCTTAGAAATGCAAATAAAAAGAGACACATGACTATGCTGAAAATAAAAATGATTGCGTTTTTAAATAAGTGATAAGAAAATGAAAAAAGATTGTACACACAGAATAAGCATTTCAACTGTAAGAATATTTCTAAATATAGAGATATTATTATACCACATGTGAAGAATTATACCACATGTGAAGAATTCTATTTCCTGTATGCAGATACACTATTTTAATTATTTATTAATTTAGAAAGAATATATACTTATTTGTTGTCTTTCTTTCATTTTTCTGCATTTTGTCTTCTTTCTTCATCTTCTTTACATACTTTGAAGGTCACTTCACCACCTCTTCTCTTCCATACTCAGACTTCATTTGCTAGTCTAATATAGTTTACAAAAGTTTCAAGGCTAAGTAGATTAAAGTACTTCGTGGCAGGATACTTAAGAAACAGCTATACTTTCTGACAAAGTTACTATTAGATGTATTCACACAGACATTACTTTTCTTTTTCGTTTGTTTGGTTTTTTTTATTTATTATTATTATTATACTTTAAGTTCTAGGGTACATGTGCATAACGTGCAGGTTTGTTACATATGTATACTTGTGCCATGTTGGTGTGCTGCACCCATCAACTCGTCAGCACCCATCAACTCGTCATTTACATCAGGTATAACTCCCAATGCAATCCCTCCCCCGCCCCCCCGACTGGATTAAGAAAATGTGGCACATATACACCATGGAATACTATGGTCTCTTTGTTCTTAAGGTCACAGTGACTAAGTTAGGTTCAAGTCCAGAATACATTTGTATGTAATAGGCTAGTAACTAATTCTCCAAAGGTTTACAACTTTGCATATTCTCTTCCTAAATATGTCTTTTTTATTAGGAATCTTTTTACAAAAGTGGTCACTATTATACATTTTGTGACTAACAATACTTACATATACTGCTTGAACCCATGTTACCAGACAGAAGTTATGCTTGTGATATAAACTTTGTCGATGTTATTTCACCTGATTAGCCTTTAATTTCTCAAAGTTCTACATATCTCCTAAATTAACAGGATGTTTCTCCCTTTGTGAATAGCCATCTCTTGCTGAATATTATCAGTTAACTGGAAATAGAATACTATGCAGCCATAAAAAAGGATGAGTTTGTGTCCTTTGTAGGGACATGGATGCAGCTGGAAACCATCATTCTTAGCAAACTATCACAAGAACAGAAAACCAAACACCGCATGTTCTCACTCATAGGTGGGAACTGAACAATGAGATCACTTGGACATTACTTTTCTAAATAGAATTATAGACTTCAGGATGGGAGCTATGGCGTGGAAATGAGGGAGTTTTACTAAGAGTTCACCTTTGGTCTTAAGTAAAAATAACCACTGTAAAAATTTCCAACGAGTCTTCATTCCATTTGTAATTAAACTACATTGACCAAAGAGATGTCAGTAATTTCTAATGCACACCACTGTGCTTTACACAGATCTCATAATTGGAAAATTTTTCTTTAAAAAATTGACACCCAAGGATATTTTATCCAGTGAAATTATCCTTCACAAATGAAGGAGAAATAAAGTCTTTTATAGATAAGCAAATACCAAGGAAATTCATCACCACTTTACTGGTCCTACAAGAGATACTCTAGGGGGCCCTAAAATTGAAAGTGAAAGAATCACAGTTACCATCATGAAAACAAAAATGTATAAAATTCACTGGTAAAGCATACATAGAAATAAGGAAGAAAAAAGACTCAGATGGTACCTCTATAGAAAACTACCAAACCATAAGAATAGTAAGCAAAAAAAAAAAAAAAAGAAAGGATTAAAGAATATATAAAACTAACAATATGATAGAAACGAAACCTCACCAATAACTTTGAATGTAAACACATCAATTATCCACTGAAAAGATAGAGACTGGCTAAATGAATTAACAAAACATAATCAACTATATGCTGTCTACAAAAACAACAAGGGATTAAAAGAAGATATTCCCCAGCCAGGGATGGTGTCTTATGCCTGTAATTCTAGCACTGAGGAGGCCAGATTGCTTTAACCCAGGAGTTCAAGACCAGCCTGGGCAACATGGTGAAATCCCATCCCTATAGAAAAATACAAAAATTAATTGGGTGTGGTGGCATGCTCCTGTAGTCTCAGCTACTCAGGAGGCCGAGGTGGGAAGATCACCTGAGCCCAAAGAGGTATAGGAAGCACTGAGCCATGATCTTGCCTCTGCCTCCAGCCTAGGTGACAAAGGGAGACCCCCAACTCAAAAAAAGAGAGACAAAAATAAAAGACAAAGATTTTCTATGCAAACAGAAACCAAAAGTGAGCAGAAGTAGTTATATTTATATCAGATACAACAGACCTTAAGTCAAAAAGAATTTTAAAAGACAAAGAAAATCATTACCTAGTGTTAAAGAGATCAATTCAGCAAGAGGATACAATAATAATTCTACATATGTATGCACCTAACACTGGAGCACCTAGATGTATAAAGCAAATATTACTAGATCTAGAGAGAGAGACAGACCCCAATATAATAATAGTGGGCAATTCCAACACCCTCAACTCAGCATTAAAAAAAATCATCTAGATAAAAATAGCAACCAAGAAACACTGGATTGAAGCTGGACTTTTGACCGATGGACTTAACAGACATTTTTACCCAGTATCTGCAGAATACACATTCTTCTCATCAGTGCATGGAATATTCTCCAGGATATTTTTTAGACCACAAAATAAGTTTCAATAAATTTTAGAAGACTGAAATCACATCAAGTATCTTCTCAGACCACAATGGAATAAAACTAGGAGTCAATACCAAGAGGAACTTTGGAAATTCTATAAATACATGGAAATTAAACAACATGCTTCTGAATGATCACTGGGTCTATGAAAAAAAGTTAAGAGGAAAATTTTAAAATTTATTGAAACAACTGAAAATGGAAATTAAACATATCCAAACCTGTGGGATACAGCAAAGCTAAGAGGAAAGTTTATAGCAATAAACACCTATATCAAAAAAGTAGAAAGATTTCAAATAAACAATCTAAGAATGTACCTCGAAAATTACAAAAGCAAGAATAAACCACATTCAAAATTACTAAAACAAAAAATACAATAAAGATCACAGCAGAACTAAATGAAATAGAGACAAAAAATAAATACTAAGAATCAACCAAAAGAAAAGTTGGTTTTCCAGGACGGGCGCAGCGGCTCATGCCTATAATCTCAGGACTTTGGGAGGCCGAGGCAGGTGGATCATCTGAGGTCCGTAGTTGGAGACCAGCCTGGCCAACATGATGAAACCCCAACTCTACTAAAAAAAAAAAAAAAAATACAAAATATTAGCCAGGCGTGGTGGTGGGCACCTGTAAGGCCAGCTACTCAGGAGGCTGAGGCAGGAGAATAGCTTGAACCTGGAAGGCAGAGGTTGCAGTGAGCTGAAATTGCACCACTGAACTCCATCTAGCCTGGGTAACAAGAGTGAAACTTCATCTCAAAAGAAAAAGAAAACAAAAAAAAGAAAAGTTTGTTCTCCAAAAGATAAACAAAATTGATAAACTGCAAGCAAGATTAACCAAGAAAATAAAATATGCAAAATCATAAATGAAAAGGGAAACATTATAACTGATATTACAGAAATACCAGAAGATCAGGACTATTATGAACAAGTATACACTAACAAACTAGAAAACCCAGAGGAAATGGATAAGTTCCTGGATACACACAACCTGTGAAGACTGTGTGTATGGACAAATACAACCTATGAAGACTAAAAAACAGAAAACTTGAACAGATCAATAATAAAAAGTATTCCAATAACAAAAATAAAAAAAGCCCAGGACTTAATTCAATGTTGAATTCTACCAAATATGTAAAGAAGAACTAACAACAATCCTCCTCAAACTACTCCAAAACGCATTCTCCTGAATGCGTTCTATGAAGCCAGCATCACCATGAGACCAAAACCCAACAAGGGCACAACCAAAAAAGAAAACTACAGGCCAATATCCCTGAGATATAGATGGAAAAGTCCTCAACAAAATACAACAGACAAAATCTAACAGCATATCAAAAAGATAATACACCATAATTAAGCCAGATTTATCCCAGGGGTGCAAGAATAGTTCAACATATGCAAATCAATAAACTTCATACATCACATTGACAAAAGGGAAGACAAAAACCATATGATTATCTCAATAGGTGCAGAAAAGCATTTGATAAAACTCAACATCCTTTCATGATAAAAAAGGAAATGAATAATAAAGGCCACATATCAAAAACCCACAGATAACATCATACTGAATGAGAAAAAGTTGAAAGCCTTTTCACTAAGAATTGGAACAAGACAAGGATACTCACTTTCACCACTCCTATTCAACATAGTACTCGAAGTCCTAGCTACAGAAATTAAGCAAGATAATAAATACAGGACATACAAACTGGAAAAGTGGAAGTCCAATTGTCCCTCTGCAAATGGCACATTCTTATATTTAGAAAAAAAATAGAGGACTCCATCAGAAAACTCTTAGAACTGAAAAACACATTCAGTAAAGTTGGAGGATAGAAAATCAACATACAATATTCAGTAGTATGCAGAAATAACAAAATGATGACAAAGAAATCACGAAGGCAATCCCATTGACAATAGCTACAAACATATATATTGAATTCCTAGGAATAAGTTTAACTAAGAAAGTGTAAGATGCCTACTAGGCATCTTCAAAACACTAATTAAAGAAATTGAAGAAGACAAAAACAAAAGCAAAGGCATCCCATGGTCACACATCAGAAAAATTAGCATATTTAAAATGACCATACTGCCCCCCAGATCTCTAGATTCAATGCAGTCCCTGTCAAAATATCAATGCTATTTTTCACAGAAATGGAAAAAGCAAACCTAAAATTTGTATGAAACCAAAAAAGAGCCAGAATAGCCAAAGTAATCTTGAGCAAAAGAATAAAGCTGGAGGCATCACATCACCTGACTTCAAAACATATTATAAGGATATAGTAATATCAAAATGGATTGGTTTAAGTATAAAAATAGATACACAGACCAATGGAACAGAACAGAGAACCCAGAAATAAATCTACATATTTATAGTCAAATAATATTTGACAAAGCTGCTAAAAACATACATTGGAGAAAACATCTGCAACAAATGATGCTGGAAAAACTGGATAACCATGTGCAGGAGAATGATACTACATCTTTATCTCTCCCCTTATACAAAAGTAAACTCAAGGTAGATTAAAGACTTAAATGTAAAAGCCAAAACTTCACTAGAAGAAAATATAGGGAAAACTCTTCAGGACATTGGTCTAGGCAAAGATTTTATGGCTAAGACCTCAAAAGCACAGGCAACAGGTATAACTCCCAATGCAATCCCTCCCCCCTCCCCCCTCCCCCCTCTCCATGATAGGCCCCGGTGTGTGATGTTCCCCTTCCCGAGTCCAAGTGATCTCATAATGACGAGTTGATGGGTGCTGATGAGTTGATGGGTGCAGCACACCAACATGGCACAAGTATACATATGTAACAAACCTGCACGTTACGCACATGTACCCTAGAACTTAAAGTATAATAATAATAATAAATTAATTAATTTAAAAAAAAAAAGAAACCATGAAAGCAAAAAAAAAAAAAAAAAAAAAAACAATGGCAACAAAAACAAAAACAGACAAATGTTACTATATTAAACTAAAAATCTTCTGCACAGCAAGAGAAACAATTAATAGAGTAAACAGACAACCTCTTAAATTGGAGAAAATATTTGCAATCTACTTACCTAACAAGAGACTAATATACAGAATATACAAGGAACTCAAACAACTCAACAGTAAAAAAAATCAAATAATCCCATAAAAAGTGAGCAAGGAACATGAATTTTTCATGTTCAAAAGAAGACATTTTTCAAAAGAAGACAAAGAAATGGTCAATAGGTATATGAAAAAATATGTTCAATGTCACTAATCATCAAGGTAATGCAAATCGAAACCACAATGAGACTATCATCTTACCCCAGTCAGAAAGACTATTATTAAAATAAAGACAAAAGGTAACAGGCACTGGCAAGTATGTGGAGAAATGGGAACTCATTCACTGTTGGTGGGAATGTAAATTTGTACAGTCACTATGGAAAACAGTATGGGGATTTTTTTTAAAAAAAACTAAACATAAAGCTACCATAAAGTCCAACAACCCCATTACAAGTATTAATCCAAAGGAAAAGAAATCAGCATATAAAGGGGATACATGCACTACATGCACTTGCATGTTTATCATAACTCTATTCATGATAGCAAAGATACGCAATGAACCTAAGTGTTCATCAATGAATGAATGAATCAATGAAGGAGGAAAATGCGGTATACATAAACAGTGGAATACTACTTGGCCATAAAAATAATGAAATCATGTCATGTGCAGCAAGATGGATAGAACTGAGGTTGTAATGTTGAGGGAAATATGCCAGGCACAGAAAGACAAATACTGCATGTTCTCATTCATATGTGGGAGCAAAAAGCTTGACCTCATGGACATAGAGAATAGAGTGATAGATACCAGAGACTGGGAATGGTGGATGAGTGGCAATGGGAATGAAGAGAAGCTGGTTAATGGGTACAAACATACAGTTAGACAGAGTAAGTTCTCACGTTGTACAGCAGAATGGGATGCCTATATTTAGCAGAAGTACTTGGTATATTTTAAAGTAACTAGAAGAGAGAACTTGAAATGATACTAACATGTAGAAATTATAAACACTCAAGGTGATGGATATGCCAAATATACTGACTTGACCATTATACATTTATGCATGTAACAAACATTCCCATGTACTGCATTAATAAGTAAAATAGTATGCATCAATAAAAGTGAGGAAAAAAGAAAATTCTATTTATATTCAGCCTGCATCTGCCTTGATTTGGTTTTTATTGGTCAGTATTTCTTGTGTTGGCCAGAAGTACACAAAGCAAAGGAGGTAGTGAGCTACAGTGGTTAAATACTAGTCCTCTGGGGTCAAAATATCCAGGTACAAATCCTGGCCCCACCATTTAGTATCTGTGTGTCTGCAGGAAAATTACTGAACTTCTTTATGCCTCAATTTCTCCATCTGGAAAACAGAAATGATCTGAGAATATAAACAATTATGTCTGCATCAAAATGTTGATTTGCACTTAAATTGAGCAATAATCACATAATTAGTGTTACCTGGATTATAACTTCCTCTTCCAAATTACAACCATTCAAATATGTGTTTCTTCTGCAAGCTAAGTATCTCCATTTTCTTTATCACTTACTACCTATTCTTTAAAGCTTTAATTTTGTGTAAGAGGCAACGGTTTTGATTATGGAACAGAAAGATGTCCGCAAAGATTTCAGAGGATTTGAGTAAATCATCCAGAAAGGGAACAGCAATGTGGCCCTTCTCTGGGCATAAATAAAGGCTTAGAAAATAATCATATTTCAGACATTAGAGAGTACTCCAATTTAATCACTTGCAGGCAAAATAATGTGGAAATATTGCTCTTGAGCTCATATTTATCTAGTTCAAACAGATAAATGCTGTATCTGGTATTCAGATTATGGTCCTTCGAAATAATTTGCATTTTACTGTTGTAGTAATCTGTCAATATATAAAAACGCAGTGTTTTCTCCCTAAATGTTTTATCTTCAAAATGTTGTTTTCTTCCAAAAAGAGTAAGAAGTATATCAAGCAAAATTTTAGAGATTTCATATAAAACTCTAATTTTTATTCATCAAAATATTTAAAGTTAATTTTTCACCAGTTTAATCCAAAACAGTATCAGCTTGAACTACTTCTGCACCACCCCATCCCACCAGTTACTTCAGCCATTACCCTCTATATCCTTGAGCTAATTCAATATAAGCAAAATTTATTAAATATAAGATGGGGAGAAATGTATCTTAACATAAACAAAGTTCATCAACTATCAGATAAAGAGAAATGTATCTTAGTGAAAGACCAATGATTCATACAAACTAAAAATTCATGTAAGCTAACTTATGAATTTATGCGTTACATTCAAGGAATAGTAAGATAAAAATGAAGGAAGGCCGGGCACGGAGGCTCACGCCTACAATCCCATCACTTTGGGAGGCCAAGGCGAGTGGATCATGAAGTCAAGAGATCAAGACCATCCTGGCCAACTAACATGGTAAAACCCTGTCTCTACTAAAAATATAAAAATTAGCTGGGTGTGGTGGCATGCACCACAGCTACTCAGGAGGCTGAGGCAGAATCACGTGAACCTGGGAGGCAGAGGTTGCAGTAAGCCAAGATTGTGCCACTGCACTCCAGCCTGGTGACAGAGTGAGCCTCCATCTAAAAAAAGGAAATAAAAAGAAATGAAAGAAAATAATTTTATGGAAGCCAAAGGAAGAGAGTTTGAAAAAGATAGACTGTTAATTAAATTTCTGCTAAGAGAGCTAATGATATTTCCCATACATCCTCAGTGGGTAAGGAGTATGGGAAAAAAAGAGTTATGGTATGCAGCTCCATACAATTTTCTATAATTGGAGTCATGGGTACTAGATTTCATCTGTCGTAAGAGAAATTCCATTTGGGACACATTTGAAATGTTTTATGGATAATAATACACAGGGTCAACTATCTGTAACATTAACTCCATGACAATGCATTATCCTGCTGATATTCTCTCCTAGAATTTGGCTCTCGTCTTCCTGTTCATCAAATGGGATGCAGGTAGTCATTGATCCCCTGGGGACACAGTGGGTTGCATAAGTGTGACACTGCTGTGAAAAGAGGGACCTGGTTAAACATAAGTCTTAAACGCACCCTACGACACACTCGTATTTCTTCTCTCATCTTGGGAGAACCATTATTTCATGTCTCCTACTTCTGTCTAGTCCTTTCTCTGTGTTTCCATGCACCTGCTTACTGAAAAGGACTATAGAAAGTAACACACTAATCTCTCTTTCCAACCAATGATAGATTTATCACTTAGAATTGATTTATTAGAAAAGTAGTGAGCTGGTGCCAAGGAAAGTACTTGCTATTTTTCTCTTTATAAAGTAGCTTGGAAACTTTATACTTGAGGCTTATTGTGACCTAAAATTAATACCTTTCCAAAGTTTAGAATGCTCTCCATGATCTCTTTCTAAATAGTAATCATAAATGTATAAATTCAAATAATATTCCCTGATAAAACATATACTGATTAGTTACATCTATTCTAACAAGATGTTTGTATCTGTGGAAAACTTTTAAATGATTCAAAGAGGAAATTAAATTAAACATGAGAAAAAAACAGATTTTTTAAGATTTAGGAAGTATCATAAATGCATTTAATTGCAAAAGTAAAACAAGTTTATGGTAGAAGAAATTATTTTTTTTTCTTTTTTTGAGATGGAGTCCCGCTGGGTTGCCCAGGCGGGAGTGCGGTGGCACGATCTCGGCTCACTGCAACCTCTGCCTCCCAGGTTCAAGCAATTCTCCTGCCTCAGCCTCCCAAGTAGCTGGGCCTACAGGTGCATGCCACCATACCTGGCTAATTTTTGTATTTTTAGTAGAGACTGGGTTTTACCATATTGGCCAGGCTGGTATCAAACTCTTGAGCTCAAGCGATCCACCTGTCTCGGCCTCCCAAAGTGCTGGGATTACAGGCATGAGTCACCACGCCTGGCCAGAAATGAATTTTCTATATGAAAAATTTCTGCTTCATTTGCTGACTACTAAAAATAAGGGGGAAAATATTAAGAAAAGAGAAAGGAAATAGTAGACAGGAAGAGGAGGAAGATACAAAGGGAAAGCAAGGGGAAAAGAAACATGAAGAAGAGACAATGCAATCATAAAATGTAGGAAATACGGGAAAGGAGTTATAACAAAGAGAATCAGTACTGCTTTAAAATAAGGTTAATTTGGGACATATTTATTATTTTTAACTATAATTACATCAAGAAACACAATTGCTCATGGGGGTACTAGTTGTAAGAATAAATTCATACTCAGGCTTTAGTTCTTTTTGAATTCATCTCTACTCAAACACTGTAACACTTCTTTCTGAAAAGAAGTTTATTCAGAATAAACTTCTGAATAGTATACCCAGTAAACTATTTTTTTTCTTTTACAATCGTTATTCTAGAATCAGGGGTACATGTGCAGGTTTGTTACAAAGGTATATTGATTGCATGATGCTGAGATTTGAGGTATGGTTGAACCTGTCACCCAGTGAGCATAATACCCTATAGGTAGTTTTTCAGCCCTTGCTTCCCTTTCTCTGTTCCCTATCTAGTAGTCCCCAATGTATGCTGTTGCCATCTTTATGTTCATGTACATATAATGGTTAGCTTTCACTTGTAAGTGAGAACATGCAGTATTTTGTTTTCTATTTCTGTGTTAGTTCGCTCAGGATAATGGCCTCCAGCTGCACCCATGCTGCTGCAAAGACATGATTTTGTTCCTTTTATGGCTGCATAGTATTCCCTGGTATATACATGCCACATTTTTGGACATTATTTGGCACCAATCTACCATTTATGGGCACCCGGGTTGATTCTATGTCTTTCCTAATATAAATAAAGCTGTGGTGAGCATATGGGTGCATGTGTCCTTCTGGTAGAACAGTGTGTTTTCCTTTAAGTATATACTCAGTAATGGGATTATTGGGTTAAACGGTAGTTCAATTGAGTTCTTTCAGAAATCTCCAAACTGTTCTCTATAGTGGCTGAACTAATTTACATTCTCACCAACAATGTATAAGTGTCCCGTTTTCTCTGCAGCCTCACCAACATCTATTATTTTTTTGACTTTTTAACAAAAGCCATTCCAACTGTGTGAAATGTTATCTTATTTAAGGTTTTGATTTGCAGTTGTATTTCTCTAATGATTAAAAATGATGAGCATTTTTTCATATGTTTGTGGGCCACTAGCATGTCTTCCTTTGAGAATTGTCTGTTCATGTCTTTTGTCTAATTTTTAATGCTTTTTGCTTGCTGATCTGTTTAAGTTCATTTTAGATGCTGGACATTAGACCTTTGTCGAATGCATAGTTTGTGAATGTTTTCTCCCATTCTGTAGATTCTCTGTTTATTCCTTTGATAGTTTTTGTTGCTGTACAGAAGCTCTTTAGTTTAATTAGGTCCCACTTGTGGATTTTTGTTTTTGTTGCAATTGCTTTTGAGGACTTAGCCACAAACTTTTTGCCAGGCAGTGGGTTGCTCCTGTAATCTCAGCAACTTGAGAGACTGAGGTGGGAGGATCACTTGAGGCCAGGAGTTCAAGATGAAACTCTTTTTAAAGTACTTACTATGTACCAGAGGTATAGGCCTGATTAGAGCAACTTATAACTTGTGGGAAAAAATATTTTGTGCTAAAATGGCTGCGATTATAACTTTTTTTATTATATTATAGAATCATTCTAAGAAAACTTCCATGTTGTCCTTGATAAGTATAGCCAAAGTTCAAGCACAAACCCAACATTCAAGAAAGGCTAATGCAAGAATAAAAAGACCC
This sequence comes from Macaca fascicularis, assembly GCF_037993035.2. NCBI lineage: Eukaryota > Metazoa > Chordata > Mammalia > Primates > Cercopithecidae > Macaca > Macaca fascicularis. The sequence goes on from NC_088378.1 coordinate 100,782,167, forward strand.
ATAGTTTGGCTTATCTTAACCATAGCAAATCTTCAATGTAATAAAAACGTAAGCAAATATGGGAAAATAAAAAATATAATCCTTTCTTGAGAGCCCTTGTTTTGCTTTGGTTGTTGTGTTACTTCCAACACTATGATTCCTTGCAGCAAACTGCTATACTCTGAGCTCTTCCCAGTGAAATCCCAGACAAACAGAATTATTGACTTTCACAATCAAGTTACTGCCTCTGTCCATAGATCTTTGCAGGCAGGCTCAGTTACGATTCACAGGTCTTTTGATGCTCTTAAATCTGAAAAGAAATCTTTGAAGATTATAAGCCATCTCATTTTACAGGCTCACTTCATAAATGAAAAGATGCAGTAATACAGAGGCTCAGAATTTGTCTAGTACAAATCAGATACTTGATTAAAGTAACAAAACCTATAAAGTTCTGAACAGTTATGTATAGTATCCATGATGATAACAGCAGCCTAGGATAAACTATGGAATTTCTTGTTCTTTCAAAAGTAAACACTATTATAAAAAGAAGTGTCAGAATAATTATCCAATGAAAAATTATTCCAAGGCTGCCTAGGTATTTCTAAATGATCACGTCTCTCTAAAAATGGCAGGTAAAAGATTCTTCATGAAGTAAGCCCTGGTGCTGATTTTATCATCATCACTATCATCATCAGTTATTTGTGCTACTTGGCATCAACCATCAGTTAAAGCAATATGTAAAATAAACCATTGTAGAGGTTCTGTCTGCTAATTTATTTAATGTCATACTTGCCAGACAACTACATATTCTAATAAATGCTGTTAAATTCAATCGATTAATCTTAGTCAGAGATATTGTATATTGTTATTTCTTTGCAACCTATAAGTATTACTAAAAACATTGAAAGTAAAATTCTATTTGCCATATGTTCAGTACACACATGCAAATACCATTACAAAGTGTACACATATACATATTTTAGCTTGTGAACTAAGAGTGCTAAGATGTTAATCAAGATAATGAAAATGTAAATTCCTAAGCTTAAAAGATCTTTTTCTTAGTTTTCCTCTTGTCACTCATCCTCCCAGATCCTGAGTTTCCTACCCAATTCCCAAATGTATGTTGTTTGCATACAACTGAAACTTAAAATCCTAAAGTGTAGGAAAGAGTGGAGTGATGGGGAGGGAACATTGTCAATGAGCCTAATTGAGGACAGAAGCAGGAGCTCTGGCCCTAAATCAAAAGGCAAATTCATTATAGCTCCCTGCTGCCTTGTTTGCCAACTCCCATCAAGCCAGAAGAGATTAAGAAGCTTCCAAAAACAATTTGGGGGCAGACTAAAAATGTAGCCAACCAGTAATTCGCATGAGTGAGTTATTATAGCTACTCCGTGAGCACAAATTCTACTTGTAAGATCAAATAATCAACTTGAAATACAGAGGGCTTTTAAATCTATAGGAATTTTGCCACTATATTCTTGCCCAGTGTTGAAATTCAAGTAGTTTTTAATATATTATTTGGCCATAAAAATGAATATTAAACAGTACTGAATGTTCTATTCAAAATAGACTTATCAAAAACACATTTAATCTCATCAATTTTCTGGGAGTAAACAAATAAGCCCATTCCATTTTGAAACAATGTATGCAGCAGATTTTAACACAGTATTATTATCTTTCTTCTGAGTGTTTGTTGTTGTTTATCAAAAATCTGTAGTAATGCATACGTTAATTAGCTCCATTGAACAATTACATAATGTCTACATATTTCAAAACATCATGTTGTACATGATAAATATATATAATTTTTGTCAATTAAAAAATAAAATTAAAATTTGCTTTTCTTTTAAAGGCAGGGGACATTGCAAGATTTTCTGTTTGGGCCCTATAGTTTACATTTATTTTACACAAAATCTACTGTGGTAGAGATCTTCTGGGTATTGCTTAGAACGTAGTCAATTTCTATGAGTAAGATCTGCCCCACACATTAGTAGTGGTCCCTCGGCAGCCATGTTACCTTTCACAACCCCATGTCCTACCCAAGCAGTGTGGACCATATTTAAGCCAAAGCAGTAGAAAAGTAGAAACAAAAAGACTGAGACTACTACCTGCTCCTGGAATAAGTACTTTTGTGGCCTCACTGATCTTAGATTCTGTAAAATGTCCAGTACTTATTCACAAAAGTCCCTTTGAAAAGTTGCACTGTTTTAATGTGTATTTCTATTCATTTCAACTAAGAGGAAAGTGACCAAGACATCATAAGTTTTTCCTGTCAGAATGATCTTCAATTTTACTACGTTCACCAATAGTTTGAAAGAACAGATTTAATCATTTTGTAAAATCAATCTGTGATTTAAAAATATTCATTTAGCTAAGTGAAGAATTGTCAATTGCCATCTTACTTTTTTACTTCATGTCCCTTTTGTTAGTTCGAAATATGGTGAAATATTTATTCCATAAAGAAGTGTAAAAATAAGTTTTAAAAAAATAGGATTATTCTATTTAAAGTAATAGCTGGCATATACTGAGCACTTAGTACACCTCAAAATCTGCTAAAAGCATGATCTCTACGGTATCTCATTTCATCATCACAATGACCTAACCCCATGAGGTCACCTCTTTTACTATTATCATTTCACTAATAGGGAAACTAAGACATTGAAAAGTTGCCCAAGATTATATAGCAGCAAAGTACTAGAGCAAGAATTCAAACTCCAGCACAGTGGCCTCAGAAGCGTACTCCTAGCTACCACGTTGTACATTTTAGACAGACTAACAAGGCACAACCAATCATAAACACATTTAAAAAGTATAAATAGTGATTTTGTCCTAGAAAAGAAAAAAAGATCTCAACAGTAACCTTATTTTTAAAATCCTTAGTCCAAAATAGTTTTTTAACCCCTGTTTAAGATTTTCAATACCTTAATAATAACTTACATCATTGTTTAATATTGTAAAACGGGTTATAAACATGTAAACTTATTTAATCCTCAGAACAACCGAATCAGGAACTGTATCAGGAATAAATGTTACAAAAAAAAAAAATTCTCTTTGGAGGGGAAGGGATTAAAATTTTGTCTAAAAAGTTTCTCTACTCCTTTCTTCCCTCTGTTCTTCCTCTTCATTTCTCTTAAACATCCACGTATGAAGGGATGAGAGAGTGAAGGACTTAAAGCCAGGCTAACAAAACTGGCTGGAACAAGTTGATCATTTACATGTTGATGAATGGTTATGTAACAACATTCTTCACTGAAAACTTCACTGCTTGTTTTTTGCTGAAGTAGATAGTAAATTAAGTAGCCAAGACATGGCGGTCAGAAACAAATACCACGAAGACTTTTATTCTTTCTTTGTGGATGTGTCATGCTATACTAGGTCTACAAAAAAACAACTTTCTTCATACCTTTTAAAATATAGCACCCTGAGAGCACTACCAAGAAAAAACAGTCCCAGCCTAAGACCGAAAAAACACAGGGAGAAACCTGCTGCTGTATCACTTAAAATATTTTTGTGTGTCTATTTATTCATCTATCCCTTTAGAGTTTATCTCTGGAAAACATTACATTCCAAACAGTCCAAAAATTAATGTCATCCTGACCAAACTGTGAAAGCCTTTTAAATAGTCAAATAATGATTTATAGCTAGTTTGTTTTCTATCTGGAAATATAGCAAGTGAACTATTTACACAGTAGCTGCTTTCCTTATTCATCTGGTTTGGATCAAATTAATCCACTTTTGGATAAAAGTTATCGTCAATTGTATGTTTATGATGCACAGTGGTATTTACCAGACATCTCACAGTTGCATTCATCTATGTTTTTGGTTAATCCTTCTCCTTTGACACCTAAATAATATAGAACACTTCTGCTCATTGGGAAGAGAATTACAATTATTTTACTCCAAATAATAAATCAGCAAAGAGATAACGAATTTCTAAATGGTGGCAGTTGCTCCCTGAGAAGTGCTGATCTGAAAGAATGACTCTCAAACAAATGCTCCTCTAGGTGATCTACCCTTCCAAGGAAGGCTCAGTGCCGCAGGCAGCAACATGTGTGCTTAGAGCAGCTCTCAGCTTCCGCCTACTTACACCTGCTTCCTCCGCCCTACCAAGGATGTTTTCTGGGATTAGATATGAGAAGCCAGAAGATTTAGCTTCCGACAGAATTATCTGCAATTATCATTCTTCAAGGTACCTTTTTCAAATCTAACCATAAAATCAAAATAAATGTTTTAAAGAATAAAATTTTAAGCTGGCATTAGAAAGTGATTATCATTCATTAGTGTTACAACAATTTATTTACGTACATATACATACATTATGCATGTGGGCTATGTTCTGCTGTCTCCAATCTGAAATTTATAGATATAGGTTGTAGTGTGTGTTTTAAATATAAATCAATAACGGCTAGGAGCCAAAGTCATTGTTTTAGGAAGATATAATAATGAAATAATTCTTTCCCAAATACTGAGCTCATTATTTATTAATCCTGCGTAAGGCAAGAAGCCAGGAAAAAACATTTGTCACCATCACACTTGGGATCTCTGATAAATATGATCAGTGCTGAGATGCAGCCCAGGCTGCATATGAGCTCAGCTTTTTTTGTTTTTCTTTTTGTTACTTCCTCCACATCCCGCCTTTCAGCCTGTCCTTACTCCTCTATCAACGAGATTATGTCAAAGGGAGATGAAATGAGGACAGGGCCAGAATAATCTGCAAGTTTCTACTTTGGTTGATTCAATCAGTCTATTTTCAAACATGCCATTTAGTCCCGTTAATGCCATTGCTTTAAAAGTAGTTAAATTACCTGGTCATGGTTAAAAGAATTACTTCCCTGCAATTGCTCAGTAGTTCCAAAAGTGACTTTTATTGAAACAAATTAGCAAACAAAAAAGAACTAGATCATGTGCTATTTCTCTGAGAGCAAAGAAGTAATCTAAAATTGATTGATTAAGAATAGTATCAGGTACTATGGTACAAAAATTTTTCTATTTTCTGTTCTTATTTGTGTTGAAATCAGCATATGAATTTGTTATATTGCTGGAATTCCTTACTTTCAGCTCAGTTTTATCCTTTGCCCAAATATTTCTAAAAGTTATTTTGGATAAATTTAGTTTTATTTTCTTTGTAGAAAGACAAATAGAACTTCACCAATTAATAAAGAGAAACAGACATTAATAAAGAGAAATGGGTGCGATCACAAAGTGCATTCTGACCTCCAGCTGCCAGACTGGGTAAAAATATTATTTTCTCTGACCCCTGGCACACATACATGCCCAGTCCTGATGCTTTATCTTCCAGAATGCCAACACTATTCTGTTTAGTATTCCTTGGACACTCTCCCTAACAGCCATCTATTCCAAACCCCTAGATTTTTCTTTAGTTCTCTTGATCTTGGTCCCATACGTTTTTCAACTTTGATTACTACCCACTCTCTCAATTCCAAAAACCCGAGATAACCTATGGTGATAACTATCTCATCGGATACAAATCACTAATTTTGGAACCAAAGCCCATGGACTAAGCCCTTGCCAAAATTTGGTGGTATTCTGATCTTATACCTGGACTTGGGACCTACAGGTATGCTTATGATAACTTGGGTTACATCATCAAACCACGGATTAACTTGTAGCTTATTTTCCAAGGGCTCACTTAGTCTTCAAGGGTCCAGGATGTTATTGTGGGGCATGCTGCTAAAGCAGGACCTCCTCTTTGTTTCAGACTGTGAAGTGTATAAGTCTGGCCTAACAATTAGATTTTAAAGTCAATAGTATGTAGATCATTGCTGAATTCTACTAAGCAGCTCTCCCATGGAGCAGAGATGTGAAGAAAGAGTTCTGAGTAACATTATTATTTAACAGAGGAGCACAAGAAAAGAAACTAAAAGCTGCCATCAAACATATGAAAAAATACTTAACATCACTAATCAACAGAAAAACATAAATCAAAACTACAACAAGATACCGTCTCACACCACTCAGAATGGCTATTATCAAAAAGACAAAAAATAACAGATACTAGCGATGCTGTGGCGGAAAGGGAATGCTTATAAGCTATTGCGTATGTACAACAGTGAACGTAAATTACTTAAGCCGCTGTGGAAAGCAGTTTGGAGATTTCTCAAAGAACTTAAAATAGAACTACCACTTGACTTTGCAATCTCATTACTGGGTATATACCGAAAGGGAAATAAACTGTTCCACTTAAAAAAAAGAGAGAGAGAGAGACATGCTCTCGTATGTTCATCACAGCACTATTCACAGTAGAAAAGACATATAATCAACCTAGGTGCCCATCAATGGTGGAATGGATAAAAAACATAGTACATATACACCATGGAATACTACACAGTCATAAAAAGAATGAAATCATGTCCTTTGTAGCAACATGTTGCAGCTAGAAGCCATCATTCAAAGCAAATTACACAGAAACAGAAAACAAAATACTACACATTCTCACCTACAAGTTGAGAACTAAACATTGGGTACATATGAACATAAAGATGGCAACAATAGACACGGGGGATGACTAGAAGGGAGAGAAGGTACGGGGAAGGTCTGAAAAATGACCTGTATTAGTCCACTTTCATGCTGCTGATAAAGACTTACCTGAGACTGGGAAATTTGTAGAGAAAAAGAGGTTTAATTGACTCACAGTTCCACATGGCTGGGGAGGCTTCGCAATCTTGGTGGAAGGCAAAAGGCACGTCTTACATGGCAACGGTCAAGAGATAAAATGAGAGCCAAGTGAAAGGGGAAACTCCTTATAAAACCATCAGATCTCACGAGACTTACAACCACAAGAACGGTATGGAGGAAACCACCCCCATGATTCAATTATCTCCCATCAGGTTCCTCCCACAACATGTGAGAATTATGGGAGCTACAATTCAACATGAGATATGGGTGGGGACACAGCCAAACCATATCACTACCTGTTGGGTACTAGGCTCAATCCCTGTGTGGATGGGATCATTCATCTCAGCAATCACGCAATTTACTCATGTCACAAACCTGCACATGTACCCCTTGAATCTAAAATAAAATTTAAAACTATGTTTCAAAAACAAATGAAATCAATGAAGAAGATTACAAAAAATAATCAATAATAAATACAAATAATCACAACAGGATGTGGCCTTAGCAATCAAGAGAGAAAAATCTTTCAAGAGAAAAGAAGAAAACATGCCTAAACTGTAAAATATTAGTAAGAGACGACATGCAACGCATCCCAAAGAGTGCAACAGAATGCCATATGGTAGGATCTTTTTCATTAACTTGAGTCTTTAACATACAAAGATTACTCTCCCTCTTCCGGTTCCCTTTCTTTTCCAAGCAATTCAGACCCAAAACCATTAGGTGATGCCAAGCAAGACAGGGAAGCATCAGTGCTCTCAAAGTGGTCTCAAAACCTGAGCAGAATGAGATAGCTGTCTGTATTGGAGGGCTGCCCAGTGTGAGCTATTGGGGCACAAGTGTAGTGAGAAAAGTGCCCATATAGAGAAGGATAGCCAGGTCTGTGGTGTTAGAGCCCAGAGCAAGACGGAGAGGGTATCTATGCAGGGAAGGGTACAGCAATGGCAATGGAAGACTGGTTACATGGAGGGGATTGATCAAATAAGTATATATATTAAGAATAATTGTAGACAGCATTATCACTGTAGTTGAAGGAAGTTAAAAATTTGGAAAGAGAGAAAACTAGGATGAACCATGCGATGTCAGATTGGAATTGGGTATATCAGTATGAACTCATCCATTTCAACAAACATATAGATAGATAAAAAAATAAAATTAGCTTTGTCCACCAAAATGGTCTGAGAACAGCAACACCAACTAGCAAATCTACCCCTCAGGTCTTTACTTCTAACTATCTTCCTTCAACAAAAGGAGCCTTAGAGAAATGGTTAACTTCATGTCTGGGGCAGGGAAAATACAGAATGTTATGCCAAAAGATTTAAGCCCTCCAATACAGACAGCTATCTCATTCTGCTCAGGTTTTGAGACCACTTTGAGAGCACTGATGCTTCCCTGTCTTTCTTGGCATCACCTAACGGTTTGGGGTCTGAATTGCTTGGAAAAGAAAGGGAACAGGAAGAGGAAGAGTAATCTTTGTATGTTGTTGGAGTAGATTTAAAAAAAAAAATAAGCCTTTCTTTTGTATAAACAGCATTAAATATACACAGTGCAAAACGTTTTCAGGGAATAATGGCAAATGCAATTCCTAAACAGGTAATCAAGACATTTTATCCTCTGGGATATGAAGAGTGAACTAATGAATATATTAGGAAAATAGAGAGATTGACATATTGCAACAATCCTATATTTTTAGGAAAGACAATATATATTCTTTTATCAGAGATGACAAGTGGATTATCTGACAATGCTTCTATTGTTGCTTAGGAACTCTTGATCTGAGGCTAATAATATAGTCTCTTAACTGAAACCTTCAGCTGGCTAAATATTGTTTAAGCAAGGAACTCAGAAATATGAGTTCTCTGATGACTAGATTGTCTGAAAATGTAAAAGTTAAACAATTGAAAGGATTATGAATGTTTTAAAGGCAAAATATACAAGGCACACAAGGCAACATGAAGTGAGGAGTGGCTCTAGCAGAATATTGAAGATATCATCACCTTTAGTAGGATAGTGTACAACTGAAGTAGAGAACGTTAAAAATACAATGTCCCTTATTTGTGTACGGTTTATAATTCCTAGGCTTTCTTTTTAAAACACACATCACTTAGAAATTTTTTTATTAAGTCTTAGTGTCCTAGAGTCTTACCTGTAGAGAAAAGACAGGATTAAATACAGGCAACTTCCCTAGAACTCTTAGCACTTAGGCACATCTATGATATTTTGGAAAGTTTAGGAAAGAGAAGGTTGGAGAGGGGAGAAGGGCAATCCTACTTTTGGCTTACTTGGAGCCAGTTTAGTATAGTCTCCAGCTAGCATAACTAATTTTACTCAGTTCTGAGGCAAAACCAGAATAATTTCAGCCTGGATTCCAGCAAATGCAGGATGATGGCCACAAAAGAAACTAGGCCCAAGAGTATAGGTGGATCAATGTAAATCCATCACTACTACCCGAAAAACAACTCTAAGGACATGCCCCGGCACTGCACAGGGATAGATACTGTCATCTACAGATAAGGAAACTAGGAAGAAAACACAAATCTATTGCTTCACAGATTTGCTCAGAGTCAGCTCCAAATAAGCAAGGGGGAAAGGGAAAAATAGAAACTGGAAATTATAAGTGTTTTTTTAAATTACCATTTTCTTTGAGGAATAGGCAAAATGCTTGATTAAGAAACTACAAGAACAACGTGTAATTTAAAATATTTTAAATTATTCTTTGAAATATAGATTAAGGCATGTGTATTATCTATTATCGCAACAGAAATTCATGAGTCATAATAAACAATAAGCAAAAACTATATTAGTAAATACAAGAGAGTAAGTGATTTGCTTATACGAGATAATTCATTCCTGAGGCATTTGAGCTAAAATATCTAGATGAGAGAAGACCTCACTAAATTAGCTTCACTTTTTTTTTTTTTTTTTTTTTTTTTTTTTTTTTTTTTTGAGACTGAATCTGGCTCTGTCGCCCAGGCTGGAGTGCAGTGGCCGGATCTCAGCTCACTGCAAGCTCCGCCTCCCGGATTTACGCCATTCTCCTGCCTCAGCCTCCCGAGTAGCTGGGACCACAGGCGCCCGCCACCTCGCCCGGCTAGTTTTTTGTATTTGTTAGTAGAGACGGGGTTTCACCGTGTTAGCCAGGATGGTCTTGATCTCCTGACCTTGTGATCCGCCCGTCTCAGCCTCCCAAAGTGCTGGGATTACAGGCTTGAGCCACCGTGCCCGGCTAATTAGCTTCACTTTTTTCACTGTACATATAATTGCCTCAATACATTGATTCACTTTTATTGGTCTATACCTACCCATATAGAAAAGGATATATTATATTGCTCCTAAATCCATCTTTATGTTTTAAGAAGCAAAAAATTAAAATTACCTCATTTCTCAAAGAGATGATACCAAACATTTTTCAGCACTCTATTGCCTAGCATATCTTTTGACTGTTCTTGAAAGGATTATATATAGTTTTGTTATGAAGAATCATATGCTTTTTAACTTCACTTAATTGAGCACAATTGTTTCTTAATACATTTGTGTTATATATGGCATAGGAAGTTAATTTTTCTACATAATATGTCTTAAATAAAATAAAATCCAATATTACATATATATACATACTGTTAAAAATGAAAATAATAGCTACAATAAATCAAACATTAAGCATTATACTTTGTAAGTTGTTCATAATTTTCACAGTAGCCTTATGGTGTTGCTTTTTATCATTGCCATTTTATAGGTGAGAAATTTGGAACCCAGAGAAATTAAAAACTTTATTACAGAGTTAGTAAATGGTAGACCTGGATTTCATATAGTTTGTTAATTCTGGTTGAGCACATTTTTCAGTTAAAATATATCTTTCCAAATTTAGATACCATTCTTTCCAAGATACAAATATAATCTTTTAACTTACACAATTGTGTCTTATTAAAACATGAGACTCTTAAGCAATGACCTAGAAAGCATAGAATAGCCTAGTGAAGGTAAATATAGAGTTAAAAATTCTAGTTTTAAATAATTATCAAATAGTATTTATAACAGATTTTTGGGAAATTAGCTATTTTTCCATTTTGGAACTAAAAGTTTTAGTAGAAAAACAAGTTGTGTGAATTTATGCATTTCCTTTTTGTGATTGAAACACAGTATATAAAAATTTCTTACCATGATCTTAAGATGAATAGTTCAGTACACATACTAAATTGTTACTAGGGAAAGGTTTTGAGCTAGGTGTATTTTTATTAAAATATAATTATTTTCTTCAGTTTAAAAATGTTCCCATTGTTGAAATATATGATTTTTCATGGTTTCTGGTCCTATGGGAGATTGTAATTGATTTTGGTATAATATGTCAATTATAGTATTATTTTACAACTTAAATAATTTACTGTCTTGTGGTTCTAACTTTAGATATTTAAACACTTTCACTAGTTACCTGGAGAAAGTAAAAATATTAGTCATTAGTTACCTAAAGAAGTAAATACTACTCTTCTAAGAGAAACATTTTAATCACTCTTAAAAGAAAGGTCTAAATTTATTCATGTGTTTCTTATATTCTTTTACTTAACAGTATACATATTATATAGGACAAATAAAATGGAACAAATAAAAACATCCCCTTAGAACACACATTAGACAGATGACTGCGTGTGTCACTGGTAACTTGCTTTAAATATATATAATAATTGCTGTGCTGATTAATTTTTTCTCTTCTTCCATAGAACTCTAGGATATTATTTCAATCTTGTTGAAAGTTAAATATTAAAATTTAAAATTAACATTGCAACAAAAATATTATTAGTAAAGTGGTGGTAGCACATTAGGCTGTACAAAGAGCTATATGTGCAGGGAAAGCTCCTGTGTGGAGGGAGCTCCACACAGTACACACAGTATAAGCATACTATTTATTTTCACTTTCTTACAAGACCAGGTATGTGCCAGCAAATGTAAAGGAAATTACGTCTGCATTTTTATGTGTAACAATAATTGGTACCAATTTTTATGAGATTCTTTTTGGGGAAAGTAAGTATATTAAGTAGGCCAAAAATGTTCTTGTTTTAACTTTGGCTGTGAATTTGTGGGACAGCCATTTAATCTTTAGATTATTTTTTCTTCCTCCTTTTGTTTCTGCAAGATATCATGGGAATGAAGGAGAGGTGAAAATTGATAGCACTTTGGTGAAAGCCTTCAAGTGAAGGTAGCCAAAATTTATGAGTGGGAATTCATATATGAATAAATAATTTCCTATGTTCTCAATTGTTATATGGTTACCATTTCTGACACTTGCAATAGAAATATTTTGGAAATGAAGAGATCTTTCAAGGGACTAATATTTCTACAGTTCAGAGTATAAATATTTTTAAATCCTTAACTGTTATTTATTTTATAGCTGAAACATGTTTGAATGGTAAAATATTTTAAATTTAAATGTCAAATAAAAATTAATAAAACTTACACATAAATTTAAACATGTATTTTAAAATTTTCCTAGAGCTATTTATCAGCTCAAGTGAGTACTACTTTCCCTACTCCTCTTTTATCTACCCTTGAACACAAACATGAGTAATGATGGCAACTAAGTATGTTTATTTGAATTTTTAAAGAAAGAATAGCATATATTTTATTATATAATATAGCTTATTTTTCCAGGCAATACTTATAAAATTTACTCTGAGCAATAAAGGAAAAAGGAAGCATTCAGACTGAGTCTGGAAACAGAGATTTTAATTTGAGTCAGACTCTGGAGTTACCTCACTTCTACTCATTTGGCAAACCTCAGGAAAGCATTTGATTTCTCATATTTTAACTAGCCTTATGCTATCTATACAATGTTGTGTTTTATTGAAAGTCTAATCATTTCCTAAAACTATTCACCTGCCTACATTAAGTCATTCATTTTTCATTGTACAGATCTACAAAATACACATTGTGACTCTTACCAATTAATGTTCTAATAATATCATATTTTAACATATTTATTTGTACTCCTATGAAACAAGAGGAATTTGATGATAAAGCTTGAAAGTAATTCATAAGTTTGTTACTGCTGATATTTACTGTATCGTTCTATTTCTCACAGGGTATTAGATAGCTGTTTCTATCCCCATTGGTAGGAATTCTGTAACTTGAAAATTAATATATTGGTCTCCATTTAAACTTAAGGCTAACTGGTTTCTACATCATTTTAATATAATAGAAGTCTTTTTTGAAGGTGAAGAAAAATTTTATTTTGAAAAAATACATTCAATGTTAATAAGATTGAATATTATGTAATAAAAAGTCATAATTTTTAAAATTAAAAAAAGAAACTGAACAAATAGCTTCTTTTTTTCAGAAGTAAATGGAAATTACTTCACTATTTTAATCATTCATACTCAATTTTATACCCAGAATCTCAAATTGTACCATTTGGAAGCATTTAATATTTTAATCACCAACTTCTCCCTCTATATATACCTCACTATATTTGTCATTAGCCTTTCAGACATTTTTTTTTCTTCTTCTTCAGTGCAAGCACATAGTTCCTACTGGGACTAAAGGCAGTTAGTAATGTTCATCGTATAAAGAATAGGTCCAAATATCTGACAACTTTGTGGAGACAGACAGGAAATACCAAAGAAAGATTTTACTCTAAGGCAGATTCTGATTAACATCAAAGTTTTCAGTCTTTTGTCTTCTTTTCCAATTTTCTAAATAATGGAATCTCCCTTTCAAAGGTTGAAGTAAAATTTTATAATTTTTTTTTTCATTTCTTGCTAACTTAAAGCTAGAAAATAGTAAGTAATGAGAGTGCTAAAAAGTTAAGCTAACTTTTAAATTTTTCTGTGTGTGCATGATAGAACAACCACGAGTTGAAAAGTCAATTTAAAAATGTGGTTAATCAACTGTGTATTTTATAAGCAGAAAGAGTACTCTTTTCAAAATACAAATCAACTCTGAAACTTTCAATTGCTTCTATTACTCTTGGGATAAAGACCAAATTTCTAACCAAAAACCGACAAGGCTACTCTCTCTTCTAACCTTAAACTCCCTAAGCTCCCTCCACATAGGAGCTTTCCCTGCACAAGTAGATTATCTGCCTGGACCAGACTTCACTTCCCTTTTCATTGTCAGAGTTAACTGGGTCATTATTTCCTCAAGAAAGTCTTTGCTATCCCCATGGATGTGTTCAAACTCTTGTAACATCCTTTAATTCCCCTTTGGAGTTCTTATTACTATAGCAGTGTACATATATATATGTTATTTTTTGCTTAATGCTAATCTCCCTTACTAAACTGTAAATTCTCTTAAGTCAGGGACAGTGTTTGGCCTTTGTTAGACATTGGGTCCACAACATCATTTATGGGCTGAGCTTTGTGCCTGTATTCATAGGTTGACATACCTCAGAAAGTGACTACATTTGGAGATAGTTTTTAAAAAGGTGATTAAGTTAAAATCACATCATTAGGGTGGGCTCTAATCCAATATAACTGATGTCCTTAAAAGAAAAGGAGATTAGCACACAGATGTGCACACACAGAGGGAACACCATGGGAAGATATGGCAAGGAGATGACCTACATGGAGTACAGTCAGTCACCTCACCATAGAATGATGGCTGGAGAATGCCATATGAAAGAGTATTTGTAAAATAAATAAATAAAGACTGTTCACGATGATTACTATTTCCCTTAACTATTGAAAGAACTCCGGAACAAATTATACCATTGGGAAGATTTTCATGATTCAGTTGATTTTCCAAAAATGAAGCTATCCTACCCAACCAGGTATGGAGGCAATCTGCTTTTTATTCTGTTGTTACCACTTACCCAAGCGAACTGTGATAGGAATATAAGCAACCATGGACTTGTGAAGGTCCAGGTCTATTTTGCCATCTTTCAGATAAGATATTTTAGTAAAAAAAAAAAAAAAAAAACTGCCATGATGAGCTGCCTTATAGAGCTCTTTGAAAATATTCAAGTTGATGAAGTTCTTTGAGGACAAGTTAGTTTGTGCTGTTTAAGAATAAACAATTTGGCTTAACCATCTTCTGAAAGCCTCAGAAGAAACTAACCCAGCTGGCATCTTGATCTGAGACCTCTATTCTCCAGAATTGTGGGAAAATATGTTTCTGTTTTTCAAGCTATACTGTCTGTGGCACTTTTCTATGGATACACTAGCAAACTAATACAATATTTAGCTTAATATTTGGCACACAGTAAATAAACATTTTTGGATGAATCAATCAGTAATATAAACCTGGATTTGAATCCTAGTTCTGTCACATTTATTTTTGTGATCTTAATCAAGTTTCTAAAGAAATGTTCTTAGCCTCATGACCCTCTTTTGTAAAGCTGGTACAAAAACCACAATTTATAGCATTGTTGAGAAGCCTAACAAGATATGTGTAAACTCTTAACATAAGTTTGTGGGCATCAACAGGCTCTATTTCTACTCCTTTCGCTTACTCTCTTAAAACAGAAGAATGAATTTTGAAAAGTTAGTCTCTTGACAAATTTTATTAAATAAAATACCAACCTTTAGTGATAGCATATGCAAATTTACAGTTTTGCCTTTCAAATCCCAAATATTTAAAACCTGATCGAATATTCAACAGTATAGGTTGTTTTATTCTTGAAATCTTTGACAAATCAATTTCATGAATCTTCATTGTAGACTGCAATAATCAAACTGTCATCAAAAGTCAGAAAAAAGCCTTCTGAATTTTATCTAGAAATAAGTATATACTTCTTCCTTGCTACTATTCCAAAGTCGTCAACTCCTCCAAGATCCATGTCCCCACGGCTCTGCTCCATGTCAACACAAGGAATCCAAAAGTGGTTCATAACTAGCACAAGGTTGTGCTTCTTGTTTCTGTGCAAGTCACATATCTTTTTGGGGATTCTTGGGCTATTGTATTTTGTGTTTAATTTGTACATATGTGATATCAAATTTGTCTCTTTTACAGTATGGTTTGCTTGCATTTATTAGAATCAACTGCCACTAGTTAAAAAAAGAAGTAAATAGGAACAGTAAATAGGAAAAAAAAACTTTGAAAAATTAACACTTTTCTCCAATAACGAATATACTGTATTAGCTAAATATGCCAGCCAGCCAACATGCCAAAAACACAGACATTAAGGATGATTTTATACAAAAGAAGATTAAAAAAACAAAAACAAGAAAAAAAGACAGCAGTCAATAATAATAATGGCATCAAACTATCCTGTTATAGAAAACCTTACTATTTAGGTCTTTATACAGATCCACTTGGATCTGAGAAAATTATAATAAACACTTTCTTTTTCGATCATTGAGTATACTTTGCAGTTATCATAAAACATCTGTATCTTTCTATAGCCATTCCTCTTTTAGGTCTTTACAAGAGGACCAAGCTATTTCTATTGCTGTGCTCATCCACTTGAACTTGTCAGCTGTCTTGATATTACATTTGGCCAGTGGTAATAAATATCTGCAATGTTTCAAATTCTAAATCCTCTTTCTTTAGGTGAGTGTAATCAATCTAATGGGCTTCACCTTGCTTGTCTCGGAAATGTTCTGAAAAATGGCAAGTCAACACCATCTCCCTGGAATTCAGCGCTCTCCAACATCTCTTCCTTCCCTATTACAGGCAAACTAGGCTAATTACTTTAATTCCAAAAAACATACCTTTGTTCACAGTGGTCCATGACATCAGTTAGGATTATACTAGTAACAAATAAAATAACAAACTACAACAGGCAATACCCCACCACAACATGCTTTTTTCCCAGTATTAGCTTCATTCCCTTCCCTACATTACTTTCTGCTTGTCCTATTAGTGCTTCCTGGAGTTATATTTTTATCGAATTTTAATCTCCAAGTGTGCTTCTAGGGAAACACAACAAAGACAATGGTGACAGAACCTATGTGTATTCAATCTTCTTATCACACAGTCCGCTAAAACTTTTTAACCATATTCTCATTGCATTTGTTGAGATAATTCTGAGATTTAATAGTTTTGGAGTTGCCATTCAGGATTTTATTAAGAAAAAATAAAACTTACAGGTCTCAAGTTGAAACGGGTTTAATATAGGGAATTAGTGGGTCATACAACCATGAGAAGGGCTGAAGGAGCAAAAGTCAGGGAAACTGCTGATAGAATTCAGGAAATTAAGAAGTGCCGGCCAGGTGCGGTGGCTCACGCCTGTAATCTCCGCACTTTGGGAGGCCGAGGTGGGTGATCACGAGGTCAGCAGATCGAGACCACCCTGCTAACACGGTGAAACCCCATCTCTACTAAAAAAAAATTCAAAAAATTAGCCAGGCATGGTGGAGGGTGCCTGTAGTCCTAACTACTCGGGAGGCTGAGGCAGGAGAATGGCCTGAACCCGGGAGGCAGAGCTTGCAGTGATGCAGTGAGCCAAGATCATGCCACTGCACTCCAGCCTGGGCGACAGAGTCAGACTCCATCTAAAAAAAAAAGAAGAAAGTGCCCACTGTAGCCTCCTTTATAGGAGCTGCCAGAGAACGGCTTCTTCTCTTTCAGTTTCCAAATTGAGTCCTACTGCTTCCCATTAGCAGAATCTAACCTGAAACACTCCTGGTAAGGGAATCTGGGAAATGGTTTCCCAGGCTTTCCCCTTACTTAAGTCATGTATATAAGGGAGTGAGGATGAAGACAAATTTACCTTACAGTGGGACACTATTTACTCATGAAGTGCAGCAAGCCATTTTTCTGGTTACCCATTTTCTGAAAGTCCCAAGCATCTACAGAAAGCCAAGCCTATTCCAGAGGCTATTCATAGACAAATCCATTAAGTAAGGTTCCTTGGCAAACACATAAAATGCCAAAGTTTGAATTAATGTCCAACCACTGAGAAAAGCAAAAAAATACTACACAATTTAGTCAATTCCTTTGCAATTCTGTGAAAGAAACTTAAATTTCTCTTTGAAAGACCATGCCAAGACCTGGTAATTATTTTCAAAATTTCATTGTGAAGGAATACCCATTGTTCTCATAGCTAACAACAAAGGGTTAAATTACTGTGTAGGTAAGTTTAAAGCAAGTTTACTGTAAGAGGAATTTTGGAATGTCTCTGTTGGTTAGGGAGAAATAAAGAGCAAGAAAAAAGGATGGTATGACTTCAAGGTCTTTGCTCATCTTTAAGATTTGTGTTGTCCAAATATCTATATCCACACCCAACCACGCCCCATTCCTCTTACTTTAAAAAAAAAAATCAAATCACATTTTTGGCAAAAAAAAAAAAAAAAACAGTTTAATGATTATTTTGCCAGAAATTAGATTCAGGAAAAATGACTGAAAGAGAATTTTTCTCCATGTATACTCAGAATTATTAATATCCCTCTACACATGTACATCCATTAATGACCATTCAAGAGAAATAGTGCATAGTTATGATTTTTAAATATATAAAAGTGTAAAATCATTTTGGTATGTCAATATCTTTAGATTATAAACATTTTTTGTGAGTTATTTCATGACAAGTTTATGAGCACAAATAGCAATTCTGATATACTAATTCTACAGAAAAATAAATGATGTTAAAGCAGTTTATTTTAATAAACACTAGAAACATTGTAAGAATAGAATATTAAAATGACTTCCAATAATGATTAACTATTTTTGAACATTTATATTAAAACTCCCATTAAAAAGGGAATTCACATTTAAAATGGTAATTTATTCATACATGATCAATTTTTAAATAAAGCTGTTTTAAAATTTTTAAGATTTTCTTCTGTTTTTTCTTGGCTTTCTGTAGATGCTTCATTTTTAATAAAAAACAAAGAGAAAGTCTGTCCAGGCTACACTGTCCAAACAACAAAAATTCACGTTAGCCATAATGTGATATTATGAGGTATCTTATGAATAGTTCAGCTAAATACTGCCCTACTCATATATTTTCATTCTCTTATGGAAGTGAGATTACTTTTTTCCCATCAAATTTTATTTCAAGTTCCAAAATACGTGTGCAGGATGTACAGGTTTGTTACATAGGTAGACATGTGCCATGGTGGTTTGCTGCACAGATCAACCTATCACCTAGGTATCAAGCCCAGCATCCATTAGATATTCCTCCTGATGCTCTCCCTCCCCACACTGCCTCCAACAAGCCCCAATGTGTGTTGTTCCCCTCCCTGTGTCCATGTGTTCTCATCATTCAGCTCCCACTTATAAGCGAGAACATGCGGTGCTTAGTTTTCTGTTTCTGTGTTGGTCTGCTAAGGATAATGGCCTCCAGCTCCATCTGTGTTCCTGCAAAGGACTTGATCTCATTCCTTTTTATAGCTGCATATATATTCCATGGTGTGTATGTACTACATTTTCTTTATCCAGTCTATCATTGATGAGCATTTGGGTTGATTCCATGTCTTTGCTATTGCAAATGATACTGCAATGAATATATGTGGAATGTATCTTTATAATAGAATGATTTATATTCCTTTGGGTATATACCTAGTAATGGGGTTGCTGGATCAAATGATACTTCTGCTTCTTGATTTTTGAAGAATCACCACACTGTCTTCCACAATGGTTGAACTAATTTACATTCCCAACAACAGTGTAAAAGCATTCCTTTTTCTCCGCAGCATTGCTGGGATCTGTTATTTCTTGACTTCTTAATAATCACCATTCTCACTGGTGTTAGGAGCTGGTACCATTTCTAGTGGAACTATTCCAAACAATTGAAAAGGAGGAACTACTCCCTAACTCATTTTGTGAGACCAGCATCATCGTGATACCAAAACCTGGCTGAGATACAACAACAACAACAAAACTTCAGGCCAATATCCCTAATGAACATTAATGCAAAAATCCTCAATAAAATACTGGCAACTCGAACCCAGCAGCACATCAAAAAGCTTATTCACCACAATCAAGTTGGCTTCATCCCTGGGCTCAACATACACAAATCAATAATTAAAATTCATCACACAAACAGAACTAAAGACAGAAACCACATGATTATCTCAAAAGATGGAGAAAAGGCCTCTGATAAAATTCAGCATCCCTTCATCTTAAAAATTCTCAATAAACTAGGTACTGAAGAAATAAACCTCAAAATAATGAGAGCCATAGACGACAGCCAACATCATACTGAATGGGCAAAAGCTGGAAGCATTACCCTTAAAAACCAGTACAAGAGAAGGATGCCCTCTCTCACCAGTCTTATTCAACATATCATTGGAAGTTCTGGCCAGGGCAATCAGGCAAGACAAAGAAATAAAGGGCATTCAACTAGGAAGAGAGGAAGTCAAATTATCTCTGCAGATGACAGGTTCCTATATCTAGAAAACCCCACTGTCTCAGCCCCAAAGCTTAAGCCAGTAAGCAACTTCAGCAAAGTCTTAGGATACAAAATCAATGTGCAAAAATTGCTAGCTTTCCAATACACCAACAACAGGCATGCAGAGAGCTAAATCATGACTGAACTCCCATTCACAATTGCTGCAAAGAGACTGAAATACCTAGGAACACAGCTCACAACGGATGTGAAGGATCTCTTCAAGGAGAACTATAAATCACTGCTCAAGGAAATCAGAGGGGACACAAAAAAATGGAAAAACATTCCATGCTAAAGCATAGGAAGAATTAATGTCGTGAAAATGACCATACTGTCCAAAGTAATTTATAGATTCAATACTAGTCCCATTAAACTACAATGGACATTCTTCACAGAATTAGAAAAAACTATGTTAAAATTCACATGGAACCAAAAAAGAGCCCATATAGCTAAGACAATCTTAAGCAAAAAGAACAAAGCTGGAGACATCATGCTACCTGACTTCGAACTATGCTACAAGATCTTCTTCTTTAAAATATTTCAAGTCGCTGGGTGCGGTGGCACACGCCTGTAATCTCAGCACTTTGGGAGCCAAGGCGGACGGATCACGAGGTCAGGAGATCGAGACCATCCTGGCTAACACGGTGAAATGCCGTCTCTACTAAAAATACAAAAACTTAGCCAGGCGTGGTGGTGGGTGCCTGTAGTCCCAGCTACTCAGGAGGCTGAGGCAGGAGAATGGCATGAACCCGGAAGGCGGAGCTTGCAGTGAGCCGAGATGTTGCCTCTGCACTCCAGCCTGGGCGGCAGAGCCAGACTCCATCTCAAAAACAAAAAACAAAACAAAAAAAAAATTCAAGTCATATTCTGGAAAAAATCAAGATTAAAATTTAGAGTCACAATTTCTATTTTAAAGCATTTATATCAAAACTAAAAAAAGTTAAAATTCTACTTTTCTGTTCGAATTACATATGTAAATACTTTAATCGAAAAATTCTCATGAATATTCAGTAAAAATAGCAACATTTTACACACCAAAACTTGTTACTTAAATATATGTTATAAAAGAAGTTTATTAAATTCATCACACTATAACCTCTTTTGTTCCTCACATTTATTGAGGCATAATTGGCAAATTTTAAAAATTATATATATTTAAGGTGTACAACTTGATGTTTTCACATACATATACTCTGCGAAATAATCAGCACAATCAAGCATTGACCAAAAAACCCAAAGTCTGTAAAACATTTGCAGAGGTTTATTCTGAGCCAAATATGAGAACTATGGTCTGTGACCACCTCAGGAGGTCCTGAGAACATGTGCCCAAGGTTGTTGGGTTACAGCTTGGCTTTATACCTTTTAGGGAGACAGAAGTTACAAGCAAAGGCATAAATCAATACATGTAAGGTATACATTAGTTAGTCCCAGAAGGGCAGACATCTCAAACTAAATACTTGCAGGTCATAGGTGAAGTCAGAAATTTCCTGATTGACAAATGGTTGAAAGAATTAAGCTTTGCCTGAAGAGTTGAACGCAGCATAAAGAAATAATTGAGTTAAATAAGGAAAGGAAGTCAACGTTCTTTTTACGTAGATGAAGCCACCAACAGGCTTCAGAAAGAACAGATGGTAAATGTCTCTTATTGGACCTTAACAGGTGTCAGACTCACCAGAAAAGATTTTTAAGAGAAGAAGATTGTCTACAGAATGCACATTTCCCCAACAAGAGATAGCTTCACAGGGCCGTTTCAAAATATGTCAAAGAAATATATTTTGGGGTAAAATACTTTGACCCTCTGCAGGGCCTCCTAACTGACATGTGATGCATCATCAGCATAAGGTTGGAATTTGGTATTTTATTGCTACAAAAAGTGTTGTCAGTTTTAAGATCTCTATTTAATGTTAAAGCTGGTCAGTTGTGCCTAAATTCCAAAGGGAAGGGTATATACTAAGGCATGTCACATGCCCCCCTTCCCATCGTGGCCTGAACAGGTTTCTTTGGGGTCCCTTTGGCCAAGAAGGAGGGTCCATCAGTTGGTTAAGAGGTTCAGAATTTTATTTTGGGTTTATACAAGCTAATTAACATGTCCATCTTCTCACAGAGTTACCATTTTCTCTTCTATGTCTGTGGTGAAAATATGATACTATCCTAGGAAATTTCAATGTTCACATTAGCTCTCCTGAACTTATTCATACTGTATATTTGAAAGTCTATACCCTTTGGCCCACATTTCTAATTTTTCTCCCTCCTAGTCTCTAGCAACCACCATTCTACTCTCTGTTTCTATGAGTTTGACTATTTTAGATTCCAGATCTAAGTGACGTGGTAACAATATTTGTCTTTCTGTGTCTGGCTTATTTCACTTAACATAATGTCCTTCAGATTCATCCACCTTGTCACAAATGAAAAGGTTTCCTTTTTTTTTTTTTTTTTTTTTTACAGTGGAATGTTAACCTATTGCATGGATTGTGTGTGTGTGCAGTTAGAATACACACACACACACATGCACATTGTCAGAGCAACCTTAGCTCTAGATATAGATCTAAAACATATAAAATTATTATCTGGAATAGCTGGTTCCACGCTCATGATCATTAAAGCATTATTCACAGTAGGCAAGATATAGAAACAACCTAAATGTCTATCAATAGATGAATGGACATTTTATATATACTACATATACACATATATACTACATATAGGTTCATGTATCTTTCTAATGTGTTATTGGATTCAGTTTGCTAGTATTTCGTGGAGAATTTTTGCTTTTATGTTCAGGAATACTGGCCTATGTTTTCTTTGCTTGTGTTATCTTTTTCTGGCTTTTGTATTAGAATAATGCTGGCCTCATAAAATATGTTTGGAAATATTCCCCCTTTTCCACTTTTTTGGAAGAGTTTGAAATAAATGAGCATTAATTATTCTTTGAATATTTGGTGGAATTCACCAATGAAGCTATCTGATCCTGGACTTCTAGTTCTTGGAAGGTTTCTGACTACTGATCCAATCGCCTTATTTATTATTGATCTGTTTAAGTTTTCCATTTATTCTTGATTCAGTTTCTGTAGGTTGTATTTTTTTTTAAAGATGTATCCATTTCTTCGAGGTTATTTAATTTGTTTGAGTATAAGTTTTCATAACAGCCGCTTATAATTCTTTTATTTATGAGTCATCTCTTATAATTTCTTCTTTTTTTTATTCTAACTATTTGAATCTTCTGTTTTATTAGTTAGCATAGCTAGGGGTTTGTCAATGTTTATCTTTTCAAAAAAAACAACTCTTAGTTTTTTCAAATTTTTTCTATTCTGCATTTTACATATTTCTACTGTTATCTTTATTATTTCTTTTTTCCAATAATTTTAATTTAAAATATTTTAAATTTTCTACTTTTTAAAATTAGGTTTTTGCCATTATAAACTTTTTTCTTAGTACTGCCTTTGTGCATCCATAAGTTTTCATAGGTTGCATTCTCATTTATCTTGAGATACTTTTTATATTCCCACTATGTTTTCTCTTTTATCCAATGTTTGTTCAAGAGTGTGTTTAGTTTCTATGTATTTGTGAATTTTCTCATTTTTTTACTGTTATTGTTTTTAGTTTTATTCTATTGTAGCTGAAAAAGATAATTGGGGTAATTTTAATCTTTTTAAATTCATCAGACCTGTTTTGTGATATAATGTGATCTATCCTGGAGAACATTCCACATGCACTTGAAAAAAATATATATTCTTCTACTGTTGGATGGAAATATCTGTGTATGTCTGTTAGGTCCACTCAGTCCATAGTGTTCTTCAAGTTAGCTGTTTCTATATTGATTTTGTATCTGGATGTTCTATCTATAAAGGACAGCACTGAAGTATCCTACTATTATTGTATTTTTGTCAATCTCCCTTTGTAACTTTTAGTATTTGCTTTATATATTTAGGTGCTCTGATGTTGGGTATGTGTATATTTGTAATTGTTATAACTTGCTGTTGAATTGACCATTTTATCATTATATGACAGATTTTTTTTTCTTTTACTGCTTTGACTACATCATCCCACTCCCTCCTGTTCTGCAAGATTTCTGGTAATAAATCTTCAGATAGTCTCATGGAAGAAGATGAAAAAGAGGCAGTGAAGGAGACTTAGAAGGAACAGACAATGAAGTGGGAGGAGAATCAGGCAATAGGGAGCCCACACAGTGATGATCAAGAGTTTCAAGGAAAAGGGCATTGTCCACTGTGTCAAATGCTACTGTGAGAGGAAATAAGATAAGGCCTTAGACTTGGGGAAAACATGTAATAGCAGGATTAAAATAAATCAGTCAAGCACTTTAAAAATGCTCAGAGCAGTAAAAAGCAAACAAAGAAATTAAACTATCACCTAATGATATTGGGAAAGGTAACAAATAGCAATGAGCAGGTCAATGATCAAGAAAAATAGAAATTTTTGCTTAAATATTTCTTATTTAAAAATGGTCTTCATAGCAGCATAATTTATAATCCTTTGGGTATATACCCAGTAATGGGATGGCTGGGTCATATGGTACATCTAGTTCTAGATCCTTGAGGAATCGCCATACTGTTTTCCATAATGGTTGAACTAGTTTACAATCCCACCAACAGTGTAAAAGTGTTCCTATTTCTCCACATCCTCTCCAGCACCTGTTGTTTCCTGACCTTTTAATGATCGCCATTCTAACTGGTGTGAGATGGTATCTCATTGTGGTTTTGATTTGCATTTCTCTGATGGCCAGTGATGATGAGCATTTTTTTCATGTGTCTGTTGGCTGTATGAATGTCTTCTTTTGCGAAATGTCTGTTCATTTCCTTTGCCCACTTTTTGATGGGGTTGTTTTTTTCTTGTAAATTTGTTTGAGTTCTTTGTAGGTTCTGGATATTAGCCCTTTGTCAGATGAGTAGATTGCAAAAATGTTCTCCCATTCTGTAGGTTGCCTGTTCACTCTGATGGTAGTTTCTTTTGCTGTGCAGAAGCTCTTTAGTTTAATGAGATCCCATTTGTCAATTTTGGCTTTTGCTGCCATTGCTTTTGGTGTTTTAGACATGAAGTCTAAAGACACATGCACACGTATGTTTATTGCAGCACTATTCACAATAGCAAAGACTTGGAATCAACCCAAATGTCCATCAGTGACAGATTGGATTAAGAAAATGTGGCACATATACACCATGGAATACTATGCAGCCATCAAAAAGGATGAGTTTGTGTCCTTTGTAGGGACATGGATGCAGCTGGAAACCATCATTCTTAGCAAACTATCACAAGAACAGAAAACCAAACACCGCATGTTCTCACTCATAGGTGGGAACTGAACAATGAGATCACTTGGACTCGGGAAGGGGAACATCACACACCGGGGCCTATCATGGGGAGGGGGAGGGGGGAGGGATTGCATTGGGAGTTATACCTGATGTAAATGACGAGTTGATGGGTGCAGCACACCAACATGGCACAAGTATACATATGTAACAAACCTGCACGTTATGCACATGTACCCTACAACTTAAAGTATAATAATAATAAATAAATTTAAAAAAAATGGTCTTCAAATTAAAGGTGAGTTCAATAATAAGGAGTGGAAAGGCAAGCCCTTGATATTTGTAAAAATGGAATTCTGCCATAAATGACTTGTTGGCAGGGCCTCTTCAAGTACCTGGCTGAGTGATCTCAAACTTGTTGACATGTATCACAAGTAGCCACAAAGAATATGAGGGTTTCCAAAAGACTATAAATGAACAAATGTGACTTTTATTAAAGAGGAGCAGGAATTTTAGTATTAATATTGATATGATATTTAACAATTTCTATAATTGTTTATTAACAAAATTGCTTTGAGATATTGTTCATCAAGCCATCATTTAACAAAAGCTACTTTTGTTAGAGCACCTACTATGTGCAAACACTATGCTATAAACTGGTGACATCAACATAAAAGCATTTAATATCTTATATATGTATTATTTTTTAGTCACGAAACACTTTACATACAATATCCAGTGTGATAATCACAACAACCCTATGATGTAGACAAAATAGACACTATTTAACAGACGTGAAATATAGAATTCAGATAAATGTAGTGACTTCTCCTGGTAATCCAGCTGGAAAGCGAAATTTTTAATGATTATGTCTAGTGATCTTTTTGTTATATCATGGCTTTGCAATAATTAGGAGCTACTATCTGAAATAATCTCCATCCTTATAGCATTTTTAGGATATTAGAACAGCATATTCTCATAGTTTAGCAGATTATGACACTGCTAAGTCATTTGTCAAATTCCTCATGAGCATTTAATCAATGAGATATAGTAATATGGGTTGATGAAAAAATTCAGTAGTTTTACAAGCAGGTTATACAATCACCTCAAGAGTCAATATTAATTTAAAATGCTTCTTCTAATGAGGAAGTACAGGATTCTACTCATAGCTTTGTCCCTCAATATGCAGTAGTGGTGCAGATATAAAGCCAGGTATTTCAGGTATTTTTTGTTAAATCAGCCGGAGATCTATAATACATATTTGTAACTAATACAATGAAAAAATTAAAATTATCTTAATAGGTGAAGATCATACGTAATATCTAATGTTATTAAAGTAAATTTAATATCACACATTTTATTTCAAACAATGGCACATATAAGGGGAGATTTAAATTAGTACTAGCTTAAATAAAAATGAGTTGGGAAGTTAAAATTTATTTTAAAGGGTTAATAACCCTATCAATCTGCTAAAAGGCATAGTCATCAGGAAAATACAAATTGAAACCAGAATGAAATACAAATTCAAAACTACCAGAATAGCTATATTTAAATGACTAGCAAGATATGTCACAACTAGAACTCATTAATTGCTAGTGAGAATGCAAAAGGGTACTATCACTCTGGAAAACTGTTTGACTATTTCTTAAGAAGTTAAATATAACTTCTGCCCTAGCAATTTTATTCCTATATACTTACCCAAAAGCAACAAAAAATATGTTCATTAAAGTTTTTACAGAAATGTTCATAACCTTACTGTTATAATACATCTATATATACATATGATATAATACATACTGTATAATTCCATTTTTATTATCACTAAAACTAGTCAATAGTGACAGAAGTAATAAAATGATTGCCTTTAGGGGACGAAGAGCAGGAAATTAACTTGAAACAGGAATAGTGATCTTTCTGGAATGAAACAAATGTCCTATATCTTATGTTGAGTAGTAGTCACATAGGTGTCCACAATTTTCAAAAATCATCAAAGTGAAAACTTACAACCTCTGTATTTTATTCTATTTTAAATAAATGATACCTTAATTTCAAAAAGATAAAACATAAAAAAACATTGTTTTCCATTGAAGGAATACAAGAAAAACTGGTATAAGTTACAGAAAAAGAAATTTTGTTTTGACATAAAATTTTCTAAACTTAAGAAACTTCAAACATAGAATAAGCTATTTCATTAAACTATATTTATCATTTCTAGGCCAGACATGGTGGCTCATGCCTGTAAACCCAGCACTTTTGGAGACAGAAGCAGGCAGATTACCTGAGGTCAGGAGTTTGAGACCAGCCTTGCCAACATGGCGAAATCCCATCTCTACTAAAAATACAAAAATTACCCGGGTGTGGGGGTGGGCGCCTGTAATCCCAGCTAATCGGGAGACTGAGGCAGGAGAATCACTTGAACCCATGAGGTGGAGGTGGCAGTGAGTCAAGATCATGCCATTGCACTCCACCCTGAGTGACAAAAGTGAAACTCTGTCTCAAAACAACAACAAGTATATTTATCATTTTTGAAAATATTCAAACAAAAGGAGAATGACCTACTTTTGGAGACCAATTCAAATATCCCAGGCAGAAATACTTCCTAGAGCATTTTAAAGCCTTTTTATCAGACTCACTGATATCCTAAGTTAACAGAGATTTTCTTTTATCACACTTAGTCCATATTTAACTTCTCATCTCCTTCTTTTACATCTAATTAAACAGCATTTAGGAATGCTAAAACAGTAGAAAAAGCTAACAGACTTAAACTTATAAGCCACTTCTATAGGCTTATAATGCATACACTACTGCATTAAGAAGGATCCTGAGGCCAAACCCACAGGTTAGTAGCAAAAAATATTGTCACTGTTTAGTGGAATCTGCCATGAGCCTAAGAGGCAAGGGAGTGACAAAAATACCAGACTTTGCCATCACAGAGTTAAATAAAATGTGTAGAGCTGTACGTCAGATAAAAATGGTTATTATAGACTGAGGCCTCAATATGCCATAAACCAATAGCCAACAAATTAGTAAAGAAACGAAATAAGGAAGAGAAAAGAAAGTGTGAGGGAAATATTAGTATCTAAATATATATTGCTTTATGGCAGTTTTCTTTCCTGGTTGCCAGATTTAGAGTATCTGGAATATTTAAACAATGTACTAAATTGATTTGGGCATGATAGCTAAGCATAAACATAGTGAAATAGTCTAGGTTTTCTCCTCAACAAAATACTAGCAAACTACATTCAACAATACATTAAGAAGATCATTCATCATGACCAGGTGGGATTTATCCCGGGGCTGCAAGAATGGTTCAACATATACAAATGAATCAAGGTGATACTACATATCAACAGAATAAAGAACAAAAACTATATGATCATTTCGATTGATGTTGAAAAAGCATTTGATAAACTTTAGCATATCTTCATAATAGAAATCCTCAAAAAACTTGGTTTAGAAGAGCTATAACTCAACATTTAAAAAGCTATATATAACAGGCCCACAGCTAGTATTACACTGAATAGGGAAAAAAATCAAAGTGTTTCCTTTTAGATCTGGAACATTACAAGAATGCCCATTTTCACTACTGTTGTTCAGCATAGTACAGAATGTCTTAGCTAGAGCCATCAGACAAGAGAAAAAAATAAGGGGCATCCAAATTGGAAACAAAGAATGCAAATTATATTTCTTTGCAGATAATATGATCTTACATTTGGAGAAAACTAAAGACAACACCAAAAAAACTATTCAAACTGATAAATTCAATCAAGTTGCAGGATACAAAATCAACATATGAAAATCAGTAGCATTTCCATATACCAACTATGAACAATCTGAAAAAGAATGAAAGTACTCCATTTACAATAGCCACAAATAAAATGAAATAACTAGGAATTAACCGTAAAAGTGAAAGATCTCTATAAAGACAACTATAAAATGATAATGAGAGAAATTGAACATGATACAAAAAATTGGAAAGATATTCTATGTTCATGGACTGGAAGAATCAATATTGTTAAAATGTCTATACTACCCAAAGCAATTCACAGATTCGATTCAATTTTTATAAAAATACAAATGACATTCTTCACAGAAATGGAAATAGCAATTCTAAAATTTATATGGAACCACAAAAGACCCAAAGTAGCCAAAGCTACCCTAAGCAAAAAGAACAAAACTGGAGGAATGACACTACCTGACTTCAAATTATATTAAAGGGCTACAGTAACCAAAACAGCATGGTATTGGCATAAAAACAGACACAGAGACCAACAGAATAGAGAATCCAGAAACAAGTCCATGCACCTACTGTGAACTCATTTTTGACACAGGTGCCAAGAATATACACTGGAGAAAAGACAGTCTCTTCAATAAATGGTACTGGGAAAATTTAATATCCATATCGATATCTACCTGCAGAAGAATGAACTCTCACCATACACAAAAATCAAAGGAAAATGGATTAAACACTTAAGTCTAACACCTCAAACTACTATGAAACTACTGCAAGAAAGCATTGAGAAAACTCTCCAGGATATTGGTATGGGCAAAAAAAAAAAAAAAAAAAAAAAAAAAAAAATCCTTGAGTACTACCCCACAAGCATAGGCAAACAAAGCAAAAATGGAAAAATGGGATCACATCAAATTAAAAACTTTCTGCACAGCAAACAATCAACAAAGTAAACAGATAACACAGAGATTGTGAGAAAACATTTGCTAACTACTCATCTGAAAACAGATTAATAATTAGAATACATAAGAAACTCAAACAACTCTAAAATTTCTAGACTTCAAAAAACTTAAAAATCTAATACTTGATTTAAAATTGTCAAAAGATTTAAATAGACATTTCTCAAAAGGAGACATATGAATGGCAAACAGGCATAAGAAAAAGTGCTCACCATTACTGATCATCAGAGATATGCAAATCAAAACTATAATGAAATATCATCTACACTCCAGTTAAAATGACTTATATAAAAGTAAGGCAAGCCAGGCATGGTGGCACATGCCTGTAGTCCCAGCTACTCAGGTGGCTGAGATGGGAGGTCACTTCAGCCCACAGGGTCAAGGCTGAAGTGAGCTGAGATCACAACACCTCACTCCAGCCTGGGTGACAGAGTGATACCCTGTCTCAAAAAAAGAAAATCAGGCAATATCTAACGCTGGCAAGGATATGGAGAAAAGGGAACCCTCATACACTCTTGGTGGGAATGTAAATTAGTACAGCCATTATGAAGAACAGTTTGGAGTTTTCTCAAAACAATTAAAAATAGAGGTACCTTACGATCTAGGAATCCTTCTGCTGGGTTTTTACCCAAAGGAAAGGAAACAAGTATATTGAAGAGATATAGCTGTACTCCCATGTTTGTCCCAGCACTGTTCACAATCGCCAAGATTTGGAAGCAACCTAAGTGTCCATCAACAGATGAATGAAGAAAATGTGACACTTATATACAATGAAGTATCTTATTCAGCCATAAAAGAAAATTAGATCCAATCTTGTCATTTGCAATAATATGAATGGACTGGAATTCGTTACATTAAGTCAAATAAGGCAGGCAGAGAAAAACAAACGTCTGATATTCTCACTTATTGGTAAGCATCTAAAAATCAAATCAATTAAATGCATGGAGAGAGAGAATAGAAGAATGGTTACCAGAAGCTGGGAAGGGTAGTGGGAAGGAGATTGAGATGGTTAATAGGTACAAAAAAGATAGAAATAATAAATAAGACCTAGTGTTTCATAGTACAACAGGGTGATTGTCATCAAAATAATTTAATTGTACATTTTAAAATAACTGAAAGACTATAATTTAATTGTAACAAAAAGGAGAAGTGCTTCAGGGGATGGATACCCAATCTACATGTTGCGACTATTATGCTTTGCATGCCTATAGCAAAATATTTCATGTACCCCATAAATGTATACATCTATTTTGTACCCACAAAAATTAAAAATTAAAAAATTTTAAAAGCCTGGATTTGCAATAAAAGTTAAAACACTGTAATAGTACTCTTCTAAAATCAGACTGAAAGCACAGACATAAAGATTTACACAAAGCTAAATCTAGTAGAAACCCACTTTGATTTACAAAATTGTAAATATTTTTAGGAACTTTGTAATGCATAAACTTCTCCTTCCCTGCCTCACACAGATCTAAAGTGACCAAACATACTAAATATGTAATGTGTAATTTCCAGCTGAAAAAAACTTAACCCAGCCCCTCCTGGCTCAGTTAGAAGGTCATTTCCTTGGAAAGAGCTATACCACCAATGGTGAATAAAGTTCCAGTTGCAGTCACAAATGTGGCAATACACAAGATGTCTTCATAGCAAGGCTAATCACCAGATGGGGAGTTTGACTAATTGGCTGAAGATGTTTTCTGCTCTGGTCATACCTTGGCAAATAGAACAAAGAGAGGCCAAGAGACCTAATGGCTAGAACATGAGTATGAGTGTGGAGTTCTGTGATCTGCCCTCTGTCTGTTGTGGGTCTCTGGACAATTCCGTTAACCTTACTGTATTTTATTTTACTATAAATATAAGTAAGACTCTGCATACTTATCTAAGATATTTTCCAGAAAATGTTACAGGCAAAATTATTAAGGTTAAAATAAGAAAGAATTCCTCTATATTGAAACATTCTTTTCTGAAGCAAATTAGGTTTATTCTTAATTTATCTTGGTTCAGCACGTAGGGTCAGTTACATGGCAGCATTTTCTTAGGGATGAAAATTTTAAGGGATAAAGAACCACCGACAGTCAAACACTAGGGGCCAGGACTCCTCCATGGCAAAGAGCAGCTTAAGGTCAAATTTATTCACTCAGTGTCTTACTTCTTCCTATTGACCCAAAAGTTAGGGATAAAGTGAGCACCCACCAGCAGAGGTGCAGCCAGGTTAGAAACCAGCTTTCATGTAAACAAGTCAGTACCAAAATATTTAGGAATAGCCAACACACAAACTAGACAGAAAAAAAAAATGGTTCTCAAATTTTTAAAAAATTTAGGATTACAAGCATGAAGAATTAATGCTAATAATTAATGAGGGTCTGCTATTCCCACTAGTCTGTAGATTCCTTGTGGGTAGATACTACATCTCTTGTTCCCACAGGTTTGTGTGATAAGACACAGCTAACACAGTGTCATAAGATACAGCTCCAACCATGGCAAAGGTCAAGGTGGGTAGAAATCGTGGCCCGAATTGGGCCAGAGACAAACCAAGGTCTTAAGAGAGAACCAGAGAAAAGAGATATGTGCCAGAAACTGGGAGGTGTCACAAGACACAAGGGTAGCAGAAAATGCTCACCTTGAGACCAGAACAGAGGAAGACTGAGTGGCTATAGCAGAAACTGAAAGCATACAATAGGCAACAAATGAACAGAAGATGCTGAGATTGGAGGCAAAAGCAAATGCACATCTGAGCACCTCACCTCTGAAATCAGAAGGAAAATGCCTTGAGAGGGGAGATGAGTTTTTACAGCAGAAGCTGGATTTTCAGTCCAGTGCTTCTTAAAGGAACCTGGCTTACTTTTGCTATCATGCAATTGGAATAATTTGAGGTAAACAAAAAAAAATCTAAAAATTAAAGAAAAAAGCAGAAACTGAATGGTCTTTCACAGCTGGACAGGGTATGGCTGGCCAAGACAAAGAAGGATGAGGCAGCAAGAGGTACCAACACTGAGAGAGCCGTTGATCAAAGCATAGCCTGTCAGGCTCCAAGTTATTGTTGGAAGATCCTGGTACCACAGCCTCACAGGCGTTGGCCTCTCCTGAACCTTTGCTTGTTCTGCCTCACAGTGGCAAATCAGTTTTCGAAGCAGCAATAATTGAGTAGTAAAGTCATAAGCTATTGTTAGAAATTAGAAAAAAATCACTTTTAAAAAACTAGAAAAATAGTGTTTTATCTCAAAAATGTATAAACATACAGATATATTTAATTTTAGTTAAACCTTCATTTCGTAAGTTTGGAAAAATCACCTAGATTCCTCTAATTGTTCCTGTAGTCAAAAAGTAAATCTACATGTCCTATGCTGTCTTGAATGAGAAGGGTCTATTTACTGTGTTCCTGTCTAAATTCCTTGACCTTTTCCTGTCCAAATAAGTTGGTACTATTAATAATTCAGTCCCCAACATCAGATAAAATATAAAATTAATTCCCTTTTCCATGAATTTAGATGATATAATTAGGCCATGCTTTTGGCTTATGACTATTTCCATGACTAAAATCACTTGAGAACTGCTTGTTTCCCATCAACATTTGGTCGTAAGAGGGATGGTGGGTGTCTTCTACAGGAGACAGTAGGTCAATGGCCAAAGGCCAATGGAGACAAACAGATGTTGCGGTTAACCAAATTGAGAAGGAATACATAAATTTTATTCCAAAAGCCTCTTGCCAGAAGTGCTATAAAGAGCAAATCCATGCTTGATCCTCTACCTCCCGTTTGATGGAAAATAGTCAGATGTATTTGTCTGAATTCTTCAAAGAACCCTGGCAACTTGGTCTTTCCAATAAATATATGCCAAAAGGGTTATTAATCCCTTTTATAACCCACCAACCTCAGTATGCATATTCTTAAAAATGTGTGTGAAAAACTGAAGAAAGTTATACATGTAAACAAAATTGTACCTTCTGCTCAAATATGGTGACATTAACAAAAACGAAAAAAGTACATGTTGCTGAGCAAGTTCATTTCAGAAAATGTCACATATATGCTTTTCTCAGAAATCTTCCTGGAAACCTTTTCTGGGAATAGATCAAGGGACATACATTATTGTGCATTACAGGAAAAATGGGAAAGGAGCAATTTAGTATTTGAAACTGTGCCTGAGAATTATTTAAAAAGTGTATTTATATACAAATTTATGAGCCAAAAATTGTAGGAAATATAGTCACTTTATTTTAAATACTATGAAACTGGAGTGTGCACTTTTGCCATGAACATTGAAGTAGTCTCCAGTGTGAGAACAAAGGAGAGAGCCTGGAATATTGGCACTGCTAAGCCACAGATAAGCACGAGAGAGTATTGCCTACTTCCCAAAAAGCACATTAGGGCCAGGGGTACGTGTGTAAAATGAAATGGGAACAGATGGCAATAACCAGACAAGCCAGAGTTGCTGACCACTGTTCAGAAGGCAGATTTCCTAGATACAAATAATCCTGCGCACCGTGTGTGTGTGTGTGTGTGTGTGTGTGTGTGTGTGGCAAAAGATAACTTGTTCCCCATGACCCATGCCCTTGTAAAAATCTCCTCTCCTTGAATGTCAGCAGAACTTGTAAATATGATGAGATATCACTCCAAAACTATATTATAGAGCAAAAACGATATTATCTAGGCTGGCCTAACCTGATCACATGATCCCTTTAAAAACAAAGAGTTTTATCTGGCTGGTTGCAGGAGAGGAAGTCAGAGATTTGACAGCTAGCAGACAATGAGGAACTCAGTCATAAACTTTCAAGGAAATGAATTCTGCCTACAACCAAATTAACTTGGAAGAGAATCCCAAGTTCCAAATAAGAAACCCAGCCCTGGACAACACCTTGATTTCAGCCTAGTGAAACCCTGAGAAGAGAATACAATGACATTGTACCTAGACTTCTGGCCTACACAACTGTAAGATAATAAATATGTGTTGTTCTAAGCTGTACAGTCTGTCGTAATTTGTAGCACAGCAATAGAAAACTAATACAATCATGGGTGTGGTGGCTTATACCTGTAATCCCAGCACTCTAGGAGGCCCAGGAAGGTGGATCACTTGAGTCTAAGAGTTTGAGACCAGCCTGGGCAATTTGTGAAACCCTGTCTCTACAAAAAATACAAAAAAAAAAAAAATCACCCAAGCATGATGGTGTCCGCCTATAGTACCAGCTACTTAGGAGACTGAGCTGGGAGGATTGCTTGAGCCCAGGAGGTCAAAGCTACAGAGAGCTGTAATCATGCCACTGCACTCCAGTCTGAGCAACTGAGCAAGACCCTGTCTCAAAAAAAAAAAAAAAGAAAAGAAAAAGAAAAAGAAAACTAATACAAAATCAGGGATACAAATACAAAGAAGAAACTAATACAAAAAGAAACTAATACAAATACAATACTGTACTTGCTGAGTCAATTATGACTAATCTAAGAATCTGCTAACATAGTGACTGTAGACCTAAGAATCTTCTAGTTCTACGATTCTATAATTTTAATAAATTTCTTTGATAGTGTTATCATGTCAGTCATTACAGCTCATTTAAAAATTACCCCATTAGGGAACTGAACTGATGACATACTTCTTTAGTATCTGTGAGATGTTTCTTTACACCAACAATAGACAAGCAGAGAGCCAAATCAAGAATGAATTCCTATTCACTATTGCTATAAAGAGAATAAAATACCTAGGAATACAGTTAACAAGGGATGTGAAAGAACTCTTCAAGGAGAACTATAAACAACTCTCAAGGAAATAAGAAAAGATGCAAACAAGTGGAAAAACATTCCATCTTCATGGATAGGAAGAATCGATATCATGAAAATGTCCATACTACACAAAGTAATTTACAGATTCAATGCCATTCCCATCAAACTGCCATTGACATTCTTCACAGAATTAGAAAAAAACTATTTTTAAATTTCACATGGAATCAAAGAAGACCCCATATAGCCAAGACAATCCTAAGCAAAATAAATAAAGCTAGAGGCATCATGCTACCTGACTTCAAACTATACTACAAGGCTACAGTAACAAAAACAGGATGGTACAGGTACCAAAACAGATGTATAGACCAATGGAGCAGAACAGATACCTCAAAAATACCACCATACATCTACATCCATCTGATCTTAGACAAACCTGCCAAAAACAAGCAACGGGGAAAGGATTTCCTATTCAGTAAATGGTGCTGAGAAAACTGGTGAGCCATATGCAGAAAACTGAAACTGGACCCCTTCCTTGCACCTTACACAAAAATCAACTCAATATGGATTAAAGACTTAAATGTCAAACCCCAAACCATAAAAATTCTAGAAGAAAACCTAGGCAATACCATTCAGGACATAGGCATGGGCAAGGACTTCATGACAAAAACACCAAAAGCAATTGCAACAGAAGCCAAAATTGACAAATGGGATCTAATTAAACTAAAGAGCATCAGCACAGCAAAAGAAACTATCATCAGAGCAAACAGGCAACCTACAGAACAGGAGAAATTTTTGTAATCTACCCATCTGACAAAGGTCTGATATCCAGAATTTACAAGAAACTTAAACAAATTTACAAGAAAAAAAACAACCCCAGCAAAATAGTGGGTAAAGATATCAACAGACACTTCTCAAAAGAAGACATTTATGTCACCGAGAAACATATGAGAAAAAGCTCAACATCACTGATGATCAGAGAAATGCACATCAAAACCACAATGAGTCACCATCTCACGCCAGTCAGAAACAATAGATGCTGGTGAGAGTGTGGAGAAATAGCAATGCTTTTACACTGTTGGTGGGAATGTAAATGAGTTCAACCATTGTGGAAGACCGTATGGAGATTCCTCGAGGTCTAGAACCAGAATGCCATTTGATCCAGCAAGCCCATTACTGGGTATATACCCAAAGGAAGATATATATCATTCTACTATAAAGACACATCCAAATGTATGTTTATTGCAGCACTATTTACAATAACAAAGACGTGGATCCAACCCAAATGCCCATCAATGATAGACTGGATAAAGAAAATGTGGTATATATACACCATGGGATACTATGCAGCCATAAAAAAGAATGAGATTATGTCCTTTGCAGGGACATGGATGAAGCTGGAAGCCATCACCCTTAGCAAACTAACAGAGGAACCGAAAACCAAATACCTCATTTTCTCACTCATAAGTGGAAGTTGAACAATGAGAAAACATGGACATAGGGAAGGGAACAACACACACCAAGGCCTGTTGGGGGGTGGGAGGTGAGAGGAGGGAACTTAGAGGATGGGCCAGTAGGTGCAGCAAACCACCATGGCACACATAAACCTATGTAACAAGCCTGCACGCTCTGCATATGTATCTCATTTTTTTAGAAGAAATTATGAAAAGAAAGAAAGAAAATAAGCTTAAATAAGACAAAAATACAAACTTAAAAAAATGTTTAAAATAAAATCCAAAAAAACAGATTTTTTCAGTAAACAAAGTTTCTTCGTGTTATTACACTGTAGGAGCTTTGTATATATTTTAGCAAATTTACAATATTTTATGGGAAATATTTTGACTTTGGTCATCAAAACCTGTGTGAAAATTGTAGGTTATTCAAATCACATGCTCATTTAATGTTACCTTAGAGTGTTTTCCAACATGAGGATTTGATCCAATGTCCATAATTTCAAAGGATGTAAATCTGGTAACCATAAAATGGTAAGCCAGCACAGCCAAGTATAGAAACCATGTGCAGTGAAGCAAGTATGTTTCCATTTGGTCTCTGTATTCTTTACTCTGGAGAAACCCTAGTCCTCTCAAACAAATCTTGTTTTACTTACATCTGTTTTAAATAGCTAGTATGTAGAGCAAACTACCACATATGGTAACAAGATCATATCATCTAAGAGGCATTTGATATTGATATTAAAGTATTTTTAATTGAAACAAATTAGTCACAACTCCCAATTGAAACAACACCTCTTCTGGGTGAAAAGTATCACAAATGTTTAAAAGAAATTATTTATACAAAACTCTTCTTAGAAGAAAGAAAAAGAAAATAAGTATTCTATCTTTTCCCTGATGAACAGCACTTGTTTTATAAACCTGAACAGTAACGGATTTTAGTTTTAGTTTGTACTGCAAGAATGATCATAAATGCCAATTCTAAAAGCCTGGTTTGTCAAAAATATAGCTAGAAAACATCACACACTTCTAAAAAGTGATATATAATTATTTAGTAATGAATAAGGCAATCTTTTTTGTGGCAAGGAGGGGGGAATTAAACCTTATTTATTTTTAAAACCAAACCACTAAGAAAATATATCACAGCCTGAAAACAGCAAATGGACAGGCTGTATTATCATTTCAAGTAATAAGCTGGTGAAAATACAATGAGGTTGGTATCAAAATAATAAGGAGCCATGCCAGGGCAGGAACAATGCAAGCTGCGAAAGCCCCGGGCAAAAATGGTATTTGATAATGGGGGCTGCCTCTCCTTTGCTCTAAGAGAGTCAGCTCATCCTAGCCCAAATTGTTCACTTTTTCTCCCTTGAACTTCCTGTTGCCAGGGGTCTCAATTGGGCTCTGTTAATTCAGGGAGCTAAGGAAATAATGCTAGGTTTAGGCTTCCATTTCACTCTGTTTTATAAAAACCAGGTTTTTCCAAATCCAGTACTTCATAACTCTCTTATAAGCAAGTAGCCAATTGCTCCTCTTTTACTATTCATTACTAGATACTAATATATATCACAATCAAAACCCCTTTCTTCTTCAAGGGGAAAGTGTTACTGCAACATTGTCCTGTCATTTTGCTACACACATCCTCAAGGCCCATCAGCCAGTAAGAGGGAAGCTCTGCTTCTCATAATTAGTGTGTCGTCGCCTCTCATGTTTTTGCACGGTATCCAGGTTGAAAGATGCAGCATGTAATAATTTTGAGAAATGTACATCTACATCTTGACCAGAAATGGGGATCCACAAGGATCTTCAAAGTTCTTATCCAAACTACTCTCCCTCCCAATTCCACATTTTAAAATCAACTTGCATCAACTTGTATACCCTTGTATCAATTACACAAAATCAAGAAAACAAAGACCCAGAAATTTTTTTCTCCCTTCTAAGTTATTGACCTCATGGATTTTGTTTCACAGCCTATAGAAAATGGTGTGATGACACTTCTGGTAAACAGGATATTTGGCAACAAAGAGAAAACATCTCTCCTCAAACTCCAGCAAGTCTAACCTGCCAGCCTGTTGGTATTAAGAAGAGTCTGGTAGCTTGGAGGGCTCTGGCTTGTTACAGGTGAGATCCTTACTGCCAGGACAAGCACTAGCCACAGGAACATAAGCTCTAAAACTTTCTGTAACGTCTCTGATGCAATTTAGCATCACTTTTTCCCATTTCACTTTTTAGGGCTGAAACATGAAAGAACCAGTGTCCAGAGGCAAGCGACATATGCCTTACACTTGTTGCCATCCTTAATTTCTTCATAAACTTTGCTTAAAAGACTAAAATTCCCAATTCCTTATTAAAAAATATATTTTTGCCCTCATTCCTGATAGCCACTGGCAAGGACTTTTATTACCCAATGGATAAGAGAGCCTCCTTCTTCTTGGTCACGGTTGGGATGAGGTGCACGTGGTCATCTATACACTCAGTCACACGACAGTCCAGCTGCCGTTTCACCTGAAGCTCCTTACTCCCGGCATCTATTTAATCTTTGGTTTTGTCGTTGCAATGTATGGTGCACCAGGCCTGGCAGTCCTGGAACTTCTCAAACTTACTGGTGACCAAGGCCTAGACTTGAGCCAGAGGCACATGACTGCGCTGGATGCACTGGTGCACCTGCTGCATGGATGCCTGGCTGTCCTCACAACAGCTGGTGCTGCATGGGAACATGAGACTCTGCATCTTCTGGATGTTTTCTCTCTCCAGGCTCTTTACCATGGAGTCCACTGTCTCCTGCACCCGCAGCTGCTGCAACTCCGCCATGATGATCCTGTGCTGCCCCAGGCCGCGCCCATGCCCACCAATAAGGCAATCTTAACAAGCTAAATTTAAATAGGATGTCTATGGCAGATTACAAATATAAAAATGTTTAAAGTCAGATATATTAAAAATTTGTGAAAATCATTGCCCAATGATAGGGCAAGGCAAATGTATCCAAACAAATGAGTTAATGTATGTAAAACATTTAGAACAATCCTGAACTATTGTATATATCATTATCATTATTATTTTTACACTATATTTTCCCTGTGGACATCCTTCAACTTCAGCCCTTTTGTTATGTACAAAAGTGGTTCGCACCAGGCACGGTGGCTCATGCCTGCAATCCCAGCACTTTGGGAGGCTGAGGCAGGTAGATCACCTGAGATCAGGAGTTTGAGACCAGCCTGGCCAACATGGGGAAACCCTGTCTCTACTAAAAATACAAAAATTAGCTGGACATGGTGGCACATGCCTATAATCCCACCTACTTGGGAGACTAAGATAGAATTCCTTGAACCCAGGAGGTGGAGGTTACAGTGAGCCAAGATCATGCCACTGTACTCCAGCCTGGGCAACAAAGGAAGACTCCATCTCAAAAAAAAAGAAAGAAAGAAAAAGAAAAAAAAAAAAGAAAAGAAAAAGAAAAAAAAAGTAGTTCCAGGTGCACTTCCAAATATCATAAATTTGCAGTAGTTCAAGTGAAGAGATTAAAAGATTCCACATAATTCCCAAATAAATAACAAATAGCCACAGTGCAATTATTTCTTATGGTGTCTAGAAAAGCATTCAGTGTTACCTGTTCACTTGTCACTGCCTGTTAAAATATCTACTCAGGGCCAGGAGCGGTGGCTCATGCCTGTAATCCCAGCAATTTGGGAGGCTGAGGTAGGCGGATCATGAGGTCAGGAGATTGAGACCATCCTGGCTAACACAGTGAAACCCTGTCTCTAGTAAAAATACAAAAAATTAGCTGGGCGTGGTGGCAGGCACCTGTAGTCCCAGTTACTCAGGAGGCTGAGGCAGGAGAATGGCATGAACCGGGGTAGCAGAGCTTGCAGTGAGCTGAAATCAGGCCACTGCACTACTCCAGCCTGGGCGACAGAACCCAGACACCATCTCAAAAACAAAAAAACAAAAACAAAAGTATCTACTCAGGCCAGGCAAGGTGGCTCATGCCTGTAATCCCAGCACTTTGGGAGGCCAAGGCGGGCGATTCATGAGGTCAGGAGATCGAGACCAGCCTGGCCAACATAGTGAAACCCTGTCTCTACTAAAAATACAAAAATTAGCCAGGTGTGGTGGCAGGCGCCTGTAATCCCAGCTACTAGGGAGGCTGAGGCAGGAGATTACTTGAACCCGGGAGGCGGAGGTTGCAGTAAGCCAAGATCATGCCACTGGATTCAAGCCTGGGTGACAGAGAGAGACTCCATCTCAAAAAAAAAAAAAAAATTGTCTACTCAGATCTGCTCATTTCTCTGACCAGGAAGGCAATATTTTGTACACTCCAGTGTACATGCAGTCTCTCATTGCCAGTACTTGACAATATAGTTATTAGTCCTCTCCCCTCTTGCTCAGTGCCAGCTTATCCTCAGTACTCTTTTACATGAGTCTCTCAGTTCATCACTTCACTCCACAGCATTTACAGGACAGGTGAGAATAGAGATAAACTTCTCTTACTTGATGAACATATGTGAAGAGATCCAATATGCCACAGGACATTAACTCAAAAACATTGTGTCCAACAAGCTCTTTTGCAACCAATTTATTGAATGAACCGAAAAATATAAGTAGGATATTTTAAAAATGTTATACATATCTGTCCTCAAACCTCTTTTGTTGTATTTTCCTTCCCCTACCCCTTGGCCATATCTTAGATTCCATAGCTTTCTGATTACTTTCAGGCATTGGAACAGTCTCCTTTTCCATCTTCTTTCCAGTTTAATACACATCAAAGCATTCAGTTCTCACTCAATTTTAAGCTTCCACTTCCCAGTCTCACTCAGAACTGACTCTCAGTTTCATAGTAATTGGAAGCAAGAGCATATCATGATATTTTACTATGTTTCCACCTTTCTCTTCCAACTTCATTCCTGACTCACTACACTGCCTCTAGCTCCCCCTAGATGTGGGTTGGGAAGAGGGATGCATGTTAAATTGGAAACATCTGTTTAAAATTAGTGGCAGCATTTGTATTTTCTCCTGGTTGTTGGAAATCCTCTGTCACGGAAGATGTCCAAACATGGGCTCTCTCACACAAGGGATGTTTTGGTGGGTTCTCTGGAGACGCTTTCCCGTAGGAGTGTTCAACATTACATCATTTAACAGTGAGCAACATTTTTTCTGGATGCCTTCAAGTGGCTTATCCACAATCCCCATTTCTAATGGCACCCCACAGAACCTTCCTTTGCTGGGTCAACTTGCCTCACTGGACATCCTCTCTAAAGGGCTCTATTTTGCTTCCTTCCACAGTGCCTTCTCTTGCTCCAGTAACTGTACCTGTCCCTCCTACTAATGGATTTATTTGCTACCACTGCAGCTTTCTCTCCTTACTTGTTCTTTAGCAGTTACTCCAGGTAGCTTTTCATAATTGAGCCTCTTCTAGGTAAAACTTAAACACATTCCTTGTGCACATTGAAGCCAGGGTAAACAGATCAGCATCACCCAAGCTCACTTCCACAGCTCAGCCAACAACCACCAGGGACAATACGGCAGTCTCCCTTCATTATAAGAAGACATCCTCCACCACTTAGCTGAGTTAGGAGAAAACAGCTTCCTCTTGAGTAAGCCAACAATCCTTTTCAAAGCATCTTCCTCCTACTTCTCCAAATTTATTATCTCATGTCACATTGGCTAAAGATCATAAGATCATTTTTATGTCCACTCTTTAGCAAGTCCTTTGGAAATGTCTCTGGTCTTCAGAACAAGAGAGCACTTAAAATATAATGTTCCCAGCTTCGAAGCCTCTGCTGACATTCTGGGACAGGAGGGTCATATTTAACATTAATACTCTAGAATTAAGGAAAAATAAACATAATTTTGTGGGTTCACTTTCCCTAGTAATTAGTTTAGACTTTATTAGGAATATACCTATAGCAATTAGATATATATCAATAGCTTCAGAAGTCAAGGTAAGATATTTTCCTGCTAATAGGAGAAACAGAAAAGAAAACTTTCAAAACAAACCTGGATCCTTAGTGGCTCAATTATGTTGGATAGTTTCCTGAGCATTATTTCTCTGTCCTTTCAATGCATATGGTAGTTTTAAAATATATCTGCAAACTCCTTTATATTATACTCCTCACTTCAAGAAGTGGAGTTTAATTCCCCTCTTCTGAAATGTGGGCTGGATTTATAACAATAAACTTCAAACCAATAGATTGTGGCAGAACTGATGGAATATGATGAGGCATAAAAGTCATTGAGGGTTCTTGCTCTTTCTCTTAGACCCCTTGCTTTGAAAAAAGTCAGTTGCCATGCTTTCAGGACACTCAACCACCCTATAAAGAGGCCCATGTGACAATGAACTGAGGACTCTTGTAAAGAACCATGTGAGTGAAACATCTTAGAAGTGAGTCTTATAGCCCCTGTCAAACTTTCAGATAACTATAGCCTCAGCCAATAACTTGACTGCAGACTACTGAGAAACTACACCAGAACCTCAGCTAACCTCTCTCCAATCCCTGACTCACAGAAATTGTGATTTCATAAATGCTTGTTATTTTAAGTCACTAAGTTTAAGGGTAACTTTTTATATAGCAGCAGATAACTAATACAATATGGCATTTTACATACTGAAATAAATTTAAAATCCCATATATTCTTTCCTGAATTCTATATGCCATGTACACCCAAAATATACTCATAACCAAATGCATGCCTTGACTCAAAGTCAGGTGCTGTGATAACTTCTCTTTATAACAGTCTAATCATTCAGCTGAGCATGATTACTAATCCACAGATGGATCAGCTGATAACCTCCCCAACTCTTGATGAAATGACTTGTTCTGTCAGGAGTTATTGAGAAGGACATACACACATTAACATAATGTGAATCTGCTTATTAAGGATCATACTTAGATTCATGGTCACATGGGCCAATAGTAAGTAATGAAGAGAAGACTCTATTGTGCAAAATTACTCCTCTGTCACTAACATTTTAAACTCAAATATTATAACATGTCTATTTTTTAGATTAATTCAGTGTTAAAATTCATGTAACTTCAGTAGAGATAGTTCTTTATGTTGCTTGAGGTAAATTATTCTTTTGAATATGAATAAAAAGAGTGAGATTAGGATGTAGGCCACCAAGAAGAAAAAAGGGAAATTAATTCAAAAGCTGAGAGTGCTAAGGAAAAGTTCACTGGCTTTCCAGACACACTGTGGATGGCTTTGCGCCCTCTTAAGCTCTGTGAATTAGAGATCATCAGCTCCCAGAAGGCAGAGACTAAGTTGTGTATCTGTTATGAATACCACCTAACACAATCCAGTCGGTGGAATACTAAACCACAACAAAATCATTAGCACCAGATAAAGTCAGATGTCTATCCTAATAAGCAGCTGTTACACTTGGAACTGTCAGGAATATCGCATGCAATTTCCTGGATGTTTTCATTAGAGTCACCTAGAAACCACACCAATAACAAATAGCAAGACAAAAATTTACTCAAGGAACACAACCAGACTCC
Organism: Macaca fascicularis; assembly: GCF_037993035.2. NCBI lineage: Eukaryota > Metazoa > Chordata > Mammalia > Primates > Cercopithecidae > Macaca > Macaca fascicularis. The sequence continues at coordinate 100,826,642 of NC_088378.1, forward strand.
TAAAGTGTTGCCAGTTCCAAAACAAAGCCTGCTGCCACTCAGCTGAGCTGTATTCTATATATGTGACAGAGACTTGACAGTTAAATCTCACAGTAATTTGAGATGAAAAACCAAAGGGATGTAACCACAAACAGGACAGTTGGAAGAAATAGGACCACTGTGATTAGCTGAGTCAAAGGACATCCACTCCCTATGGGAAAGTAAAAAGCAAAGGATAAGCTATTCTGGGGATCAGAAATCAGAGATGTCTCAGAATGTAGCTTTGGCTATACACAGAGAAGAGAAACTATGACCTTGTGAATACAATCTCCTTCAATGTAGAGAAGTCTAACCACAGTCTAGTGAGAATCTTGTTATATACATACACAAGTATGTGATAAACCACACACATTGTATCCCACTACTATCAGAAAACATCCCTGAATAAATACAACAGCCACCTACATCTTTGAACCCATTTGTGGAGAATTTGTTTTCATTTTCTACTGAGTTAAATCCTATGGGATAAAAAGGGCTCTCTCTCTACATGTCAAAAAATTAAATGTTGTATTAGATGATTACTAGTACCCTCATGGTTCTGATTATTTAACTAAAAGAATATTTGAGACCACGTGAGAACAAAATGTCATCATAAACCAACTTTTAAAAAAAGAACTTAGATTCTAGTGAAACTATATTCATTGTGAAAACACAAATTGGTTAGAAACATGAGACATATTACTTTGACACTTCAGACTTGAAAAAACTGCAGATTAAAACTAGACATTATTTTACAGCGAGAAAAGCCATTAGGGTTGATTTTTGCCAACTTTATATTCAGGCCACAGATGTTAGCATGACACTTAATATTTCTGATTTATGGGGAAAATTAGAACAGAATGCTCACAATTTAACTGATATGTAGCCTGTCTGCAACCTTGCTTTTTTTATCTAAAGAAATTCAAATGCAGTTTTAATAACTGAAAGAATTCCATAATATTTTGACTTAGTAATTTGACAGAAGCACCTATAAAATGGTGGTCCGTTTTATCAAAATTATTCAAATATTTACTTACTGTCTGCAAACCGAAATTATATTTCCAACTTACCATTACTTGTCAATGTTTATTCTATATACTTTAACAGATTTTAAAGATGAATAAGGGAGGATATGCTTTATCATATGTATTATATTTCATAAACATACAGCTAACTTAAATTTTGTATTCAGTGTGGCAGTGTGGTATGCAAAATAATTTCTTGGTTTCCTGAAATCACAGGATAAAATGCTTTTGTTACTCTAAATTACAGTGTCCTCCAATAATTTTGTAGCTAAACTCCAAATTTGCTTCACAAAGACCAAACAGCATGTTAAACCACTTCATGATACAGACTTTGTCTTCAGATGTGACACATAAACAAAGCTTTATGACATGGAGACAGTTATAGAAAGTAATTTGCTGGTAAAACAGAAATCCTTCAATGTGATAATTATCTCTTTGGGCTTTGTATATTTTATTTCTTTTATAATCATAGGTAACCCCTCCCACAACACCTCTAGCATCAGAAATAAACCTCCCACTACACTCCTTAGCCACATTCTTAAATTCATCCCTCTCAAACTACGTCTATTTAGCATCACTATAAATCCAAGGTAAGAATAAATGCATGTATTTAAATTTCCTCTTAAGCTGCAGGAAAAATCAGAATCAGAAAATAGCAAGTTATAGTGAATGACTTATGGTCCAGTGTGAAAAATATTGAGTAAAATATAAGTAAATAAGACAGGTCCATATATGCTAATATGATAAACTACTTGGAAGTCTTCAAATTCATTATATTCATAGAGAATAATCAGAATACAATGTATCCTTCTAAAGATGAACCTTAGTCTGCCTTTCAAAAATCAATACAGACAAGTTTGCAAAGAGTGACTATCTCACAACAACCAAGAACTTCAGCTGGAAGACTGCAAGATTGTCTATTTAAAATCCTATTTTTCAGAGAAGGAAATACAGACTCAGACATTTTTGTAAGTAAACAGCCTGTTTGTTAGTTGTGTACTTGAGACTTGAGCCTTGAGGTTTCTAAGGCTTTTCTCCAATGTTCTTTCTTTAAAAATTTGCTTTACTTATCTGTGTTATTGATATCTTTTGATGAACAAAATTCTTAAGTATTCTTACTAACAAGTAGTTTTTTGGTTATCATAAAAATGGTCTTTTAAAAATTGAATCATCTAACTGCATATAAAATGCAATTAGCTCTTATGTGTTGATTTTATTTCTCTGAACCTTGCTAAACTTTCTAATTAATTGCAATAATTAGTCTGATAATTCTCTTGGGTTTTCCATATAGACAAACACACATATCAACTGTAAATAATTTAGGTTTTTGTTGTTGTTGTTGTATTTTTTAGTTCTGGAAGCTGGAAAGGCCAAGGTGAAGAGGCTGAATCTGGTAAGAGCCTTCTTTCTGGTAAGAACTCTCTACAGAGTCCCATGGTAGCCCTAGGGCATCACATTGGTGAGGGGGCTGAGTGTGCTAGCTCAGGTCTCTATTCCTCTTTTTATAAAGCCACCAGTCCCACTCCTATGATAAATTTCAACATGAGTTTGGAGTTTTTAATCCTTATAGAAAAATTTTCCCTAGAATCTCCAGTACAATACTAAATATAAGTTTCAATAGTGGGACTCTTGTGTTATTCTTTATTTAAAGGAACATATGTTAAAAAGTAGTTACATCAAGTGAGCACAACATCTCAAATTGAAATCTGTCAAAACAAAATATCAATTAACCATACGATATATCAGAAGGAGCTAATTAGCTGAATTATAAAATGAAAGCATTCCAGACAAAGGATACTTGAATATACATCTCTATGAACAGAGACAGTGTAGTTAATAGAGCTTGAAAATCAAGAGGGAAGGGATACAAGATGAGGCTGGAGAGGCAGGCTGATTTCAGACCTTTCATGATCTCATAGGAAAGCGCTATGATTTTAATATGTGTCCTCCAAAACTCATGTTGAAATTTATCATAGGAGTGGGACTGGTAGCTTTATAAAAAGTGTAAGAGAGACCCGAGATAGCACACTCACCTCCTCACCATGTGATGCCCTATGCTACTTTGGGACTCTACAGCAGGTCTCCCACAGCAAGAAGGCTCTTATTAGATGTACCCCCTCAACCTTGGACTTCCCAGCCTTCAGAACTGCAAGAAATAAATTTCACTTCTTATAAACTATTCAGTTGCAAGTATTCTGTTATAAGAAACAATTAAAAAAAAAACTAAAGACAGAAGGTTAGTATCAGAAGTGTGATGTTCCCAAGAATGAATATCTGAAAATGTGGAAGCAGCTTTGGAAATGGGCAATGGACAGAGGCTAGAAGAATTTAAAGGATCAGGCTAGAAAAAAAACAGATTCTAGTGAGAACATAGAAGACAAGAAGATTAGTGAAAGTCCAGAATACCTTAAGCTTGGTTAAGTGATCATGACCAGAATTCTGATAGAAATATGGACAGTAGAGGACATTCTGATTAGGTCTTTGATGGAACTGAGGAACAACATATTGGAACCTGGGGTAAAAGTCATCCTTGTTATAAACTGTCAAAGAACTTGCCTGAATTGTTTCCATGCCTGAGGGTTTTGTAGAAAGCCAAACTTGAGAATGATAAACTAGGGTATCTGGCAGAAGAAATTTCTAAGGAAAATATAGAAGAAGCTTCCTGGTTACTTTTCACCACTTATGCTGAGATTTGGGAGCAAAAGAATAACTTAAGGACAGAATTTATAATCAAAAAGGAAAAAGAGTGAATTCTTTGGAAAACTCTCAGCCTGGCACTTAAAGTATTGAGAAGTGTGTTCAGGAGAAGAAACCAAGCCCAGTAACCTTTTGCCAAAGAGATTAGCATGAATAGAAGGGAGCTAGGTGCTATACCTCAAGACAGTGGGAGAAATACCTCAAAGACATTTCAGAAAACTTTGAAGTTGCCCCTTTCGTCACAGGCCAAGAAGTCTAGGAGAGCAAAATAATTTCCAGAGACTGGACATCATGCTCTCCATGAGATCACTGCCCATGGCCACCTTGGGATTCTGATCCCTGTACCACAGTGCAGTGCTTCACAGCTACCCCAGCTGTGGCTGAATAAGTCCCATGTATGCCTTATTCCCCAGCTTTAGAAGGCATACGTTGTAAACCTGGTAACATCAATGTGGTGCTAATTCAGCAAGCTTGCAGAAAGAAGGAGCTGTGAAGGTTTGGCAGCCTCCACCCAGATTTCAAAGGATGTTGTTGAATTCCTAGTGGACCCAGGCAGAGACTTGTTTCAGGGAAAAGCCACTGCAGAGAGCCCTCACTGCAATAATTCTGAGTGGCATGTGAGCAGGGCATGGGTTTGGGGGTGGGGCAGGGACAGAATGCTATGATTTGAATATTTGTCCCCTCTAAACTCATTTAAAATGTATCATGGAAATAGGATTGGTGGCTTTATGAGAAGAGAAAGAAGGATCTGAGCTAGCACATCCAGCTCCACCTCACAGTGTTCTGCAGAGGATCCCCATCAACAAGAAAGCTCTTGCCAAATAAACCTTCTCAACCCTGGACTTCCCAGATTCCAGAACTGTAAGAAATAAATTTCATTTTTTATAAATTACCCAGTTTCAAATACTGTTACAAGCAATAGAAAATTAACTAAGAAAACAAATTTCAGAGTAATGGGAAGTCACAGCTGGCTTTAAGGGGCAGGCTTAATATGATCAGATTTGAGTTTTAAAATATTTAAAATATTAACTAATTGTGTTAAAATATTAACTAATTAAAAACCTGTCAGTTATTCACAGATTGTTTGTGTATGTGTAGATACAATTTGTCTACATGGAAAGTCCAAAGGAATTCTCAGACTAATTATTATAACACACTCTGACTATAGTGTGAAGAACTAATATAAGAAGACAGAGGGTATAGAGAACATACTTAACAGAAGATTGCAATCATGGATGGAAGATCAAAGTAGCTCATGTTTTGGCAATCCTGTTAGAGAAGATGGGAATGAACCAGTCAATTAATCAACAATAATTAATATCCTCCAGTTAAGGACCATTCTTTGTCCAATTTAGGAACTTAAATACCCCCTAAGTTTAATGGAATAAAATAATCCACTCCATTTCCTATCTTCTTCTCAATCCCTCAGTTTCCCATCCAAACCCATATGTACAGTTGTTTCTCAGTTGAAAAACAAAAGATGTCATGCATAGCAATATAAATGGATGGTACGGTAGGTAGAATAATGGCTTCCCAAAGAAATCCAGTCCCCAGAACCTGTGAATATGTTACTTTATATGGCAAAGGAGACGTTTTGCTGATGTGATTCAGTTAAAGATAACAAGATAGGAGGATTACTACATTATCTAGGTGAGCCAAACATAATCACAAGGGTCCCTAATAGAGAAAAGAGGGAGTTAGGAAAGTCAGAATCAGAATAGGAGATGTGAGGATGCATCTCCCTGGCCACCAGCCAAAGAATAAGGCAGCAGCCAGAAGCTAGAAAAGTCAAGAAGCAATTCTCCCCCACAGCCTCCAGAAGAAATGTAGCCCTGTGGACCCATTTCAGACTTCTGACGTCCAGAACTATATGATAATAAATATGTGGGGTTTTAAGCTGCTAAATGTTTAGTTGTTATAACAGCAATAGTAAACTAATGAAGATGGTAGACGCTGTGGGGGCTTTGAAGTTCTTATCTTCACTTTCAAAAATTGTCCTAGCCCAATCAGTGAAAACTGTCTTGTTAAAAATAAAATGCATTTTTATTTTTAAGAAAAAAAGAGTTAATCTATGTCTGTTCATTTAGATAAAGCAAGTCTTTATTGGATGCTTAGATTCCAATAACCAGGCTCAGGGAAATGAGTTTGGTTAAGGACCTTATGATTATTCAATCCAGAGTGTATGCTTTATTAATTTGGTTTACTTCAGGTCAACAAATAGTTATGCACTGTGTAGTATTTGTACTGATCGTATAAAGATTTACAATTTGCCATGGTTCTCACAGAAATAAGAAAGGGAGACAAAAGTTTCCTATAAAAAAGGTGAAGAAAATTCCATGAAATTGGGCTCAACTTTGGGTCACCAGTCATGATGGATTCCAACAGACTGTTTATAAAGCATATCAGCATGGATTTAGTAACATTTCACATTACACAGTTGTCTATACATAACTACATATATAAACTTACATATATAACTATGTAAATGAAAAATTTTATGTAAACTACAATACAAACAAAGCCATGGCATCATTTAAAAATATTTGTCATGACTCCAAAAATTAAGGACATTCCTAATCAGGGAGACAACATCCAAAAAAATATATAAAGAATACAAAATATCATTATAATAAAGTAAGCACTATGAAAGAAATGGTCACTGAAAATTTTGGTGGAGGACAAAAGAGAAGCATTCCTGAAACAGGTGTTGCCTGAGCTGGAATGAAAACAAAGAAATGCACAAAGAGAGAAAACTCAAGGTGCCTGAGGGAGTCACAGGAAACTCAGCATCCATGTAGGATACTAAGTTAAGAAAAGGAAAAAGAAGAGCCAAAAGGATATCTAAAAGATAGACACAGAGAGACAAACAGGGCTACAGAAATTCCAGCATGTCATGTAAATAGATTTTACTTTATCTTGTAGGTAATGGAAAGCTTTGAATGATTTTTAAGCAGTGGGTTGACAGCATCTGATTTGTATTTTATGTGCATTCCTCTGATGTCAGAGTAAAGACATATCTAAGAAAGCGTGACCAGTAACATAGCCTATTAAATGCTACAAGTATCTAGATCAGGCTAGGGCAGTGGCAAGCAGAGATGGGAAGAAGCAGATCTGATAAATGATTACAGAAACAGGACAGCAGGATTTGGAAAGAAATTCAATTGATCGTGGAGAAAGAGGAAGGGCCTAAGATTATCCCTAGTTTGGCCAATTGATTAGTAGGTTGGGTTATAATTGAGGCAAGAAATGCAGAAAGGCGAAGAGTTTAAATTTTGGTGAAGGCTAATAATCAGTTTCTTGTGGCACATAGTAAGTACCAGAAAGAATGTCGCTCCTGGTGTGTGAAGGGATAGAAAGAAAGAACAAGTCCCTAACTGAGCTATTGTAACCAAAGCCTGTGACCCAGAGTGGTTTTTACCTTCAGAATTTTTCTTGATTTTTTTTTCTTTTTTTCCATGTCTCACCTACTTTTTCTGTTTGTGTTTGCCTTATTTTTTTTCTTTTTTATTATACTTTAAGTTCTAGGGTACATGTGCACAACGTGGTTTGTTACATATGCATACATGTGCCATGTTGGTGTGCTACACCCATTAACTCGTCATTTACATAAAAAAGAAGAGGTTTTGAACAGCTTGCCAGTGCAATTCTCTGTATAACTAAATCAAGCTAATAGAAAGAAAACCCGAGTATTGCACACTTACCAAGAAAATATATGGCGCTGGGCACAGTGACTCATGCATGTAATCCCAGCACTTTGGGAGGCTGAGGCAGGAGGAATGCTTGAGCCCAGGAGTTCGAGATCAACCTGGGCAACATAGCAAGACCCTGTCTCTACAAAAATAAAAATAAAAAATTAGCCAGGCATGGAGGTGCACACCTGTACTCAAGAGGCTCAAGCAGGAAAATCAGGAGCCTGGGAGGTTGAGCCTGCAGTGAGCTGTGATCATGCCACTGCCCTCCAGCTTGAGCTACAGAGTGAGACAGTCTCAATAAAGAAAAAAAGAAAGAAAATATACATATGTGGTTTATAAATGAAGGAGCTGGGAAGCGTTAAATAAATTGTGGAGTGGCTATAAACTTTGCTCTTAGTGTAAGAGTTTATTCTAGAGGGTTGAGCTTCTAACTGGCAGTACTTATAGTTTCCAGCTGAATATCCTGCTATTGTTTAATTGCTTGTTTAGATTCTGCATTTGTGTTAGAGCCTCAAAGGTACTAAAAGACTCTAATTATGTGACATATGCAGCAACAAGTATTCGAAGATGTAAAGCTTAATATGAAAACAATCCAAAAAAATTATGGCCAGATAAGAATCCAAATGTGAAAATCTGCTTCAGTCTCAGGGATACTAAAGTGTTCTATGTAGCATGACATGCTAATTCAGAAATTCGTCAGAAAGCAAACTAAACACCTTACAAATAAAATTTAAAATTTCATTAATTTTAAAAAGTCTTAAATTAGCAATTTAAATAACTCTTTTAAAAAGTAAGAAACGCAGTGTAGTACAGTGATAGAAGCCATATTGTATGGCTCTGTTTTCTATATGGAATATTAAACCTGGTTTATTTTCAAATAATTTTAGAGAACCCTGTCTCGATCAGTATCCCATTTCAGTGTTCCATCACAGGAACATCTCCTTAGGTCTTGTTTCTCCTATGTATTTTTCCTAGATTATTTGAACTCTGATATGCCAAATGCATAGAAAATGATCACTCTGAGATTTTTTTTATAATAACAAGCCAAAGCTATATCTAAACATTCCCCTTTAGAATAGCTCATTGTAATCTGAATAAAGGCTTTCTATGGTATATACGATGTAGTGTTATTAGAAAGAGATAATTTAGTTTTACTATTTTTACACTTGTCTTTCAGAAACAGAATGGACTCTGTTCCATTACTATGCTTATATTAAGAAAAAAAAAAACTACCCCCAGACCAAGTGGCACGAAATCACCTAGCCTCGGCTAGAAAACTTGAAGGCTGAGGTCTGGAATAAAATGAGATCATTTACTCACATGTCTGACACATGATGTTGGCTGTCAGCTGAGAATTTTGCTGCAGCTGTAGCCCGGAACAGCATATTCATGGCTGCCCCATGATGCCTAGCCTTCCCCACAAATTAGTAGCCAGATCCCAAAAATAAACATCCCAAGAAAGAGCCAGGAAGAAGCCACATCGTCTTTTATGACATAGTCTCCGAAGGCACACAGCATCATTTCTGCCACATTCTATTGGTCCAAGCATTTACAAAACTCTACCCAGATTCAAAGACAGGGACTATCATTCCCAACGTAGGTTAGACAATGTCATTTATCATTGTCACATTGCAAGAAGAGCATGGGGATGGGCTATGTATTAGTGCAGAGCTTTCTAGAAAATACAATCAGCCACAGGCTGTTTTCCAGCAAGAATGTGTCACACATCAGAGACATCATTGCTAGAAAATAACAATGTTTAATATCAGTAGGCTTAGACAGAGTGATAATGTAAAGAAGAGAAACATCTTTCTTATTTTAAATTTTATTTACGCAGTATCCACAGCAAAAAAAAAAAAAAAATACACAGTTGTGCAGGATTTTTCATAGATAGTATGTGAATATCAATTTTGAAACATAAATAATTTCAATTTGAAGAGAACATTCCAATAAACCATTGTGTACACAAGCATATAAACAGCTGCCACTATACAGCTTCAAGAGTAAACATTGAGATCACTAAAGGGATGTGAAAACACAGAAGCTTCTGTTACCAATTACAAAAGTGATGGGGTGCATCTTCAAATACTGATGAGGATTTTTACAGGTTCTTACAGGAAGACACTACAGAATTTGTTAACAAATAAATTGAACTGCTATGTTCAAATTGAACTGCTATGTATCCAATCAACTTGGATTGAAAATATTCCAGTATTTTCTGCTTTCTGAAATTACCAAAATTTATTATGTCATGGAAATGTAATCTCTATTTTGCTCAACTCTATTAAGCCTGGGTACTAAAAATAAGCCACAAAAATTACAAATTTAAGGAAAAAGATGAGAGGACTACTCTTTCTCTTAACTGTGTAAAACATGTAGCTCATAGTGCGCAATCAGACTCATAATACAGTTTGCTCCTGTGTAATACAAATTATAATTGGGGCTATTGTTTTATGTAACTAGAACACCCCTAGTTCCAATGCCTTCTTTTGAGAGCTTCCCCAGCCCTTTCTCCGTCTATATATACTTTTCCTGAGAATTATTAAATTCTTAAAAGATTTCAACCTTCTGGCCAAAATCAATTGATGCTGAAATGAAATCTGACCTAAGCCATGACAAGGAAACCATTTTTCTGGATTTGGAGACCTGAAATCAATGAAGTCACCTGGTGGCAAAAGCTGTAATACATAAAACTGGGAGGTAGGAGTTGCCATGTTTTCAACCACAAAACTACTCTACTGCAAGTAAAGAATGAAGCCAAAGTAGAAAGAAAAGTGGAAATTGAGAGAGAGTCCTGATTTCACTGGAGTCCTGGATGCTCTTGAGAACTAATCACATCATTGCCCTCAGATTCTGTGACATGCCCCATTGATTAACCAGAAATTATTCACTGGGATACAAAGAATACAAAACTCAAACAACAGCAGCTTCATTTTTTTGTTTGTTTGCTTTTTCTTTTTCTTAGATTCCATGATGTCCAGAGCTGAAGTAAGGATGCCATCTAGGGCCTAGGTTACCTCCATCTTCCCTGATCTACCACACTTAGCATAGAAGAGCATTTGTCATAATAAAGAGAATGCTGCACATCTTAGGTTTGGTGAGACCCTGAAAGGTAATATATCTGATTTTCAGGCAGAACAGAATAAAGAACAGCCAAAGGGCAAAGTGTAAAACTCTTCTCAATTTGAAATTTTATTTGAGATGATGGGTCTTCCCAGGGACTCCCACCAGAGCACATGGTCACTCCTAGCTTATCAGAGGTTGACATTTCTAATTTTCTGGTTTTCTACCTTAAGAATTTGGGCCTCATACATTACTAGCATGTAGGGAAGATGTTCAAAATTTTTGATTGTGCAGAAATGAAAAATATCTACTACAACCTAGTATACTTTGACTAATCTATCTGTCATTAAGCTTAACTTGAGTTTCTGAAACTTATGGGGCTAATTTCTTTTATTTCTACAGGTTATAATGGCAACCTCACTGTATCTTGTTTCTCTGTCATCTTGATATCTCAGTTGTCACACACAAAAAGTAAGAGCTAAAATGAACATCTTAAACACAAGAGTAGTAATATCTTGCATAAATACTTTTTGAGTGAGTGAAGGAAGGGGCTTAAATATAGAACCAAAATATAGTAACAAGGTTTTTTGTAAGTCTAGCTTTCACAAGCCCTTCTCCTCTTATAAGACATTACCTTTCCCTCTGAAAGGATGTTATATATCATCTGGTGTTTTTCTACAACAAGAGAAGGATGCAACATGGTGTGTGGTACAAGGTGAGCCTGCAACAAATGTTAGATCTCATTGTTAAATCTGTCACTGTGCCTGAGCTCTTCTAGCAGCTCCATATTCTTTTCTCCAATAGCATCTTGGACAGTTCTTGCTTGAACACCACCACCATGGAAACTAAAAAGTGTTCATCATCTTTCCACAAGAGTTAGATTTTCTTACAATTTTCTGTGAAACACAATGACCGCAGTCACTAGGCTTGTCATTATGCCCATTGCTGAGGCCTCTTCAGCCTTCTTTCTTCCTTCTCCTCTTACAAACCACTTGTCCTGTGACTTGATTTTAGGCTGCCCATTTTTCTCTGTCCCAATACCTGGAATGCATGCCTTCCTAGGCTGCCTACCTAGCTTCAAACTTGTGACTTTCTTTGCCATTTTTTCATGCATATTTGGAACCTGTTATATGCCTCTAGCCTTTAATACTCCAACACAATGGTTCCAAAGAGATTGCCTGCTCAGAGTAGTCCTCAATACTATTCTTCCTGAATTGTCTGTAATGTGGGAATTCTAACTTACTACCCTATAGATTCTTACTCTCTGGTCATACAGCGACAACCCTTAATCCTTTCTCACGCTCTTGTTCATGTCACCTTCATTAATTTCCATATAACCAGCAGAACAAGCTACTTAATTTGCAGGGCCCAGTATAAAATGAAAATTTTGAGTTTTCTATTTAAAAATTATTCAGAATTTAAAGACAGCCACAGCACAGCATTAAATGAAGCATGGGGCCCTTCTAGTGTGGAATCTTGCGTGACCCCATAGGTCTCAGGCCCATAAAACCAGCCCTGATTATTAGTCTATTCAAGGGCTTTTTACCACACATTTTTGTCTTACTGAAAGTACTTTCTAGCTGGTTTCTCTGACAGTAGCTGTCTAGTTGTCTTATAAATATTTTTTTCATTTCAGTGGTTCCCCATCCACTTGTCTCCTTTTAACTCCCTGGTTAAATTACTTCTTCCTCTAAAGGTCCATAGCTTTTATGGTCTGTGCCACATAGGAGACTGTCTTGGCCAAAAAAAAAAAAAAAAAAAAAGTACTGTCTGGCATGTAGGTTTTTTTCTGTGGGGGATTTTTGGCCTCCTCCATCATAAGATTTGGCTCTATTTTTATCTCTCTAATACTCCTGATATGTCATGCATTTAATACATGCATTGATTGTCTAAAGGGTTTGGAGTCTAATTATTTTCTGTATACTATACAAAGGCGGCCTTTAACTCCAGACATTTAAATGACTGCTTTTTCCAGGAAAGGTCTGAGAGGGCACTTCTGTTCATTCTTTGCTTTAGAATAAGACTGACCAAGATGCCCAGGTATAGGGTGCAGCGAGATAGAGAAAGAAAAATAGAAGAAAAAAACTGGAGATATTCCCAGTTCCTCCTAAATTGGTAGATATCCTGGCTTTTTAATTTATTAGTAGTGCTTAGGCTTTAGACAAATGAATCTGCCTGTAAACACAAAATGCATTCCAAATGAAATGGGCTGGGGATTCAGTTGCATATTAATGAATTTATGGCTTCTGTTCTCATCTATTAGTGAGATAACTGTAAGTGGAATTTATAAAATGAACATAAAAAGAAATGAATTAGTAAAAGTCATATTTCTTCTTATTTATTAGAGAATTGGATGGTGTCTAAAATGTGCATTCAGCAACATTGAGACTTTTATTTACCATGTATTAATTACTATTAATGGAATTGGAATTAAAAAATTAGTAACATATGGTCTCTGATTTCTGCATATCAAGAGAAATAAAATCTTATGTCTTCTAGAAGACATGGGTCCTTTTCTCTGATATGGGAGGTAGTTGGAGTGGTGGCAGCAACAGAAATAAATTATATTGGAATTGAACAAAAAATAACAAGAGCAAAGGTGATGAAAAGACCTTCCCTGGTGATGGAATACAGCCTTCCTCTACTCCAGGAGAAACTTTTGCTGAGAAACACGCAACTGCAGCAGCCAAGAGCTGCGAGGTAGACATTGCAGTGCAGACCCAGAACATCTGTTTGGGAGTGTCATCTGCGTGGGAGACATTAAAAACAGGGAAATAAGGACAAGCTGAGCCAGAAAGATGCTAAATTTACCATAACAGTGGAATCCAGGTATTAGTAAACAGAACTGCCTCAGGGAGTTTTCTCAAGTTAGGAAAAAATGTATTACTCTCCCAAGTCAATTTCATTTATTTTCTCTTAGAATGAATCGCCAATGTCGTCCCCCCGGGAATCTTTGTAAAACTAGCCCATGCTCACAAAGAATCTTATAATCATACAAAAGAGTAAAAGACACAAAGTGGTTGTTAAGAAGAACAAACTTTTGATAGGCAAGTAGTTGACTATCTCTAAAATGCCATTAGAAGCAATATTATCTCTCATTTTCTCTGCCTCCCCACTTCCTGAACTAAAAAAAAAGAATAATAGTAAAGTGGAGGGAAAAAAGGACAATCTCTGCAATTAGAAAGCAAAGACAGATTTCCTTTTTCCCTCTGCCTTAATCATAAATTCGATAAGCTTGCCTTCCATGATCTTATCCAAGTCATCAATACACATGTTGAATAAAACAAAGCCATGGGCAAAGTCTCAAGTTACAACACTAGAAATTCTCATTATTCAAGATAATTTGGATTCAGTTGTTCACCCAGGTGAGATTCTATATTTCTGGTCAAAAGTGGAAAACTGATAAAAGAGGTGGTCAACCTCTTGATCAGGGTAGTGATTACATGGATGTGATCTCGCTTATCAAGCTGTACTCTTCTTGTGGGTTTGTATGATGTACTTCAATTTAAAACTTAAAAATTAATACCATGGTATTGCAAAATACAAAAAAAAAAAAGAAAGAAGAAAGAAGGCAAACACAATGGCACTTACCTAAAAAGGTCACTGACAAAAATGATACATTCTCCAATAATAGGTGAATATCATCAGTCCCATTAGAATGTTTTCATGAATCATACAACATTAGCTGTTTAACATTTTAGGAAGTGTGGGATGCATTAAAAAGAAGAATTCCAAGATAAAGGTCAAAGATAACCAGATATCAATTGGGGGCCCCATAAGTTCCAGGGAGGCTGGCATGCATTGCACCAAGATTTAAGGGACCGCCTCTGGGAGGCGTGTTTGAGATGTGGCAATAAGAGTGAGACAGGTGCCCTGAATCCAACATCATATTCCCATTCCTTAAGAGGAGATAATCAAAGAACAGGTTTCATATGGAATCTGTGGTGTTAAAGCTCAGACCCCATGTGGGACCTCTCTTGCCTGAAGGAAGGCAACTGAGGAACTAAGGCTTCTAGGAAGGCTTACAGAGTACATTTTAACATGGCTTTCAGAATTGTTTGGGGATGGCTGGAAGAAGATGATTTTCTTATTTTAAAATTTTGTTTCATTTTGCTTTTGGAAAACTGTGTAATTTCAGCAGCATTTGTGGGTCTCTGACCCCAAATGTCCACTGTGGTGTCTGAGTAAAAAATACAGTGGTACTTAAGGAGAGTGGAAAGCTCTTATATATCATTTATTCAACTTTAAAAGCTGGAGGGCACTTCTAAAGCGCCTGAGAGCCAGCTAACCACAACTTTGCTACAATTATTGTGGCATGGCAACAGGGAAGAATCTACACTAAAACAAGATCAATAGTTAATTTAGCGAGGTTCTGACAAGGGAGCCTTGCTAATTAAATATCCTTTGTTGCAGAGTTATACCGCTGTATTTTTCTGACACTGGATGATACAGACCAAGAGAGGTGACAAAGAGAGGTAAACAGATGAGCTCACTAGGTCAGTTATCCCATTCTATGTCATATGTCCCCATGGACCTTTCGCTGGGCCACTCTCATTTCCAGAAAACAGGTGGCAAAGCTAAGGCTAGAAAGGTAATCCCTTATTCTAAGTCCCAGTGCTCTTTCCACTGCATCACTATACCTTAATTTGGTCTTGCTAAAATAATAAAACATTTCTGAAAGAGTAAATCAGCCTAAGAAAATATATATAGAATTCATGTCAATACGACAAATTATGACCATTAATTTTATCTAGCACTATCCTAACCACCATCCCTCCAATCCTAAACATCTCCTGGACAATTTAATTCCCTAAGATTACACACTGTGTAAAATTTAGCATTAGTTGTGCACCTTCTATATGCCAGACACAGTATTATTTGCTTTATGTATCTGATTATCACAGTCAGGTCTTTTATAATCCCAGTTTATAAGCTAAGCCTGCTGAAGTTAAATGACTTTTGTAAGAGAATAGCAGAGACCGAGTTAGGCTGCTTGACTGTAAGATCCATCTTGTTAACCAGATCTTTACGGCATCTGTTCTCACCTTCAGTAAGGCCCCTCCATCCTGAATGCATTCATTGGTTATACTTCAAAACCAACATAAGTCATTGGACAAGTGAAATAAAAGTCAAAAACCACTTTAAACATTTTGTTAAAAGCACAACTACTGTGCACTAATAAATGTAACTGCATACCTGGAATACAATCTATAAATACCCAACAATCCATTTTTTGCATATAAAACCATGTAGTTGTCAAGTTGCTACCATTTGTATAGGTTTCAATGCTTACCTGTTGCATTTCTCAATGTAAAAAACAAGAAAAAACTTGAGCTAAACAAATCACATGGATTGCAAAAATCAAACATTTGTGGCAGCATTAAAGCCACTGGAATGGATATGCATATCAACTTCCAAGATTATCATTCCTGTCATGACTGGTTTTAATAGCCTATATGTTCTTCTAAATAAATGTTGATTTTTCTAATACTACAAAATGATTAGCTGAGAAATGTTTAAAGAAAAATATATTTGGGCACCATGAAAAAAAAAACAGTCCAGTTATTTTCCATCAGATAAATTTTTCCAAAGCTTTATTTGTCTCAGATAATACAGCATGTTTTAGATTTTAAATGTCAGATTTAGCGTATCTGTACCTCAATGAGAAGCATATTCTTTTGAAAGGAAAAGCTTTTTTAGCAGAGTGAACCAAAAGTATAACTATAATGAAAATTATACTCTCCTTTAGATAGAAATCTATGCCATAGATTACCTATGTGCATGGTGTGTTTTGACACACATAAAAAAAAAAACAAATTATAACAGAAAGCTTTTTGTCACTTTCCTGTCTCAGTGCCGAAACTGTCACTGTCAGTCACTGCTCTGGGTTGGATAAAAGACAGTTGTGTCAATTAGCATTGTTGCCTTTGAGGAAAATAGTAACTGTTAGCTGTCAATAACAAATACCTTGCAGATGGTTAAACTACAATATTAGCCCCTATGAGAGTGAGACATAGCATATTTAAATATTGATAGATGGAAGCAAAGTTTGGAAGCATAGAAAATCAAAAAACAGAAGTGAATAAGTGGTACTAGGGAGTCAGAACAGCCTTAAAGACACTTTCAACAAGTAATTGCTAATTTACTTTTAGTTGTAATTGTGCTCTTAAATCTTGTCTATAATACAACACACCTTTAGTTATTAATATTGTTAGGGTACTAGAAAAAAACACTTGTGGGATGATTACTATAATATTTAAGATAAGCAAAAAAACTAGTTTTGATATTAAATATCAGAAGTTTTCAAGTTCAATGAAATATTAAAGTTAATATTAAAATAAAATATAAGACTATTGGAGATCAGAAGTTTTGGCAAGAGATACCAATTGATAAGCTCTGTAATACAGATACTAATACTTGGCCTTCTAAGTTCTTGGTCAAAGTGTATAAAAGAAATTCAGCTAGACTGCTAGAGAATTTTAAAAAAGAATTAAAATAGGTATCCCTCTCAAACTTTTAGTCAGGCTAATAAAACATGTAGTTAAGGATGAGCTTTAAAACAAACGAGGAAAAACATAAGAAATGGTCGAGCATTTGTCCCTGAACTCCCTATCCTGCTATTAGAAATGTATGGGTAACATTTGTTCACAGGTCACTGATTCCAGAACTTATTTCACTCTTGGAACTCATAAAACAGTTTTTCTCATTTTTCCTGTAAGAGTTACTTAGAGAATGGTTCTCTTCTGTAATAAGTCAAAAAGAATGCAGACACCCTGCCAAAGAATGTTTCCAAGAAGATAGAAAACCAAACTATTGGTTATCAGAATGGGCATTTTTAGCTTATCTGACATTGTGATTCCTTTGTAAGGTCCACTTGGAAGTACTTATCCAGTGAAGAATGTAAGCTCCATATCCAGAAATAAGGACAAAGTGGTACCAAAAATCAAATCATACCAGATACTGCAGTATCATCACTGACAGGTAGAATGCGGGGGTGGAAAATGCTTATCAAAGCCTGGTGCCTTTCAGACAAATAAGTTATTTGTTGTTGTATTGTTGTTATTGGTTCTAAAACAAGAAGGCTTGAGTCTACATTTTAATATTGCCTAAAAGTCTTTAATATGATAAGTGCATAATATGAGCACCATGAGGAAAAAATACACAATTGTTTATAATGTTCTCATTTATTAATGAGCTAATTAGAAAAACAAATACTTTCCCAGTTCAAGGATTCACAGCAACAAATCTGTGTAAGATGCCAATGACCTATGCACTATTTTCTGAAATGACATCCGTTTCCACCCACAGCTTTACAAAAGAAGCACAAGAAAAATTGTATCTCAAAGAATATTAGACCTGTCAGAGACTTTGAAATCATGTAATCTAGTTTTTCACAAAGTATGGGACCCAGACCCTGGTGGTACATGTACAGAGCATTAAATAATTTGGAGTGACATTATAAGAAAATGACTGCCTTGGTTTTTTTTTTTCCCCTGATTAATTCAAGGAAATAAACCTCAATTACTAATCTTCTTTAACAAAGGGAGAGCTGGCCTCAAGTTTAGAATCTAAACTAGGAAATGGCACCAAGCATTGTTTTGATGTATGTGTTCCTTTTCACAGGTGCCTTCTATATTTATAGCACTATTGCTCACTTCCTATTTACAGTAGTAACTTGTAGTTTCCTAACTACCTGAATGTACTTTGGAAAAAATAAGTGTTTTTATACTAGATGTGATCATTTAGTTTAAAATGCTTCATTATAAACAGCAGGATGTGTATTTTGAAGTACTTTTTTCTAATCTACATATCCGGAATGATTAATATTTGAAGTACTAATCAGGACTCAACATCTAAGGATAACTACAATTAAAAGTTAGCATGTCCATAATCAAAGCTCTACCAAAGGCTTTGCTAATTAGTGTAAGGTATGTTAGAAATAATCTTTATTGGCTTAAATGGGTGTTCTTTAAAATAGGTGAGTTGAGAATACTGTGCAAACCCCACCACCCATGCATAAACCCTGAGAAGCCAAGTGTAGCACACAAGATCAGGAGCACTTAAGATGAGTACCAATTCTTCCTCCATTCTTCCGTTGCATGGAGAACCCCATAGCGTGATCTTATTACAAAGATTGCTGTTTCTGGCATCAGAACAATGGGATATCCCTCTTGGAGTAAACTTTCTTGCTAGGGCTCATGTCCTTAGGTCAAAAGTGTAACCTCAAAAGTACTGAATAGAATGGATGATGACATATTTTGGTGCTTAGTTGCTAATATCTTATTTCTTTAATCTTAAAGCACACACTTTTTTCTCACATTTTAACATATCTGGAATTGGATATGTCTTATATTTTGTAATTATGATCAGCAGTGTTTCTTTCACTCTCACTGTTCCATAATATTACTGTGTATCTTGCAGTAGATGATATCTTAGTTTTGGTGAAATACAGTAAATGTTTGTACATTTGACAGAATTTAGTCTGAGACTTTCACTCACTGTAATATATCATCTGATTAAAAAAAGTTGTTAGAAAGAGGCAAATATCCTTCACCAACGTGTAACTACTAGAAGACTACCAATATTTACCAAAGAAATGTTTGCTGAATGGCCCAATTAGCTTCAAGTAATTTTTGCATCATAATAAAACTTGAAGAATTCAGTAAATAACACTACAGTTTGCAAGTAGGTATAGAAAATATTAATAAATAAATGACTGAAGTTTGAGAAACACTAATCTGGCCAAATCCCACAAGTAAGCAAACTATGAACCAGAGAGGTTAAGTGATTTGATGAACATTGTAGTAAACTGAATGGCAGAGCTTGTGTAATGACCAAAGTGCATTTAATTATTTTATACTATATCCTAATTACCTATTGTTCCATAACAAATTATTTCAAAGCTCAGTGGTTGAAAATGGCAAACATTATGTCACTGTCTCTGTGTGTTGAGAATTCAGATGTGGCTTAGCTGGATGCCTCCAGCTTGCAGGTCTTTCATAAGGTTACAGTCAAGCAGCTGGCCAAGGCTGAGGCCTCATCTGAAGGTTGGACTGAGGGGGAATCAGCTTCCAAACTCATTCACATGGTTGTTCAAAGGAGTTTTAAATAATGCAGATATCCCCTGAGACAATATATTTCATGATGTCATTTATTCTATATTATAATAGACACTCAGCAACTTTACAGATTATGCTGGCTCTTTCGGATATTCTAAGATTATCATGGCCATAGACAAAACTATTGAATGTATAAAAATTATGTTTAAATGCAGTGCCTGTTATTATATATATTTAGGAAAAACACTAAAAGATTAATAGGGCATTTTTTGGATAACAAAAATATGGACGCTTTTGTTTTACTTTATATTTTTCTAGAGTTTTCAGGTTTTCTACAATACATGTAAAATGCAAGTTATTTTAATAAATGAATTTTAATGTTTTAAAACCCTTTAACAATTTAACACAAATTATACTTCCATGTTTGCTTTAAAATGCATTACTTGCTGCATTTTGGATTTTTTTCTTGGAAGTTGAGAATTATATATCCTTGGATATATTTTTCCCTGGATAAGTCTAACACCAAAAGAGATTTTAACTCTGTTCCAAATCACAATTCATGCCAAGTTGCAGACAAAACGGTAGAAGAAAAGGCCAGGTTCTTTCAGTCTCTTAAACAAGGTGACAAGGTCAGAAAACTTGAGCAATTTTTTTTTCTTTTATAAGCTTGGCTTACTGAGCAGGCAGGTCAATTCACAGCTTTCATTTCTGTCTTGCCACTTCTCACAGAAAAATGTGGGCTGCATAAAGAATCATTGCAAGGGGAAGCCTCGTTGCAGTATCTCCAAGTGAAGACATTTGGATGGCCATCCCCCTTTCTCACTAGGCACAGCCCCGTTTGAAGGTGGTGTTTGGTGTCTAATAGCCCTGAAATGTTTTCTTTCTTCCCTGTGCCCCAGGGTTGGCTAATTATTAATGTGCCAATTATTCCAGAGAACATGTCCTATCTGCTTGAGAGACAAGATTCAGGTCAAGTGTAAACTTCAAAAAAAAAAATACCTTAAAGTGATACTGAGTTAGCCTGAGGAGACATTTTTGGAATGTGAATTATTTATATTAAAACAATAAAAACAACTGCATCACTTTTTTTTTTTTTTTTTGAAGACAGCACTGAGCTGTGATCTCACACAAAGAACTTGACATTTTTGTCCCTAACTCATGATTTATTCTTTTTAAATCAAGATGGTTTACTTTATTAGCAGATCAGAAAGGCTCATTTTGTCTTAAATGTTTCCAGAATGTGATTCTTTCTGAGGATCCCACTGCAGTAATATAAACTTGTACATATGTTCACTCACAATTATAAGCTTAGAAGAGATCACAATTCCATGACTTCATCACAGTGGCTTTCAGGGCTGGAATAGTAATTACAGCTGTGTTCACTGTAGTCATTATGGTGTACATAAAAAAAATTCTGTACATAAAGTAATAAGCTTCTTCAAATTATTTCAGAAATAAGGTGGTATATAAATAAATATACTGGAATCTAAATGATTCATATTTACAGTCCAATGTATTATTTTTAGCAATTTGTGACAGCTTCCTTCCTTTAACTTAGCCCCTCCAAATAAAAAATAAAATGTTAAAAGATGGCCAGGTAAAAGTAACTTTATGCAATCAAGCACAGCCATGAAGAATCAGGAAGACTAATTTTTATACAAAACTCTAAATTAAAAAAGAAGGTCAGTAAGAAAATTCCTCAGATTGCTTAATTGTTGGCATTTGTATTATGCATTAGAATCTCCTTCTAAGTCTTTGGATTTATAAAGTGTTTTTTTTTCAAATTTGAGCACTTTCTCATATGAAAACTCTTACTAAAAATATCAAGAGCCAGTACAATTGAAGTGTCTACAGATAAACAAAACCTACCTTTTTTTCCATATTGCCTCAATACAATTCATATGTAATATTTAATTAATCATGACTGTCATGATAATCAGTTATTAATAATAGAAGTTAGTATATTAAATCCTAATGTTTAATAAATGAGAAAAAGAAGAAAGAAGCATATTAATAGAGTAGATACAGAAAGAACAAATGAAGAAATTTTGGTATAATGTTATTTAAAATACACTCTCAAAGGTGCATGTGATATTCAGCTATTTCTCAAACTTACTTGCCAAAAGCTCTTCTTCTGTTGTTTATTTTATTTTATTTTTTTGTCATTTGGCTTCTTGTGGGACTGTATTCTAACAACAGTTCTTTGCTTGGCCAAACTTTAGTCAGGCTTCTGAACTTTCTCCTGGGCCTGTCTGTGCACATCATTATAAAATCCAGTTTACCAATACGCTTTAGCAAGAATTATTCATCCTTGATATCTGATCACTCTCAATATCTGATCAAAATTTTTCTCTGCTCACTCCTGTTAGCTGATCACCCTGGCCTGTTTTCAGCAGGAATCCTGTTAGGTTGGTTCTGCCAGAATTTCCCCCAGACTTGATATCTCTTGTTAAAAATTTTCTGATCCCTGCTCTTCGGCTATAAATCCCTATTTATCCCTGATGTATTTAGAATGAAGCACAGTTCTATACGGGGGTCTCTCTTCCCCTATTGCAATAGTCCTGAATAAAATTTCTTTTCACCACTTTAATTTCTGTCTCTGCTTTTTTTTTGACAGTCCTAAGAAATGTGTTTGAAAAATGTACCAACATTACCTGACAAAACTTAGAGGGCAAGTTGGTACATTGTAGCCTGAAATTCTACTCATTCGATAAAATTTAAGGTACTATTATGCGCTCTTCTACAAGTAAGGACTAAGGTGATGTTTAATACACAGGCGTTTTCCTTAACAAGTTTCCAATGAAGTGGTCATACTTGCAGCAATAAATTACTATCAGCTCCATATCTAAAGAGGCACATGTAGTAAAATAAATTAAACCTGTCTCTGAAGTAAAATGTTAACATAAATCCTCTTCTGTAATTCTTTGCTCTCTGCACACAAGCAGCTGTTACTACTCTAGACACAGATAAACTGTTAGATGGAATTCTAACTAAAGAATAGTTCTTACCAGCTTTACCAGCCCTAAGCATTAAAGCTGCATCCGAAAGGAAACCTAGTAGACATATTTACCTGCAAAGACACCTGGAGGCATTACTAACCCCAGAACTTTATGAAGACAACAGCAGAATTCTCAAGAATGACTATGCACATTGTCAAGAAAAGCTGCTTCTCTTCACAGTACCGTGTTTTTTCATACTACCTGACAGAACTAAATATAAGTCTTCCATCACTCCCAAGGTGTGCAGAATCAGGGGGCAAACAAGACATAAAATTATCCGATTTTCATTTTGAAAGCACAGTCTAGCTGTATAATAGTAATATTTGAAGGAAAATGTGATAACATGGGAATTTTTTATCACCACCTTCCACCCCGAAACTAGCTAAAGACCCTTAGGGCCTAGAAGGTGGAGGGCACCAGGCAGTGGCCCAGGCAGAGCTCTAATGAAAGATAGATTTAGAGGAGTCCCAGAGTAGAAGGGTGCACCCTGCCTGTCTGGACTGTAAGGGTGGTAACCTTGCCAAAGTTTCTCCTACCTCCATGGTAAAGTGGGGACAGAATGGTTGCAGGGGAGCCTGGCCAGCGGGCTTGTAACTCAGGGAGGCTTCTGCAGTCCCATCTTAAAGCGGCAAGCAAAACAGCAAAGGAGCCTGATGTTAGCTAAGAAGCAATCTGTAGATCTGGAAAGGTCATGTCACCAGGAGCAGAGCTCAGACAGGCAAACACAGGCATCTGGACAGGTGCCAGCATGGATTGATAGTTATGCCGAAGCTGGAGATCTTAGATGCTTTCATGAAGAGGAGGACAGGGAAACTGGAATTAAAAAAAAAAAAAAAAAAAAACACTTGGTGAAACATTGGATGATGTCTAGGCTCACCTGGAACTATCTAAAGTTTCCTACTATCTAGCAGAAAGAGGGCTAAGTGAGCTCAAATTGACATGCAAGAAAAGGGAAGGAGTTACATTTTTCACATACCCCTGTGAAAATAGTAGCCACTAAACAATGACCTGTGGTATCTTTAGTAAGTACTGATATCTACCTCTAGTTCTTCCTTACCAGAAAACTGGTAATAACTAACCCAGAGTAAGCAAGACAAATAACAAATTCTTTTCTGGAATCTCTTTGTGACCCTCTTGTCCCCTGCTATCAGCACTGATACGGTTGCTAAAATATTACTGCATTTCTAAGAAATCGTCTTTCACTTGTACATTTTCAAATCACAGTTTTTAAATGTTGAATTATCAGCTGGTTTCTATAAGAGTTTTGCCTTCCCGCCATTTTACTCAACAAAATATTGCCTGTGAATATGCAATGCTGTGGCCTTATAATTTAACTAAACTAAATAATTTGGGTTTGTATTTCTGAGGACTGTCTTCTCTCTGTTCTAGCAGAAATATTGTGAATATTAGACAAGGGAAAAGAAACCATGAGTAATTCTAATGGAAAGAGTCAAATTCTCTTTGTCACTTAAGGAGACTCACTAAGTACCTTCTGGGTTGTGGAAAGAGGGTGGGAAACAATAAATGAATCTGAGCTGAAAAGTAGACCTTCCATTGCGTACTTATGGAAACAATGGAATTCTTACGTAGCACCATTAAAAATTACTCCAGAGGTAGCAGCCAAGAAACATCTAATATCAAACAGACCACACCAACTTCTAAAGACAGTTAACACTTTATATTGCAATCACTGATTTCTTTTCCTATTTTCTAAACTAAATTAACAACTCCTTGAAAGCAAGGACAATATCTTCTTCATTATTGTCATTATTAATCTCTACAACAATGCTTAGGACATAATTAATATTCATGAACAGAAAAAATAAATTAGTGAAATAAAAATTTAATTATTACATTAATAGACTTATCCAGCTGTGTGTGAAATATATAACATCAATCAGAGCCACAAGTTAATCATTCTTTCTCATTTCCTGCTCTACGTTTAAATGAGATCATTTCACCAAAATTTGGAACTTCCTCCAATCATTAAGAAGAAACCACAACATCCATTTAAAGGTAAACAGGAAACCACATCTAAGGCTGTTTGTGGGCTAGTGAAATGTTTCCGTTTAAATGGAAATTTTTCCATATATAGGCAGGTTAACTAACTTAAGTTCAGACTTAAGTCAGCAAGTGATGTCACTACCTCTTTTTACATTTTAAGTGTTTTGTATGTATTTTTGTATATTAACCTGAAAGAGAGGGTATTAAGATTTAAAGTAGTAATCTGCTCCCAGTAAACTAATAAGCCAAGCCTTGTTTGCATGTGATTTGTATATTTGAAATTCTTTTCATTCACCTTATCTAATTTAATCTTCTCAAAGTTTTCATGAATTAGAGAGATTCTCATTTTTCATTTAATAGATCAATAAACAGGCTCAGGGACTGGCTTAAGGTCACACGGCTTTTAAATGGTGGAATCCAGGTCTTCTAACTCCATAGCACACTAACTCTCTTTCCTACACCAAAATGCTGTCTTTTATGAAGAAAAATATGTCATTTTGGGTGATTTTGTCTATAAAAATAAGAAAAAATTCTTTTGTTTCACATAAAGATGCATTTGGCATTTTTAATTATGACTGTGAATCAGTGACACTAAAGAAGAAAAACCAAGGGTAACTGCTGTGTGTCTGTTAAAATGTGTAGAGCACAAAGATACATCTTAAAGTAATGTATTTTCCTGAGAAGATAAATTAGTTCATAGATGCATTATCTCATTTCCTGTGGCAAAGCTTTCTCATCCTGCTTTGAGCACACACTGGGACATAGAGCCAGCATGTAACATCTGATGGAATCCTGGCAGGAGAATTCTGGCTTCACAGTAGCTTTCTATCACCCACAAACACTAAGGGAATATGCAAATATTCCATGGAGATCTAATGACTGCAAAGTGGAATAAATTATGAATTACCTTTTTTAAAAAAAATCACACCACACTGTCTTTTATTTCATACATAACCTTGACTTCTTTCTAATTCATGTAAGTAATTTGGCTATAAATTCATGACGAAAAGACAGAAGATTTTTTTTTTTATTCCTAGCATATTGCCTAGTTTCTGGCACATAGGTGCTTCGTAAGGGCATAAATTCAGTATAAATGTACCTGTAAAATATTATTTATTATGAAGAAAACCTCCCCGTTTCCCACTTGCCTTCTAAAGAAGTAGCTTGTTTGATGATCAGTGTGGTGGGTATGAGGATAAAAAGGCAATAAAGAGAAGCTTGAGAAAATGTAAAGATATAAATATTTGATAAGAATTCTAGGAAGCAGAGAAGGATAAAACAAAACTGAAGAACCTGTGATGA